>NC_141184.1:18798571-20061785 GCF_055505025.1 Bos grunniens | reverse complement strand
ACATAAAAGTAGAGAATCAACATCACATAATGAAAATTAAAAACAAAAGATGAAACTGAAACACTTTAATACACACACACACACACACAGTTATGAATATATCTAAATAGTAGCATTTGGGTTTCCAGATCTCAAAGGCATTAATCATGGTCACTAGTGGCTTTCCCCAAAATAACAGGGACTAAAATTCTTCCACGTCAGTAATGTCCTAGAACAAGTGTCACTACTTGAAACTATTAATAGCATCTTCTGATGGGCGCCCTTGATTGAAAGGTCAAGGGTATGGACAGAAAGAAACTGCCAGATCCAAAATTTGGTTTAAGACATGAGTCATACCATATGATACCCAGTGAATATACCTGAATAGTCCCACTGTGTCCTGGAAAAGGAATTTTGAAATATATTATCAAACCTGTGTTCTACTAAGTTTGTTGCTGCTATTCAGCCACTAAGTCAGATTCTTTGAGACCCTATGGACTACAGCATACCAGCCTTCCCTGCCCTCCACTATCTCCCAGAGTTTGCTCAAACTCATGTCCATTGAGCCAATGATACCATCCAAACATCTCATCCTCTGCTGCTCCCTTCTCCTCCTGCCCTCAGTATTTCCCAGATTCATGGTGTTTTCCAATGAATTGGCTCTTCACATCAGGTGGCCAAAGTATTTGAGCTTCAGCTTCAGCATCAGTCCTTCCAATTAATATTCAAGGTTGATTTCCTATAGGATTGACTAGTTTGATCTCCTTGCAGGGGATCTTCATGACCCAGAGATCTAACCCACATCTCTTGCATCTCCTGCATTGGCAGGTGGGCTCTTTAACACTAGTGCTACCTCGGAAGCCCCTTTATAGAGGCAATCTTAGACTAATTTGAAAAAAAGAGATGGTCACAGAGTGAGAAAGAGCAAAACATGGCAATATACATGTGCACACAGATACAAACAAAAACTGTTCTTATTCAAAATGGGCAAGAAAATGAAAGTGAAAGTTACTCAGTAATGTCCAACTATTTGTTACCCTATTGACTATGCAGTCCATGTAATTCTCCAGGCCAGAATGCTGGAATGGGTAGCCTTTCCCTTATCCAGGGGATCTTCCCAACCCAGAAATAGAACCCAGTCCCCTGCCTTGCAGGAGGATTCTTTACCAGCTGAGCCATATCGGAAGCCCCAAAATGAGCCTAAACATGTAAATTCTTCCCTATGAAAATATGCAGTTGAAATAATAACCATAAAATAAACAAGAAGATGGTAAAGCATACTTGTTAAAATTATTTTTATGAAATTATATAAAAACATATTTAAAATGCTTAAGAAAATGGACACATTAATTAAAATTACAAACAAAAATATGAAATACATCCTTATAAATTAACAAACGTGAAATTTTAAAATCAGTTGTTAAATTTTACAAACAATTTAAAAAATCATTTAATACAGTAAACTTATTTTAATTTCATAAAATTCAAAATATGCATGGAGTCATAAAAGACCATGAATAGCCAAAGAAATTATGAGAAAGAACAAAACAAGAGACATCACTCCTCCTGATTTCAAACTGTACTACAAATCAATTGTAGTTAAAAAAAGTACGCTATTGGCATAAAAACAGGCAGAAAGAAAAATGGAATAGAATCAAGAGCTGGTCATTAAACACCCACATATATAGTCAGCTAACATTTGATCCCCTTCGTGGATCACTGCCTTGTCATGGTGAATGGGCTTGCATAACTCATTGAAGCTATGAGCCATGCCATGCAGGGCTACCCAAGACAGACAGGTGATAGCAGAGAGATCTGACAAAACATGATTCACTGAAGGAGGGAATATCAAACCACCCATGTACTTGGCATGAGAACCTCAAGAACTGTATAAAAAGGCCAAAAAGATATGACACCAAAAGATGAATCCCTCAGGTCTGAAAGTGTCCAATATGCTACTGGGGAAGAGTGGAGGAGAATTATCAATAGCCCCAGAATGAATGAAGCAGCTGGGCAAAAGAGGATATGATACTAGTTGTTCATGTGTCTGGTGATGAAAGTAAACTCCAATGCTGCAAAGAACAGTATCACATAGGAACCTGGAATGTTAGGTCCATGAATCACAGAAAATTGGATGTGATCAAGCAGGAGATGATGAGAATAAACATCGATATCTTAGGAATCAGCAAACTAAAATGACCAGAATGGGTGAATTTAATTCAGATGACCATTATATCTACTACTGTGGGCAAGAATCCTTTAGAAGAAATGGAGTAGCCGTCATAGTCAACAAGAGTCTGAAATACAGTACCGGGGTACAACCTCAAAAATGACAGAATGATTTTGGTTCATTTCCAAGGCAAGCCATTTAACATCACAGTAATCCAAGTCTATGCCTCTACCATCGATGCCGAAGAAGCTGAAGTTGATCAGTTCAACTGATCAACTATAGGATCTCCTAGAACTAATACCTAAAAAAGATATTCTATTCATCAAATTGGTCACATTGTTTACAGTTGAAGATTGAGAAGCTGTATACAGTCAGCCAAAACAAGACCTTGACCTGACTGTAGCTCAGATCATGAGCTTCTCATAGCAAAATTCAGGCTTAAACTAAAGAAAACTGGGAACACTAGGCCAATCAGGTATGACTTAAATCAAATTCCATATGAATTTGCAGCAGAGGTAGTGAATAGATTCAAGGGACTAGATCTACTTAACAGTGTGTTCGAAGAAATATATACACGGTCCATAATATTGTACAGGAGCTGGTGAACAAAACAATCCCAAAGAAAAAGAATAGCGAGAAAGCTAAGTGGTTATCTGAGGAGGCTTTATGAATAGCAGAAAAACTAAGAGAATGAAAAGCAATGGAGAGAGGGAAAGGTACAACCAATTAAACACAGAGTTTCAAAGAATAGCTAGGAGAGACAAGAAGGCCTTCTTCAAAGAACAATGCTTAATAATACAAGAAAACAACAAAAGAGGAAAGTGTAGAGATCTCATCAGGAAAACTGGAAACATCAAGGGAGTATTTGACCCAAAGATGGGCACAATAAAGGATAAAAATTGTAGAGACCTATTAGATGCTGAAGAGATCAGAAAGAGATGGAAAGAATACATAGAAGATCTGTACCAGTTCAGAACAATCACTCAGTCGTGTCTGACTCTTTGTGACCCAACAGATCACAGCATACCAGTCTTCGCTGTCCATCACCAACTCCCAGAGTTTATTCAAACTCATGTCCATCCAGCTGGTGATGCCATCCAACCATCTTATCCTCTGTCGTCTCCTTCTCCTCTTACCTTCAATCTTTCGCAGCATCAGGGTCTTTTCAATGAGTCAGTTCTTTGCATTAGGTGGCCAAAGTATTGGAATTTCAGCTTCAGCATCAGTTCTTCCAGTGAATATCCAGGACTTATTTCCTTTAGGATGGACTGGTTGGATCTCCTTGCAGTCCAAGGGACTCTCAGGAGTCTTCTCCAACACCACAGTTCAAAAGCATCAATTCTTAGGCGCTCAGCATTTTTTATAGTTCAACTCTCACATCAATACATGACTAAAGAAAAAAACATAGCTTTGACTAGACAGACCTTTGTTGGCAAAGTAACATCTCTGCTTTTTAATATGCTGTCTAGGTTGGTCATAACTTTCCTTCCAAGGAATATGTGTCTTTTAATTTCATGGCTGCAGTCACCATCTGCAGTAACTTTGGAGCCCCCCAAAATAAAATCAGCCACTGTTTCCCCATTTATTTGCCATGAAGTGATGGGACTGGATGCCATGATCTTAGTTTTCTGAATGTTGAGTTTTAAGCCAACACAGAGTTTCAAAGAATAGCTAGGAGAGACAAAAAGGCCTTCTTCAAAGAACAATGGTGTGGTGTTATCTGCATATCTGAGCTTATTGATATTTCTCCCAGAAATCTCAATTCCAGCTTGTACTTCATACAGCCTGGCATTTTGAATGATGTACTCTGCATATAAGTTAAATAAGCAAGGTGAAAATATACAGGTTTGACATACTCCTTTCCCTATTTGGAACCAGTCTGTTGTTCCATGTCCAGTTCTAACTGTTGCTTCTTGACCTGCGTATAGATTTCTCAGAGGGCAGGTCAGGTGGTCTGGTATTTCCATCTCTTGAAAAAATTTCCACAGTTTGTTGTGATCCACATAGTCAAAGGCTTTGGCATAGTCAATAAAACAGATGTTTTCCGGGAACTCTCTTGCTTTTTCAATGATCCAGTGGATATTGGCAATTTGATCTCTGATTCCTCTGCCTTTTCTAAATCCATCTGGGATATCTGGAAGTTCATGGTTCACATACTGTTGAAGCCTGGCTTGGAGAATTTTGAGCATTACTTTGCTAGTGTGTGGGATGAGCTCAATTGTTTGGTTGTTTGAGCATTCTTTGGCAGTGCCTTTCTTTCATTGAAATAGAAACTGACCTTTTCCAGTCTTGTGGCCAGTGCCAAGTTTTCCAAATTTAATGGCATATTGAGTGCAGCACTTTCACAGCATCATCTTTTTTTTTTTTAAACCGTCATCTTTTAGGATTTGAAGTAGCTCAACTGCAATTTCATCACTTCCACTAGCTTTGTTCATAGTGATGCTTCCTAAAGACTGCTTGACTGCACATTCCAGGATGTCTGGCTCTAGGTGAGTGATCACACCATTGTGATTATCTGGGTCATGAAGATCTTTTTTTATAGTTCTTCTATGTATTCTTGCCACCTCTTCTTAATATTTTCTGCTTCTGTTAGGTCCATACCATTTCTGTCCTTTATTGTGACTGAACAGCAATAACAACAATATTTGACAAGGAGTAAACTATACCAATGGGAAAAGAATAACCTCTTCAACAAATGTTCCTAGGAAAATTGGATAAATCATGAAGAAAAATGAAATTAGATTCTATCTTATGCCACATACAAAAATTAACTTGCAACGGATCCAGGACTTAAACACAAAATCTGACACCATAAAAATTCCTAGAAGAAAACTTGGGGAATAAAGTCTTTAACATTGGTCTTGGAAATGATTATTTTAGATATGATATCAAAAATACAAACAACCAAAACAAAAATCAATATATGACTGCATCAAGCCAAAAATCTTCTACATATAATAAGAAATAATCAACAAAATGAAAGACAACCTGTAGTATTGGAGAAAATATTCATAAACTATATGTTAGGTAAGAGGTTAATATCCAAAATATATAAGAATTCAACCAACTCAATAATAAAAGAAACAAATAATCCAATTTAGAAACAGGCAGTAAAACTACATAGGCCGTTTTTTCCAAAAAAGACATCCAGATGGCTTTTTCACTTGAAAAAGAATGAAATAAAATGAGGCTCAGCATCACTAATTATCAAAAAAACACAAGTCACTGTGGAAAGCAATACGGAAGACCTTTAAAAAGTTAAAAATAGAACTACAAATATGAACTGACAATTCATATTCCACTTTTTTTATATATCCAAAAGAAATAAAAACAGGATATCCAAGAGGTATATGCACTCATATGCTTATTGTAGCATCATTCACAAATAGCCTAGATATAGAAACAACCTAAGTGTTTGTCAACAAATGAATGGATAAAGAAAACTATTATTAAATTATGAGGATGGAGAAAATCTTGCTATTTGTGACAATATGGGTGAAACTTGAGTACATTATGCTAAATGAGACAGGTCAGAAGAAGGAAGGCAAATATTGTATGATATCATTTATATATGGAATCTAAAAACAGTGAGACTCCTAAAAGAAGAGAGTAAGATGGAGGTTATAAGTGGCTAATTGGTGGTAGATACAAGAGATATTTTAACAGCAGAAATTTGCAACTAGTAGATAAATCAGTCCAGAGACATAATGCACAGTACAGTGATTAGAAACAATCATATACCCTTATAACATCAACTTTGCTAAGAAACTAGATCTTGATTATTCTAACCACAAAAAATAAATGGTAGTTATGTGACATGAGAGAGGTGATAGCTAATGCTCCCATGGAAATCATGTGGCAAGGTATGAAAGCAACATGGGAAGCGTACACTTTCATAATATTAAATATAAACTATATTTAAATAAAAATATTATATAAATTGAACCATAGTTAAAATGTTGATTTTTTGTGTGGTAAATAATTCCTTAAAGTTAAAGATGTGCATATGAAAAATCAAGCTTTATAAACATTTTAAAGATATAATAGAATGTTATATGAATTCAGGGTAGGGGATATTTCTTTTAAAACACTCAAGAAAAAACTAACAAGGAAGTTTAATAAATTATATGAGTTTATTATTAAAATCTATTGTCCATAAATTACCAACAAAGTGATAAAAGTAGACAGGGAGAAAGTATTTATCTAGTTAAATATGGTTATATATTCCTAAGGTTTTGTTTAGCAACTGTTCTATTTTCCTGCCAGACACGAGGTAGGAGTGATTTTCCTTGCCCACTTAGAATTTGTGTGGCCATTAACTTGCTTTGATCAATGACCTCTGCAAAGTGACATGTGCAGAGTGTCATTTCTGGGTCAGAGCTTTGACAGCCATTTCTCAATTTGCTTCCTCTCTTTCTTGTCTTTGGGGACCAGAAACATCCTAGACCACACAGAACTTGCTCAGTAGTGGATCGCAGGGGGACGATGATGGAAAGCAAAGGCCTGGCTGACTCACAGTGAATTTGTATCACGAGTGACATCTAAATCTATTTGTTTATTTCTGGTTTAATTTTTTTTCACCATAACAAAATTTAGTTACATGCTAGATCACAATTTAACATAATTTAACTAATTATAATTAGAATCAAAGCTGTGTAATAACACACAAAACATTTTTTAAACCCCAACAAATTAAAAGAAAAATTAAAACCTGTCTGAATAAGTTATTCACAGAAGAGAAATCTCAAGTGGTTTAAAACTATATATGAAACTACATGAAAATGCTAATGCTTTCTGGTAGACATCACTTCATTTTAATGTTCAGTGTTGTAAAACTCATGAAACTCAACATCAAAAAGCCAAACAATCTGATTAATAAATGAGCAGAGGACCTGAACAGACATTTTTAAAAGTAGATATACAGATGGCCAATAGGCACATGAAAATGTGCTCAACATCACTAATCATCAAAGAAATGCAAATCAAAACTACAATAAGATATAGTCTTACATCTGTCAGATTGGCTATTCTCTAAAAGGAAACAAATAATAAATGTTGGCAAGGATGTGGAGAAAAGGGAACTCTGTTCACTGCTGGTGGCAATGTATATTTAGTCTGAAGTTTCCTCAAAAAATTAAAAAAAAAAAAAGAAATACAACCCAGCAACTGCAGTCTTAGCTATTTATCCAAAGAAAATGAGAACACTAATTAGAAAATATATTAGGCACCCCCAATGATCACAGAAGCATTATTTACAATGACCAAAATGTGTAAGCAAGCTAAGAGCCCATTGATAGATGAATGGATAAAGAAGACCTAGTACATAAACAAAATGCAATATTGCTCAACCATTTAAGAAAGACATCTTGCCATTTGCAACAACATGGGTGAATCTAGAGAGTATTATGTTAAGTGAAATATGTAAGATAAAGGCAAATACTCAATGATTTCATCTTTATGTGGAATCTAAAAAACAAATGAACAAACATAACTGAAACAGAGCTATAGATACAGAAAGCAAAGTGATTTCCAGAGGAAGAAGGTTGGGGTCACGGGATAAGAGATGTAGTTGAGGGAGATTAGAGGTACAAACTTTCAGTTACAAAATACATGATTCACAGCTATGTACAATGTGGAAAATATAGTCAATAATAATGTAATATCTTGGTATAAAATTGAAAGTTTTAGTTGCTTAGTCATGTCCAACTCTTTGCGACCCCATGGACTGTAGCCCGCCAAGCTATTCCATCCATGGAATTCTCCAGGTAAGAATACTGGAGAGGGTAGCCATTTCCTTCTCCAGGGGATCTTCCCAACCAAGGGACTGAATATAGGTCTCCTGCATTGAAAGCAAATTCTTTACCATCTGAGCCACCAAATAGTAATTCAAATTAACATGATGATCATTATCAAATATATAGAAAATCACTATGTTGTACACCAGGAATTAACATAGTGTTGTAGGTCAATTATACTTAAGAAGCAACAAACTCATATAAAAGGAGATCAGATTTGTGGTTAACGGAAGGGGAGGGGAAATGGATGAACATAGTCAAAAGGTACAAACTTTTAGTTATAAGATATAAAAGTACTACAGATGGAAAATACAACATGATAAATATAATTAGCACTACAAAAAGCTCTTAAGATAGTAAGCCCCAAGAGTTCTCATCACAAGGAAAATTATTTTTCTTTTATTTTGCATCTATATGAGATGACAGATGTTCACCAAACATTTTAATAACAATTTCATGATATATGTAAGTCAAATCATTGTATTCTATACCTTATGTGTATACAGTACTGCATGTCACTTCAGTTCAGTTCAGTTCAGTTCAATTGCTTAGTCGTGTCCAGCTCTTTGTGACCCCATGGCCACCCCTGCATCATGGCAGGTCTCCTTGTCCTTCACCATCTCCCCAAGCTTGCTCACTCATATCCATTGAGTCACTGATATCATTCAACCATCTCATCCAACCATCTCAACCTTCTTCTCCAGCCTTCAATCTTTCCCAGCATCAGGGTCTTTTCTAATGAGTCATTTCTTTGCATTAGGTAGCCAAAATATTCCATAACTACTTGATTGAATTTTTTAATCTCAAATTTAACTTATCATATTATTAAGACATATTAAGATGCCCCATTATCTTTTATAGGTCAGTGGCTCTAGAATTTCCTCTAATGCTCTTCTCACTCCTCATCTTTACCTGATATATTCTTTCTTCATTGTCCATGATCTTTTCCTGGACAGGAGCTTAGGTTAGTTCCTTTTGATTGATTTATAGTAGTCAAGAAATCCTAAAGCCATTGCTGTTTTTTTTGTTTGTTTGTTTGTTTGTTTTTTACCAGAGTCTCCTTGCAATTACACGGATGTGGAAGCTTGGAAAAAATATTTTTTTCTAATTTTAGTTATTCTTATATTTTTCTGCCAAGATTCCCAGTAAATTCATATGACAATATTGGGGTATTCTGATTCTCATTATAGAATGCCTAAATTACATACAAGTGTTAACCAAGCATATCGTGTGTCGATAAAAGACAACACTATCTCAGATGTTAATGCTCAACTGCTGATCAGTACGCAATGCTTCTAATATTTTGCAACACACTAATATTTTGCAACATTACACCCCGTGTTATATGTGTAGATGCGTTCAGATCAGATCAGATCAGATCCGTTGCTCAGTCATGTCCGACTCTTTGCGACCCCATGAATTGCAGCACGCCAGGCCTCCCTGTCCATGACCAACTCCTAGAGTTCACCCAGACTCACGTCCATCGAGCCATCTCATCTTCTGTCGTCCCCTTCTCCTCTTGCCCCCAATCCCTCCCAGCATCAGAGTCTTTTCCAATGAGTCAACTCTTCACATGAGGTGGCCAAAGTACTGGAGTTTCAGCTTTAGCATCATTCCTTCCAAAGAAATCCCAGGGCTGATCTCCTTCAGAATGGACTGGTTGGATCTCCTTGCAGTCCAAGGGACTCTCAAGAGTCTTCTCCAACACCACAGTTCAAAAGCATCAATTCTTCGGCGCTCAGCTTTCTTCACAGTCCAACTCTCACATCCATACATGACCACAGGAAAAACCATAGCCTTGACTAGATGGACCTTTGTTGGCAAAGTAATGTCTCTGCTTCTGAATATGCTATCTAGGTTGGTCATAACTTTCCTTCCAAGGAGTAAGCGTCTTTTAATTTCATGGCTGCAGTCACCATCTGTAATGATTTTGGAGCCCAGAAAAATAAAGTCTAACACTGTTTCCAGTGTTTCCCCATCTATTTCCCATGAAGTGATGGGACTGGATTCCATGATCTTTGTTTTCTGAATGTTGAGCTTTAAGCCAACTTTTTCACTCTCCACTTTCACTTTCATCAAGAGGCTTTTGAGTTCCTCTTCACTTTCTGCCATAAGGGTGGTGTCATCTGCATATCTGAGGTTATTGATATTTCTCCCGGCAATCTTGATTCCAGCTTGTGCTTCTTCCAGTCCAGCGTTTCTCATGATGTACTCTGCATATAAGTTAAATAAACAGGGTGACAATATACAGCCTTGACGTACTCCTTTTCCTATTTGGAACCAGTCTGTTGTTCCATATCCAGTTCAGATGTTATTAGTGTTTTTGCAGTGGTAAGCATAGCTTTAATTTTTTTTCCTTTTTGAAATAATAGGAAGTAAGATTTTGGCTTGCGTTTTTACACAGAATGTCTGATGTTTAGCAGTGTTTTACTATTATAATGCAGAGAATTTAAAGCCAGTAGTGGTCAATTAAATATACGTTTTAAAATAGTAAAAAAAATAAAAATTAAAAAAGTAGATTAGCCAAGACTAAAGTCTAGTATCACCAGTTGTTGATGGAAATGTGCTTTGTGACAACACTCTTAAAGTGTTTGAGGGATATAGGTTTGTACAAATATTTTGGAGAATAACTTGATGGTATCTCTCAATTTAAAGACACAGGTAACTGGTCACTGGTCATGAATAAATCTCACTATTAAGTTAATAACATAAAATTTTGAATATATACTAAAGCAAATGATGGTTCAAGAGTTTTACTAAACACTTATTCTACAGTGTAAAATTCAAAGCAACTTATGCTTCTCTAAACTTTATTTTTTAAATTTGTTTATTAAAAACAAACAAACAAAATAAAACTTGTTAGGCACCCATGGCTTGCAGTATTTCAGTTTCCTGCCCAGAAACTGAACTTGAGCCTGGGCATTGAAAGCCTGGAATCCTAACCACTTTGCCAACAGGGAACTCCCCCTCTACACTTAAACACAAAAATAATTTATATCACGCTCTAATACAATGAAACAGTTGAAATGAATGATACAGTGATATCAATAAAAGCAACAACCAAAATAAATCTAAAACACGGAAAATGTTGAGTGAAAAAAAATCAATGTGCAGTATATATGTGTGTGTGTATATATATATATATATATATATATAAAAAACATGATTCCATGTAGTATCAATATCAACCATTTTCTGTACAGCCTATTAGACCAGAATTTAGTGGCTTGAAAAAACAAAATTCTTGTATTATTTCTCACAGTTTCTGTGGTTGGGTGCACAGGAGTGGCGTTTCTGTACTGTTCTGGCTCAGAGTCTGAATGAGATCATACACAAATATCATCACATGCTACCATCATCTACTGGCTCTTAGTGATAGATCACCTTCTTCCAAGGTGGCTTGCTCAAACAGCTGGCAAGGTGACACTGTTCATTGGTGTGCTTAGTCACTCAATTATGTCCAACTCTTTGCAACCCCATACACTGTAGCCCACTAGGTCTTCCGTCCATAGAATTTTCCAGGTAAGAACATTGGAGTGAGTTGTCATTTCCTTCTCCAAGGGATCTTTCTGACCAAGGGATTGAACCCAGGTCTCCTGCTTTGCAGGCAGAGTTTACTAGGAGGTAAAGAAAACTACATCAAAGGAAATCAAACCAGCAAATCCCAAAGGAAACCAACCCTAAAAATTCACTGGTAAGACTGATGAAGTTCCAATACTTTGGCCATCTGATGCAAAGAGCCAACTCATTGGAAAAGGGTCTGATTCTGGGAAAGACTGAAGACAAAAGGAGGGTGGTAGAGGATGAGATGGTTGAATAACATTATCGACATAAAATACATGAATTTGAGCAAACTCTGGGAGATAGTGAAGAACAGGGAAGCCTGGTGTGCAGCAGTCCATAAGGCAGCAAAGAGTCAGACACAACTTAGAAACTGAACAACTACAAAGAAAACTAGAATCCATCTTTGAGGCTGACTATCAAATACTGTTACACATTGAGTTGGCCAAAAAGTCCGTTTGGGTTTTTCCATACTGCCTTATGGAAAAGCCTGAATGAACTTTTTGGCCAACTCAATAAAATACCATGAATATTAAAAACAATACCACTTATTTGTTATGTGAACACATGTATAGTCAAGTGAAATATAAAATTTTGCATATGATGAACAACTTATTTGGATAGTGGCTACCTCTGATGAGAAGAGATGAAAGTGGGATTAGAGTTTGGTCTCTGGTGTGTTTGGCAGGGTCCATTTAATTAGGAAGGGGCATGAGGTTTTGATAGATCTGGATGCTAAATACATCAGTGCTTATCATCCTTTCTCCTGCAAGTTTCCATAGAGGAAAAGTATTCCATAATTAATAAATCAATACAGAGAAGCAGCCTTCATAATTCATGAGTGATAATCAACTCTCAGCTGCTGTCTCCTTGACAGATGTCATTACACCAGCAAACACTGACTCTTCAGCAAGAAGATGCAGAGCTGAAGCTCTAATTCTTTGGCCACTTAATGCGAAGAGCCAACTCATAGGAAACATCCCTGTTACTGGGAAAGACTGAGGGAGACAGAGGATGAGATGGTTGGATGACATTATCAACTCAATGGACATGAGTTTGAGTAAATTTTGAGAGATGGTGAAGGACAGGGAAGCCTGGAGTGCTGTAGTCCATGGGGTTGCAGAGAGTGTGACATGGCTGAGTGACTGAACAACAACCTAAGAGATTGCCTTGTCCTCATCCAGTTTACTTTATTGAGACATCCCCTTTGAAAAAAAGCCTCCATTGACTCAAATAATCCCTAAAATGGAAAGTGTGGTCCTGGATATCCAGAAAAATCTTGAGAATGTGAAAGGGGATATTCCACCCACAGTGTCTACATCTGGCAGGGGAGCCTTGTCAATGAACCTGACAGCATGTAGCTTTCTCTACCTTTGGATCTATATTGAAATCTTGAGTCAATAATATCAAGAGCCAACGTTTCTTGAGTAATATGCTGGGCATTAGGCTAAATTCTTTACCTGTTATTTCATCCTAAAGACAACGTTATGGTATGTCCTGCATATTTTGAAAGGTGCATCTGGGGGACATCAAGCAGATAAGTAACTTGCTATGCAAATTAGTAACAGAGCAAAAAATTTTAATCAGGAAATCTGGCTTCTCTACTGTGCCATCGCTTCTCTAGTGATTCTCAATTCTCTGGCTCTCTGGTTACCACCTTAGAATCATCTTTAAAAATCTCTTCATACTTCTGTGTACCTGGATCTCAGCTTTAAATTTGGCAGTAGTGAAGTTGTAATCTCTCTAACAAGAGCATGAATAGTTGTGGCTTTCTCCCTCATGTCTAATACTGGGGAGATGGTAGACCTGGAACACCTAAAAATTCCTGGAGCTCTAAGTTAGTCAGAGAGCTCCAGCCTTTGTTAGGATCCAGGTTAAAGTTCAAGGGGCATAGCAGGTATGCCTCACATTGTAGTGCCCTCAACTTGGAAATCCACTGTGATTCTGGAGCTGTCTATTTCTTGCCATTGCACATAGAGTCATTTGGTCACTCTCTAGGCCAGCCTAGATTGTCATACGAACACCACAGACTGGGTATCCTAAACAACAGAAATTTATTTCTCACCAGTTTAGGAAGCTATGGGGTCCAAGGTCAGAGTACCAGCATGATGGGATTCTACTGAGAATCCTCTTTCTGGCTTACAAATCGTTGCCTCCTTTTGATGTCTTCACAAGGTAAGAAAAGATAGAGAACAAGATATCATGTCTCTTCTGATAAGGACACTAATTTCATTAAGAGGGTCCCACCCTCATGAAAGGGTCCTACGCTTTCATTTTCTTTCACTTTCATCCTCATGAGCTCACCCAAAATGAATTAACTCCCAAAGGTCCCATCTCCAAAATCTATCATATTGAGGATTGGTGGTGATTTAGTTGCTAAATTGCGTCTGACTCTTGCGACTTCATGGACTGTAGCCTGCCAGGCTCCTCTGTCCATGGGATTCTCCAGGCAAGAATACTGGAGTAGGTTGCCATTTCCTTCCCCAGAGGATCTTCCTGACCCAGGGATTGAACCCAGACTGAGGCTTCAATAAATGAATTGGGGGAGTCATAATTCAGTTAATATCACTCACTAAGCCTCATGCGTGGTCTGGTGCTCACCCATTAGGTCATGGTCAGCCCCTCAAGGTCAGCCAGGGAAGGTTGTTTATCATCAATAATTTTTTAACCAAGAAGGTCTTATCACTGCCCTACAGTTGCTCACACAGGGCTCTCAGAAGACACCTTTCAGGGATTGCCATCGCAAATTCAAGGTGATAACATACGTCAGTTTCTAACACAGTAGAAGACACATTGTTTTCTTGTCTGTTGTTTAGTCGCTAAGTCATGTCTGATTCTTTTGTGACGCCATTTGATCCCTGGGTTGGACGATCCCCTGAAGGAGGAAATGGCATCATTTCAGTATTCTTGCCTGGGAAATCCCACGGACAGAGGATTCTGGAGAGCTACAGTCCATGGGGTCACAAAGAGTCACAAGATTGAGTGACTAAGCACACACACATAGACTATAGCCCTCCAGGGCTACAAAAGGCCTTAAATTAATCATCTGCTACCACTCTCCTAGTCCACACTCAGAAGTCAGTTTTCTTTTTGGTGACTTAGTAGCTGAAACTCAGGTATTTGCTCCAACTTGCATTCCTTTGAGGCTTAGATGTGTGGCTTCATGGGCCAAATTTTCCTTTCGAGATTATCAGATATTGTTGTACCTCACTCATTCACTTTTTTCTTTTAAACAAATCTTAATAGCTTGTGAAATATTCTTCCAATCTGAGAGAAAGCAATAGAAATTCATTTGTGATCGGTACTAAATAAGAAGACAATACTACCTTTTATTGTACTTCTGTACATAAGGGTTGACTTTATTACTGATTTTGAAGCTCCTGGGCTTTTTTCTATTGCTGGATCTTGGCCTGTGCTCTACAAATTTGCATATAATTTGATATTAGAAAACCTCTGGCTATATTGCTTTGTCTTTTAGTAGTTTAGGAGGTTTAAAGTACCCAGGACAAAGACTGTGTAGCTACTGACTTCCTGCTTTGTTACACAAAGTCATGCAGATGTTCTTACTACACAGGCTTCTCATCTTGTTTGACCTGCCTTCTCAGTCTGTCCAAATAATAAGAGTCTCAGATCCAGAGTGCCAGTAGTTTAATATGGATTTTATCTTCAGTATGTCCTTCCAGCATTGATTTATCATATATTTTATAGAATGTAAAAGCTTTCCTCTTGAGTTTCCAGGCTTCACAGAAATAGTTGTTACAATTAAGCCATTATAACACTGTAACTGTGTTCCTGTTGAGTACACATCAGCCAAGACATGAAAATACCTTACAGTATTTTGGACAATCTAACTAAATTTTAGAAAAGATCTAGTTAGCTTGTCTATGTAGAGATGGTGTGTTTTGAAAGGACAGGTTTATTGTATTTTAATTCTGCAGGCAGCAAAAAAATAAAGATAATAGATAATGTTTCTAAAGATTATGCCATATGGCTTATAATGCTTTAATTCTCTGAGACAAGTATAAGTATTTCCCATATTCTACAACTATGGAAACTAATTTTTATAATTTAAGGAACTTGCTGAAATTAGATGGTTAGTAAGAGGTGGAGTTGGGATTTAAATCTTGATATTCTGGTTGAGGAGGCCAAACTCTTAATTATTATCCTCTATTATCTATTAGTAAACCCCTGTGGGGTAAAATGTTAAACATACACACTCTTGATCTTGCTCCTTGAATATTTCAGAATTTGATAACCTATAGTTTCAAAAGTTTATCCTGTAATTCTGCTAACTACAAGGAATTAAACCTCTGGTGGATGAGATTTAAGTGCTTCTGTTGCACTTCACCAATGGTGATGAGTTTTCAAGTTATTGAAAGCTCAATTTCATTAAATCTTACCATTTTTTTTACCATTCTCATTCATCATATTTTAGTATTATAAATCTATTTCAGATATTGCATGAAAACAAGCCCTGTTCCCAAGTGATGACAAAGACTCTTCTTCTTTTAGAACCTGGTAAATATTTTTGTCAGTGACACATTCATCATCAAAAGATCACAGATCCACAGCATGAGAAGGGAGAGTTAATCAGGGAGCTTTAGAGGAAATACTGCTCTCTAGTTAATGGATGCCAGGCTGTCACTGTGAACAGTGAAAGTGTTGTTACTCTGTAATTCCTGTGGTGACTGCAAATGCTGAAATGGGCATTCGATTACACATTGAAGCACTTTCTCAAAAAAAAAAAAAAAAAAGGAAAGAAAAGAAAAATCAACTTTGGCCTTGAGAATCTAGTTGAAATATACAAGCTAAAGAGATTTAAAATGGAACCTTCTCAAAAGGTTAGTGCATTTATTAGGAAACATAAAATACATTGATGGCATAGCCATCATTAGGGGTAAGATAACTCCTTACTTATTCCATTTATTCCTTTATTTTGAACATATTTACATACATAAAACTTTTATGGATATGAGGGACTTCAGATTGCATATTGTGATATTTTCATCAGAAGTCCTAGGTAATATTTTAGCTGCTGTGACTGTAATGATGAATTATCCTGAGCAGCCTGTAAGCCATTAGTCTATTGTTAATATCAAGGTGATAAGAAAAGTCTTTTAATAGATAACTTGTTGAGACCTGGGCTTCCCTGGTGGCTCAGATGGTAAAGAATCTGCCTGCAATGCGGGAGACCTGGGTTCAATCCCTGGGTCAGGAAGATCCTCTGGAGGAGGGCATGATAATCCACTGCAGTATCTTTGCCTAGTAAATCTTATGAGCTGTATAATCCATGGAGTTGCAAGGAGTAGGATACAACTGAGCTACTTTCACTATTGAGACCTAGTACCTGTCTTCCTTTCTACCTTTTTTTTTTTTTTTAATTGTTGGAGTATAATTGCTTTACAATGTTGTGTTTGTTTCTGTTGTACAACAAAGTGAATCAGCTATATATGTATCCCCTCCCTCTTAAATCTCACTCCCATTCCTCTATGTCATCACAGAGCACTGAGATGAATTCCCTGTGCTGTACAGCAACTTCCCACTAGCTACCTATTAATATTTTACACATGGTAGTGTATATATGTCTTCCCTGGTGACTCAACAGTATAGAATTCACCTGCAATGCAGAAGACACAGGTTAGATCCTGGGTCGGGAACATCCTCTGGAGGAGGAAATGGCAACCCACTCTAGTATTCTTGCCTAGAAAATCCCATGGACAGAGGAGCCTGCAGGGCTACATTTCATGGAGTCTCAAAGAGTCAGATGCGACTGAGTATGCACACTTAATGTTTATATGTCTTTACTACTCTCTAGATTTGTCTCACTTTCCCCTTCCACCCCTAAATCCATATGTTCTTTCTCTATATCTACATCTCTGTTCATGTCATGAAAATATCCCTGACCTTTCAATATTACTCTCATTTAAGTTTGATATACTCATTACCCTTTATTGACTAATAAGGGAATTATTTCTAATCCCTGCAAAATCTGAAGCTTTCAAAGTATCTTCTTATTGCTTTTAGGTTTTATGAAAATTAAATACTATATTCCCTTATCTATCTCTAACTCAACAAATATCTCTGGACTCTACTATATGCATTACTTTCTGTTACTCAGAGGAAAAATACAGAAAAATAGACAGATCTTGACTGGGTGTATTATGGTAGGTGAAATAATTTTCTCTCAAAGATTGATGCTAATCTCCAAAACCCGAGAATAGGTTACCTCCTGATAGATGAGACCTCGCAGATGTTATTAATGTTATGGACCTTGAGATGGGAAGATTATCATGATTATCTAGGTGGTCCCCATTTAAACACCCAAGTCTTCAAATCAAGAGGATCTTTTATAGTTGAAGCTAGCGAGAGCCAGAGTCATGTAACAGGGGGAGAGAGTGAGATAAGAAAGAAACAAGAAGGAGAAATACACAAAGCCAGTATAAGGTGCATGATTTTGAGTGATGCTGAGGATAAGCTCTTAGTTCTGCTAATGACTCCAGATAGACGCTTACCTAAAGCCACTGTAAGTTGTCCATTTGAAAGATGAAGGTTGGCAAATTTATCCTTCAGTCCTTGCACTTCACCAAAGGATTTTTTTCCAGGGTTGATAATAACTCCCTTGCTTTTATGCTCTGCTTGAATGAGGCTGAGTGGGCTCCAGCTGTGAGATGGAGCAGAAAGCAAAATGAGATGAGAGGTATCCCTGTGAAGTGAGTCTCCAGTTACACAGATCTGTCTGCTGCAGGGTGATGTAATCATGGCAAAGGAGGGAAAGTGGCAGGGCACCGTGATGTCTGCTACATGAAGGCCAGGGCCTAATGGGCACAGGATATTTATATCTGCCTGAGAGGACAGACTCAGTAAAGGAGTCAAAATGTAATTTGAAGAAGTTTGATTTTTTGGGTGGGTAAAATATATATGTCGTGAAAGCAAGTGCATAATAAAATTAATAGAATTAATTATTCCTGTTAAAAATAAGGGAGGAGATAGTGCTCACTTTTCTCAGAGCATTTACTTTGGAAATTGTGTAAATAAAAATTATCCCTCTCTTTGAAATGTAAGCCAGTTTTTTAAAGGCTAAATCAGTGTCTTGCCAGCTTAAAAACTCTGAAATATGTTTCTCAAATACTTGAAAGCCATTCCTTTGAAATGTAAAGATGAAAAGATATGTTGCCCCCACACACACACTCTCAGCATCCCTGGGAGGGGAGGAGTCTAACTTCTGTGGTGCCTAGTTCATAGCTATAAAACTATAAGAAGCTTTTTTTTTCTTTTGGAGAAAGCCATTAGCTAACATAAATGGTCACTCCAATTAACAAATGAATGTAAGGTGAGTTATATGTGACAGAGCTGTTAAGTCCTCTATTTGAGGATCAGTTGTGGTTTGTATCTTGAGAACACAGACATGATACATTTTATCGGCTTGGCCAAGAAAATCAGAGTTACTAAGGAAATTTTTCATGCAAAGATGAACACAATAAAGGACAGAACTTGTAAGGACCTAATAGAAGCAGAAGATATTAAGAAGAGGTGGCAAGAATACACAGAAAAACTATTTAAAAAAGTAGTGCTCAAAATTCTCCAAGCCAGGCTTCAGCACTACATGAACCGTGAACTTCCTGATGTTCAAGCTGGTTTTAGAAAAGGCAGAGGAACCAGAGATCAAATTGTCAAAATCTGCTGGATCATGGAAAAAGCAAGACAGTTCCAGAAAAAACATCTATTTCTGCTTTATTCACTATGCCAAAGCCTTTGACTGTGTGGATCACAATAAACTGTGAAAAATTCCTCAGGAGATGGGAATACCAGACCACCTGACCTGCCTCCTGAGAAATCTGTACGCAGGTCAAGAAGCAACAGTTAGAACTGGACATGGAACAACAGACTGGTTCCAAATCAGGAAAGGAGTACGTCAAGCCTGCATATGGTCACCCTACTTATTTAACTTATATACAGAGTATATCATGTGAAATGCCAGGATGGATGAAGCACAAGCTGGAATCAACATTGCCAGGAGAAACATCAATAACCTCAGATACACAGATGACACCACCCGCAGGTGACTATAAATAAAGCTGAGCGTCAAAGAGTTGATGCTTTTGAGCCGTGATGTTGGACAAAACTCTCGAGAGTCCCTTGGACTGCAAGGAGATCCCATCAGTCAATCCTAAAGGAAATCAGTCCTGAATATTCATATTCAAGCCCTTGTACTTTCCTCCTCTCTAATATATCCTATTTACTTGGCATCATGAGTGTTTGCATATTCCTGGATTCCATTCTTTGGCTTTGGGAACAAGAACTCAGATTCCCTTTTCAGTTGCATAGCAGCAGTCCTGCTCACACCCTAATCTTTTCAAAGATACAAGCTTTGATCCACTGTTGTAAAACCTTTCATCAAATGCTATAGGCTTGAGATACATAGGTTTTGAGGCAGAAATCCAGTATGTCTCCTTTTTACTGGCAAAGAAATAAAGCTATACTTTTTTATGTGTTTGCCAAAGGCATTTGCCATCTGCCTCTGTGAAGACTGAAACTTGTTCTGCTGTAGCTATTGTCCTTTGACACACACTGAAGGAAGATTGCCGGGAGAAATATCAATAACCTCAGATATGCAGATGACACCACTCTTATAGCAGAAAGTGAAGAGGAACTAAAAAGCCTCTTGATGAAAGTGAAAGTGGAGAGTGAAAAAGTTGGCTTAAAGCTCAACATTCAGAAAACGAAGATCATGACATCCGTCCCATCACTTCATGGGAAATAGATGGAGAAACAGTGGAAACACTGTCAGACTTTATTTTTCTGGGCTCCAAAATCACTGCAGATGGCAACTGCAGCCATGAAATTAAAAAACGCTTACTCCTTGGAAGGAAAGTTATAACCAACCTAGATAGCATATTCAAAAGCAGAGACATTACTTTGCCAACAAAGGTCTGTCTAGTCAAGGATATGGTTTTTCCTGTGGTCACGTATGGATATGAGAGTTGGACTGTGAAGAAGGCTGAGCACCGAAGAATTGATGTTTTTGAACTGTGGTGTTGGAGAAGACTCTTGACAGTCCCTGGGACTGCAAGGAGATCCAACCAGTCCATTCTAAAGGAGATCAGCCCTGGGATTTCTTTGGAAGGAATGATGCTAAAGCTGAAACTCCAGTACTTTGGCCACCTCATGTGAAGAGTTGACTCATTGGAAAAGTCTCTGATGCTGGGAGGGATTGGGGGCAGGAGGAAAAGGGAACGACAGAGGATGAGATGGCTGGATAGCATTACTGACTCAATGGACATGAGTCTGGTTGAACTCCAGGAGTTGGTGATGGACAGGGAGGCCTGGTGTGCTGGGATTCATGGGGTCGCAAAGAGTCAGACACAACTGAGCTACTGAACTGAACTGAACTGAAGGAAGTTCAGGGTGTGTATATTGTCACCCTGCTTATTTAACTTACATGTAGAGTACCTCATGAGAAATGCCAGGCTAGATGAAACACAAGCTGGAGTCAAGATTTCTGAGAGAGATATCAATAAACTCCAGAGAAGGCAATGGCACCCCACTCCAGTACTCCTGCCTGGAAAATCCCATGGACAGAGGAGCCTGGTAGGCTGCAGTCTGTGGGGTCGCTGAGGGTCGGACACAACTGAGTGACTTCACTTTCACTTTTCACTTTCATGCATTGGAGAGGGCAATGGCAACCCACTCCAGTGTTCTTGCCTGGACAATCCCAGGGACAGGGGAGCCTGTTGGGCTGCAGTCTATGGGGTCTCACAGAGTTGGACATGACTGAAGTGGCTTAGCATCAATAACCTCAGTTATGCAGATGACACCACCCTTATGGCAGAAAGTGAAGAGGAACTAAAGAGCCTCTTGATGAACCTGAGAGAGAAGAGTGAAAATGTTGGCTTAAAACTCAACCTTTCAAAAATGAAGATCATGGAATCCAGTCCCACTACTTGATGGCAAATAGACAGGGAAACTATGGAAATAGTGACTAACTTTATTTTGGAAGTCTCCAAAACCACTGCAGATGACAACTGCAGCCATGAAATTAAAAGACACTTGCTCCTTGGAAGAAAAGCTATGACCAACCTAGACAGCATATCAAAAAGCAGAGACATTACTTTGCCAATAAAGGTTGGTCTGGTCAAAGCTATGTTTTTCCTAGTAGTCACATATGCATGTGAGAGTTGGACTATACAGAAAGTTGAGCGCCGAAGAACTGATCCTTTTGAACTGTGGTGTTGGAGAAGACTCTTGAGAGTCTCTTGGACAGCAAGGAGATCAAACCAGTCCATCTGAAAGGAAATCAGTCCTAAATATTCATTGGAAGGACTGATGCTGAAGCTGAAACTCCAATATTTTGGCCACCTGATAAGAAGAACCAACTATCTTATGCTTCTATTTTCTCAAGCATACAAAACAGAAGGTAATTACTGCCCTTCTCTGGATCCGATAATTTATCAGACCAAGAACACACTTCAGAAATTTGGGACAAAGAGTATAGATTTTGGCTAATGGAGCAAGATGCTTATTGAAAACAAGAATCCTACACTGACTGCCTAGCAATTTTTACCTCACAAACCCATGAACTGTAACTCATCAGTCTCCTCTGTCCATGGAATTTTTCATGCAAGACTTCTGGAGAAGGTTGCCATTTACTTCTCCAAGAGATCTTCCCCGCCCAAGGATTGAACACACATGTCTTGCATTGGCAGGCAAATTATTTTCCACTGGGGAAGCCCCACCTCTAGCAGTCCCTTAATCTCAGGTGGTCCAGTCTCCTAATCTTGATGAGTTTCTCTGGTACCTTTAATCTTGCCTCAGGAGGATTTTTTGGCTTCTCCTCCCTTGTTAAGCAACTGTTGAAATCTACCCTTTAGAAGTCAGGGAAGGTCTTGTCTCTAAGTATTAGGAAACAGAAAAGCCTCTGTGCCTGGCCCCTACTTGGTTTCAGTGTGGTTTCCCCTTTCTATTTGTCAATTGCAAGAAAGTGAAACTCAACAGGACCCTGTGGGGCTCCTGGTCAAGGGAGCCTTTCTTTTCAGTCTCCATGACCTCCCCTGAGTTTCAAAGTGTTAGTCACTCAGTTGTGTCTGACTCTTTATGACCCCATAGACTGTAGCCCACAATGGCTTCTCTGTTCATGGACTTCTCCATGCAAGAATACTGAAGTGCTTTGCCACTGCCTTCTCCAGGAGATTGTCCAGACCCAAGAGTGGAACCCAGGCCTTCTTCATTGCAGTCAGATTCTTTACTACCCTGGGTTTGGGCACAGCTTTTAAAGGACACAAATTGTTTGTATCCCTCTTCCTGGCAAAGCAATAAAACTATTATTTTCTACTCCACCCAAAATTCTGTCTCCAAGATTTGATTAGGCACCAGTGCACAGAGGAAGAGTGCTCAACATCAAAATAAGGGTGTAATGAATTGAAGCTGAGTCCCCATAAATGAAAATTAATCAGTGCATCTATGAAAGAAATGAACAATTTTAATCAAGCCAAATTTGAGAACTATAAGCAGCCCAAGCGTCTCCTCCATACCCAGACCACAAGTAAAACTGCTTTTGTGATGGCTTCTCTTGGAAATTTCAGAGTCATCTTAATTCATCAGTAGAAAATTAAACCCATTATATTCATTTTTGTCATAAGTCTTTTTTTTTTAGTGTCCCTAAAATATGTACAGATATGTATATTTGTCATCTTCCCTACTCAACATTTTAGTCAAAGCTACACTTCTACAAGTGTTATTTCATTAGCTTTATAATTAATCTCTCATTTCACTATTGAACTTTTACAATGTCATGCAGATTATATTTATCTTCCTAATGTTAGAGCTGTTTAAGACAGTTATCTATAAAAATCATATCATCATATGATATAAATAGTAAGAATCTTATTCTACTCATGACATAAATAATGAAGTCAATGACAAGGCATCTTTTGGACTAATAACACTGAATGGAGACCTAAGAGACTGTCTCATCTTAGCACATCACTAGGTTATTAAAAAATAAAGTAAAAATGATTTTGGTAGAGTTTTAAAGGTAAATCCAAGTAAATTGTATTACATTTAAATTTACTCTGAAAAAAAAATTACTCTGAGTTAAAATTCTATATATAATCATGGTAATCATGTATTACTTATTGCCATGTTAAAACTTTACCCTGAAATTTAATTGTTTAAAATAATATTTATCTTACAGTTTCTAATGGTTGAGAAAAATAGAATGACTTATGTAGAGTTTCCTGACTCAAGATTTTCATGAATCAAATTTGCAGTTATGCTGGTAGCCCAAACTGTATCTTCTGAAGCTTTGACTACTGAAAGTCTACTTGTAAGTGACTCAATCATACAGCTGGGAGTTGGTGATGGATGCCACCTTAGGTACCTCTGTTCTGTCCAAGTGCTTCCTATCTTTCAGGCATTGGTTCTCCATATGGCCTAACAAGAAAAACTGAAATTCCTTACATCATGGCTGGGCTCAGAGAGACATTGGTGAAGAGAGACAGAGAGTCAGAGAAGTAGGAAGGCAGGAGAACAAGGAGATCAAGGACAAGGGCAAGCAGAAGAAGAAGGGGGAAAGGAGAGGAAAAGAGGGGAGAGGAGGGAAGGGAGGCGAGAGACCTAGGAGAGGGAGAGAGCACCAAACACCAAGTCCCCAAGGACCCAGAAAGGGCATGCAAGACTAAAGCCTTAGACTTTTATAATCTTATTTCAGAAGTTACATCCCAATCATTCTCTGATATTTTATTCCTTAGCAGTAAGTCACTAAGTCTGCCCACACCCAAGGGGAGGAATATTAGGTTCTTCTGAAAGTGAAGAATATCAGTATCTGTGAGCACAGGTTTAACATCACCACAGGTCATTAAAGTATTTAAACCCATTTTAGAACACTAAAATAATAATTTTTAAAAGTAAAACAGTATTTTCAATTGAGCAGAATAATTCCCTAGCTGTGGAGTGGTTCAGGAATTTATTAATGAAGTCATACACATAACACACACACACATACTCTCCAGGGTCACACATAATCAAAAATATAACCTCAATGCATAAAATTTTGTCAAAGGAAAAATGCTTGACTTTTCAAAAAGGCTCAGTCATTAAAAATAAATTGAACTTTGTGTTCATTTTAGCTGTAACCTTTAAACAATCAATGAATATGTACTCACTGTAATCATTCTTTAAAATTAGAATTATTGAAAAGCTTTATGATCACTGATGAATGAAAGGAATATTGATTTGTGACCAGGAGAGATGATCTCAAGCAGTAAACAGGTGTTCTAGAAGAATTCACTTCATTCTACTACAAGTGGGTCAATTTGAAATAAATTCATCATGTTTTTAAGTTTAATCATACATTGCATTGTAATGCTTTAGATAGCAATTTGATCTAAGTAACTCCAGGATGAAAAAATAAATTATATCAATTAAGAGACTACAATAGTGCAAGTACCCCATGTTGTTAAGACATGCGTTTTTCTATATGTTACTTGTAAGTTTTGCATTTTTAAAATATTATTCTTTGTTGTGTTTTTTTCACTTGTTACACTAGCAATAGTAATTCATATGGTTATGCATATGTAAATGTGAAGAATAAAACCACTCCTCTATAAGTAATCATTTAATAGTTTTTTTTTTTTTTTCCACTGATGATAGTCAAGAGTGGATCGGGCTATTGGATTAACAGTTGTGGTAATTTTAATAATAATTTAACAGTTATAAGTGATACTCTGCAGCTAGAATTATAAGGAATTATACCTTATGAAACAATAATAAGATAATTTAGGAAATTGAGTTTATTACTTTTGAATACGAAAACTTAAAAAATAATTAAACAGAGACAAAGATTACACATTGAGGTGATATATCATCACCTTTAACTATATTTGTTCTCAATTTCTTAAATTTTCCCTTATCTTACTGGATTTTTGGCTAAATCATATGATTTTCTGGCTTCCCTGATGGCTCAGCAGGTAAAGAATCTGCCTGCAATGCCCTTAATTCCTGCCCCAGCCCACAGGTGTGAGGCCTTGTACCAAGACCACAGAAGTGGAGCCTAGATCAAGGTCTTCTCTGAAATTGACTGAGCCCCTCTGTAACTGTTGTCAAAAGACCCCTGAAAGTCACTAACAAGCTTTTTGACTCCGAATTAGCAAAGATGCCCACTCCTGCAAGTACCATATAGCACCCCAACCAATCACCTAACACTAACCTTCCACCAGGAATTTTCTTTGTCTTGAGACTATTATGGCTATTACCCCCCCAAAATTGTTGGTTTTCCCTGGTATGTCAGGTTGGCCCACTGCATGCACACAGCCCACATTATCTCTGTTTTTTGTCCTTGAAAACTCCCTCCTTTCTGAAATACTCTATGTCTGGAAATTCTTTTCCGATCCACGCTTGGACTGCCTTAACACAGGAGACATAGGAGACACGGTTTCAAAATCTGGCTTGCTAAGAATCCTCTGGAGGAGGAAATGACAGCCAATTCCAGTGTTCTTACCCGGAGAACCCCATGGACAGAGGAGCCTGGCAGAATTCTGTCCATGGAAATCACAAAGAGTTGGATACAACTGAGTTATTAAGTACATACACATAATTTTCTACAACTTTATTTCTCAATTTTTTTTATTTCCTATGAAAGATTTTCTATGGTGGAGGTAATGAAGGAGGTAATAAAGATAATGGCAATTAAAATAATTGCCATTATCTTCATTACCTCCACCAGAGTTTGAAAGTAAAGTGAATGTGAAGTCTCTCAGTCATGTCCAACACTTTGTGAACCCATGGACGGTAGCGTACCAGGCTCCCCCAATCATAGGGTTTTCCAGGCAAGAGTACTAGAGTGGGTTGCCATTTCCTTCTCCAGAGGATTTTCCCAAACCAGCAACAAACCTGGGTCTCCTGCATTGGAGGCAGACACTTTACCATCTGAGCCACCAGAGTTTCAGTTCAGTTCAGTTCAGTCTCTCAGGTGTGTCGGACTCTTTGTGATTCTGTCCCATGAATCACAGCATGCCAGGCTTCACTGTCCATCACCAAACCTAGAGTTTACTCAAACTCATGTACATCGAGTTGGTGATACCATCCAGCCAACTCATCCTCTGTCATCCCCTTCTCCTCCTGCCCCCAAACCCTCCAAGCACCAGAGTCTTTTCCAATGAGTCAAATCTTCAAATGAGGTAGCCAAAGTATTGGGGTTTCAGCTTTAGCATCAGACCTTCCAATGAACACCCAGGACTGATCTCCTTTAGAATGGACTGGTTGGATCTCCTTGCAGTCCAAGGAACTCTCAAGAGTCTTCTCCAACACCAGACTTCAAAATCATCAATTCTTTGGCACTCAGCTTTCTTCACAGTCCAACTCTCACATCCATACATGACCACTGGAAAAACCATAGCCTTGACTAGATGGACCTTTGTTGGCAAAGTAATGTCTCTGCTTTTCAATATGCTATCTAGGTTGGTCATAACTTTCCTTCCAAGCAGTAAAGGTCTCTTAATTTCATGGCCTCAATAACCATCTGCAGTGATTTTGGAGACCCAAAAACTAAAGTCTGACACTGCTTCCACTGTTTCCCCATCTGTTTCCATGAAGTGATGGGACCAGATGCCATGATTTTCATTTTCTGAAAGTTGAGCTTTAAGCAAACTTTTTCACTCTCTTCTTTCACGTTCATCAAGAGGCATTTTAGTTCCTCTTCAATTTCTGCCATAAGGGTGATGTCATCTGCATATCTGAGGTTATTGATATTTCTCCTGGCAATCTTGATTCTAGCTTGTGCTTCTTCCAGCCCAGTGTTTCTCATGATGTACTCTGCATATAAGTTAAATAAGCAGGGTGACAATATACAGCCTTGATGTACTCCTTTTCCTATTTGGAACCAGTCTATTGTTCCATGTCCAGTTCTAACTGTTGCTTCCTGACCTGCATATAGGTTTCTCAAGAAGCAGGTCAGGTGGTCTGGTATTTCCATCTCTTTCAGAATTTTCCACAGTTTATTGTGATCCACACGGTCAAAGGCTTTGGCATAGTCAATAAAGCAGAAATGGATGTTTTTTTCTGGAACTCTCTTGCTTTTTTGATGATCCAGTGGATGTTGGCAATTTGATCTCAGGATCCTCTGCCTTTTCTAAAGCCAGCTTGAACTCTGGAAGTTCATGGTTCACAAATTGCTGAAGCCTGGCTTGGAGAATTTTGAGCATTACTTTACTAGCATGTGAGATGAGTGCAATTGTGCGGTAGTTTGAGCATTCTTTGGCATTGCCTTTCTTTGAGATTGGAATGAAAACTGACTTTTTTCAGTCCTGTGGCCACTGCTGAGTTTTCCAATTTTGCTGGCATATTGAGTGCAGCAATTTCACAGCATCATCTTTCAGGATTTGAAATAGCTCAACTGGAATTCCATCACTTTCACTAACTTTGTTCATAGTGATGCTTTCTAAGGCCCACTTGACTTCACATTCCAGCATGTCTGGCTCTAGGTGAGTGATCACACCATCGTGATTATATGGGTCATGGAGATTTTTTTGTACACTTCTGTGTATTCTTTCCACCTCTTCTTAATATCTACTTCTGTTAGGTCCATACCTTTTCTGTCCTTTATTGAGCCCATCTTTACATGAACTGTTCCTTTGGTATCTCTAATTTTCTTAAAGAGATCTCTAGTCTTTCCCATTCTGTTGTTTTCCTCCATTTCTTTGCATTGATCACTGAGGAAGCAAGGTCCAATGCTGTAAAGAGCAATATTGCATAGGAACCTGGAATGTTAGGTCCATGAATCAAGGCAAATTAGAAGTGGTCAAGCAGGAGATGGCAACAGTGAACGTCGACATTCTAGGAATCAGCGAACTCAAATGGACTGGAATGGGTGAATTTAACTCAGATGACCATTATATCTACACTGTGGGCAGGAATCCCTTAGGAGAAATGGAGTACCCATCATGGTCAACAAAAAAGTCCGAAATGCAGTACTTGGATGCAATCTCAAACACAACAGAATGATCTGTTCATTTCCAAGGCAAGCCATTCAATATCACTGTAATCCAAACCTACGCCCCAACCAGTAATGCTG
Source organism: Bos grunniens (assembly GCF_055505025.1). Classification (NCBI taxonomy): domain Eukaryota; kingdom Metazoa; phylum Chordata; class Mammalia; order Artiodactyla; family Bovidae; genus Bos; species Bos grunniens. The sequence goes on along the minus strand of NC_141184.1, from coordinate 20,033,215 downwards.
AAGAAGCTGAAGTTGAATGGTTCTATGAAGACCTACAAGACCTTTTGGAACTAACACCCCAAAAAAGATGTCCTTTTCATTATAGGGGACTGGAATGCAAATGTAGGAAGTCAAGAAACACCTGGGGTAACAGGCAAATTTGGCCTTGAACTACGGAATGAAGCAGGGCAAAGGCTAATAGAGTTTTGCCAAGAGAATGCACTGGTCATAGCAAACACCCTCTTCCAACAACACAGGAGAAGTCTCTACACATGGACATCACCAGATGGTCAATACCGAAATCAGATTGATTATATTCTTTGCAGCCAAAGATGGAGAAGCTCTATGTAATCAGCAAAAACAAGCCCATGAGCTGACTGTGGCTCAGATCATGAACTCCTTATTGTCAAATTTGGACTTAAATTGAAGAAAGTAGGGAAAATCACTAGACCATTCAGGGATGACCTGAATCAAATCCCTTATGATTATACAGTGGAAGTGAGAAATAGATGTAAGGGAGTAGATCTGATGGATAGAGTACCTGATGAACTATGGAGGGAGGTTCCCAGAGTTTGGCCTCAGATGGCAACCCACTCCAGTACTTTTGCCTGGCAAATCCCATGGACAGTTGAGCCTGGTAGGCTTCAATCCATGGGGTAGCTTGGAGTTGGACATGACTGAGCGGCTTCACTTTCACTTTTCACTTTCATGCATTGGAGAAGGAAATGGCAACCCACTCCGTTGTTCTTGTCTGGAAAATCCCAGGGATGGGGGAGCCTGGTGGGCTGCCGTCTCTGGGTTCACACAGAGTCGGACATGACTGAAGTGACTTAGCAGCAGCAGCAGCAAATAACAGGGAGGGAACACAGCTCCATTTGACAGCAGAAAATTGGATTAAAGACTTATTGAGCATAGCCCCTCCTATCAGAACAAGACCCAGTTTCCCGATAGTGAGTCTCTGCCATCAGGAAGCTCCCAAGGCCCCCTAATCTTTCACCATCAGAGGGCAGACAGAATGAAAATCACAATAACAGAAAACTAAAAAATCTGATCGCAAGCACCACAGTCTTGTCTAATTCAATGAAATGAAAAGCCATGCTGTGTAGGGCCATCCAAGACAGACAGATCATGATGGAGGGTTCTGACAAAATGTGGTCCACTGGAGAAGGGAATGGCAAACCACTTCAGTATTCTTGGCTTGAGAACCCCATGAACAGTATGAAAGGCAAAATGATAGGAAACTGAAAGATGAACTCCCCAGGTTGCTAGGTGCACAATATGCTACTGGAGATAAGTAGAAAAATAACTCCAGAAAGAAAGATGAGCCAGAGCCAAAGCAACAATCATGTCCAGCTGTGGATGTGACTGGTGATGGAAGTAAAGTCCAATGCTGTAAAGAGCAATATTGCATAGGAACCTGGAAAGATAGGTCTATGAATCAAGGCAAATTGGAAGAGGCCAAACAGGAGATAGGAACAATGAACATCGACATTTTAGGAATCAGCAAACTGATGGACCTGAATGGGGGAATTTAACTCACATGACCATTATATCAACTAATGTGGGCAAGAATCCCTTAGGAGAAATAGAGTAGCCTTTATAGTCAACAAAAAGTCAAAAATGCAGTATTTGGGTGAAATCTCAAAAATAACAGAATGATCTCTGTTCATTTCCAAGGCAAGCCATTCAATATCCCAATAATCCAAGTCTATGCCCTGACCAGTAAAGCTGAAGAAGCTGAACGGTTCTATGAAGGCCTACAAGACCTTATATAACTGACACCCCAAAATGATGACCTTTTCATTATAGGGAATTCGAATGCAAATGTGTTAAGTCAAGAAATACCTGGAGCAACAGGCAAATTTGGCCTTAGAGTAATGAATGAAGCAGAGCAAAAGCTAATAGAGTTTTGCCAAGAGAACACACTGGTCATAGAAAACACCCTCTTTCAACAAAACAAAAGAAGACTCTACGCATGGCTATCATCAGATGGTCAATACCAAATCAGATTGATTATATTCTTTGTGGCCAAAGATGGAGCTCTATATAGTCAGTAAAAACAAGAACAGGAACTGACTGTGGCTCAGATCATGAACTCCTTGTTGCCAAATTCAGACTTAAATTGAAAAAAGGAGGGAAAACAACTAGACCTTTCAGGTATGACCTAAATCAAATCCCTTACGATTATACAATAGAAGTGAGAAATAGATTCAAGAATTAGATGTGATAGAGTGCCTGAAGAACAATGAATTGAGGTTCATGACATTGCACAGGAAGCAGTAATCAAAACCATCCCGAAGAAAAAGAAATACAAAAAGGCAAAATGGTTCTTAGATGAGGCCTTACAAACAGCTGTGATAAGAAGAGAAGTGAAAGGCAAAGGAGAAAAGGAATTGAATGCACGGTTCCAAAGAATAGCAAGAAGAGATAAGAAAGCCATCCTCAGATATCAATGCAAAGAAGCAGAGGAAAACAACAGAATGGGAAAGACTAGAGATCTCTTCAAGAAAATTAGAGATACCAAGGGAACACTTCATGCAAAGATGGACACAGTAAATGACAGAAATGGTATTGACCTAAGAGAAGCAGAAGATATTAAGAAGAGGTGGCAAGAATACACAGAACAACTATACAGAAAAGATCTTCACAAACCAGATGACCACGATGGTGTGATCACTCACCTAGAGCCAGACATCCTGGAATATGAAGTCAAGTGGGCCTTAGAAAGCATCACTATGAACAAAGCTAGTGGAGGTGATGGAATTCCAGTTGAGGTATCTCAAATCCTAAAAGATGATGCTGTGAAAGTGCTGCACACAATATGCCAGCAAACTTGGAAGACTCAGCAGTGGCCATAGGACTGGAAAAGGTCCATTTTCATTCCAATCCCAAAGAAAGGCAATGCCAAAGAATGCTCAAACTACCGCATAATTGCACTAATCTCAGACGCTAGCAAAACAATCCCCAAATTTTAGTTAACAGCTAAATACCCTTATTAACTGGCTTCAATCTACTTCTCCTGCCATGAGAAAAAAAAAAAAAGGTGGGAGGAGCCAAACATTCTCCAAGCCAGGCTTCAACAAGACATGAACCATGAACTTCCAGATGTCCAAGCTGGATTTAGAAAAGGCAGAGGAACCAGAGATCAAATTCCTAACATCCATTGGGTCATCAAAAAAGGAAGAGATTTCCAGAAAAACATCTACTTTAACTTATTGACTACACCAAAGCCTTTGACTGTGTGGATCGCAACAAACTGTGGAAAATTCTTAAACAGATGGGAATACCAGACCACCTGACCTGCCTCCTGGGAAATCTGTATGCAGGTCAGGAAGCAACAGTTAGAACTGGACATGGAACAACAGACTGGTTCCAAATCAGGAAAGGAGTACGTCAAGCCTGTATATTGTAACCCTGTTTATTTAACTTATATGCAGAGTACATCATGAGAAACACTGGGCTGGATGAAGCACAAGCTGGAATCAAGATTGCCGGGAAAAATATAAAAAATTTCATATATGCAGACAACACCACCTTTATGGCAGAAATCGAAGAAGCACTGAAGGACCTCTTGATGAAAGTGAAAGAGGAGAGTGAAAAAGTTGGCTTAAAGCTCAACATTTAGAAAACTAAAATCATGGCATCCACTCCCATCACTCGATGGCAAATAGATTGGGAAACAATGAAAACAGTGACAGACTTTATTTTTGAGGCTCCAAAACCACCACAGATGGTGACTGCAGCCATAACATTAAAAGACAATTACTCCTTGGCAGAAAAGTTGTGACCAACCTAGACAGCATATTAAAAAGCAGAGACATTACTTTGCCAACAAAGGTTGGTCTAGTTAAAGCTATGGTTTTTCCAGTAGTCATATATGGATGTGTGAGTTGGACTATAAAGAAAACTGAGCCCTAAACAATGTATGCTTTTGAGCTGTGTTTTTGGAGAAGATTCTTGAGAGTCCCTTGGACTGAAAGGATATCGAAACCAGTCCATCTTAAAAGGAAATCATCCCTGAATATTCATTGGAAGGACTGATGCTAAAGCTGAAACTCCAATACCTTGGCCACCTGATGCATAGAACTGACTCTTGAAACGACCATGAAGCTGGAAAAGATGGAAGGCAAGAGGAGAAGGGGACGACAGAGGATGAGATGATTGAATGGCATCACCGACTCAATGGACATGAGTTTGAATAAACTCCAGGAGTTGGTGATGGACAGGGAGGGCTGGCATGCTACAGTCCATGGGATCTCAAACAGTCAGACACGACTGAGCACCTGAACTGAACTGATGAACGATTTTCATTGCAAAATGGCCAGAAATCATAGCTAATCTGAGTTAGAATCTCAACATTGCTATAATCTCCAGTGATCCATCAGGTTTTTCTCTTTATTTTTCCACTCCTGAAGCAGTCCAGTTTTTGTCTTCTATCATATTCCATCCTATTTCTCTCTCTCTCTATCTGATGACTCATTTTCAGTCTACTTTGCTATCTCATTTTCCTACATGTGCCAATTAAAACTGAGTTTCTTATGCATTTCCTATATATTATTTTTTTTATGCCACCTCTCTACTTCCTATTGTGGTTTTTGTTTAGTCACTAAGTCATGTCTGATTCTTTTGAACCCCATGGACTGTAGCCCACCTGGCTCCTCTGTCCCTGGGGTTTTCTAGTCAAGAATACTAGAGTATGTTGCCATTTTCTCCTCTAGGGGATCTTCTGGCTCAGGAATTGAACCTGAATCTTTTTCCTTGGTAGACACATTATTTACCACTCTATCACCTGAGAAGACCCAACCCTCTCCCTAGATAAATGCATCCTCTCCAAGATTTTAAGTCCCATTTATATTTCAGTTCAGTTCAGTTCAGTTGCTCAGTCGTGTTCAATTCTTTGCAACCCCATGAATCGCAGCACGCCAGGCCTCCCTAACCATCACCAACTCCCAGAGTTCACTCAAACTCATGTCCATCAAGTCGGTGATGCCATCCAACCATATCATCCTCAGTCATCCCCTTTTCCTCCTGCCCCCAATTCCTCCCACCATCAGGGTCTTTTCCAATGAATCAACTCTTCACATGAGGTATCCAAAGTATTGGAGTTTCAGCTTCAGCATCAGTCCTTCCAATGAAGACCTAGGACTGATTTCCTTTAGGATAGAATGGTTGGATCTCCTTGCAGTCCAAGGGAGTCTCAAGAGTCTTCTCCAACACCACAGTTCAAAAGAATCAATTCTTCAGTGCTCAGCTTTCTTCACAGTCCAACTCTCACATCCATACATGACCACTGGAAAAACCATAGCTTTGACTAGATGGAACTTTGTTGGCAAAGTAATATCTCTGCTTTTCAATATGCTGTCTAGGTTGGTCATAACTTTCTTAGAGACCCCAAAAACTATTATCTCCAGACCAGATCTGCTTTAACAGTTTCTTTTATTTTTAATTTAAATTTATTTATTTTAATTGAAGGCTAATTACTTTACAATATTGTATTGGTTTTGCCATACATCAACATGAATCTGCCACGGGTGTACACGTGTTCCCCATGCTGAAACCCCCTCCCACCTCTCTCCCCATAGCATCACTCTTGGTTATCCCAGTGCACCAGCCCCAAGCATCCTGTATCCTGCATCCAACTTGGACTGGCGATTCATTTCTTATATGATAATATACATGTTTCAATGCCATTCTCCCAAATCATCCCACCCTCTCCCTCTCCCACAGAGTCCAAAAGACTGTTCTATACATCTGTGTCTCTTTTGCTGTCTCACATACAGGGTTATCGTTACCATCTTTCTAAGTTCCATATATATGCATTAACACTGGTCATAAAAAACACCCTCTTCCAACAACACAAGAGAAGACTCTACACATGGACATCATCAGATGGTCAACACCGAAATCAGATTGATTATATTCTTTGCAGCCAAAGATGGAGAAGCTCTACACAGTCAGCAAAAACAAGACGAGGAGCTGACTGTGGCTCAGACCATGAACTCCTTATTGCCAAATTCAGACTGAAATTGAAGAAAGTAGGGAAAACCACTAAACCATTCAGATATGACCTAAATCAAATCCCTTATGGTTATACAGTGGAAGTGAGAAATAGATGTAAGAGCCTAGATCTGAAAGATAGATTGCCTGATGAACTATGGAATGAGGTTCATGACATTGTACAGGAGACAGGGATCAAGACCATCCCCATGGAAAAGAATTGCAAAAAAGCAAAATGGCTGTCTGGTGAGGCCTTACACATAGCTATGAAAAGAAGAGAAGTGAAAAGCAAAGGAGAAAAGGAAAGATATAAGCATCTGAATGCAGAGTTCCAAAGAATAGCAAGAAGAGATAAGAAAGCCTTCCTCAGCGATCAATGCAAAGAAATAGAGGAAAACAACAGAATGGGAAAGACTAGAGATCTCTTCAAGAAAATCAGAGATACCAAGGGAACATTTCATGCAAAGATGGGCTCGATAAAGGACAGAAATGGTAAGGACCTAACAGAAGCAGAAGATATTAAGAAGAGATGGCAAGAATACACAGAAGAACTGTAAAAAAAAATTCTTCACAACCCAGATAATCACAATGGTGTGACCACTCACCTAGAGCCAGACATCCTGGAATATGAAGTCAAGTGGGCCTTAGAAAGCATCACTACGAACAAAGCTAGTGAAAGTGATGGAATTCCAGTTGAGCTACTTCAAATCCTGAAAGATGATGCTTTCAGTGAAAGTGCTGCACTAAATATGCCAGCAAATTTGGAAAACTCAGAAGAGGCCACAGGACTGGAAAACATCAGTTTTTATTCCAATTCCAAAGAAAGGCAATGCCAAAGAATGCTCAAACTACCGCACAATTGCACTCATCTCACATGCTAGTAAAGTAATGCTCAAAATTCTCCCAGCCAGACTTCGGCAATATGTGAACCGTGAACTTCCTGATGTTCAAGCTGGTTTTAGGAAAGGCAGAGGAACCAGAGATCAAATTGCCAACATCTGCTGGATCATTGAAAAAGCAAGAGAGTTCCAGAAAAACATCTATTTCTGCTTTATTGACTATGCCAAAGCCTTTGACTGTGTGCATTACAATAAACTGGAAAATTCTGAAAGAGTTGGGAATACCAGGCCACCTGATTTGCATCCTGAGAAATTTGTATGCAGCTCAGGAAACAACAGTTAGAACTGGACATGGAACAACAGACTGGTACCAAATAGGAAAAGGAGTACGGCAAGGCTGTATATTGTCACCCTGCTTATTTAACTTATATGCAGATTACATCATGAGAAATGCTGGACTGGAAGAAACACAAGCTGGAATCAAGATTGCTGGGAGAAATATCAATAGCCTTAGATATGCATATGACACCACCCTTATGGCAGAAAGTGAAGAGGAACTAAAAAGCCTCTTGATGAAAGTGAAAGAGGAGAGTGAAAAAGTTGGCTTAAACCTCAACATTCAGAAAACGAAGATCATGTCATCAGGTCCCATCACTTCATGGGAAATAGATGGGGAAACAGTGTCAGACTTTATTTTTCTGGGCTCCAAAATCACTGCAGATGGTGACTGCAGCCATGAAATTAAAAGATGCTTAGTCCTTGGAAGGAAAGTTATGTCCAACCTAGATAGCATATGCAAAAGCAGAGACATTACTTTGCCAACAAAGGTCCATCTAGTCAAGGCTATGGTTTTTCCTGTGGTCATGTATGGATGTGAGAATTGGACTGTGAAGAAGCCTGAGCACCAAAGAATTGATGCTTTTGAACTGTGGTGTTGGAGAAGACTCTTGAGAGTCCCTTGGACTGCAGGGAAATCCAACCAGTCCATTCTGAAGGAAATCAGACCTGGGAATTCTTTGGAAGAAATGATGCTAAAGCTGAAACTCCAGGACTTTGGCCACCTCATGCGAAGAGTTGACTCATTGGAAAAGACTCTGATGCTGGGAGGGATTGGTGGCAGGAGAGAAGGGTATGACAGAGGATGAGATGGCTGGAGGGCACCACTGAATCAATGGTTGTGAGTCTGGGTGAACTCCGGGAATTGCTGATAGACAGAGAGTCCTGGCGTGCTGTGATTCATGGGGTCACAAAAAGTCGGACATGACTGAGCAACTGAACTGAACTGATACTGTATTGTGTTTTTCTTTCCGGCTTACTTCACTCTGCATAACAGGGTCCAGTTTCATCTACCTCATTAGTATTGATTCAAATGTTTTCTTTTTAATGGGTGAGTAATACTCCATTGTGTATATGTACCACTGCTTTCTTATCCATTCATCTGCTGATGGACATCTAGATTACTTCCAGGTCCTGGCTATTATAAACAGTGCAGCGATGAACATTGGGGTACACTTGTCTCTTTAAATTCTGGTTTCCTCAGTGTGTATGTCCAGTAGTGGGATTGCTGGGTCGTATGGCAGTTCTATTTCCAGTTTTTTAAGGAATCTCCACACTGTTTTCCATAGTGACTGTACTAGTTTGCTTTCTCACCAACAGTGTAAGAGGGTTCCCTTTTCTCCACACCCTCTCCAGCATTTATTGCTTGTAGAGTTTTGGATCGCAGCCATTCTTACTGGTGTGAAATTGTACCTCATTGTGGTTTTGATTTGCATTTCTCTGGTAATGAGTTATGTTGAGCATCTTTTCACGTGTTTGTTAGCCATCTGTATGGCTTCTTTGGAGAAATATCTATTTAGTTCTTTGGCCCATTTTTTGATTGAGTCCTTTATTTTTCTGGAATTGAGCTGTAGGAGTTGCTTGTATATTTTTGAGATTAGTTCTTTGTCAGATGCTTCATTTGCTATTATTTTCTTCCATTCTGAAGTCTGTCTTTTCACCTTGCTTATAGATTCCTTTGTTGTGCAGATGCTTTTAAGTTTAATTAGGTCCCATTTGTTTATTTTTGCTTTTATTTCCAATATTCTGGGAGGTGGGTCATAGAGGATCTTGCTGTGATTTATGTCGGAGAGTGTTTTGCCTATGTTCTCCTCTAGGAGTTTTATAGTTTCAGGTCTTATGTTTAGATATTTAATTCATTTTGAGTTTATTTTTGTGTATGGTGTTAGAAAGTGTTCCAGTTTCCTTCTTTTACAAGTGGGTGACCAGTTTTCCCAGCACCACATGTTAAAGAGATTGTCTTGTCTCCATTGTATATTCTTGCCTCCTTTGTCAAAGATAAGGTGTCCATAGGTGCGTGTGTTTATCTCTGGGCTTTCTATTTTGTTCCATTGATCTATATTTCTGTCTTTGTGCCAGTATCATACTGTCTTGATGACTGTGGCTTTGTAGTAGAGCCTGAAGTCAGGCAGGTTGATTCCTCCAGTTCCATTCTTCTTCTCAAGATTGCTTTGGCTATTCGAGGTGTTTTGTATTTCCATACAAATGTGAAATTATTTGTTCTAGCTCTGTGAAAAATACCGTTGGTAGCTTGATAGGGATTGCATTGAATCTATAGATTGCTTTGGGTAGTATACTCATTTTCACTATATTGATTCTTCCAACTCATGAACATGGTATATTTCTCCATCTATTAGTGTCCTCTTTGATTTCTTTCACAAGTGTTTCATAGTTTTCTATATATACGTCTTTAGTTTCTTTAGGTAGATATATTCTTAAGTATTTTATTATTTTCGTTGCAACAGTGAATGGTATTGCTTCCTTAAATTCTCTTTCTATTTTCTCATTATTAGTGTATAGGAATGCAAGGGATTTCTGTGTGTTGATTTTATATCCTTCAACTTTACTCTATTCATTGATAAGCTCTAGTAATTTTCTGGTGAAGTCTTTAGGGTTTTCTATGTAGAGGATCATGTCATCTGCAAACAGTAAGAGTTTTACTTCTTCTTTTCCAATTTGGATTCCTTTTATTTCTTTTTCTGCTCTGATTGCTGCGGTCAAAACTTCCAAAACTGTGCTGAGTATTAGCGTGAAAGTGGGCACCCTTGTCTTTTTCCTGACTTTAGGGGAAATGCTTTCAATTTTTCACCATTGAGGATAATGTTTGCTGTGGGTTTGTCATATGTAGCTTTTATTATGTTGAGGTATGTTCTTTCTATTCCTGCCTTCTGGACAGTTTTTATTATAAATGGATGTTGAATTTTGTCAAAGGATTCTCTGCAGGTATTGAGATAATCATATGGCTTTTATTTTTCAATTTGTTAATGTGGTGCATTACATTGATTGATTTGCGTGTATTGAAGAATCCTTGCATCCTTGGGATAAATCCCACTTCGTCATGGTGTATGATCTTTTTAATGTGGTTTTGGATTCTGATTGCTAGAATTTTGTTAAGGGTTTTTGCATCTATGTTCATCAGTGTTATGGGCCTGTAGTTTTCTTTTTTTGTGGGATCTTTGTCAGGTTTTGGTATTAGGGTGATGGTGGCCTCAGAAAACACAACAACCCAAAACCTGTGGGACACTGTAAAGCAGTGCTAAGGGGAAAGTTCATAGCAATACAGGCATACCTCAATAAACAAGAAAAAAGTCAAATAAATAACCTAACTCTATACCTAAAGCAACTAAAAAAGGAAGAAATGAAGAACCCCAGGGTTAGTAGAAGGAAAGAAATCTTAAAAATTAGGGCAGAAATAATTGCAAAAGAAACAAAAGAGACCATAGCAAAAATCAACAAAGCCAAAAGCGGGTTCTTTGAAAGGATACATAAAATTGACAAACCATTAGCCAGACTCATCAAGAAACAAAGGGAGAAAAATCAAATCAATAAAATTAGAAATTAAAATGGAGAGATCACAACAGACAACACAGAAATACAAAGGATCACAAGAGACTACTATCAGCAATTATATGCCAATAAAATGGACAACGTGGAGGAAATGGACAAATTCTTAGAAAAGTGCAACTTTCCAAAACTGAACCAAAAAGAAATAGAAAATCTAAACAGACCCATCACAAGCACAGAAATTGAAACTGTAATCAGAAATCTTCCATCAAACAAAAGCCCAGGTCCAGACAGCTTCACAGCCAAATTCTACAAAAAATTTAGAGATGAGCTAACACCTATCCTACTTAAACTCTTCCAGAAAATTGCAGAGGAAGGTAATCTTCCTAACAGTTTCAACCTCACTTTATTGAATCAACTATTTTCCCATCTGCTCACAATCATGTAATCCTAGCCCAGAATATGGTTCTTTTAAAGCACTTTTTTTTTTTTTTAGTTTGCTTTAAAAACCTGTTTTTGTTTCACTTCTGTTGCTCTGCATATCCAATCTATCATTAAGTCTTGTCAGTTTAGTCTTATCAATATATAACTATATCCATTTTCTTTTCACCTTTTACAAACTGTATTTTGATCTATTCAAATCAGTTTCACCCAACTTACTGAAGCATTTCTAAAAATCAACCTGCTATTTTGTTTTGAACAGTCCCATCCTAAACAATTTCACTCAACTCATTCCCAAAACTGTAGTGAACTAATTTTCAATAGTTTTGATCATTGAATTATCTTGCTTAACACATACTGAGAATGTTTCCAGTACATTTAGGATAAAATTGAAAACTCTTAGTCTGGCCTATAAATTTCCACTTGCCATTCCATCTTTATTCTGCTTTCTTTTCCTATCAGTCTTTATATTCTAAGCACCAGGACCTTCTTAAAATTCATCCAAAAGATAAAATCTATCTTAAAGTCCTCTGCTGTTGTTTTGTCATTGTACAATTGTGAAATTGTGCCCAATTCTCTGTGACCATGAACTGTAGCACACTAGTTTTTTCCCAGAGATTTCTCAGATTCCTGTCCATTGAGTCCATGATACTATCTAACCATCTCAACCTCTGTTCCCCTTATCTCCTTTTGCCCTCAATCTTTCCCAGCATCGAGGTCTTTTCTGATGAGTCATTTTTTTGCATCAGGTGCCCAAAGGGTTCTTACACATGTTATTTTTTTCTACCTAGAACTGTTTTCTTTGGTCCTTGGATGGTAATTTCAGAGTCACCTATCAGTCCTCAGCAGAATTGCCTCTAACTCAGACAATAAAGAAGGTAAAGAATCTGCCTGCAATGCAGGAGACACAGGTTTGATCCCTGCTGGTGCGCTGGGAAGGCCCAGGGGGATGGTATGGGGAGGTTGGGAGGGAGGAGGGTTCAGGATGGGGAGCATGTGATTTTTTTTTTAAACAAGAAATTATTAAAAAAAAATAAAAAAAAAAAAGAAGATCCCCTTGAGAAGCGAATGTCTTCCCATTCAAGTATTCTTTCCTGGAGAATTCCACAGACAGTCCATGGGGGTGGGTGGGGGAGGGTCACAAAGAATCTGAAAAAACAGAGTGACTTTAGCAGATGTCTTAGACATACTTAAAGCCCAATTACATGACCAATATGAAAACATTTTGTTACACCCTTACTTTTTATTATATTATTCATAGTATAGAGTCTTCCATTGCTTGCAATTGTTATTCATTAGGCTGATGATATTCATAAAGGTTCTCTTACTTAGTGATGGGAAACTCCATGAACTCATATATATGTTATCTACTTAGATCATCTCAAACTAATGCAACATTGTCATTTAACTATATTTCAATAAAAAATACAGTTTGAAAAAGGAATCTTTCTTATACCAAATCTTTCTTATTCTCTTAATCTCTTCTACCTTGAAGAGTTCAGCCCTTAAAAGGGATCTCATGATTAGGTCAGGCCCATCAGGAATACTTTATTTTTCTTAAAATCAACTCATTTATAAACTTAATTACTGAACTTTTTTATGAGACTGAAGAGAAAAATGTTGATAATTTCAGTTTTATAGTTGAAAGTTTAGCACTCTTTTTGAATAACTGATACATCAAGCTGACATAAAATCATTGAAGATATAGGTGACCTGAACATCACTATTGCTGAACTTGATATCATTGACATTAATAGAGCACTCCATCCAATAATAGCAGAATACCTATTTGTCAAAATCCACGGAGCTTTACTTCACAAATAGTACATCTTTATATATGCAGTGCATGCCTGTGTGTTCAGCTGTGTCTGATTCTTTGTAACCCTGTGGACTGTAACCTGCCAGACTCCTCTGTCCATGGAATTTTCCAGGCAAGAATACTGGAGTAGGTTGCCATTTCCTACTTCAGGGGATCTTCCTGACTGAAGGAGGGAACCTGTGTCTCTTGTATCTCCTGAATCTCCTGCCTTGGCATGGAGGTACTTTACCACTGTGACACCTGGAACACCTATGTATGCAATGAAGATCATCAGTTAGGAGGCTATGTGATCCCAGGATAGAATGCAAAATGTTACAGTCTACCTTATAAACATTGAAAATGACTTACTGAATGAAGTAGAAAGAGTGCTGACCAAGGTGACTTTGAAAATGAATGCAGTCTAATACTAAAAGCAAAAAATCTGTTCATACACATTTTAACTTAACTGACAAATAAGTTTCTCTGTGAGGTACAGGTTGTCAATTATTTTACCTCTACACACATATAATGGAGTTAACCATTTAAAAAAGTACATTTCAGATGGTGGAAGTCAGATTTTTCATTGTTGTAGCGAGAGTTTGAAGATAGGGAGATAAGGCTAGGGTGATCATGTAGATTAGAGTTTGAGACATAAATAAGGACTCATGTAGATATTATTATAGACACAGATGGTTGCATATAGAACTATTTATAGATATGTATGTACATGGGAAAGATACACACATATTTTTATTTTCTTGTCAGCTGAGAAGTCCTTAAAATATATGATACCACCATAGCATGAAGCACAACTAGCATTAAGACATAAAGAAACCTGGGATTTTTGAAAAATGGCCAATATAAAAATGGGGGAAAATATACAAGAATGGGGAGAAGATATACAAGATGAAAGTGGAGCAACTGGAAGTGCTAGAATGTAAAGAAGTACTCAAAATATTTGAATTTATGTATTTTTCCAATTTGGGAAGAAGTGCATTGAAAATTGTATTCTCTTATTTCTGTTATAGTTTTTATTCATGTTTTCAGTGATTTCAAAAATGCATTATTATCAATGCATCTTCTAGTATATAAATCATCCGTATGTTAACTGCAAATTTTACTTTATATAGAAGCCTACCTATTATGACAATCTCACACCTAAGCCTGGACAGGTAGTTTTTAGCAGTGGAAAGGACATAACCTTGTGGTCTTGGATGCCATTGTTTAACTCATCTATCTGGGAAATAAAGAATTACATAAAATTCACCTACATTGTTAAGATAGTTAAAGCAATGACATTTGTTTAAAAATAAATTTTTATTACTTTAAAAATTTTACATTTATACAGTCAAAAGAAAATCATCTTCTGAATAGGGTTTCTAATAAAAGAACTTTGTCTTAATCTACATAATCTGAGCAGAAAACTTCTAGACCATCTCTAGCAATACTTTACAGAATAAGATTTACAAACCCCAATAAACCATTTTTTATGTCAGTGTCAGTTTAGAATAAATTGATGGCTGCTAAAACTTAATTTAGTTGGAGTCTCTTCTGATCATATTTATAGTTTTATAGACAGCCATGTTCAATTCAATTATATTATATCTTTCAATATGCAAGGTTTAAAGTAAGAATCTATTTTAAATTCTCTGATATTCAGGAATCTCTATCTAATTATGCTAGACTAAAGATTTTAAACAAAATCTTTTATTTAATAAAGCATTTGATCCCAATAGTAAATCTGCCAATATGAATCTCCACATTTTATTTTTGAATTTTCTGAAGCACACCTGCCAGAGTAATTTCAGACTCCTGCAAGTAATCTGATATCACATGAAAAGTTCAGACTACAAACGATGTAATATTAATATGCAGAATAGGGAATTGATATTTATATTATTCTCAAAAGGAAATCTTTTTTTATAAAGTGAATTAAATTTGCAATTAGATCTTCAAATTGGTATTTTGGATCATTTTAAACAGTGGGCTTTCAGTTTCTGATGTTAATAATGACATAATAATTTGTTGAATAGTTCTAAAGTGATCAAATAATGAGATAATTAGGGGATTCAGTAACTAGAGAAAGGAAAGAAAGGAATACAATTATGATATATATACAAAATATGGCTTTTATTATAGCATGGTTTTTAATGAATTCTGTCAATTACTTTAAGGAAAATACAACTTAACCTAGACTATTTTATTTATTTACTTTTGTAATAGCATTTTATTTGTTCAGTTTGGTACATTGTTAGTGCAAATTTTTTTATTATTATTATTTTTTAATTTTTATTTATTTATTTATTTTTTACTTTAAAATATTGTATTGGCTTTGCCATATATCAACATGTATCTGCCATGGGTGTACACATGTTGCCATCCTGAACCAGTTACACTGAATAAATTTGATAAAATATTGCAGTTTCTAGCTGTTCACAGGGTTTGTTTCACCTTAATTTTCCAACTAACCTCTTGACCCTCTAGTCAAAGCTGAGGTTTTTCCTGTAGTCACATAAGGATGTGAGAGTTGGACCATAAAGAAGGCTGCGTGCTGAAGAATTGATACTTTTGAATTGTGATGTTGGAGAACACTCTTAATGTGTCCCTTGAACTTCAAGGAGATCCAACCAGTCAATCCAAAAGGATATCAGTCCTGAATATTCATTGGAAGGACTGAGGCAGAAGCTCAAATACTTTGGCCTCCTAATGTGAAGAACTGACTCACTGGAAAATACCATGATGGTGGGAAAGATTGAAGGAGTGAGGAGAAGAGGAGGACAGAAGATGAGATGGTTGGATGGCATCATCGACTCAGTGGACATGAGTTTGAGCAAGCTTTGAGAGTTGGTGATGGACAGGGAAAGCCTATCATGCTGCAGTCCATGGGGTTGCAAAGAGTCATACATGACTGAATGACTGAACTGAACTGAATATCTTAACAGAGTTAAAGCAACCCACGCCCAAGGCCAGGGGCGGTGACCGGGAGGACCAACCCCACGTCCAAGCAGCCGTGGTAAGGAGCAATGGCTGCACTTTGCTGGAGCAGCCGTGAAGAGATACCCCACAGCCAAGGTAAGAGAAACCCAAGTAAGACAGTGGGTGTTGCAAGAGGGCATCAGAGGGCAGACACATTGAAACCATACTCACAGGAAACTAGTCAATCTAATCACACTAGGACCACAGCCTTGTCTAACTTAATGAAACTAAGCCATGCCCGTGGGGCAACCCAAGATGGGTGGGTCATGGTGGAGAGATCTCACAGAATGTGTTCCACTGGAGAAGGTAATGGCAAACCACTTCAGTATTCTTACCTTGAGAACCCCAAGAACAGTATGAAAAGGCAAAATGATAGGATACTGAAAGAGAAACTCCTCAGGTCAGTAGGTGCCCAATATGCTACTGGAGATCAGTGGAGAAATAACTTCAGAAAGAATGAAGGAATGGAGCCAAAGCAAAAACAATATCCAGCTGTGGATGTGACTGGTGATAGAAGCAAGGTCCGATGTTATTAAGAGCAATATTGCATAGGAACCTAGAATGTCAGGTCCATGAATCAAAGCAAATTGGAAGTGTTCAAACAAGAGATGGCAAGAGTGAATGTCGACATTCTAGGAATCAGCGAACTGAAATGGACTGGAATGGGTGAATTCAACTCAGATAACCATTATATCTACCTCTGCGGGCAGGAATCCCTCAGAAGAAATGAAGTAGCCATCATGGTCAACAAAAGAGTCCGAAATGCAGTACTTGGATGCAATCTCAAAAACGACAGAATGATGTCTGTTCGTTTCCAAGGCAAACAATTCAATATCACAGTAATCCAAGTCTATGCCCCAACCAGTAGGGCTGAAGAAGCTGAAGTTGAACGGTTCTATGAAGACCTACAAGACCTTTTAGAACTAACACCCAAAAAAGATGTCCTTTTCATTATAGGGGACTGGAATGCAAAAGTAAGAAGTCAAGAAACACCTAGAGTAACAGGCAAATTTGACCTTGGAATACGGAATGAAGCAGGGCAAAGACTAATAGAGTTTTGCCAAGAAAATGCACTTGTCATAACAAACACCCTCTTCCAACAACACAAGAGAAGATTATACATGGACATCACCAGATGGTCAACACCGAAATCAGATTGATTATAGTCTTCGCAACCAAGGATGGAGAAGCTCTATACAGTCAGCAAAAACAAGACCAGGAGCTGACTGTGGCACAGACCATGAACTCCTTATTGCCAAATTCAGACTTAAATTGAAGAAAGTAGGGAAAACCACTAGACCATTCAGGTATGACCTAAATCAAATCCCTTATGGTTATACAGTGGAAGCCCATGGAAAAGAAATGCAAAAAAGCAAAATGGCTGTCTGGGGAGACCTTACAAATAGCTGTGAAAAGAAGAGAAGGGAAAAGCAAAGGAGCAAAGGAAAGATATAAACATCTCAATGCAGAATTCCAAAGACTAGCAAGAAGAGATAAGAAAGCCCTCTTCAGCGATCAATGCAAAGAAATAGAGGAAAACAACAGAATGGGAAAGACTAGAGATCTCTTTAAGAAAATCAGAGATAGCAAAGGAATATTTCATGCAAAGATGGGCTCAATAAAGAACAGAAATTGTAAGGACCTAACAGAAGCAGAAGATTTTAAGAAGAGATGGCAAGAATACACAGAAGAACTGTACAAAAAAGATCTTCATGACCCAGATAATCACGATGGTGTGATTACTGACCTAGAGCCAGACATGCTGGAATGTGAAGTCAAGTGGGCCTTAGAAAGCATCACAACGAACAAAGCTAGTGGAGGTGATAGAATTCCAGTTGAGCTATTTCAAATCCTGAAAGATGATGCTGTGAAAGTGCTGTACTCAATATGCCAGCAAATTTAGAAAACTCAGAGAGGCCACAGGACTGGAAAAGGTCAGTTTTCATTCCAATCCCAAAGAAAGGCAATGCCAAAGAATGCTCAAACTACCTCACAATCACACTCATCTCACATACTAGTAAAGAAATGCTCAAAATTCTCCAAGCCAGGCTTCAGCAATTTGTGAACCTTGAACTTCCTGATATTCAAGCTCGTTTTAGAAAAGGCAGAGGAACCAGAGATAAAATTGCCAATATGCGCTGGATCATGGAAAAAGCAAGAGAGTTCCAGAAAAGCATCTATTTCTGCTTTATTCACTATGCCAAAGCCTTTGACTGTGTGGATCACAATAAATTGTGGAAAATTCTGAAAGAGATGGGAATATCAGACCACCTGATCTGCCTCTTGAGAAATTTGTATGCAGGTCAGGAAGCAACAATTAGAACTGGACATGGAACAACAGACTGGTTCCAAATAGGAAAAGGAGTTCATCAAGGCTGTATATCGTCACCCTGTTTATTTAATTTACATGCAGAGTACATCATGAGAAACGCTACACTGGAAGAAACACAAGCTGGAATCAAGATTGCTGGGAGAAATATCGATAACCTCAGATATTCAGTTGACACCACCCTTATGGCAGAAAGTGAAGAGGAACTAAAGAGCCTTTGATGAAGTCTCTTGATGAAAGTGAAAGTAGAGAATGAAAAATTGGCTTAAAGCTCAACATTCAGAAAATGAAGATCATATCATCAGGTCCCATCACTTCATGGGAAATAGATGGGGAAACAGTGGAGACAGTGTCAGACTTTATTTTGGGGTGCTCCAAAATCACTGCAGATGGTGACTGCAGCCATGAAATTAAAAGACGCTTACTCCTTGGAAGGAAAGTTATGACCAACCTAGATAGCATATTGAAAAGCAGAGACATTAGTTTGCCAACAAAGGTCCGTCTAGTCAAGGCTATGGTTTTTCCTAGGTCATGTATGGATGTGAGAGTTGGACTGTGAAGAAGGCTGAGCACTGAAGAATTGATGCTTTTGAACTGCGATGTTGGAGCAGACTCTTGAGAGTCCCTTGGACTGCAAGGAGATCCAACCAGTCCATTCTAAAGGAGATCAGCCCTGGGATTTCTTTGGAAGGAATGATGCTAAAGCTGAAACTCCAGTACTTTGGCCACCTCATGTGAAGAGTTGACTCATTGGAAAAGACTCTGATTCTGGGAGGGATTGGGGGCAAGAGGAGACGGGGACGACAGAAGATGAAATGGTTGGATGGCATCACTGACTCGATGGACCTGAGTCTCAGTCAACTCCAGGAGTTGGTGATGGACAGGGAGGCCTGGCGTGCTGTGATTCATGGGGTCGCAAAGAGTCAGACATGACTGAGTGACTGATCTGATCTGATTAAAAGTACATGAAATCAAAAGTACTCAGTCGTGTCTGACTCTTTGTGACCCCATGTACTATACAGTCCACGGAATTCTCCAGGCCAGAATATTGGAGTAGGTAGCCTTTCCCTTTCCAGGGCATCTTCCCAACCCAAGGATCAAACCCAGATCTCCCTCATTGCACGTGGATTCTTTACCTGCTGAGCTATCAGGGAAGCCCATTAAAGATATATAACTACAAGGACAGAAACATAGATCAATGGAACAAAATAGAAAGCCAAGAGATAAATCCATGCACCTATGTACACCTTATCTTTGACAAAGTAGGCAAGAATATACAATGGAGAAAAGACAATGTCTTTAACAAGGGCTGCTGGGAAAACTGGTCAACCACTTGTAAAAGAATGAAACTAGAACACTTTCTACAACATACACAAAAATAAACTCAAAATGGATTAAAGATCTAAACATAAGACCAGGAGCTATAAAACTCCTAGAGAAGAACAGAGGCAAAACACTCTCCGACTAAATCAGAACAGGATCCTCTATGACCCACCTCCCAGAATATTGGAAATAAAAGCAAAAATAAACAAATTGGACCTCAGTTCAGTCGTTCAGTCGTGTCCGACTCTTTGCGACCCCATGAATCGCAGCACACCAGGCCTCACCGTCCATCACCAACTCCCGGAGTTCACTCAGACTCACGTCCAACAAGTCAGTGATGCCATCTAGCCATCTCATCCTCTGACGTCCCCTTCTCCTCCTACCCCCAAACCCTTCCAGCATCAGAGTCTTTTCCAATGAATCAACTCTTCGCATGAGGTGGCCAAAGTACTAGAGTTTCAGCTTTAGCATCATTCCTTCCAAAGAAATCCCAGGGCTCATCTCCTTCAGAAGGGACTGGTTGGATCTCCTTGCAGTCCAAGGTACTCTCAAGAGTCTTCTCCAACACCACAGTTCAAAAGTATCAATTCTTCGGTGCTCAGCCTTCTTCACAGTTCAACTCTCACATCCATACATGACCACAGGAAAAACCATAGCCTTGACTAGACGAACTTTTGTTGGCAAAGTAATGTCTCTGCTTTTGAATATGCTATGTAGGTTGGTCATAACTTTCCTTCCAAGGAGTAAGCCTCTTTTAATTTCATGGCTGCAGTCACCATCTGCAGTGATTTTGGATCCCAGAAAAATAAAGTCTGACACTGTTTCCCCATCTATTTCCCATGAAGTGATGGGACCTGATGACATGATCTTCATTTTCTGAATGTTGAGCTTTAAGCCAACTTTTTCACTCTCCTCTTTCACTTTCATCAAGAGACTTTTTAGTTCCTCTTCACCCTCTGCCATAAGGGTGGTGTCATCTGAATATCTGAGGTTATTGATATTTCTCCCGCCAATCTTGATTCCAGCTTGTGCTTCTTCCAGCCCAGGGTTTCTCATGATGTACTCTGCATATAGGTTAAATAACCAGGGTGACAAGATACAGCTTTGACGTCCTCCATTTCCTACTTGTAATCAGGCTGTTGTTCCATGTCCAGTTCTAACTGTTGCTTCCTGACCTGCATACAGATTTCTCAAGAGTCAGGTCAGGTTATCTGGTATTCCCATCTCTTTCAGAATTTTCCATATTTTATTGTGATCCACACAGTCAAAGGCTTTGGCATAGTCAATAATGCAGAAATAGATGTTTTTCTGGAACTGTCTTGCTTTTTCCATGATCCAGCGGATTTTGACAATTTGATCTCTGGTTCCTCTTTCTTTGCTAACACCAGCTTGAACATCAGGACGTTCACGGTTCACGTAGGTCTGAAGCCTGGCTTGGAGAATTTTGAGCATTACTTTACTAGCATATGAGATGAGTGCAATTGTGCGGTAGTTTGAGCATTCTTTGGCATTGCCTTTCTTTGGGATTGGAATGAAAACCGAGTTTTTCCAGTCCTGTGGCCTAATTAAACTTAAAACCTTCTACACAACAAAGGAAACTACAAGCAAGGTGAAAAAACAGCCTTCAGAATGGGAGAAAATAATAGCAAATGAAGTAACTGACAAACAACTAAACTCAAAAATATACAAGCAACTCCTGCAGCTCAATTCCAGAAAAATATATGACCCTAGCATAAAATGGGCCAAAGAACTAAATAGACATTTCTCCAAAGAAGACATACAGATTGCTAACAAACACAAGAAAAGATACTCAATCACTCATTATCAGAGAAATACAAATCAAAACCACAATGAGGTACCATTTCACACCAGTCAGAATGAGTGCTATCCAAAAGTCTACAAGCAATAAATGCTGTAGAAGGTGTGGAGAAAAGGGAACACTTTTACACTGTTGGTGGAAATGCAAACTAGTACAGCCACTACGGAGAACAGTGTGGAGATTCCTTAGAAAACTGGAAATAGAACTGCCTTATGACCCAGCGATCCTACTGCTGAGCATACACAGTAAGGAAACCAGAATTGAAAGAGACACGTGCACCCCAATGTTCATCACAGCACTGTTTATAATAGCCAGGACATGGAAGCAACCTAGATGTCCATCAGCAGATGAATGGATAAGAAAGCAGTGGTACATATACACAATGGAGTATTACTCAACCATTAAAAAGAATACATTTGAATCAGTTCTAATGAGGTGGATCAAACCGGAGCCTGTTATACAGAATGAAGTAAGCCAGAAAGAAAAACACCAATACAGTATACTAACACATATATATGGAATTTAGAAAAATGGTAACGATAACCCTGTATGCAAGACAGCAATAGAGACACAGATGTATAGAACAGTCTTTTGGACTCTGTGGGAGAGGGTGAGGGTGGGATGATTTGGGAGAATGGCATTGAAACATGTATAACATCATATATGAAACGAATTGCCAGTCCAGGTTCGATGCAGGATACAGGATGCTTGGGGCTTTTGCACTGGGATGACCCAGAGGGATGGTACAGGGAGGGAGGTGGGGGGGGATTCAGGATGGGGAACATGTATACACCCGTGGTGGATTCATGTTGATGTATGGCAAAACCAACACAATATTTCAAAGTAATTAGCCTCCAATTAAAATAAAAGCATTTATATTAAAAAAAAATAAAGGTGAACAAACAAAAAGATATATAGGTAAACACCAATGAGGAAAGAAGCATGTGTATTTAAATGTCACTTTCTATTACTAATATTTGGAAAAAGTAAGGCAGACATTATTATATATATATATATATATATATTTTTTTTTTTAGTTACATTCTTTAAGTAATCAACTCAGAACAAAATATTTTTTTTTTGGAATTACATAATTTGTTTTTGCCTAAAATGTGGATTAGTAGGCTATACAGTCTACACTAGGATCTAATCTATATTTACCTTTTAACAACTTACTTATTTCTATTTATTTGTGACATCAAGTTTGATAAATATTACAAATATATACACCCTTAATGTGATTTGTATTAAAATAAACAATTTAAAAAACTGAACATTTTATTATGGTCTTTATTCCTAAAGTTACGTTCATGTTTAAAATAATCCAAGTGCCTGAACTTACCTGTTATGCTAATATTTTGAAACATCAGCCTATATTTTTACACCATTAAATGTGGCATAATTATTCATGAAATTGATTGTTGCTTTATTAAAAAAAAAAAAAATCTGAACACTTTGAGGGTCCAGGAAATTAAAAGCTAAAAATCTGATCTTGATTTACTATGAAAAAAGAAACTGAAATCCACGTGCTTCAAAGCTAAAATTCTGATTCAGAGCAGATCAGAATTCTCATTCAAAAGAAAAAGAAGGGGAGAAGTAAGCAGATGGGAAGCATGGCATCTAGTATCCCATTTGATTCCAAAGGTTCTAAAAACAGGTGGATTTTTCAGAGAAGTGGACTAGTTCATACATGAGAAGTAAAATCACAGAAAAATACAAAGGTGTATTAAAAAGTCTCTTCTTTCCTGGTATATTACTGTCAGAAGCATTTAGATAAGTGCTTATGAACTGGTTTGAGGCCTGGGGACACTTTCAAAATGTGGTTGAAAGAAAGAAACAGGTCCAGACTTTATAAAATGCACAGAAGCATGTAGAAAACTTCATGGGTAATATATATCTTTCATTATAAACTAAAAATACCTGCTTACATATTTTAATCAAAAGATTTTAAGAGGTTGTATTGAATATATTATTTTTTTTAATTTAGCTGTGTTATTATTGAAGCCAGTATTTTATTTCTGAAATTGATTCAATGTCCAGATATTGCAGTAGACCAGATGGCTTTTGCATATTGCAGTATAAAATTTAGATTTTGAAACTAGATTTATTTGTAATTAAGCCCATTTCTGTCAATTTCTCAATGCCATACCCCAGTCAATAAGTCATTTTTTAAAATATGCATGATCGATTGGAAGCCAGTAAAATCATGGCTTGTAGTAAAACTTGGGTATTAAAGCTAGCTATGTAAATGTAAAATTAGTGGAGTTAAAACACTAACAAATAAATTTACAGAAGTAAAGTATGGTTAAAATTACTGAATAATTCAAAGTCCTATTGAAACTTCAAATTTAAAATTTTGCTAAATTAAAATTATATAACAGAAAATACGTCACAGGAAAAGTTTAGAATATATCTGTGTGTATGTGTGTATATGTATACATACAAATCATTTAAAATTATTGAAACATATTCTTGATTTTGTATTAATATCTTGCTTTAAATTATATAAATTATCTTCATGATTTTTTTGAAGTGCCAAATTTTCTAATAATATGCATAAGACCTCTGAAAAATGAAGTATATAGAGTAATTCACAACCAGTGTAGCACAACTCTCTTTTTCATCACTTCAATACAAAAATATAATTTGTAAATAAATGTTACACTATGTCCCATATCATCTTTTTTGTTAGTGAAAAGACAATGTCCCTTAAAGATACCATTCTTAGATATTTCTCTAGGTTGAGAGTCTCATATGGAGGGAAATAAACCAGACAGAGGAGAAAGATGATATTATAGACTTTATATGGGAAATCTAAAATGAAATGATAACAAATGAACTTGGAAAACAGAAATAGACTTACAGACTTCCAAAACAAGCTTATGGTTCCTAGGAAAGGCTATGGGGAAGGTATGGTTAGGGAGTTTGGGATGGATATATGCACACTATTATATTTAAAGAAGTAACCAACAAGGACCTACTGTATCACACACGGAACTCTGCTCAATGTTATGTGGCAGCCAGGACAGAAGCAGAGTTTTGGAAAGAATGTATACATGTATATGTATGAATGAATACTTTAGTTGTTCACCTGAAACTATCATGTTAATAGGCTTTGTGCCAGTACAAAAAAAAAATGTAGTAAAAAATACAATTGTTAGTATTACTGACTATCAGATCAGATCAAATCAGATCAGTCGCTCAGTCATGTCCGACTCTTTGCAACCCCGTGAAATGCAGCACGCCAGGCCTCCATGTCCATCACCAACACCCGGAGTTCACTCAAACTCATGTCCATCGAGTGAGTGATACCATCCAGCCATCACATCCTCTGTCCTCCCCTTCTCCTCCTGCCCCCAATCCCTTCCAGCATCAGAGTCTTTTCCAATGAGTCAACTCTTCGCATGAGGTGGCCAAAGTATTGGAGTTTCAAATCAGCATCAGCCCTTCCAATGATCACCCAGAACTGATCTCCTTTAGAATGGACTGGTTGGATGTCCTTGCAGTCCAAGGGACTCTCAAGAGTCTTATCCAACACCACAGTTCAAAAGCATCAATTCTTCGGTACTCAGTGTCCTTCACAGCCCAACTCTCACATCCATACATGACCACTGGATAAACCATAGCCTTGACCAGATGGACATTTGTTGGCAAGGTAATGTATCTGCTTTTCAATATGCTATCTAGGTCATAACTTTCCTTCCAAAGAGTAAGCCTCTTTTAATTTCATGGTTGCAGTCACCATCTGCAGTGATTTTGGAGCTCAAATAAAGTCTGACACTATTTTCACTGTTTCTCCATCTATTTGCCATGAAGTGATGAGACCAGATGCCGTGATCTTTGTTTTCTGAATGTTGAGCTTTAAGCCAACTTTTCCACTCTCCTCTTTCACTTTCATCAAGAGGCTTTTGAGTTCCTCTCCACTTTCTGCCATAAGTGTGGTATCATCTGCATATCGAGGTTATTGATATTTCTCCCAGCAATCTTGATTCCAGCTTGTGTTTCTTCCAGCCCAGCGTTTCTCATGATGTACTCGGCATAAAAGTTAAATAAGCAGGGTGACAATATACAGCCTTGACGTACCCCTTTTCCTATTTGGAACCAGTCTGTTGTTCCATGTCCAGTTCTAACTGTTGCTTCCTGACCTGCATATGGGTTTCTCAAGAGGCAGATCAGGTGGTCTGATATTCACATCTCTTTCAGAATTTTCCACAGTTTATTGTGGTCCACACAGTCAAAGGCTTTGGCATAGTGAATAAAGCAGAAATCAATGTTTTTCTGGAACTCTCTTGCTTTTTCCATGATCCAGCAGATGTTCGCAATTTGATCTCTGGTTCCTCTGCCTTTTATAAAACCAGATTGAACATCTGGAAGTTCACAATTCATGTATTGTTGAAGCCTGGCTTGGAGAATTTTGAGCATTTTTTACTAGCATGTGAGATGAGTGCAATTGTGCCATAGTTTGAGCATTCTTTGGCATTGCCTTTTTTTGGGATTGAAATGAAAACTGACATTTTCCAGTCCTGTGGCCACTGCTGAGTTTTCCAAATTTGCTGGCATATTGAGTGCAGCACTTTCACAGAACCATCCTTCAGGATTTGAAATAGCTCAACTGGAATTCCATCACCTCCACAAGCATTGTTCGTAGTGATGCTTTCTAAGGCCCACTTGACTTCACATTCCAGGATGTCTGGCTGTAGGTCAGTGATCACACCATCGTGATTATCTGGGTCGTGAAGATCTTTTTTGTACAGTTCTTCTGTGTATTCTTGCCATCTCTTCTTAAAATCTTCTGCTTCTGTTAGGTCCTTACCATTTCTGTTCTTTATTGAGCCCATCTTTGCATGAAATGTTCCCTTGGTATCTCTACTTTTCTTGAAGAGATCTCTAGTCTTTCCCATTCTGTTGTTTTCTTCTACTTCTTTGCATTGATTGCTGAGGAAGGCTTTCTTATCTCTTCTTGCTATTCTTTGGAAATCTGCATTCAGATGCTTATATCTTTCCTTTGCTCCTTTGCTTTTCTCTTCTCTTCTTTTCACAGCTATTTGTAAGGCCTCCCCAGACAGCCATTTTGCTTTTTCACATTTCTTTTCCATGGGAATGGTCTTGATCCCTGTCTCCTGTACAATGTCACAAACCTCATTCCATAGTTCATCAGGCACTCTATCTATCAGATCTAGGCCCTTAAATCTACTTCTCACTTCCACTTTATAATCATAAAGGATTTGATTTAGACCATACCTGAATGGTTTAGTGGTTTTCCCTACTTTCTTCAATTTCAGTCTGAATTTGGCAATAAGGAGTTCATGGTCTGTGCCACAGTCAGCTCCTGGTCTTGTTTTTGCTGACTGTATAGAGTTTCTCCATCTTTGGCTGCAGAGAATATAATCAATCTGATTTTGATGTTGACCATCTGGTGATGTCCATGTGTAGAGTCTTCTCTTGTGTTATTGGAAGATGGTGTTTGCTATGACCAGTACATTCTCTTGGCAAAACTCTATTGTCTTTGCCTTTCTTCTTTCCGTATTCCAAGGCCAAATTTGCCTGTGACTCCAGGTGTTTCTTGACTTCCTACTTTTGCATTCCAGTCCCCTATAATGAAAAGGACATCTTTTTGGGGTGTTAGTTCTAAAAGGTCTTGTAGGTCTTCATAGAACCATTCAACTTCAGCTTCTTCAGCGTTACTGGTTGGGGCATAGACTTGGATTACTGTGGTATTGAATGGTTTGCCTTGGAAATCAACAGAGACCATTCTATCGTTTTTGAGATTGCATCCAAGTACTGCATTTCAGACTCTTTTGTTGAGTATGATGGCTACTCCATTTCTTCTGAGGGATTCCTGCCCGCAATAGTAGATATAATGGTCATCTGAGTTAAATTCACCCATTCCAGTCCATTTCAGTTTGCTGATTCCTAGAATGTCGACATTCACTCTTGCCATCTCTTGTTTGAACACTTCCAATTTGCCTTGATTCATGGACCTGACATTCCAGGTTCCTATGCAATATTGCTCTTTACAGCATCGGACCTTGCTTTTATCACCAGTCACATCCACAGCTGGGTATTCTTTTTGCTTTGGCTCCATCCCTTCATTCTTTCTGGAGTTATTTCTCCACTGATCTCCAGTAGCATATTGGGCACCTACTGACCTGGGGAGTTCCTCTTTCAGTATCCTATCATTTTGCCTTTTCATACTGTGCATGGGGTTCTCAAGGCAAGAATACTGAAGTGGTTTGCCATTACCTTCTCCAGTGGACCACATTCTGTCAGATCTCTCCACCATGACCCACCTGTCTTGGGTTGCCCCACAGGCATGGCTTAGTTTCATTGAGTTAGACAAGGCTGTGGTCCTAGTGTGATTAGATTGACTAGTTTTCTGTGAGTATGGTTTCAATGTGTCTGCCCTCTGATGCCCTCTTGCAACACCTACCATCTTACTTGGGTTTCTCTTACCTTGGGCATGGGGTATCTCTTCATGGGTGCTCCAGCAAAGCGCAGCCATTGCTCCTTACCTTGGACGAGCGGTATCTCCTCACTGCTGCCCTTCCTGACCTTCAACATGGGATAGCTCCTCTAGGCCCTCCTGCGCCCACGCAGCCACTGCTCCTTGGATGTGGGGTTGGTACTAGCTGACAATTATAGGAATCCTGACTGGCAAATTTTTGCATAAAAATAAAAAAATTTACTAACCATAAACTATAGAGTTTACAGGCAAGTAAACAGCATATACAGTTATTAGCAACATTATATAAATGTTTATGGTATTCATGGGGCTGTCAAGGCAAGAATACTGAAGTTGTTTGCCATTTCCTTCTCCAGTGGACCATGTTTTGTTAGAACTCTCCACCATGACCCGTCTGTCTTAGGTGGCCCTACACGGTATGGATCATAGTTTCATTGAGTTAGAGAAGGCAGTGGCCCATGTGATCAGTTGATTAATTTTCAGTTTTCTGTGGTTTTCATTTCGTCTGCCCTCTGAAGGATAAGGATAAGAGGCTTATTGAAGTTTCCTGGTGCAAGAGACTGACTGTGGGAAAAACTGGTTTTTATTCTGCTGGGTGACTCCATGCTCAGTAAATCTTTAATCCAATTTTCTGTTGATGGGCAGGGCTGTGCTCCCTCCCTGTTGTTTCACCTGAGATCAAATATGGTAAAAAAAATATGCTACTGGAGAACAGTGGAGAAATAACTCCAGAAAGAATAAAGAGGCAGAGCCAAAGTGAGAAAAATGCCCAGTTGTGGATGTGACTGGTGACTGAAGTAAAGTCTGATTCTGTAAAGAGCAATATTGCATAGGAAACCGGATTGTTAGGTTCATGAATAAAGGTAACATCAGATCAAATCAGATCAGATCAGTCGCTCAGTCATGTCCAACTCTTTGCAACTCCATGAATCACAGCATGCCAGGCCTCCCTGTCCATCACCAACTCCCGGAGTTCACTCAGACTCACGTCCGTCGAGTCAGTGATGCCATCCAGCCATCTCATCCTCTGTCGTCCCCTTCTCCTCTTGCCCCCAATCCCTCCCAGCATCAGAGTCTTTTCCAATGAGTCAACTTTTCACATGAGGCAGCCAAAGTACTGGAGTTTCAGCTTTAGCATCATTCCTTCCAAAGAAATCCCAGGGCTGATCTCTTTCAAAATGGACTGGTTGGATCTCCTTGCAGTCCCAGGGACTCTCAAGAGTCTTCTCCAACACCACAATTTAAAGGCATCAATTCTCCGGCACTCAGCTTTCTTCACAGTCCAACTCTCACATCCATATATGACCACAGGAAAAACTATAGCCTTGACTAGACAGACCTTTGTTGGCAAAGTAATGTCTCTGCTTTTCAGTATGCTATCTAGGTTGGTCATAACTTTCCTTCCAAGGAGTAAGCGTCTTTCAATTTCATGGCTGCAGTCACCATCTGCAGTGATTTTGGAGCCCAGAAAAATGAAGTCTGACACTGTTTCCACTGTTTCCCCATATATTTCCCATGAAGTGATGGGACCGGATGCCATGATCTTCGTTTTCTGAATGTTGAGCTTTAAGCCAACTTTTTCACTCTCCACTTTCACTTTCATCAAGAGGCTTTTGAGTTCCTCTTCACTTTCTGCCATAAGGGTGGTGTCATCTGCATGTCGAGGTTATTGATATTTCTCCCAGCAATCTTGATTCCAGCTTGTGTTTCTTCCAGCCTAGTGTTTCTCATGATGTACTCTGCATATAAGTGAAATAAGCAGGGTGACAATATACAGACTTGACGTACTCCTTTTCCTATTTGGAACCAGTCTATTGTTTCATTTCCAGTTCTAACTGTTGCTTCCTGACCTGCATACAAATTTCTCAAGAGGCAGATCAGGTGGTCTGGTATTCCCATCTCTTTCAGAATTTTCCACAGTTCATTGTGATCCACACAGTCAAAGGCTTTGGCATAGTCACCTGGAAGCGGTAAAACAACAGATGGCAAGAATGAACATTGATGTTTTAAGAATTAGTGAACTAAAAATGGACTGAAATGGGTGAATTTAATTCAGATGATCATTATATCTACTACTGTGGGCAACAGTCTGTTAGAAGAAATGGATTAGCCCTCATAGTCAACAGAAGAGTCCAAAATGCAGTAGTGGGTGCAATCTCAAAAACGACAGAATGATTTCTATTCATTTCCAAGGCAAGTCATTCAATATCACAGTAATCTAAATTATGACCCAACCAGTAATGCTGAAGAAGCTGATGTTGAAACATTCTATGAAGATCTACAAGACCTTCTAGAACTAACACTCAAAAAAGATGTCCATTTCACCATAGAGGACTGGAATGCAAAAGTAGGAAGAAAGAGATACCTGGAGTAAGAGGCAAATTTGGCCTTAGAGTACAAAATGAAGCAGGGCAAAGGCTAACAGAGTTTTACCAAGGGAATGCACTAGCCATAGCAAACAACCTCTTCCAACAAAACAAGAGAAGGCTCTACACATGCACATCACCAGATGGGTAATGCCAAAATAAGATTTATTATATTCTGTGCACCAATAGTGGGAGATGCTCTGTACAATCAGCAAAAACAAGACTGGGAGATGACTGTGGCATAGACCATGAACTCCTTATTGCCAAATTCAGAATTAAATTAAAGAAAGTAAGGAAAACCACTAGACCATTCAGGTATGACCTAAATCAAATTCCTTATGATTATATACTGGAAGTGAGAAATAGATTCAGGGGTTTAGATCTGATAGACAGAATGCCTGAAGAACTATGGATGGAGGTTCATGACATAATACAGGAGACAGTGGTCAAGAACATCCCCAGAAAAAATAAATGCAAAAAGGCAAAATGGTTTCCTCAGGAGGCCATACATATAGCTGAGAAAAGAAGAGAAGCTAAAGGCAAAGGAGAAAAGGAAAGATATACCCATTTGACTGCAGAGATCCAGAGAATAACAAGGAGAGATAATAAAGCCTTCCTCAGTGATCAATGCAAAGAAATAGAGGAAAAAAACAGAATGGAAAAGACTAGAGATCTCTTCAAGAAAATTAGAGATAACAAGGGAAAGTTTCATGCAAAGATGGGCACAATAAAGGACAAAAACAGTATGGACCTAACAGAAGCAGAAGATCATTTCGATATTTGGCAAAACCAATAAATATTGTAAAGTTTAAAAATAAAATAAAATTAAAAAAAAATAAATAAAATAGCACCATAAAGAAAAAAAGAAGAAGAGATGTCAACAATGCACAGAAGAACTGTACAAAAAAGATCTTCATGACCCAAATAATCATGATAGTGTGATCACTCACCTAAAGCCAGACATCCTGGAAGGTGAAGTCAAGTGGGCCTTAGGAAGCATCATTATGAATAAAGCTAGTGGAGGTGATGGTATTCCAGTTGAGCCATTTCAAATCCTAGTGATGATGCTTTGAAAGTGATGCACTCAATATGCCAGCAAATCTGGAAAACTCAGCAGTGGCCACAGGACTGGAAAAGGTCAGGTTTCATTCCAATCCCAAAGAAAGGAAATGACAAAGAATATTCAAACTACTTCACAATTGTTCTCATCTCATATGCTAGTAAAGTAATTCTCAAAATTCTCCATGTCAGGTTTCAACAGTATGTGAACTGTGAACTTCCCAGATGTTCAAGCTGGATTTAGAAAAGGCAGAGGAACCAGAGATCAAATTGCCAACATCCTTTGGATCATCTGAAAAGCAAGGAAATCCAAAAAGAAAAGCAAACAAACAAACAAACAAAAACTACTTCTGCTTTACTTTTTATGCCAAAGTCTTTGACTGTGTAGATGAGAACAAACTGTGGAAAATTCTTCAAGAGATGAGAACACCAGACCGCCTCAGTTGCCTCCTGAGAAATCTGTGTGCAGGTCAAGGCTGTACATTGTCACCCTGCTTATTTAACTTATATGCAGAATACATCTTGAGAAATTCCAGGCTGGATGAAGCACAAGCTAGAATCAAGATTGGCAGAAGAAATATCAACAACCTCAGATATGCAGATGACACTACCTTTATGACAGAAAGTGAAGAGGAACTGAAGAGCTTCAAGATGAAAATGAAAGAGTAGAGTGAAAAAGCTGGCTTAAAACTTAACACTCAAAAAATGAGGATCATGTTATCCAGTCCCATCACTTCATGGTAAATAGATTGGGAAACAATGAAATCAGTGACAGACTTTATTTTCTCAGGCTCCAAAATCCTGCAGATGGTGATTGCAGCCATGAAATTAAAAGACACTTGCTCCTTGGAAGAAAAGCTATGACTAACCTAGACAGCATATTAAAAAGCAGAGATGTTACTTTGTTGACATATGTCCATCTAGTCAAAGCTATGGTTTTTCCAGTAGTCCTGTATGGATGTGAGTGTTGGACCATAAAGAAAGCTGAGTGTTGATGAAATGATGCTTTTGAACTTTGGTGTTGGAGAAAACTCTTGAGAGTCCCTTGGACTGCTAGGAGATCAAACCGGTCAATCCTAATGGAAATAAGTCCTGAATATTCATTGGAAGGACTGATGCTGAAGTTGAAACTCCAATAGTTTGGCCACCTGATGTAAAGCACTAACTCATTGGAAAGACCCTGATGCTATGAAAGATTGAAGGCACTAGGAGAAGGGGATGACAGAGGATGAGATTGTTGGACGGCATCAGGGACTGGATGGACATAAGTTTGAGCGAGCTCCTGGAATTGGTGATGGACAGGGAAGCCTGGCATATTCAGTCCATTGGGTGACAAAGAGTCGGATACGACTGAGCAACTTAACTGAACTGATAACTTTTTATGAGAAATTGTTCTTTGACATCTTTATTTCACACGAGGCATCTTATCAATAGCAAATGATAGATAAATGCAAATAGTTAATTACAAGCAAATTAAGATTAAATCTTAGCCACAGAGGGTTGGGATGGGAATAAGGATAGTAAGGTATATTTTTGTTTCAGTCCCCAATCCTGCACCTTTAATTTCAGTAAACTTTCTGCTCATTTCTAGTGATTAGATGTTTAAATTGGTGCCTTATGGAAGCCAGGGCCAGGTTACATGATCTGGCATAAACCCAAAGAGTTTCTCAAAATGTATAACAGATTTTGGAAAAACTTGGATTTGGTACAACATCAATTTTCTCATAAAGTAATGAAGACCCTTGAATGTTGACAATATTCCTGCATTCTACCTCTAGGCCCCTTTCAACATTTTTAAAAGGCCACAGACCTAGAGACCTGGGCTTCAAGAACTAGTAGCTTCTTTAATGCATATGCTTGCTTTGACCACAAAAATTGGAAAAGACCTTGAGTGGGCAAGTTTCTTGAATCTACTCAGATCTATGACTTATTTGGGCTATGACCTCTATGTACCCTAAATGCTGATCAGGCTTAAAATCAATATAATTTCCTGTTATTTGATCATTCTTTCCTGACTTTAAACTTGAGTATCTTTGTATGATGTGGCCAGCTACAGGATTTCAGCAAGCCTGTCTACCACAGTGGTCTCTACAAAGATTCCCTTCTGTTCTATCTTTCATATTCCCCCTTCTCACTCTCAATCTGTATAGATAAAGAAGAATCATCTACAGAGCTGTGATGTTGGCAAAGATGTTCACAAAAAAATAATGAGTAAACATTTTTAGAAGCTGCACTCACCTTCTACTACCACCAATATCACCCTCTGTTTAATATATACATTTCACCTTTAAAGTATAGAAAACATCTTTCTTACTCCTTTTGTTGTGTACTACAGAAAGACATATCTTAGAATCCTGCTGTCAAGAAAAGCACAGCACAATATTCCTCCATCAGCAGGTAAAGTCAGTATGGATGACTATCTTTAAACATATATAATGGCATAGGAAATGGCAACCCACTGCATTATTCTTGCCTGGAGAATCCCATGGACAGGGGAGCCTGGCGGGCTATGGTTCATGGGGGTCACAAAAAATCATTAGACATGGCTAAAGTTACTTAGCACATCACACACACACACACACGTATATATGTCCAACTCTTTGAAGAGTCAGACATGATTTGGCAGCTGAACAGCAGTATATGCTATTAAGTCACTTCAGTCGTGTCCAACTCTGTGTGACCCCATAGACAGCAAAGCAAGAGGCTCCCCCATCCCTCGGATTCTCTAGGCAAGAATACTGGAGTGGGTTGCCATTTAAACATATATAGGTTCCTTCTTCTTCCTTTTTTTTTTTTTTTTTTTTTTGATTGGGGTATAATTGCTTTACAAGGTAGTGTTAGTTTCTGTTGTACAATGAGGTAAATCAGCTATAAATATACATACGTCTATGTGTGCTCAGTCTTGCAGTTGTATTCAGCTCTTTACTACCCCATAGAATGTAGACTACCAGGCTCCATTGTTCAGGGGATTTTTCAGGCAAGAATACTGGAGTCAGTTGTCATTTCTTACTCCAGGAAATCTTCCCTACCTAGAGATTGAACCCACTTCTCCCACATCTCCTGCATTGCAGGTAGATTCTTTACCACTAGCACCATATGGAAAATTCATGTTTATGTATACATTTATTTCCTCCCTATTAGACCTAACTCCCAGCCCACCCATTCATGCTATCCATCTAGATCACCACAGAACTGGGGTAGACAAATGATCTACACATGAGCTACATGGCACCTGTCAGGTGTGAAGTGCTATGTAAATACTACAAAGGACCCCTTCCTCTTGGGGTCTTATAAGCATTTTGAAAGAATTTTATCCCTGGGTGTATGACTTATAAATGTTCCTGCTATTTTCCCTTTAACTAGAACTTGTTTTGTGTGTGTGTGTGTGTGTGTGTGCGTGTGACTTGCTAACTGACTCTTTGCCATCCCATGGAGTGTACCATACCAGGCTTCTTTGTCTTCCATTATCTCTGAGAGTTTTTTAAGATTCATGTCCATTGAGTCAGTAATGCTACCTAATCATCTCATCCTTTGCCACACCCTTAGCCTTTTATCTTCAATCTTTCCTAGCATAAGCATTCTTTTTTTTTTTTTTTTTTATTCCAATGAGTGGACTCTTTGTTTCAGATGATCAAAGTGTTATAGCTTCAGCATCAGTCCTCCCAGTGAATACTTAGGGTTGGTTTCCTTTAGGATTGACTGGTTTGATGTCCTTTCAGCCCAAAGGACTCTCAAAGATCTCCAGCACCACAATTTGAAAGCAAAAATTCTTTAGTACTCAGCCTTCTTCATGGACCAACTCTCACATATGTACATGACTACTGGTAAAACCATAGCTTCAACTATACAACCTTTGTTGGCAAAGTGATGCTCTACTTTTTAATATGCTGTCTAGATATGTCATAACTTTCCTTCCAAGGAGCAATTTTTTTTTTTTAAATTTCATGGCTGCAGTCACTGTCCATAGTGATTTTGGAGCCCAAGAAAATGAAATCTTTCACTGCTTCCATTTTTCCCTTCTATTTTCCATGAAGTGATGGGACCAGATGACATGATCTTTGTTTTATGAATGTCGAATTTTAAGCCAGTTGTTTCACTCTGCTCTTTCACCCTCATCAAGAGTCATTAAGTCCTGTCTGACTCTTGTGACCAATGGACTGTAGCCTGCCATGCTCCTCTGTCCATGGGATTTGCCAGTGAAGAATGCTGGAGTGGATTACTATTTCCTTCTCTAGGGGATCTTCCTGACTCAGAGGTTGAACCCATGTCCCCTTAATTGCAGGTGGATTCTTTACCACCTGAGCTACTAGGGACACCCACAATGGGATACTATTCTACCATTAAAAAGTAATGAAATTTTGCCATTTGAAACAACATTGGTGAACCTGAACAGTATTATGCTTAGTTACATAATTCAGACAGAGAAAGAAAGACTAATACTGCATGATATCAATTATATATGGAATCTAAAAAAATAAAACAAGCTAGTGAATTAAAAAAAAAAACAGATTCATAGAGAGAAAACTAGTGGTTGCAATTAGGGACACATAATGGGTGAGCGGCAAGACAGAGTAGGGCATTAATAGGTACAAGGTATTTATAAAATAAACAAGCTATAAGGACATAATGTATAACACAAGGGATATAGCCAGTGATTTATAATAACTATAAATGAAGTATAATCTTTAAAAATTGTTCACATGCTATATACCTGAAATATATATATAATAAATCAACTATTTATGCTTATTTATTATTTATTATGCTTATTTAATTTATATGCAGAGTACATCATGAAAAACTCTGAGCTGCATGAAGCACAAGGTGGAATGAAGATTGCCTGGAGAAATATCAATAACGTCAGATATGCAGATGACATCACCCTTATGACAGAAAGTGAAGAGGAACTAAACAGCCTCTTGATGAAAGTGAAAGAGGAGAGTGAAAAAGTTGGCTTAAAACTCAACATTCAGAAAACTAGATCATGGCATCTGATCCCATCACTTCACGGCAAATAGATGGGGAAATAATGGAAACAATGGCTGACTTTATTTTTGGGGGCTCCAATATCACTGCAGATGGTGACTGCAGTCATGAAATTAAAAGATGGTTACTCCGTAGAAGAAAAGTTATGACCAACCTAGACAGCATATTAAAAAGCAGAGACATTACTTTGCCAACAAAGGTCCATCTAGTCAAGGCTAAGGTTTTTCCAGTAGTCATGTATGGATGTGAAAGTTGGACTATAAAGAAAGCTGAGTGCTGAAGAATTGATGCTTTTGAAGTGTGGTGTTGGAGAAGGACTCTTGAGAGTCCCTTGGAATTCAAGGAGATCCAACCAGTCCATCCTAAAGGAGATCAGTCCTGAGTGTTCATTGGAAGGACTGATGTTGAAGCTGAAACTCCCAATACTTTGGTCACCTGATATGGAGAGCTATCTCATTTGAAAAGACCCTGATGCTGGGAAAGATTGAAGGCAAGAGGAGAGGGGGATGACAGAGGATGAGATGATTGGATGGCATCACTGACTTAATGGACATGAGTTTGGGTGGACTCCAGGAATTGGTGATGGACAGAGAGGCCTGGCATGCTGCACTCCATGGGGCCACAAAGAGTCGGACTCGACTGAGTGACTGAACTGAACTGAGCTGAAATGAACTATACCTCAATAAATAAAAATAAATTTCTAATACTTATTTCATTTTTGGATGTATTTATCAGGTAAAATAGCATTTGGAGATCTAACTCCAAAAGCTTTACAAAACTAGAAGCTTGCATTTTACTCTAACATATAAGAAGTTTTCAAGCTGGTGGTCTATTGTTAGAAGGCAAGCTTTATACTGTCATCAGGAACCCGAGACTGTACTTTTCTTTCACTATTTTCAGCAAATCCCTTCTTTCGTAAATGTTACCTCATGCTTCCAGTCTTTATGTTTGCATTCTAAGCCAGCAAAATGTATACAAAAATTTATAAAGGGCATATCTGACTTATGTCAACTGTACTCAATACTCTGTAATGACCTGTATAGAAATAGAATCTAAAAAAGACTGGATGTATCTATATGTGTAACAGATTCAACTTTATGTACAGCAGAAACTAACACATCATTGTAAATCAACTATACTCCAGTAAAAATTAACCTGAAAAATAAAAGGACATATTTACTTGCTGAGTAAACTAAAATTAATGAACCATCTCACAAGTTGCACACCACTTGTCTTAATATTGTTGCTTTAAGGCATAAGGGAGGGTGGAAAATGGCACATTGAGCTCAGTTAAACAGGGATTCTGCTACTAAAAATAGGGCCATGAATATTGAAAGGTCAATTCAGTCTCCAGTGGCATAAATGACAATGACTTTAAATCTTCAAGCAATGCTTTATACACATGTAATATTAACAGGGGAAAAATAACAATACTAAAAACATCAGTGAAGAAATAATGTACACCTTATGAGTACATGTTTTGTGTGTTAAAGCAGGCAAAAAATGATCAGTGATCAAACGTATTAATTAAATGACAATACACATCAAGACTATAAACAATCCACTTTTGAGAGTCACTGTGTAAGATTCTAAGTTTAGGAACAGAAATTTATATTTTTATTAATCCATGTTTTCAAGATATTCAGAGTCTGATATTATGAATGATATTAGTGTAAAGACAAACTAATCAATAAATAACACTGAAAAGCTTTAATGAAACTATTATTATAAGTATATAATAATGCATTTGATGTATAGTGGATTGTCATTTATATTTGATAACATAAAAACTTCCTATTCCTTGTTCGAAAATTTGTCTCTAAGGTGGGTCCTGCCAGGTTATTTGTATTCATCACCTGATATAAACTTTCTTAGGAAGTGGCCAGACCACCCAGAGGATCAGACCTTGCTCCCAAATTTTCATGGTGTACAGTGCAGACCACAGTAGGGATCAAACCCAGGTCTTTCCCATTGCAGGCATATTCTTTACCATCTGAGGCAACAGGGAAGCCCAGTTGCCCTGTACAAGAAGACAAAAAGCAGGAACAACTGAGAAACAGGGGCTCAGATTCTGTCTAGAACACTCACCAGTCTTGTACACAATACCTCTTCTTATGTAGAGAGAATCTGTAAGGTTTATTCTTAGGAAAGACTTCTGGGGACAAGAGACTTTTGCAAAGGAGTTTGTAGAGTTCACCTTTGAGTTATCAGTTACATGTATGCACTGATAATGAGAACTTATAACATTCTCTCCAGAACTCTACGTAATTGGGATATTTAACTGCACTTGCTGTGTGATCTTGAGATC
Organism: Bos grunniens; assembly: GCF_055505025.1. Taxonomy (NCBI): domain Eukaryota; kingdom Metazoa; phylum Chordata; class Mammalia; order Artiodactyla; family Bovidae; genus Bos; species Bos grunniens. The sequence continues at coordinate 19,994,692 of NC_141184.1, read as the reverse complement.
CATTCTGCCTAGACTGTAACTATATTTTCTGAATTAACAAAGGATTACCATACTACATTTACCTTAAGGAAAACAATACCCTTAATATGCAGGATCAAGTAACAGCACTAAAACTCATGTTAATGAAAAACACACAGATAATTACATTTTATTATGTGTGTTCTAAAGAGAAAAATAATTGTGTTCCACAGTGTAATTTTATACCATATTATTCTAAATACTTTCATTTAAACAAGATGATTATAAAGATGTTTTGCACACCAAAATTTTTTGAATGCTTTTTAAAATGATCACAAATTATATGGGCTCTGAATGTGCTGAATTATTTTAATACTTTCACTGTAACTGGAATTCTTAAGAGAATGTACACTTGCATAATGCTGATAATGCCTTTTTTATTTCTTTTGTGCTTCAGCCGCTGTAATATCCACTTATAATGGTGATTATATGTGTTTATTATCCATGATTATCTCTAGATATATGTTCATTTTCTTTAATTAGACTATAAACTCTAAATGGGAAATCAAAATGAAGTCACCTCTTGTCTCAGTGTAGGATATTAACTTATCTTCCTTACAGCCAGAGTTTCCCAATTGGCCATTGCAAAGTTTCACTTGGGGAGCAAAGAGTGAAAATCAATATAGCAAATTTTGGGACTTGCCCTGTGGTCCAGTAGTAAAGAATCTGCCTGCCAACGTAGGGGACACGGGTTTGAGCCCAGGTCGGGAAGATTTCACATGCTTTGGAGCATCTAAGCCCACGCACCACAACTGTTGAGTCAGTGCTCTAGAGCCTGTGATTCACAGCAGAGAAGCCATGCAATGAGAAGCCCACGCTTCACAACTAGAGAATAGTCCTGGCTTGCTGCAACTAGACAAAGCCTGTTCACAGCCACAAAGACCCAGCACAGCCAAAAATAAAAAAAGAAATATAACAAATTATATTGCAGAGGAGGTATATAGAGTACGGCTCTTCGTTATCTCCACCCTCATACATACCTGCTGTATATTAATTAATGCCAGCACTCAGGTAGATCAGCAGTTTCCAAGTATACAGCATTGTGATAAAATTTTGCCACACATTGAATTAATACAAAAGTCAGAACTATTATTATTATTTTTTAATTTCACATAAAGGAAATATTCTTCAGATACAAAGTTATTTTGAATGATTTTCTCTGTCATTAAATAATTATTTTGATAGAAGAATCATACAAACCGTATCATATTCAGGGCCAAATGGGGGCATGAATTTTCTTCATGAACATAAAAATGTTGGCTTCTCTTTAAAAGAAGTGTTATTCATGTTTCAATGCCATTCTCCCAAATCATCCCCACCCTCTCCCTCTCCCAGAGTCCAAAGGACTGTTCTATACATCTGTGTCTCTTTTGCTGTCTCGCATACAGGGTTATCATTACCATCTTTCTAAATTCCATATATATGTGTATATCATATAAGAAACGAATTGCCAGTCCAGGTTTGATGCAGGATACAGGATGCTTGGGGCTGGTGCACTGGGATGACCCAAAGGGATGGTGTGTGGAGGAAGGTGGGAGGGGAGTTCAGGATTGGGAACACGTGTACACCCGTGGCGGATTCATGTTGATGTATGGCAAAACCTACACAATATTGTAAAGTAATTAGTCTCTAATTAAAATAAATACATTTAAATTAAAAAAATAAAATAAGTGTTATTCATTCAACAAATGATGTTTAAATACTTGATATATAAACAAGAATTAACTGACAAACTTCTTCTCAAAGAACTTAGATTTCGTCTCAATAAACAGAAGGCAAAATATATTTTAAACACATAGTGTGTTATTTACAAGTGTTAAGGTGAATTCAAGACCAATAAGAGCTTGAGAGAGGGGAATAAATGACAAATGTTACCTCCAGCTCAGCTTACAAAACTGATTCTGTCTTATGTTCTTTCAAACCAAAAATAGTCCTATAGTTAAACAGATCCATTACACAAAGCAAACTGCTTATAATATGTTTTTATAATATGTTTAAATGGCTTCACGAAGATACATTGAGTCAGTATGGATTACTAACAATAAATCCATATCAGCAAATCCTTATAAACTGTCTTTGTTTCTAAGATAATAAAAAGTTATTGATTTCACATAAATAAATTTTAAAAGATAGCAAACATAAAAAATATATTATAAATCTTGGAGATGTCTGTTACAATAATGCACTAATGAATCCAATGTAGTAGCCTTTTTATGTCCATACAAATCCTTTTCTATTCAAATAATTGCAGACATACTCTTCAGAATCTCTATATATGTGAGATCCAGTAAAATCCACAATGACTTCAGTAAACACACACACAAACCAACATGGACTATTTTGAAATATTGGACTATAAGGAAGAGTGTTGTGTACATGCAATTTGTATATTTGTTATAACATCAGTTCAGTTCAATTCAGTCGCTCAGTCATGTCTGACTCTTTGCGACCCCATGGACTACCTCCCTGTCCATCACCAGCTCCTGGAGCTTGCTCAAACTCACGTCCATCGATTCCATGATGCCGTCCAGCCATTTCATCCTCTGTTGTCCCCCTTCTACTGCCTTCAATCTTTCCCAGCATCAGGGTCTTTTCAAATGAGTCAGCTCTTCGCATCAAGTGGCCAAAGTATTGGAATTTCAGCTTCAGCATCAGTCCTTCCAATGAATACTCAGGACTGATTTCCTTTAGGATTGACTGGTTGGATATCCTTGCTTTCCAAAGAACTCCCAAGAGTCTTCCCCAACAATACAATTCAAAATCACCAATTCTTCAGTGTTCAGCCTTCTTTATGGTCCAACTCTCATATCCATATATAACTACTGGAAAAACCATAGTTTTGACTAGACAGATCTTTGTTGGCAAAGTGATGTCTCTGCTTTTTAATATGCTGTCTGCATTTGAAATAGCTTTTCTTCCAAGGAGCAAGCAACTTTTAATTTCAGGGTTGCAGTCACCATCTGCAATGATTTTGGAGCCCAAGAAAATACAGTCTGTCACTGTTTCCAATGCTATAATATGGGAAGATATTATTTAGCAATACCTCATACTTTCTTTTAAGGCTTCTCTTGTGGCTCAATGGTAAAGAATGCCTGCAATGCAGGAGCCACAGGAGACTTGGGTTCAATCTTTGGGTCTGGAAGATCCCCTGGAGGAGCATATGGCAACCCACTCCAGTATTCTTGCCTGGAGAATTCCATGGACAAAGGAACCTGGTGTGCTACATTCTATAGGGGCACAAAGAGTCAAACACAACTGAAGTGAATTAGCAAGCACACACCTATACTTCCTTTTACCTTCCATCATTGTTTCCCTCTCCTCAAATATTCACCTAAACCATCAATAATTATATATGTTATGTTTATAAGTTTTGGAAATATTTCCTAGAAACAAGATATTTTATTAACATGTGTGTTATGTGCACCACATCTCCTTTATCCATTTCTCTATCACTGGACATTTAGTTTGCTTCCATGTCCTGGCTATTGTACATAGTGCTGCAATGAACACTGAGGTGCATGTACCTTTTCAAATTATGGTTTTCTCCAGGTACATGTATACAATGGAATGTTAACCATAAAAAAGAATGACAGGATGCTGTTTGTAACAAAATGGATGAACCTAGAGATTGTTATATTGGGTGAAGCAAGTCAGAGATATACAAGCATCATGATATCATTTACATGTTGAATCTTTAAAAAGCTACAAATGAATCTATCTAAAAAACAAAAATATAGTTACCAATGTAGAAAACAAACCTATGGTTATTAGGGGTTAAGTGGCAAGGGATAAACTGGGAAAATGGGATTGGCATATGTATACATATGGATTGGGAGAGATTGGGATTGACATACACACTACTATATACAAATAGATAACTAATAAGGACCTTGGGTATAACACAGGGAACTCTTCTCAATTCTCTCATGGCCTATGTGGGAAAAGAATCTAAACAAGTGTGACTGTACATATTAATATGTGTATAACTGATTCTCTTTGCTGTACACTTGAAATTAATACATTATAAATCAACTGTACTCCAATGAAAACTTTAACAAATGTGTGTCACAGACTCAGAAAGAATCTGGTTTAGAAAGCTTTATTAAGTATCACCCATGGGAACACCATCTGTAGACACACAGAAGAAGAAAAGGAAGAATGTGAGTTTTGTTTTGTTTTGGTTTTTTTTTGAGCTAGAAGGACCTGTCAGGATATTACCAGGTTGGGTCAAAATGCTCACGATTTTATACCCCTGTCTCCATCAGTATTCAGATCCCATGTGCTCCAGAAAGGACCCATGTCAGGTCAGATAATTTACAGCAGAGGCAATCCTTGAAGGAGCTGGCAGCTGAAGGCTTTCTTATGACATTGCTTCCAGCAGCTGGGGCAAACCCATCCTTGAAGTAGGGTCAGTATCCAATCACAGTGATTTCCTTTTAACTCTTGTAAAACCTAAATTGTTTGCTTTACAGTTTTTTGAATGCTTCCTTATGAATCCACAAGACCAATATATCATAATCCAGGAATTTAAAATATACACATATTTCTATTTATCCAATTTCATAAATTCCTCTGGACAGAAATCAGGACTGAAGCATGCCTTTGATAACTAAGAACTTGGTTAGTTTGGAAACCAAATCTGTCATGTAAATGTAAATTGCATTAAGTTTATAGCTATGCTCTAAGGGATCATTGCCAAATCAATTAGTTTCACTGAATATACCAATATCCAGATTGATGTACAAATTTAAATAGAGAAAAAATATATTTGATATTGAAATGCACTTCATAAACAGAGAAAAAATATATTTTAAAAGTTGCACTGAAGGACACACAGTTCTGAATGATTTATTGGCTGTCTACCATTCTCCAATGGCTGCCAATCAATATTATACATGGCATCTTTTAGGTACTGTGGGCTCTTTCAAGGAAGTGCTTTTGCTTTTCACAATAAAATACAACTGAAGGATCAAGAAGAGAAAACTGTCCTGTTTATCTAAATAGGCTGAAACACTGATTTCAAGGGCTAAAATCATTCAGAAAGATAGTCTCAGATCTAGTATTTCAATACTGTGGTTTCCTTAGATTTCAATCCCAAGAGACAGTGCTTTACTCTCATCTCATCATGCTGGATTTCAAAGTCCTTTCATAGTTTAGTGTTGAAATTACTGACAGGACTTGACAATTAAAAGCAGAGAAGATTTTTCACAAAGGAGCACATCATTGTTCTTGGCTTCCCTGACTTCATGTCCATCAATAGAATGCCTCTCAGTGAAAGTGTTAGTGGCTCATTCATGTCCAACTCTTTGAGACCCCTTAGACTGTAGCCTGCCAGGCTCCTCTGACCATGGAATTCTGAGTGGGTAGCCATTACTTTATCCAGGAGATCTTCCCAACCCAGGGATCAAACTTAGGTCTCCTGAATTGCAGGCAGATTCTTTAGCACCTGAGCCAGCAGGGAAGCCCAGAATACCTATCAAGGGCTGAGAAAAAGCAGTACTAGTTCTAAACCTCAGTGTTAGAGATGATATTCAGGGGAATGCAAAGTTCTAGGACTGTTTCCTGTGATCATTCTCATTCAAGTTGAATGAAATTATTATCTTGTCATTACTATAGACACTTAACTTTTGGTCCTGTCCTTTGGTAATACTGATTTTTCTCTGATTATTAAAATAAGTAAAATGAATGGAAGAGAAAGCTTCTCTGGTGTCAGTGGTAAAGAACCTGCCTGACACTGCAGGAGACACAGGTTCAGTCCCTAGGTCAGGAAGATCCCCATGGAGAAGGAAATGGCAACCCACATCAGTATTCTTGCCTGGGAAACCTCATGGACAGAGGAACCTAGCGGTCTACAGTCCATGGGGTCACAAAAGAGACGGGTATGACTGACTAAATGAGAACAAAAAGAAGAGAATTTTGTTGCTAATATAAGGAAAACCTAATAATAAATACATATAAATGATCTCTGTTCATTTCCAAGGCAAACTATCAAATTTCACAGTAATCCAAGTCTATGCCCTGACCAGTAATGCTGAAGAAGTTGAAGTTGAACTGTTCTATGAAGACCTACAAGACTTTCTAGAACTAACACTCAAAAAAGAGGTCCTTTTAATTATGCTATGCTATGCTAAGTCACTTCAGTCGTGTCCGACTCTGTGTGACCCCAGAGACGGCAGCATACCAGGCTCCCCAATCCCTGGGATTCTCCAGGCAAGAACACTGGAGTGGGTTGCCATTTCCTTCTCCAATGCATGAAAGTAAAAAGAGAAAGTGAAGTTGCTCAGTCGTGTCTGACTCCTAGCGACCCCATGGACTGCAGCCCACCAGGCTCCTCCATCCATGGGATTTTCCAGGCAAGTGTACTGGAGTGGGGTGCCATTGCCTTCTCCTTTTAATTATAGAGGGCTGGAATTCAAAAGTAGGAAATCAAGAGATACATGAAGTAATAGGCAAATCTGGCCTTGGAGTACACAATGAAGCAGGACAAAGGCTAACAGAGTTTTGCCAAGAGAACACACTGGTCATACCAAACACTGTCTTCCAACAACACAAGAGAAGATTCTCCACATGGACATCACCAGATGATCAATACTAAAGTAAGATTGTTTATATTCTTTGCAGTCAAAGATGGAGAAGCTCTATATAGTCAGCAAAAAAAAAACAAAAAACAACCAGGAGCTGACTGTGGCTCTGACCATGAACTCTGATTTCCAAATTCAGACAAAAACTAAGGAAAGTAAGGAAAGCCACTAGACCATTCAGATATGACCTAAACCAAATCCCTTATGATTATACAGTGGAAGTGACAAACAGATTCAAGGAGTTAAATCTGATAGAGAAAGTACCAGAAGGACTATGGATGGAGGTTTGGGACATTCTACAGGAGGCAAGGATCAAGGCTATCCCCAAGAAAAAGAAATGCAAAAAGACAAAATGGTTGTCTGAGAAGGACTTATAAATAGCTGAAAAAAGAAGAGACGCTAAAGGCAAAGGAGAAGAGGAAAGATATACCCAATTGATTGCAGAGTTCCAAAGAATAGCAAGGAGAGATAAGAAAGCCTTCCTCAATGATCAATGCAAAGAAATAGAGGAAAACAATAAAATGGGAAAAATTAGCTATCTCTTCAAGAACATGAGAGATACCAAGGCAAAATTTCATCCAAATAAGGGCACAATAAAGGACAGAAATGGTATGGACTTAACAGAAGCAGAAGATATTAAGAAGAGGTGAGAAGAATACACAAAAGAACTATATAAAAAAGATCTTCACAAACAAGATAACCATGATGGTGTGATCACTCGCCTAGTCAGGCATCATGTAATGTGAAGTCAAGTGGGCCTTAGGAAGCATCACTTAATGGAACAAAGCCAGTTGAGGTGATGGAATTCTAGTACAGCTATTTCAAATCCTAAAAGATGATGCTGTGAAAGTGATGCACTCAATATGCCAGGAAATGTGGAAAATTCAGCAGTGGCACAGGACTGGAAAAGATCAGTTTTCATTCCAACCTCAAAGAAAGGCAATGCCAAAGAATGTATAAGCTACTGCACAATTGCACTCATTTCACACACTAGCAAAGAAATGCTCGAAATGCTCCAAGCCAGGCTTCAGCAGTATGTGAACCATGAAATTACAGATGTACAAGCTGTATTTAGAAAAGGCAGAGGAGCCAGAGATGAAATTGCCAACGTCTTTTGGCTCATCGAAAAAGCAAGAGAGTTCCTGAAAAAAAAACATCTTCTGCTTTTTTTTTTTTTTTTTAACACCAGAGCCTTTGACTATGTGGATCACAACAAACTGGTGGAAAATTCTTCAAGAGATGGGAATACCAGACCACTTGACCTGCCTCCTGAGAAATCTGAATGCAGCTAGCTCAAGAAGCAACAGTTAGAACCACACATGGAACAACAGACTGGTTCCAAATCGGGAAAGAAGTATGTTAAGGGTGTATATGGTCACCCTACTTATGCAGAAGTCAAGAGGGCCTTATGAAGAGTACATTATGTGAAATGCCAGGCTGGATGAGGCACAAGCTGGAAGCAACATTGTCAGGAGGAATATCAATAACCTCAGATATGCGGATGACACCACCGTTATGGCAGAAAGCAAAGAAGAGCTAATGATCCACTTGTTGAAAGTGAAAGAGTAGAATAAAAAAGTTTGCTTAAAACTCAACATGCATAAAGCTAGGATCATGGTATCCAGTTCCATTACTTTATGCCAAATAGATGGGGAAACAATGGAAACAGTGAGATACTTTATTTTCTTGGGGTCCAAAATCATTGCAGATGGTGACTGCAGCCATGAAATTAAAAGACACTTGCTCCCTGGAGGAAAAGCTGTGACCAACCTAGACAGCATATTAAAAAGCAGAGACATTACTTTGCCAACAAATGTCCATCTAGTCCAAGCTATAGTTTTTACAGTAGTCATGTATGGATGTGAGTGTTGGACCATAAAGAAGGTTGAGTATCAAAGAATTGATGCTTTTGAACTGTGGTTTTGGAGAAGACTCTGGTCCATCCTAAAGAAAATCAGTCCTGAATATTCATTCGAAGGAGTGATGCTGAAGCTGAAACTCTAATACTTTGGCCACCTGATGCGAAGAACTGACTCAGGAAAGACCCTGATGCTGGGAAAGATTGAAGTCAGGGAAGCCTGTCTTTATGCAGTTCTTGGGATCGCAAAGAGTCGGACATGACTGAGCTACTGAACTGAACTGAATGGAAAATGGGACAGAGTTAACCTATAGGATATTTTAGGGATTACAGTGCAAATGCAATTCAAAAATTCCTTATAGGTGTTTTCTCCTATCAGTGAATATTCAAACACAGTTTCAGATAGTTGCATTTTGCTGAATTTTTAGATTATTTCCAAGTGCTTCAGTTTTAGACAGTGGTAGTGATTTTCTTTCGGAGAAGGCAATGGCACCCCACTCCAGTACTCTTGTCTGGAAAATCCCATGGATGGAGGAGCCTGGTAGGCTGCAGTCCATGGGGTCGCTAAAAGTTGGACACGACAGAGCGACTTCACTTTCACCTTTCACTTTCATGCATTGGAGAAGGAAATGGCAACCCACTCCGGTGTTCTTGCCTGGAGAATCCCAGGGATAGCGGAGCCTGGTGGGCTGCCGTCTATGGGGTCGCACAGAGTCGGACACGACTGAAGCGACTTAGCAGCAGCAGCAGCAGCAGCATTGATTTTCTTTATAATTAACTTAATTAGTCTATGTCCAAAGGATATATCTTTAATCAAACAAAATTAGAAAAAAAGCAAAAACATATAAAATTAAATAGGCTACACTTAACCACAATTATTAGTGCTGTGCTTAATACCCTATAGATTCTAGGAAAAGTTTATATGCAATTTTGTAAAATGAAGAACTCTCATGCATGCGTGCATTCCAAGTTACTTCAGTTGCCTTCAGTTCTTTTCAGACCCATGGACATATCACACCAGGTTCTTCTGTCCATAGGATTCTCTAGGCAAGAATACTGAAGTGGGTTGCCATGCCCTCCTCCAGGGAATCTTTCTGACCTAGGGATCAAATTCATCTCTTTTAAGCCTCTTGAATTGGCAGATGATTTCTTTACTACTAGCACTACCTGGGAAGTGTCTACATAAATTTAATAACATTATATTTTTCGCTTAAAAATATTTTTAATGAGTGACCTCTATAGATAAATTCCACCTGGAGCAAGAATTATAGCCTGGTTGTCAACAGCTTGGATGTTTCATGAGCATCTCGAATTCACCAGGTCCAAAGACAAATACTTTGCCCCTGTCAGTACTACAGTTAACTCGGTCCTTCTCTTATAACCTCCTTCTCAGTAGGAGACTGAGCAGATTTTTTGTTGTTGTTCAGTCCCTCAGTTTTGCCCAACTCTCTGCAAATCCATGGACTGCAGCATGCCAGGCTTCCCTGTCTTTCACCGTCTCCCAGAATTTGTTCAAGCTCATGTCCATTGAGTCTATAATGGTATCCAACCATCTCATCCTCTGTCATCCCCTTGTCCTCCTGTCTTCAATCTTTCCCAGGGTCTTTTCCAATGAGTCAGCTCTTCATATCAGGTGGCTAAAGTATTGGAATTTCAGCTTCATCATCACCCCTCCCAGTGAGTATTCAGGGTTGATTTCGTTTAGGATTGACTGGTTTGATTTCTTTACTGTCCAAGGGATGCAATCCTATAAGAAAATCATAGTATTACTCTTTTCTCATGTCTGAAATCTAAGAGTTATCTATCATTTCTACTTTTCCCCCTCTGTTCAAATATGCATACATTTAGTTCAATCTTCCAAGTCAAAAATGGTATGATACAATGGGAAAGAAGTACTTTGAATCAGATTTCCCTGGTGGTGCAATGGATAAGAATCTGCCAGCCAATGCAAAGGACACAGGTTCTTTCCCTGGTCTGGGAAGATTCCGAAAGCCACCAAGCAACTAAGCCCCTGCACCACAACTACTGAGCCCTCGCTATGGAGTCCATGAGACAAAACTACCTAACCCATGCGCTCCAGCAACTGACGCCCGTGCACCTAGAGCCTGTGCTCCTCAAAAAGAAGCCACTACAATAATAAGCCTACACAAAGCAACGAAGATCAGCCCCTGCTGGCTGCAACTTGAGAAAAACCCACAAAAATGCAGCAAAGACCCAGCGCAGCCAATAGTCAATGAATTTTATATATATATAATATACATATATGTGTATATATATATTATATACATATACATATATATAATATACATATATATGTAATATATGTGTATATATATATACACACACACGTTTTATCTCTAAATTATGAAAATACAGAATCTATAAAATAATTGGAATTTAATTGCAAGATTAAAAAAAAATAATTGCAAGATTACATTGAAGCTACCTTTGTCATCTTTATAGCTACCTTTTTGTCATTATTGTTATATCTATTAAGAATATGTGCATTTGTTTTTCTTTGGGAAGCAATATATAGATAGTTTTACTAAAGTGTTTTTAAAAAGTGATTGAGACGTATGTGTGTGTTAGTCACTAAGTCATGTCCAACTCTTTGGAACCCCCATGGACTATATAGCCTGCCAGGCTCCTCTGTCCATGGAATTATTCAGGTAAGAATACTGGAATGGATAGCCACTCTCTTCTCCAGGGGATCTTTCCAACCTAGGAATCAAAACTGGGTCACGTATATTGCAAGTAGATTGTTTACCATCTTGATATAAATACAGAGAAGGGCCTGCAAGGTAAACAATATGGTCTATTTTTTATAGAAATTGTTGCAAATAACCAAGGTGTCAAATCCAACATGCACTGCTTTATTTAATATGCTAACAAAAATACAATGTCTTTCAAAAACAAAAACAATAAAAAACAACAAAGAAAATTTTACTAAATTACTACAATTTTTTGAAGGAGAACATGTGAGATTCTAATCAAGATTTAAAATCTTTGAAATCATATTATCAAAGGGGAATTCTAGAAAGCTTTACATGGAAGTTGAAGATTTCCTACATGCTATGTTTCAGTGATTACAGGTGAGCCATAAAATGTCAGCAAAGCCAAGAAATTCTTCAAACAAGAAGTTAATAACAATGGGCAGATGATGGTTTAAAACAAAGAAGCCCTAAATCTAATATTTGCCTTTTGAAATGACACAATGAATGCTTTAGGGAAAGAACATTATATATCTGTAGAATTTTATGAGATAATTATACTAAGAAGATGTAAGAAATATACACATAATTTACATAATTAGGCAATCTGGTGAGTCCTCCTAAGTTAGCCAAGCACTAAGTAGGTCCTATCTTCATCTTCTGGTATGCAATTATAAGCTCTTTCCATGTTGAACTAGAGTTAGTTTCAATGCCATTTTGGGTACAATGGAGGTGACAGTCTGTGACTTCTGAGATTAGCCATTAAATAGCATGGTATTTTCCATTTTGGCCTCCTGGGTTATTCACTCTGGGGAAGTCAGCCATCATTTTATGTTGTGACCCCATGGATTGCAGTATGACAGGCTTCCCTGTCCTTCACTTTTTCCCAGAGTCTGCTCAAATTCATGTCCATTGAGTCAGTGATGCTATCTAATAATCTCATCCTCTGCCATTCTTGTCTCCTTTTGCCTTCAATCTTTCCCTGCATCGGGGTCTTTTCCAATGAGTCAGATCTTTGCATTGAGTAGCCAAAGTATTTGTGCTTCAACTTCAGTGTTAGTCCTTCCAAAGAATATTGAGGGTTGACTTCCTTTAGGGTTGACTGGTTTGACCTCCTCACAGTTCAAGGAACTCTCAAGAGTCTTTTCTGGCACCACAATTCAAAGACATCAATTCTCTGATGCTCAGCTTTCTTCATGGTTCAACTCCCACATCATCTCTTATGTCTCCTGCATTGGTAGGTGGGTCCTTCACCACGAGTGCCATCTGGGAAGTCCATTACTTTGTAAGGACCTTGAATTAGCCTTATTGAAAGATGCACATTGAGAGGAACTGAGTCTTCCCACCAACAGCCAAAAGCAACTCACCAGCCATGCACAGGAGCCACCCTGGAAGTGGCTGTCACAGTCTTAGCCAAGTCTTCAGATGACTACAGTTACAGCCAAAAAATAAAATGTAACATCTTGAAAGATCCTCAGCCAAAACCACCTCTTTGAGTCTTCCTAGGTGGTGCAGTTGGTAAAGAATCTGCCTGCCAATGAAGGAGATGCAAGAGACTTTGGTTCAATTCTTGGGTCGGGAAGATCCTAGAGTAGAAAATAGCAACCCACTCTAGTATTTGCGCCTGGAAAACTCCATGAACAGAGGAGCCTGGTGGGTCAGTCCATGGGTTCCCAAAGAGTTGGACATGACCGAGTACAAACACACAAGAAATTGTGACACCACCCGCAAAACCTGGAAGAGATAATAAATGCTTATTATTATTTGAAGCTTTTATTTTGGGGGGTAATTTCTTATACAGTAAGCAATGGCAAACAACACCCCCATCTCCGAGTAGTTCTCTGAGTAGTGAAGGCACAGAGTTCTGTATACTGTACTGGACCACCAGGGAATTTCCTCTTTTGGTTCCTTTAAAAGTGAATTACAAATATCGATCATAATCCTTCCATTATTATTTGCGATATTGTTCAAATATGTAATTTCCAGAGTCTTGAATTATTTTGTTCAGATGTTGTCCCATTAAACGAGTTAACAGATGGTCATCCAAACAAAAGAATAGGAAAAAAACAGACTATGTAGTGGTGAATATAACTCCCAATAGAAGTCGAATATACAATTATGTCTCTTCAAATAGCAGGGTATGTCTGATTGATCACACCCTTAAATAATAGTGACCTATTTTCCAACTGATGCAAAACAACTTATGTCAGTTTAGCAATTGCTTTTTTGTCTCCTGTAAATGTTTTCCCAGGAAAGAATAGAGTATCAAATACCAAACGAATTTGCTGTTTCCTAAGGAAAATACTGAGGAATAATTTATTAGAGACCATATGCCCAACTGGGTAAATATCTTATCTTTTTAAAATGTGTATATATATATAAAGTGAAGTCGCTCAATCGTGCTCAACTCTTTGCGACCCCATGGACTGTAGCTGACCACACTCCTCGGTCCATGGGATTTTCCAGGTAAGAGTACTGGAATGGGTTGTCATTTCCTTCTCCAGGGGATCTTCCCGACCCAGGGATTGAATCTGGATCTCCCACATTGTAGGCAGACTCTTTACCGTCTGAGCCATCAGGGAAGCCTATATATATACATATATATGAACATATATACTTATTTTGTGGTGGCTCAGCTGGTAAAGAATCCACCTGGGATGCAAGAGACCTGGGCTCGATTCCTGGGTTGGGAAGATCCCCTGGAAAAGGAAATGGCTACCAACTCCAGTACTCTGACCTGGAGAATTCCATGGACCGTATAGTCCATAGGGTAGCAAAGAGTCTGCCATACTTATTTTATTTATTTATTTCCGGCTGTGCTCTGTGTTCATTGCTTTGTGCAAGCTTTTTCTAGTTGTGGCAAGTGGGACAACTCTTTGTTGTGGTGCATGGGTTTCTCGTTGGGGTGGCCTCTTCCATTGCAGACTTCCCTTGTGGCTCCAATGTGAATGAGCCTGCCTGTAATGCAGGACACCCCGGTTCAATCCCCGGGTCAGGAAGATCCCCTGGAGAAGGAAATGGCAACCCACTCCAGTATTCTTGAATGGAGAATCCATGGATGGAGAAGCCTGGCAATGGATGGAGGAGTCTGGCAGGTTACAATCCAAGGGTCGCAAAGAGTTGGACACTACTAAGTGACTTCACTTCACTTCTTCCACAGTGGAGCATAGGCTCTGTGGCATGCTGATTCAGTAGCCATGGTGCACAGGCCCAGCTGTCCCATGGTATGTGGGGTCTTTCTGAACCAGGGATTGAACCTGTATCCCCTGTACTGGTAGGCAAATTCCTATCCACTGTGCTACCAGGGAAGTCCATGTCTTACCTATATGACAATAGTTTACTTGTCAGTAAGAGCTTCAAGGACCTTACCTGTGAGGGTTGCTTTGGGGCCCAACCCTGAGCTACTATATGCTAATTTTTGACCATCTCAATGTCACTCACCTTGGAAGGAGACTCACTTGAGCCCATGCTCCACATAGAGGAAAATCCTGCTCAGTCCTCCCTGTCAAGATGGAGTTAAGACTCTGTCGAAATGTCATAGCTTCCTTGATGGAGGGGATTTTCATACATTTATTTTTGTCTTAAAAACAAGCTGTCTGATGATATTTTGGGAAGTTACTAAAAATAATGCTAGCTCAGGTAATCTTTCCCAAAGTTATGATTGTGCCATATTCACTAGATAAGACTCATAACTTCAAATTTTGCTTACTATGAAATTAACGTATATATTTTTTAACCACATACTAGATTCCAGGTGTTCATTTAAATGATAGGGAGGTAAAAGATTGAACAAAAATGGATCCTTAGTGAATGTACATACTAATGGACGGCTATATGCATAGCTTAATATTGAGTTCAATTCAGTCACTCAGTCATGTCCGACTCGTTGCAACCCCATGAACTGTGCACGCCAGGCCTCCCTGTCCATCACCAACTCCTGGAGTTTACTCAAACTCGTGTCCATCGAGTCGGTAATGCCATCCAGCCATCTCATCCTCTGTCATCCCCTTCTCCTCCTTCCCCAATCCCTCCCAGCATCAGGGTCTTTTCCAGTGAGTCAACTCTTCACATGAGGTGGCCAAAGTATTGGAGTTTCAGCTTTAGCATCAGTCCTTCCAATGAACACCCAGGACTGATCTCCTTTAGAATGGACTGGTTGGATCTCCTTGCAGTCCAAGGGGCTCTCAAGAGTCTTCTCCAGCACCACAGTTCAAAAGCATCAATTCTTCGGCGCTCAGCCTTCTTCACAGTTCAACTCTCACATCCACACATGACCACTGGAAAAACCATAGCCTTGACTAGACAGACCTTTGTTGGCAAAATAATGTCTCTGCTTTTGAATGTGTTATCTACTTTGGTCATAACTTTCCTTCCAAGGAGTAAGAATCTTTTAATTTCATGGCTGCAATCACCATATGCAGTGATTTTAGAGCCCCCCAAAATAAAGTCTGACACTGTTTCCACTGTTTCCCCATCTATTTGCCATGAAGTGATGGGACCAGATTCCATGATCTTCGTTTTCTGAATGTTGAGCTTTAAGCAAACTTTTCCACTCTCCTCTTTCACTTTCATCAAGAGGCTTTTTAGTGCCTCTTCACTTTCTGCCATAACAGTGGTGTCATCTGCATAGCTGAGGTTATTGATATTTCTCCTGGCAATCTTGATTCCAGCTTGTGCTTCTTCTAGCCCAGCATTTCTCATGATGTACTCTGCATATAAGTTAAATAAGCAGGGTGTCAATATACAGCCTTAATGTACTCCTTTTCCTATTTGGAACTAGTCTGTTGTTCCATGACCAGTTCTAACTGTTGCTTCCTGATCTGCATATAGGTTTCTCAAGAGGCAGGTCAGGTGGTCTGGTATTCCCATCTCTTTCAGAATTTTCCACAGTTCATTGTGATCCACACAGTCAAAGGCTTTGGCATAGTCAATAAAGCAGAAATAGATGTTTTTCTGGAACTCTCTTGCTTTTTCGATGATCCAGCAGATGTTGGTAATTTGATCTCTGGTTCCTCTGCCTTTTCTAAAACCAGCTTGAACATCTGGAAGTTCACGGTTCACGTATTGCTGAAGCCTGGCTTGGAGAATTTTGAGCATTACTTTACTAGTGTGTGAGATTTTATATTATGCTAAATAACGAATGAGCTAACATAATCAGCATCCTGGAAAACAAGTAACTGTTGGTGAATGTTTCTCTTTACAAAAGCACAAATGCTCATTTGTGGAATGCATACTTGGATTTATGTGTTTCTATGTGTGTGTGTGGACAGGAAGCAGGTAACAATCTGATGACTTAATTATCCAGTTGGCAAAGGTATATGAATAATAAAAGAATTCAGGTTTAGTTACTAGTATTGAATTGGTCAATTGAGAATTTGTTTTCTTTTTTTTTTAATTTTATTTTATTTTTAAACTTTACATAATTGTATTAGTTTTGCCAAATATCAAAATGAATCCGCAACAGGTATACATGTGTTCCCCATCCTGAACCCTCCTCCCTCCTCCCTCCCCATACCATCCCTCTGGGTTGTCCCAGTGCACTAGCCCCAAGCATCCAGTATTGTGCATCAAACCTGGACTGGCATCTCGTTTCATACATGATATTTTACATGTTTCTTAAATGTAATATTATATCCTGTGTTTGCACACATACAATCGGCCACAGTCAGCTCCTGGTCATAGAAGGAATAAATATTCTTTCCAGTATGTATCAAAACTAGCCATTTTGAGAGATACCTCATCTGAAAAATAACAATTTATAGCTACTTTACAGATAAGTATGAGGATTTGATATTCATTTTCTAGAAATTTAAGTTTGTATTTCAGTAAATGGACATTCCTCTCCGCAAAACTTGGGAATGTAATTGTTTTGAAAAAATAATCTTTGCTGTAAAATTGCATGCCATCTTGGGCAAAAGACAATCACAAACAGTAATCACACAGCAAATCAAGCAACATAGACATTCCTCTCACTTACACTTGAGTCCTTGCCACCACAGCATACACAGGAAAACTGATTTGGGGATGAATGGCCCTGACCCTTCAGAGAGAAAAATCACTTGAACAACCCCACTGACACAATCAAGCATATTCAAAACAAGGAAGGAACAAAACAGGCGCTTTTCACATTAGTTCAGTTGTCAAGAAAGTGTAAAATAAGACTAACCTTCTTTACTAAGTGATGATTTTTTTTTCTCCAAGTCTCATCCTTATTTATCCAGTTTGCAGCTCCATCAGCTTAATCCCAGGCTCTGTTCCATGACACTGAAGGACAATTACATTTCGTCCATGACAGTGTGAGAAAATGTCAGAAGAGCAGGCCAGCATTGAAATTCATTTCTATTACTAGATGGTTTGTGATCAAATCATTTAAGTTTTATTTTCCCCCAGCATTCTAATCAAAATGAACGGTGATTATAGGGCACTTGGAATTTTAAAAGTCAGGCATGTCTTTTCTAGAAGTTAGAATGCATTTAATTTATTAATTTTTTTTCAACTTGTAGTTAATGCCTAAAACCTTGATGACTTCCATTTCCTTCTGATACTTCACTTCTTTTACAGCAAACTTCCATGCTTGAGCACTAAGTTGCTTCAGTCTTATCTGAGTCTTTGCGACTCTGTGCAACTCTGTGGACTGTAGCCCACCAGACTCCTCTGTTCATAGTATTCTTCAGGCAAAAATACTGAAGTGGGTTGCCATGCCCTCCTCCAGGGGATCTTCCTAACCCAGGGATTGAACTTGCATCTGTTAGATCTGTGGCATTGGTAGGAGGCTTCTTTACCACTAATGCCACCTAGGAAGCCCTGTCTTAATGTAACTGCACACATTTGCTATCTGTAAGTAAAATAGTGTTTCATGATAAACACTTCCTGTTACATGGCTCCCCTCTTATCTAGGGGAGATATGTTCTCAACCAACTGTGGATGCCTGAAACCCCAGATGGTACTGAACCCTATATATGCTAAGTTTTCTCCTGTACATACATGCCCATGATAAGGTTCAGTTTATAAACTGGGCACAGTAAGAGAATATTTGAATTGCTAGCACTTCTACTTTTTCATTTGGGGTCCATTGTTAAGTGAAATAAGAACTACTTGAACACAAACATTGTGATACAAAGACACAGAGCTGGCTACTGAGTAGTTGTAGTTAATGTAGTTAATCTGGCAGGATAAGCTGGGCAAAGGGAAAGTTCACCTCCTGGATTGGAAGGATCAGGACAGCACAAGATTCCATCATATTGCTCAGAAGACTGTGCAATTTGAAGCTTATGAATTGCTTATTTCTGGAATCGTGCATTTAACACTTTTTCACTGTGGTTGCCCACAGGTAACAAAATTTTGGAAAGTGAATCTGTGGAAAAGGGAGGATAAATGTGCAAGAAAGATAAGTTAAATTCTTATTCTGTAGTTCTATAATTTCTATTTTCTTTCATAGCTCCAGAAAATATTGAAGTGTTAGGGTTTGTTCTCTAGAACTTATGGCTACCAGAGGGGGAAGATGGGGTTAAGGGAGAGTTAGGGAATTTGGGATGGACATGTACACACTGCTATATTTCAAATAGATAAGCAACAAAGATATACTGTACAGCACAGGGGACTCTGCTCAATGTCATCTGGCAGCCTGGATGGGACATGAGTCTGGGGGAGAATGAATACAGCTCTATGTATGGCTGAGTCCCTTTGCTGTCCACCTGTAACTATCATAACATTGTTAATCAGTTATCCTCCAATATAAAATAAAAAAGTTTAAATAAATAAATAAAGTGTTATAATTTGTCTTCTTGTTATTTTGCAAACATTGTGAAGGAAGGAAATTCCACTCTGTTGCTTATAAATTATTTTCTCCATTATTGAAACACTCTAAGCATTATTTTCCTATTGCTACTGCAATAAATTATTACCAGCATCATGACTTAAAAGAACAGAGATATTTTATCTTACAGTTCTGTAGGGTAGATGTTTAATATGGGTCTTACTAGGTGTGCAGTGCTATGTTCCTCCCTGGAAACTCCAGGAGAGTTTCTATACCTCCTAATCTCCATCACCTTCTTTTTTCCAGCTTCTAGAGGTTACTTTCATTCCTTAACTTGTGGGATGTCTCTCCCATTCTTCAAAGCTAACACTGTCTATTCTTCCACAGTTACTTTTTTCTGTTATTCTCACCAAAAGAGGTTCTCCATTTCTAATACATATGCTTAGATTGAACCTGCAAGGAAAATTCAAATTAATCTCCCATCTCAATATTCTTAACATAGTCACACTGCAAACTCTCTTTTTCCCTATCAGATGACATGGTCACATCCCCTAATTCTGGGGATTAGGAAAAGAGCATCTTTGGAGACCATTATTCTGCCTACCACAGTCGTAAGCAGAGAAACATTTCTTTTTTTAATAGATGAGTTAATTTCAAGTTGATCAAGTGGTGACTCTGAGTGAACATTAAATAGTCCAAACACTGTACTCACTGTTGTCATTCAGTCACTATGTTGTTGCTATTGTTGTCCAGTCACTAAGGGTTGTCCAATTCTTTGCAACCCCATAGACTGCAGCCCATCAGGCTTCCCTGTCCTTCACTGTCTCCAGAGTTTGTTCAAACCCATGTCGATTGAGTCAGTGACGCTATCTAATCATCTCATTCTTTGCTACCCCCTTCTCCTTTTGCCCTTAGATTTTCCCAGCATCAGAGTCTTTTCTAAGCAGTTAGATCTTCACATCAAATTATTGGAGCTTCAGCTTCAGCATCAGTCCTTCCAATTAATATTCAAGATTGATTTCCTTTAAGATTGACTGCTTTGATCTTCTTGCAGTCCAAGGGACTCTCAAGAGTCTTCTTCAGCACTACAATGTGAAAGCATCAATTCTTTTGCACTCAGCCTTTTTTATGGTCCAACTTTCACATCTCTGCATGACTACTGGAAAAACCATAGTTTTGACTAGATGGACCTTCATTGGCAAAGTGATGTCTGTGCTTTTTAATATGCTCTCTATGTTTGTCATAGCTTTTCTTCCAAGGAGCAAGCATCTTTTAATTACATGGCTGCAGTAATTTTGGAGTCCAGGAAAATAAAATCTGTCACTGTTTCCATTTTTTCCCCTTCTATTTGACATGAAATGATGAGACCAGATGCCATGATCTTAGCTTTTAGAATGTTGTTTTAAGCCAACTTTGTCACTCTCCTCTTTCACACTCATCAAGAGGCTCTTTAGGTCCTCTTCACTTTTGCCATTAGAGTGGTATCATCTGCATATCTGAAGTTGCTGATATTTCTCCTGGCAGTATTGATTCCAACTTGTGATTCATTCAGCCCAGCATTTTGCATGATGCACTTTGCATATAAGTTAAGTAAGCAGGGTGATAATACATAGCCTTGACATACTTTCTTCCCAATTTTGAACCAGTCCATTGTTCCATGTCCAGTTCTAATTGTTTTTTCTTCATTTGCCTACAGATTTCTCAGGAGGCAGGTAAGGAGGTCTGGTATTCCCATGTCTGTAAGAACTTTCTGAAGTTTATTGTGATCCACACAATTAAAGGCTTTAAGATAGTCACTGAAGCAAAAGTAGATGTTTATCTGGAATTCTCTTACTTTCTCTCTGATGCAACATATGTTGGCATTTTGATCTCTGGTTCTTCTCTCTGCTTTTTATAAATGCATTTTGTATATCTGAAAGTTCTTGGTTCACATACTACTGAAGCCTAGCTTGAAGGATTTTGACATAATCTTGCTAACATGTGAAATGACTGCAATTGTATAGTAGTTTGAACATTATTTGGCATTGCCCTTGTTTGGAACTGGAGTGAAAACTGACCTTTTCCAGTCCTTTGTACGCAGCTCAATTTTCCAAATTTGTTGACGTATTGAGTGCATTACTTTAACAGTATCATCTTTTAGGATTTAGAATAGCTCAGCTGGAATTCTATCACCTCCACCAGCTTTGTTCATAGTGTTGCTTCCTAAGGCCCACTTGACTTTACATTACAGGATGTCTGGCTCTAAGTGAGTGATCACACCAACATGGATATCCAGATCATTAAATATTCCCTTGATGTCTCCAATTTTCTTGAGGAGATCTCTTGTCTTTCCCATTGTATAGTTTTCCTCTATTTCTTTGCATTGTTCACTTAGGAAGGCTTTCTATCTCTCCTTGCTATACTTTGGAACTCTGCATTCAGTTCAGTATATCTTTCCCTTTCTCCCTTTCCTTTTGGTTATCTTATTTTCTAAGCTATTTGTAAAGCCTCCTCAGATAGCCACTTTGCTTCTTGCATTTCTTTTTCTTTGGGATGGTTTTGGTCACTACCTCTGGTACACTGTTTTGAACCTCCATTCATAGTTCCTTCTGGGACTCTGACTACCAAATCAAATCACTTGAATCTATTCATCACCTCCACTGTATAATCATAAGGGTTTTGATTTAAGTCTTACCTGAAATGTTAGTGGTTTTCCCCACTTTCTTCAATTGAAACCTGAATTCTCCAATAAAAACCTCATGGTCTCAGCCACAGTCACCTCCAAGACTTGTTTTTGCTGACTGTGTAGAGCTTCTTTGTCTTCAGTTAATGGATCTTACATATTATTAACTGAATATGGGAAATTCATTACAAAACTGGAGATAGGAAAAAACTGCACATCATTTTTTTTTCCCTTTTCCCCAGTATACATATGCTTCCTCATTTTAAAGGTAACAAACATGCAGGCTATTTATCAAATATTGGCTTGAGAAGAAATGTAACATTCCTAATCAATTATTTGCTTCAGGGCTGAATTTCTCTACTTAACTAAGAATACAGCAGGCTTTGAATTCTGAAAGGTCTTTTTCTTTTAAAACTAATCTGGAAAAATTCAGCTTTCTGACCTATGGTCCAGCATTTACAAACTTTCTCGATATCAGTAGTTTCTAATCACAGATGGTATTTTTCTCCCCATAGGACACAGTGTTTGGAGACATTTTTGATTATGGTAATTGGGTAAGGGCACTCCATGTCTATAATAGGGGAGGGCAGAGATAGTGGTGAACACCCTACAGTGCCCAAGATAGCTCCCACAACAACAGCAGGAACATGTCTGGCAGAAAATATCGGTAGTGCTAAGTTTTAGAAATTCAGCTCTATTCCTCTCACTTTCTTTTCTAAGAACCAGCTCTTTCTTGTCCGAGTTCATCTCTTTCTTGAAATTCACTGTGGAACACAACAAGTGTGAACAAACACACATTAGCTTTCTGGCTTTTCCCAAATGTAATGGCCTAGGGCATTTAGTTGAACTCCAATTGATTTTAGATGACAGCTTCAAGACATTTTTTTTCAGTGAATACTCTAGGTCTCCATCTTCCAATCTTCTGAGTTTGCTTGACTTGCCAGTGTCATGATAATTCAGTGCAAATGCTTTAGGATTTGCTATGGCAGGGCCAGTTCAAGCAACTGATTGCTATTGTTTGGAATAATGCTAGCTGCTTGGTCAACTAGACCCAACAACATATAATACCTTAAACAAAACAGAAATTTCTTTCACACTCACATGATGTGTTTTTCAAATAGACAAGTCATCCTTCTCCATGCTTTCAACCAAAGATCTACGTTATTAAGGCTTTTCAATATGCAGCATGTTGCTTCCAAAACTGTTTTAAGATTGGCCATCCTAGTGATCCACAATGGAAAAAGTAGATGGGAGAGTGCATGTGAAAAATCTTGAGATTAACTCTGGGTATAGAATATATTATATTCATCTTTTACAATTCTTACATTAGTCATGTGGCTTAATGCAATGCAAATAAGGCTGAGAACTGTCATCCATGTGTCTAGCCAAAAAAATAGGACCCCATTGTTTGTGAGTATATGAATCTGTGAATCTGTCTCTGTCATGTTAAGGTACTGATTTGATGAATGTGTGCAATCTTGTTGCAAAATAATGTTCTAATAAGATGTTGGTAAACAGGTATTATAAAATGTTTTATTTAAATATCATTCAATTGGTTCAAATGTGATGGCAAAATTATTTAAGTATCATTAAATACAAAGTTCTCAAAAATAAATCACAATTATGCTAGAGCTGTGTTATCTTTATCCAATGGTACACTAAAGAAAGCAGTACCTGTGTCTACACTTTTAAATATGCACTCTCAAGTGGCAAAGAAAACATCATAGTATTAAGAATATGAACCTATCTCCAAGGCAGGAATAGAGACACAATTGTAAAGAAAGGACATGTGGACACACGGGAAAGGGAGGGTGAACTAAATTGGGACATCAAGATTGACATATATACAATATCATGTGTAAAATAGATAGCTAGTGGGAATTTGCTATACAGCACAGAGAGCTCAGATCGATGCTCTATGATGACATAGCTGGGTGAGATAGGGGTTGGGGGGAGAAGTCCAAGAGGTAAGGGATATATGTATTCATGCAACTGATTTACTTCATTGTACAGCAGAAATTAATACAACATTGTAAAATGATTACATTCTAATAAAAAAGAGATTCAGTATCATAGGTCTTGACACGAGTTTTTTTTCTTTTTCTTTTTGACCTTGAGTTCCTAAATAAATCTATGCTCTCACTGGGTAGAGTTGTTAACTATGCATAGGTACATTTAAGATATACTTAATATTTTGCTATTATTAATAGCTTTTCAATCGATTTTAAGACAGCTTCAATTTTTTTACTTTCAAAGATTCTGTGCACACTTGGGTTTAGCCAACCCAGTTGAAACTGGGAGTTAAAAGAGTCTGATACCTTGTAGATATGTTGAATTTAGATTTCATTTAGTTGATACTCATATTAACTAAGATTTCATTATGAATGGAGGAGGCAGAATGGGACCTCAGAGATTTGAAAAAGAGCATTCAATCTAGAAACTCCATTTGCAGCATAAATTCTTCACAAAAATGAATTAGTGGATGTAATTTCACAAAGGAGGAAAGAGATCTTGCTGAAAGACCTAAGGGTAAAAGTCATGGTGTTAGGGAATGATTAAAGATTTTTAGAGAACTCCACCACATGACCTAAATCAAATCCTGTACATTTATACAGTGGAAGTGACAAATAGATCCAAGGGATTAGATCTGATAGACAGAGTACCTGAAGAACTGTGAATGGAGGTTCTCGACATTGTACAGGAGATAGTGCCCAAAACCATCCCCAAGAAAAAGAAATGCAAAAAGGCAAAATGTTTGTCTGAGGAGGTCTTATAAATAGCTGAAAAAAAGAGGAGAACCTAAGACAAAGTAGAAGGAAAGATACACCATTCTGAATGCAGAGTTTCAAAGAATAACAAGGAGTGTTAATCATTTCCTCAGTGATCAATGCAAAGATATAGAGTAAAACAATAGAATGGGAAAGACAGAAGATCTCTTCAGGAAGATTAGAGATACCAAGGGGAAATTTCATGCAAAGATGGGCACAATAAAGGACAGGAACAGTATGGCCCTAAGATAAGCAGAAGATATTAAGAAGAGGTGGCAAGAATACACAAAACAACTATATGAAAAAGAACTTCATGACCCAGATAACCATGATGGTGTGATCACTCACCTAGAGCCAGACATCTTGGAATGCAAAGTCAAGTGGGCTTTGGGAAGCATCACTATGAATAAAACTAGTGGAGGTGATGGAATTCTAGTAGAGCTATTTCAAATTCTAAATGATGATGCTGTAAAAGTGCTACACTCAATATGCCAGCAGATTTGGAAAACTCAGCAGTGACCACAAGACTGGAAAAGGTCAATTTTCATTCCAATCTGAAAGAAAGGCAATGCCAAAGAATGTACAAACTACCACCACACATTTGCACTAATCTCACAAGCTAGCAAAGTATTGCTCAACATTCTCCAAGCCAGGCTTCAACAGTACATGAACTGTGAACTTCCAGATGTTCAAGCTGGTTTTAGAAAAGACAGAGGAACTGGAGGTCAAACTGCCAAAATTCACTGGATTATTGAAAAAGCAAGAGTTCCAGAAAAACATCTACTTCTGCTTTATTGACTACACCAAAGCCTTTGACTATGTGGATCACAACAAACTGTGAAAAATTCTGAAAGAGATGGGAATACCAGACCCCCCTACCTGTCTCCTGAGAAATCTGTATGCAGGTCAAGAAGCAACAGGTAGAACCAGACTTGGAGCAACAGACTGGTTCCAAATTAGGAAAGGAGTATGTCAAGGCTGTATATTGTCATCCTGCTTATTTAACTTATATGCAGAGTAAGTCATATAAATTTCTGGGCTGGATGAAGTACAAGCTGTAATCAAGATTGCTGGGAGAAATATCAATAACCTCAGATATACAGATGACACCACCCTTATGGCAGAAGGAGAAGAAGAACTAAAGAGCTTCTTGATTAAAGTGAAAGTGGAGAGTGAAAAAAGTTAGCTTAAAGCTCAACATTCAAAAAAAAAACAAAAGATTATGGCATCTGGTCCCATCACTTCATGGCAAATAGATGAGGAAACAATGCAAACAGTGACAGACATTTTATCTTGGGCTCCAAAATCACTTCAGATGGTGACTGTAGCCATGAAATTAAAAGATGCTTGGTCCTTGGAAGAGAAGCTATGACCAATCTATACAGCATATTAAAAAACAGAGACTACTTTGCTGACAAAGGTCCATCTTGTCAAAGCTATGGTTTTTCCAGTTGTCATGTATGGATGTGAGAGTTGGATTATAAAGAAAGCTTAGAGCTGAAGAATTTATGCTTTTGAACTGTGGTGTTGGAGACGACTCTTGAGAGTCCCTTGGACTGCAAGGAGATCAAACCAATCAATTCTAAAGTAAATCATTCCTGAATATTCATTGCAAGGACTGATGCTGAAGCTGAAACTCCAATATTTTGGTCACCTGATATGAAGAACTGACTCATTGGAAAAAACCCTTATGCTCGGAAAGATTGAAATCAGAAGGGGACGACAGAGGATGAGATGGTTGGATGGCATCAGCAACTCAATGGACATGAGTTTGAGTAAGCTCCAGAAATTGGTAACGGACAGGGAAGCCTGGAGTACTGCAGTCTATTGGGTGGCAGGAGCCAGACATGACTGAGGGACTGAACTGAACTGAACTAAGTTCATTCACAAAACCTGCATAAAGGATTGGGATCACATTTGTGTAAGGGTCTACTCCTGAATGTTGTATAGAAGTATTACAGAATATATATTTGATGTATTCTGTATCATATTCTATATTTTAAATAAACATACTCTTTCAATGTTTTTAGGAGTTTATTTGTGCCTAACCTTTTTTTCTTACACAATGTCTACAGGTTTCTAGATTTTTCTCAATTCTCATGCAGTTTAAGGTATCATGCCATCTTCAGAATTTCCAATTCTGCCTTTATATATATATATATATATATATATTGCAACTATAGTTCCTTATATCATATAAACCAACTAATATAAATCTAGGTACTGTGGAGTATATGTTATTATAACTATTCTGTTCTTCTATATGAATTTTGTCTAGACTTTGGAGAATATTTGAAAGTGCATCTTAGATCAATACTTGGGATAAAATGTTGGAGAAAGGCATGGCAACCCACTCCAATATTCTTGACTGTCCCATGGACAGAGGGACCTGGTGGACTACAGTCCATGGGGTTGCAAAGACTCAGACACGACTGAAGCGACTTGGTATAGCATAGCATCGGGATAAAATGTAACCACAGGTGCTTTCTCTATAATTTATAAAGCTTAATTTTAGAATAGAGCTAAACTTTTGGATATTTAGGGTGAGAAAGATGCTAGAGAGAATGTTATAAACAAAAAATATAATGGGAAACAAAAATTTGTAAGATGAAGACTGATCATTTAGAGTCAAGATTTGCAGAGAAGAGGTAAAAAAAAATGAGCTAGTTTCAGATTTTTATTTTGCCTTACCCATATATGTCTTTTTAAAATTATTTCCAAAGAAAAATTTTGGAATCTGGATTTCTTTTAGAAGTTTCCAGGTAACAACACAACATTTCAGGACTTTAGATATTTGGTTCCTTTTTGTTTCACTGTTACTCTAAGTCACTTATTAAACATTTTTATCCTGCAAAAGGATCTCCAAAGAGATGACCATAACTTTAAATGATATTTCACAAAATTGTTATTTAAATTATAAGCTCAGAAATAGAATTATTGTGTAAACATATATAAGAAGCAAGGGTTTGCTTATAGGAATTGTGGATCCCAATTAAGTTGAAGCCATAAGAATCTGGTGATGAATAAACGAAGAGTTTGGTTTTGAAATTTGTCATAGAACCCTAACTTGATGTTTGGATCTCTTTAATTGAGGGCCAATCAATCTGAAATCCCAAGCAGGCAGAATATACAGATCAAAGATCTCTTTTTAGGAATAGACTCTCACAGGTAAAATATAACAAGACTAAGTAAAGCTTTCATAAAATTCTGATGGGTGAGCCAAAGCAAAAGGTGTTTTGTAAGTATGCTGATCTCATGGGATCTTCTGAGCTCGTTAGGCCTTAGGGTCAAACATCAAGACAAACTTATTAGACTTAAGCCTGTTCTTTTCCTCCTGAATTTCATTTTAAAAGCTCAGAAAGTATGATAATATATAAAGAGAGTCACAAGTACTAATGCAGGTTTTTATAATAGATAAAAAATGATCAAATGATCAAAGAATTCCTAAAAACAACTTCTTATTTCTAAGTGTCCAAGGAAACAGATAATTTGAGAATTCAATGAAAATAAATTAGATTTCAGATCCAATACAAAATGTATTTTATCAACCTGACCAAGGAGGCTTCCAAGTGGATGGGTCAAGGAGCTTCAGAGAAGCACCAAGATCTTAAACCATAATGGGAAGTGCATCTTGGCTGGTTAGTGTGGAACCACTAGAGGTTCCACACTATTGTCTCCCCAACAGAGCCATTAAAGCATGTTGATTAAGCAAAGCTTAATGAGACCGCAATATGACTGTAAGGGAGAACTCTGCTTTGACAGGGTGTTTTAGATGAGTAAATAATGAGGTGATATTTATAGCTGTTGAAGTCTGGGCTCAAGTGGTTAAGATGGGCCTTTCAAGGCCAGTAACTGATTAGAAGAGGTAGAGTTCATGACAGAAGCATTTAGGATTGAGAGACAGTGAGTAGAGAGCCTTGGAGTGAATCTTCATAAATAAACTGCTATTTAATAAACAGCTCTCTACCCAGGTGAGCAATCTATTGTCTGAGAGAAGAGTTGTTTGCTCACACAAATTGGTGTGAAGGAATTTCCTGAGGCAAACAATGAAGTTATTTATTGGTTTACAGCCTTACCTTCCTGGAAAATAATTTTCTGAAATAAATTTTTAAATCATATTGACACAAATGGCCTCAGATTTCAGTTCTGACAGTTAAGCTATGTAAATAAAGATGGTCTAAAGTTTCTGTGTACTGTAAATTAATAATATCTGGCAAAGATCACTTACTATTATTTGCTATGAGCTTCAGCTGAAAGCCTAAAAGAAACTTTAATTTCTGATCTTTAATGAAATTGTTGTTCTAGCTGTCACAATTTCCTTAAGCTGGGTTTGTGTGTGTGTGTGTGTGTGTGTGTGTGTGTACTCTGTCAGCATATTCCAAGATATTGTCTTTAAAATTTAAATTGAATTTAACAAGTATTAAAGTGTTTAAATCCTTTTTACTCAAATGCTATATTACTTAGATTCATCATTCTATATTTCTATGGCAAACATTTTGATATGTTGTTGTGAATTTAAATGAAGAACCTATTCAGCAAGAAAGCAAAAGTATTTATTTTCAAAAAGGATTCACCACCAGATGTCATTTACAGAAAAGAATCAATTCTTCAAGGCATAAAAGTATAAATTTCCTTCTGTTGGATTGGAAGTAAGCAAATGTCCATTATTATATATTCTTCACAGGATTCTCTAAAGCTTCAGATAAAACTGCTTAGATGGAGAAAAATAAAAATAAATTGCTAGAGTTTCTTATTTACAAATTGGAAAAAATGAAATTGTTGCTTGAATTCTGTACTTCTCTCCAGGGAATTAAAATGGCTATATAAATATTTTTTACAAATATTGATATACTTCTATGTTGATTCCATATGTGAGCAATTTGCCTTACATTAAACTCAGTATTGCATTTTTCTAATTCAGATTGGAATGCAATTGTCTGCCAGGAATTTTGATTTCTTCATTTGAAGCGTGGTAATAATGTATTCTAAAATAAATATATTTCTCAGCATTACAAAAATGTTGTGCTTTTGACTAATATATGACAGAATAAGCTCATATTTGACTGAATCTAAAGAACAATGTTTCATATCCAAGGAAAATTAAATAGCAATGATATGTATACACTCATATCTGGCATTTTATATAATATGATGATATAATATAATATAAGATAATATAATATGGGTTTCCACAGTGACTCAGCAGTTCAGCAGTAAAGAATCTGCCTGCAATGCAAGAGATGCAGGAGACCCGGGATTGATCCTTTGGTTGGGAAAATCCCCTGGAGGTGTGCATGGCAACCCACTCCAGTATTCGTTGCTGGAGAATCCCCATGAACAGAGGAGTCTGGTAGGATACAGCCCATGGGGTCTCAAAGAGTCAGACATTATTGAGCAACTGAGCGCACACACACATACATCTTGAAATTATACTTCATTGTGTAGTTTGTTTCAACCAGGTGACCAAATGGAATCACCTGCCTGAACCAGTTAAGATATGTTGCTTTCTGGGAATTTCACTGAGCACTGACATTTAAACTCAAGAATATCTTTAATTTTGTTCCTAGAAAAGAGAAATAGAATCTACCTTACTCATTTATCATTTCTCTTTTTTTTCTTTGATTTCATGTGTTACTGTTCCTGTTGCTGCTGCTGCTGCTAAGTCGCTTCAGTCATGTCCAACTCTGTGCGACCCAATGGGTTGCAGCCCATCAGGCTCCCCCG
Source organism: Bos grunniens (assembly GCF_055505025.1). Taxonomy (NCBI): domain Eukaryota; kingdom Metazoa; phylum Chordata; class Mammalia; order Artiodactyla; family Bovidae; genus Bos; species Bos grunniens. The sequence continues at coordinate 19,964,614 of NC_141184.1, read as the reverse complement.
TCCCTGGGATTCTCTAGGCAAGAACACTGGAGTGGGTTGCCATTTCCCTCTCCAATGCATGAAAGTGAAAAGTGAAAGTGAAGTCACTCAGTTGTATCCAACTCTTCACTACCCCATGGACTGCAGCCTACCAGGCTCCTCCGTCCATGGAATTTTCCAGGCAAGAGTACTGGAGTGGGGTGCCATTGCCTTCTCTGATTGTTCCTGTTACTTCGGGTTATTGGTCAAAACTGGTCATGTCCCACTTCTAACTGTGCATGGCAAATCAATCATTTCCCACTGATCTATCACTGGTTAGTGACTACAGTACAATGCTGAATAAAAATGAAGAGAAGTAGAAAGTAGAGCAATGAGAAATAATTTTTGCCTTATTCTTGATCTTAAGTAAAGAGTATTTGTGCTGTATTGTGCTGTACTTAGTCACCCAGTCATGTCCGACTTTTGCCACCACATGGACTGTAGCCTGCCAGGCTCCTCTCTGTCAATGGGAATTCTCCAGGTAAAAATACTGGAGTGAATTGCCATTTCCTTTTCCAGGAGATCTTCCCAACCCCAGGATCAAAACTGGGTCTGCCGCACTGTAGGCAGATTCTTTACCATCTGAGTCACCAGGCCCAATATTCTTAATTTCTACAGGATTAAAGTAACAAAGAAGTGGAGAAAAGAAGTTTTTGGTTACTTTAGCACATGTATAGTTACAAGTCCAGGTAAATGTCATATTTTTTTAAAAAATATCAGTCTAGTAAAAATAAAATTAATTAGGTTTAGATTGATCTATTATTAGAATAAAAATTGAATATTTTCACTCTGTATTCCAAATGGCTAGAAACTTTGCAGTAGCAATTGTTCACCATTTAATAACATTTTCCCAAGATATCTAATGCACCTAAGGACAAAAGAGCTGCCTTCCAGTGATTTTCAATTTACCCAATTTTCTGGCAACTTGTCTGCCCACAGAATGACAGATTACTCTTTCAGTCTTTCCACTTTCTGAACAGCTGAGCCAATTGTTTTCAATCTTTTTCCTCCAGCAATGCTCTCTTAAAGCACTTTAGAGTGGTTTTTTGAAGGGATTTCTCTTTAGTTAAATGGTTATACACCTCTCACATCATCCAGTGTATCAAGGAGAAATTGCAATACTTTTCTTTACATAAGGGCAAGTTCCATTGTTCCCTTTATCTTGCAGTCTGATCAAAAACATTGGTGAAGATCTCGTCATTTAGTTTAGAGTTTCAGAGAAGTTGAGGGCACAGAACTTTCATGTCTATTTGGGAAATGGTTATAGCATATTTCTGAAATATCAAAATCCAGTGGTCTCTTTAAAATATCAAAATAGAAGGTTGAATACTATATACAGACAAGAGTTTACTTAAGAGGAGAGCTGCCCAGCAATTGGTTCAGCTACAAATCCTAAACAGTTCCAAAATCTACTTAAAGCAGAGGAATTATGAAGTAGATATGTTGCTCATAGAGCGTCAACCACCACTTGCCAAGGAAGAATCCAGTAGACTCCATGTTACCTCCAAATGTTGTCACCTGCAGATTTGACTCTTTTTCCTGCTTCTAAGTGGGATGTATAAGTGATTTAACTCTCTTATGACTTTTGAGAGTCCCTTGGACTGCAAGAAGATCAAACCAGTCAATCCTAAAGATCAAACCTGTCAATCCTGCAAGAAAATCAACCCTGAGTATTAACTGGAAAGACTGATGATGAAGCTGCAGCTCCAATACTTTGGCCACCTGATGCAAAGAGCCATCTCACTGGAAAAGAGCTTGATGCTGGGAAAGATCGAAGCCAAAAGGAGAAGCGGGTGGCAATGGATAAGATGATTAGATAGCATCACCAACTCAATGGACATGAATCTGAGAAAACTCTGGGCAACAGAAAAGGACAGGGAAGCCTGGAGTGCTACAGTTCATGGGGTTGCAAAGAGTTGTACATGACTGAGCAACTGAATAACAGATGTAAATTTACAGAATGTCCTATATATAGACTTACATTAAAGTTACATCATATTAATGTCCAGTGCTAGTCATGATCTAGTTGCTCAAGGATAGCCTCTCAGAAACATTTTTGATGAGATTATTAATTTATTTAATTTACTGGATGGATAGAATCATAAAATTATCAATCAGTATGTCTTTCTAACATATGAAATAGATAAACAACTTATTTGAATAACCATTTGTATTTAAAAGTTAGTGTAGTTTGGTCAACTGACTTATTAAGTTCACTGAGGAAAGCACATTAACTTTTTGACTCTTGAAACCCATATATATATATATATATATATATATATATATATGTTTAACATTATAGGATTAGCAAAATTATATGTAAATAAATTCTTGTGGAACCTGACACAAACTTCTTTAATTTTGGTTTTCTATACTTTCTGTATGTGAATTCAGGGGACAGGAATCTCATTTGCAGTTCATTTTTAGCTTCCAATGTCTAATCAGCATCTTGTAAAGAGTTAACATTCAAAAATTATATCATTGAATTATAAAATGAATGAGCTCCCAATTTCATGATCTGAATCACATTAAATTGTTTAGTACATTTGAAAAGTCAATAGTAACTGTAAACTAATGAAAATGAACATAATAGAGGGCCATTCCCCTTTTTCTTCTATTTTGCATCTTTTTTTTTTTTTTTTTTTCTTTTTGCTACCTACTTGCCATATCTCATGAACTTTAGCTACTCCATCCTTTGAAAAGTTTTCAAAAACAGATTTTGGAAGATAGAGTTCTGGTGGATAATGGAACTCTGAGCAAGTGCCACAGAAGAACAAAACAAAACAAACAAACAAACAATTGCCAACCTTAAGTTTCAGTTAAAGTTGAAAATTTCTGTCAAGCCCAAACCTCCCATACTCTACTTTTGCTTCTATAAGAAGCCTGATTCTGCTTCAGTGAGGGAATCATCTGGTCCTCCAGTACTTTCAATACTCACCAGCTGAATAAAGTCTTTAACAATTATTCAGTCATTAAGATAATTGTTTTGACAGCTCACATAGAAATGTTAAGCTTTCTTTTATCTTTTTTTTTCCATAGTCATATTTTCTCTTTTCATTCATTTATGTTTCTTAACTGTTTTTTTTTGAACATTTATTCTTCATTTTCATTTTATTCACTTGAATAATTTTAAAATTTTACTTTATTTATATAATAAAAATTAAATTTTATATTATTCTTTTTCATTTATTAGGAGCTTTATAGTTTAACAAGCATTTAACTTAAAATGTAAAGCTTATCAACACCCTTAATTATAATGCATCTTTTTTTATTTCTGGAAAATTCTCAACCACTATTTTTTTCTCTCTTCCTTTTTTTTTTTAATCTTCAAATGGTGTTTAAATACATATGAAAACATCTTACTAATTTCTTCACTATTTACATATCCTTTCCGCTTTGTATCTCATCTCATTTAACTGCCTTTTGAATGTTTATTTTCTGTATCTGTTCTCTGCTTATTTTATTTTTTAGCTAACTGCTGTATAACCTGTCTGTGTTGTTTTCACTTATTATATGATTTCACATTGATATGTTCCACATAAGTGTACATTTTGTGTGATGTATCATATCAAACTTGTTTATTGTGTAGGAGTTAAAAAAACAACTGGAGCAAAGAAGCTGTATCTTTACCTTTGGGAATGCCTGAATCTGACTTTTGCTCTTGGCCAAGATAAATGCAGTAGAGTACAGTATATGCTATAGAAAGTGTAATATTGTAGACCAAACTGATCAACAAAAGCACTGAATATAGAGAACACAGAAATTGGGAACACGTGTACACCTGTGGCGGATTCATGTTGATGTATGGCAAAACCAACACAATATTGTAAAGTAATTAGCCTCCAATTAAAATAAATAAATTAAAATAAAAAAAGAATGTGTGAATGGAAATTTAAGCCATATGTCTCAACTTTTAAGAGATTGGGGATGGTTTAGTCACTAAATCATGTCCAACTCTTGTGACTCCATTGACTGTAGTCTGCCAGGCTCCTTTGTCCATGGGATTTTCCAGGCAAGAATACTGGAGTGGATTGCCATTTCCTTCTCCAAGGGATCTTCCCAACCCAGGAGCAAACCCAGGTCTCCTGCATTACAGGCAGATTCTTTTTTTTTTTTAATTTAATTTAATTTTATTTTTTAACTTTACAATATTGTATTGGTTTTGCCATATATCAAAATGAATCTGCCACAGGTATACATGTGTTCCCCATCCTGAACCCTCCTCCCTCTTTCCTCCCCATACCTTCCCTCTGGGTTGTCCCAGTGCACCAGCCCCAAGCATCCAGTATCGTGCATCGATGAAACTGGAGCCTATTATACAGAGTGAAGTAAGCCAGAAAGAAAAACACCAGTACAGTATACTAATGCATATATATGGAATTTAGAAAGATGGTAACAATAACCCTGTATACAAGACAGCAAAAGAGACACTGATGTAAAGAACAGGCAGATTCTTTAGCAACTGAGCCACCAGGGAATCCCTTTTAAGAGATTAGGAGACATATAAAAATATCTATGTTCATGAATAACTGTATAAATGAATAAATGTTGAACCAAACTATTAAATCTGTTTCAGCAATATGCATACAAACATCTTTTCAGGAATCCATGAAATATTTTTAGTGACAATATTCTAGTCTCCATTTGAAAAGTCACTGAAGTTTCCTGGAAATAGTGTGCTTTGTAAAAATGATAGTGTGCTTACTGCTGCTGCTGCTAAGTCACTTCATTCATGTCCGACTCTGTGTGACCCCATAGATGGCAGCCCACCAGGCTCCCCCGTCCCTGGGATTCTCCAGGCAAGTACACTGGAGTGGATTGCCATTTCCTTCTCCAAAGTGAAAAGTGAAAGTGAAGTCGGTCAGTAGTGTCTGACTCTTAGCGACCCCATGGACTGCAGCCCACCAGGCTTCTCCGTCCATGGGATTTTCCAGGCAAGAGTACTGGAGTGGGTTGCCGTTGCCTTCTCGGGAGAGTATGCTTAAGGTACATTGAAAGTGAAAGTGAAAGTCACTCAGTCCTGTTTGACTCTTTGCGACCTCATGAATATACAGTACATGGAATTCTCCAGGCCAGAATACTGGAGTGAGTAGCCTTTCCCTTCTCCAGGGGATCTTGCCAACCCAGGGATCAAACCCAAGTCTCCCACATTGCAGGCGGATTCTTTACCAGCTGAGCTACAAGGGAAACTCTAAGGTACATTTCAGTCCTAAAATTTCTAAATTTGAAGTCTTAAAATGTTATTGTCTAGAAAGGCATCAATTCCTTGCTTTCCTGAGACCTTTCAAATACAAGTTATAAAAAAGATCAATTCTTTGGTTTGTAATACTGTGATATATGCTTTATTACTATCTTTATCTTATTCTTGAATAAGAATATGATAATATGAATGCTTCTTATTGGAATATTTCCTTGTTGCACTTGCTCAAAAGTTGACATGGTGGAGAAGTACATTTTTAGCATATGTCTTACAGTATAAAATATCTGTATTTTTATTTCATAAAACTTGACTAAAATTTGCACAAATATTTTCTAACTATGGACTTAATTTACAAAATACTGGTATGAAGTCAGACATATTTATATTATGTATAAAAACAATGGGCAGGCATATAAACATTCCATCTTGGCTTTTTATGAAAAAGTAGTTAAAAAATAGTAGATTATTCAATTATTTTGTGAGAGACAACTGCATATATTACTAAAAGCTCTTAACTGATATCTCTTATGTTCAGAATCTGAACTAATGTAAAAGCAAGAGAACATGATGGAAAAAGAAAAGGCTTCTGAGAAAGAATGCTAACTTCAACAACTAGAATATTTAAGTTGCTGTTCTCTATAATTTAGGACATTCAGGAAATCTTTACAATCAATATTTGTAAAATAGCAATAGCATCATATTTAACTTTGGGATAATGCATAAATGCAAAGATAATATTTATATGTGCTTCTTGATAGATTGGGGCTTCCCTGGTAGCTCAGTTAGTAAAGAATTTGCCTGCAGGAGACCAGGTTTTATTCCTCAGTCAGGAAGATCCCCAGAGAAGGGATAGGCTTACCCATGCCAATATTCTTGGCTTAGACAGTAAAGAGTCCACCTGCAATGGGCTTGCCTGGTGGCTCAGACAGTAAAGAGTCTGCCTGCAATGCAAGAGACTCAGGTTTCATCCCTGGGTTGGGAAGATCCCTGGAGGAGAGCATGGCAACCTATTCTAGTATTCTTGCCTGGAGAATCCCCATGGACAGAGGAACCTGGCAGGCTACAGTCCATGGGGTTGCTAAGAATCAGACAAGACTGGGCAACTAAGCACAGCACAGCACATGATAAATTGAATATATTATTGTAAGTTGTTGTATATCAACTTAAAAGATTGAACTTATTAATTACAATGCTGGTTGTAACATAGCTAAATAATTTTAAACACTTGCTGGAAAACCCATAGGAGAAAATACAAATGGAACTCATGTTCTACAAACAAATTCTAATGGAAAAGTTCATCTTGTGACATGTAAATTTGAATCATTACAAAATTTAAGTCCACGAAAATGTTTCCTCTTACTGGATATATCACTTCCCATGTGGCACGAGTGGTAATGAACTCACCTGGCAATGCAGGAGATATAAGTGATGTGGGTTTGATCCCCAAGCTGAAAGATTCTTTGGAGGAGGAAATCGCTACCCACTCCAGTATCTTTGCCTGGAGAATCCCATGGACAGAGGAGCTTAGCGGACTACAGTCTATAGAGTCACAAAGAGTCAGACATGACTGAAGTGAACTGGCACTTTTTGAAAATATCTGAAATGAAGTAAAATAACTATTGTATCTAACTTATAAGTTTAGATGATTTTCCCTCATAGCTGCATAATTAAGAATTGCATATCTTTAAAGACTTGTGCACTATTATCATCCTTGACTTGTGAGACACATTTAAATTTAGAGGAAAAAAAAGAAGTGGAGTTTTGTTTCCATTGTGACACATCTACTGTTTTTCTTTTTTTTTTTAAAAGCTATTTTATAATATTTCATCATAGCATTTATGCATTATAAAATGCATCCAAAAATATACATTGATTACTTTTAGATGTTGAGAATCAAAGGGCTAAAGCTCTGAACAAATATATTCTATTTGGAAATTACATTGATGCAAAAATAAATACATACATAATACCAGACAAGACAAATGGGACTCTGTAGTAAAATATATAAGACTTTTGAACATCCCTGAGTAATTGGAGAAATTATGAATTAAGATAATGTAATATTAAAATAATAGTTATTGTGCCCAGAACTTCACATCCCTTCTTGATATGCCATTGGTAGAAAAAGCCCTTAGTTCTTCTTGAAGAAATACTACTATAGTCATAGGATGTCAGGGTAAAGTATAAATGGAAAAAACTATTGGCCAAGTTTGCCTATCTCTTTGCAAAGTTTAGCCTTTTCAAAATTGTAGTATATTTTAAATTGGATTTAAATCTTAGTCATTACTTTTAAAATCTAGAATATTTTATTTTGCATGTTATTTATTGTCAAATTATTGTTGATTTGAAACATTATATTATTTTGGAGAGTATAACATAATGATTCAGCATTTTTGTACATTATGACCATGATAAGTCTAGTTATCATTTGTCACATACAAAGTCATTTCAATATTATTGACTATATTCCCTATGCTAAATAGTATAGTTTATTTATTTTATAATTTAGCAATCCCTTTTACACTAATAGATTGCCAGAGTTTCTTTTATTAAAGGAATCAAGTCAAGGATAAATAATTTTTGAGATTTAAAAATATTTTGATTACATATACAGTTATTGCTGTCTCTATTTCTGTTTCTAAATTTTGTCTTGTCATGTTTTATTTTGTCTTCCATTTTTTCATTTTTAACCTTTTTTATTTTGTTTTATTTGTCTTACATTGCCTACCATTTCTCTTCTTTTTGTCTTTTTTCCGGTCACATTCTGAATCTAAATGGACATATTTGAGGTGAATACTATATGGTCTGGTGAAGAGAACACCTATTAAATTTCCAGAGATCCACTTTAATAAAAAATATTTCAAAAAGCAAGTTACTTATTACCCCAATGTTTTTATTATTAAATATATATATATATATATTCTAGTTATTCTCAGTTTTGTGTGGCTATTCTATTTTAAAACATGCATTGCTGCTGCTGCTAAGTCACTTCAGTCATATCCGACTCTGTGCGACCCCATACGGCAGCCCATCAGGCTCCACTGTCCCTGGGATTCTCCAGGCAAGAATACTGGAGTGGGTTGCCATTTCCTTCTCCAATGCATGAAAGTGAAAAGTGAAAGTAAAGTCATTCAGTCGTGTCCGACTCTTAGCGACCCCATGGACTGCAGCCTACCAGGCTCCTCCATCCATGGGATTTTCCAGGCAAGAGTACTGGAGTGGGGTGCCATTAGTAACAATCTACTCTGTTGCAGGGATTAGGTCTTTACTTGCTCACTCAAATGAAAGATTTGGAGCCCATTTTTGATTCTACACTCTCTTTTGGACCAATGTCTTATCCATTTCAACTTTATTGATTTAATTTCTTACATTCTATACAGCATCCCTCTCTGTTTCTCTAACTCTGTTATCACCAACTCAATTCACAAAAGAGAGAAAATGACAAGTCAAAGATCCTTGACTCTGGTGATTGGGAATGATGCCATCCCTACTGAAATGCGAAAACTTGAGATAGTAATTTTGTCAGGAAATTCAACTCCAAAAATAGTCTCTCTTCTTCTACTTTTCCAAATCTCTCTTCATTCTTCTCCCCAGCAGAAAATCTGGCCATGGCATTTCTATTTTTCAGTTATTCAATAGATCCCCATGTCACTTAAAATGCAATCAAGCTCTCCATCTCAGTCTGCAAGGCTTTGATCTATTTGTATGTCTTAATTTTCTTGAATTACTAGCTCATTATGGTGAGGGAAAACTACTCTTTATTTTCCAAATATTCCAGATGTTATCCAACTTCAAGAATTGTGCAGGTGTTCTTCCTTCACATGCTCCTCAAAGTCCTTTATCCATCTCCTCTTTACAAACTCCTCATAATTAATGGCTTCCCTAATAGTCGTCTATGGGGTCACACAGAGTTGGACATGACTGAAGTGACTTAACAGCAGCAGTAGCAGCTGATAGCTCAGTTGGTAAAGAATCTGCCTGCAAGGCAAGAGACCCCGGTTGGATTCCTGAGTGGGGAAGATCTGCTGGAGAAGGGACAGACTACCCACTCCAATATTGGGCTTCCCTTGTGACCCAGCTGGTAAAGAATCTGCCTACAATCCAGGAGACCTGGGTTCAATCCCTTGGAGAAATGAAAGGCTACCCACTCCAATATTCTGGCCTGGAGAATTCCATGGACTGTATAGTCCATGGGGCCTCAAAGAGTCAGACACGACTGCCTGACTTTCACTTTCATAATTCAGACTTCTGTTTAATGGCAGCACCTCAGTGAAGACTTTTCTATTCTATTCTAAATGGGTTTTCTCTATTCATTTTATGTGGCTACATTTTTTGTTTTTGTTTTCTGTGAACCGTTTTTTCTTTTTTTTACAACTAGAAATATTTTATGTCTTTTGTTTTTTTCTCTAAGTTCAGTAAAATGTTGTGATTTCTTTCTTTCCACAATTGTATGTCTGATGCCAGCACAGTTCCTGGTAGGAGAGAGGTATTCATTGAATATTTACTAATTAACAAATACAAATATTTAATGAATTAGTACTTGCATTTGATAGAGTGTGCATTGAATTACAACCTTCCCCTGATACATACTACTCTAAAAACTTCGTTTTAAATTACAACTTTTATTATTTTTTTTCCTCTAAGAGAGAACTTTAATAAATTACTTAACATATAATGGCATGAAGATGGAGATTTCCAGTTTTGTCTTAGACTATTATGCATAAAAGCTACTTTGTATATTAAAGGAAATATTTTTCACTTACAGTGTGAGTTTTATAGCAATACAAGTAACATATTTTTTTTTGTGAGTTTCAATATAAGGAGGAATACTTAACTTGCTTTTCTTGGGAAAAAAGATTTTTATCCTTTTTCAGTTTTAATGTCTCTGCAATAATATTTTCTCCAGATGTACAGTCTATAGGCCATTTTGTAAGGTTTAGTTTTTATGTTGTCTTGCTCAGAATCATCTATACACAAACATATATTTTGCTCATGTTTCAGGGCAAAGCCATTTTGTAGACATCATTATACTGATTTTTTTTTATTTAGACATCAGCTATCAAGATGATTCCTGGTGTAATTCATTTTATTAGCAGCATAAAATGTGAACACCAATTCCCTTGTCTTGTTAAAAGTGCTCTGTACTTGGCCATTTAGATATATCTAAATGTTAACTTCATTGGAAATAAAGTGTCATTACTGATGCTAGATTATCTTTGTAGTTGTGTGCATGCATGCTAAATCACTCAGCTGCGTCCTACTCTTTGTGACCCCATGAACTGCAGTCCATCAGACTACTCTGTGCACAGGGTTGTCCAGGCAAGAATATTGAAGTGGGTTGCTATTTCCTCCTCCAGGCAAACTTCCTGACCAAGGGATCAAACCCATGTCTCTTGAGTCTCCTTCTTTGGCAGGTGGATTATTCATCACTGAGCCACTGGGGAAATCCACATTTGTTGTTAAAATATTATAAACTTGCACATATCTTTTGCAATTTATAAGTAACCTGTTTGATGATGCTTTACCTTATGTCATAATCTGCTGCATATCCACTAGACCTACTATGTAATTATGCCATCTGTATTAAAATTTAAATATGAACATCTGCTTCCATATGAGTCAAATGTCATTCTCCCCTGTTGTGAAAGTGAAGTCGCTCAGTCGTGTCCGACGCCTACCAGGCTTCTCCGTCCATGGGATTCTCCAGGCAAGAATACTGGAGTGGGTTACCATTTCCTTCTCCAGGGGATCTTTCTAACCCAGGGATCGAACCTGGGTCTCCGGCATTGGAAGCAGACGCCTTAACCTATGAGCCACCAGGGAAACCCTATGTAATTATGCCATCTGTATTAAAATTTAAATGTGAACATTTGGTTTGATAAAGCAACATTTATAGTCTGGGCTCTTTCACTTGCCAATACTTCTAACTAAATTCTACCTTTAGGCTAAAAGAAGAGTCTTTTGGAAGATACTGGAGAGCTCAGGGACTCAAAGGAGGCTCTCTGGGAGGGAAGGCAGCTCAAAAGTCCTAGAGAATGTAATTGAGGCTAGAGCTTCATCATGATCGATGCTCATCTTGTTTCTGCTTCCATATGACTCTAATGTCATTCTCTCCTGATGTAGATGTGCTTATTTTTTCTCCATTAAAAGAAAGAAAACTCACCTGTAACCAAAGCGTGGGAGGGGACAGGGAGATTCTTTATATTCCTTCGCTTCACTATTAAAACTGTAAAGAATTACTCTATCCTGTGTGTCATGTGGCTACAGAGATTCACTCAGCCTTGGTCCTGTAGAAGCAGGTGGTAGTGGCATCAGGGGAGGTTGAGAATCATGTATCTGAAGCCACTGTTTATAGTGGAAATGTAATTTTTGTAAGTTAGGAAGTTACCTCAACTAGGAAGTTGCAAAGCGTGCCATTTCACATGATGAAGCAGTTCAAAGAGGAAGGATTTGATCATGGAAACTATATATATATATATATATATATATATATATATATATATATATATATAATTAAACCAGAGCTTGAGTTCAATTATCCCTTTTATATCTCTTACAATACTGAAAATTCTTTTCCCTTAGGTAATAACTGACTAAAGGTTCATTAACTTATGCAAAGAGTTCACTGACTGGTTCAATGTAAAAAATGGACATATGGACTCAGTAATTGAAAAAGAAAAAGTTACTTTTTAAATTCTTGGGACTATCATCAGAAAGAGCTTTTTGGATCATCCATCTTTCATAATAAAGTTTTAAATATGATTTTATACACTATAACAACTTGTATTCCTATTTCATTAAATTTATTAAATAGCCTATCCATTTAGCCATGAAATTAGTTATATGCAACATAGCAGGAATACATTTGGTTAGTGTCCATTGACCAAAAAAAAAAAAAGAAAAAAAAAGAAAAATTCTTGCATATGGTCCCTGAAGTTTCTTACCAAAATACTTTATCTTTTGAAAAATATGGAAATGGAGTGGTGATTAAGTAAAAAATATCTCCATTTTTTTAAATTGGGAAACAAAAAGCATTTCTTAGTGCCCTTACACTAATTTCTATATTATTAGTAACTGTAAATGTATTTGAATTTTTTACTGTGTTTTTAAGAAAGATGCACTTCTATTCCCTGGTGGCTCAGTGGTAAAGAATCAGCCTGCCAATGCAGAAGAAAGTGAAAGTGAAGTTGTTCAGTACTGTCCGACTCTTTGCGACCCCATGGACTGTAGCCTACCATGCTCCCCTGTCTATGGGATTTTCCAGGCAAGAATAGTGGAGTGGGTTGCCATTTCCTTCACCAGAGGATCTTCCCCACCCAGGGATCGAACCTGGGTCTCCCACATTGTGGGCAGACGCTTTACCGTCTGAGCCACCAGGGAAGTCCAATGCAGGAGAATGCAGGCTCGATTCCTGGGTTGAGAAGATCCTCTGTAGAAGGAAATGGCAACCTACTCCACAATTCTTGCCTGGGAAATACCAAGAACAGAGGCGCTTGGTGACAATCTGTCATACACAGGGTTGCAAAAGAGTTGGACATGGTTTAGTGACTAAAATAACAACACAAAGCATTTATATTATCAATTATTGAAATAAGATGTATCAGTTTAGTCTGTGGAATATTCGCACCAACACATAAATTTGAAAATATTTGTTCCCTTAAAAAATGATTGGTAGACAAAAAATATTTAACAGTTAAATAATATGAAATAAAAAAGTTAATTAGCAAAGCAAAATGAAAATAGTGTGAACTAAAGTTGCCCTATCACAATACCTATTTTGATCATGTGAATTTATTTCAACAGTTTGATATATTTGCAAACAATTAGGAAGCAGTGTAGAAAACGATTTGCTAATGTAAGATTTTGATCTCAAGAAATACTCAGTGAACGTAGAAAAATGAACCCAGATGAATTGAGAACATAGAAACACACAAAATGCAAACATGCTGCTGTGGCTGCTAAGTCGCTTCAGTCATGTCCGACTCTGTGCGACCCCATAGACGGCAGCCAGCCAGGCTCCCCCGTCCCTGGGATTCTCCAGGCAAGAACACTGGAGTGGGTTGCCATTTTCTTCTCCAATGCATGAAAGTGAAAAGTGAAAGTGAAGTCGCTCAGTCGTGTCCGACTCTTAGCGACCCCATGGACTGCAGTCTACCAGGCTCCTCCATCCATGGGATTCTCCAGGTGAGAGTACTGGAGTGGGGTGCCATTGCCTTCTCTGATGCAAAAATGGGTACACCTCAAATATCTAGCGGCAATTTCAGTTAACTATTTACCTGTATGAGCCATGGCCATTCACTTCAAGTATTAAAATTTCCCTTCAATTACAAAGAATCCTCCATTTACTACTTCGATACTAACGCTGAAACTCCAATACTTTGGCCGCCTCATGCGAAGAGTTGACTCATTGGAAAAGACCCTGATGCTGGGGGCAGGAGGAGAAAGGGACAACAGAGGATGAGATGGCTGGATGGCATCAAGGACTCGATGGACGTGAGTTTGAGTGAACTCCAAGAGTTGGTGATGGACAGGGAGGCCTGGCGTGCTGTGATTCATGGGGTTGCAAAGAGTCTGAGCGACTGAACTGAACTGAACTGAACTGAATAGCTCACAGGATGCACCTCCTCTAATATCTACTTAGGCAAGCAAATTTCAGCTATTTTTTTTAAGGTTAATTGATGTGTTCAATGTAATGTTTATGCATGAACCCTTCACTATGTGTAAAACTGTGCTGCTATTTTTATTAGGATTTTTTTTTTTCAGTGTCACTGACCAAGTCTGTGTGTTGTGTCATTCTTTCCATGAGCTCTGTGGTATTTTTTGCATGATTTTGAATGGCAGAATATTTTTAGGAGCATAGATATTGCCTCGGAAGCTTCCCAAGTGGTTTAGTGGTAAAGAATCTGCTTGTCAGTACACTGGACATGACTCAATCCCTGGCTTAGGAACATCCCCTGGTGAAGGAAACGGCAACCCTTTCCAGTGTTCTTGGCTGGGAAATCCCATGGCCAAAGGAGCTGTGTGGGCTGCAGTCTGTGGGGTCACAAAAGAGTCAGACACAACTTACCAGCTAAAAACAAACAAACAAAATATTGCATTGGAAGATAACTGATTGTATGTAGATTTTATGGTAAACTTGTGACCAAAACATCGAGCTAGGAAAATAATTTCTGGGGAGTTTTAATAATTGAATGCTATTATACATAATTTACAATTACATTTATAATTACATTACTTTGTCAGCAAAGGTCCATCTAGTCAAGGTTATGGTTTTACCAGTGGTCATGTATGGATGTGAGAGTTGGACTGTGAAGAAAGCTGAGTGCCGAAAAATTGATGCTTTTGAACTGTGGTGTTGGAGAAGACTCTTGAGAGTCCCTTGGACTGCAAGGAGATCCAACCAGTCCATTCTGAAGGAGATAAGCCCTGGGATTTCTTTGGAAGGAATGATGCTAAAGCTGAAACTCCAGTACTTTGGCCACCTCATGCGAAGAGTTGACTCATTGGAAAAGACTCTGATGCTGGGAGGGATTGGGGGCAGGGGAAGAAGGGGATGACAGAGGATGAGATGGCTGGATGGCATCACTGACTCGATGGATGTGAGTCTGAGTGAACTCCAGGAGTTGGTGATGGACAGGGAGGCCTGGCGTGCTGGGATACATGGGAACTCCAGGAGTTGGTGATGGACAGGGAGGCCTGGCGTGCTGGGATACATGGGGTCAGAAAGAGTTGGACACAACTGAGCGACTGAACTGAACTGAACTGATACATAATTTGATTGTATATAATTTTTGAATGCAATAAAAATGAACTTGGTGAAGATAATACAGTAATTAGAAATTACACATAGGCCTCCATTAAGTCTACTTATGTAAATATTCATGCTATATTAGAATTAATTTTCATAAAATGCATTATTTGTTTATGAGTTATAAATTTAATATGGTCTTGGTAAATGGCAAGATATTTTTATCATTATTGTTAAAAACTTTCAATTTTAAGTTTGAGTCCTAATTGTGGGGTGATTTATGAAATGTGTTATTACCTTTAAAAATGAAAATAGTCTTTAAAAATAAGGAATAGCTTGTATACCCATATATTTTAGCTACTATAAGTAACCTTTATTTTAAGATTAAAATATCAATTTAAGTATACTTTTTATATATTCCTAAATATATTCAGATGTGTGGCAAAATGTAATTTAAAAGTTTCATGGCAAATAATATGAACATTCACATTATTTATTTTATAACTCTAAGCTCTTGAAAGAATTAATTAACCCCTACCAAGCTCACATTTTTTTCATAAAAATGAAAAGCACAAAATTTTAGAATAGATTTAATGAGAACATTTATATAAAATAGAGCTTACTACCATACTTAACATAAAATATATGTACAACTGTACTATTTTCCCTCATGCCTTCTTTCTTATTTTTAATATCAAATATTAATAGAGAATATCATTAAGTAAGAGACTAACAAATTTTTTTTTCATGAGTTACTATGAAAAGATTTATATAAGCGCCTGCTGCTGCTACTGCTGCTAAGTCGCTTCAGTCGTGTCTGACTCTGTGCGACCCCAGAGACGGCAGCCCACCAGGCTCCTCCGTCCATGGGATTTTCCAAGCAAGAGTACTGGAGTGGGGTGCTATTGCCTTCTCCGGATATAAAAGCCTGGTGGTATATAAAACATTAGGAAAGAAAATGAAAATATCTATTGAATATTTAAATATCATACTAATTATCTGCAGTTATAATATAGTTTCTATTTGGAGCTTAGTATGTACAGAATAATTGAGCCTATATTTAGGCTTAATTATAGTTGTCTACCTGGAGAAGGAAATGGCAACCCACTCCAGTGTTCTTGCCTGGAGAATCCCAGGGACGGGGGAGCCTGGTGGGCTGCCATCTATGGCGTCACACAGAGTCGGACATGACTGAAGTGACAGCAGCAGCAGCACAGTTGTCTACCACCTTATTAAAATCTTCATATTCCTTCTTGGGGTATAGGTCTTCAAGCATGATGGTACCAGCTTTCTCTCTTTAGAAATTTCTGAATGTTTCATTGTCAAACTGATTGGAAGGCACTAATGACATTTCACACACAGTGGCCCATAATGTCATATATCTGGCAAGCCTATTTCGTAAAAAGTGCTCCCTATCAAATGTCCAATGAATAGCCACATAGGTGAAAATCTGTAATTAGTTAAGAAACTAAATGTTTTACATGTAAACACCTTGGGATGGTTTGATATAACAAAATTTTCAAGAATGTAACCATGGTGTAAATTGTTTTAAAAATGTACCTTTTATATCCTAAAACCTTTCAGGAGTCTTCAAAACTTATAAAAATCATGCTGCAATGACAATACTATTAATGTTATCTGAGTCACCAATAGAACTGTAGCAAGCTGCATTACCACATCTGTTTCTTGTCACATCTAGGATAATTATAATACAGTAAGTTCCCTACCTATGAACTTGTGAGTTGCAGACTTTCAAAGATGTGAATATCTTTTCACACATCTAATCACATAAGTTAGTTTACATGTTTGGCGTACATTGTCACATGTGTATATCCTCTACAAGAGGTTGTGCTTTTGTGTGCTTTACTGTACAGTACTGCATAGGGCACAGTATCTTTATTTTAAGCCCAGGATGTCCAGAAGCAAGCATAAAAGCAATGGTGATATACCTGGTACTTCTAAGAAGCCCCAAGTGAAAATGATGAAAACAAAAGTGAAAATAATTGACAGAGTGGAGTGAGGTGAAAAGATGGCAGACATTACTCATTCTTATAACCATCGGCATGATTCTAAAGAACAAGGATAAAATCATGGAACATATGAAATCTTCTGGGCCAATGAGTCTGACAGTAGTAAAGGAAAAGTGTGGGAAAATGATGGAGGAGATGGAGACATTTGTCAGTGTGTGGATACAAGATTAGCCTCTGCAATGAGTCCCACATGGTTTATACTGATTCAAAAGAAAGCTAAAAGTCTTATGAAAACTTGAAGAAGAAACATGGAGAAGAATCGGAGGATGAATCTTTTAATGCCAGCCATGACTAGTTTCATTGATTCAAGGTTACAGCCGACCTTCATACTGTAAAAGTGATGAGGCATTAAGTGCAGATACGGTATTTGCCCAGGAATTTCCTAAAAGGTTTTGAGAAATTATTGATGAAGGCACATATATACCTGAGAAGTTTTTTTTTTTTTTTTTTTTAATGTGGATGAATCAGGACTATATGGGAAAAGGATGGAAATCACATCAGTCAGGAGGAAGAGTAATGCCAGGGTTTAAAGCAGCAAAAAGAGGCTAACTCTGTTGTTTAGTGATACAAAGCTGAAGCCTCCTAGTTTATCATTCATAGAACCCAAGAGCCCTTAGTAACATAGTCACATGCTCTCTTTCTGTTGTGGGGAAAAGTAATCCCAAAGTATGGGTTAAAGAGGACATTTTCCAGGACTTTTTTTTTTTTTTTTAAGCCACCTTATCCTAAAGGTAGAGAAATATTGCTTGGAGGCAGACAGCCCAAATTCAACTTTCTTTCACTGTTCAACAATGCTCTGGGTCACTCCCCATTGATGAAGCACTTTCATTCCAATGTCAAAGCACTTTCATTCTAATGTCATGTCACTGAATGCTAACATCGCTCATCCAACCTATGGTCTAGGGAGTTATAACAACTTTCAAGAATTATTATTTATGTCATAGTTTCCTTTAGGCCGTAAGGCAAGAAATAACCTTGTGATAATTCTGGAAGGACTGTAACAGATACAAGGCCATGAAAAACATTAACTTTGCTTGGTATGAGGTTACAGTCATCACCATGAATTGCGTTTGGAAGAACATTTGCCTGAAGATTATTCATGACTTTGGTGGATTCAATAAGGTGGATGAAGAGTCCAAAAAGCTCTTTAGAAACTCAATAACGGTCAGTGATAAGCTGGAGCTAGATCTGCAAAAGGACCACTTCATTGAACTCCTTGCTGTACAACCCAAGAGCTTGCTAATGAAGACCTGATGGAATTGGAGACTGAGAGCAAGGATGAAGAGAGACCAAAGGAAGAAGTAACTCAAGAATCAAAGGGATTCACAATGCAGGAAATGGCAAGGGTATTTTCTCTATTTGAGAGGCACTGTTAGTGACTGAGGCACAGGACCTGAACATAAAACAATTCACTAAGGCACGACTGAGCAACTTCACTTTCACTTTTCACTTTCCACTTTCATGCATTGGAGAAGGAAATGGCAACCCACTCCAGTATTCTTGCTTGGAGAATCCCAGGGACAGAGGAACCTTGGTGGGCTGCCGTCTATGGGATCGCACAGAGTCAGACACTACTGAAGCGACTTAGCAGTAGCAAGGTTACAATAGCCATTCAGAATGCAACCCAGTGCTACTGTGTCATCTATGATGAGCAAAAAAAGAGCTACTACCCAGACATCCCTGGATTGTTTTTTCAGGAGAGAAGATAGAACTGAATCCAGCAAGGAACCGGAACCTGTGCCTTCATCGTCAGGCATGCAAGACATTGCAACTGGCCCTCTGTCTCCTGTTGCTGATGACCCTTCAGCTCTACCTACCATCTGCAACCTCCTCTCCCCCTCCAGTCAGTAGCTGTTCTAGCTTGTTCACTTGATGCCAGCCCCTGTATGCCAACTGTTGTGCTGTACTACTGTACTTTTCAAGGTATTGCATGGTAAAATCTAATTGGTTTCTTTATCTTTTGTATTTGTCTTTTTATGTATTATTTGTGTGAAAATTATTATCAGCCTATTACAGTAGAGTACTATATAGTCAATTGTGTTAGTTGGGTACCTGGGCTAAGTCTGTTGGAGTTATGAAGCCCTTCTCAGAATTAAACTCTTTTGATGGTAGGGGACTTGAAACTGTTTTGATGGTAGGGGAATTTCTGCTTAGTTGATATTTTAAAATGAGGACTTGATAATTATATACATATATAATTTATATAATTATCAAGTCCTCATTTTAAAATATCAACTAAGCAGAAAAGTTGTCAATACATTTCATTCAAATGCTTCAAATTTGTCTTTACAACATGATGAGGAATGTATTGATACCAATAGGCCCAGCAATATTTCTCTACCTCCAGCATAAAGTGGCGAAAAACTAGCCCTGGAAAATGGCCTGTGTAACCTAGGGGTTTACATTTTGGGATTCCTCTTCCACACAACAGGAAGAGAGCCTGTGGCTATGTTTTTAAAGGCTCTTGGGTTCTCTGAATGATAAACTAAAAAAAGCTTCAGCTTTATATCACCAAACTGCAGAGTTAGTTTATCCTTTGCTGTTTTATTCTCAGATGGCTCAGTGGTAAAGAATCTAACTGTCCATGCAGGACAGGCGGGAGATGTGGGTTCAATCCCTGGGACAGGACGATCCCTGTGAGAAGGAAATGGCGACCCACTCCAGCAAACTTGCCTGGGAAATTCCACAGACAGAGGAGCCTGGCAGGCAGCAATCTGTGCGGTCACAAAGAGTCAACGCAGCTGAGTGACTGATCACAAGCATGCACTTTCTACTTTATAGCTTGGCATCAACTTACCCTCCTTACTGATGTAACTTTGGTCTGGTAATTTGTTTGCTTGTGTGGTTTTCTTCAGCAGTGTTCAAAGAGTAGAATTCAATCATGGAAGATATTGGCAACATGCTAGTAAAAAAAAAAAAAAAAAGTGCCATGAAAGGGGATACATCAGAAATCAGCACATTTTTTCAAGTAAAGGACCAGGTTGTAAATATTTTCAGTTTCTGATCCATACTGTCTCTTTTGCAAGTACTCATTTCTGACCGTATACTGCAAAAGCAGTAGTAAAGGTGGCTGTGTTCCAATAAATCTTTACTTAGAAGGTGGATGGTGTGTTCAGAGTTGACCCAAAGAAGGCAGTTGGCCAATCTCAGTTTTAGGTTACTGGCAATAGAATGTTTAAATTACTCAATTATGGAATCTACAATCTTGATTTCCAAATATGACTACATAATTAGAACCATAAAAGGGGTTGTTACAAAGCACTAATGCCCAGTGTCTAGTCGCAGAAGTGCTGGTTCAGTTCATTGCAGTAGGGACCGAGCACTGGAAATTTAAAAATCTCCCCAGGTGATGCTAACATGAAGAAATGGTTAAGGAGAGCCATATGCACTTTGTGCTCAAAGGGAACAACAGTCCACAAGAGGACACTAATGAAATGCGAGGAGGCAGAGGTGACACCAGACTAGAAGACTTTTGAGACGGAAAGCAGCTGCAGTGAACTGTTACCACAAGCTGAGTAGAGAGGAGACTGGTAAAAGGTTGGTGTGCTTGATTTAGTGATGATACAGGTTTTGTAATTTATTATTTCAGGCACTGGCAGGCAGATTCTAAAATTACCCCATTTGATTCCTATCTCCTGGTATTTATACCCTGGAAGAAACCCTTACTCTTTAGCTTGCCTGAATTTATTAACTCACTTCTTTTAAATAGACTCACTTCTTTCAGAGCGGCTCAGGGGTGTCGCTTCCAGGATAGGGTTGCAAAATCTTCGGCTTCCATCTTGGGAACCCTCCCTTTCACTCTAAGGGAAGCCAGTTGCTGTGTGAAGAGACACTGAGAAGGTAACAGGCAGGAAGGCCAGAGGTCTCCAAACGGAGGAAATAGCCTGCAAGTGTCAGACATTTTTCTCTCTCTTAAGCGGCAGGAGGAAACAAACTAGCGATATTTTTTTTCCTTCTCTATACAAATTTAAAAAGAGATTTCTCTTAAAATACTGTGTTGCCATAATGACACCTGATTTCACCTGAAGTTAACTATTCTCAAACCTAGAGATAACCAACGCATTTCTCTTATGAAAATGTTTATCTTAAGCTATTGTAATGTACTATGCATTTATCCCAAACTCTATCTTCAAGTCAAGTTCCGCCTCTTGGCTCAGAACCTACTTGACAAACCAACATGTTATACTCAGATATTGTTCCCCTAATCTATGTAAATGAAACTATTTGTATCGTGATCTGCCCTTCTTCAAGATTCAAGTTAATCATTTTATGGCCCAGGATGAACCATTTGGTGCCCAGATTATCCCAAAATTCATCTTAAGTGTGAGAGGCCTGGTGTCATTCTGAGTTTTAAGACATTGCTTTCTTTCATTAACAGACTGCTAGTGACTATATAACATCCAGCTGAAGACTAGCAGGGGAGTACTCTTTCTGCCCCCTTCTCATGTCTATGTCAGAAGCTTTCTCTATCTCCTTTATACTTTAATAAAACTTTATTACACAAAAGCTCTGAGTGATCAAGCCTCATCTCTGGCCCTGGATTGAATTCTCCTCCTGGGGCCAAGAATCTTGGTGTCTTTGTGTGATTCAACAACAACCTTTCAATGCTAAACTGAAAACCTCACATGGCAAGTAACCAATGCCACCACATGAAAACAGTAAAGAACTGAGGCCTGCTGACAGCCACATAAAATAACTCAGAATTAGATCCACCATGGCTGTGCCTGTAGAGGGTGGTAGCCTCGATCAACTTCATGATGATAGCTTTAAGAATAGAGGTCCTAATTAATCCATGCTAGGAGTCTTGACCTAGAGAAACTGTGAAATAATGAATGCTTATGGATTTAATCACATCAATTTTGGTGTAATAAATTAAGCAGCAGCAGATAACTAATAAAGGAGGTGGTTCAGAGAGAGGAAGGCTCAGTTGAAGGGGAGATAAAAGTCATAGAGGTTACAGATATCATCCAGCAAAACTACTGGTCTTAGAGCTTTGGACGCGGGAACAAGAAAAAAGTCCATAAGCTTGTCTGCTAATAATTTGACAAGTAAAGCTCTTGATTTGTGAGAGTGATTGCCTCAGAGAATAGATGATTTTATTCCTTGGAGGAGAAATAGAAATTTCCCAGACATACAGGGATCAAATAATGGAATATTTCACCTCTGGGTTTTTATACAGGGAGGATGAAGAGCTTCCTCCAGAGGGGGGATGTGCTAAAGGCACAACCAAGTTCATGATGGAAGCATTTGTGGGTAGACAGGGAATCCATGGTACCTATCTTGATTAATGATTGATTGAAGGATTGATTTGGAGGTGGCCAGGCAGTATTTTGTCTTGTTTGAGTACCTTGAATATGTTCTCTTTCCTTCCAGAAATAGACTTATGGATAAAATATATTTTTACTTATTTCAGAAAGCATATTGGGCAAGCTTTAATGGTATTAAGCTGGTAGAGAAAATAGTGAATATAATAAACCCTATTCACTTTCAGCCTATTTTTCTAATTCTTTTAGAACAATTTCAGAAGAACCTTGAATACATGTTATATTTATATGCATTTTATGGCTTTTTATTGTGACTTTATTTATTTATCTCACTTTATTAAGTGAGGAAGTTTTGGGGTATATTTTGGAAGTCAATATTCTATAGTTTGGAGAAGCAATTTTGAACATCCAACTAGTAAGCCCATATAAAACTACATAACACCACAGAATATAGCAAAATAATAATTTAATGAACTTAGAAGACAAACTAGGCCTTTGTGCCAAGCTTACCAGGGAAGATACTGTTTCAATACCAATGAAATAAACTCCCACAAATTGATTTTTCTTTGTGTGCACTCAACAGTGTAAACACAATTAAATTATAAAGCTTGTACTTGTTCAGGAAAGATGTTTTTCTATTCACATTCATGTTGTGTGGGTGCCTTGGTTTCTGATACTTTGTTATATGGAAAGCTTGCAGAGTGAAAAAATAATACAACTACTATAAGTTTATGAGCCTTTATCACAAAGGATTAACACATGTGCATTTCCTTTAAATCAATAATGTTATTATATTTTTTCATCAAATAATAATATTAAGAATGCCTTTTTGAATTGTGAATTTTATAAGACCTGAAACTTTTAAATTAGCATGCACAGTAATTTAAATAAAATAACAGCTAATTTGTTGCCATTATAATAATACAGAAAACAAGAAAATCAGAGTTGTGTCTTTAAGTTTTGTTTTGTTTTTTAATTTCAGAGAGTTCAGTTCAGTCACTCAGTCATGTCCAACTCTTTGCGACTCTATGAACTGCAGTATACCAGGCTTCCCTGTCCATCACCAACTCCTGGACCTTACTCAAACTTATGTCCATTGAGTCGATAATGCCATCAAACCTTCTCATCCTTTGTCATCCCCTTCTCCTCCTTTCTTCAATCTTTCCCAGCATCAGGATCTTTTCAAATGAGTCAGTTCTTCGCATCAGGTAGCCAAAGTATTGGAGTTTCAGCTTTAGCATCAGTCCTTCCAATGAAAATTTAGGACTGATTTCTTTTAGGAGTGGACTGGTTGGATTTCCTTGCAGTCCAAGGGACTCTCAAGAGTCTTCTCTAACACTGCACTTCAAAAGCATCAATTCTCCAGTGCTCAGCTTTATTTCAAAGAGTAGATTCACATATAAGTACCACTTTTTAAGGGCTGAACACTTTCCATCAGGTTTATAAAATACTTTGAATCACTTATATGATCTCTACCTTTCTAATGAGAAAATTGTGACTCAAAGATTATCTTCTTACCCCAAATCATGCTGTTAGTAAGATACAGTTTGAAATTCCACTTTTACTGGTACCAAAACTTATACAGTTAATTAAATAATCAGTTATATTTGATTCTGTGTAACTAAATACATAATAAACATTTTCTCAGTGATAAATCAATGTCTTATAGGAGTTTCTATCTGTCAGCATACCACATATTTCATGTGCTATTTGCAGGTATGTATGCTATATGAGATTACATTCTTGGGTTACACTAATGTGAATTAGCTATCTCAGGAAAATGGGATGCTCATCACTGTGTGTAGAAAGACTACTTTTTACACTGACACAACTAAGAGAAATTTTCTTTTACAAGAATTTCAATCAGGAATCTGAACTAAATGATATTTCTGAACAGGATTTTTCCAGACCAGAAATTATTTTATCATCATAAGATCAAAAAAAGCCCTGAAATTAAAACAAAATTTCATTTAAAACTTTAACTTTTTAAATGTTTAGATGTATAATTTTATTATGACATCAAGATTTGAGACAGTAAGGAGTCAAGAAATTAATTAGGGTAAGCAATTAAAATGTAACCTCAAAGATTCTAGTATAGTGATCAAGATTTTGCCATTTTTAGAACTGTATTTATGAAAAACAACAACAAAAGCCAGAAAACTAAAGCTTAATGCATACTTTAAGGTCAAAAGCAATATAGGAAAATTCACCTTTTTTTCAGAAGTGTTTTAAAAATTGCTTATCTATGATCCAATTTGAATCTTAGTGTTCTGAGAACTCCAACTAGTCTCCACAAGGGTTCATCCCCATTATGTCAAAACTGGCTGTTAAATGATCCACTCTTTGTTTTATTTCATTTATTTATTTTTAAAATTTATTTATTTATTTTAATTGGAGGCTAATTACTTTACAATATTGTGGTGGTTTTTGCCATACATTGACAAGAATCTGTCACAGGTATATATTGATTTGTACTTCTTGGGATAGACTTAAAATTATTCAAGAGAATTAGCTAAATTCAGAAGTTTTTAAAATATCTATGTCTTTATTTAAAAATAATAAGCAACTAATTCTGTAGTTTGAAAAGTGATTTGATAAGCCAGACTAAGTGATAGTTACTAGGCAGGGATGTTGTAAGCTAGGGCTCCAAATAACAAAGCCTTGATGTATCATCTTTGTTGATTTCCAGTACTCCCATCATGGCTGATTTCAAGATATTAACATGATTTCCCGCATATGGAGTTGGGAATGTTGTCAGCAGATTGAATACATGGGTGCAATCTTTAAATTTAAAAAGCAAACATTATCCTCAATGGTGAAAAATTGAAAGCATTTCCCCTAAAGTCAGGAAAAAGACAAGGGTGCCCACTTTCACACTAATATTCAGCATAGTTTTGGAAGTTTTGACCACAGCAATCAGAGCAGAAAAAGAAATAAAAGGAATCCAAATTGGAAACGAAGAAGTAAAACTTTCACTGTTTGCAGATGACATGATCCTCTACATAGAAAACCCTAAAAGACTCCACCAGAAAATTACTAATCAATGAATATAGTAAAGTTGCAGGATATAAAATCAACACACAGAAATCCCTTGCATTCATATACACTAATAATGAGAAAATAGAAAGAGAAATTAAGCAAACAATTCCATTCACCATTGCAATGAAAAGAATAAAATACTTAGGAATATATCTACATAAAGAAACTAAAGACCTATATATATAAAACTATAAAACACTGGTAAAAGAAATCAAAGAGGACACTAATAGATGGAGAAATATACCACGTTCATGGATTGGAAGAATCAATATAGTGAAAATGAGTATACTACCCAAAGCAATCTATAGATTCAATGCAATCCCTATCAAACTACCAATGGTATTTTTCACAGAGCTAGAACAAATAATTTCACAATTTGTATGGAAATACAAAAAACCTCGAATAGCCAAAGCAATATTGAGAAAGAAGAATGGAACTGGAGAAATCAACCTGCCTGACTTCAGGCTCTACTACAAAGCCACAGTCATCAAGACAGTATGATACTGGCACAAAGACAGAAATATAGATCAATGGAACAAAATAGAAAGCCCAGAGATAAATCCATGCACCTATGGACCCTTTTTCTTTGACAAAGGAGGCAAGAATATACAATGGAGAAAACACAATCTCTTTAACAAGTGGTGCTGGGAAAACTGGTCAACCATGTGTAAGAAAATGAAACTAGAACACTTTCTAACACCATACACAAAAATAAGCTCAAAATGGATTAAAGATCTAAACATAAGACCAGAAACTATAAAACTCCTAGAGGAGAACATAGGCAAAACACTCTCTGACATACATCACAGCAGGATCCTCTATGACCCACCTCCCAGAATATTGGAAATAAAAGCAAAAATAAACAAATGGGACCTAATTAAAATTAAAAGTTTCTGCACAACAAAAGAAACTATAAGCAAGCTGAAAAGACAGCCTTCAGAATGGGAGAAAATAATGGCAAATGAAGCAATTGACAAACAACTCATCTCAAAAATATACAAGCAACTCCCGCAGCTCAATTCCAGAAAAATAAATGACCAATCAAAAAAGGGGCCAAAGAACTAAAAAGACATTTCTCCAAAGAAGACATACAGATGGCTAACAAACACATGAAAAGATGCTCAACATCACTCATTACCAGAGAAATGCAAATCAAAACCACAATGAGGTACAATTTCACGCCAGTCAGAATGGCTGTGATCCAAAAGTCTACAAGTAATAAATGCTGGAGATGGTGTGGAGAAAAGAGAACCCTCTTACACTGTTGGTGGGAATGCAAACTAGTACAGCCACTATAGAGAACAGTGTGGAGATTGCTTAAAAAACTGGAAATAGAACTTCCATATGACCCAGCAATCCCACCGCTGGGCATACACACCAAGGAAACCAGAATTGAAAGAGACACGTGTACCCCAATGTTCATTGCAGCACTGTTTATAATAGCCAAGACATGGAAGCAACCTAGATGCCCATTAGCAGACAAATGGATAAGAAAGCTGTGGTATATATACACAATGGAGTATTCAGTTCAGTCACTCGGTTGTGTTCGACTCTTTGTGACCCCCATGAATTGCAGCACACCAGGTCTCCCTGTCCATCACCAACTCCCAGAGTTCACCCAGACTCATGTCCATTGAATCAGATGCCATCCAGCCATCTCATCCTCTGTCGTCCCCTTCTCCTCCTGCCCCCAATCCTTCCCAGCATCAGGGTCTTTTCCAGTGAATCAGCTCTTCACATGAGGTGGCCAAAGTACTGGAGCTTCAGCTTTAGCATCATTCCTTCCAAAGAAATCCCAGGGCTGATCTCCTTCAGAATGGACTGGTTGGATCTCCTTGAAGTCCAAGGGACTCTCAAGAGTCTTCTCCAACAACACAGTTCAAAAGTATCAATTCTTCCTCGCTCAGCCTTCTGCACAGTCCAACTCTCACATCCATACATGACCACAGGAAAAACCATAGCCTTGACTAGACGGACCTTTGTTGGCAAAGTAATGTCTCTGCTTCTGAATATGCTATCTAGGTTGGTCATAACTTTCCTTCCAAGGAGTAAGCGTCTTTTAATTTCATGGCTGCACTCACCATCTGTAGTGATTTTGGAGCCCAGAAAAATAAAGTCTGACACTGTTTCCACTGTTTCCCCATCTATTTCCCATGAAGTAATGGGACCGGATGCCATGCTCTTCGTTTTCTGAATGTTGAGCTTTAAGCCAACTTTTCACTCTCCTCTTTCACTTTCATCAAGAGGCTTTTTAGTTCCTCTTCACTTTTTGCCATGAGACTGGTGTCATCTGCATATCTGAGGTTATTGATATTTCTCCTGGCAATCTTGATTCCAGCTTGTGCTTCTTCCAGTCCAGTGTTTCTCATGATTACTCAGCCATTAAAAAGAATACATCTGAATCAGTTCTAATGAGGTGGATGAAACTGGAGCCGATTATACAGAGTGAAGTAAGCCAGAAAGAAAAACACCCATACAGTATACTAACACATATATATGGAATTTAGAAAGATGGTAATGATAACCCTGTATGCGAGACAGCAAAAGAGACACAGATGTATAGAACAGTCTTTCGGACTCTGTGGGAGAAGGAGAGGGTGGGATGATTTGGGAGAATGCATATAAGAAACGAATCGCCAGTCCAGGTTTGATGCAGGATACAGGATGCTTGGGGCTGGTGCACTGGGATGGCCCAGAGGGATGGTATGAGGAAGGAGGTGGGAAGGGGGTTCAGGATTGGGGATACTTGTACACCCGTGGCAGATTCATGTTGATGTATGGCAAAACCAGTACAATATTGTAAAGTAATTAGCTTCCAATTAAAATAAATAAATTTAAATTAAAAAAATAAAATATCATATAAGAAACGAATCGCCAGTCCAGGTTCGATGCACGATACAGGAAGCTTGGGGCTGGTGCATTGGGATGATCCAGAGGGATGGTATGGGGATGGAGGTCGGAGGGGGTTCACGATTGGGAACATGTGTATACCTGTGGCAGATTCATGTTGATGTATGGCAAAACCAATACAATATTGTAAAGTAACTAGTTTCTAATTAAAATAAATAAATTTAAATAAAGTAAAACAAGAAGTAGTGGTACAACAAAAAGTAGTAGAGGTAGAAATAAGCCTGGGAATTTTGTTGTGCAAAAGAGTCATTGGGCTGAATGAACTAGAAAAATCAGGTAATGATATAATTTCAGTCAATATAAGAAGATAAGGATATGCAAATATCCCTTTGAGATACTGCTTAAAATTCTTTTGGATATATACCCTTGCTATCACTTCTATTTGAACTTGTTTTTATAGGTTCTGTAAGTGAATAAATAGAACATTGATCTGAAATAATTTCACTCTTTAAATATGAGCATCTGATGCTTATAATTCTCATGTGATTATAGATTTAACTACAGACAATGAATTTCTCCATCTCGTGATTTAATATTTGTTTAATTTAAATTTTTTTAATAAATAATAAATATTTAATAATATTTAATTAATTCAAAAATCCAAATTTCCTCTTGGAATTTTTCTTTAGCCTATGTATTATTTAGAAGTGCTTTGTTTAATTTCCAAATATTTGGATATTTTCTGAGTATTTTTCTTATTTTTTCGTTATGATCAGAGAATACCTTTTGCATGATTTTAGTTATTTTTTTTAATTTATCTTAGATTTGTTTATGGCACACAATGTGATTTATCTTGAAAAAATATTTATGTGTGCTTTAAAAAAATATGTATTCTGTTACTGTTAGCTGGAATACTCTATAAATTTTGTTTAGATATGTTACTTGTGATATTGTACAAATCTAATTCCAGATATTTATTTTATATTATTGTCAATTATTGAAAGAAGTGTTTTGACTTTTTCTGTTATGATTATGCATTTTTCTATTTGTTTTTTCATGTTTAACATAGTTTTCTTATTGCATTTTAAAGATTATTATTTATTAGGTGCATACACATTATAAACAAGATATATTTCCAATTGCTCTACAGTTATGAAATATACCTTTTAATCCTTATTGGTAATAGTCCTTCTTCTGATTTTTTTAATGATTTCATATTTTTAATGTTTATGCTATTTGATATTAATATATAACAGTAGCACAATATTGAACATGAATATTTCTTCACTCAATAAACACTTTTAAGAAACATAAATCAATCTTCTGGCACTGTGGAAGACACCAAAATTACAAAGGTGAGATCTTTCCTTTCAAAAGGAGACAGTTCTTACATGATATAAAAATCATAAAACTCTACATAAAAGAATACACCTAATAATGAATAAGGAATGTAAAATGTAAAAGGTATGATGTAACAAACATGTGTGTCTATTTCATTTTTTATTCCCTGGTGGTTCAGCTGATAAAGAATTTGCCTGCAATGTGGGAGACCTGGGTTCAATCCCTGGGTTGGGAAAATCCCCTGGAGAGGGGAACGGCTACTCCTTCCAGTGTTCTGGCCTGGAGAATTCCATGGACGTATAGTCCATGGGGTCACAGTGAGTCGGACACAACTGAGCAACTTTCATTTTCAATATAACTAGTCAGCTTTATTTGACTAATGTATTCTTCATTGTATTATATCTTTTTTTTTGCTATATATTTTAAAATTATTTCTTATACATAGCATAATTTGTGTGTGTTTAAAAATTTGTATTTTATGTAAGAATTACAACATACATCTTAACTTAATCAATTTACCTTATTGTAGTGAATGAAATTTAACTCAGTATCTTAAACAATACATTGCAAGGAGAGAGCTTTCAATTAAAAACAGAAGGGCTGGTTTATAATTTTCTATGTTAGGTCATTGATATAAACAGTATATATAAATACTTCAGATGGCTCTCAATCTTGATTTTTCAAAAATATTTCTTCTTTTTAACATTTATCTATAAAAACCAAGCAGATAAATCCATTTAGAAAATAGGGGGAAAAAAAGAGAGGAAAATAGACTTTTACAGAAAAGTGGCAAATTGGAATGGAAAACTAGATTATATTTAGAAGCCTTATAGCTGGATGAAACCTTGAAACAAAATGGCATAATATATTTTAATCAACAAATTACTAATCAAATTCTTCAATTTAATAAATTTAATAAAAACACAACCAATACATATGTATTGGTATGAATACACTTACACTTTCTAAAATATAATTTCCTTTAGTCTCCTTTTTAACTGTCAGTTGAGTACTGGCTTCTGTCATTATATGTTAGTTTCTTGGTCGCTGTGAAGTTGATTTGTTTTGAGAGTCGTCTTCTTACTCTTCCATTCTGTTAATTTTGCATGCTTAGCAGGTGGATTGAAAAAGGCACTGGCGACCCACCCCAGTACTCTTGCCTGGAAAATCCCATGGACGGAGGAGCCTGGTAGGCTGCAGTCCATGGGGTCACACAGAGTCAGACACGACTGAGCAACTTCACTTCCACTTTTCACTTTCATGCATTGGAGAAGGAAATGGCAACCCACTCCAGTGTTCTTGCCTGGAGAATCCGAGGGACGGGGGAGCCTGGTGGGCTGCCATCTACCGGGTCCTACAGAGTCGGACACGACTGAAGCGACTTAGCAGCAGCAGCAGCATATGGTAGAAAGAGTAGAGGATAATTTAGTCACAAAATAGAGCTGAATTGATTTTTTCTAAGTAGTGCCCTTTTTAGACTAATGGATGTTTTTAGAGCAAGTCATGCTAGAGAGAAAATAAGGTAATCTCTTAAGGTCCGTGCCTTTATTCTCCATTATATTTAAAACGTATATATTATTCCAGGCTTCCCTAGTAGCTCAGTTGGTAAAGAATCTCCTCGCAATGCAGGAGACCCCAGTTCAATTCCTGAGTCAGGAAGATCTGCTGGAGAAGGGATAGGCTGCCCAAGAAGGGAATGGCTAACCACTAAAGTATGCTGGCCTAGAGAATTCCATGGACTGTATAGTCCATGGGGTCACAAAGAGCTGGACACGACTGAGCGAATTTCACATTTATATTATTCCTGGCTTATTCTTGCTGCTTGGGTAAAGTATTTTTATTGGAATAGACTGTTTTATAAAGCTTATCATATTTCCTAAAATATAAATACCAGACTTATCTCTTCACTTTAATTTAAATAAAGAAAAAGTAAAAATTCCTTGTTTAACCTGTTACCATTGCATTATTAGTATGAAAAGCATATACTTAAGCAATTTTAAATGCATCAAATTTAAGAAGAATAGAAAAATAAGCTAAAATTGAAAAAAAAAAAAAACCCACACATTTTGTTTAAAAAATGTGTACCCTTACTTCAATAACAGGAAAATAGATTTCCTGATATATAATGTAAGCCCAAATGTCTCTTTCAAGTGAAATATTCCTATGTCAATACTTGAAAGGAAATGTAACTGTTATCAATTTTTAAAAAGCTCAAGAAAATTATCCTCGTAGAGCCTAAAAACCTGAAAATGTGGGACTTCCTTTGGGGTCCTTGGAGGTAGGATTCTGCATTCCCAATGCACAGGATGAGGATTCAATCACTAGTTGGGGAATTGAAATCCTACATGCCTCTCAATAACAAAAACTGAAAATGCCTCAGAACAAATCTGCAGAGACAATTCTTTTTTTGTCCCTCTTGATTCAGCTTTTGCTAATATCCTTTTCCCTCATCTCAAAAAAACTGACCCTCCAGCAGGGTGTCCACTCGGAACCCAAACCTGCTACATTTAGATACTGTTTTGGAAACCATTTCCCTACCATGAAAAAGATAAGACACTGAAGGATGAACTCCCCAGGTTGGTAGCTGCCCAAATGCTACCAGAGAAGAGCAGATAAACAGCTCCAGAAGAACGGAAGACTTTGAGCCAAAGTTAAAACAACACCCAGTTGTGGATGTGACTGATGATGGAAGTAAAATCTGATGTTGTAAAGAACAATATTGCATAGGAACCTGGAATGTTAGGTCCATGAACAAGGTAAATTGGAAGTAGTCAAACAAGAGATGGCAAGAGTGAACATTGACATTTTAGGAAGCAGTGAACTAAAATGGAGTAGAATGGCTGAATTTAATTCAGATGACCATTAAATCTACTACTGTGGGCAAGAATCACTTAGAAAAAAATGGACTGGCCCTCATAGTAAAAAAAAAAAAAAAAAAGTCCAAAATGCAATACTTGGGTGCAATCCCCAAAACTACGGAATGATCTCTATTCATTTCCAAGGAAAACTGTTTAATATCACAGTAATTCAAGTCTATGCCCCAACCACTAATGCCAAAGAAGCTGAAGTTGAATGGTTCTATGAAGACCTACAAGACCTTCAAGAATTAACACCAGAAAAGTTGTCCTTTTCATGATATGGGACTAGAATGCAAAAATAGGAAGTCAAGAGATACCTGGAGCAACACTCAAGGTTTTCCTTGAAGGACAAAATGGAACAAGGCAAAAGCTAACAGATTTTTGCCCTGAGAACGCACTAGTCATAGGAAACACCCTCTTCCAACAACACAAGAGATGGCTCTACGCATGAACATCACCAGATGGTTAATACCAAAATCAGATTGATTATATTTTTTGTAGCCTAAGATGGAGATGTTCTATACAGTCAGCAGAAGCAAGACTGGGAGCTGACTGTGGCTCAGATCATGAACTCCTTACTGCAAAATTTAGACTTAAATTGAAGAAAATAGGAAAAAACACAAGGCCAATCAGGTATGACCTAAATAAAATATTTTATGATTATACAGTAGAAGTGACAAATAGATTCTAGGGATTAGATCTAAGAGAGTGCCTCAAGAATTATGGACAGAGGTTCCTAACATTGTAAAGGAGGCAGCAATCAAAACCATTCCCAAAAAAAGAAATGCAAAAAAGAAAAATGGTTGTCTGAGGAGGCCTTAAAAATAGCTGAGGAAAGAACAGAAGAGAAAGGCAAAGCAGAAAAAGAAAGATATACACATCTGAATGCACAGATCCAAAGAACAGCAAGGAGAGATTAAAAAAGCCTTCCTAAGTTGACAATGCAAAGAAATAGAGGAAAGCAATAGAATGGAAAGGCTAGAGATTTCTTCAAGAAAACTAGAGCTACCAAGGGAACATTTCATGCAGATGGGCACAAAGAGGACAAAAATGATGTGGACCTAATACAAGCAGGAGATATTACCAAGAGGTGTCAACAATGCACAGAAGAACTATACAAAAAGATCTTAATGACCCCGATAACCATGATGGTGTGATCAATAACCTAGAACCAGACATGCTGGAGTGTGAAATCAAGTGGGCCTTAAGAAGCATCACTACAAACAAAGCTAGTGGAGGTGATGGAATTGAGCTATTTCAAATCCTAAAAGATGATGCTGTGAAAGTGCTGCACTCAATATGCCAGCAAATTTGGGAAACTCAGCCATGACCACAAGACTAGAAAAAGTCAGTTTTCATTCCAATATGAAAGAGGGGAAATGCCAAAGAATATTCAAACTACCACACAATTGCACTCATCTCACATGCCAACAAAATAAAGCTCAAAATTCACCAAGATAGGCTTCAGCACTGTGAGAACTGAGGACTTTCATATGTTCAAGCTGGATTTAAAAAAGCCAGAAGAATCATAGATCAAATTCCAACATCTGCTGGACCATAGCAAAAACAAGACAATTCAGAAAACCATAAATTTCTGCTTCATTGACTATGCTAAAGCCTTTGACTGTGCTGATCACAACAAACTGTGGAAAATTCTTCAAGAGATGGGAATACCAGACTGCCTTACCTACCTAGTAAGAAATCTGTATGCAGGTCAAGAAGCACCAGTTATAACCAGACGAGGGACAATGAACAGGTTGTGAATTGGGACAGGAGCATGTCAAGGGTATGTATTGTTACCCTGCTTATTTAACTTATATGCAGAGTACATCATGCGAAATACCGAGCTGCATGAAGCACAAGCTGGAATCCACATTGCAGGGAAAAATATCAATAACCTCAGATATGCAGATGACACCACCCTTGATGGCAGATAGTGAAGAGAAACTAAAGACCCTCTTAATGAAAATGAAAGAGGAGAATAAAAAGCTGGCTTAAAACTCAACATTCAAAAATCT
Source organism: Bos grunniens (assembly GCF_055505025.1). Classification (NCBI taxonomy): domain Eukaryota; kingdom Metazoa; phylum Chordata; class Mammalia; order Artiodactyla; family Bovidae; genus Bos; species Bos grunniens. The sequence continues at coordinate 19,930,248 of NC_141184.1, read as the reverse complement.
AAGATTATGGCATCGGTCCCATCATTTCATGGCAATTAGATGGGGAAACAATGGAAATAGTGACAGATTTTATTTTCTTGGGCTCCAAAATCACTGCAGATTTTGACTACAGCCATGATATTAGAAGATACTCAGTCCTTGGAAGAAAAGCTAAGACAAATCTAGACAGCATATTAAAAAGCAGAGACTTTACTTTGCTGACAAATGTCTATATAGTCAAAGTAACTGTTTTTTCAATAGTGATGTATGGATATGAGAGTTGGACCATAAAGAAAGCTGAGTACCAAAGAATTGATGCTTTTGAACTGTGATGTTGGAGTGGACACTTGAGAGTCCCCTAGACTGCAAGGAGATCAAACCAGTCAATCCTGAAGGAAATCAATCCTGAATATTTATTGGAAGGACTGATGTTGAAATTGAAACTCCAATACTTTGTCCACCTGATAAAAAACTGACTTAAGTGGAAAAGACCCTGATGCTGGGAAAGATTGAAGGCAGGAGAAGAAGCAGATGACAGAGGACAAGATGTTTGGATATCATCTCCATCTGAATGGACATGAAATTGAGCCATCTTTTTGATATGGTGATGGAAAAGGAAGCCTGGCATGCTGCTGTCCATGGTGTTGCAAATATTCGGACACAACTGAGCAAGTGAACGACAACCATGCATAGTAAACAGTTTTACTTACATGTGTACTAAAGATTTCCATTATTCAAAGGCTAATTCCACATAATAATCCTTAAAGAAAGGTTTCCCTGATGGCTCAGATATAAAAAACTGCCTGTAATGCAGGATTGGATTCAGTCTTTGGGTTGGAAATATCCCCTGGAGAAGGGAATGGCAACCCACTCTTGTATTCTTTCCTGGAGAATTCCATGGACAGAATTGTCTGGCAGGGTACACTTCGTGGGGTCACAAAGAGTGGACACAACTGTACAATTAACACAATCCTTAAAGAATTAAAAAGAATTCAATGAGACACAACCTCTACATCAGCAGAATATTTCAAGGTGGAAGGGAGTACCAGTGCTGGTTTGTCCTCACTTAATAACATTATTAATGATGTGGATGAGTGAACAAATATTATGAGAAGGAAATGCATAGCTATTAAATATGTAGAGTATGCAGAAACAAATATGCTAGAAGCTAATGCCTGAGAAATGACCTACAGAATAAGAAAAGTTAATAGTTGTTCAATATTCATCTAGGTTTTAATAAACTATGTCATTTAATTGATAAAATAAAATGATCAGTAAAGAAAAATGCAGGGATGATAGTTAAACTGAAAGATGAAGAAAGAACAGAAATTATATAATGCTGCATTTTTACATAAAACAGTATTTCATTAAAATTTCTTAAGCTTTAATTAATACATAAAACCAAAAGACATAGCTCACTGTTCTTCATAAGGGAATGCATTATTTATGTGGAAGCATTTTTAAGTTCACATAAATAACATAAGTAAATTTTCATTGTGAAGATACTCTAACATTCAAATAACTTGATAATAAATGAACTCTGGATCTCCATTATTTTTGATCAATAAATTGATCATCAGGATTCAGTTTGCAATAACTTGTGACCTAATACTAAGAAGGAGAAACAATTTTCTTATCTTTCATATCAGCTTTATTCAATAAAACGTGAATTGAAATTCATTCTCAGCTTTTACAAGTGATTTTGAAACATTTTCAGATGAAAGCCACTTCAATTATTTTATTTTTCCTAACTTTTAAAAACTTAAAATCTATTATATCTCAGATCCTTAGTTTAACTTCTTTGATGATCCAATGTAAATACATGGTTCTATTTTTCTTGCTATATTAAAATTCTCTCTGTATAGGCACACACATGTACACAAAAATGACATCTGTAAAAGAGCTTGAGTTTCAAAATAAGTTGGAACTTAATTCAGATTATATAGTATCCACGGCACTTTTACTTTTACTGTGACTCAAGTTAATACCATTTCATTGTCATTCATTAGATTTTACCTGCAAAAGGAAACACATCACATATTTTATAAAAATGGGAATGAAAGTAAATACAGTGTTTTAGGAGACAACAAAGTCTTATTCTATCTTAAGGGGCATTTAATAAAATCTCTGTCCCTTACTATTTTGCTTACAGTCTAGAAAAATTGAATGGAAACCATAGGCTTTTAACAAGGTTACCACTGGATTTTACAGTTCGTTGCAATCAGGTATATATTGAGGCTGCTGTCTTTATATTCTAAACTTCTAAAAACAACATACAGACATTTTCAAAATGATGACATGTTTTTGTTGAGCCAAATCATCACAGAAAATGCCCATTATTTCCATTGTTTGCTAATAGCAAAGCTATATAGAAAGCACCCTCTCTATATGCATAGAGTTCACTCTTTATATACTCAATTTCTCTCTATTATCAGTTATAATTCTGGTATAATTAGGTTTTGAAAAAAATCTCAGTTATAATCCTTATTTTTAATAATTTCATTTAAAGTGCACTGATAAAGGAAATAATCAAAGCACTACCAAAAAGCTCAGTGCTTTATTATATAAAAGTCCTATAAATTCTTACTCTCCTTGATTTTTCACCATTTAGCTCATCACTACAGTTTTGATTAACTATTAAATGTTTCTCTTCCTCTGTAATAAAAATAGCAATTATTACCTCCTTGTTTAATATTCTGTGAATTGTTTTAGTTTGATATTTTATTCCCTCTTAGCCATATGTACAGATGATTATTTTAAAAAAAAAGTGGCCTACAGCTTATATGTCCCATCTATTTCCATATTGATTAAAATTTCACCTATTTGGAATCTAACAGTTCTAATGCTCACGATTATTTTTAAAGAAATACCAGTAACTCCCTGCATGATTATCTAGGATACACTTTTTTCTTTTTTTTTTAATCCTCTAACTTTTAATGAAGCTATCTGCCAATAGCTTTGGCAAAGTTTAACTCTTATTTCTTTTTTAAGTAAATTTATTACAGTATCGCTGTTTTACAGTAATGTGTTAGCATCTACTGCATAGCAATGTGAATCAGCTATGTGTATTGCATACATCTCCCCTTTTTTAGATTTCCTTCTCATTTAGGTCACCACAAGGCATTTAATAGAGTTCCCTGAGCTATACAGGAGGTTCTGTATATATGTTTTATACACAGTACTGCATCTATGTCAATCTCAATCTCCCAATTCATCCCACCCACCCTTCTCTCCTTGGTGTCCATATGTTTGAAACTTTGGCAAAGTTTCTGATTTACCATTCATTTTACTTAGTGTATTGCTTGAAATTTTAAAATACCCCCTTGTGTAAGATTTAGTCTATTGTGTTCTCTTCTACTTTCATGGCTCCCCTGAGACTTCCCTTTACTGTGTAGAATCCAAGAAGAGGAATTTAAGTGCCTTCTATCTTTGAGTGCATATTCAGTCACTCAGTCTTACCTGACTCTTTGAGACCCCATGGACTGTGGCATGACAGGCTTCTCTGTCCATGGGATTTTCCAGGCAAGAATACTGGAGCGGGTTGCCATTTCCTATTCCAGGGGATCTTCTCAACCCAGGAATTGAACCCACGTCTGTTGTATCTCCTGCATTGGCAGGCGAATTCTTTACCACTGTCACTATCTGGGAAGCCCAACTTTGAGAGTACTTCCCCTTATTTACACTCTTTTTGATGTGAAAGAAAGTGAAAGTGTTAGTTACTCAGTCCTGTCTGACTTTGCCACCCCGTGAACTGCAGCCCTCCAGACTTCTCTGTCCATGGAATTCTCCAGGCAAGAATACTGGAGTGGATAGCCATTTCATTCTCCAGGGGCTATTCCCAATCCAAGGATGAAACCTGGGTCTCTTGCATTGCTGGCAGACTCTTTACTGTCTGAGCCACCAGGAAAGCCCATTTTGATATAAGAGAAATCAATACAAAGGGAAGCCAACAGAGTAGTACTTATATGGTGGAGTTCTCATAAAAATCCATAGAAGCTATGCTTTTACTCACCTTCTATGCCACTCGCAATGACCAAGTCTTTGTTAAAAACTTCCTCCAGATAAGATCTCTGCTGTAATTCGAGGACTAATAAAAACTCCTTAGTGTTTGTTTGCTTGTTTTCCTCCAAATTAAATTCTGAACTCTTTGCTGATAGGACATATATGTATTTATTTCTGTGTTTTCAAGACTAAGTTAGATTCCAGTTGTATATTTAATACATTTTCATGAATATGTAATTACATAACAGAGATAGATTTTAAAGGGTCTAAGTCTTAATGCTTTGAAATCTAACGGAAGGAATTCAGAGAAAAGGCAATTGGTCTTTGTAGAAGCTGATGTACAGAGAATGAAATGTGAAGTCTGAAAGACTGAATATCATGTTAAACATGATTTTTTCAAAGTAATTAAACTGGGCTTTTAATGATATTACTGAGACTTCCCAGACAAAAATGTGTAACAACTGAACTAATTCTTATAAAATGACTTTGAAATCCCCAAACTCTAATGTAATCTCACAGCCATTATTTGTGATAAAGCGTTAATATGCTTTATACTTTGATTATGAAAAATAGCATAAGTGAGAGAAGAAAAAAGCTTTATTGGGAGTTACAAAATTTGAAGCCTAAATTGATCATTTTTATTGTTTCAGTAAATTTTCTCCCAGGGCTATATTAGCAGCAAAACCTAAGTCAAGAATGTAGGCTCCTCTAACAAACGAGTTTAACTATACCTTGCTCTTCCTGTCTTCTCTGTCTGGTAATTTTCTCAGTACTATCTAAGGAGTCAGAAGCATCCCCACTGGAAGGTAGTAGTCCTTGGAGATCTGATGATGGTAATGATCTTTGTGAATGTGTGAGGTGAACACTGTACACAAAACTACTTTATAATGAGGTATCTACTTCTTCTGCTGGTCTCCTGTAACTAGCCAATATCACCCTTATTTAGGGTAAATAAGCTCTGTCCTCTGCATCTAATCATGAGCCTGTTGGAAATATCTCTGCTATGGAAGTCATACCATGGTAGAATAACATTTCTTTTTTTTCCCCCTCTTTTTTCTTTTTCTTCTAAAAGATATTGATGCACCTATTTATAGGATTTGTAACAACACATCAGCCCTCGGGTATTGCAAGCTATAAACTTCTCATCAACATTGTCCTAATTTTTTTATTAAAATCACATTTTTAAACACATTGCTGCCAAAGGTTTATTTCTAATTTGTTTAAAATCCATTATTAAACAGAAAAATAAATAATTTTAGGTTTATAACAGGCAAAACATGATGAATCCTTTGCAGCAAACATATTTAGCTACATTGTATGCACCGTATACACTCTACAGCAAGACTCTTCAGACATAGTTATTGCCTATCATCCTTCTACAACTAATGCTAATTTCCAAACTTCTCATTCTCTGGGTCACTGGGAGAAGTTGAGCACTAGGGAATTTCCAATCATGTATGTGAAAAACATGCATCTGAGTATATAGAACAGGCTGGGATATTACTGTATAATTTGAACTGGAATGTGATAGTGCTAAAGTTCTCCAAGTTAATACGGCTCTGTCTATATTTTATGCAATTCATTACCTTTACTAATTCATGATATAAAAATAATCTAGGCATGGGAGCAAAAAGCTCATCCAATTGGAAATGATCCTCTCATTTTAGTTCTATGATTTTTTTTTTTCTTCAGATTAAGTTGTTATCACCAGGAAAATGGAATAGATATCTTACAGAAACTTTGTCAATGTTTGGCCATGCAGCTGTGGCCAATGCCATAAGTGCCAAAGCACAAAGGGCAAAATACAATTTTTTGGGGAGGATGGTCATATTAGTGTAGATTTCTTCCCAACTGACTACTTCAGTAGAGAGAAATTAACAATTTTATATAAGCTACTGCATTTTAGTGTATCTTTCTTATAGTAATGTACAAGTCTCTCACGGCATTCAACCAATCAGCAATGTCTTCATTTTAATGCTGGTCAATGAGAAATCAAATTTAACTTTTAATCTCATTGGATTTTGAGGATCATTTGTTAAAGCAACTAGTGTTACCAAGCTGTTACAGGAGACTAATAAATAACTCTCCATTTTCCCCTATTCACAGTCAAAATGAATTGAGATACAGGAATGAGAGTGAAACAGATGGTGGTAAAATATGACCTTACCGATGGCTAAAGCTATTCCGAGGGGTGCAGTGTAGCATTCAGAGTTGATCTCATGAGCTTCCAAAGATAGCGGGCTAAGTGACCCTTATTCTATTTTCAAAGTTCTGTTCTAGCTCTAAACACATATATAACATCAAGGAGGATTACTCAGCCCACAGGGGTTGAGCATGATTAATAAAACCTGTTATGCCTTAATGCAGTGACCTATATGGAACCCTTTAGTCAAATTGCATATCCTATAATTGTGATAAATGAACTGTACCAGCCCTAGATAAGCCAGTCTCTGGCATATGTCCAGAGGAGATTAAAGGAAGAATCGTTCAAGCTATGAATGAAGGAACTGCTTTGATTGGGTTGTGGAACTTCCTGAGGTGTAACTTTCACCTTTCTCAGAAATCCTAATTCGTGGTGGGGTCTCCCCTGACAAGGATACTGGTATACAGCCCCTTGAAACATTCATCATTTTGCCATGAACCTGAATGTGCTTCTTTTTTTCTGTAAGTATTAATAACTAAGCATTATCTAATTTGCCCAGGTGATGTCAGTATCTGGTCTCTCCATACATCCGAACTTAATCTGTACTTGCATTGGTAAGTATAGAGGACACACAGGCAGAGACAGACTGCCATGCTTTGCATTAAAAACAAATAAAATGCAAAATCCTTTTGCAAACAACATATCAAGTTCAGTTTGGTTTGGTTTTTAATGATTCCTGGGAATGCTGTGATAATTATAGTGGTGAATTGAAAGTTTCTGGTATTTGTTAAAGTTGCCCAAGCAAAGTAACTTTGCAGAACAGTTATCTAATAATGTGGATCGGGAATAGCGAAAAAAAAAAAAAAAAAAGAGGAAGAAATCATTATTGCTTTGTAGGATCTTGGAACTGTGAAAAGGGCATCATCTGCTTTAAGGAACAGAGCTGAATAATCTTATTTTCTACTTCTTAATTTGCATTTCTATTATTCACCTCTAAATGCCTTTATCCATTTCTTAGTAGTTTGTTCTTAAATGACATGCTTCCACCAATCTCACAAGCTATTTGATTTCTCTTTTAGTTTAAATAGAAGCTGCTTTACACTGGATGCAAAATATCTGCTATGTCAATTATCTAATATTTTTCTTTGAAGTGCAAAGAGTAAGATTCACACACATACACACATACCTAGAGCTCTAAACAAACAAATAAAACTAAAACATATACAACCAAAAAAAACTGTTAGAATTTGCTGTGAGATAAAAGGTCTAAATGACACTGCATCTAAACTTTCTGTGTAGGTCTGCAGATTTTTATGCATTATTCAATTAAAAAGGACACCTTAGAATGAATAACAAGCACAATAGAAACTGAATGAGATAGTCACAGAGAACATCAAAAATAGTAATTTAATCTCTCATACAATATTAGGCTTGTTCAGACACTATATTTGGTTCTTTGGATTCTTTTTCAAATCTAATTCAGTTTATATATGCATATGTTTATAGGGAGTGGGAGATAGAATTAATTATCCCAAACATTGTGCATCCACCCCTCTAATATTTTTCATGTTAACACACAAATCTGTTATCTTCATTACTATTACACTGCACTCAATTACAGTGCAATTAGAGACCATTAAGTCTCTCCTTTCTAATCAGCACTTTTCATGGACCACAGACTCACATGCACCTCTGATATATCCCTATGCATCTTATACTTTCATTTATCAAAATGTCAAAACAATTTTTTAACATCCTTTCTATGTGTATTAGTTTCTGCAAGCTGGCCGTTAGAAGACAATTATTTCTCCTAAATGGCTTTCCCCTCAATCTTGCTATCTTTTTAAAGAAAGAATAAAAAGCACTGTACAAATCAGAAACTTTGGTCCCACGTCTTTGATTTCATGCACAAAGAAGCTTATTTATATATGCCAACATCACCCCACAGAGGAAGACACACTGGTTTTTTATTATTTATTTATCTGCATTTTATACAGGAAATGTGTGGAGAACAGATCTTAACTGAGGTATTATATTCATGTGCTTTAAAGACTAAGAACATTTGATATGCCAGAAAAGGCTGTTTATAAAAGCATGTTTTTATTGATTAATTTACATAAATTCAGTTAAAATTTCTTTCAACTTAATGTGCTTCTAGATGTAAAATTGCATATTTATATTTTGCAGTAATGTGATTATCTGGTGCTACAATTCTAACGGCTAATAAGTTTTATTCTGTTTCTGTATGTTTGGTTTTGTGGCTTGCCAGAATGTGCTTAGAGAAGGCATTCTCAGGCATGGAAATAAATTATAAGCATACTGGCACATAGCTATTCTTTAAATTATAAACTTCTTGATTTTTAGGAACTTGTATTCTTTGGGGAGCTTTCCAGGTGGCTCAGTGTAAAGAATCTGCCTGCCAATGCAGGACATGCAGGAGACCTGGGTTGGGGACATCCCTTGGAGAAGGAAATGGCAACCCACTCTAGTATTCTTACCTGGAGAATCCCATGGACAGGAAAGCCTAGTAGGCTTACAGTTCATAGGATGGCAAAGAGTCAGACACACACATTATTATTTTTTTTTTTTTCTTTCTGAGCACACACGCTCTAATTCTTTTTTATCCTTTCACTTCCCTATGTATAAGATGCTATGCTAAGTCACTTCAGTTGTGTCTGACTCTGTGCGACCCCATAGACCGCAGCCCACCAGGCTCCCCCGTCCCTGGGATTCTCCAGGCAAGAACACTGGAGTGGGTTGCCATTTCCTTCTCCAGTGGAACCCAGAGAATATTCCATCGTTTGGTATGTAAAGGTAGTTAAGGGAAGTACAGCCCACTTTTGCTGCTTCATGCAAAGACTGAGCTCTTTATCTAGTCTCTCCCTTGCATTCACTTTCTTCTCCAATCTATTTTGCACAAGGCAGCCAGAGCAATCTCACCATGTCAACCCCCTGCTTACAAGAAAGTGATCACTTTCAATTGTCACCAGCACATTGCTTTGAACAGAATACATAATCAAAAATACCTGCTGAATATTGCATGGCTCCAGGAAAAAGTCCAAACTCGAATCTGTCTTCACTTACAGCATTTGGTGACCTTTCAGTTTCATTACTGATCATCACCCCCTGTCACTTAGGTGACATGAGGCCTCTTCCATAATATTTAATATCAGAAGACGGGAAGAGATGAGATAATTCTTTCAGCATTTAAATGTCTAAGCTCAGAAGTGACATCTGTCACTTCTTATATGTCATTGCCCCAGAGTCACATGATTCTTCCTAACTGCAAGGAATTTGCTGGGGAGGGTCTTATTGGAAGTACAGCCTCCAGGGTGCCTTGAAGATACAAGAACCAAATATCAAAGAACATGGTGCTAAGAGCCACAGTGTCTGATCCATAACAGGCATTTTGTAAATTAAAAAGTGATAATTCATTAGATTGCAAAAGATGGCATGAAAACACTTTGGCAAAGGTGAGGATTAAGCAGCTCTTTTGTAAAATCTCAAGAAAGCCAGGGATACTGCTTGATTTTATGATTCACAGAAACATGGACTTTACCAGTTTTAGATACTCTTTCTATGGATCTGTCTAAAATCTCCTGGGTTATTTTTCAGATGGGCCTCTGGCTTAGCCATACAGGTGGAATTGTTGTCAAGTCTAAATTTATATTCCCCCTTTTCCCAATTGAGTCTTGATTTTTTCTCATGAAGAACTCCGGTTTCCAGTTTAGCCTCCTCAGAATTGGAATAATATAGTCTATGCAGCTTGAATTTGAATGAACAATGCTTCTTTGGGCCAACTGCTTCATCCAGAAAGTTGAGGTTAAGGACTGTTTGATATAGTAAACCCTTATTACCTGGGACTCTAAAGTAGTTTCTTCCCTTATACTATGAGATGAATACATGAATGGGCAACGATCATCTCATTTGTAAAAAGAGAACACTGATCTATAGACTCTGCAGCAATCAGTTTGAACCACAGCTTATGTAGCATTTGATCCCAAATATCAAGGAATTGGTTGATAACTGAAAATTTCCCTAATTTTTGCTGCCTAGCTCCAACTGCAGAGAAGGCAATGGCACCCTACTCCAGTACTCTTGCCTGGAAAATCCCATGGACGGAGAAGCCTGGTAGGCTGCAGTCCATGGGGTCGCTAAGAGTCGGACACGACTGAGCGACTTCACTTTCACTTTTTACTTGCATGCACTGGAGAAGGAAATGGCAACCCACTCCAGTGTTCTTTCCTGGAGAATCCCAAGGATGCCGGAGCCTGGTGGGCTGCCATCTATGGGGTCCCACAGAGTCGAACAAGACTGAAGCGACTTAGCAGCAGCAGCAGTTCCAACTGAGGGCCAAGTACAAAAAGCCAATTTTGTGCCCTAACCAATCACATAGGATGCCCCACTCTGGTTAGCCCACCCCCCAGAGTTCCTGTGCCAACATCGCCAATCAGTTCAGCTTGTATTTCCTTTTTTTCCCCCCCTTGCTATAAATCTTTTCCACTCCCTTCCTCTCATTTAGTCTCTGACAAAAACAAGCATCCATGGCTATTCACTTGCTATATCAAACTCTGATACATATCTTTGCTTGTTCTCATATGGGAGATTTTGTTTATTTTCACAACTATTAAGGAGACTTCTCAACAATCCTTACACTAAATGAACCTAATTATGCAAAACCTTTACTTTTAACCTAGATAAAAATCCTTTTGTATCATGTTACCAAAGTATGCCTTTTGGAGGATGAAAATCTGTAGTCACTACTAAATTAGTAGAGGATTCTGTCTTGCTTATTTATTATCCTTTTCCATTTTTGTACTATTGAATGGATTCCTTACATGATATAAATATTATTTCTCCAAGGCAACAGAGTACATTTAAATCCACGCCATTACTACTTATTTGTAGTAGTTGTTTTGTGATTTACATTTCATATTATTAGAAAAGAAGCATTAATGTTAACCTGATTTATATATATATATTTTTTTTTTCCTATTTTTCTCTATCAAGGGTGAAATACAACCAAACATGTATCTGATAGTGAGTCAACTCTCATCTTGTCCAGTCAGAAGTGGTATTGTTGTTTAGTTGCTCAGTTGTGTCTGACTCTTTGTGACACCGTGGACTATAACCTGTCAGGCTCCTATGTCCATGGAATTTTCCAGGCAAGAATACTGGAGTGGGTTACTATTTCCTACTCCAGGAGATCTTACCAATTCAGGGATTGAACCTGCATATCTTGCATTGGCAGGCAAATTTTTTAGCACTGCATCACCTGGGAATCCCATAAGTGCCATATCATGAATTAAATCTTGATCTCATATTATCTGTTGATAGTTTCTACCTTGGGGAAGAGAAAGGTAATCTTGTTTTGGGTATGCTCTTACTTCTGAACACTTAGTTTGCCTGGATCGTTAATTTGTCCAATTGGAACATGCACTCTAGCCTGAGGCAGAAAAAATGAGAGAACATGAAAAAGCTAGAGAGAACACAACAGAGAGAGAATGGACATTCCTAGAGATCGTATTAAAATAGTAATTAGAAGGGAAATACCCTGACGATGGGAAAGACTGAAGGCAGGAGGAGAAGCAGACGACAGAGGATGAGATGGTTGGATGGCATCACCAACTTAATGGACCTGAGTTTGAGTGAACTCCAGGAGTTGGTGATGGACAGGGAAGCCTGGCATGCTGCAGTCCATGGGGTTGCAAAGACTTGGACATGACTGAGCGACTAAACTGAACTGAGACTAGAAGGGATATTATTTTTTAGTTCCTACTAACCATACCAAGTAATGAAAGGACTCATTTAGCAAGCATATCCCGTGAATGGTTTTGGATAGTTGTCTTCTCTGAAGACTGATTGTCCTTACAATCTGCAAAGTTTAGAAAAGGTAGACGATTACATTGTATAGTAAGACAAAATGACCTGACCTTTCAGGGCTCCATCTCCCTTGATCTATGGTGTTTCTCTTATGCATTCCTTTTACTCCAGAGACTTCCCTTCTGAATTTGTTACTGGGAGACCTATGAGATAGTATCTAGTTTCACTACTAGTCTTCAGTGTGAGAATCAAGTACTCCTGCCTGGAACATCCCATGGATGGAGGAGCCTGGTAGGCTGCAGTCCATGGGGTCACTGAGGGTTGTACATGACTGAGCGACTTCACTTTCACTTTTCACTTTCATGCTTTGTAGAAGGAAATGGCAACCCACTCCAGTGTTCTTGCCTGGAGAATCCCAGGGACGGGGAAGCCTGGTGGGCTGCCATCTATGGGATCGCAGAGTCGGAGATGACTGAAGCGACTTAGCAGCAGCAGCAGCAGTCTTCAGTGTTGTGTTCAGTTTCTATGATGCAACCCTGGGACTGATGTAGCTATCTGTTAATGTAACTGTCTACACACCTGTCTTAAAATTAGAGTTGATTATTGAAATGATTGTCATCAGGACCCTTCAAAACACATTAAATTGAATTTTAAAATGAATTTGGATGTTTTACTTTACACAAAATAAAACTGATTTGGTTGATTGCCATTTAGGCTCCTTAATTCAATACAATGTCTGCCAACACCTGGGATTAAGTGAAAGCTTTATGAAGAGGATTCTGGCTAAGCAAATACTTTTAACCAGCTTTCAGGTATTAAATTTTACTTACTGTTTCCTAATTCTTTCTGTTCTTCTTTCCAGTCCATCTCATTAACTGCTATGCAATTGATACCTTATAATTTTAAAAGAAGTATTTGTATTAGTCATTCAGTCATGTCTGACTCTTTGTGACCCCATGAACTGTGTAGCCCGCCAGGCTCCTCTGTCCATGGAATTCTCCAGGCAATAATACTGAGATGGGTAGCCATTTCCTTCTCGAGGGGAGCTTCCCAATCCAGGAATCAAACCTGGGTCTCCTCCATTGCTTTAACGTCTGAGCCACTAGGGAAGCAGTGTTAAACATTGCTAATTTGTGAAGATTAGCTCAATTATTTCTACTTATATTTTCTGGCTTTAGGTCATCAAAGTGGTGGGAATCAATTCTAAACTGTTATAGTTTTGAAATGTTATTTCAAAATGATACTAGATTGATAATAATAAATCATTCTACATGGTAAGAAATAGTGTACCAGAAAAGAGCTTGCAAAATTCCCACCATTCTCTGCCTCCTTCACCTGTGCATTTCCCTGTTTTAAATAACCGAGTTGTATTTCTTCAGATTATTTTTGAATCTAACTTTGTGGTATTCCTCATCACAGAAGTTAATTTATTCTTAATCTCCCAAGATATATTTTATTTGATGGAAAAGCTAAGAAAACTCTTTATTAGAGTCCTAATTCTATTTTACAATGTGGGCTTCCCAGATGGCGCTAGTCAGAAATTTAAAATAAATAAATAAAAGATAGTAACGCCAAAAAATAAAATAAAATAAAGAACTCGCCTACCAATGTAGGAGATGTGGACTCAATCCACTTACAGTGCAGGTTTCCTTTACCCCAAGAGTCGCATTTTCAAAACTTTTTGTTTTATTTATTTATTTTTTAAAATTTATGTAAATTTAATACTCAAGTATTAGACATGAGTAAACAGAAAGGTCACTTCTATATTACACTGAATTTGTTGTAATGATAAACTTTTAAAATAGAAAAATAATTTTATTCCTTATTTTGAATGTCCTTTGGCGTTGTTTATATTCACCTATTTTGAGTGAGCAGATTGATAAAAAGAGGTGTTATTTTGGAACCTCAACATCTTTACCTTTCCATGTTAGCAGTCTGTCTTCCTTTGGACAAACAGGCACTTTTCAAGCAACAAGAGCACATTTGAACTGTAAATACCTTACAGGTGTCTCCTTGAACTTTAAGACTCCTCTCTTCAGGTTGTCTGTGCCTTTGAAGATATGGCTTCAGAGGTCAACTTAAAACTGAGGAGCGAAATTGATGTACTATTACTAAATTATGGGGTTTCCCAGGTGGCCCAGTGGTAAATAATTTGCCTGCCAATGCAAGAGCTGTAAGAGATGCCAGTATGATCCCTGAGTCAGGAATATCCCCTGGAGGAGGAAATGACAACTCACTCAAGTATTCTTGCCTGGAATAGTCCATGGACAGAGGAGCCTGGTGAGCTACATACAGTCCATGGGTTCACAGAGAGTCAGATGACTGAGCACACACACTCCACTCTACTACTAAATTATGATCATAGATGTTAACTTTTGGCCTAATGAAAATTAAAATTTTAGGCATTCATAGTGGAGAGGGCAATGGCACCCCACTCCAGTACTCTTGCCTGGAAAATCCCATGGACGGAGGAGCCTTGTAGGCTGCAGTCCATGGGGTCACTAGGAGTCAGACACGACTTAGCGACTTCACTTTCATTTTTCACTTTCATGTATTGGAGAAGGAAATGGCAACCCATTCCAGTGTTCCTGCCTGGAGAATCCCAGGGACGGGGGAGCCTGGTGGGCTGCCGTCTCTGGGGTCGCACAGAGTCGGACACGACTGAAGCGACTTAGCAGCAGCAGCAGTTCTAAGGTTCTAGTTTTAAAATAGTGACCTTTTAGATAACTAGATATAGATACAAGCAGTGATATCATCTTGCAAAACACATACTGTTAATTAATTGTTGTGTTGGTCATTGCCTATAAGCATGCCAAGTCGATTCAGTCATGTCCGACTCTTTGTGACACTATGGTCAGTAGCCCACCAGTCTCCTCTGTCCATGGGATTCTTCAGGCAAGAATACTGGAGTGGATTGCCATGCCTCTGCCAGGGGATCTTCCCAAACCAGGGATCGAACTCGCATCTCTTATGTCTCCTACATTGGCAGGCGTGTTCCTTACCGCTAGCACCACCAGGGAAGCTCGTGCTGGTCATTACCCCCAAGCTAATTATGTTTCAGAAGTTGAAATTGTAAGCATTGTTTTTATAACTTTACACATTCCTTCAAATATACACACACACATGTCTACACACACACCATACATACTCACACAATTACTTGGTTGCTATGGTAAAATATTTTTCCCAAAGTGTTTGCCTCAACTTGACAAAATAAAATTTATTATATTCTCAACAATCTTTCTGTTTTTGAGAAGATAAGTTTTCATTCATATGGGATTGATTGCTACTCAACTGACACACAAAAAAATCCAAATTAAAGGTCTTTTAGTATTTTTGTATTTTTTCAGCAACTGCCATGTGATCCTTGCTAAGTGTAAATAAATATTTTCTATGTTTCTAAATATTATTTTACTACTTGGGTAAGTTTATTCTGCATCTTTAAGATACCAAAAGCTGTTTACACTTAACAGAAAATGGCCTACTTGGCTAATACTTCTTGAGTTCTGATATAAAGCCACATACATAATTTCATTTATTATTTAAAGTTAATGTAAAACTCTAAATAGGGACTTCCTGGTGGTCCAGTGGTTAAGAATCTGGACTTCCCTGCACAGAGCCCAGGTTCAATTCCTGGTCAAGGAATTAAGATGCCATGTGAAACAGCAAAAAACAAAAACAAAAAGAAAACTAAATAGCCTAATTTTCTATGTTGATATCTATTCAAAAATAATGCCATTCTCCCAAATCTTCCCACCCTCTCCCTCTCCCACAGAGTCCATAAGACTGTTCTATACATCAGTGTCTCTTTTGCTGTCTCATACACAGGGTTATTGTTACCATCTTTCTAAATTGCATATATATGCGTTAGTATACTGTATTTATGTTTTTCCTTCTGGCTTACTTCACTCTGTATAATAGGCTCCAGTTTCATCCACCTCATTAGAACTGATTCAAATGTATTCTTTTTAATGGCTGAGTAATAATCCATTGTGTATATGTACCACAGCTTTCTTATCCATTCATCTGCTGATGGACATCTAGGTTGCTTCCATGTCCTGGCTATAAACAATGCTGCGATGAACATTGGGGTACACGTGTCTCTTTCCCTTCTGGTTTCCTCAGTGTGTATGCCCAGCAGTGGGATTGCTGGATCATAAGGCAGTTCTATTTCTAGTTTTTTAAGGAATCTCCACACTGTTCTCCATAGTGGCTGCACTAGTTTGCATTCCCACCAACAGTGTAAGACGGTTCCCTTTTCTCCACACCCTCTCCAGCATTTATCATGTAAGAAATGAGTTGCCAGTCCAGGTTCGATGCACGATACTGGATGCTTGGGGCTAGTGCACTGGGATGATCCAGAGGGATGGTATGGGGAGGGAGGAGGGAGGAGGGTTCAGGATGGGGAACACATGTATACCTGTGGCGGATTCATTTTGATATTTGGCAAAACTAATACAATTATGTAAAGTTTAAAAATACAATAAAATTATAATAAAAAAATAAAATAAAATAAAGTAGGTATAAAAAAAATAAATAAAGATCACATATTTCCTTGTGTGATTTCTTAAAAATGCACTTAAACAAAGTTTTTGTTCATCCAATTAAGCCTTCCAATTCCTTTAGCTCACCATTTATAATTAACAGTGTTCCCTGGTGACTCAGTGATAAAAGAACCTGCCTACAAATGCAGGAGATGCAGGAGATGTCGGTTTGATCCTTGGGTTGGGATGATCCCCTTGAGGAGGAAATGGAACCAACTCCAGAATTTCATGGACAGAAGAGCCTGGTGGGCTACAGCCCATAGGGTCACAGAGAGCTGGACATGACTGAACATACTTAACATTATGAACCCATGGAAAGAAATACTTAGGAAACAAGTAACCCTTTAAAGTGTTTTAAATAAACATATTTGAAAACAAAGCAAAACAATTGTCTCTCTAAAACACATTGACTGCCAGTTATCTCTCCAGCAAAAATGAGTTTATTTAGCATCAGCAGGGAATTAGAATTCAGCGTCTGTAACATACAAGTTCCCCTCAATAAGGAAAGGAGAACTCTTTTAAAGAGGAGAAAATAAATTGGAAAGACTATAGTAAGCAAAGAGTTTGTTGAAGGAATTGGGATTTTGAAATGTAGTGATATTTTATTGGCTCAGCTGTGACAGTTTCTCACTGGCTGAGCTCTTGAGAGGCATGAAGAGGAAATCTTTCTTCCATGGGAATCCATCCCAATTATCTACTCTGGGAAAACTGTGAGATATGTACCATATCTAGGAACATCTAGTTAGTATTTAATATAGTCACATATCTAGCAAACTAAGAATTGTATTAGTGAGTGTTGTCCACACTTCCACTCAAATAAAACTCTATTGCTGAAGTTCAGAAATATTTTTAAATTTTATATTATTTCAAAAAGTAGTAAATTTAAATTTATAGATCATTTGCTATTAAGGCAAAATACAGAAAACTTGGGAAAGCAATGTACTTGAATCATGAACAAATCTACAATTCTCTTCTTGGCAATTAAACATTCTCTTAGCATCACAAATAAAACATTATTTAAAAAAATATATCACTAAAAATATGCCATATGTAGTAGTTTCCATCTTGAATTATTTAACTTATGTAGATTACAGAGTGGGCTACAATGTAACAGAAGAGTCAGACACGACTGAGCGACTTCCCTTTCACTTTTCACTTTCATGCATTGGAGGAGAAAATGGCAACCCACTCCAATATTCTTGCCTGGAGAATCCCAGGGACGGGGGAGCCTGGCGGGCTGCCGTCTATGGGGTCGCACAGAGTCGGACACTTCTGAAGCGACTTAGTAGCAGCATGAGAGTGTAACTATCAGTTTTCCCGAATATCAGTATTAGGGTACAGAAAAATAAGAAGGCAATTTTCTGAATGGCAATCTTCAATTTATATCAGTTTTTATTTCAAAGGTAAAGATCTTTACAATTTACTTAATAACTTTGTGTATAAAGTCATATTTATATGATTTTATTTCATAGAATGAATAAGTGAATAAATACTTGAAAAAAGTATGACAAATGTGCCAAATGTCAAATCTGAAAACTGAATTGAGCTACTTTTTTGTATAATTTGAAAATTCAAACTTAGAAAGAAATAACTGCTCCAGTACATGAAAAATGAAAAGCGGATTAATTTTATTTGAATTCTTGAAATTTTTAGTCACTTGTATTCAATCAATAATAAACACACAGATTATTTCCAAACCTTGGACAACAAGGAGATCAAACCAGTCTATCCTAAAGAAAATCAACACTGAATATTCACTGGAAGGACTGATACTAAAACTAAAGCTGCAATACTTTGGCTACATGATATGAAGAGTTGACTCTTCATAGAAGAAAAGACCACGGTGCTGGGAAAGATTGAAGTCAAGAGGAGAAGGGGATGACAGAGGATGAGATGGTTGGATGGCATCACTGACTCAATGGACATGTGTTTGAGCAAGCTCCAGGAGATGTTGAAGGACAGGGAAGCCTGGTGTGCTGCAATCCATGGAGTTGCAAAGAGTTGGACATGACTGACTGAACAACAAATATTTCTCAGAATCTCAGTTTTGAAGAAATTTTTCTCAAAAATAATATTTCTCAGCTTTGAGGAAAGTTTCCATATTTTTCATTACAGAGTCCTTATATATTTACAAGTACCTTATGTAATTTATGAGTATATACATGTATAAATTTACTGTATTGAACATTAAAAATTAGTATCTATACCTCTGATCATTTATATTTTATAATGCTTATATATATTAAGTTGTATCCAGTAGTTATCACATTCATTTTATTTATGTAAATATGTAACTCAGTGCTTTATTCCCTATGCAACCCTGTGAAGTAGGCAAGGATAATATTCCCCAAAGCATTCAACTTTAGAATGCTCTCTCCTTGTCTCTTTAGAATAGACAAGGAAAGGAGTCAAATCTCAGTTCATAAGTTCTCTTTATTGTTCTTTACTGTTTCATTGCTTGAAAAGCTCCTGAGACAGCTCAGCTAGATATCCTTTCAGTCTTCAAGGAAACATATAAAGCTGATGTGTATCTGAACACCTGTAGAGTTTAGACAATCAGCAAATTTGGAAATTGATCAGAATTTGCTCTTTGTATTCCCCCCCCCCTTTTTTTTTTTTTGCTTTCTCCTCTTTTGGTCTTCTGAAAACTAAACAGCAACAGTTCCAGAAAGATTATGGGGTTTAAATGTAGATAAAACTTTTTAATAAAATGGACTGGATAAGTATTAAAAAATATGGGATCAAAGAGGTGCTTTTTAGGCAAAGTAAACACGTTTAAAGAATGGTGAACGACTTTTGAAAAGGGAGGAAAAGAGAAGGTTTTCATACAGATTTGGGGGAAAGTATGGATTCAAGGTAAAGTGAGATCAAAATTATAGTTTAAGGATAGATACCTAAATTATAATTTAGTATAGTTATAGTACTAGAGAAATCAGTATTCAAAGTCAGTATTAAATTTGCAGACTCATGAAAGTATGAATTTAAGTCTAATCACCACTTGAATAGGTGTTAGGAAAACAACAATTAGTCTCTGGAACAAAGAGTTTACATTTATGGAAAGTGGAGCTGTTGCATTAGAGATTTCAGGACAGAAAAAAGCATGCAAGAATTCAGTATTAGTAATACTGATGCAAATGCAATAGATGGTGTTGTAGCAAGAATAATGACCCATTAAAGGTGTCTATGTCCTAATCCCAGGACACTTTGAATATATTAATTTTTATAGTAAAGGGAAATCAAGGCAGCAGGTGGAATTAAATTTGTTAATAAGCTAATATTGAGATTAGAAGATGTCCTGGATGATCTGGATGATCCCAATGTAATCACAAGTGTCCTTATAAGGAAGAGTGAGGCAAAGAATCAGAGATAGTGATTGGAAGATGGTGCACTGTTGGCTTTGAAGATGGCGGAAGGGGCCACAAGCCACAGAAATTAGGAAGTCTATAATAACTGGGAAAAGGAAAATAGATTTTCTCCAAGAAACTTCAGAAGAAACTCAGCCACAAGGACACCCTGATTTTAGCTCAGTAAGAACTCTTGGACTTCTAACTTTCAAATTTGAAAGACTGCAAAATTTGCTTTTAGCCATTAATTCTGTGGTCATTTGTTAAAACAGTAATAGAAGACTAATAGGGATGTGGATAATGAGAGTATATTTAATAGTTTCTCTTCTGTTATATTTTAAATGCTGCAAAGAAAAGAAATTTTATCATAACGTTGTCTCTCTTATTTGAAACAGAACACTTATATTAGTTTTTTATTGCAAGAAATCGGCTTATGTGACTGTCAGGCTAGTAAAGTCTGAGATGTGTAGGACACCAGGGCTTCAGAAAGGGTCAACTAGAACTCTTGAGCATAGGCTGAAGATGTTGTCCACAGAAAATATTCCTTTTTTAAAATAAAAATTTTATTGGAGTATAATATTTCTTTCTGCCAATGCAGGAGATAACAGGGACACAGGTTCAATCCCTAGGTCAGGAAAATCACCTGGAAGAGGAAATTTCAACCCATTCTAGTATTCTTGCTGGGAGAATTCCACAGACAGAGGAACCTGGCTGGCTACCTTCCAAGGGGTCGCGAAGAGTCAGACAGGACCCAGCACGCATATACTTAGCTATTGCCAACACAGTAGACACTGTTTCCACATTAGTTTTATGATCCAGAATGTATGCTATTAGCCCATGGAAGGGAAGAGTTCTTCATCTCCCAGGCCATGCTCCAGGAAGAGAGGTTGGTGCAGGGAAATATGGTGAAAAGGGGCTGAAAGTGAAAAGCCCTTGGTAGTGTCTGACTCTTTGCGACCCCGTGGACTATACAGTCTATGGAATTCTCAAGGCCAGAATACTGGATTGGGTAGCCAGACTTTCCCTTCTCCAGCGGATCTTCCCAACCCAGAGATTGAACCCAGGTCTCCATCAGTGCAGGTGGTTTCTTTACCAGCTGAGCCATAAGAGAAGCCTGAAAAAAGGCTAAGGTTCACAATTTATAAATTTGACTTTGTTTTTTATAATGACTCCTTTGAGAGAATCCAAAGGCTCAGGCTGCCACATAACCTCTTAAAGCCTCAAAATCCAAGAACCCCTTTTCTCCATGAGTAAACCATAAACCTTTTCTGAGAACTGCTGAGTGTTCCCCAGTGACACTTAATTTAGACAGATGAAACTTCATGACCTTAAGGGGAAGAGAAAACTCAGAATAGTCATACATTGGTGAACTTCAAAAAGATTGCTTAAAGGAATACTGAAAATGTATTTTTGAAGATCACAGCTTCTGTACAAAAAATTCTCATATATACTACATGAAAGTATTATCTTTTTTTTTTTTTTTTTTTTGCTGAGGATTAAACACTGACGATCTATTCAATTACTGCTGTCTGGTAAAGTGAAATAAAAAGGATCTTTTAGTTGCCTGAGATAGAAAAGTTTAGAATATATAACATGTGATTCTGCTGATTTTAGAGACTGAGTTCCTCTTCAGAATTCTCTCTCAGCAATGGAAAGTAATGGTGCATTAGAGACTGAGTTCCTCTTCAGAATTCTCTCTCAGCAATGGAAAGTAATGGTGCATCCTGGATTATTGTGGAGATGGAAAACCAGGACCGGTTTTCCTTTTTGGTCTATAGCCACATCATTACTCTAGATAGTAATAAGATATCTAATGAAAATCAGAAACAATAGACTAGGTTCTCATTTTTATTGTGATAATTTGATAGAGTTCTGGAAAGGAGAGTCTAAAAGAGATCCATCTACAAAAAAAGGATAGAAGGTGGGGAGGATACTGGATATGGAGCACATTCCCATGTGATGATTGCTTCCATGGCCTTAAAAAGCACTAAAGATTAGAAATAAGGTCAACTGTGCCAACTGATGGCTCCACCCAGAACATCACATTCCTAGAGCTCATCACCCTTCACTATGTACTGTTTCTCTAATATAACCAAGCATGCCCTTATAGGATTTTTAAAATCAATTTAGAATGTAGAATTCTTGTGTGCTTTTTTCAGTGTTTAGTGTGAAGGAAAATAATAAAGATGTAACTTATAATCATTGATGAAAGATAATGATGGCTCAGCCACACTGTAGGTAGATAATATAGTTGAGACTTCACTGGTTGATGCATTCTGTGTGAAAACTCATCTAGTGACTGGGATATATTTTGTGAAGATACAGGCATTTTTAAAATCTCAATTTGTAAGAGGGGATGGAAGTAAGGAAGGTCAATGTATACTCTCTGGAGCAGATATTTTGATCAATATTATAATATTGATCAAATAATATTGATATCTTTGGTGTATTTTTTTTCCAAGGTATCTATACCTGAATCAGTTTCATTCCAGTTGGGATACAAATAAATCAACTAAACTAGTTTCATGCCATTGAAATGCAAATAAATCCATATTACTGTCACAATTAGAATTTCCTAGGTGAATATAGGTTTGGAGATCATGTGGTAGCTATCTGCATTGATTTGTCACATTATTTTGAAAATAAGAAGAAGAGATAACAAAGTGCTCCTTGTTTTCTTAAAACAGACTCGACCTTAGTGAGAACCTTCTATCTTGAGGACTGAATGCATTGGTAGTGGTTGTTCTCCTTAAGTAGCAGGAGGATGCCACCCAAAAAGTCTCAAGATTAGTTATTTTGATTATGCAGTTCAGTCTTGCATCTGGATGGAAATTTGTCCAAAAAGATTTGCAACAAAACAGATATATGTTATATTTAATGTACAATCTTTTTTTTTCTCTTTCCAAGAGCATCAAGGCCTTTTTAGAGGAAGTGCACATCTTTGTAGATGCAGATCCATCTTAGACTACAAAATATCTAATTCTTTATAGTTTCATCTGAAAAAGGATTGGGATAAGTCCTTTAACTGTGTTATGTGAGATGATCTTGGAGAAGGCAATGGCACCCCACTCCAGTACTCTTGCCTGGAAAATCCCATGGATGGAGGAGCCTGGTAGGCTGCAGTCCATGGGGTCGCCAGAGTCGGACACGACTGAGCGATTTCACTTTCACCTTTCACTTTCATGCATTGGAGAAGGAAATGGCAACCCACTCCAGTTTTCTTGCCTGGAGAATCCCAGGGATGGAGGAGCCTGGTGGGCTGCCGTCTATGGGGTCTAACAGAGTCGGACACGACTGAAGCGACTTAGCAGCAGCAGTGAGATGATCTAAACAAATGCATTTCCTCACCAATTTCAGCTCCTTTCATTCTTCTTCAGTTTGGCACATGCTGCTCTCAGGTTAACAGAAATTGAGCGAATAAGGGAAACTTTGAAAATACAACTAATGTCATAGAAAGAGACTCTTATAAGATAAAAATCCATAGAAAATAGGCTGTCAGACTTCAGAGCAGAGGGTTTAATTTCCTTGTAGAGGTTCTAGTATGAGGCTCTGTTATATCGAAGGAGTGTTTTTTCTCTCATCTACTACATGCTCAGTGTGTTAATGTTACCCTCATCCTTATATGCAAAAGTAAATCTGCTAAAAATGAAACAGAATATCTAACACCAAATCTGAGAGCTGTGAAGAAAATAAGGAAGGTACTATAATTAAAAAAAAAAAAAGAATATTGACATTTGGACGAGGGGAAAAATAATAGACTATCCAAACAGGGATAGTTTCCCTTCTAATCATGAGGAGTGTTTATAGCAGAAGAGCCTTTCGAGTCTTGAGTCTATTGATGAATTAGAAAATGAATTAATAAAGCCATAGATGATCCAAAATTATCTGACTCATGGGATTTATGAGTTCAACAATGTATGAGTTAATTATGTGGAAAAAGATTACTAAAAGTAGTCACATTTTTTAATTTGGATAAAGACTAGATACAGTTTGCATTCTAACTCTATCATATTTTGATTTGACATTTAGCCTCTCTAAGCTAATATTTCATCTTTATTGTAAAGGCCATAATTCCTTTCCCTGTGTCTACTTTAATTAAGATTGTTTCTAAATATAGTGACATTTCTAACTATAATCAATCACTTAGATTATAAAATAAAAAAAATCATTTTCTCAAAATGAAAGACTGGATATATGATTTAACTGATTTAAGTAAATTGTCCCATTTCAACCCTTCTCTTTGAAATATGTAGGGATTCTGTTGATTATTTTCACAGCTTTAGTTGATAAGCTGCACTTCCTATCCTTAAGTGACTTCATTTCATGCTCTTCTAACAATAATCCTTATTTATGGTAGTGTTACTAGCAGAAAACATCATCTTTAAGGTTTCATCTATAGTCTTAGGGTGAGAATAGGGGTAGAGGAGAGGGCCGAGGAAAAGACCAGCTGTGTAGGACACTGGCAAATATTCCTAATTTATAATCATCAAAAACATACTAAAATGTTTTTTTTTCCCCCCTCTCTCTGTATTCATTTGGTGTTGTTGTTCAGTTGCTAAGCCATTTCTGCCTCTTTACGACCACATGGACTAAAGCATACCAGGCTTCCTTGTCCTTCACCATCTCCCAGAGTTTGCTCAAACTCATGGCCGTGGAGTCAATAATGCCATCCAACCATCTCATCTTCTGTTGCCCCCTTCTCCTTCTGCCCTCAGTCTTTCCCAGCATCAGGATATTTTCCAATCAGTCGGCTCTCTGCATAAGTATTCAAAGAAAATCATGTTCATTTTTAAATGGTGCAAAAAAAAAAAAAAATCCCTCAAACAAGCAAACAAAAGCAGCCAAAAAAGCAGGTTAGTTTCTGCCATAGAATGTGGCATTCAAACAGTAGGTGCAACAATTTAGTAAGAAACTCATGGCAGCTAATTCAGTCTTTCATCTGAAGATTGAGTACTATGGGCACTGTTTCCAGCACCTGTGCCAGATGGTCAGTGAAGAAGAAATTGTCCCAGTCAGTACATTTCCATCTTTAAATCCCCATATACAAGTCACAGATGGCAGTGGGAGTGCGGCTCTGTCCAGCAAGGGCTCTGAAAATAGACCTCTCTGTCCACCTGAGACATGCCATTAAAGGCATGCCTGCTTTGTCTGTAAATGAACCAAAATCCAAACCCTGCCCTGGGATGCTATTACCATGAAACAAAGAATGGTATGCATTCTAAAAATGTACATTTTCAGAATGAGAAGTTATAAGCACAGAGTGTGTTTAAGTCTCTCATCCAACATATATAAAAACCACCAAGAAGAAGAGGAAAAAAATAAAGATAATTTCCTCAATTCTCTTTGAATTAGCAAGAAATTGTACATATACAAAAGGGAAATAGATTTATCACACGGCCCTCCTCCAAACTCCTTTATTATTAAATAGAGCTTACATGGGATGGAAATATCCTGCAAACATGTTTTATGTAGTTGGCCAACAATGATCAGAATTGGCTACCAATATTTAAAAGTCATGAAATATCCATCAAAAAATCTGTTCTGCTTGCTTACTTAAAAAAAAAAAAAAAAATCATTTCACATTAAGCAGTTGGCTTGGCTGGCCTTGACCCCAATGGAGACATGCCTCCTCTAGTTTGCTACCATGCCAGACATTTCCTGTTGACTCACACCTGGACTTCATCACTCATGGATGTCACCTGCCTGGTCCCTAGTTCAGTACATTTGAAACCCTTGTTCTCAAATTTTAATGTGTATCAGATCGCCTGGAGGACTTGCTAAAACAGACTGCTTTATCTCATCCCCAGAGTTGGTTTCAGTAGTACCTTTGGGGTCAAAAATGTGCATTTCTAAAAAAGTATCTAGTTGTGCTGTTACCAATGGTCTGGAGATCTATGCTTTGAATTGAATTTAATCAACTAGTTTGCATAGTGTATTCTTAGTTCAGTGTCATATTCTATGTAGGGTGTGGGAAAAGAAAAAGTTTCCTTTGGTAACTTTAATTTCATTAATGAGTTCATTGACTTGCAAGAATATCACAAAATATAACAAAATATGACAAAATAGCTTAAAGATATATATATATATTTTTTTTTTTTTTTTCAGATTTAGAAACTGGAGATCAAAGATTACGGGGGACACCAGGGTTGGGTTCTTTGAGGTGTATCTCCCTGGTCTGCAGATTCAGATGTCTTCACATGGTCTTCCCTGTATGCACCTCCCTGATGTCTTTCTCTTATTCATTTTGTAGGCTACCAGCCATATTGAAATTGGGCTCCATACTATTGGCTTCATTTTAACTTTACCTCTTTAAAGACCTACTCTCCTAGTATGGTTACTGTGTTAGTCAGGGTTCTCCAGAGAATCAGAACTAATAGGATATATATAAATTTATAGAAAGAGATGATGAGGAATTGGTTCATGTGATTACAGAGGCTGAGAAATCCCATGATTTGTCTTCTATAAGCTTGAACTAGAAAAGCTTGGTGGTGTAATTTAGTCTGTGTCTAACATCCCCAAAACTGGGAACACTGATGTGGAAGGCAGAAGATGGATTTCCCAGCTCATACAGAGAGTACATTTATCTTTCTTCTGCCTTTTTTGTTGTACTCAGAAGGACTTCAGTGGATTGGATGATGTTCACGTGTATCGATGATGATGAACTTTATTCAGCCTACCAAGTGCTAATCTCTTTCGGAAACACACAGACACATTCAGAAATAATGTTTTACCCACTTCTTGGCCATCCCTTAGCCTAGTCAAGTTGACATGTAGAGTTGACCATCATTTGCATTTTGAGGTACCAGGAGTTAGGACGTGATCGTATGAATTTTGGGAATACACAATTCAGCCCATAACCATTCCATTAGGTAAAACAAATCTCAGGAAGTAGAATCTTAAAACTATAAAAATTGAATTTTTATAAAAACAGTAGGCTTGCTTAGCCATATCCTCTGAGGAGATAGAGATTCTATCTAGGCATTTGTCTAGCATTTGAAAGATATTGTCACAAGCTACCAGTCAGTGTTGCTGAATCCTGCAGTTAAATTCCTTGAGAGAGTCCTTTCCCTCTTTTCTGTCTGGAACCATTCACATTCACATAGTATATTAGTGGGTTTTAAATTGGCCCAGCTCCTCTTAATGAAATAGTTATCCAAAATTCCTTTAAGGAAAATAAGTAGGAAGTACAAAGCAGAATAAATTCTCCCATCCATATTTCTCTATCATTAATTTTTGGTAAACATTTTTAAAATCTATAAGAATTTAAATTATGTATCCCTTTCTCTCCCCTGTTCCCTGCTTCCTTTTTTTTTTCCCTTCCTCTATTTTTTCTCTCTCTGTGTGTATGTACATATAATATAACTAAAATTAGACTTTCTTATTTTTCTAATCAAAAATATAACTACAACATGAGTATTTTTCCAGTAGAGCAAAGGGATTCAGAGCATGGATTCTGGAGCAACAGAATTTTAACCACAACTGATAATATAGTGCTACTTGTGATGGTTGGAAATATTAAATGTCCTTAGAACTTTCCTGTTATATGTAGTAAACACTATATCCCCTGGAGAAAGAAATGGCAACTCACTCCAGTATTGTTGCCTGGAAAACCCCATAAGCAGAGGAGACTGGCAGGCTAGAGTCCACGGGGTCTCAAAGAGTAGGAAAGGACTTAGCAAACAGCAGTGACAACAGCAACAACAAAAATTATGTGTTATTATTATTATTATCATTATTGTTGTTGCTATTATACTAATACACATGTATCTATATATGCTTTAATAGCTGACCAGCATTTCACAATATGGTGATACTGTACTTCAATTATCTACAGTTTTATTGCTATGTTGAAGATATTGCAAACATATTCAGCTTTTTTATGACTTGTAAAGATAAGAGCTTTGCAAAATTATCCTATTATTCTCTTATATAAATTCTTTGAAGTGATAAATATTAATAAAAAATGAATATTGCAATTTCTTTCCAGTTACCACACTATTATATAGATTATAACAATTTTCAATCTCAACAGGAACAAAAAATAAGAATAAACTGCTTTAGGATATTAAAACCATTTTTCTTTTATTTTTTGGTTTCATAACATGATAAATATATTCATTATATCAAAAGACCATCTAGATAATTCTACAAGTATAATCACAAATACACAACAGTGTGTATTTTAAAAAATTATAGATTAAACATCAGAGATGCATTTCATATAAAAATTGTTTTAGGTATTTTAAAAAAGAATTTGGTGTGAGTGTATTAAAAACATGACAAAACCAATACAATATCGTAAAGTTAAATAATAAAATAAAATTTAAAAAAATAAATAAAAAAAAAACATGTAAAACAAAACAGTATATCAGTGACACTTTTAAAGTGTAATATAAACAAAAGACATTTAATTAAGTTTATAAGAAATATCAAGTCAACTATAAGAAAACAACAGTGTGTAAACAAATATAAAGTTATGGCCAAGCTTTAGTAAGGCCTACACATTGATAAGAAAGGCATTATGATAATGATAGTAAAGTAAAGCAAATAAGAATTGATAAGAAAGAGATATAACTGATTAAAAACATGGAAATATTTTAATATTCACTAGTATTCAATTTAAAAAATTATATCTCTCTCACGAATTAGCAAATATATTAAAATGACAGTAACAGCACTGGTGAATTGAGCAGTATGTAAAAAGCACCACACTTTGCATGGTGTATAAATTAATTTAACGCATTAAGCAAAAATATTTTGACAAAATACATAAAAATGTTTTAGCAATGAGTGTGTGCTTTAATTCTACCTTTTGACTCCAAAATTTGACTACTAACAGCTTACTCATAACTGGAAGCTGTACTGATGACTTAACTGTCAATTCACATATATTTTCTATGTTAAGGGCTTCCCTGATGGCTCCGCTGGTAAAGAAGCTGCTTGCAATGTGGGAGACATGGGTTTGATCCCTGGAGTTGGGAAGACCCCCTGGAGAAGGGAAGTTATTGTACACTGTATTCTGATAATAAGGTAAGCTAGAGAAAAGAAAATGTTATTAAGAAAAGTATGAGGAAGAGAAAATACATTTACAGTACATATATGTATTTATTGAAAAAAAAAAAAAACTTGCATATACATTGGCCCATGCAGTTCAATCCTGTGTTGTTCATGGGTCAACTGTATTTCAAAAACATTTTGAAATTGCCAGAGATATGTGTAATTTTACTGGAGCTTGGGATTTATATTCTGTTATGAACTTCGTATATAGAGCTTATAAGAGGATAGAAACACATGGAAAGCAATTTTATTAAAATTGCACAAGAAACTTAAAAAAAAAGAAATCTGAAAAAAACAAACATGGAAGAGCAAACATAAAGTGTTTTAGGGTTACAGTAAGAATAAATTACGTGCTTAAAAAAATAAAAGCCTGGATAGAAACTCAAAAGTAACAGTGCTTGTCTTCTGCTAGAGAAAATATTCATGTTGCTTTGCACTTCTAAAATTCCCATGATTGTCATGGAAAAATAAATGTGACAGAGTTTATAAGTAATAAAATCTTTCCATCTCCCTTAGTTTTTGTTTTCTATTCCAATTAATAGGCTCCCTGGAAATGCAGAGTTAGTGATATGCTTTACTGAAGCACCAGGAGGTTTTGTCTGTTTATTTTTTTTTCCTTCTTTGTTGTTTGTTTATTGTTTTCTTTTATGGTTACTGGTGACAAGCTATTGATGAAAAACAGCTTGCCCTGAGTGTCTGTGAGATACTCCAACCTTGGCATTTGGAGCACACTTCTGTTTAATTTTCAGTGTGTGTCACTTTTGTTTCTTCACTTAAACTTTATATTCCTTGACGATGAGGTAGATTAAGAATATCCTTTAAAACAAACAAGATTAGCAAATAGAAAATATCAGACTATCCTCAGTTCTCCCCAATTATATTATCTTCTTTTTTGTTCCCCATGGGTTTCCCAGGTGGTACCATGCTAAAGAATCTGCTCACGAATGCAGGAGACCCAAGAGACGTGGGTTTGATCCCTGGATTGGAAAGAGCCTGTGGAGGAGGAAATGGCAACCCACTCCAGTATTCTTGCCTGAGAATTCCATGGACAGAGAAGCCTGGCGGGCTACAGTCAGTCCATGGGGTTGCAAAGAGTTGGACTCTACTAAGCATGCACACTTTTTGTTCCCCACATTTATATTTACTTTAATTGCATATTCTTTGTGGTATTTGCCTAAGGACTAGGTCCATAATTCACAGACACACATGTTTTATCCATGCTTAGCCATATGTGGAGGAGATTTGGACTTCTGAAGAAATCAGTATCTACCTCAGCTCTCCTCTGGGGGCTGGAAACGGTTTTCTGTGTGTCACTATTGTTTTCCTGTGTATATAATGGAAAAAAAATATCCCTTCTAGTCATTCGAGATTGTAGATATTCATTTAAGAGGAGCTATTTATAAGGTGTGTATGTGACAGGAAAACACTGGTTTCTAACTGAACCCCAGACTAGTATAAGGATACAAGTTTGTATTCCAATCAAATAAAAATCTATGGAAGCATATGCCAAAATGCCAAATCAGATCATTTGGACAAAAATTTTATATAACGTTTAAAAAGTAAATTGTGGGGCTTCCCTTGTGGTTTAGTGGTTAAGATTCTGTGCTTCCACTGCCAAGGGTCCAGGTTTGATCCCTGGTCACGACTGAAGCGACTTAGCAGCAGCAGCAGCAGCAAGAACTAAGGTTCCACAAGCTGCTCAGTGCAACCAAAAATCAAGTAAAATAAAATAAGTGAATTGTTACAAATTAGAGATCTTGAAGGTACTCTAAATAAGAAAATGAAGGATCTGTAGGGTCAAGATAGATATGGGTGACTGGAAACCAAATCTGCAAGTATACATCAGGTGTTAGAATTGGTGCTATTATATATACATTCTCTCCTAACAACTTAACAGAGTAGTTATTATTATTCCATCTCATGGAAAGAAATTAATTTCAATGGGGTTAAATGGCTTTCTCCATTCACAGATATATTACATTTTAGACCCGGAATTCAAATATCTTTCTAAAACAAAACTATAACATGAGAAATGAGGTTTACGATCCAAAGCTTGTGCCTCTGTAACTAAAGTAGTCACACAGAGCTAGGAAATGTCTTAAATTCCTAAACGATGGCAGTGGCAATGGGAAAGAAGGGAAAAATATACTAAACGTGACACTCAATGAAGTGATGCTTAACCACAAACCAAACTAATTTTTTTTCCCCAAAGAACGCTGAGTTTCAACAGAGAAACATCAATTATTTTTTTTTATCCAAATAGAAAATTAAGCAATCACAACAACAAGAAAATTCTAAAAGTCTTTCTTAATTCTCCTCATTGAGAAGTCCTCCTCATATATTTCATTAGCAAATCTTTCATGTTGTATTTCCAAAATATAGGCTTCCCACATTTTATGAGTCAAAGACGTCATTGACAAAGAGGTTAAATACCTAAATTTTGGATTCTAAGGGCTTACATTCTATTCATGGTTTGGGAAGATAACCTTGGAGAAGGAAATGGCAACCCACTCCAGTATTCTTGCCTGAGAAATCCCATGGACAGAGGAGACTGGAAGGCTACAGTCTATGAGGTTGCAAAAGAATCAGAAATGACTGAATGACTAAATAACAACAATATTCTATTTAATCATTTTTAAAAACAAAACCCATAAGGCAATGTCATCTTACCCAGAAACCTCAACTGATTTCACTAGCAAAACACTAAAATATCTACTGTTGTTTTGTTTGGTCACTCAGTCATGTCCAACTCTTATGCTGTATTTCCAGTGTTTATTGCAGGAAATTGGCACAGAAAAATTTATTTAATAAATATTTAATACATTAATTAAAGAAGGAATTAATGGATTAAATATTTGGCAGGTAGGTTGTGTAGTATCTGGTTGTTAATCTTATACAATAGTAAAAAATAGTTTAAAACTAAAGATTAGGACACAAATAAATGTGCCAATTGATGTGTCAGTTGATGAAGAAACTTAACAGGCTAAAATTTAAAATTCCTGCTAGGAAATTTTAGGAGATGAGTTTGGATAGCATGGTGTAAGCCTTGACAGTTGGGTTTTCTCTTTTTTGTAATGCAAGTGCCTGATAGAAGTTTTGATTGCAGAGGTATCCACTTCAGTGATGGGGTATCTGCATAAATATCTTGCAGCCATACAGACAGACCTAGAGGCAGACCAGCCCATTCAAATTCCTCTGTTTTAGAGATCTTGGTTGATTTTCATAACCGTCCACTTGGGCCACTTATTTTTTCTCTTCTCTCTTTAAATGTTCATGCCTATATTTTTAAATTCGCCAAGGAAGAGTAAGCACAAGAAACCATAGGCTTCCATCTTCAACTCAATAGAAGCAGAATTCTAAGCCTTACACTTTAAATCTAGCAGGACCCTGTCATGGGGAGCCTGTCTGGTCAGTCTCCATGAACTTTCCTGAATTCCAAATAGCAGATTTGAACATTTGCTAATTCAGGAGGGAAAGGGCTGCAGAGTCAAGGGAGATTTTTAATTCTCTTGAGTCAAAGGGAGTCCAGAAATGTAGTGCAGCCCTGCGGAAAGGGCCCTGTTCCATCTCAAGGAATGCACATAACAATATCTTTAAGCCCTTAGGGAGGCCTGATTTGTTGCAGTCCATGGGGTCACAAAGAGTCAAACACTACTTAGTGAATGAACAACGGCATAGAAGTAAAGCCCAACAATGGAGAATGTCAGATTCTCCACCTGAGGCCAGACTAAAGAAACCAGAAAAGATCTTCAGGATCATCAATGAGATTAAAGTACTGCAGGCCCCACACACACTCTAATCTTAACTTCATCCCCTTGAACCATTGCCATAAATATTCAGCAAGCTCCTTTAGTTGGGACACATAGTTTTTAAAGCCAAGAGCCCACTGTGACCCCTTTTTCCTGACAAAGCAATGTGCTGTGTCTTGTACTTAGTCACTTAGTTGTGTCTGACTCTCTGCAACACCATAGACTCTAGTCCATGAGGCTCTTCTGTCCATGGGAATTCTCCAGGCAAGAATAGTGCACTGGGTGCCATGTCCTCCTCTAGGGGATCTTACCCAACCCAGGGGTCGAACCCATGTCTCTCACATTCCAGGCAGATTCTTTACCAGGGAACCCCAAGAATATAGGAGTGGGTACCCTATCCCTACTCCAGAGGATATTCCTGACACAGGAGTCAAACCAGGGTCTCCTGCACTACAGATGGATTCTTTACCAGCTGAGCTACCAGGGAAGCCTGACAAAGCAATAAAGTTATTTTGCTTCTACTTCACCCAAAACTCTGTCTCCAAGACGGGATTCAGCACTGGTACCCGTGTGTAGGATCAAACCAGTCAATCTTAAAATAAATCAGTCCTGAATATTCACTGGAAGGACTGATGCTGAAGTTGAAGCTCCAATACTTTGGCCACCTGATGCAAAGAACTGACTCATTGGAAAAGACTCTGGTGCTGGGAAAGATTGAAGGCAGGAAAAAAGGGAATGACAGAGGATGAGATGAACAGATGGAATCACCGATTTGATGACATGAGTTTGAGCAAGCTCAGGGCGTTGGTGATGGACAGGGAAGCCTGGCATGCTGCTGCCCATGGGGTCTCAAAGAGTCGAACATGACTGAGTAACTGAACTGACTGACCTGTGTATAGAAAGGGTGAATTTTTGGTATCACTTTCCCTGTGGCCTCACTCTGTGATCCCATATGTGTCATGTAATTTCCAGGACTTGTGAGTCATAAACCTTTCTCTTTCAGAGTTTTCTGATGGTTATTGCTAAGGGCATCTTGCAATTATATTAAGAACCAGAAGGGCCAATCCAGCCATAACACTGGTTATGTTTAGATTGAGACTGGCACAAAACAGATAATGTGAAGCAAGAGGACTTTAAAATATGCATGAGAAGATTAATCAGCATTATCAGCTTTAAAAACTATTATCTACTAATTATGTGCACTTATTATTATGTATCTGGCATAGAGTTAATGCATTATTCCATTTCAAAATAATAGCTCTATGACTGGCTTTCTAGTTCTTGTATAGACAAGAATGATTGCTGGGAGAAATACCAATAACTTCAGATATGCAGATGACACTACTTTTATGGCAGAAAAAAGAGGAACTAAAGAGCCTCTTGATGAAAGTGAAAGAGGAGATTGAAAAAGTTGGCTTAAAATTCAACGTTTAAAAAAGAATGATCATGGCATCCAGTCCCATTACTTCATGGCAAATAGATGGGGAAACAATGGCAACAGTGACAGACTTTATTTTTTTGGGCTCCAAAATCACTGCAGCCATGAAATTAAAAGATCCTTGCTCCTTGGAAGGAAAGCTATGACCAAACCAAAAAGCATATTAAAAAGTAGAGACATTACTTTGTCAACAAAGATCCATATAGTCGAAGCTATGGTTTTTCCGGTAGTCATGTATGGATGTGAGAGTTGGACCATAAAGAAAGTTGAGCACTGAAGAAATGATGCTTTTGAACTGTGGTGTTGGAGAAGCCTCTTAGGAGTTCCTTGAACTGCAAGGAGATCAAACCAATCAATCCTAAAGGAAATCAATCCTGAATATTCATTGGAAGAACTGATGTTGAAGCTGAAGCTCCAACACTTTGGCCACCTGAGGCAAAGAATTGACTCACTGGAAAAGATCCTTATGCTGGGCAAGGTTGAAGGCAGGAGGAGAAGGGGATGACAGAGAACAAGATGTTGAATGGCATCATGGATTCAATGGACATGCGTTTGAGCAGGCCTGGGCAGTTGGTGATGGACAGGGAAGCCTGGCATGCTACAGTCATGTGGTCACAAAGAGTCAGACACGACTGAGTGACTGAAGTGAACTGGTAGACAAGCAAATTGAGACGTACAGAGGTAAAGTGACTTTCCCCAGGTCCTAGGTATGTAAAGGCTCCAACTTCCTGAATGATGGGTCCAAATTGTACATGCTTTAAACTATAATTGGCAGGAGTGGAGAGTTTAATAATCAAATAAGATCAGAGTGGAAGCTTTATTTTGAAATATTAATAAAGTAGCAATAACAGTTCAGAATGTGAAAAGTATTGCCAATTATCTCATTGGGCCCCTCAGAGCAGTCCTGTTGGAGAATTGGGAATTGTAATTAGAAGAAAAAAGCTAATCAGGATTCTGACATTTTGATTCCAATTCTTCCACCACAATGGACATGAGTCTGAGCAAACTTTGGAAGATAGTGAAGGTCAGAGAATCTTGGCATGCTACATCTCATGAGGTCATAAAGAGTCATACATGACTTAGCTACAGAACAGCAAAAGCAACAGCTACCACTGATGGTTCCAGAGGATGATGTATTTTAAATGAATTGAACTTTATTGGGATTTGGAGCTTTGCCATTCCCTGTCTGCCTGAAATGTACCAAATTAAAAATGTGAGTCTTCAATTGATGAGAAGAGTGGTGCCAGAATCTCACTTTAGAACACGTCAAAATCACAATGGGAACAACAACAACAAAAATGAGATCTGTGACTCCCACTCTAGGGGCTTCCTAGTGGTAAAGAACCTGCCTGCCAATCCAGCAGATGTAAAAGATGTGGATTCAATCCCTGGTTCAGGAAGATCCTCCGAAGGAGAGCATGGCAACCTACTCCAGTATTCTTGCCTGGAAAATCCTATGGACAGAGGAGCCTGGTATGCTACCATTCATGGGATCACAAAGAGTTTTTCAGGACTGAGCGACTGCTACTACTACCACCACTCTAAGCAATTCTATTACAATTTTTGAAGTATGGTAAAACTCAGAATTTAATAAATATGAGGTTTCTGTTTCAACCTATCTTCAAAACTAAAGACAGATTTGGGTTGTAGCAGATTTAGGTTATTTGCTCTGTCATGTCTAACTCTTTGTGATCCCATGGACTGTAGCCTGCCAGGCTCCTCTGTCCATAAGATTTTTCAGGCAAGAATACTGGAGTGGGTTGCCTTTTCCTCTTCCAGGAGATCTTCCCAACCTGGAGATCGAATCCACATTTCTTACATTTCCCTTCCATGGCAGGAGGATTCTTTACCACTAACACTACCTGGGAAGCCTCTAATGACAGATTTATGACAAGCTTATTTGTCTTCTCCTGTGATCCATTTTTTCAGCTCCTTATCCTGCTTTACATTTGGCATTGTATTTAAGGGGAAAAATCATAAAAATGACCACTGGAATATTTATTTCTGCCTACTTTTATATGTAGATGCTCCCTGATTTATGATGATTTGACCTAATGACCACTGGAATATTTATTTCTGCCTACTTTTATATGTAGATGCTCCCTGATTTATGATGATTCGACTTAATGATTCTTCAGCTTTATATACAAAGCAACATGAATTCAGTAGAAACTGTATTTTGATCTTTTCCTGGGTTAATGAAATGTGGTGCACAACGGCCCTCTCAGGATGTTGGGCAGCGGCAGTGAGCTGCAGCTCCCAGTCAGCCTCATCATCCAACGTCAAACAACCTTGATACATTTACAACTGTTCTGAATGTATACACTCATTCTGTTTTTCACTATCCAGTTTCAGCATTCAATAAATTACATAGGATATTCAGCACTTCATTATAAGGTGTACTTTGTTTCAGATGATTTTGCCTAATTGTAGGCTAATGTATGTGTTCTGAATGTGAGTTTATCCAGGAAAAGCTATGATGCTTGGTAGGTTAGGTGTGTTAAATGCATTTTGATTTACCAAAATTTTCAGCTTACAGTGGTTTAGGCAGAACATAACCCCATGGTAAGTCAAGCAAGATCTATATATAGTCCCTTTCTTTCTCATGTTAGAAATGATGTTCCTAGTTATGATGTCTAATGCTGCCCTTGTTGTCCATTTCACCTTTGAATTATATAATCTGGAATACAGTAGTAAGAGTAAGGATAAAAGATATGGATAGTCTTCTTTATTAACAGATTATGAGACTAATAAACTTTGACATGCTATGGGTTAATATTAATTCAGGAACTATTTGTTTAACAGTTTTAGGTTAAATACTGCAACAGATGTTGGGAATACAAAGTCAAATAATATGTAATTTATAATCTTAAGAGTCTTACTTTTATTAAAACAAAATTCCATTCAAGTGCAGCATGTAATATCAAAGTACTTAACAGTATCCAATGTTGGAACTGTTGGAGCAAAATGCAGGATAGAATTAGAAGTGGGGGATGGTATTCAGGACAGATAAATCATGGGTTTAGACCTCAAAGTCATACAATTAGCTATTCATTTCAGTTCAGTTCAATTCAGTCCCTCAGTCGTGTCTGACTCTTTGTGACCCCATGGACGGCGGCATGCCAATTATCTATTGGTACAGTAAAAATTAATAGCCACTTATTTTTTAAATTCAAGATTTCTTATATATTTTTATGTATTTAGGAGTTTGTTACAGTGATTTACATGATAAAGCCAGAGAAAAGTAGTTGAAGTGGCAAAGGAGAAAGAAATCCTCCAAAAACATTCCACAAATAAGAGACAAGGCTTTATGATTAATAGAAAGAGGAAAGAGAAAAAAAGATCTGAAGAATCAAACCAGATTAACAATAGAAAATTTTTTCACACCTGGAGTGAGCAGTTGGCTATTGGGGAGAAATCGTTTATCACTTGAAAATGCCATCAATTAAGTAATCCAATGTATGTTCAAAACAGATTACAATGAACTGAAAAATGAACTGAAGAAGTCATTTGTGTTTTGATCACTAACTCAATCTATAGTTGCTACTAACAAGGCACCAATAAAAACATTCTGTTTCTCCACCCAGGTACTGAATTAATTGACAGACAAAGAAGGAGGTTCATATGGAGACTGAAATATCTAACAGCAAATGAACAGTGCCTAATTTGAGAATGAGAGCCTAAAAGTACTTCCTGACTCCAAATCTTAGGATGAGACAGACTCACACACCCAATGGCAGGATGGAACCTTCTTCCTAAGAGGAAAAAGATACAGCTCGACTGATCATAATTTATTCCCCGCTGCCCCAAAAAATATATCAATTAGATAAGTCACTGCTCCATCTCAGGGGCAGAAAGAGGTTAGGAGCATTATCAGGGAAAATCTCTGTAAGCCAGACTATGTCCAATATTTCTATGATATCCCTCTATTTTTATCATATTTATGGCAGATTTATGTTGATGTATGGCAAAACCAATACAAGATTGTAAAGTAATTAGCCTTCAATTAAAATAAATAAAGTTATATTTAAAAAAAAAGAAATAGAAAATGTGCCAATCATTAAGTTGTTGATCATCTCACTGTAAAAAGTCCTGGAGGAAGCTAAGCTGGTAGCAGAGTGTTTAATTTTGTAGCTCAGCAGTGGAAGAATCTGAATTGGTTTGATTCTCTTGGTTGACTCCCTTAAGATAACATGGTTCCATTAGAGCTGCCACTGTTCCAAGTCTTCTTTTGACAGTATCTATTACCCCAG
The DNA here is from genome assembly GCF_055505025.1 of Bos grunniens. Classification (NCBI taxonomy): domain Eukaryota; kingdom Metazoa; phylum Chordata; class Mammalia; order Artiodactyla; family Bovidae; genus Bos; species Bos grunniens. The sequence continues at coordinate 19,891,916 of NC_141184.1, read as the reverse complement.
AGTAATTAAGTGGTCTTTCAGTTTTCTCTGGTTGGTTTAGTTGCTAAGTCATGTCTGACTCTTGTGACCCCACGGACTGCAGTGCATCAGGTTCTTCTGTCCTTGGAATTTCCCAGCCAAGAATACTGGAGTGAGTTGCCATTTCTTTCTCTTTCCCACCCAGGGATCAAACCTGGGTCTCCTGCATTGCAGGTAGACTCTTTACCAACTGAGCTAGGATGGAATCTTAAATACATTAGCATAATTTTTTCCAGAAACCTCACATCAGATGTCTTCTGATGTTTTCTTTGATTATTGTTCCAACCCTAAACTAATTAAAGACAAAGGGGAGTGGAATTAAACTCTGAAAATCTTCAGAATTTATCCCATGAAGTTCTTGGAGGAAACCATCATTCCTCAGCTCATCATTGAAAAGGGGAGAAAAGTCAGATACTCTGGCAAAGAAGTCAAAAGATTAAATAATGCTGATCAAGTCTTCTTTTTCTCCCCAGCCACCATTCATTTGCCATCTTACAGTGGAGATTTAAGTTTTTGGAATAAATGCCCTAGTATTCATTTATAGATAGAGTGGAATGCTGAAGTCTGCAAATATCAAGTTTTATGCAAATGCAAAACATTAATATAATTCAATTTTATGTTATGTTGAATTATTCTAACATAAATGAAAACTGAAACATAATCAAAATCAATTTAACCAACTAATCAAATAGAATCACTGAGAAAAGTAACATTACCTACAATTGAATTCTTTGATCATTCTATCTTTTATGAAGTCTTTTTTCCTTCTCTTTCAGCTATGTAAAACAAGCATCTAATATAAAATAAAAGCTTCTTTGTAATGTATTAAAATAAAGATATATGTCTGAAATTCTCTATTTTTTTACATAAGGAAACATAAAATTTTCTCACATACATTGTAGGAAAATGAGAAATAGCTAAGTTATATAATTAATTAGCATAACAATACATGTTGACTGATAATAATATTTGACGAAGGAAAAATATCATACCTGGCTTCAACCTTCCAGTGTAAATTTAAAAAAATATATATATGATCACCTTTTGATTTAAAAAAATATTTTGCAAGATGTATTTAATTAAACGTGCAATTTAAATAGGATGTTGCAAATGTTCAGAATATCATGTGGTTAGGTGATTACCACAGCTCTGTGGTTCTTAATTACCCATATAAAGGCGGAAAGAATCAGCAGTCAAATGGGTGTAATTATCACATTTATAGAAGAACATGACTCTCTGGATGGAGTTTTCTGCAAGGCTCATTTGCTATTACAAAGTCAGTAGCAGAGCATTTCAATACAAATGAGAATGGGAGAATGGAGAAAATATGGTAGAGAGTCACAACTTTTCAAAGTTTATCTTGGTAAATTTCTGAAAATGTGAAATCCAAATAAAAGCAAGCTCATACTGAAAGGCGTACTTATGGTAACTGAAAACTTCTGGTGCTATAGATTCCACTAAGATATATCATTTCATTAAAGCTCAAGGACAGGAGGAAAGTTCAGAGGGCCACCAACTGTAAATTGTCATCTTTGTTGCTTGGCTGCATTGAATATATCGACATGGAGAAGATTTTCTGTCTGGAGCAGCTGTAAATATGCAGGTCGAGGTCCCAGATGCCCAGCTGAATAAACTCTGTGGCAATTGGTATACGTGCATGCAGTTAGAAATCAAAGAGAAATATAGGCTTTTCCTTCTAATAATTATGCTTTGCTATTAGTCAGGAGTAATGACTCTCAGCAGCACTGTTTTTAGTAGAGTTATAAAGATTAGAAACATAATTGACTCATGGATGCCTTGGATGTCTAAAAACTTCTCATGAGTCAGTATATTAAATGTCTAATTATAGGCAATGATAATTCTTTTCCTGTGACATGTCCCAATGGTGGTTTGGATTGTAAAAGCAAATAAAAGAACTGAGAATAGCTACATGACTCAGGTTTTAAAATAAATGTCTTTTTTTTCTTATGTAGCAGGTGAACTTTGCTAAATAGTCACCAGTACCAGAGTCTGTTTGTTTAACTTATGCTAGAGAAGACCCCCCAAAATGCCCATATGTCAGTAACTCTTAATGAATTGGATGAGTGTGTGTTAAGTTGCTTTTTCAGTCGTGTCTGACTCTTTGTGACCCCATGGACTATAGCCTGGCAGGCTCCTCTGTCCATGGGATTCTCCAAGCAAGAATACTGGAGATGGTTTCCTTTCTAAAAGAGATCTTCCTGACCCAAGGGATAAAACCCATGCCTCTTATGTCTCTAGCATTGGAAGGTATGTTCTCTACCAACACTGTTACCTGGGAACACAATGAAATGGACATATCCTTTTACAACATCAGGAAAAAAAATCCAAGCACACACACACACACACACACACACACACACACACACACCACCATCCAATATCAAGAACAAGAACTAGGAATGAGAAATTATTATAAATAAATGTATAATTTATACTTTTATAATTATTATAAATAAATACATACATATTTTCATACTAATATGTTTTGACAAACATACCTGTCAATGAACACACAAATGCTTGAGAAAGTTAGAAATCCATCAGTACGTACAAGAAAACAAGATGCAAAGGGAACTGAGGTTCCACAAGAAATAAAACCATTGAGATTTTATGTCATCAAGATTATATACTTTTGCCAAACCACCTAAACTTATATTCCCCCTTTTCCCTTCTCTCCATCTTTATATTTCTTCCTCCTTTTATTTTTAATTACACCAGAATAAAGATATACAACTAAAATTTATTTGTAATGATCACTTTCTTGGTGCAGATGTTGCCACTCAGGTGTTGATTGAGTTTATCTCAGTTGCCACATGGTTTATGATTCCAATAGTTGTCCATCTCATCCAATCATAGCAAAATACTGGTAATTTCCACAAGAAAAATATATTGAAATATTCAGAATTAGGCATATTTAGTGATATTGGTACTCTCTATGAAAGAAGTTAGTGGAGGTGACAGAATTCCCACTGAGTTATTTAAAATCCTAAAAGTGCAGCTGTTAGAGTGCTGCACTCAATATGCCAGCAAATTTAGAAAACTCAGCAGTGGCCACAGTACTGGAAAAGGTCAGTTTTCATTCCAATCCCAAAGAAGGGTAATGCCAAAGAATGTTCAAACTACTATCATACAATTATGCCCATTTCACATAACAGCAATGTTATGCTCAAAATTCTTCAAGCTAGGCTTTAGAAGTACATGAGCTAAAGACTTCCAGATATACAAGCTGGATTTCAAAGAGGCAGAGGAACCAGAGATCAAATTGCTAGCATTTGTTGGATCATGGAGAAAGCAAGTGAGTTTCAGAAAAAACATCTACTTCCACTTTATTGACTATACCAAAGCCTTTGACTGTGTGGATCACAACAAACTGTGGAAAATTCTTAAAGAGATGGAAGTACGAGATCATCTTATCTGTCTAAGAAGAAGTCTGTATGTAGGCCAAGAAGCAACAGTTAGAACTGGACATGGAACAGACTGGTTCAAAATTGGAAAAGAAGTACGATAAGGCTGTATATTATCATCCTGCTTATTTAGCTTCTATGTAGAGCACATCACATGAAAAGCCAGACTGGATCAGTCATAAATTGGAATCAAGAATTTGAAGAGAAACATCAACAATATCTCAGATATTGTTGCAGATATGCAGATAATACCACCCTAATGGCAGAAAGTGAAGAGGAACTAAAGAATCTCTTGTTGAGGGTGAAACAGGAAAGAGAAAAATATGGATTGAAACTCAACGTTAAAAAAAAAAAAAAACTAAGATCATGGCATTTGGTTCCATCACTTTATGGCAAATAGAAAGGAAAAAAGTGGAATCAATGGCAGACTTTATTTTCTTGGTCTCCAAAATCACTGCAAACAGTGACTGTAGTCGTGAAATTAAAAGATGCTAGCTCCTTGGGAGGAAAGCTATGACAAACCTAGACAGCATATTGAAAAGCAGAGACATCACTTTGCTGACAAAGATCCATAGAGTCAAAGCTATGTTTTTTTTTTTTTTTCCTGTAGTCATATACTGATGTTAGGGTTGGACCATAAAGAAGGCTGAGCACCAAAGAATTGATACTTTCAAAGCGTGGTACTGGAAAAGACTCTTGAGAATCCCTTGGACTACAAGGAGATCAAACCTGTCAATATTAAAGGAAATGAACTCTGGATACCCCAGTGGAAGGACTGATGTTAAAGATGAAGTTCCAGTACTTTGGCCACCGGATATGAAGAGCCTACTCGTTGAAAAGACCCTGATGCTGGGAAAGATTGAAGGCAAAAGAAGAAAGGGGCAACAGAGGGTAAGACGTTTAGGCAGCATCACTGACTCAGTGGACATGAATCTGAGCAAACTTTGGGAAATTGTGGATAACAGAAGAGCCTGGTGTGCTGCTAAAACTCAGAAGAAGCCTTTATTGTTTTATACATCTCTTACAGTAACTGTGATACATCACTAACACAGTATTTCATTGAATGAAACAGATGTGATAGTATGTCAATTTAATAATTGATTTTTTACTATTTCTCCCTTGAAATGTGTTCTTTTTACAATTTTGTATACAATAGAAAATAGAACACGTTAACTTCATCAGTTGTTTGCAATGATTACTTAAGTATTTTATCTGTTTGATTTTAAGCAATTTCATAGGTGACACTAGTGGTTAAGAACCTGTCTACCTGTAGAATACCATGTAAGAAACGAGTTGCCAGTCCAGGTTCGATGCGCGATACTGGATGCTTGGGGCTGGTGCACTGGGACGACCCAGAGGGGTGGTGTGGGGAGGGAGGAGGGAGGAGGGTTCAGGATGGGGAACACATGTATGCCTGTGGCAGATTCATTTTGATATTTGGCAAAACTAATACAATTATGTAAAGTTTAAAAATAAAATAAAATTTAAAAAAAAAATAAATAGAACAGTTTGAAAAATCAAAAAAAAAAAATCAAAAAAATCAAAAAAAAAAAAGAACCTGTCTACCAATGCAGTAGATATAAGAGACGTAGGTCCGATTCTTGGCTTAGGAAGATCCTCTGGAGGAGGTACTGGCAACCCAGTCCAGTATTCTTGCCTGGAGAATCCCATGGACAGAGGAGCCTGGTGGGCTACAGTCCACAAAGACACAACTGAAGCAACTATATGCATGTATGCATAGATGCATGCAATACTAGTTTTAAACAAGAAAGCCAGTACACTGCATTGTAAATATTGAAAATTTAAAGCTCTATCCAATTTAGGCCTGATCCAATTTTGTCAGCTTGTGGGAGGGAGCGGGTATGGGAGGAAGACTGATACAATCTGATATGACTTGCTTTCTTAAAATTTGATGACCCACAGGTGACATTTAAACAGACGCCTCAGACAACAGAGGATGAGATAGTTGGATGGCATCATCAACTCAATGGACATGAGTTTGAGTCAACCCTGGGGAAACAGTAAAGGATAGGGAAGCCTGGTGACCTGCAGTCCATGGGGTCACAAAGAGTCGGACACAACTTAGTGACTGAACAACAACAAAGTACTGGAGGGAAATGTGAACACACTGCACATCTCTGCAATGAAATCTTCTCAGAATCTTTAACTCCAGCTCTTATATACTCCATGTAGGAGATAGACTAAGGCTGGCCAAACCAATTCCAGAAATTCCAGTGCATCCTGAAGAGCTAGTTTAACACCAGGTTTCAAGATTCTAGGGTCCTTGGTACCTACTCAGTTGTTCCCTGACTTTGGGGTCACAGCCCAACAAGCTTTTAGTTAACATTTTTTATATTAAACTGGTTAATTCTTTGTGGAGCTACTATGTATAACAACAATTCAATTAAACATTTTGCTGTAAAAATAATTCCACCAAGCACTTTGAGGTAGAATTTAATGTCCACAACATCCATATGGTGCCGTTGTGATTCTTTTGTAGATGACACAAACAAAGAATCCAAGATTTTACATAACCCATTCAAGGTCAACCAACTGTAAACGGCAGAGCTGAGATCAGGCCCAAGGTTTCCAAGTCTCTCCATAAAAGTTAAAGACAGTGAACATAACATCCTTTGACTGTTTCCTGTGTGCCAGTCATTGTTAGTCTTTTCCATTCTGCTATCTCACATATTCTCACAAGAACAAAACAAAAATATATTATTCTCTTTCATAAGGAGAATGGAAAGCGATTATACTCACTTCCCAAGGTCATAAAGTACCTAATTGCACAACCAAAGTGTGATTTTTTAAAAATATAAAGCCTGTGCACATTAAATTACACGAGTCTGCCTTCTGGCAATTATATCTTGTTTACTTCACTACAAATCCTGCCTACTGCCTTAGGCATCTCTGCAATTGACTACATTTATTAAAATGGGTAGGCAGAGATTTTCTATGACATGATTCATGCAAAGGCAGCAACATTCATTAGTTTATTCCCAGTACCAATAATTAATTTATAAGGCTATCAGGCACTATTGCAAGAGTTAGGTAAACCATAATAAATAAGGAAGACATTGTATCGGCCTTGATTAGCCCACACTTCTGTGATTCTGAAAGAGTGTAACTACCGCTGCAAAGATTTAGTAGAACTGGGAACAATTACAACATACTAAGGGAGCAGCAAAGAACAATTTCAATGAACCTGATACGTGAGGTGAGATTGAAGAACAAAAAACTAAACAGTTCAGACAAAAGGGACAGAGAGGAGATTACTAAGGAAGTAGTAAGGTTGAGAATCAACAGTTATGAGTAATTTGGTATAGTAGAAGCATTGAGTATATGGAAATAAGACAAGATTATTGTTGCCACAAAGGAAAGAAAAAGTAAACAGCTGTAACATTTGATTTGGTTTGTTTCCATTCATCTGATCAGTCTTTTATTCTTCTAATCATTTCTTGGCTTGTATTTCCTGAGTTACTGCCAGCTGCCGGTGATGAAACAGAAGCACAATATATCCCTGGCCCTACTTTCTTGGAATTGCCATGAATGCTATCAAGATCTAGCCCATGGAGTTGGAAGATTTTGTCTTCTATTGCACTTCACAGCCCTGGTCCTGTTAAAACTTTGCCAGGGGCCAAAGCAATGTGTTCACATGGACTGGTGATTCTAATTTTTTGAAAATTAATTAATAGATTTTATTTTTAAAGTAGTTTTAAGTTTATAGAAAAATTCAACAGATAATATAGAATTTCATACACCTCCTCCTCATCTTCCCCCTAATTCAGTTATTGTTGTTTAGACTCAGTCATGTCCAATTCTTTGTGATGCCATGGACTGCAGCATGTCAGGTTTCCTGTCACTCACTATTTTCTGGAGTTTGCTCAACTTCATGCCCATTGAGTGGGTGATGCTATCTAACCATCTCATCCTTTCCCACTTTTTTCTCCTTTTGCCTTCAATCTTTTCCAGCATCAGGGTCTTTTCCAATGAGTCAGCTTTTCTTACCAGGTGGCCAAAATATTGGAACTTCAGCTTCAGCATCAGTCCTTCCAAAGAATATTCAGGTTTGATTTCCTTTAGGATTGATGGGTTTTATGTCCTTGCAGTTCAAGGGATTCTCAAAAGTCTTCTCTAGCATTAGAGTTGATGAAAACATCAATGCCTTGGCACTCAGTCTTCTTTAAACTGTTACACTCTCTGTTAAACTTTCATATCCATGCATGACTACTAGAAAAACTGTAACTTTGACTATATGGATCTTTGTTGGCAAATGATGTTTTTGCTTTACAATAAAATCTTTCCTTTGAAATACAGTTAAGGTATTAAACACATCTTGCATTAGTGTGAAGTACTTGTTATAACTGATGAATACACACTGATATACTATTTTTTTAATGCATTTTCTAAGCCTTCCAGTATAATGTGGAAGAGGGATAGTAAGAAGAGTTATCCTTACATTGTTCCTGATCTTAGGGGAGAAAGCATCAAGTTTCTTAGTATTAAGCATGTTAACTATACATGTTCTACAGAACATATGTATATGAACATAATGATGTTCTTTATCAAGTTGAGAAAGTTCTCCTCTACTTATAGATTTCTGGGAGGGTACTTTCTATCATGAATTTGTTTTGTTTTTTGTCAAATCCTTTTTCTGCATCTATTAGTATGATCATGTGTGTTTTCTTCTTTAGCCCATTCATGTGCTATATTGCATTAGTTGATTTTTACATTTTAATATGCTTTGTACAACTGTAATTAATTCCACTTAGGTGTAGTATATAATTATTTATACTTGAAAAATTTTATTTGTTAATATTCTGCTGAGGCTTTTGCATCTATGAGATATATTAGGCCATAATTTCCTTTCTTGTAATTTTTTTTTTAGGTTTGGGTATTAATATTAGGACAATATTGCTTATAGGACAAAATAGGAAATGATTCCTCTTCTTCTATTTTCAGAAGACATTTTTGAGGATTGGTATAATTCTTCATATGTATTTTCTTATATAATATTCATCAATGAAAACATGTGGTCTCTGATTATCTCTGGAAAGTTGTTATCAATTTCTTTGACATGAGACTATTCAAATCAGTTTTTAAAAGTAGGGAAGATTTGGGAGAATGTCATTGAAACATCTGAAATGTCATGTATGAAACGAGATGCCAGTCCAGGTTCAGTGTACGATGCTGGATGCTTGGGGCTGGTGCGCTGGGAAGGCCCAGGGGGATGGTATGGGGAGGTTGGGAGGGAGGAGGGTTCAGGATGGGGAGCATGTGATTTTTTTTTAAAAAATAAAATTAAAAAAAAAAAATAAATAAATAAATAAAAAGAAATGAGCTATCAACATACCCAATGATACTGATGAACATTAAATGCATATTGCTAAGTAGAATAAACCAATATGAAAAAGCTACAAAAAAAAAAAATACCTCATCAAGGCATGCTATCAAAGATGAAAAAAAAAATAAAATAAAAAAAATAAAAGTATCTAACATTTTAAAGAATGCTTCATTTATACTCTTTCCATCCTTTTGTCTGTCATTCCCATGGAACCTCCCTTTACCACAAGTGACCCTGAAGGGGTATAGGCAATTTTAACATCTTGCTAAAGAAAAATTGGGCTAAGTAGAGTTTCTGTGTAGTAGGGTGTGACTTTCAGTTAATTTAGCATTTAGTAAAGTTATTTCAGGCTGTTGAGGGTAACACTGGTTTCCCTAAGTTCTCCAGTTGTGCTCTTATCAACTTCTCATACTGACACAAAGCCTTACTGGGATATGACTGGATCATGGAACATAGCACTGCAAGTATTCAGGTAATAGAAAAGAATCAAGGACTTACGTATAGTCTTTGGAAAATGCTTCTGATCATTGGTAGTTACAAAATTTAAAATGGAGAAGTTGGGTCTCATTGACTTTCTACCTTGTTAAAAAGGTGCAATGATATATCATATACAATACCCAATACACTATTTTCTAGGCATAATGTAAAACTGAAGTTATAGGAATCTCTGAATGAAGGTTTAAACATGCAATAATAATATTGTTTGTTTATTACTATCTGCATAACAATTTATAATAACATAATTGTGTGACATAATCATAATTATGCCCTCATAAATTTCTCATTCCCACTAACAATCCCAAAGAAATAAATATTGATCAATTATCTTAGTGGAAAGCTTGAATTTTAAAAACAATTTTATAAAATTGCTTTTATATAAGGAAATTCTCAAAATTATTGGTGAAAAAAATATCAGAAAATGATGTAAGCAGATAATTTATAAAATACTTGTATTGTTGACTAAATTTGAGGTATTTCTAATTGTCAGTTGTTTTGTATTTGTTGTAATGTTCTTTTCTTTATACAAAAAGTTGAATTTAATTTTATATTCAAGACTGTGTATTTATTCTTAAAGAGGATTCATTACATTTTATAAATTGTGTAAAGTTCAGACCCCATAAAAATTGACTCTACTCTTGTTTTGAGGCCATTTCTGAAATGCATACATAGTGAAAATTATGTCTTATTTGTGGGCTGGATCTTTTTGCACTGAGATCTTATTTCCTATTGTAATATTTTTGCTTTGCAGCCTCCTCTAACCAATACTAATTATAGTTGCCCCAAACCTTGCATTGCATACTATATATATTGCTATCTTTATATTTAAAATCTTTTTGTGGGGATATTTTTAGATGTGTCTTTTATAAAAGCATATTCTTAATCATGCTTTTTCTTATGCATTCTCAAATTCTATTTGAACTAAGTCTTTTAACCTATTTGATTTAATCTTATTACTGGAATATTTAGTGGTAAAATGCTTTTTTTTTTCCTGATCTGTTCTGGTTTTTTTTTTTTTTGCTTTTTGCTTTCCTGCCTACGTTTGCCTTCAGATCTTATCTATCTTGGTGCCATTACCTTATATAAATTTGGTTTATAATGTCTCTTTCTGCTCTTTTAATAATCATGTGATATCTATTTAATAGATATAATTATTTAATAATCCTCCCTTCAAGAAAGTTGGTTTATGAGTCCTTATTTTAAATCTGTGCTGATATTAGTGACTTGCACATCAACAGAATGAATAGAATGCAAACAAAGTGACCCTGGATGTGAGGTTAGACACGACTGAGTGACTGATCTGATCTGATCTGATATACATATATATATATATATATATATATATATATATATATATATAAAATACACGTGCTCAGCTGCTCAGCTGTGTACGACTCTTGCGAATCCATGGACTCTAAGCCTGCCAGGCTTTCCTGTTCATGGGATTTTTCAGGAAAGAATACTGGAATGTATTGTCATTTCCTTCTTCAGGGTTAAATACACATATATTATACAGAAACAAATATATTTAAATATGTAGACATATAATGCATAATATATAAAATAATATATAAAATTTATAGATTTAAACAGTATATAGAATCACTATATACATTTTAAAATGATTAAGTGTATATCAAATAAGTATATATGTTTTTAATTAACTCATAAATATGGCAATACTCAATATTAGTTGAATATATGTGTATATATATATATACATATATATATTTGAATTTTCAGTGAACTAACTTCTATTGTGATGATTCAAGACTGAGAAAAACTGCATTAATTTCCTATTTATAACAAAAAACTCACACATAATCCACTATCCTTTTTTGTCACTAATAAATTATTTAAAGGAATTCAGTAGAAAATATATAGAAATATAAACACTTTTGGATGCAAATATTAAAAGTAACAAACACTATAGCACTGTTGTTTCTAAGTTGTTATGCTACAAAACACATGTCAAGGAAATGGTTCATTTTTAACTCCCATTTCACAAAATATTTATCATTTTTTTCTGCATCTTCTTTTTTATGAAATATATGATGCAGTCTAATGTATTAAATATATGGATTCTAGATTTAACTAACTCTGCATATAAATCTTACTAATGCAATTGTCAGACCTATAACTTGGAGAAAAGTCATAGATTTTCTCTGCTTTAGTTTTCTCATCAGTAAAATGGCTTTTTTTTTTAATTTCATGGATATTTTTAAGTATTTAAGGACGGGTTATTAGTGAGAAGCAAATAAATAACCTAAGTACAGATCACATAGTAAACTCTACTAATACATACTAGGCTACACTGTTGCAAAAATTCAACTGTGATTTCAAAAAAATACAATATATTTTCACTATGTAAATGAAATTATTTTATGCATGATGGGCTATTATTTGTGATGAATTTTGTCACATTAAACCAAATCCTGTATGAATAATATTAAGAAAGAGGAAAGAATTTAACCAAAAAATATTCTATATATATATAGTCACATGCTACTTAACAACATGTGAACAATTAAAATTGAAAAACAAAAAATTCAATTACATTAGCATCAAAAATTGTACTTTATGAAAATTTAGGTAGACACTTAACAACTTTCCATATGACCTGTGTATTAGGTATCCATTTCTCTGATAAAGCACTTTAACATTTAATAACTACAAAGCGCACTAATTCTTTGCTCATTCATGTGTTGCTTGATTGACTAATCAGTGTGAGGATTCCCTGGCAGCTCAGCTGGTAAAGAATCCACCTGCAATGAAGGAGACCCCAGTTCAATTCCTGGGTTGGGAAGATTCCCTGGAGACAGGATAGGCTACCCACTCTAGCATTCTTGGGCTTCCCTGGTGCCTCAGACAGTAAAGAATTTGCCTGCAATACGGGAGACCTGGATTCCATCCTTGGGTGGGAATATCCCATGGAGGAGGGCATGGCAACCCATTCCAGTATTCTTGCCTGGAGGATCCCAATGGAAAGCAGAGTCTGATGGACTAGAATCCATGGGGTCATGAAGAATCAGACAGGACTGAGCTACTAAGTACAGCACAACAGATAGAAGAAGGCTTTAGTTCCTCCACTCCTAGGATCCCTGGAGTCTCCATAGCATGAAAATGAGTAACATGGCTATGGCTTCATCTAGAATGAAGGTTCCAAGAGATTAAGAGGCACACAGAGCAGAACCCTCAGAAGATACGGAGGGGCCGTCATGGTCAACAAAAGAGTCTGAAATGCAGTACTTGGATGCAATCTCAAAAATGACAGAATGATCTCTGTTCGTTTCCAAGGCAAACCATTCAATATCACAGTAATCCAAGTCTATGCCCCAACCAGTAACACTGAAGAAGCTGAAGTTGAACGGTTCTATGAAGACCTACAAGACCTTTTAGAACTAACACCCAAAAAAGATGTCCTTTTCATTATAGGGGACTGGAATGCAAAAGTAGGAAGTCAAGAAACACCTGGAGTAACAGGCAAATTTGGCCTTGGAATACGGAATGAAGCAGGGCAAAGACTAATAGAGTTTTGCCAAGAAAATGCACTGGTCATAACAAACACCCTTTTCCAACAACACAAGAGAAGACTCTACACATGGACATCACCAGATGGTCAACACCAAAATCAGACTGATTATGTTCTTTGCAGCCAAAGATGGAGAAGCTCTATACAGTCAGCAAAAACAAGACCAGGAGCTGACTGTGGCTCAGACCATGAACTCCTTACTGCCAAATTCAGACTGAAATTGAAGAAAGTAGGGAAAACCACTAGACCTTTCAGGTATGACCTAAATCAAATCTCTTATACAGTGGAAGTGAGAAATAGATGTAAGGACCTAGATCTGATAGATAGAGTGCCTGATGAACTATAGAATGAGGTTTGTGACATTGTACAGGAGACGGATCAAGACCATTCCCATAGAAAAGAAATGCAAAAAAAGCAAAATGGCTGTCTGGGGAGGCCTTACAAATAGCTGTGAAAAGAAGAGAAGCGAAAAGCAAAGGAGAAAAGGAAAGATATAAACATCTGAATGCAGAGTTCCAAAGAACAACAAGAAGAGATAAGAAAGCCTTCTTCAGTGATCAATGCAAAGAAATAGAGGAAAACAACAGAATGGGAAAGACTAGGGATCTCTTCAAGAAAATCAGAGATACCAAAGGAATATTTCATGGAAAGATGGGCTCGATAAAGGACAGAAATGGTATGGACCTAACAGAAACAGAAGATATTAAGCACGATACTGGATGCTTGGGGCTAGTGCACTGGGATGACCCAGAGGGATGGTATGGGGAGGGAGGAGGGAGGAGGGCTCAGGATGGGGAACACATGTATACCTGTGGCGGATTCATTTCAATATTTGGCAAAACTAATACAATTATGTAAAGTTTAAAAAATAAAATGAAATTTAAAAAAGTTGAATATGAAAAAAAAAAAGAAAGAAGATATTAAGAAGAGATGGCAAGAATACACAGAAGAACTGTACAAAAAAGATCTTCACGACCCCGATAATCACGATGGTGTGATCACTGACCTAGAGCCAGACATTCTGGAATGTGAAGTCAAGTGATAGGTAATAATAATCATAAAACCAGACAGAAAGAAGTTCTTAAGAGCATATTTTAGATGAGGCAAATCACACCACCTTGAAATATGTATGTATCACATAGAGGCAATAAAATAAAATTATGTAAGAGAATAAAATGTCACAAATACATTTCTATTGTGTACTACTCATAAAAAAAAAAAAAAAAAAAGTGGGCCTTAGAAAGCATCACTACGAACAAAGCTAGTGGAGGTGATAGAATTCCAGTTGAGCTATTTCAAATCCTGAAAGATGATGCTGAGAAAGTGTTGCACTCAATATGCCAGCAAAATTGGAAAACTCAGCAGTGGCCACAGGACTGGAAAAGGTCAGTTTTCATTCCAATCCCAAAGAAAGGCAATGCCAAAGAATGCTCAAACTACTGCACAATTGCACTCATCTCACACGCTAGTAAAGTAATGCTCAAAATTCTCCAAGCCAGGCTTCAGCAATATGTGAACCGTGAAGTTCCTGATGTTCGTGCTGGTTTTTCCTAGAAAAGGCAGAGGAACCAGAGATCAAATTGCCAACATCCGCTGGATCATGGAAAAAGCAAGAGAGTTCCAGAAAAACATCTATTTCTGCTTTATTGACTATGCCAAAGCCTTTGACTGTGTGGATCACAATAAACTGTAGAAAACTCTGAAAGAGATGGGAATACCAGACCACCTGATCTGCCTCTTGAGAAATTCGTATGCAGGTCAGGAAGAAACAGTTAGAACTGGACATGGAACAACAGACTGGTTCCAAATAAGAAAAGGAGTTTGTTAAGGCTGTGTACTGTCACCCTGTTTATTTAACTTCTATGCAGAGTACATCATGAGAAACGCTGGACTGGAAGAAACACGAACTGGAATCAAGATTGCTGGGAGAAATATCAATAACCTCAGATATGCAGATGACACCACCCTTATGGCAAAAAATGAAGAAGAACTCAAAAGCCTCTTGATGAAAGTGAAAGAGGAGAATGAAAAAGTTGGCTTAAAGCTCAACATTCAGAAAACGAAGATCGTGGCATCTGGTCCCACCACTTCATGGGAAATAGATGGGGAAACAGTGGAAACAGTGTCAGACTTTATTTTTTGGGGCTCCAAAATCACTACAGATGATGACTGCAGCCATGAAATTAAAAGACACTTACTCCTTGGAAGAAAAGTTATGACCAACCTATATAGCATATTCAAAAGCAGAGACATTACTTTGTCAACAAAGGTTCATCTAGTCAAGACTATGGTTTTTCCTGTGGTCATATATGGATGTGAGAGTTGGACTGTGAAGAAGGCTGAGCGCTAAAGAATTGATGGTTTTGAACTGTGCTGTTGGAGAAGACTCTTGAGAGTCCCTTGGACTGCAAGGAGATCCAACCAGTCCATTCTGAAGGAGATCAGCCCTGGGATTTCTTTGGAAGAAATGATGCTAAAGCTGAAACTCTAGTACTTTGGCCACCTCATGCGAAGAGTTGACTCATTGGAAAAGACTCTGATGCTGGGAGGGATTGGGGGCAAGAGGAGAAGGGGACGACAGAGGATGAGATGGCTGGATGGCATCACTGACTCGATGGACTTGAGTCTGAGTGAACTCCGGGAGTTGGTGCTGGATAGGGAGGCCTGGCGTGCTGCGATTCATGGGGTCGCAAAAGTCGGACACTACTGAGCGACTGATCTGATCTGACTCAGAGCTCAAATTGCATCCCTTCAGCCACATTCTATTCATTTACATAAGTCTCAGAGTCCAGCAGACAACCAAGGGTAGGAGAATTAGTTTCTGCCTTTGGAAGTAATGAGTGTCAAACAATTTGCAGACATATGGTAAAACAATTGCAACCTGTGCATTGGAAAATGCAAGGTAATTTGAGAGAAAAAATTAAAAAATTAACAAATAGATCAGGAAATAAAACATGCCCACAGACTGGAATATTTTTATTAATTCTCTCTGAATGTATCCATCCTCTGAATACAGTCATAATAAAAATCAAGCAGGGTTGTGAGTATGTGTGCAGGTAATATAAATTTTGACAATATGGTTTTAAAGTATACACCTAATATCAGTACAATAAAGGACAGAAATGGTATGGAACTAACAGAAGCAAAAGATATTAAAAAGAGGTGCCAAGAATACACAGAACTATACAAAAAAGATCTTCATGGACCAGAAAACCAAGATGGTGTGATCATTCACTTCCAGCCAGACATCCTGGATTGTGAGGTTAAGTGGGCCTTAAGAAGCATCACTAGGAACAAAGCTAGTGGAAGTGATGAAATTCCAGTTGAGCTATTTCAAATCCTAAAAGATGATGCTCTGAAAGTGCTGCACTCAAAATAAAAGAAAATTTGGAAAATTCAGCAGTGGCCACAGGACTGGAAAGGGTCAGTTTTCATTCCAATCCCCCTGAAAAGGCAATACCAAAGAATGTTAAAACTTCCACACAATTGCAATCATCTCACATGTTAGCAAAAGAATGCTCAAAATTCTCCAAGTCAGTCTTCAACAGTATGTGAACCTTGAAATTCCAGATGTTCAAGCTGGATTTAGAAAAGTCAAAAGAACCAGAGATCAAATTGCTAACATCCATTGGTTCATCAAAAAAGCAAGGGAATTCCAGAAAAAACATCAACTTCTGCTTTACTGATTACGCCAAAGCCTTTGACTGTGTGGATTGCAACAAACTGTGCAAAATTCTGAAAGAGATGGGAATACCAGACCACCCAACCTGCCTCTTGAGAAATCTGTATGCAGGTCAAGAAGCAACAGTTAGAATTGGACATAAAACAGACTGTTTCCAAATCAGGAAAGGAGTATGTCCAGGCTGTATATTGTCACTCTGCTTATTTAACTTAGATGCAGAGTACATATTGTGAAATGCTGGGCTGGATAAAGCAAAAGCTAGAATCAAGATTGCCAGGAAAAATAACAATAACCTCAGATATGCAGATAACAACATGCTTATGGCAGAAAGTGAAGAAGAACTAAAGGGCCTCTTGATGAAAGTGAAAGGAGAGTGAAAAGTTGTTTTAAAACTCAACATTCAGAAAACTAAGATCATGTCATCCGGTCCCATCAGTTCATAGCAAATAGATAGAGAAACAACGGAAATAGTGACTGACTTTATTTTCTTGGGCTCCAAAATCACTGGAGATGGTGACTCTAGCCATGAAATTAAGACACTTGCTTCTTGGAAGAAAATCTATGACTAACTTAGCATAGCAGAGACATTACTTTGCCAACAAAGCTATGGTTTTCCAGTAGTCATGTATGGATGTGAGAGTTGGACTATAAAGAAAGCTGTGCACTGAAAAATTGATGCTTTTGAACAGTGGTATTGAAGAAAACTCTTGACAGTCCCTTGGACTGCAAGGAGATCAAACCATTCAACCATAAAGGAAATCAGTCCTGAATATTCATTGGAAGGACTGATGTTAAAGCTGAAACTCCATTAGTTTGGCCCCCTGATGCAAAAAACTGACTCATTGGAAAATACCCTGATGCTGGGAAATATTGAAGGCAAGAGGAGAAGGGGATAACAGAGGATGATATGGTTGGATGGCATCACTGACTCAATGGATATGAGGTTGAGTAGGCTCCAGGAGTTTTTGATGGACAGGGAAGACTGGCAAGCTGCAGTCCATGGGGTCACAAAAGAGTCAGACACAATTGAGTGGCTGAACTGAACTGAGGATATAAATTGGGCTTCCCAAGTGGCGCAGTAATACAGAATCCACCTGCCAATGCAGGAGACAAGGGTTTGATCACTGAGTTGGGACATCCCCTGAAGGAGGAAATGACAACCAACTCCAGCATTTTGCCTGGGAAATTCTAAGGACAGAGGAGCCTGGCAGGCTGCAGTACATGGATTCTCAAAGAGCTGGACATGATTCAGTGACTGATCATGCACACAGAATACAAAATACAGTTCCATTAAAGGAAATGCTAATTGTTAAACTTAATAAAGCATGGGTTTCTAAGACAAATTGAGATGTAAAATTTGAATTAATGTTCTTAACTTTTGGTTACCAATTCAATTAATTTTCTGATTGAGACACTCTGAAATGACCTTTTAGTGTGTCCTAATAATGCTACATTCAGAAATGTATTAACACTTATTCTGGAAATAATATTAGAAGAAAGTTTTATTTAATATTCTGACTTGCATGTGTGTGTGTTCAGTTGCTCAGTTGTGTCCTACTTTTTGCTACCCCATAGACTGTAGCCATAGACTGTACCCCAAAGACAGGCTCCTCTGACCATGGGATTCTCTAGGCAAGAAGGGGATCTTTCTTACCCAGGGGTCAAACCTGTATTTCCTGCATTGCAGGTGGATTTTAAACTGCTGAGACACAGGGAAAGCTCAATTTTATGACTTAGGCATTCTCAAATGATTTTCCAGTCTAATTATGCTGCTTTCAGAAAGTCATTTTTATCACTTGTTCTAAAAATAGTCTTAAAATTTGTATTTACATAAAGTTTCATGTAAGTATCAGTGTGGGAAGAAGACACCCTTAGATGATTCCAGCACTTTTTATTACTGCAAAGTGTATACTCAAGTTGAGTGGGTCTTCTCCAGTGAAAGAATCTGCTATGAAACAATCTAATGGAAAGCAAGAACTAAAATCGAGTCTCAATTGAAGACTAAATTAATAAAGCTTTAGATTTGTTTTTAGACTACTGAAAAATTTTGAATTTTCAGTGGCTAATATATGATATTATGGATTATGTTGACTATCATAGGTGTGATTCTAGCTTGATATAAATAGATGTGCTTTTTCTTAGGGAACAATATGATAGATAAATAAAATATCACAATAACAATATTGAAATATTGTTGAATCTATATGTCCCCTGCATGGATCACAGCCTTGTTGGGGTAGAGGGGCTTGCATAATTCAGTGAAGCTATGAGCCATGCTGTGTAGGGCCACTCAAGATGGATGGGACATAGTGGAGAGTGTTGATAAAACATGGTAAAATGGAGGAAGTAATGACAAATCCCTCCAGTTTTCTTGCTGCCAGAACTCTAATTAAGAGTATGAAAAGGCAAAAATATATGACACCAGAAAATGAATCCTCAGGTCTAAAGGTGTCCAATATGCTACTACAGAAGGTAAAGAAATAGATCTAGAAAGAAGGAAGAGGCTGGGCTCTTTAGTTTTTCTTCACTTTCTGCCATTAATTAGTTAGTTCAGTTGTTCAGTCGTGTCCAACTCTTTGCGACCCCATGAATCGCAGCACGCCAGGCCTCCCTGTCCATCACCAACTCCCAGAGTTCACTCAGACTCACGTTCATCGAGTCAGTGATGCCATCCAGCCATCTCATCCTCTGTCGTTCCCTTCTCCTCCTGCCCCCAATCCCTCCCAGCATCAGAGTCTTTTCCAATGAGTCAACTCTTTGCATGAGGTGGCCAAAGTACTGGAGTTTCAGCTTTAGCATCATTTCTTCCAAAGAAATCCCAGGGCTGATCTCCTTCAGAATGGACTGGTTGGATCTCCTTGCAGTCCAAGGGACTCTCAAGAGACTCCTCCGATACCACAGTTCAAAAGAATGATATATATGCATATCTGAGGTTGTTGATACTTCTCCTGACAATCTTGATTCCAGCTTGGGATTCATCTAGTTGGGCTTTCACATAATGTACTCTGCCTATAAGTTAAATGAGCAAGGTGACAACACAGAGCCTTGATGTACTCTTTTCCCAATTTTGAACCAGTTCGTTGCTCCATGTACGATTCTAACTGTTGCTTCATTACCCGTGTACAGGTTTGTCAGGAGGCAAGTAAGGTGGTCTGGTATCATCATCTCTTGAAGAATTTTTCACAGTTTATTGTGATTCACACAATCAAAGGCTTTAGTGTAGTCAATGAAGCAGAAGTTGATGTTTTTTTCTGAAATTCCTTTGCTTTCTCTATGATGAAATGAATTTGGAAATTTTATCTCTGGTTCCTCTGTATTCTCTAAACCCAATTTTTAAATTTGGAAGTTCTCAGTTCATGTACTGTTGAAGCCTAGGTTGAAATATTTTGAGCATTACCTTGATAGCATGTCAAATGAGTGCAATTGTATGATAATTTGAACATTCTTTGGCATTGTCTTTCTTTGGAATTAGAATGAACACTGACATTTTCCAGTCCTGTGGCCACTGCTGAGTTTTCCAAATTTTCTGATGTATTGAGTGCAGCACTTTCACAGCATCATCTTTTAGGATTTAAGATAGCTCAGCTGGAATTTCACCACTTCATGGCAAATAGAAGGGAAAAAAGTGGAAGCAGTGACAGATTTTATTTTCTTGGGCTCCAAAATCACTGTGGACCATTAAGTATAGCCATGAAATTAAATGACACTCTGGAAGGATAACTATGACAAACCTAGCCAACATATTAAAAACCAGAGACATTGCTTTGCTGACAAAGATCTGTACAGTCAAAGCTGTATTTTTTTTTTCCTGTAGGCATGTATGGATGTGAAAGTTGGACCATTAAGAAGGCTAAAAAATAGATGGTTTCGAATTGTGGTGCTGGCAAGACTCTTGAATCCCTTGGACAGCAAGATCAAACCAGTCAATCCTAAAGGAAAGATTAAATTTCCAATATTTGTTTGATCATAGAGAAAGCAAAGGAATTCTAGATAAAACATCTACTCTGCTTCATTGCCTTCTGGAAAGCCTTTGATTGTGTAGATCACAACAAACTGTAGAATATTCTTGAAGGGATGGGAATACCAGACCACCTTACCTGCCTCCTGAAAATTCTGCATGCAAGTAAAGAAGCAACAGTTAGGACCTTACATGGAAAAACTGACTGGGTCAAAATTTGCAAAGGAGTACAAGAAGTATATATTTTTATGATAAACCTAATTAACTATATTTGCTTGAACAAGTGAGTCTTTAAATAGTTATTTGAGGAATTGAAAGCTGACTTTTGTCATAGCTAGTTTACTAGAGGCCCTGATTTTAAAGTGAAACACTCATGAATCATCATGTGTCAATCTCAGTTACATCTTAATGTGGAGGAAAAAAATAGCTTAAAAGAATGTTGTGGGAATTGGGGAAATTGAAATATTTTCTGAATATTAAATGCCATTATGTAATTCTTGTGTATTCATAAAGATGTTGCATGGGATTCATAAATTTTGTAGGAGTTTATTTTCTCTTAGGACATGCTGAAATATCACTTGGCAGACTGTTTTCAGAAGGTATAGCAGAACAGATGATATATAGATAACTAAAAAAGATAAAGAATACACACAAAAAATTAAAATTCTTAAATCTAAGTGGAGGATATTTGCATACTCATTGTATTAGTTTTCAGTACAAAATCTTATTTAAAAATACATGAAATTTTCCTACCCAAAGCTTTGTCAGAACACATACCAAAGATTGTCTTTTTCTTTTAATATTATCTGCAGTTTGGTGTGTTTTGAGATTCTTGAAGTTTGACAAAAAAGTTACATTTGAATACTTCAGGTTGTGAATTTAAAGTATGTCTTTTAATGTCCAAACCAGAGCTTTTTCAATTTAGTCAAATCCTCACACTCATAAATAGACATTTACATTACATTTTATTACATTGGATGTTCTATATTATTCTCTGATAGAATCTTTTGGAAAAAATTAATATATATATACTTTTATGTATAATCACACATATCTAAACCTACATACCTTTATAATTAACATTGCTAACTTCTAATATTTTGAATGAGGAAGGCAGAGCCAAATTATAAACATAGCTATTTTAGTCTTTAATCAAAAATCATATTTTAGAAGCTTGAAAATGACAGAACTCTCTGCTGAAACACTCCATGAAACTTGTGAATTACTGCTTCTGAGTTTCCCTGGAGTTATTAAAATTTTAAAAGGAGAGAAAGGGGGCAAAAAAAAAGGCTTCCATCCCCGTATGCGGAAAGGGATTAAACATCATGGCCTTGACATCTGGACTTTCAAGCAGGTGAATAAAAGTCCTACCCAGAATTGACAGCCCACTGACTTTTATTTAATTCAAAATTACTATTCACATCATCTCAGATCCCAGAGAAAGTGGCAATCTGGTGCTGCAAGTGCTGAATGTGAGCAAAATTGTCACACAAAGGTTAGTACCATATGCCACACTTAAAATAGAAACATAATTTTCTTTGGGGGCATGGATGATAAAATGTACACTAATGCTGACCCTTATTGGTATTTGTGATGCTAAATAATTTAAAAATAATGATGGCTATGGTTTATGTTTTTAATGCAACCTTTTAAACACATTTATTATGAGCAGCTAATTTTACATTAGTAGAATTGTGTTAAATAAATATGTGTAGGTATGTGTGTGTATATATATATATATATAATGTATGAGTATGTGTTATATATAGATACACAAAAATATGTTTATATAGGTATATATGAGTAAATTATATATGCTATATCACATCATATGTGTATATATACACACACACACACACAGAAGTTGCTCAGTCGTGTCCGACTCTTTGCGACCCCATGGATTGTAGCCCACCAGGCTCCTCAGTCCATGGGATTTTCCAGGCATGAATACTGGAGTGGGTTGCCATTTCTTTCTCCATATATATATATATATATATATATGTGTGTGTATATGTGTATATATATATATATATGTGTGAGTGTATATATATATGTATATATGTATATATATATATACACACATATATATGTATATTCTCCATATATATATACACACATATATATATATACACACATATACATATATACATATATACACATATCTTATATATATATATATAAGATAAAGTAAAGTCACTCAGTCGTGTCCGAATCTTTGCAGCCCCATGGACTGTAGCCTACCAGGCTCCTCTGTCCATGGGATTTTCCAGGCAGTAGTACTGGAGTGGATTGCCATTTGCTTCTCCAGGGGATCTTCCCAATCCAGGGATCGAACCTGGGTCTCCCACATTAGAGACAGAAGCTTTACCATCTAAGCCACCAGGGAAGTCCATATATCTATATCTATATCTATATCTATATCTATATCTATATCTATATGTAAGACAGCCCCCAACAAAAAGAAAATTTCTGATACAAAATGTCAGTGGTGCCTGTTTTACACTTTTAAAATTTAAATACTCTATTACTCATTAAACTTTTAACAGATGTGATTTTTTGTAATAATTATATGCCTAGAATGAATTAATTTTTGGATTAAGATTTCTTTCTCCTTCAAAGACTTATACAGTTGTAATTCTAAAAGAGCCAGAGCTGAGAGTGACTAAAAGGATTAGGGAAGTTCATATGACTATGACAGACACAAAATCAAGGACATATATGAAATTTGCCAGAATTGAGTAAAGAAACTATGACTTGAAATATGTTAGCTATATATTGCTGCATAACCCATTCAGAAACTTTACCAAGTGAAAACAGCGTCTTTCTTATCTCACAGTTTCTGCAGGTCAGGAGTTCAAACACAGCCTGCTTCATACTGTTTGCATTTACTTCTGTATGTGTGTTTTGTTCACCCATGTTCTTGGGTTATCAGATTTCATAAGCTTATAAATAAGCATGATTGCAACAGAAATAAGTTTTTTATTATTTTTTTTGGCTAGTCAATGATTTTCAAATGCATACAGTACTCAAGATGACCCTGTGTCTGGAAACAACCTGCAAATTTAACAAAACCTCAAGGCCACACCACATGTTATAGACCACATAGTGATTTGGTTAGTTCTAAGTAGAATTGTTATGCAGGAAGCAGGCCATGAACAACAAGAGGTGGCTCCATCAGATAAATGTCCATGACCGCCCCACTGGCTGACTGGAAGCACTTTCCCCTCTTTGGCACAAGTGTACACCTCACACCATCATGTACTTATGTAACCTTTGGTGAGACCACTGAACTCATTAACTGCTCATAAATATTCCATGAATACATACAGCTAATTATAACAGACTGAATTATGGGAAAGACATGCGCAGTAGAGCCTCTTGTTGTATCACCTGTAGCTGTCAGTCAATGACCTCCTGAATTATACAAAAGAACTGGCCTTAAAAATTGCACTGCAACTGTCCAGGGCCATTGTTTCCCCTAACCTGGCCTACTTCTTTCTTGAGGTGGTCTCTCTATCCTCTCTTTCCTTATCTTCAAGGAACTTTCTTGCAATGGGTAAGACTTAAGATTCTTCTTTGTGTCTTTACCAAGAACCCAGACCCACAGGAGGAGGGGATGCCAGACTATCTGCTAACAGAATAACCTTTGAAACTCTACTTTGGTAAATGTAATACTTAATGTCCCTTACTTTTGAACATTTTTTGCTTTTTGCTTGCATAGTTCTCCAGGTCTGGATTATTTCTGCGTCTGTTTCATTCCAAATACAAACAGGTGGTTGTTCCTTACTTTCGTTGTTGTTCAGTCACTCAGTCATGTCCGACTCTTTGTGACCTCATGGACTGCAGCAGATCAGGCTTCCCTGTCCTTCACCATCTCCCAGAGCTTGTCCCTTGAGTCACTGATGCCATCCAACCATCTCAGCCTCTGTCGTCCCCTTCTCCTCCTGCTTTCAATCTTTCCCAGAATCAGGGTCTTTTCTAATTAACTATCATAATTATAAGGATGTCATTTACTTCTTCACATCATGTCTCCAGCTGCTTTGCTTAGGGATCCAATTTTCCAATATCTTTTTAAAGTGAACTGAACATAGTTGAGGGGCTTCCCTGGTGGATCAGATAGTAAAGAATTTGTCTGGAATTCCAGACACCCAGCTTTGATCCTTGGATTGGGAAGATCTCCTGGAGAACTGAATGGCTACCCACTCTAGCATTCTGGCATGGAGAATTCCATGGAGTCCTAGGAAATCCTAAAGGAAGTCAACCCTGAATATTCATTCAAAGGACTGATGCTGAAGCTGAAGCTCCAATACTTAGGCCACCTGATGCAAAAAGCCAACTCACAGGAAAAGACCCTGATGCTGGAAAAGATTGAGAGCAAGAGGAGGAGGGGGTGATGGATGATGAGATGGTTGAGTGACATCACAGATTTAATGGACATGAGTCTGGGCAGACTCTTGGAAATAGTGAAGGATAGGAAGTCACAAAGAGTTGGACATGACTTAGCAGCAGCAGCAGAAGAACAACAAAGGGTCATAAAGAGTTGGACACGACTGACTTTCACTTTCAAACAGAGTTAGAGGGCAGGAAACTAATTTTATATGTCTCTCTGACCCAACAAAGAAATCCAGGTCTGTGTACACATAGGTCATGAGAGAGAATAACTGAAGTAAAACACCATCAGACTTCATCTCAACTTAGTATTATGTATCACTATCATTCTTTCAGTTCTCACCAATCAGCATTAACATGCTAACTTCCCTTCTACCTCCCTCCATATTGATGTTACTTCCAAGAGGTTAATATATGCAAATATCTGTGCCTTAGTTTTCTGCTGCTGCTGCTAAGATGCTTCAGACATGTCTGACTCTGTGCGACCCCATAGACGGCAGCCCACCAGGCTCCCCTGTCCTCGGGATTCTCCAGGCAAGAACACTGGAGTGGGTTGCCATTTCCTTCTCCAATGCATGAAAGTGAAAAGTGAAAGTTAAGTCGCTCAGTCGTGTCCAACTCTAGCGACCCCATGGACTGCAGCTCACCAGGCTCCTCCGTCCATGGGATTTTCAAGGCAAAAGTACTGGAGTGGGGTAATACATAGCTAGCAAAAACAAGTTTAAAATAAGAAATAGAATTCTTTCAAGGGCATTCAAATATGTCTCAAATTTTAATAAGATCCTCTACACACATATTTATTTGCTACTGAAAATTGAAACAGAACTTCAGTAAATCTTATTACAATTCAACACACTGCTCTAATAATGCTCTGACCAACTCACCCAACATTTTGTTTACATTCCTTCCATACAACGTAGTTTCAAATACTTGATACTGAGTTTCATCTTACAGCAGACTTCAGGATTCTTAAATAAGCAATACCTAAGACCTATTAGTGATTCTTTGTGTCAAATCAAAGTGGAACCAAAGCATATTCCAGTCATCCAAATGCAAGCTACCTAGATTCCTTATATGTTATCTGCATTTAGGTAGGAAAGAGATGCAAGAAAAACAGACATCGCAGAATTTATAATATAGGTTATCAAAATGGTACACAGTCTATCTTAATGAGAGTAGCTTTCTGAAAATTCTTTTCTTTTTTTTTTTTTTTGAGATATTTGCACTCCCAAGTTTACTCTGGCATTATTTATTTATTAAGTTTTTTAAAATTTAAATTTATTTATTTTAATTGGAGGCTAATTACTTTACAATATTGTATTGGTTTTGCTATACATCAACATGAATCTGCCACGGGTGTACACATGTTCCCCAGCCTGAACCCCCCTCCCACCTCCCTCCCCATACCATCCCTCTCGGTCATCGCAGTGCACCAGCCCCAAGCATCCTGTATCCTGCATTGAACCTGGACTGGCGATTCATTTCTTATATGATATTATATATGTTTCAATGCTATTCTCCCAAATCATCCCACCCTCTCCCTCTCCCACACTTCTCACAAACTTTTCATAATTATCTTAAAATCACTAGCAAGAAAAAATAATCTATGTCTCATCTAACTCTGTGTCATAATTGTTGTCTTATAGTCTCATAATTATCCTCAGAAGGATGTTTATGATATAGGCAATAATGACAGCTACATTTAAATATTTCAATTTTTTATTTTATTTTTTAACTTTACAATATTGTATTGGTTTTGCCATATATCAACATGAATCCACCACAGGTATACGCGTGTTCCCCATCCTGAACCCTCCTCCCTCCTCCCTCCCCGTACCATTCCTCTGGGTCATCCCAGTGCATCAGCCCCAATGTCCTTCTGCTGAAGTTCTCTTTGAAATTCACACAGAGGAAGTTATTTACTATAGTGGTATTTAATCATCCTTTCCACCCTTTCTCTATGAGCAGTTAACAATGTCCTCACCTTTTGACCCCTGTACATTAAGTCTCTGTCCAATCTGTTGAGGTGAATATTCTGATAGAGTAGATGGCAATTTTCTACTATGGTTGAGAGTCAAATTATTGAGTTTTATTTTTATTTTTTAATTAACACTGCAGAGATAGGTTGAGAGGCACCTGTAATTCCCTGAGAATTTTCATCAATGGACATTTGAGGAGACACCAGGGTCCAGGTTGTATTAACCTCTGATGAATCAATTAGGAGTCTAATCACAGCTTATAAGTTCCTTCTAGATCTTTGGGTTCCAGTGGAAGGTGATGCTTTAGGCTCAGATTGCTACCAAGTAGCCTGGAAGAATGCAAAGGCCAAGAAAGAGTGAGAAAAACCCAAGCTGTCACAACATAGGGAGAGAAAAAGCCCTGCATTTACTATTAATTTGACTTAGAATGCTCTTTATCCAGGTTTTATCATAGATGGATTTCCTTGTCATTTAGTTAGGTCCCTGCTCAAAAGTTTCCTTTCAAAAAAGTTTTATGCAGCTGTCCTGGATAAATAACATTCATCTTCCACCTACATTCAGTCACAGTAATCACGAGGTTTTCACTTTTCAAATAACAGCACATTCAGAATGTATCTTATCTTCTTTGCATTCAATGTCTGCCAAAAGAATGGAAGATCTACGGGGTCCAGAATCTTAACTTTTTAAAATTTCTCTAAGTAAGTAAACAGGCTTCTAAAATATTGTCCTCAGCATACATTATTGAATAAAGAGTAGAAATTGGTCCCATAAGTTCATGCATATTTCCTGTCTTTTCTGTCCTCTAAAGATTGCCTTTGCTTAATCATATGATTTGCAGAAACATCATTAAGAATGCTTTGGGATTGCATAGATCCCACCTCACTTAACTCTTCCAATTATTGCCACTGCCTAACAATTGATATAATAAAAAATAAATAACAAGCAGTTGCATACACTGCCTTCTATAGCATTAGTGGATTTTTTAAATTTCTTCTGTGAGAAAAATAACATAATTATGCATTTCTTTAGTTATAGTCTTGTGTTATTTGTTTTTATACGAAGCTCACATAAACAACCAATGATATCAGTAATGAAAATTCTTCTAGACCCTTCCTGTCAGTTTTTTTTTTTTAATTTTATTTTATATTGGAGAATAGTCAGTATTTAAAATTATTTAAATCTAATTTGTTGAATGATATATTTTGTTTTGGTTTGGCCCTACCACTTCCCTTCTCCTATTTCAAGAAATGCCAGATTTTTCATAATCTCTCTCCAGGGATATAATATTTATAATATTCAAAGCAAGCAATCCTTGATTCAGTTTCCAGTTGCTGCCTTTTGAAAACCCCAAAATATAATAAATGGTATGCATTAGATTTGATTAGGGGTGGATAGATGGGGGAGGGAATTAATGGCCTTTAAGCACAATATAAAATAATTTTTTTTTTTTCTTCCCTGACTTGGAAGGAGATAGAGATGTGTGTGTCTTTCCACTGGACAGCACCCAGAGAGATTTCTAGGACTCACATGTCCTCTAGCATAATCCAAGATTCCCTTGTCCCCTTGAATTTCCTGAAAAGAAAAGATTCTTAGAACCCAATGGAAGCTATTCAGACAATACAGTGCATTTCTTGGTAGTAATCACTGAGGAATGATTACCATGATCAAAGAGGCATCAGAGTCCTTTGGAGATGTGTAAAAGAACCTAGTATTTTTGTACAATGCCTAAGCAGAAAGTATCAATCATAGCTAGGATTGAATTTCCCATCAACTCTTACACTGTAGTTTTAAAATTAAAAAAACTGGATTTAAAGAAATTTTTAAGTGTTTTACTTTATCTATAGCTATACATACATAGGTGGGTAAACAATGGAAACAGTGACAGACTTTATTTTGGGGGGCTTCAAAATCACTGCAGATGGTGACTGCAGCCTTGAAATTAAAAGATGCTTATTCCTTGGAAGAAAAGTTATGACCAACCTAGACAGCATATTAAAAAGCAGAGACATTACTTTGCAAACAAAGGTCCATCTAGTGAAGCTATGGTTTTTCCAGTAGTCATGCATGGATGTGAGATTTGGACTATAAGCTGACCACCAAAGAACTGATGCTTTTGAACTGTGGTTTTGGAGAAGACTCTTGAGAGTCCCTTGGGCAGCAAGGAGATCCAACCAGTCCATCCTAAAGGAGATCAGTCCTGAATATTCATTGGAAGGACTGATGTTGAAGCTGAAACTCCAATACTTTGGCCACCTGATATGAAGAACTGTCTCATTTGAAAAGACCTTGATGCTGGGAATGATTGGAGGCAGAAGGAGAAGGGCACGGCAGAGGATGGGATGGTTGGATGGCATCACCCACTCAATAGACATGAGTTTGAGTTAACTTCCGGAGTTGGTGATGGACAGGGAAGCCTGGTGTGCTGCAGTCCATGGGATCACAAAGAGTCGGACGAGACTGAGAGACTGAACTGAAATAAAATGATACCTATGCATGCTCAGTCGCTTTAGTCATGCCCAACTCTGAAACCCTATGGACTATAGCCCACCAGGCTCCTCTGTCCATAGGATTCTTCAGATAAGAACACTGGAGAGGGTTCCCATGCCCTTCTTGAGGATACCTTCCCAATCCTGGGATTGAAACTGCATCTCCTGCATTGCAAGCAGATTCTTTATCCACTGAGCCACATGGGAAGCCCCATATCTCTCTCTATATCTGTATCTCTATCTGTATCTCAACCTCTATATCTATGTGTGTAGCTATACAAACCATTTTTTTTTATTTACCAAGGACACCCCTTTATTTAATACTGGCCATGTAAACTTTCTCTGCAAAAAAAGATTGTCATTCTTTGACATCAAATTACCCATAAGCTTTTCAAACTTATCTCTAAGGGATGTCAAAAATGCAGTGCTCTCATTAACTGACTGACCCACATAAGAACCATTTATAGGGATGAGATTAGTAAATCTAAGAATGAATGAATCATTTATGGGAAGTGAGTCTGAATTAACATCAAGTAGTGAGTCAAAATTCAAATTATATGCATTATCTGAAGTTATAGAGAAATGTCTGACATTTGAAGGTCATATAAGAAAGAGTCTTCAAGAAATGGATACTGCTTTCCATATATTAACATAAGATTGAAAGAACTGCATATTTCTCCACAGAGGTTGAAAATTTAAAGGATAGTGGAGATTGTTGTGTATTCAACTGCTTCTTCTTATTTGTGACTATTTCTTGCTTCATTACCTTTCTTTTGAAAGAGGTAATAAATGCAAAATCTTCTGTCAAAACTCAACCTCCATTCTCACATTACTCATACCTGATTTCAACATACATGCCATGCAGTATGTAATGTGCATTTTTCGACAGAGCTGAACAGAAACTTCCATTCAATTCAAAGAAAACATACCTACTTGCTTTTTCAGTTCTCAAAGCCACCATCCTCTATTTGGGTAATATAAGCAGAATGCATTCTGTAAAATAAGGTTCACACAGGCATACTAACATACAAAGAAACAAACAAACAAAACATCAGGAGGGAGCATTTAAATGTATCATATCTAAACATGCTCCCCAGAAATATAACTTCTATTTAGAAACTTCCCACATAGGAAACATGGCAAAAATTAATTGACTTTCTTGTCTGATTCGAGAGCACTCATACCTAAACTGTAACTTCAGTAATGGACTGTAATGAATTCTTCCCAAACAACCATTTTGTTACTATGCACATCTTCATAGGAAATTTGTCTTTAAGTAGGAAATAGGAATTCAATATTAAGACATTTGAAAGGAGAAAGTCAATAAAGTGATAAAGGTAAGACAGATGGTAGGAGGAAAGTAGTGACCCAAGGTCTTTGTAGGTTGAACTTGGTGTTGCCTAACAGTTTATTGAGAAGGGCATTCAAATGGTTATTCTTCTAATGCATTGCATTAAGAAATTATTTTTTTAGCTGAAATTTTTTAACTCTGAATTTTTTTTTCCTGTATGCCAGTTTCTTCAAATTCTCAGCACTGAAATAGTGTACTATGAAGTTTCTGCTCTCGCTCAGCACTTCTGTCAGTGGGAAATGATCTACCTGAAAAATGCTGGAGTCCTGTTTTAATGGGAAGAGTCATAGGAGGCCCCTCTCCCACCACCATACAGGTGCTGTGTTGATAGGAAAGGAGTCTGTACCATCTTTATCTGGGTCTAAATGGCCATAAATGAGGGTCTGAGCAGAATCTATTTTCTAAATGGAAGTAAAAAAATTGCAAGGGATCCCAAATGACAGCCAAGATTGTTCAATCCAACAAACATATGACTTCAGGTTGTTTATAAATTTGAAAAATAATAATAATAAGTTCAGTCAATGGGAAATATGAACATCACCCAAAAAATCACATAAATTTGTGTATGGGCTTATTTGACCAATTCTGCTGATTATAACCAATTTTTTCTTGTGGCTAACTAAGAAATTTACTCTCTGCAAATTCTCTGCTGACTACATTCATGCTCCAACACCCCAATATCTACCTTCTTCCTCCCAACTCAAGGGTGCCCTCCTTAATCCCTGAGACCACACCTATTGGGTCAGCCTTCCAGGCAGAAGTCTTGTTTACTCAGTTTGAACTCTAAACTCTTATAGCCTGCTGAAAATGCTCACCTCACCTTTTAGGTGAGTTAAGTAATACTGTACCTTTATGAAAAGGTACAGTATTTACCTAACTTGCTCAGTCACCCACAGTAGTTTTTGAACTAAACTGTTTGAGAAAAAAAGGAAAGCAGATGATGAAGAGGAATAGATGAAAATCAAGACTTGGATCTCTGAGCTTCAAAATGATTCTGGATTTTTAGATGACTAACAAATGGCAATAGTCTACTGTAAGCACAAGGCAGTCACAAAGTTTGGAACCAAGGCTAGGCTGACACATGTAAACATTAGGTATTCATTCTTCGTTCCACTGAATTGATCACACACGTATTGACATTTTGTTTTCTCCTTAATGGTTTATTTTATAGATGACTATTCTTGTGATTAATTACATAGGCTATCTATGCCAGTGGGGACTCCTGGCATCCAGGGTGGAGGGTAATAATTTTATCAGTTAATGGAATGGGTGTATGACCTCAAGTCAACAATATTAATCAAAGCAACACAGGATCAAAAAAATGCTACTTAGCATTCGTCTGAGGGATAAAGGGAATCAGACAAAAAGAGATTCATATAGTCAAACATATATTGGCACAAAATAAAGAAGATATCCTAAAGAAAGTTTCCAAGGCCTATATGAGCATTGGAAGAGAAAGAGAGAGAAAGAGGAAGAGACTGAGAAAGAAAGAGAAACAAAAGAAAGAGAGAAGGAGAATCATTTCTTATGGCCATTTTTCTATTTAAATGTAGTCTAAGAATTCTTGGGTGTCAATATTTGCCAGAATCAGAAAGTTAGAAAAGTAATGTTATTTAAAATCTTTTATATATATCATAAATTCCACAAATCTTTTCTTTTTAATTTCATGAACCAAGTGAATGGTGAAGTTCTATTTTCATATTTAAGAATTACTCTTATTTTTAACTCTTCAGTGTTTTTTGAGACTGAGTTGTCACAAAAATAGATATTATCATTCAGATGTTCTTAAATCATTAACACTTTTGTTTCTATGTCAGTCTAGCCAATTAATGCATTGATTTTATGGGGGTTTCTTTGGTTGTTTTTAAAGCTCATTTCAATATTATAAACATGCGCAATATAATCATGGTCTATTAAACAACTACATCATTTAAATTTGAAGAAATCTTAAATTATGTTTATATCTCTGAGATAGGTGGGTGTTTTTCTAGCTGATGAATATTACGTTTCATTAATTTTATTTTTCAGAATAGAGAATACTATTCTCTAGAGCTGTCTTCCTCTGTAACTGAAATTTTAACCCAAATTTTCAATAAAAGAATAGATAGACATTTGTTACCACTGATATGTTTAATTGGGATGGCACTTATGAAATAATTGAATACTTGTTTCCTCTTTTATTAAAATCACCATTATTTTAAAATAGCAGTATCAGGCTTCCATGGTGGCTCAGTGGTAAAAAATCTGCCTGCCAATGCAGGAGAAACAGGTTCTGTACCTGGTCCGGGAAGATCCCACATGCCTTGCCATGGAGCAGCTCAGCCTAAGCACCACAACTACTGAGCTCGTGCACCCTAGAGCCCACGCTCTGCACCTAGAATAGTAGTAACTACAATGAAAAGCCAGTGTACTTAAACTATAGAGCAGCCCTGCTCACCACACCTAGAGAAAAATCCGGGTAGCAACAAAAATCCAGCACAGACAAAAATAAATAAATAATGTTTTAAAATAATATATAGCTTTAAAAAGAATAAAACAGCACTATCAATTATTATAACTCCATAAGATATGACTAAATACAAGACAAATAATTGATAATACTTGGTTTACCTCGAAAAGAAAACACAATATATTAAAATAATCACATGGATAAAAGTAATATGTATATCAGACTCAGGCATGACATTAAACAGCAATATTTTTGAACAAATAACTCGACATTATTTCCTTCTGTGAGGAATTAAAAGTTGAAATGAGATATACTCAAGACTCCTGAATCTCTAAAATTCCTTCATTCCTTTCTTATTTTCTCTTCTTCATCTCTCTTCTTCAACTTAAGCCTCTTCTACCCATCATATGAAATACAATCTTATTTTTCTCTGTAGTTTTAGAATCTGACTCTAGTTTTCTAAATGAAAGTGAAGTGAAAGTATTAGTAGCTCAGTCGTGTTTGACTCTTTGAGACCCCTTGGCATGTAGCCCACCAGGCTCCTCTGTCCATGGGATTTCTCAGGCAAGAATACTGGAGTGGGTAGCCATTCCCTTATATTGCTTTTAAATTTTGATTTACTCAATATTGAGGCAATTTTCCTTTCATTTTTTTCTTGTCATCTCTGTTTACCTCTTAATAAGCCATCATGGCAGAGCTCATTCTTGTTCTAGAATCAGTAAAACCATACATTGCAAGCAATTAAGATTTTTTACTCAACTTATAAATATTGTTTGGACTGTACTTATTATTTTCTTGAGTTTTGCTCATACAGAAGAGCCTATAGTTCAATCAACCTGTTCCATGGATTACAACATGCAAATATAGTCTTTCTAGTGTTATTTCTGCTGATAGATTTGCTTATTTTATAAGTTTCTTCTTGGAAAAATAATTATGAGACCCAACAAGAGGTGCTTTTGCTGTCCATTAGAAATTTGCCACTCAGATTTTTTTTCTGAGAAAATTTGCTTTCTAAGTCTTCTTTTATAAATTGATGTTGTCTTGATTTGCAATATTGTACAAGTTTTAGGTGTACAATATAGTGACTAATATTCAATGTATTAAATTAGGTTATATTTCATTTGTTGTTATTATAAAATATTGTAAAATATGAATTATATTCCTCGTGCTATAACATATAGCCTTATAGATTTGTCATTTTGTACCTAGTACATTGCATCACTTAATCCCCTAACCCTATTTTGTCCTTTCCATTCCCTCTCCCCTCTGGTAACCTCTAACTTGCTATCTGTGTCTGTGAGTCTATACAAGTGATTTTAATGGAATCTGTGAGAGAATATGCAAATTGTGAATGTATAATAAGTGGACAAATACCAACTCAATCTGAGTCATAAAATGAGAGCACAGTTGAACTAAATAGCAAATGGGAGATGACTATTAATATTAATTACTTGCTATTACTATGGCTTTTAACATAATTTTTTCTCAAAATGTAGATTGGCTTAGAACAGTTAATTAAATAGATACTTTTATTTGTAAATGTCATTTTAAGCCTAATTGAAAAATATAATGATGTTATGATCTATGGAACTTGTCCAGAGAATTCACTTCAAACAATGTAAAGAACTCATTTCAATCAGAATCATATACCCACCTGCCTTTCTAGGTAGCAATGTGGGGTGGGGTGGGTTTAGTCACTAACTCGCGTTTGACTCTTGAGACCCCATGAACCGTAGCCCACCAGGTTCCTCTGTCCATGAGATTCTCCAGGCAAGAACACTGGAGTGGGTTGCCATTTCCTTTTCCAAGGAGGTAGCAATGTGCCTATATAGTAAAATATTTTATATACCCACATTTATAAAATATCCTGTTCCTTTTCTTTTGTTTGCAGCAATTATTAATTAGAATTGAATAAACTTTTTGTCCTGTTAAATGTTATTAACATTTTAGCCTCTGGGAATTATTTCAATCTAATCAGTTACTCAAACTTAGTCCATTTTTTTCCTTTCTTTTTTGTTGAAGTATATTTGACTTTTAATAAAAATGTCTTATCTCAGGTAAATAGCATGTAATATCTGAAAAGTCAAATTTATTGCAAAGAAAATCTCAGAAAATTAAAAATATGGTTGGTCAAACTATATGATGCCAGTCTTGACAGCCTTGTGAGTAAAACACTACTGGGAATGTCAACCT
Source organism: Bos grunniens (assembly GCF_055505025.1). Classification (NCBI taxonomy): domain Eukaryota; kingdom Metazoa; phylum Chordata; class Mammalia; order Artiodactyla; family Bovidae; genus Bos; species Bos grunniens. Next base: position 19,856,612 of record NC_141184.1, on the reverse strand, counting down.
GGTGATTGAAGTAACCCAAACTTTCATCTGACATTTTCATCTGACAGTGGGTATACAAACCTGGAGAAACCTCCATTACTCATTTAGTAGGTGAAAAAAAATATGTGAAAACACTTCTGCTATGAATATTTATGTGGTGACTTTTCCAACATTTCAAAGTTGGAGACAGACACTAGATAAAGAAAAGTTTAGAACATTGTTGTTTGGAGGAAGTTGTTCTAATTTTTTGAAAGCAGTCAAGTATTATGAATGGGGACAGCAACTGAGTCTGTGATGAGGCACACATCAGAGTACGCACAACCTGTCTCACAGCACTAAAATTACCTTAAATTGTAAAGCAACAACAAAAATGACAACAACAAAACAAAGAAACCACCTTCGTCTGGTCAAACAAGTATGTGCCTAAGATGAAACTGCCCTGTATCCTCCAAGTGCATACACGCTTGACCTGGGAGGTCTCACGGAGGAGAGTTGCTTTCCACACAGTTGACTTGGTTCTCCGTCAAATGATTGCAGCCTCTGAAGCCAGATGCACTTAAGACTCAGGCCCACATTCACCAAAAAGAACAGGAAGGAGCAGACAATGAGGGACTCTCCTGCCCAGGTTGAAGCTGGCCATGCTTACACATAGATCTGTGTTTTTAGCCCAAGTCCATTCTGAGCCCTTCTCATGTAGGGACCCTCAGCCAAGCACATTCCCAAGCATTTCCTTGAGAGGAGGTATTCAACTACTAAAATATTAAAAGAGTATTAGACACATAGATTTAATTTCTATTTGAATCAGTCCTAGCAAATTCTGTTTATCAAGTAATTTTATTTAAATTTTAAAATATACTATAGAAAGTTATTAATGTTAATTCATTTGATACATAAGATTTGTAACATTTACACTTCCCCTTTTCCATGCCTATTTTGATTTGTGATATTCAGTTGAACTGAAATTGTCATAAATTATTTTTACAGTTTATTTATTCCTGGTCACCACCTTCTCCTTGCAACTGGCACCATTCTAGTTTAACCTGTCTTTCTTTATTCACTGCCCTTTCTGCTCTCTGGATCTTTTGTCTCTTGTCCCTTAATCCATCTTTTATTAATATATTGATCCCAGATTGTCTTACAATGCATTTTTCATCACTTAAACTGACCTCCTCAAAATCTTTTAGCCACTTCTCATTTTAATTTACAAAAACATTTTGGTCTAATTTTGAACCTTTATAAAAAGCCTTAAATTATTTATTCACTCAATAATAATTAATATATATCTGTTGTATGTCAAGTATGATCTAGGATCTGGTGAACAAAATCACAACAATTCCCTCTTTCATGCCATGCCAAACTAATGAAAAAGTAAAGTATCAGTCAAACAATAGTAAATGTATGTAAAACGTTGGAGTTGAGAAGTGTGGCAAAGAATAAGAATTAACTGCATAAGAATGTGAAATAGGGGTAATAACCTTAAGGACATTAGTTATCATTCCTTGTAGGAATCATGCTTCTGCTAATAACTGAGGAACAAATACCATTTAACTCAATAATAAGGTACAGTTTGACCCTCCAAGGAAAAAGGAAAGACCCTATGAAAAAGAGAAAGAGTGGCCATATTAAAGAGCGTAGTCTTCCCTGAGGCACAATTCCAACTGTGTCATTGATCACAATCACACTTGTGCTTTGTACAAAGTAGTTTATTAGCACTTAAAAGAGAGGTTTATAAGGGGCTACAATAAATTGTCAGGGACAGGATTCCAGGCAAGTGATGACTGCAGCTTGTACAAAATTGTGATGATACAAAGATTACTGGTTACAGGCAAATTATATTTTAGAGATGGAAATGGCAGGACATTTTGGATGCTGAGTTTGAAGAGTTGAGATTGAGGTTTGTAAAATTTTACCTAATATATTTTATATTTATTAATATTTTTATTTACACTTACTTTATCCCAATACAGACTTTACTATAATCTTCAATGTAGACTTGGTAATAGACCTCAACAAAATGTTTTACTGTATTTCAGTCTTACCTTTATAGGTTGACTGGCTCCAAAACTAATCCCCCACAACATGTATTATCCATGCTATCCATACTTCTTTGATTATTATCATTAAATATTTCAAAAAATGACATAAGTCCCTAAGTGTTGACTGTCAGTTTTTTTACATCATTTATGATTTCCACAACCTTACATTTCACATCTTCTAGAAATAGAAACAGACAAATAATGTACAACCAGGACATTTTTGTTTGTTTCTTTGTTTGAGAGGTAGCTTTGTGATCAAACAAAAAGCAGACAAAATCAAAGCTGAGGACTTAAAAAATTACAAGATCAGAATTAGGGTAAAAGGAAGAGCATTTAGACATTCAAGTAAAGCTTGACTATAGAGGTGACACCTGTTAAGTGGATGTTGTAATGTTAGTGTGGTTGTTTGACAATTAACAAGGATGCCTTAGGAACATCCATAGACAGAGAAAAAGTGTGTGAATTGTTTAATATATTACATTCCCTAATAGATTTTAACTTTAATGAGCTATGCATACACTTTTTTCTCTGCCTATGGTTATTCCTGAGTCATCCTTGTTAATTGTCAAACAAGCACACTAACATTACAACATCCACTTAATAGGTATTGCCTCTATAGTCAAGCCTTACTGAATGTCTAAATACTCTTTACACAATGGAGTATTACTCAGCCATTAAAAAGAATACATTTGAATCAGTTCTAATGAGGTGGATGAAACTGGAGCCTATTATACAGAGTGAAGTAAGCCAGAAAGAAAAACACCAATACAGTATACTAACGCATATATATGGAATTTAGAAAGATGGTAACAATAACCCTGTATACGAGACGGCAAAACAGACACTGATGTATAGAACAGTCTTTTGGACTCTGTGGGAGAGGGAGAGGGTGGGATGATTTGGGAGAATGGCATTGAAATATGTATAATATCATATATGAAATGAGTCGCCAGTCCAGGTTCGATGCACGATACTGGATGCTTGGGGCTGGTGCAATGGGACGACCCAGAGGGATGGTATGGGAAGGGAGGAGGGAGGAGGGTTCAGGATGGGGAACACATGTATATCTGTGGTGGATTCATGTTGATATATGGCAAAACCAATACAATATTGTAAAGTTAAAAAATAAAATAAAATTAAAAAAAAAAAATACTCTTCCTTTTACCCTAATTCTGTATCTTGCAACTTTTTAAGTCCTCAGCTTTGCTTTTGTTTTTGTTTGCTTTTTGTTTGATCACAAAACTACCTCTCAAACTCAAAAAAAAAAAAAAAAAAGAAAAGAAAATTGTGCTAGTTGTACACTATTTGTATGTTTCTATTTCTAGAAGATATGTTTGTTAAAAAGTAGATTGTAATTCATTTATTTTGTGGAATAAAAATGTGCTGTATGTTTGCAAAAAAAAAGAGCCTTCAATTATTTGGAAAATAATATTTTCAAAAGACAATAGGCAATGCTGAGTTAAGATTACAATATTCACCTTCTAATTTCTAATTCTTTTGACCAGTATCATTTTTTTCTTTTAAGATTTTATATATTTAAACAAAGATGCATACATTCTCAATTATTTCAATTTGTTATTTAGACATTATAATTCAGTGAGACTACATTGTTCAATACGCTGTATTAGTAGACACTTTGAAAGTTTTCCTAGACATTTAAAGAAGCAAAACCAATACAATATTGTAAAGTAATTAGCCTCCAATTAAAATAAATAAATTTATAATAAAAACTGTAATTCAAAAAGAAAAAAAAAGAAAATGCTTAAAACTGCAAAAGCATAGTTGAAGATATTGCATTTCTTTGGTGTGTTGACTTTATACAGAAAATCAGGCTTAATTACCACCCATGTTTGATGGCACTGCTTCTCGTAGCTCTGATGGCAGTAAAATAGATTTTCATAATAAACAATAGAAATTCATCTGAACACATGTAATACTGTTTGCTTTGCTTGTTTATTATATTTGCACTCATTAGAAATTCAGTACTAGTTGCATTTGTATATTCTTTATTTTATGTCAAAATGTTAGTCAAATCACTTTGGATACTATGATTGGAATATTGAAGTCATTTTTCAATGTCCAACTTATGACTTGAATAATATATCAGGAAAACATAAAATCTGCATGCTTTCAATTCTGTTTTATTCAAAGGAATTGCTTTTGGTTACTAATGAATTTTGGTTGTGTGTTGCTGTTGGGAAAAAATGAAATTTGACTTAACTTTCTATTGTTTTAAGCTTTGATACAATGGGGAATACGCTAAAAAAAACTTTCCAACTATTTCTCAGCCCCAGACACCCACTCTGGGTCTTTCCAAGACACTTTAAAAATCAAAGCTCTAAAATTGATGTTTCTGCTCTTATTGTCCAATAACTTCTGAAATTGATTCAAGAGGACTCTGCACCATGGAGAGCTATGGGCTTCAGCTCAAGTCATTTTTATGGGATAGGAAATGAGACACAAAATTACTTCTGGCTTTACTTGTTTTGTTGGTTTTTATTTTACTTTTGGCCTATAATATAACTGGATTGCATGGCTTACTTTTTCATGACAACCACCTACAAAATGGTTATTTTATTTTAAAATGATAAATTATCCAGATTTGAAAAAACATTGAATCATTTCATAAGACTACATATCATTCCATATTTGTGAATTATTTCTTCAGTGTGTTCTGAATGATTTGGACATTACGCCATATGTCAGAGTCAGTCCTAGTAACCTATAACCATGTTTCAGACTCACTTAAAACACAGGCCACTGAAATCACAATTACTCTTGAGTGTGTGATATAATCATTGTAAGTGCTAATTATGGCCACAGCCTGGAATATGTACATATTTATTAAGTTATTTTAATGCAATATAATCTATTTATTTTTTGTTTTTAGAGACAGCTTTTCAAATTTTGACTTGTGCTTATATCTGCAAACAAAGCAGTTTGGTTATGTTGTATAAATTGCTTTGATTTATATATTTATATATATATATATATAAAACACAAATAAATAGATTTTTTTAAATGCCTGTATTTTTAAATGATCTCATCACTTCTCCTACTCTCTTTACTACACAGACAGTGAATATATAATTGAAAGAGGAAAATATTATCTAGCAAATACTTTGTTTCTTTTAGCCCTGTTTTAAAAATATTTATGTGCCAATATTTGTAAAACTTTGCATACTAAAAGAAAGCCACCTTAAGATAGGTAATTTCAGTTTACAATTCAAATTGCTATTTAAAATTATTGCTTTTGTTGTCTTTTCTGCAGGGATCATAAACATACTATTTTTCAATATATTGTATACCATAGTATTTTCCAGTTTACTATAGAGATTTGATTTCAATTTAAAAAATGTCATTCTTAAAGAAACACTCAACTGAAAACAAATAAAAGATTTTTTAAATTTATTTATTTTTAATTGAAAGATAATTGCTTTACATAATTTTGTTGGTTTCTGCCAAACATCTACTTGAATCAGCCATAGTTCAGTTCAGTTCAGTTCAGTTGTCAGTTATGTCCGACTCTGTGACCCCATGAACTGCAGCACGCCAGGCCTCCCTGTCCATCACCAACTCTTGGAGTCCACCCAAACCCATGTTCATTGAGTTGGTGATAACATCCAACCATCTCATCCTCTGTCGTCCCCTTCTTCTCCTGCCCTCAATCTTTCCCAGCATCAGGGTCTTATCAAATGAGTCAGCTCTTTGCATCAGATGGGCAAAGTATTGGAGTTTCAGCTTCAACATCAGTCTTTCCAATGAACACCCAGGACTGATCTCCTTTAGGATGAACTGGCTGGATCTCCATGCAGTCGAAGGGACTCTCAGAGTCTTCTCCAACACCACAGTTCAAAAGCATCAATTCTTTGGTGCTCAGCTTTCTTTATAGCCCAACTCTCACATCCATACATGACCACTGAAAAAATCATAGCCTTGACTAGATGGACCTTTGTTGACAAAGTAATGTCTCTAATTTTTAATATGAATCAGCCATAAGTATGCATATATTCCCTCCCTCTTGAAACTCCCAGCCATCTCTCACCCCATCCAACCTCTCTATGTTCTTATATACCCCATTTGAGTTCCCTGAATCATACAGCAAATTCCTATTGGCTATCTATTTTACATATGATAATGTAAGTTTCCATGTTACTCTCACCATACATTTCACCCACTCCTTCCTTCAGTGTCCATAAGTCTGTTCTCTATGTCTATGTCTCCACCACTGCCTTGTGACTAATTTCATTAGTATCATCTTTCCAGATTCCATATATATGCGTTAGCATATGATATTTATCTTTCTCTTCTGCCTTACTTCAATCTGTATAATAGGCTCTAGATTCATCCACCTCATTAGAACTGACTCAAATGTGTTCCTTTTTTATGGCTGAGTAATTTTCAATTCTATATATGTACCACATCTTCTTTAAATGCAAAAAAAAAAAAAAAAGAAAGAAAAGTGAAGTGATCTAATAAAGAGTGGATGTATACAATGTTTGTATGCTAAGTCAATTTAGTCATGTTCAACTCTTTGCAACCCCATGGACTGTAGACCACCAAACTCCTCTGTCCATGATATTCTCTAGGCAAGAATACTATAATGGGTTACCATGCCCTCTTCCAAAAGATCTTCCTGACAAAGGGGTCAAACTTGTGTCTCCTGTGGCTCCTGCATTGGCAGGTGGGTTCTTTACCACTTGTGCCATCTCAGAAGCCTATAAACATATAGGCTTCCCTGGCGGCCCAGTGGTAAAGAATTCACCTGCCAATGCAGGAAACATGGGTTTGGTCCCTAAGTTGGGAAGAGTCCCTGGAGAAGGAAATGAAAACCCATTCCAAGAGTCTTGTCTGGAAAATCCCATGGTCAAAGGAGCCTGGCAGGCTACAGTCCATAGATTGTCAAAGATTTGGAGACTATTTAATGACTAAGCTATAATATAACTGTTTCATTTTGCTGTACACCTGAAACTACCAAGCATTGTAAATCAACTGCACTCCAATAATTTTTTTTAAGCTTTGTGATATCATGTGGATCTGAAATTAGAGATAATTTCACAAAACACTTCATTAGGATGCATGTTATTACACATGATCAGAAAGTTCTTCCTTGACTCTTGACATCATAAAGATGGTTATTAGTTACTAAATAACTAAATATTATTTACAGGTCTAGTTCTCCAAGGTAAAAAAATTTTGTGCATTACAAATAGTTAGTGTGTGGGGGTTGCTAGGTTATGATAGAACTATGGAGTCCATTCTTAAGAAAGAAATTGTAAAAAAAAAATCTGCATCTCCAATTAAAAATATTAGCTGAATAAATAAAAAGAAAATCTGTAAGTAACAAAAAAGAAGTACACAAGTGCTTAATAGTCAGGTTTTAAAAAGTCTCAAAAATGTTATATTTGGCAATATTCATCAGTCTATTATAAATCACATATCTTTTTTGTTTGGATTCTCTACAATCAAAGTGAAGGACAAACAGCATCTTGCTATCAAGTTTGCCATATTGTGTATGGGCTAAAAGTAATAGTTTTGGAGTAGAGTTCCTGGGTTAAAATCCTGTCCTTATCACTTGTGATCTTTGACACCTTCGAAAAATATTCCAACTGGGCTTCAGTATTCCCATTTATAAATGGTGTGTTAATAATATCGATATATGCCTCAAAGATTTATTGTGAGTATTGAATAAATACAGTGAATATAATACCATTATGAACATAGAAAGTATTACGTGCTGTGCTTAGTTACTCGGTTATGTCCGGCTCTTTAAAACCTCATGGACTGCAGCCTGCCAGCCTCCTCTGTCCATGGGGATTCTCCAGGCAAGGATACAGGAGTGGGTTGCCATGCCCTCTTCAGGGTATCTTCCCAACCCCGGGATCGCGACCAGGTCTCCCATATTGTGGCAGAATTTTTACCATCTGAACCACCAGAGAAGCTCAGGAATACTGGCGTGAGTAGCCTATCCCTTCTCCAGGGGATGTTCCCAATCCACTAATCAAACCAGGGTTTCCTGTATTACAGGTGGATTCTTTACCAGCTGAGCTACCAGGGAAGCCCAGAAAGTATTATATGTTTTAGCTATTTGCAACTTCCTAAAGCCTTTTAGCTTAATCAATCATTTATTTGCATCAATATGAAGTCTTATGAACAAAAGGTTTTAGTTAAAAGTAAGTTGTCAAGACCATCCCCATGGAAAAGAAATGCAAAAAAGCAAAATGGCTGTCTGGGGAGGCCTTACAAATAGCTGTGAAAAGAAGAGAAGCGAAAAGCAAAGGAGAAAGGAAAGATATAAGCATCTGAATGCCAAGTTCCTAAGAATAGCAAGAAGAGATAAGAAAGCCTTCTTCAGAGATCAATGCAAAGAAATAGAGGAAAACAACAGAATGGGAAAGACTAGAGATCTCTTCAAGAAAATCAGAGATACCAAAGGAATATTTCATGCAAAGATGGGCTCGATAAAGGACAGAAATGGTATGGACCTAACAGAAGCAGAAGATATTAAGAAGAGATGGCAAGAATACACAGAAGAACTGTACAAAAAAGATCTTCACGACCCAGATAATCATGATGGTGTGATCACTGACCTAGAGCCAGACATCCTGGAATGTGCAGTCAAGTGGGCCTTAGAAAGCATCACTATGAACAAAGCTAGTGGAGGTGATGGAATTCCAGTTGAGCTATTTCAAATCCTGAAAGATGATGCTGTGAAAGTGCTGCACTCAATATAGCAACAAATTTGGAAAACACAGCAGTGGCCACAGGACTGGAAAAGGTCAGTTTTCATTCCAATCACAAAGAAATTCAATGCCAAAAATTGCTCAAATTACCGGAATTGCACACATCTCACATGCTAGTAAAGTAATGCTCAACTTTTTCCAAGCCAGGCTTCAGCAATACGTGAACCATGAACTTCCTGATGTTCAAGCTGGTTTTAGAAAAGGCAGAGGAACCAGAGACCAAACTGTCAACATACACTGGATCATGGAAAAAGCAAGAGAGTTCCAGAAAAACATCTATTTCTGCTTTATTGACTATGCCAAAGCGTTTGACTGTGTGGATCACAATAAACTATGGAAAATTCTGAAAGAGATGGGAATACCAAACCACCTGATTGGCCTCTTGAGAAATCTGTATACAGGTCAGGAAGCAACAGTTAGAAGTGGACATGGAACAACAGACTGGTTCCAAATAGGAAAAGGAGTACGTCAAGACTGTATATTGTCACCCTGCTTATTTAACTTATATGCAGAATACATCATGAGAAATGCTGGACTGGAAGAAACACAAGCTGGAATCAAGATTGCCAGGAGAAATATCAATAATCTCAGATATACAGATGACACCACCCTAATGGCAGAAAGTGAAGAGGAACTTAAAAGCCTCTTGATGAAAGCAAAAGAGGAGAGTGAAAAAGTTGGCTTAAAGCTCAATATTCAGAAAACGAAGATCATGGCATCTGGTCCCATCACTTCATGGGAAATAGATGGGGAAACAGTGGAAACAGTGTCAGACTTTATTTTTTGGGGCTCCCAAATCACTGCAGATGGTGACTTCAGCCATGAAATTAAAAGACGCTTACTCCTTGGAAGGAAAGTTATGACCAACCTAGATAGCATATTCAAAAGCAGAGACATTACTTTGCCAACAAAGTTTCGTCTAGTCAAGGCTATGGTTTTTCCTGTGGTCTCTATGGATGTGAGAGTTGGACTGTGAAGAAGGCTGAGTGCTGAAGAATTGATGCTTTTGTTCTAATGAGGTGGATGAAACTGGATCCTATTATACAGAGTGAAGTAAGCCAGAAGGAAAAATACCAATACAGTATAATAACACATATATATGGAATTTAGAAAGATGATAACAATAACCCTGTGTACGAGACAGCAAAAGAGACACTGATGTATGGAACAGTCTTATGGACTCTGTGGGAGAGGGAGAGGGTGGGAAGATTTGGGAGAATGGTATTGAAACACGTAAAATATCATGTATGAAACGAGATGCCAGTCCAGGTTTGATGCACGAAACTGGATGCTTGGGGCTAGTGCACTGGGATGACCCAGAGGGATGGTATGGGGAGGGACGAGGGAGGAGGGTTCAGGATGGGGAACACATGTATACCTGTGGCGGATTCATTTTGATATTTGGCAAAACTAATACAATTATGTAAAGTTTAAAAATAAAATTAAATTAAAAAAAAAAAAAAAAGAATTGATGCTTTTGAACTGTGGTGTTGGAGAAGACTCTTGAGAGTCCCTTGGACTGCAAGGAGATCCAACCTGTCCATTCTGAGGGAGATCAGCCCTGGGATTTCTTTGGAAGGAATGATGTTAAAGCTGAAACTCCAGTAGTTTGGCCACCTCATGCGAAGAGTTGACTCATTGGAAAAGACTCTGATGCTGGGAGGGATTGGGGGCAGGAGGAGAAGGGGATGACTGGATGGCATCACTCACTTGGTGGACGTGAGTCTCAGTGAACTCCGGGAATTGGTGATGGGCTTGGAGGCCTGGCGTGCTGCGATTCATGGGGTTGTAGAGTCGGACACGACTGAGTGACTGAACTGAACTGAACTGAAGATGTCATCAAATTCTGTTCAAAAATACTACTTAATAATTATAACGACTGATTTTAATGTGTTCTGTAAAATTTAATGTTACATATAATGATGAGATCTTTTACTGAACACATGAGTTACATACATGGTAGAATAAATGCACAAAGCCATTAAATTTATGGTACACTTTCTGAATTGTCTTTTTTTTTTGTATGTTAATATAATATGTATTGCCATTATCTCTGTTCCCAAAGTAAATCAAATAAACAAAGTCTTGCTGCTCCTTAGTTACTAAATTGTGTCTGTCTGATTACATAGACTGTTGCCCACCAGGCCCCTCCGTCTGACTGTAGGAATTCCCAGGCAGGAAGACTGCAGTGGGTTGCCATTTCCTTCTTCTGGGGATCTTTCCAACCCAAGGATCAAACCCTGGTCTTGCCTTGCAGGTGGACTCATTACCACTCAGCCACCTGGGAAGACCCCCCAAAAAAGGCTTACAGAGGTCTATTCCTACCCCAAAACTAAAACAGAACCAATGAGATAATTGAATTTAAAGAAATATAGAAACAGCTCATGAAACTCAATCAAAAGAAAGCAAACAACCAAATCAAAAAATGAGCAGAATACCTAGAAATACATTTATCCAAAGAAGACCTACAGATGGTCAATAGACATATGAAAAGATGCTCAACATCACTAAATTTAGAGAAATGCAAATCAAAACTATAATGATAAAACACTTCACATCAGTCAGAATGGCTATCATCAAAAAATCTGCAAATCATAAATTCTGGAGAAGGTGTGGTGATAAGGGAATCCTCCTACACTGCGGATAGGGATGTAAATTGCTACAGCTACTATGGAGAATAGTACGTAAGTGCCTTCAAAACCTAAAAATGGCTACCATATGATCCAGATTCTTGGGCATATATCCAGAGGAAAACGTGGTTCAAAGGATATATGTATTCCGATATTCATTGCAGTACTGTTTGTAATAGCCAAGATATGGGAGCAACTTAAATGTCCATTGACTTATAAATGGATAAATAATATATGGTACATACACACAATAGAATATTGGGCTTCCCTGGTAGCTTGGATGGTAAAGCATCTGCCTACATGTGGGAGACCCAGGTTCGATCCCTGGGTTGGGAAGATCCCCTGGAGAAGGAAATGGAAACCCACTCCAGTATTCATGACTGGAAAATCCCATGGACGGAGGAGCCTGGTGGGCTACGGTCCATGGGGTCACAAAGAGTTGGACACGACCTAAATGTCCATTGATGGATAAATGGATAAATAATATATGGTACATACACACAATAGAATATTACTCAACTATTAACAAGAATGAAAAAAAATGCCTTTTGCTACAACATTGGTGGATCTAGAGATTATCATTGGAGAAGGCAATGGCACCCCACTCCAGTACTCTTGCCTGGCAAATCCCATAGACGGAGGACCCTGGTAGGTTGCAGTCCATGGGGTCTCTAGGAGTCGGACACGATTGAGCGACTTCACTTTCACTTTTCACTTTCATGCACTGGAGAAGGAAATGGCAACACTCCAGTGTTCTTGCCTGGAGAATCTCAGGGACGGGGGAGCCTGGTGGGCTGCCATCTATGGGATCACACAGAGTCGGACAAGACTGAAGTGACTTAGCAGCAGCAGCAGCAGCAGAGATTATCATATTAAGAGAAATAAATCAGACAAAGAGACACATATCATATGGTATCACTTATATGTGGAATCCAAAACATGATATAAATGAACTTATTTATGGAACAGAACAGACTCACAGACTTTGAGAATGAACTTATGGTTACCAGTGAGGAAGAGTGGCAGGGAGGGATATATTGGGAGTTTGGAACTGATGTGTATACACTGCTGTATTTTAAATAAAATCTCATTTCATGCTGAAAAAGTTATCTAAGATGAAAAACTAAAAGAAATATAGAGAACTACAGTGAAGAAAATAATGATGTAAGATAACAGTAGTAGCACCATCAATGTTTGTATCACAAAATATATGATCATCAAATGATATTTTTTTATAATTTTATTATATTTAATGAAATATTAATTTGCTATTTAGATAGACATGTATTATGAATTATTTTCTAAATTATTAAAGAATGATTCAAAACAATAATGGATATGATCAGTTAATAATATGATGAGTTGTATATTCAATGTATTTTTTAAAAATACTGCATGCATATTAATGATTTGAGAGAATCAAGGTTATGGCTAAGGACAATAAAGGAATAGGGATGCAGTCTGCTGGAACTAATTATCTTTAGGAGTTGTTCTGTCCAAAAATTGCGATTTGATTAGTTCCATTTTTTCTTTACTTTATTGCTATGACCTCTGTGATCTCTAACTACTTGTCTAAAATTTAGAGGGACAGAGTGGATTAAAATAGAATTGGATGATGTATCTGATTCCTTGATTTTCCAATATATATAAATCAGTTTTTTACTACATTTATTCAGAATATTTCCTTTATCAGAATTAAATGGTGAAATGGAAGGAAATCTAAACATAGTTTAGTTTTATAGGAAATGAAATGATTGATTTCACTTAACTTAGATGTTCATATAAAATTTTATGAAAGCTGAAAATTATTTAGTTGTTTGTTCATTTGAAAAAATTTTTTCATGTTTTAATTTTCACATTCTTTTAATAAATTCTACCAATTACAAATACTACCTGTTTGCTCAAGATGAGACATAATGACCATTTCCTATAGTCTCCCAAACTATGAACTTGTTCTTATTTTTTTTCAAAGACTTAAATAGATATCATTGCTTCAATGATCATTTGCATCTCTGTATTAACAAAATTTCAGTTTTCAGCTCTTCCTTATGTTATAACTTCACTTGGAAAATCAGCTTAACAAGTTAAATATCAAAATTATTAACATTTTTAAAAAATTTGTAATGAACTTGTCACTTAATGATCCTGTTGAAGGACAGAAGTTGAAAGTAAGGCCTCTATTCTCAGGTAGAAAACAATCTCTAACATTTCCCAGTTTTCTGAGTCCCTCTTTATCTTATCTACCACTTTTTTTTAAAAACAGATTTGACATCAACAGTTTCTCTCCAGCCCATGTTTCCTTGCTCCTATTTCCCCATTCTCTGGAATATCTGTTCCTGCTTTTTAGCAGGTTGAACAGTGCTTCTTTTTTTAAGCTATGAGAGACGTTCTTTTCTCCAGGAAGCCACATATAAAATTATAAATCAATTTCTATGCTACTACATTTGTGCCACACTAGTTTCTTTTTGCTTTATCACAGTAATCATCGTGTGACACTGAATTATGTGCCCATCGCATGCCATCACCCACTTTAGAGATTCTCAGCGGCCAACAGAGGATCTAGTGTCAATAATACTGTGTTGATCAAACAGAATTAGACAACAAATATTGCTGACCCTGTGTTGTTGGTCATTATGCTACTTAAGACCTGAGCATTTTTAATTTAAAATAATCACTTTATTCCCCACCCCAGGACTCCAAATCTAATACATTTTTTTTCAAGAACAGTGTTTATTGTAAATATAATTTCAATATATCACTTCTTATTTATGACAATTGTATTAACAATGGGTATGCCAAAAAATTATGACCTAGTACGCAGCGGCAGCTGTGACAGCGCAGGAACAGCGGCTGCAAGCTACCCCACATCCTAGGTCAGGGGCAGCTGAGAGGAGATACCTCACTTACAAGGTAAGGAGCAGCAGCTGTGCTTTGCTGATGTGGGAAAAATTGAGGGCAGGAGGATGAGATGATGAGGATGAGGATGAGATGGTTGGATGGCATCACTGACTCAATGGACATGGGTTTGGGTAGACTCCGGCAGTTGGTGATGTACAGGGAAGCCTGCGTGCTGCTGTTCGTGGGGACACAAAGAGTCAGACACAACTGAGTGACTGAACTGAACTGAACTGATGCCATTTTTTTGGAAAGCTCATCCTCATTCACTCAGAATTCACTTATTCTAACCTCAGAGAATTTATATTTTGCTCTGTGTGAATAAAAGACTGTATATTCCACATGCTCTCATTCTCTTTTCAGTCTGTTATTTAAAACATAATTCATGGGTCATCTTTAATGAATCCAGGTCTGTGATATTTCCATTACTAGCTTACTTGATAAATCAGAATCATATATTTGTATATAAGCATATGATTGTATACACATGATTCAGTTTCAGTTCAGTTCAGTTTAGTAGCTCAGTCATGTCTGACTCTTTGAGACCCATGAACCACATCAACAGGCCTCCCTGTCCATCACCAACTCCCAGAGTCCACCCAAACCCATGTCCATTGAGTCAGTAATGCCATCCAACCATCTCATCCTTTATTGTCCCCTTCTCTTCCTGCCCTCAATCTTTCCCAGCATCAGGGTCTTTTCAAATGAATTAGCTCTCTGCATCAGGTGGCCAGGGTATTGGAGTTTCAGGTTCAACATCAGTCCTTCCAACGACCACCCAGGACTGATATCCTTTAGAATGGACTGGTTGGATCTCCTTGCAGTCCAAGGGACTCTCAAGAGTCTTCTCCAACACCACAGTACAAAAGCATCAATTCTTCAGTGCTCAGGTTTCTTCACAGTCCAACTCTCACATCCATACATGACCACTGGGAAAACCATAGCCTTGACTAGACAGATCTTTGTTGACAAAGTAATGTCTCTGCTTTTCAATATGCTATCTAGGTTGGTCATAACTTTCCTTCCAAGGAATAAGCATCTTTCGTGGCTGGAATCACCATTTGCAGTGATTTTGGAGCCCCCCAAAATAAAGTCTGACACTGTTTCTACTGTTTCCCCGTCTATTTCCCATGAAGTGATGGGACCAGATGCCATGATCTTCATTTTCTGAATGTTGAGTTTAAGCCAACTTTTTTCACTCTCTTCTTTCACTTTCATCAAGAGGCTCTTTAGTTCTTCACTTTCTGCCATAAGGCTGGTGTCATCTGCATATCTGAGTTTATTGATATTTCTCCCAGTAATCTTGATTCCAGCCTGTGCTTCCTCCACCCCAGCGTTTATCATGATGTACTCTGCATATAAGTTAAATAAGCAGGGTGACAATATACAGCCTTGACATACTCCTTTTCCTATTTGGAACCAGTCTGTTGTTCCATGTCCAGTTCTAACCCTTTCTTCCTGACCTGCATACAGATTTCTCAAGAGGCAGGTCAGGTGGTCTGGTATTTCCACCTCTTTCAGAATTTTCCACAGTTTATTGTGATCCACACAGTCAAAGGCTTGGCATAGTTAATAAAGCTGAAATAGATGCTTTTCTGGAACTCTCTTGCTTTTTCGATGATCCAGCGGAGGTTGGCAATTTGATTTCTGGTTCCTCTGCCTTTTCTAAAACCAGCTTGAACATCTGAAAGTTCACAGTTCACATATTGCTGAAGCTTGGCTTGGAGAATTTTGAGCATTACTTTACTAGCATATGAGGTGAGTGTTTCAGTTTGCGATATATATAATTTATTCTAATCTAAGAATGATGAATGTAAATTACTGAAATTTTGGTGAATCTCCAGTCTTTGGAAAAATTAAATATAATAAATGTCAAACAATAAGCCCATTCCCTAGGAGACAAGAGTTCTACTTTTAGTGGAGGAGTAGCTAGAATTAACTTTAAATTGCTTCATTTCCTTAGGCTGGAATAAGTTCCCAAACTGGATTTTTAATTGGTTCCTGAATGTTTTTTTTTTTTTTTTCTCAAATATAATCATCAAACTCACTCTGAAATGGAATTTGAAACCTACATTTGCCAAAGGCAGGAAAAAAAAAAAGAAGCAAAATGTATGTTCTCAGTTTTCTTTAATCTAACACTTTTACTTCTTGTGAAGCCTCTAAGAATGAGAAATTAACTTTATTTTGTTTAATGTGTGTTTTTCCTTAAGAGGTGAAGGCAATTTCCATTTTAAAAATACATGTTAGATCAAAAGTTATGGGAATGTGATTCAAATGTAAATGAGAATTCTGAATATACTTAGCCTTTGATTTCTGATTTATGAGGTCAAATAAAATAGATACAGATTAATTACATATTAGTATTTGTTTTATCTGTGTCTTTTTTTGCTATATATGTATTTTTTGTATCATTAAGTCATTGTTGAAATTGAAAGGAAACATGACATTTAAAAGACTGTCTTATTATTTATATTATTGACAATAGTTATGAATGATTTTTAAAGTTAGTTTACTGAAATCAGAAAAGTTGAAAATACTCTTTTAGTATATATGTATTGGAAAGGTTTATTCTGTTTTGTAAAACTTTACCATGTGCTCTTCTAATCTATGTTTATCTACTCACAAAATTCTGTTAGTGTGAAAATATGAAGACAAGTGTTTAACAATAGCCTCACTGGTGTCATCCTTCATTTGTCAAACACTTTCATTCTTTCACATGTTTGGTAATTAGTAATGTTCTATATTTCTCTTAGAAAATCAAGTGTCCCATTCAGTTTGCATTTGAGCTTGTGTGTATGTGTAGATAAACAGAAAGAGAGAAATAGAGGTTTAATCTACAATATTTACAGTAGTTAAATTCTATGAAATCTGAGTGAATACTTAATTAGGCAACAATGTACTATTGTTCTTAGGGGAAATACAAGATTAGGTTCCTCTGAGCCATTGGTCACAACATTTTCATCAATTGATTAGTATATCAGTTAATTTTGTGTTTGTTTTTATCTAATAACACCCAGATCAATGTATATTATTTTATTCATTAACACTGAATTCACTATCAACAGCACTATAACTTGTGACTGCACATATTTGTTTTCTCCATAAGGCACATCACAGTTTTCTTGCACTTAGAAATGCTAGAGGGTTCTTTAGCACTATATTGGGTACCATTTTAAATAGGAAAATCAACATCAAAAAGCACAAATAAACAAGAAGGCTGAGTGTCTCCCTTTTCAACCTCATCTGAGACCAGGCATGTGAGGTGACTCAATCTTTTTTTTTGCTCTGCATGTGTCCTTGAAGAACCATGAAAGTGCTGCAAGTATTGATTTGAGGATTGCAAATAAATTTTAGCAAGTACGAAAACTTGTAAATATTGAATCTGAGAAAAAAAATTGAAAATATATTTAACAATTATGAGTATTCATACACACATGAATTTAAACATGTTTGTGCACATGCATATATATATATATATATGTATGTACATGTATGTGTGTGTGACTACACATATATGACTTTTGAAGTTTTGGAAGAAGGCATGTGAAAGAGATACAATTATTCACAGTTTACACACACATAAATATATAGTCATCTATAAGTTTGACATGAGCTTTAGAGATATTTATTCTCATAATTCACACATTCTTACAAATTATTTGACTTTACCTATGTTTTTAATATTATGTGAGTTTAGGACCATATTTAGTCTTCCTCGGTGGTGCTAGTGGTAAAGAACCTGCCTGCCAATGCAGGAGCCATAAGAAACATGGGTTCAAACCCTAGGTTGGGAAAATTCCCTGGATAAGGAAATAGCAACTCACTCCAGTATTTTTGTCTGGAGAATTCTATGGACAGAGGAGCCTGCCAGTTTACCATCCATAGAGTTGCAAAGAGTCAGATATATGACTGAAGTGACTTAGCACAACACACAAGATGATATCTGCTCAAATAGGAATAAACTCCAAAATCCTGTAAAGTATATACAGTTGCAATTCCCCTATGCTCTTATAATTCCAACAAGACAAAATTTGCAGAAGTTTTATTTCACCAAATATAGTATATGTCCTTTGGGAAGCCAAACACTGGCCCTCCAAAAATGTCCACATTCAATACTGAGAGTTTATGAGTATGTAAGGTTACATGGCAAAGAGAAACTAAGGGTGAAAACAGAATTAAGGTTGCTAATTATCTGACTCTATAGTAGAGAGATTATTCTGGATTACCGTGTGGTCTCAATTGAAACATAAAATTATTTAAAAATGAAAGAGTAAGCAAAAAAGGAGAGTCAGAAAGAAAAAAAAATGTGAGCATAGTTTCAGCTTAACATCAGGTCAGAAGGACGTGCTTCCACTGATGACTTTGAAGACGGTGAAAGAGGACCACATCTCAGAAACAGGGGCAGACTTTAAAATCTCATTTCTTTGCAGAGAGATTCTGTGCCAAAAACCTTTTAGAGATTAAATTTAAAGCTTGTAGACTAAGCTACAGAAAGGCTTTCAATTATTTTCAGAGATTTTCTGAGACTTGACTGGTTTCTCAAGTATCCCTCCAAAATAAATAATAATAATAATAGTAAATATAAAATGAAATAAAATATCTAATCAATTTAAAATTTAAAAATCAATTAAAGTTAATAGGGAGTCATAGAGTATAATTAATAAGACTACATGATAGCAACATTTTAGATTTGAGTATACAGAGCTTAACAGTTCTTTGGAAAAGCAAACAAAAATTTAATTGAAATGTTCCATTCTAGCACATATATTCTGGTCAAACTGAGAAGTTGTAATCGACATGTGGTGGGGATTTCAATTTCTTCATACCAACTTTTAGATTCATATATTTTACAGTTTAAAATATTACATCTATTTTTTTTGAGTAGTTAAGCATTTATCTGCTTTAATATTATATATCTCCAGGAGAAAAAGATGTGGGCCAGTAGGCTTTGAAAAGCTGTTAAAAACAATGCATTTTAACAATAAGGTTAAATAGTTTAACCTTAAGGTAAATAGTTTAAATGACTAAGTCAAGAATCTGAAATATTTAGGACATAACTGTATTT
The DNA here is from genome assembly GCF_055505025.1 of Bos grunniens. Lineage (NCBI taxonomy): Eukaryota > Metazoa > Chordata > Mammalia > Artiodactyla > Bovidae > Bos > Bos grunniens. The sequence continues at coordinate 19,837,264 of NC_141184.1, read as the reverse complement.
ATAAAAATTGTCTCCAGTCAGGCCTGATTTAGCATACTTTGGCTGATACATACAAGATAAATCATTTAAGAATTTTTGAATTATATACAATAAAACAACTGTAGTTTGGTAGATATGTTAGAAAAAGATTTTCATCCCCTCTCAACCTGAACAATTCTAAATTCCCTCCAAAAACTTATTTGACTCCTGTAGAAATCAAAGATCTCTCTAAAACAAAGAAGTGACTGATGTGAAGATCCTGTTAATTTTAGTGGCGATTACTGCTACTCTCTTACAATCATGTTTTGACAGTAAACCTGCATCATCTGTACCTCAAGCACATGGATGACAATGAGGCAACTGGAAGATTCCAGAGATAACGACACAGATCCTTGTGGAAGGGTATAACTGTCCCAGCGGGGTAAGAGACAGAGGTGCACTTGCTTATTCATAGACTGGAGACAGTTTGTTGTTGTTCAGTCGCCAAGTTGTGTCCAACTCTTCATGACCCCCTGTCCCTCACCATCTCCCTGAGTTTGCCCCTCACAGATCACAGTCTTGTCATGGCAAAGGGCCTTGTGTAACTCACTGAAGCTATAAGCCATACCGTGCAAGGCCGTCCAAGACAGATGGGTCATAGCGCAGAGTTCTGACAAAATGTGATCCACTGAAGGAGGGAGTAGCAAACCACTCCAGTATACCTGAGAGCCTCATGAACTGAATAAAAGGTAGCAGTTTACTATGATGCTAATCCTTACTTGTTTGAACTGAACTAAATATATTCCAAAATCAGTGATCATTAAAAGCTGAAACATTTGATATTAACATCATAGCAACATTTTTTAGTTTCCTGTTGGTATTGAAATACAAAATGTGAGGAAGCTCCAGGCATGTTTATTGAAGTGATTTCCTTTTTCTGTTCATGTTGACTGATATTTCTGATCAAGTGCTGCCAATTATATTCTGAAAGCATTCAATTGATTTTTCAACTCTTTACATCCTAATTGCTACACTTAAACAGCCATATGAGAAACATTTCCTGAGTCAGGACAGACTGCTTTTTGACTTACATGAGCAATAGCTTAAATGCTGGGTTGACATTTAAGGAAATAAATATTCAGGTGTGAAATACATTTGAAAGTCATTAAGATTAAAGGCTTACAATAATATATTATCTTTAAGAGTAGGTACAAATACTATACTATGCTCTATTTATCTGACACTATTCTGGCTAACGTGAACAATGGAAATAATGCTTTGACTTTGACCCAAAAAATGACGTAATCATAACCTTCGCAAGAGTGAATGAAAGCATATTCTAACCTTTCCATTTCTTCACATTTTCAGTATCAGAAAAGCATTACTCAAGAGGGAAAGAATGATTCTTTAGTGGGATCTTGCTCAGAGTTATATTTCAATTCCTCACAATTAAACATTTAAAGGACAGGAAGAAGGTGAGGGCATTCTGGCAAATCACTACCTACAGGACTTTCCTGGTGTCCTAGGGGTTAAGATTCTGTGCTGCCATTGTAGGGGCGGGGGGAGATGCAGGTTTAATCCCTGATCGGGGAACTAAGATCCCACAAGCCTTGCTGGCCAATTTCTTTCTTTGGTGTGTTTTTTTTTTTAATCCCTAAAAAATAGCAGTTTTTAAAATTGGACATTTTTTCATATATAATATTCAGAATAGTTTGAGGCTTAACCAAGAGAACAATCCATTATGCTTCAGCAGCACATCTGTCAATATGTTGATGGAGCAGATGCATAATATATGTTATTTCAATATTGCAACAAGTAATTTATATTTGAAAAATAGAAGGAAGATTTTACTTTAAGGGAAAAGCTTCATTTTAATTAAAAAATTATGACAACAAAAATTATGAGAATATGTGGGTATAAAACTAGATGAAACTTGCAAAACTAATGAGAAAAATTAAATTATATCATCCCTTGATTTGTTAAACATAATAATACTTATTGAAATAAATCAAATGATGTATTTTCTTATAAAAATCTTCCTGATATATAGCATTGGAAGCTTACTTTATTGTTCATGATCATTTTCAGTTCAGTTCAGTTCATTTGCTCAGTTGTTTCTGACTCTTTGCGACCCCATGAACTGCAGCATGACAGGCTTCCCTGTCCATCACCAACTCTCAGAGCATATTATTTTAAAGATCATTTACTAGGTACTTTGTAAGGAAGTCTGGATTTAGACTCTTAGTTTTGCTTCATTGATTAATTTGGTGAACTTAAAGATGATGCTTTGGCTTCCCTGGTGGCTCAGCTGATAAAGAACCCACCTGCCAATGCAGGAGATCCAAGAGATAAGGGTCCAGTCCCTGAGTGGAGAAGATCCCCTGGAGAAGGAAACAGCAACCTGCTCTAGTATTCTTGCCTGGGAAATTCCAGGGACAGAGGAGCACATGGGGTCACAAAGAGGCAGACCCAACTGAGTGTGCATGCACCACTAAAAAGATATTGCTAAATCAGAGTCCAAGCAATACATGAGTTCTAAATTGCTCCAACGTAAATTCTCAATTCTACACAATTTTCTGGTCTTTAAAGGCGGGGATGGGGAGGAGAGTTTCTATCTTTTGTTTAACTGTTTCTAAGGACAATTGACAATTTAATGCAATCGTATACATTTAGGGCAAAACATGACTTATTTCTGTTTCATTTAATACAACTTAAAAAAAATTATACATTAGTGGCATACTATGAGTCAGGTTTTATTGCACTTTTCAAAGATACTCTAGTGAAGCAAACAAAGATATCTGCTTATATTCTAGACATAGTAGGACATCAGATAATGATAAACATGAACACATAAATGATAGTTTTTATTAAAGATGTAGAGCTTATGGAATGAAAGAACAAGGAAACAGTTTTCTACTGTAGATGGGACCTGGGGGGGGTGAATAATACTCTTAGTTAGGCTGGTATGGTTAGGCCTCATTTTGGTGATATTTGAGCCAAAAACTTGAAGTGAGAGGCTTCACCCATGAAAATATTTGGAGGATATTGGTCCATTCAGAGTCAGAGCAAAATCCTAAGTGCCAAACTTGACTGATATATTAGGAAAAGCTATGAAGCCAGTGTCATTGAAAAAGCAGAAAGCAAATCAGAGCTCCCTCTGCATCTCAGTAATTTGAGATATCTGAGAACTTTGTTGTTGTTCAGCCTCTCAGTTGTGTCCAACTCTTTGCAATCCCATGGACTGCAGCATGCCAGGCCTCCTTGTCCTTCACTGTCTCCCTGAATTTGCTGAAACTCATGTCCATCGAGCCATGATGCCATCCAAACATCTCATCCCCTGTTGCCCCCTTCTCCTCCTGACCTCAATTTTTCCCAGCATCAGGGTCTGAGAACTAAGGTAATCCTGTGATGATTTTAAGTCATTGTGAAGAGTTCAGTTTATTTTCAGAGTACAATAGGAACTGATTGAGAAAGACTGAATTTTTATTTTTAATGATAATTTTTAATGATACCATGTGGAGAAGTTGTGGGCAAGGTTAAAATCAGGTCACCTAATTATGAAACTCTTGCTATAATTCATAGAGAGTGATGGAAAATATAGTAAATAAGTATATCTATTAACATTTGAGGAAATATCTGGAGGCATCTTTGAATAGGACAGTATCCAGTTTACACATCGGTCACATCCAATATTCCAAGGATTTTTAAAAGGTTATTACTTTAAGTTGTAAGTTTGGGAAAAAACATTTACTCCTCTTCTGTGGAGAATAGCTATGGGCAATATATTTTTAATGCTATAAACTATATTTTAGTGTAAGTTATTTGGTGTGGAGATTATATGAAAACTACTATACTAGTACACAGTAAAATCAAAGAGTAGAACAAAGCAGGGTTTAATTCATAGCCCTAATATTGCAATCATCTTTTCCTTTGTCCTTCCAAAATCTGCTTCTCAGAGTTAGGCACACTAGATTGAACAGCAAACAAGGATTAGGTATGGTTTACAGATGATTCCAGAGTTGGTTTATAATCTTGAATTAGATTTGAAAACCAAAACCCCTTTACGACAGTTTCTTTTCATGTAATTCTTGTGCATGCCATGTTTAAAAGGCACTGTTTCCCAGATCCTTAAAAAAAAAAAAAAAAAAAAAAACTGTTTATCTAATTAGCCATTCTCCCTATTCCTTCTCATCACAGTTTCAATCTGAGCCATAATTTTAAACCATCATTCAACATCTTAATTAGCATGTATTTGTGTATCTAGCAAAACTTACATTTTCATATGGATTCCCACATATGCAGTTTATGTGGGAATGATTACATCCATTAAAACTATTCTTTTTTCCAAAGTCCACAATACACTTACTGTTAAAAAAAAAATCAGTCATTTAAATCCTTGCCTATATTTTTATAAGATTTCAAAAAAATCTAATAAATAGCATAAAAAGTTTTATAAAATATAGATAAATTTAACAAACTATATACATAGGTGGCATTATAGTTAAGAATTGATAATTAGTAGATAATTGGAGCTTCCCTGGTGGCTCAGATGGTAAAGAACCTGTCTGCAATGCAGGAGAAATTGGTTCAATCTCTGGGTCAGAAAGATCCTCTGGAGAAAGAAATGGCAACCCACTCCGGTATTCTTGCCTGGAAAATCCCACGGAGAAAGAAGCCTGGTGGGCTGCAGCCCATAGAGTCGAGAAGAGTTGAACATGACTAAGCGACTCACACACACACAGTAATTAATAGGGCTTCCCTGGTGGCTCAGAAGGTAAAGAGTCAGCCTGCAATGCAGAAGACCAGTAAATACATACGGTAATACACAACTAATCAGGAGTTTGCTGCTCACATACACATTCTGAAGATAAAAAAAAAAAAAAACAGAACAAAAATAAGCATCATTGGAATACTGAGACTCCTCAGCTACACCACAAGCTAACAACAGGGATCATCCTTAAGGATCCCCGAATCCCCTCCTGCTGTCGGCACCCATTGTTAGTAACACCCTTTCTCTTTCACTTTTCACACGTGTACAAAAACTCACAGCACGATTGTATTTAGCTGTGTTCACTCTAATACCAGGTAAGAAATAATAGGCAATAATAATAAGCATATAATCAAGGAGGTAAGTTATTTGTCAAATCTTGTGAGTCACAAGGTTTTCTTAATATAAAAGCAGAGGAGAAACTCAATGCTTATATTAGAAAAAACATGGATGTAATTATGAATGTAATCAGCACTCATATTCCGTGTGTCTGCTCCTTGAAACAAGCATTGCTAAATCATGCCTTCAATTTGAAGAACCTTGCAATTCACTGGAATGAGAAACTGAATAGCTGTGCATGTTACTAACTCCAGTACAAGACACCAGGAGAAAGGAATTGCAAGTTAGCACTATGAGGCTCCAGACTGCATCAGACAGGAAATCTTTACTCACAGCACATCCATTTCATTGTACTAAAAAGCTCTTTATAAACATAGTGAAATAAATGATTGGCCAGATACTGTGAAGAGGATAGAACTAAGGAATTTTATACTGCAGGTTCAAACTCTTTGCCTGACTCTCACAGCTTATAAGCTAGTGAGTTGCAATCATCAACGGCATCATAATAGTGTTAAAAACAACGTAGCTAGGAACCCCCTACCATTTTGTGCCCTTGTATCTCCAACCAGGAGTTGTTGAGAGAACAGAGCGAAGTATCACCCTGCTGAATAGCAGCTACTGCTTCTGTGGTATCTATAATAACTGGGCCCTGGTTCAAGAAATGGAAACAAATTGCTTACAAATAAATTTTTTCAAGAAACATAAATAGTTTGAAGCTATGGGATCTGAAAAGCTAATTACCCTGAGTACAACTCAGCATAATTTTCTTTTGTAAAAATATTTTATATAGAAAGCCAGGCTGTTCACTAATGTCAAATAAAGGATCATTCTATCTGTGACAGTTTCTTTTAATTTGCTTTTATCAATATTTAGTGATTCTATTAATAAAGAAAAACTGGAAATATATATATCCTTTTATTTTGGGGAAGTGAGATATATTTAGAACTCACTTTTGAACTGTGGTGCTGGAGAAGACTCTTGAGAGCCCCTTGGATAGCAAGGTGATCACACCAGCCAATCTTAAGTGAAATCAACTCTGAATATTCACTGGAAGGGCTGATGCTGAAGCTGAAGTTCCTATACTTTGGCCCCCTGATGTGAAAAGCCAACTTTACTGGAAAATACCCTGATGCTGGGAAAGACTGAAGGCAAAAGGAGAAAGGGGCGGTAGAGGAAGAGATGGTTAGATAGCATCACGGACTCAATTGACATGATTTTGAGCAAACTCCAAGAGATAGTGGGGGACAGGGAAGCCTGGCACGCTGTGGTTCATGGTGTCACAAAGAGTCAAACACAACTTAGGGACTGAACCACAAAGCAGCAATGAAAAAGGCAAATACTCCTGTCACTCTTCACTCTCTGGTGAAGAGCTTCCATTGCAGAGACAGGAACAGCTCCTAGGACTGTACTGTAAACTAGGTTGAGAATATCAATCAGGTTCAGAAACTTCCTCTTCCCCATCCTCCAGCAAAACACATCTTATAACCAATTTTATAACCAATGTTAACCAGCTGCAGTCTACTGGCTGTTCGTGGTCATACTAACAAAGTTGACAAATTAATTTATATTAAGGCATAATAACTGGTAATATCAGGGCTATTTTTTTCGAAGAATGTTTGTATTCCAGTACAGACTCCACATTAGCCCAAAGGAATTTACAATTAATAATGAAGCTACAGTCTTTTTTTTTTTTTTTAATGGCTGTTCCATGGGGCATGTAGGATCTTAGTTCCCTGGCCAGGGATGAAACTCACGTCCCCTGCAGTAGAAGTGTGGAGTCTTAACCACTAGACCACCGTGGAATTCACAAAGCTACAGTTATTTTGGATGGGGCATTCAAAAAGAAGTCTCTTTTTTGAAAATAATGTCAGGGTTTTGAATATCACGACACACTACATCACCCCCAAATACAAAAGGTGCTGATCAGAAACATGTATGCATATGGGAAAGTGTTAAGATAACAATATCTTTCTACATATATTTGCACCAAAATTTCAGTTGGATAATGGTTTTCTATTTTCTTGCTCAACATACCTTCGTTGTAGGAAAGCAGAAAGAAGCTGCTTAAAGCCAAAGACTTTTCCATATTTTATAAAACCTGAAATCGAATAAAAAGATAGGTGTTCCACTTTAGAAATAAAGAGGATGATAACTCTGGGAAAGGCAAGCCAACAATTGGTTGGTTTTCCCCAAGGATGAGAATAGGTAGATAAAACTCGCTCAATGTTACAGCCATGGGCTGACTTCCACCAGTTTGGGGGAATGGTAAGGGGGTGAACTCTATGGAAAAGGACTGAATCAATCAATGTGGGAGCTGGATCCTCACCCAGAAGTGTCTGTAGTGACCCGGGTTCCTGAACACAACCCAGAAGCATCCCAGTAATTGAGTTTAAACACTATATTTACTATTCCTAGGATTTATATTCTTGCATGCACACTCCAATCTGTCACCTTCTGTGTCTCTAGGTATCTCCTTGAGCACCATACATCACAGTACTTTGTCCTTCACTGTCCCTTACCTCCAACACTATGTTATCTTTTTCCTTTCTTTCAAACTATGAATCCATTATCCATAATAACCACTCTCTTACATACTTCCTCAAACCTTTTGCTCATCTTTTATCTCTTTTCATTTTATTTACCTGAAGTCAGTCCTGGGTGTTCTTTGGAAGGAATGATGCTAAAGACGAAACTCCAATACTTTGGCCACCTCATGTGAAGAATTGACTCATTGGAAAAGACTGATTCTGGGAGGGACTGGGGGCAGGAGGAGAAGCGGATGACAGAGGATGAGATGGTTGGATGGCATCACCGACTCAATGGACATGAGTTTGGGTGAACTTCTGGAGTTGGTGATGGACAAGGAGGCCTGGCATACTGCAATTCATGGGGTCGCAAAGAGTTGGACACGACTAAGAGATTGAACTGAACTGAACTGAACCTCAAACATGATTAATCTAACATTTCTCTTAACTCTTCTAGCCTCTGAAAGTGGCTGGAAGGAAACAAGAGAAAACAAAGAAAAAAGCTGAACCATCTACTTTGGTCATCTGCATCGCTGCACACCACCCATTTCTACTTCTGCTTCTTTGGCAACTCTAAACTCCCTGTTATCAATGAGAAGACCCAGGGATCCAAGCATGAAAATGCATATCTCATGCAGCACTTCTGCCACAGATTTCCCATCAAGGTGAATGACAACTCCATTCTTCCAGTTACTGTGGTTAAAATATTTGGAGTTATATTCTACACACAACCCATCCACAAACCTGGGCTGTAATTTTTGTGTGGAGGGATGTCCTTACTCTTGATGGGCACAGCAACAAACACAGCAATCTGTGTCTTCCTTCTGTTTAGACTAGAGCAAGCATATAGTAATGTTCCTTTACCCACTTGCAGTTCAAAATATTTTCAAATATTCTAAGATATAACTGTAGCTTTACATTATCTTGAATGAGAGATGATTATGCATATTTCAGCAATTATGAACATGAATCTCAGAGCATGTCAGTGATTAACACAGGATCACACAATTAGGGAGCATTGCATTTATTTCTTTTGACCCCAGACCACAAGCACTATTTGCTACATCACTTTGTCTATTATCATGGGATTAATTACATCAAGTGATATGGAGAACCTTAACAAATATCTACTTGGCTGATGCCAGTGTCATGAGCTAAAAGAATCTGTTCAATTTATAGGCATCAAAGTAGGAGACATCTTTGCTAATGAAGACAAGGCACTTTTATGAATTTAAAAAGTTAAAGGGCACTTGTTACTCTTAACATGAAGACACTGTGCTCTAGCTCCAAACGTGCCCTTTTGCCAATGTGAGTAATTAGCTCTTCTGACTACCTTTAATAATGCTCTATATTTTAGAAACACTGACTAATTAACTCACACCATAATATTCATCTACATTTTTCAAGTTGAAGAAATTAAAGTAGGAAAAATAAAAATCAAGAACCTAGCCTAGGATGACAACACATCAGTAGCACACTTAAGATTATTACTTTTGATTTCAATTGCTTTTGCAAAATAGGCCCAAAGCCATATTCTTTTTGTGAATACACTGCTATTTGCAACGCTTATACAGTTTTTGCTAGGTTCCTATTGAAAAGACCAATGGCCTCGGAATCTTCACATCTTATCTCACATGTAGCCACCACCCAAGTCCCTGGCAGAACTCACACCCACTATACTAGAACTTAATTCCTCGCAGGGGGCTATGAGTCAGTTTCTTACTGGGAGCAAATATTAATATGTGAAGACTTTGAATAGCCCATAGTTTCAAGAACTCTATTGCCTACAGAAGTCACTGATCTCTTGCAGCATTCACAGTGGAAGTATTTTTTTTTTTTTTTAACCCACAGTCAAATAGTTTAGAATACCACATTGGATTGGGTGTCCTTCTTGATTTCTCTAATGGCTTTCAAAGAGTTTATTTTTATTCACACCTCATATATCCTATCTCTTCTGAATTAAATGTTATCAGCCTAAAGTTTCTACCAACTCCCTTGCCATCTCCATCCTCTAATTATGATTTTAGCTCTACATCCTAACTACCAGCTTCCCTGTTCTGTTCTTAGTAGCTTCAACATCTATACAGATGATGTATTATTTCTCACCAGGATTTTTTTGGCACATCTCAGTAAAATATTCATCTCTCATATTCCAAACCTTATTTGGAGTTACCACTTTGGCATTTCACCAGCTCTGATATTTTGTCTTCTGAATTTCCACTCTTCAAACTTCACTTCCCAGCTTTCCAGGTTAAACAGTTTAGAATGTTTATCAGCTTTCAACTCAGCAGTATTTATAATTCATTGTCCTTAATGCTTCATTTTCCATCACCATCCTCTGTCTTGCTTTGTGCTGAGACAAAGGCCTGGATGACTGTAGATTATTTGGGAGGTGATTCTGAAAAGGATAGGATCATAGGATGTGGGGAAAGGGGATTAGGGAAGGGAGAAAAGCCAATAAAATGGATATTAGTGAGCTACTTACAAGAGAGAAATAGAGAACAATTTTACTCTGGACACTCTGTGGAACTGTGGAAACAGTTTAGTATTTTCTCCTGAGAGAGGCAAAAGTTAAATCATTTATTCAATGACCCCAAACTCTCATTGGTTAAGATTTGCAATGGGGGAGGGAGTTAATTTTTGTTACTTGTTGATTAAAAGCAGAAGAAGAGGACAACAGAGGATGAGGAGGTTGGATGGCATCACTGACTCAATGCACATGAGTTTGAGTAAACACCGGGTGTTGGTGATGGACAGGGAAGCATGGTGTGCTGTAGTCCATGGGGTTGCAAAGTGTAGACATGACTGAGTGACTGAAAAACAACAACTTGCTGTCATACTGTGCTGAAGGTAAGTTGAGCCAACCTTTGAAGAATTAGAGACATATTTGAGGCAAATGAACTGGGAACCAAGGGCACATGGAGTGGAAGAATATCAGCTTCCACAAGACCTTCTCACTGCACCTGCAGGTCACCTTAGACCTGGGTGCAGAAAGGAGCTTGGACACCTCATTATGCTTTCACCTTATTACCTGAGGTAAGTTGCTTTCAGTAAGCCTCAAAATACTTGTGCTGTTTAACTCCTATTTTCATGATTCTTCATCCTTCTGTTGTTCTCTTGCCAAACATGTCCTGCTGGTAGACAGCTATGTCCATTTTATGAACTACATCTGGGTTGCTGATTACTGCCAAGGAAACTGTGATGACTGGACTCATTTCACATTTATGACAACAATCTCAAATTTGATCTCCATAAATTTCAGACCATTCTCTGAAAATCCCCTTAATGGTTACAGTTCCTGTTCTCTAGAGGGATGTCTCATCCCTCATGCTTAGTTGATCATCTCATACCACAGTTCAGAGACAAAGCAAATGTGGCATATGTGCCTTCAAAGATCAGGAGCTACATACACACTCTGCCACATCTGGTGCACTTGGGAAAGGTCAACCTCCTGCGCTGAAGTCCAGCTGATCCCTGTGCTTTGGGTTCATCTCTTCTTACATGTATCAGGACCTAGCTCATGCATCATTACTTTTCTTTCCCAATCATAATATATATGTACATATTACTCCCATCTCAAATAGCAAAATCACTATAATCTCTTGAATAAAGAAAAATTCCTGGCTACCACATGAGTTTTCTAATACTTTTCACAACAAAGCACATAGTAAGAATTCTGTAAATGCACTGTCTCCACTTACCCATAGCCTATTTTCTGTTCCAACAACTCCAACTTTTGGCTGCAAAGCAAACTAAAATTAATCTTCAATTCAGTTCAGTTCAGTCACTCAGTCGTGTTCAACTCTTTGTGACCCCATGAATCGCAGCATGCCAGGCCTCCCTGTCCATCACCAACTCCCGGAGTTCACTCAGACTCACGTCTGTTGAGTCATTGATGCCATCCAGCCATCTCATCCTCTGTCATCCACTTCTCCTCCTGCCCTCAATCCCTCCCAGCATCAGAGTCTTTTCCAATGAGTCAACTCTTCGCATGAGGTGGACAAAGTACTGGAGTTTCAGCTTTAGCATCATTCCTTCCAAAGAAATCCCAGGGCTGATCTCCTTCAGAATGGACTGGTTGGATCTCTTTGCAGTCCAAGGGACTCTCAAGAGTCTTCTCCAACACCACAGTTCAAAAGCATCAATCTTCGGCACTCAGCTTTCTTCACAGTCCAACTCTCACATCCATACACGACCACTGGAAAAACCATAGCCTTGACTAGACAGACCTATATTGGCAAAGTAATGTCTCTGCTTCTGAATATGCTATCTAGGTTGGTCATAACTGTCCTTCCAAGGAGTAAGTGTCTTTTAATTTCATGGCTGCAGTCAACATCTGCAGTGATTTTGGAGCCCAAAAAGATAAAGTCTGACACTGTTTCCACTGTTTCCCCATCTATCTGCCATGAAGTGATGGGACCAGTTGCCATGATCTTTGTTTTCTGAATGTTGAGCGTTAAGCCAACTTTTTCACTCTCCTCTTTCACTTTCATCAAGAGGCTTTAGTTCCTCTTCACTTTCTGCCATAAGGGTGGTGTCATCTGCATATCTGAGGTTATTGATATTTCTCCCGGCAGTCTTGATTCCAGCTTGTGCTTCTTCCATCCCAGCACTTCTCATGATGTACTCTGCATATAAGTTAAATAAACAGGGCGACAGTATACAGCCTTGACGTACTCCTTTTCCTATTTGGAACCAGTCTGTTGTTTCATATCCAGTTCTAACTGTTGCTTCCTGACCTGCATATAGGTTTCTCAAGAGGCAGGTCAGGTGGTCTGGTATTCCCAATCTTCTCTTAAATTATTAGGCCTTAAACAAGACATAATCAAACTGATAAAGCTCAAAAGAACATGAAATATTAAAGGGAATGTTTGCATTTTTTTTAAATGGGGAAAAGGTGAAGGGGGGCCAGTCTCAGAAAAATGGCTTAATGCCATCCTCCCTCTATTTTGTTAGAGTCTTGGCAGCTAAGATTCTTTTATTTCACTGTGTGCAGTTCTTCCTCCATGGAGATTTCCTGCCATAAAATGTTTGCTATGCTGAGAAGGATGCATCCTTGCCAGTGCCTGCTGGTACCTTTGCAGTAGTCAGACTATCCACAATTTTGTGGCCATATTTCATCTCTTCACACCATAATTGCCAGGAACTTTTATGCTCCAGTGCACTCAGTACTGGACCGGGAGTTATCAAGAACTTCAATTCAGCCATCTCCCAAACACAGCTTGGCACTGCCAGCATGGGGCAGAGATGGCCACTGCTATCCCCACTACAGATACCAACACACACAGGAAGTGAAGGGGAGCAGAGATTGGCCAAGACTGGGGACCTGTGGGGTACAAGCCCCCAGCCATGAAGACCATGAGAGTTTGGTCTTCAAATTCCCAACCTGTGCTCCAACATTCCAACAGAATTCACTTACAAAATATCAATTCAATGATAACATTACTAAGAGTTTTAAGACTGCAACTGCAGAGCATTAAACATCAAGTGTGGACTTCCTTAATAGCTCAGTGGTAAAGAATCTTAATGCAGGAGATGCAAGAGACAAGGGTCAGATCCCTGTGTTGGGAAGATCTCCTGCAAGAGGGCATGGCAACCCACTCCAATATTCTTGCCCGGAGAATCCCATGGACAGAAGATCCTGAAGAGATATAGTCCAAAAGGTCATAAAGAGTTGGACATGACTGAGCACAAACATCAAATTCAGGGTTTTCTGAGAGTAGGGCCCTGTTCACCTGCTCTAGTGGCTTACCCACAAATTTGGTCCTGCATGGAGTTAGTGGGAAATCCCAAGAATGGCTGAGAATAAGTTTACCAGAAACATCACTTTATGAACCTGGGGATTAGGAATTGGTTAATCTTAGAGCTCAATGAATGTTTCTTGTGTGTTTTAGTTAGAAAGAAAGATTCATACAAAATACAAGCAGGTATCCCATTGATGTTTTAGAGTAAAGTTTATTATGAAATATTTTTGCAATGTAGCCTAAATGACATTAGCTCTAACTCATGCATATTAAAAATATCAGATTTGTGTTCAAAGCATGTTTCAATGCTAGAACTAGATTTCCTTAGTTTACACAAATCTTCTGAGATTTATTTACTTCATTTTAAAAATGCATGTAAGAGTTGGCCCTAACTTATTGGTCATTGACAAGGTTAAGAAGGCAAGGAATAGACAAAGGCCAATCACATAAGAGCTGAATAAATTTAGTGACTTACTATGATAATTATATTTCTAATTTATGATTATTATAGGTAGCACTGAAATACATTTCCTTATATCAAACATTCTTAAAAATATCCTGCTTCAACAGATTTCCAGAAGAGGTATGAGTAGATTAATGATGTTGTTTGTTTTTAAGTCCCTTGACAAACAAGTCAACTTCTGTACTTCCAAATGGTTTTTGAAAAATACATATAATAGATTACACTCTCAGTTGCTGAGTAAGAAATGGTCCATTTTACAGGTAATTTTGCTATTTTAACACTTTGATACCTTGAGAAGTGTGTATGTATGTTGTTATCTTTATCACTAAGTTTCTGATAAGTAAGAATTTGAAAAGTTTAGCTTCAAAATTAATAGCTCATGGTCCAGAGGAGATACTTCTTACCAAATGACTTTGCAATAACACTGCATGCCACATCAAAGATGTGATATGGATGGAGACTTCATACCAGACATTCTGAAGCAACTAAAACAATCCTAGTGTTCTTGCTGCAATATACCTACAAAATCAATTTGAATTTTTAGTGGAGTATTTTAATGGAGCCATTTGTCATATATGTATCAAGTAACTTGAAGAGTACCATATGCCTGATGTTCTATTCAACATGAGAACCTATTTCAGGCCATCAGACATAGCCTCAGTCTAATGATTTCATGACAGCAATTTCTGTTTGCTACTGTTCCAACACATAGCCAAGCTAACTTTATGATCACCTTCTGGAACTGCAAAATGCCCCCAATAAATATGGGATTTATGAGTAAATAACTCCTACTAATGGCATACGGCTCATTTGAATGCCTCTGGCAGTTTCTCAATTGGACATTCCTTCCATTATCTGTTTAAGCCAAGGACAGATATTAGAAACCACACACATAATAGGGCAACTTTATTACCCTAAAGAGATGGATAATAAATATGGCATAACATATAATCAGGTATAAATTAGGAAATACATCCTATTTTAGTAAAATTTTATATGATAGCTACCAGTATCCAGTATTCCTTCATGTTAAGGAAAGCATTGTTATAACAGGAAGTTTTTTCACCAACATTGACATGTAATGATATTGAGATCTTTCTTGGTTTGTTATAAATGCAAATTGGTTCTGATAGGAGGTAACTTTAAATTTTTTACTTTGACCTTTATATACATGTCATTTAGCAAATATATCAGATTTCTTGTTTGAGAAAGATGGTCTGCCCTGCTTTGTTGGTTATTAAAACCTGATTTTCTCAACATGCAAGAAAAATATATCAAAACATAAACCATGCCATAAAAACCAGATAGTAGAGTATGAAATTGTGTCTTTGGAGTAGAAATATTGTTTGTTGCTATTCAGTTTTCTCAAAAGAATGAAATGTTAATTATCAAATAAAATATGTTATCTTGTAAGTGAGCTAAATAAGTCAAAGTGAAGCAAGTGATAATGAAAGGAAAATCAGAGGAACATGTAGACTGCCATGCAGAATATTGCTAATTAAATTTCTTATTCCAGCTCTTTGCAGGAACTCAAAAATGATGAAAAACAAAATACCAGCATTCCTTTTGATATGGAATTATTCTATAATCTATGACATGCCTTGGGTAGTAGAGAATATTATGGTTAGAACTGTGTTCTGCTAATCTTTGCTGTTGAGGATTAAAATAGAATTGAGTCATCTACAATGAAAAATTGTATGTATGAAATAATTTTTTTAATTCAAAGAATGTTTAAAAATTGACAGGTGTTATTTTCAACTCTTTTGAAAAGTTTTCTGAAGTCCTTTAATAACATAATGGATTACTTCTACTTGAAAATGCTGACATGTACATCTCCCAAAGGAGACATGTTGAACAATACAGATCAATAATAGTACAAATGCAAACTGATTTCTTCCAAGAGATACTTGAAATGTGTTTTTTACATCTCTGAGTATGTATTTCTATACTAAAGAACAAAATAAATTAACCATTATTATACATTTGAGATTCAATGAAATGTAATTTTGATTAAATAATATATAAAAATGCAGTGATTAGTAGAAACCGAATTTTTGAAGTAAATACTAGGTGTCAAATAGTATGTGTCTTTCATTTATTTTACAGCTGTGCTTTGGTGTTTTCTAACATTAACACATGTAACTTTACATATTTGCTCTTGTCACAGCCCAGCATTCTCAGAAATTCCTCATATAATAAGGGGTACCCTGAATCTGAGCAACTCAGCTCCTTTGTTTCAGTATTGTCTGGGGATTTGCTAAGCAGAAACCAATGAAATCTGACCTTCTCTTTGAATGCAGCAAAAGAAACCAAATTATCATAATTTAAATTTTATGTGTTATAGACAGAGTTCACTTGAGTAGACTCTTCAAATCACAAAAAATAAAATATTTTTAGGGGTTTACTTAACTTAGAACAATTAGCTCAAATAATATAAAATTTAGATTACTTTTCCCTATAAAATGTATTTCTTAGTGTCAAATGGAGAACATTTAGTGATGTGCTTACATCACAAGAAGTTAGCTAAAACCAATGTTATTATTTTCAATTTATATAACTGATTTGTTTTACAAATCGATAAACAGTTATATAAAAATCTGGTTATTGGTTTTTCTTAGAACACAGTGCTTGTATTAAAGACAAACACAAATCTGTGGTACAGATAAACAGAAGGGTCATTTTTAAAATTGTATTTATTTTTTTCCTAAAAATTATCAGGCATGTCAACCCTTCTTCATCTTTATCTTGAATATATAATTTATACCTGCAAAGAAGAAATCAGAGAGATTTTATTTTTGTAAAACTCAGGTTGGTAACTTATCTGTTATATAATGTATTAATATTAATGCAGTACACATGCAACCTAGAGAATTTCAGGTTTGAACTTGCAGTTATAGATGGTGTAATACAACAAATACTTTGAAGTTGTTAGTTGTAGTAACAAATATTGACTCTAACACCCACTCTTATTTGACTTGAACAAATAAAGAAACCCCTCCAGAGACCCACAGTTACAAATGGGAGTAGAATACATATCAGACAATGGCAAGACAAAGTAAGATTGGCCAGGATATGGGAATGACAGACCCTGTGGATAAAAAGAGACAGTGTAGGTTTGAGAAAATATGAATCAAGTACTGAAGCAGAAAGTGATTCCAGAAGAAAGATATTTGAAGTTTGCCTGGTAGCTCCTAGGAGTGTTTTAAAATTCATTAAGCAAGACATGGATAAAGTAATACGACATTAATTTCATAGAGATGTACAAAGTAATTTGAAGCTAAATGTAAAAAATAATAATAAAATAAAAGATATCTGGAAAAGACAGTTGGATTGAACATATGTGTTTACTTCCATTTCCCCCCTAAGATTCAATATAACAACAATAAAGTTATAAAATAGAAAAGTCAGACACCAAAAAATAATTAGAAAGAAATTAGAATAGCAGCAATATAAGTAAGTTTGAGAATAGACAAGATATAATTGACTCAGAAAATTCACGAAAGTTTAAACATTTCTTGAACAATGCTGGAAGAATTCTGATTTGTGTAAATGAACTCCAGAAAGATTCATGAATTAGGGCAGCAATCATTATAAGAGAGTGGAGTTTAAAGTGGGAGAGAAAATAAGAATTATTTATATTATGAGAAAGACAAAAATGTTTATCAACTGGGACAGAAAGAAACCTATCCCTCTAAAGGCAGGGAGAAAATGAAAGTCCTGTTCCTTGAAGTAAGTAAAACATGCCAAACATGAAAAAGGAAAAATCATGCACAGATATGAATCACCTACCTTACACTAATAATTGTGTGCATGCTCAGTCATATCTGACTCTTTGAGATCCTTTGGACTGTAGCTCATCAGGTTCTTCTGTCCATGGGATTTTCCAGGCAAGAATACTGGAGTGGGTTGCCATTTCCTATTCCAGGGGAGCTTCTTGATCCAGGAATCAAACCCGTGTCTCCTTGGATTCCTGCATTCCAGGCAGATTATTTACCTGCTGAGCCTATCAACTGAGTGATGAAAACTACTCTCTTTACAATATTGTATTGGTTTTGCCATATATCAACATGAATCCGCCACTCTAATAAGGTGGATGAAACTGGAGCCCATTATACAGAGTGAAGTCAGCCAGAAAGAGAAACACCAATACAGTATACTAATGCATATATATGGAATTTAGAAAAATGGTAACAATAACCCTGTGTACGAGACAGCAAAAGAGACACTGATGACACTGAAACCAAGCACCACACAAGGGCCAACAAGTTCCAGGGCAAGGCATACCAAGCAAATTCTCCAGCAACACAGGAACACAGCCCTGAGCTCCAATACACAGGCTGCCCAAAGTCACTACAAAATCATAGACATTTCATAACTTACATAGAACAGTCTTTTGAACTCTGTGGGAGAGGGAGAAAGTGGGATGATTTGGGAGAATGGCATTGAAACATGAAAACTACTCTCAATTCCAGTTCAATTTCCTCACCAGACACCAAGGATTGTACAGTATAGTCAGAAGATTAAATATTCTTCTACAGAAAGTCTAATTTATTGGAGATAGATAGAAACAAAAGAAAAAAGTATGGAAAAAAGGAAAGCAAATATTGAAAATTTGAAATATCCAAACATAGCCTAATCAGAACATATACCAAGGCTTTCTGCTTTACAATCCTTACTCATAAACTCAAAGTTCTTGAATGAGTATGAAGCCAGAAAGCAAAAGGCATTTATAAAAGAGAAAATTGAATAGTCAAGTTTATAAAGTGAAGCTAAAAATGAAACAATACAAAAGAAAATAGGAAACTCAAACTAGGCCTGCAAGCATAATCGATGTAACAAGAGAACTCAGCACCCATACCCATAACCTGTTTGAGGCAGCCTCAAAATTGTTCTTAATAACTCCTGCCCCTGGTATTCATGATGCTGTTGTTCACTCACTAAGTCATATCCAACTTTGTGACCCCTTGGGCTGCAGCACACAAGGCCGCCCTGTCCTTCACTATCTCTCAAAGTTTGCCCAAGTTCATGTCCATTGAGTTAGTGATGGGCTTCCCTCGTGGCACTAGGATGCTGTCCAACCATCTCATCATCTGCTGCCCTCTTCTTCTTTTTCTTTCTATCTTTCCCAGCATCAAGGTCTCTTCCAGTGAGCTGGCTCTTCACATCAGGTGGCCAAAGTATTTATAACCGTTTGTAAATTTCTCTTATTGAAAAAGTTGCCTCTGAAAACCAGAAGACAATAATGTTAAGGCGGTGTGCCATTCCAGTGATTCAATTATTCTTATCTTAATATCAGATTCTCTCTATTACTTAATGTATGAGCTTGGTTGAAGCAACTTATCTTGGTGGAATGGTCCTTTCAGCAAGACTGAGGGGGTAAACTCTGGCAAGAGCCATCAAGAAATTAAAGCTCCTACTCTAGTAGCTTTTGAGGAATAATGTCCTGCCAACAACCATGAAAGTGAGTTAGAAGTGAGCACTTCCCTAGTTAAATTTCCAGATTTCAGTTGTGGACAACACCCTGATTTCCTTCTTATGAGGGACTGAAACTGAGCCATTTCTGGAGCTAAGACACAGCAAAGCCATGCCCAAAGTCCTGACCCAAAGAAACTGGGAAAAAATAAAGGAAATATGTATTGTTTATGTTGGCAAGTATTGGAATGATATTTTATGCAGCAATAGATAAATTCATGTGAAAATAAGAACACATATACATAAATATACACACATGCAAACACAGCTGTTAAAATATTTGATGTCAGATTTTTTTTTTTTAATTGAGGGAGAGAGAATAAAGATTGGAAATGGGGTATTTCCTACTTTTTTTTTGGGGGGGGATGTTGGTCTTTCTGGCATGGTGTTTAATTATTTTACCTTTTTCTCTCATGTATATATATTCATATATAAAATATAATATATATTGTATGCCATTGACATATTATTGTAAATGTCATATAGTACCAAACAGCTATATAAATGCCAACATACACATATATATTATAAATATAATGCATATGCAATATATGTACAGATAACAGTTGTCAATATTGTAATTTTGAAACCTTCTCTCCACTTCCTTTTACAAATTTTCTATTGAAATTTTTATCTGTGTATTTCCTTCAGGCTTATATTACCCTCCCTTTGCTTGTTCATAAAAATGCTTACACATTAAAATCAATTGTTAAATATTTATTATGATAAAATAGTCCTTGAGAAAATCATACTCTTAGTCCAGTTCTAAGATGATTAACAGTTAATGACAATTACTTTCTATATCTTCTATCACCTTCTATCACATTTGCTCCTTAGGATAGTTATACAGAGATGGTGAGAGAATTGAGCTGGTATTCGATGAGTTGCACAGAAAAATATACCAGAAGTAAAAGCATGCCCCAGTATTGGTACAGAATATGTTGAATGCCTTTAGCAAAAAATAAGATGAAATACTTTTTTGTGTACTTCAGTGTGTGAGACCTTTTTTTGGGGTTAATCTCATAATAAAAGGAAAGTAATTCAACACGTCTTAGTTTTCAGTATCACTTAAAAATTCAAATTTTATTTAATCTCTTATTTGACATAAATTTCTCTATATTTGACTTCTTAATTTCTACTTATCCTTCACCATCTAAGTTAAATGTCATATGCACCAAAATTCCTTTTCTAAAACTTAGTAAAGACTTGGCACCAATTGCCAACATTGCTAGTTGTCTTTCTGATTTTTTTTTTTTTTTTGCATCTCTTAGTCTTACAAACTACTGCACAATTGCACTCATCTCACACGCTAGTAAAGTAATGCTCAAAATTCTCCAAGCCAGGCTTCAGCAGTACGTGAACCATGAACTTCCAAATGTTCAAGCTGGTTTTAGAAAAGGCAGAGGAACCAGAGATCAAATTGCCAACATCCTATGGATCATCAAAAAAGCAAGAGAGTTCCAGAAAAACATCTATTTCTGCTTTATTGACTACGCCAAAGCCTTTGACTGTGTGGCTCACAATAAACTGTAGAAAATTCTGAAAGAGATGGGAATACCAGACCACGTGACCTGCCTCTTGAGAAAACTATATGCAGGTCAGGAAGCAACAGTTAGAACTGGACATGGAACAACAGACTGGTTCCAAATAGGAAAAGGAGTACATTAAGGCTGTTTATTGTCACCCTGTTTATTTAACTTATATGCAGAGTACATCATGAGAAATGCTGGCCTGGAAGAAGCACAAACTGAAATCAAGATTGCTGGGAGAAATATCAATAACCTCAGATATGCAGATGACACCACCCTTATGGCAGAAAGTGAAGAGGAACTAAAAAGCCTCTTGATGAAAGCAAAAGAGGAGAGTGAAAACGTTGGCTTAAAGTTCAACATTCAGAAAACGTAGATCATGGCATCTGTTCACATCACTTCATGGGAAATAGATAGGGAAACATTGGAAACAGTGTCAGACTTTATTTTTTTGGGCTCCAAAATCACTGCAGATGGTGATTACAGCCATGAAATTAAAAGATGCTTACTCCTTGCAAGGAAAGTTATGACCAACCTAGACAGCATATTGAAAAGCAGAGACATTACTTTGCCAACAAAGGTCCATCTAGTCAAGGCTATGGTTTTTCCAGTGGTCATGTATGGATGTGAGAGTTAGACTGTGAAGAAAGTGAGCGCCAAAGAATTGATGCTTTTAAACTGTGGTGTTGGAGAAGACTCTTGAGAGTC
The DNA here is from genome assembly GCF_055505025.1 of Bos grunniens. Classification (NCBI taxonomy): domain Eukaryota; kingdom Metazoa; phylum Chordata; class Mammalia; order Artiodactyla; family Bovidae; genus Bos; species Bos grunniens. The sequence continues at coordinate 19,815,758 of NC_141184.1, read as the reverse complement.
CCTTGGACTGCAAGGAGATCCAACCAGTCCATCCTAACGGAGATCAGTCCTGGGTGTTCTTTGGAAGGACTGATGCTGAAGCTGAAACTCCAGTACTTTGTCCACTTCATGCGAAGAGTTGACTCATTGGAAAGGACTCTAATGCTGGGAGGGATTGGGGGCAGGAGGAGAAGGGGACGGCAAAGAATGAGATGGCTGGATGGCATCACCAACTCGATGGATGTGAGTTTGAGTGAACTCCGGGAGTTGGTGCTGCGGTTCATGGGGCTCAAAGAGTCAGACACGACTGAGCGACTGAACTGGACTGAACTGAGTCTTATGATCAGTTTAGTTTGGTACTTGGCCAATTGTCATGTTCTTATACACGCCTATAAAACTTCTAGTGTCCTTAATTGATGTATTAAGACCATTCAGCTTATAAGTGAATGTCCGGAAAAATAATCTACCCTTCACTAACACACCAAATTACAAGATTCCTAGAATCTTGGGCTGCTGTTGTTTAAGGCATCACAAAAATTGTTGCCACAGTATTACGTTGTTGTTCAGTCAATTAGTTAACTCTTTGCTACCCTGTGGACTATAGCATGCCAGTTCCTCTGTCCTCCACTATCTGTCTTCCACTATATCCTCCTCCATCATGACCCATGGCCCTTCATCAACAGAAACTGACTGCAGTCCACTGGAGGGAGATGTTTAAGAAGGATGAACAAATCAGATGGGAAGGTCAACCTGATGACCTTTTAAGGTATCTTCCAACCCTAGAGACATCCCATAATCACAGGGCAAGTTCAGTAGTGCATCTCTGAGATCTGTCAGTGGCTGTGTGAGGTGGTATACTGCTCTCACTCTAATAAAGTTTGCACTTCTCCAAGGAAAAAAAGATAGAGTGCTCAATTTCATGCATTATGAGGCTTAAATATTATCAGAGTATTTTGATATGCTGATGATGCTGTGTCCTCTGAGATGCTATTAGTTGAGAATATCTTACAAATAGGTAGAGTTACATCTGAGTATGACATAAGCTTTCTCAAGATTGTATTTCTTGAGTATTAGGTGTGAAAAATAAGAGGTATTTTCCCACTGTGTCATGCCAGTATTCGCCTACCCAGACCTCATTCTGAGTCCATAGACACTTGTATGGTTTTCCAAACCCATTTTCCTCTTGGAATAATGAAAGGAGCAATAGAAGTGGGACCACACCAAGCAGACGGCAGTGATGTGTATTCCTTCATACTCAGATATTTGTCTTATCAGTATGTTATCTTTGTTCACAACTCAGAGTATTAGTTAACCACTGGCAACATCAAAATGCCTAAGATGAACCAAAAGTTAGAATTCTTTCAAGTCTTTGAAAGAACAGATATAATAAATATAACTGAAGAATTAAGCCAATCAATAATGGGCTTTCCCAGGTGGCACTGGAATGATAAAGAAACCCCTGCCAATGCAGGAGATGTAAGAGACATAGGTTCAATCCTGGTTTGGGAAGATGCCCTGGAGAAGGAAATCCAGTTCTTTTGCTTTGAGAATCCCATGGACAGAGAAGCCTGGTGGGCTACCATTCATAGTGATGCAAAGGATTAGACACAACTGAAATGATTTAGCAATCAATAATAACAGCTATTATGGATACTAATGATTAAATGATGCTGGTTAATGTCTTTTCCCTAAATTATACATATGGAGCCTTAAAAATTTTTCAGTGTCTTACATATTATTATTATTCTTATAGGAAATCAAAGCTTAGAGCTTTCTCACCAGCAGCTATGTCTCAGCATCACATCTGAGAGAAACAAAAAAATATAGAATTCCCCTCAAATATAGAACTAGTAAGGAAAAAAAAAAAAGATGCTATTTTCTACAGCAACATGTCTTATTTATGTGCTTCATGATCAACTGGTAGAATTTTCCCTTTTTCTACTTCCAGCTTATAACTTATCTCAGCTCAGAAATCAGTGAGCAGATGATTCCAACCATGCTGCACATGCCCAGTTCAGGTAGTAGGATTGGAACTGCTGCATCTTCTTATATTGGCTTTTCTCAATAAGGAGGTAAAGGATGAAGACATCTCTACAACAAGTTAGTTTGAACATCATCTGGTCTTTGTTTAGTCAATAAGATAAAATTACTCTCCAGTTCATTTTACTTTAGACAATTCACAGACAAGGTCAGAAAAAACTAAAATAGTGCTCTAGACAGCAATGCTTTACACTGCCGGGTTGCACAGAAACTGCCCTGGATTCAACCCATTTCAAGAAAATGTAATAATCTACACCTTGGGTAAAATAGTAGAGCGATCACATGAGCTTATACTTCTTTCCTCTAAGTACTACATCTCCCAGGTCTTTTCAAACATGTCCCCCTTTCCGCCCTCACTTTTAGATGAACAAATCTATCCATGTGAGTCAGCTAGCATTTTTTATCCATATTATATTCTAATTTCTATTAACAGATGCTCAGTTTTCTGTCCTAGTTCTCAAACAAATACCTTGCAGGCCACAAAGGATAGCATACATCCTTATGATATAATGCTTTGTGGAACATTTTAGAATATCAGTAGCAAGGAAATGTATTCCTTGTTCTGATAGTGTACTGGGAGATAGAGCTCAGAAGAAAAAAAGGATGCAAAATACTCTTTTCCCCACACTTACTAGTATTTGATGCTGTTGATTTAAAATAAGCAGAATCCAAAATGGATTGCCTGTCTATTATAGTCAAGATTTATTTTAAGCCACCTGGATTTCTTTGTTAGGGTCCTGTGTAATGTAACCCCCAGCTCAATGGAGGATATTGTTCTCAGAGAATCTGACCCAAACATATATTTCCTATTGATATTTCACATAGTTTCTCATAACATTAGCAGCTTTGTTGGGTGACAGAGGTTTATAGCCTTTTCCTGCCTGATGATGCATACCTCATGCATTTCTATGTCTGCTTATGTCAAGTAGGAACCTCCTGCAGCTGAAAAAAAGCATCAGTCTTAGCTTTTAAGCTATGTTCTGTTCCAGTAAATAGTTATTGTCCACATGACAAACATTAAATCTTTCTTGAAACTTCCACGTGAAATGTTACAATTATATTAACAATACAAGAATATTGATAGAATCCAATCATTTGAGGCAAGGTTTGGCAAACCCTTAAAATAATTAATTTGTTTTAAAGTAATTTTCTTGACTTATTAAAATCCAAGAGCATTAAAGTACTTCTGATGATTTCTGCAAGCAAGGGCCTTCCTCCAAAGTACAGTGAGAAGTACAGTGAAGATTTGACTGATCTTTAGCCTGAGCTATGGCTGCTGTGAGTGATTTACAGCCCTTGTTAAGCAGATCTGAACTGGGTACCACCATTGCCCATACACTTGAACATGGGACAATACTATGAAGAGTTGACATAAATCAAGTGTTCATGTGTGTCCAGACAGAATCCAATTTCTATTCCATTGCTTTATATATTGCCTTCATTCTCCCTTTTGTGTTTTCTTGCCCTTAACTTCTTTAGTTGATGTTATCATCTGTAAGTTCACAGTTCACATATTGCTGAAGCCTGGCTTGGAGAATTTTGATCATTACTTTACTAGCGTGTGAGATGAGTGCAATTGTGTGGTAGTTTGAGCACTCTTTGGCATTGCCTGTCTTTGGGATTGGAATGAAAACTGACCTTTTCCAGTCCTGTGGCCACTGCTGAGTTTTCCAAATTTGCTGGCATATTGAGTGCAACATTTTCACAGCATCATGTTTCAGGATTTGGAATAGCTCAACTGGAATTCCATCACCTTCACTAGCTTAGTTCGTAGTGATGCTTTCTAAGGCCCACTTGACTTCACATTCCAGGATGTCTGGCTCTAGGTCAGTGATCACACCATCGTGATTATCTGAGTCGTGAAGATCTTTTTTGTACAGTTCTTCTGTGTATTCTTGCCATCTCTTCTTAATATCTTCTGCTTCTGTTAGGTCCATACCATTTCTGTCCTTTATCGAGCCCATCTTTGTATGAAATGTTCCTTTGGTATCTCTGATTTTCTTGAAGAGATCCCTAGCCTTTCCCATTCTTTTGTTTTCCTCTATTTCTTTGCATTGATCACTGAAGAAGGCTTTCTTATCTCTTCTTGCTATTCTTTGGAACTCTGCATTCAGATGTTTATATCTTTCCTTTTCTCCTTTGCTTTTCGCTTCTTTTCTTTTCACAGCTATTTGTAAGGCCTCCCCAGACAGCCATTTTGCTTTTTTGCATTTCTTTTCCATGGGGATGTTCTTGATCCCTGTCTCCTGTACAATGTCACGAACTTCATTCCATAGTTCATCAGGTACTCTATCTATCAGATCTAGGCCCTTAAATCTATTTCTCACTTCCACTGTATAATCATAAGGGATTTGATTTAGGTCATACCTGAAAGGTCTAGTGGTTTTCCCTACTTTCTTCAATTTCAGTCTGAATTTGGCAATGAGTTCATGATCTGAGCCACAGTTAGCTCCTGGTCTTGTTTTTGATGACTGTATCAAGCTTCTCCATCTTTGACTGCTAAGAATATAATCAATCTGATTTCAGTGTTGACCATCTGGTGATGTCCATGTGTAGAGTCTTCTCTTGTATTGTTGGAAGAGGGTGTTTGTTATGACCAGTACATTTTCTTGGAAAAACTCTATTAATAGTCTTTGCCTTGCTTCATTCCATATTCCAAGGCCAAATTTGCCTGTTACTCCAGGTGTTTCTTGATTTCCTACTTTTGCATTCCAGTCCCCTATAATGTATGTGATCTGTGAACTTCCTGATGTTCAAGCTGGTTTTAGAAAAGGCAGAGGAACCAGAGATCAAATTGCCAACATCCACTGGATCATTGAAAAAATACTAGAGTTCCAGAAAAACATCTATTTCTGCTTTATTGACTATGCCAAAGCCTTTGACTGTGTGGATCACAATAAACTGGGGAAAATTCTGAAAGAGATGGGAATACCAGACCACCTGATCTACCTCTTGAGAAATTTGTATGCAGGTCAGGAAGAAACAGTTAGAACTGGACATGGAACAACAGACTGGTTCCAAATAGGAAAAGGATTTCTTCAAGGCTGTATATTGTCACACTGTTTATTTAACTTATATGCACAGTACATCATGAGAAACCCTGGACTGGAAGAAGCACAAGCTGGAATCAAGATTGCCGGGAGAAATATCAATAACCTCAGATATGCAGATGACACGACCCTTATGGCAGAGAGTTAAGAGGAACTCAAAAGCCTCTTGATGAAAGTGAAAGTGGAGAGTGAAAAGGTTGGCTTAAAACTCAACATTCAGAAAACGAAGGTCATGGCATCCGTTCCCACCACTTCATGGGAAACAGATGGGGAAACAGTGGAAACAGTGTCAGACTTTATTTTTTGGGGCTCCAAAATCACTACAGATGGTGACTGCATCCATGAAATTAAAAAACGCTTACTCCTTGGAAGGAAAGTTATGACCAACCTAGATAGCATATTCAAAAGCAGAGACATTACTTTGCCAACAAAGGTCTGTCTAGTCAAGGCTATGGTTTTTCCTGTGGTCATGTATGGTTGTGAGAGTTGGGCTGTGAAGAAGGCTGAGCGCCAAAGAATTGGTGCTTTTGAACTGTGGTGTTGGAGAGGACTCTTAAGAGTCCCTTGGACTGCAAGGAGATCCAACCAGTCCATCCTAAAGGAAATCAGTCCTGGGTGTTCTTTGGAAGGACTGATGCTGAAGCTAAAACTCTAGTACTTTGTCCACCTCATGCGAAGAGTTGAATCATTGGAAAAGACTCTGATGCTGGGAGGGATTGGAGGCAGGAGGAGAAGGGGACGACAGAGGATGAGATGGCTGGATGGCATCACTGACTCGATGGATGTAAGTCTGAGTGAACTCCTGGAGTTGGTGATGGACAGGGAGGCCTGGCGTGCTGTGATTCATGGGTTCACAAAGAGTCGGACACGACTGAGTGACTGATCTGATCATCTGTAAGGAGGATAATTGCAGAATTCCAAACAGCTTGTTTACCCTAATTGAAACTCCCATTAGTCAACTAGACTGGTTGCTTTGCTTAGAAGGGAAACAGTTTTAAGGTTCATACCATTCACCATTAGAGCTTTTGGTCATTCTAGTTTTGTCATTCTTCCCAGAACTGGTGTGAACTTTTCATGGATATAATATATTCTTCCAGGACTATTACCAATGGTTTCCTCTGGTATAGCTGAAACTAATAAAATGTTAAATTTCAATTATATCTCAATTTTAAAATTTAACATTTTGTCATAAAATAAAGTAAGTCATCTTATTTTTAAATTGAAGATTCAGATATTTTTAGAGAAGGAAATATGAATTCCATCATAATATACCAGTATATTTATTTAAACAGCTGGTATTAGCAGTAGCTATTGTTACTTCTAAATAGATTGACTATTAGATCATCTTTTAGATTTCCTGAAGAGATTAACTACCTTTAGCCCCGTGTAAGATTATTCATGGAATTGCCTTATAGTTAATTGTCAGTGCCCAAAAGCAAATCATTATTTTTAAAGTTCAGAGAGTAATGTTATAAAATTAGGCTGCCGTTTCCATTCATTACAATAAATACAAAACAAATGAACAAATGTAACAAAACAGACTCACAGAGAACAAATTAGGTGTTTTCCAGTGGGAAGAGGGGTAGGATAGGGGCAAGATTAAGAGGTATTAGATATAAAGTAAATGTATAAGGATGTAATACACATTGCAGGGGATATAGCCAACATTTTTTAATAATTTTATATTGAGCATAATTTATAAAAATATTGAATCACTATTTTGTATACTTGAATCTAATAAAAGGCAATACACTTAAATTGGACTTCTCAGGTGGCACTAGTGGTAAAGAATGAGTCTGCCAAAGCAGGAGACACAAGAGACACAGGTTTGATCCCTGGGTTGGGAAGATCCCCTGAAGGAAGGCATGACAATCCATTACAGTATTTTTGTCTGGAGAATCCCATGGTCAGAGGAGCCTGGTGGGCTACAATCCGCAAAGAGTCTGATATGACTGAAGCAACTTAACCACACACATATTTCACTTAAAAAAACAAATAACAAAACAAATAGGCTTACTTGGCATTTTGACAAAAAATGGCAATCAACTAACATTTCAAAAAGTACAAATACTCTAATCAACTGATTGGATATAAACTATATCACTAGAAGGATTTTGTTTTTTCCTTTTCTTTCCATCTTTTCAATTGAAAGTTATCACCTTAACTGCTCCCCTTCAGAAGGACATCACTTTTCACTCCAAGTTTTACTTTCAGTCTTCTAGTATTTATTCTTGTTCTTGGATATATCATATTATCAGCATATATGCTGATCTGCATATGCAACTATCTGCAATTTTAAATCTGAAAAATTATGTTCTCAAAATTTAAATGATATTAGTTTTATAATTCAGAAATTTATGAAGAAGCACATATCCAAAAATATTGCTCAAAAAGGAGGTAATTAATTTTGTCATATACTAACAGAAAATTTCCTAATATATGTAACTGTAATTATTAAGGAAGAAAACATGCATATCCTAGGTTTCAAACTAAAGAAACTATAGGCAAAACTTTTACTTACTTTGCCTTTAGAATTACTACATTTGGTTATTTCTCTCATATTCTCATTGCCATATACATTTTCTGCTAAATTATTCATCTACTATCGCTGTCAGAAAGCATCAAAAACTTTGTAATGCTCTTGGATTTCAGTGGGCCAGAAAAATTCTTGATAAATAAATGAGTAATTATATTGTTAAATGATGTGGATTGATTTTATCTACTAGACAAGAGACACTCAGACCTTTTTAAGAAGCTTTTTTTTTTTTTTTAATTTCCTTTCTCTCAGGTTTGAAGGTTATTTACAAAGAGCTAAGTTACTTTAAATTGATTGAATTTATCTAGTTTATGGTAGTAATTTATGGAATAATTAAAGGTGTCTTTATACAAAATCATTACTAATAATACTAGCTTCTGATCAATTTGGCCAATTAAAAGGAGCTAAAGATTTCTGGTAGCACACTTTAGAGAGTAAAGTTTAACTTAATTCAACTTAATATCCTTTTCACATTGAGATGTTATTTTAAATTTTATAACTTCTTTTTTTTTAGTTTCTAATTCTTTGTGTAGCATGCATTTTCCTGTATGTATAAATTAATATCTATACCTAAAGCTATTACTAGAATTTTAAAATGGCACATCTTATTAATGTATACACTTGATGAAAAAAAGAGTTGAAAATTAACATCAATATGGACATAACTATTTAGAAAATTAGATTATATATTCCCCTATATAATTAAATTAATATTTAGAAGAAAATTAAGAAATAAAATTCTCTGAAATCTTAACATTTCATTATAAAAATAATCTTAATATTTACATAAATGCAGTAGAACTGTGGTATGTAGATTTCTATCTACATATACAAGGAGTATTATGTAACATATGCAAACATACACAAAGTATGGCCATTACATATTCTCTGAAAAATGTCTTCTCATAAATTAATGTATCATGTAAAATTTTCCAGAGGAGATAGATATGAATATCTATATCTATGTGTGTATCAATGGTGGTGATGGTTTAGTCACTGATTTGTGTTCAATTTTTAAAACCCCATGGACTGTAGCTCACTAGCCTCTTCTGTCCTTGAAATTCTCCAGGCATGAATACTGGAGTGGGTTGCCATTCTTTCTCCAGGGGGTCTTCCTGACCCAGGAATCAAATCCATGTTTCCTGCATTGAAGGTGATCTCCTGTATTGCAGGTGGATTCTTTACTGACTGAGCCACCAGGGAAGCCCCATGTGTATCTGTAGTCCCTTGCTACCAGTTAACATTACGATGGTTCTAATATTTAACTCTTTTCAAACTATTCTCAGGTAATTTTGAGATAAATGTGAAGGACAGCTCTATTATCATATGGGTAGTGAATGGGAACAACAAAGACTGTTGAAGGAGAATGGACCAAGTTTATTTGTTAGTCTGTTGAATATACTAAAAGAAATTGAAACATCCATATGTCAGTCCTTGGTGATTAAGCAGAAGAGCAATATATTTATGCTACTCAAGTTTTAAACACATAAATAAACAACTCAGCACTGCTAAGTAACTAGATTTCTTCAAAAACTTTTAAAAGCATACCACTAAATCCAGAGCATAAAGAACTATGGGCAAAGAGCCTCTGTAAGGCAATCAAGGACCTCACTTAGCCAAGAGTAAGTGGTTATATGGGGCTTCCCAGAATGGCTCAGTGATAAAGAATCTGCCTTTCAGTACAGAAGACTCAAGTTCAATCCCTGGGTTGGGAAGATTCCCAGGAAGAAGAAATGGCAATCCATTCCAGTATTCTTGCCTTCAGAATCCCATGAACAGAGGAGCCTAGAGGGCTACAGTCCTTGGGGCCACAAGAGTCAGACCATGACTGAAGCAACTTAGCAGCAGCAGCAGCATACATGTATGTATATATTATGTATATGTGTGTGTATATATATATATATATATACTACATATAAATATAAACAAAGATGTATTTAATAAATATATTAAATTTTAAAATTCCATGAATATTATACCATAAAAAATAAATACAAACCTCACAAAATATTTATAGGAAGTATATTACAAAACTATAAAATGCTTATAAAATAAATCAAAGACTAAATAAGTCAAGAGTTATTCTGTGGTTATTGACTGAAAGTGAATGTCAGACTCTTTGTGACCCCATGGACTGTAGCCCAAGAGGCTCCTCCATCCATGGGATTTTCTAGGCAAGAGTACTGGAGTGGGTCCTTCTCTGGGGGATAGTCCCAACCTAGGGACTGAACCCAGGTCTCCTGCACTGTAGGAAGACACTTTACTGTCCAAGCCACCAGGGAATCCCATATATATATATATATACACACTACATATAAATATAAACAAAGATGTATTTAATAAATAAATTAAATTTTAAAATTCCATGGATATCATACCATAAAAATAAATACAAATCTCACAAAATATTTATAGGAAGTATATTACAAAACTATAAAATGCTTATAAAATAAATCAAAGACTAAATAAATCAAGAGTTATTCTGTGGTTATTGACTGTAAAATTTGATATTATTAGGATGTCTATTTTTCTTAACTGCATTTATAGATTCCATGCAGTCCCAATAAGAATTCCAGTGAGCTATTTTCTAGATATTGACAAACTATTATCAACTTAATATGGAAAGGAGAATGACCAAAACAATAATAAAATAATTATAGCAAAGTTGTAGTGTTCACAATTCCTAGTTTCAAGAATTACTATAAAGCTACAGTAATCAAGACAGCATAATATTGGCTTAAAAATAGACATATAGATCAATTAAACCATATAAACAGCCCAGAAATGGATGCACAAAAATAGAGTCAACTGATATTTCACAATGGTCAAAGGCAATCAAGAGAGAAATAGATGAATGGATAAATAAAGGGTGGTCCATTCAAATAGGGCAATATTATTCAGTGAAAATAAATGAATTAACACTCCATGAAAATATACAGAAGAATATTAAATGTATAGGGTAAAATGAAAGAAATCAGTAGGAAAAGTCTACCTATTGAATTATTCCACTTATATGACATCTGGAAATGACAGAACATAAAGATATGGTAAATTAGTAATGGCCAATGAAGGTGATCAAAGAAGGGCTAGAAATGTTGATGATGAAACACAGAAAATATGTTCAGACTATTGAAACAATCCTATGTACTTTTATTGCAGATATATGACACTAAACATTTGTCAAATTCCATAGAGATTTACAGCTCAAATAGTAAATATTTATGTGAAAGTGAAAGTCACTCAGTTGTTTCCGACTCTTTGCAACCACACGGACTATACAGCCCATGGAATTCTTCAGGCCAGAATACTGGAGTGGGTAGCCTTTCCCTACTCCAGTAAATCTTCCCAATCCAGGAATCCAATCCAGGTCTCCAGCATTGTGGGCAGATCCTTTATTATAATCACATTTAAAAATAATCATTTAGGAGGTCAGGGGAATCCAGGACAGGGACAGATGTAACTTGGGGCTGGGTAAAGGGAAATGTGTGTATTATCCTTTCAACTTTTCTGTAAATCTATTTTTTTCCCTAAAAAAAAGTTTTTCTTTTTTAAATTCCACAAGACATGAATAGAATACCTTTAAAGAAAACCACATCGTAGTCAACATCATAAATGAAAAAAAAAAAAGATCTAAAAAATAATCAGGAAATAAAAACATACATAATATTCTGGCACAACAGTAAGAACAATGAAGCTAATGTCATGAGATGTTTAATCTACTCTGCTATTACTTTGGAAAGCCTGTTACTTTCTGAATGAGAAATGCAAGATTCACAATGATTAAGATCCATTCCTCACATTATTATTTGTTTAAATTTTGAATCAAGATTGCTTGGAGTAATATCAATAACCTCAGATATGCAGATGACACCACCATTATGGCAGACAGTGAAGAAGAATGAGACCCTCTTGATGAAAGTAAAAGAGGAGAGTGAAAAAGTTGGGTTAAAGCTCAACATTCAGAAAACTAAGATCATGGCATCTGGTCCTATCACTTCATGGCAGATAGATGGGGAAACAGTGGCAGACTTTATTGTTTGGGCTCCAAAATCACTGCAGATGGTGATTACAGCCATGAAATTAAAAGATGCTTGCTCCTTGGAAGAAAAGTTATGACCAACCTAGAAAACATATTGAAAAGCAGAGACATTACTTTGCCAACAAAGGCCCATCTAGTCAAGGCTATGGTTTTTCCAGTAGTCATGTATGGATGTGAGAGTTGGACTATAAAAAAAGCTGAGTACCAAAGAATTGATGCATTTGAACTGTGGTGTCAGATAAAACTCTTGAGAGTCCCTTGGACTGCAAGGAGATCCAAAAAGTCCATCCTAAGAGAAATCAGTCCTGAATATTCATTGGAAGGACTGATGCTGAAGCTGAAACTCCAATACTTTGGCCACCTGATGCGAAGAACTGACTCATTTGAAAAGACCCATACAATATTGTAAAGTAAAAAAAATAATAATAATAATAATAAAAGACCCTGATGCTGGGCAAGATTGAGGGCAGGAGAAGAAGGGGATGGCAGAGGTTGAAATGGTTGGATGGCATCACTGACACAATCGACATGAGTTTGAGTAAACTTCACAAGTTGGTAATGGACAGGGAGACCTGGCGTGCTGCAGTCCTTGGGGTCACAAAGAGTTAGACACAACTGAGTGACTGAACTGACTGAACTTATATGCTTTATTAAGTTAAATGTGTCACCCCTAAAAGAGGCATATGAGTAACTGTAAAAATTGTAAAACTGTAACTGTAAAGAAGTAAAAATAAGGCATATATTCAGGTCATGGATAAATCAGCAGGTACTGAAGAACTGAGTAAGCATTTTAAAAAAATAAAAAAAATAAATTAAATCCCCTACATTTGAAAATTTTGTAACCCAAAAAACAATTCTTAAACTACAAAAAAATGTTATGTGTTTGTCTTGTCTTATCTAATCATTTAGTATTATTTCATGTTTTATTTCATAAAGATGTATGATATTACTATTGAGGAAATAAAATTTTATTAGACCACATGAAATAGTAGAATAATTTATACTAATACTGTGAGAATGAGAAGGAGCAAAGAAAGGAGACGAAGAGAAATAGAGGAAAATTCAATTGTAGTCACTTCCATTGTTAAGGTATTTTATGTCTCAAGTTCTCTGCTATGTTTTGTATGTGAACTAACTTGTTAAATCATCTCACCAGAAGTGTGGTTAAATACTACACTGTGATATAAGATTATTTTACCTGGAAAAAAAATTAAAAAGCCCAATTCAATACAAAAAATATCACTATCTCATATACCAAAGACTGTAGACTCAGGCACCCCCAGAGTTGTTTAATTCAGTGGCTGAATGATGCCATCAAGAACTCAGATTTTCTCCTCATTTTCTGAACTGTGCTTCTCAGCATCTTTGTTCTCAGGCTTCCTCCTTTCATGAGAATAAAATGTTTATGACTGTGTGTGTAAACATAAGAATATGTAGTAGAAAATGTGGGTAACACTTCTTGTGTGAGTCTTCCTTTTTTAATAAGAAAATGTTCCCCAGAGTCTTTCCAGTAGACTTCACCAAATGTAAATGAAGATGAATACAAATATGACCATGAATAAAATATTTTATCTTTAGGGCAGGATCAAAGGTTTGTAATCTTCCCTACATCTATCACTGGCAGAGAGACTAAGATTTTAATGATTAGCTTAGTGTAAGCAGGATTTAACAGTGAGTCATATGAGACAGAATTAAAAATATGGACAAAGTTGATAACCTGGTAGAGAGATTGAAAGTGAAGTAGGCAACTGCTTATATCCACTACATTAGCTTTACTTTCTATATAATCAAACAAGTGATAAAAGAAATGGTGAGGTTAGCATTAGAGGAATAGGAAGTTTCAGAAAAGGAATTCAGTGACAAGTTGAACTGGAGTGTTACCAGCTGGTTCCAATAAGACAATACACAGTAATATGTTAAAGAGAGAAAAAAAATAAAAGAGAGAATGATAGAAATAATGTCCCTAGACTTAAGGTCTGTCTGTATTACAATGCATATCACTAGGTAATTGGACCAGACATTTAATTTAAAGATCTAAGCAATCTTTTAAAAGTTTTTTTTTTTTTTTTTTCCTATTTAAGGAAAGAGCTCCTAGGGTATGGGGCTTCCCTGATGGTTAGTGGGTAAGGAATTCACATGCAAAGCAGGTGATATAGGAGATGTAGGTTCAATGCCTGGGTAGGAAAGATACCCTGGAGAAAGAAATGGCGACCCATTCCAGCATTCTTTCCTGAATAACCCCATGGACAGAGGAGTCTGGCAGGTTATAGCCCCTGAGGATGCAAAGAACTGGACACAACTGAGAGAATAAGCACACACATTCTAGGGTATATTTGAATGTTGATGTGATTATCTAATAATAGGAGGAGATTAACAGAATATCAAGTAAGGGTAGGAGGCATGTCTTTCATAAGTTGCTAATGGAGGATAACAAGAATAATTATTGAGAGATTTAGAAGAAAGAAATTCTTTATTATGTTAGAGAAGGGGAAAATACATATATACTCAGTGAAGTTTCAAAAATTATTTATAGAAGACAATGCAGCTAATGTTTTAATTCACATATTCATTGTTATCCTGTTTTCAGTTTTTCATTTTTTTATTCAGCCCTTTGTCCATGATGTTTCTCCTATTAATTTTCAAGTTCTTTATAAAAATTAAAACACTATTCAGGAGAAAATGTTACTGGGAATCATTATACACTTACACAAACTTATAGTATAAGTACATCATAATGAAAGTGTGGACTAAAGCAGATATTCAGTGTTTAAATGGCATCAAACTTTACTCTGTTAAACTATGTGGAAAGAATACACTTTCCTATCAAAAAATTGTAAAGGTTTATATTAAGAAGTCATAGCACCATTGTACTTTAATCAGGCACTCATCTAAATAGAAATGAGCAAGACTAATTTTTTAGAATTTAGATGATGAGCTAAACCACAAACCTATTATAAAATAACTGGTGAATCTATCACAGTTAAGATAAGCAACTCATAAAGTATATTCTTCTATAATGCAATAAAAAGATATATTAAATACAAGGATGGCAGATTTGTTGCTCTCCTTGAGTATACATTGAAATGTTTTTCAAAAAAATCTGCCTGAAATTAAAATAGTAATAATATTTTAAAAATATGTAGCCATGATTCTTTATAAAATGTAAAAGGAGACCAATATTTTTGTATCATTGTTACTTTTATATATATTTTTCATCTGTGTCTTTGATGTGCATTGTGTGGGCACTTCATGTAAGAATAGTCATTCTCTCAATGCCTAGTCTAATGTGTAAATAGACCTACTGTAATCAGTCTTTCAGGTTACCTAAATATAGAGTTCTACTCATGTACAATTAATTTTCAAAAGTAACATTTCCTAAATACAGACTCAGAGGAAATATTTACAGGAAATTTTCTTTTATAAAGGAAAACTCAAATTACAATTGTAAACAAACCACTGAGCAAATAATTTTAAATACCTGATCAAATATTAGGTTGATGCAAAAGTAATTGCTATTTTATATTTTTGAACTTTGATACTGGAGTACATTCATAAATAAATGTGATTATACCATGCATCATTTTAATACTCATTTCTTGCTTTATGTTTTCTTTTCTTTTCTTTTCTTTTTTTTAATGATTTAATACTTGCTATTTATTTTATATTTATTTTAGACTAGGAAATTGTTAGACAAAAAGCAAACTGGAGAAATTTACTTTTTCAAGATCAAAATGGGTCATAAAGCAGGGGAGACAACTGTCAACATCAACAATGCATTTGGCTCAGGAACAACTAAGAAACTTACAGAGCAGGGGTGACTCAAGAAGTTTTGCAAGGAGACATTATCATTGAAGATGAGGAGTACAGTGGTCAGCCATTGGAAGTTGACAACCACCAGCTGAGAGCCATCACTGAAGCTGATCTTACAGTTATAAGATAAGTTGCCCAAGAACTCAACATCGACCGTTTTATGGTCATTCAGCATTTGAAGCAAATTGTAAAGGTGAAAAAGCTCTATAAGTGGGTACCTCATGAGGTGACCACAAATAAATCATTTTGAAGTGTCGTCTTCTCTTATTTTATGCAACAATGAACCATTTCTCAATTTGGTTGTGATGTATAAAAAAAGTGGATTTTATATTACCTATAATGACCAGATCAGCAATTGGACTGAACAGAAGCTCCAAAGTGCTTGCCAAAGCCAAACTTGTTCCCTCCAACCCCACTCCAAAAAAAAAAAAAATTCATGTTCACTGTTTGGTGGTCTGCTGCCTATCTCATCCATTAAAACTTTCTGAATCCTGGCAAACCCATTACATCTGGAAAGTAGGCTCAGCATATCAGTAAGGTGAACTGGAATCTGCCAAGCCTACAGCCAACATTTGTCAGCAGAAAGAGCTCAATTTTCTGTGACAATATCCTGCTACAGGTCACACAACCAATGCTTCAAAAGTTGAACGAATTGGGCTATGGAGTTTTGCCTCGTCTGCCATATTCATCCGAGCTCTCACCAACTAGCTACCACTTCTTGAAGCATCTTGACAACCTTTTGCAGGGAAACGGCTTTCACAACCAGCAGAAGCAGAAAATGCTTTCCAAGAGTTCACTGAATCCTAAAGCAAGAATTTGTATGCTGCAGGAATAAATAAACTTATTTATGGTTGGCAAAAATGTGTTGTTTTTAATGGTTACTATTTTGATTTGTAAAAATGTGGTAGACCCTAGTTATAATGATTAAAATAAACTGCAGCTACCAACCTAAATACTTAGAGATTACTATAGTAATCAGATCTTCATCAAATGCAGTAGTATATATATATATACATATATGTGTATATATATCAAAAAAAATTTAAGTGATTTTTTCCACCCAAAAGGATAGTGTATATCCCCAACCAAATTAAATATTGCCCTCTTTTGACAAAAATTCAACAAAAATGCATGTGGTTTCCAACACCTTGTCTTCCTGCAGTCTGTGAAACATCATATTTCTAAGACATATAATCCAGTGTATCATTTTGCTTAATTTAAAAGCTAAATTATGGCATATTTTTACATAAAAATCCTGGATATATAAGTATAGCAAAAAAAAAAAATAGTGCCTAGATAGTTGAGTACGTAGTTTCTATTATTAAAATCAAGAAGTGATAATTCTGAGGAAAAATAATGAAATATTGATACTGAAAATATTGATTTATACTAAGTAAAATATTTTATATGTGCTCTTCAAATTATCTCCTATATAGAACTTATGCTATGGCATATTTTAATTCATTCTCAAATTTAAATATGAAGTTACTGATTTCAGCAGTTTTAGTAACTTTATACATTGTTTTTTAATTTTGCAAATTATCTTAAGTAACTGGATAATACCATTATAATTAGTAAGAATAACCGGTAATGGAACAACTTTCATTTCTTAGCATAATGTTGGAGAAGGTAATGGCACCCCACTCCAGTACTCTTGCCTGGAAAATCTCATGGGCAGAGGAGACTGGTAGGCTGCAGTCCATGGGGTCTCCAAGAGTCGGACAGGACTGAGCAACTTCACTTTCACTTTACACTTTCATGCATTGGAGAAGGAAAGGGCAACCCACTCCAGTGTTCTTGCCTGGAGAATCCCGAGGACAGGAGAGCCTGGTGGGCTGCCATATATGGGGTCGCAGAGAGTCAGACAGGACTGAAGCGACTTAGCAGCAGCAGCAGAAGCAGCATAATGTTTGCAAAACAAAGTTAGAAATGACCTTATTTATTGCCTTTATATTTAGGCATGTATGTGTATGTTTGTGAACGGATGGCTAATTTGAAAAATCAAATTTTTGATTGTTTACAGTGAACGTGTCCAATTCTGTGAGCCCATGGACTGTAGCCCACCAGGTTCCTCCCTCCGTGGAATTTTCCAGGCAAGACTATTGTAGTACATTGCCATTTCCTTCTCCAGGGAATCTTCCCAACCTAGGGGTCAAACCCACATCTCTTTTGTCTCTTGCATTGGCAGGCGGATTCTTTATCAACTGTGCCACCTTTGAATGTTTACTTAAAATTTTAAAGTGAAATTTAATTTTGAATCCATTAATGTATAACAAATTAACATTTTCTCACAAACTTGGATTAAAAATATATCCACATGCATTTTTAAAAATATTAATTGAACCCCTAACTTAGCTTTGGCATCATGAAATCATTTGTCTAGAAGCCATTTTCCTTTATAATTTTAGCCATACACTTCTTAGCTTGGACTAAACTATTACAAAATTAAGTTCAAAATGAAATACTCTTATATTATAGAGTGATGTTCTGTTCAATGTATTGCCACTTCTACACAGGATCCATTGAGAATGTTCTTCCATCTATGACTCTGTCATCTTCTAGGACCAGTGGGAGATGGTCAGCTGAAGTAAAAGGAATATATATATATATATATATATATATATATATATATATATGACATATTTAAATGCCCAAGTTGGAAATGAAACATATGACAGATGCACATATTTTATTTGAGAAAACTTGGCCTCAAGGTCACACTGAACATCAATAACAGCAACATGGCTGGCAAATGTTGTCTAGCTACAGTCTCAAAAGTGAGAAGAGAGTGGGTGGTTTAATGGTTGCTATAATAACTTCCAAACAAATGATCAGGAATTCAGCTGATAAGACAGGCCAGTGGAAACAATATGGTTTGTAAATTCCTGGAAAAGAAATAACTAGCAAATTAGATTTATTTGTTAGCATTTGACTCAATTTAACGAGGTGCAACATACTCTTATTAAAAAGAAAGCTGTAACAGAAAGCAAACCAACAACAAAAAGAACAGAAACAAAACAAAAAATAAAAAGTACCTAATAGTTATGTCAGGGTCATTAAAATCCCAAGGAGTCCAAAATCCCAAGGGGCACCTCTGAATGGAAAGCTGCCTCCCTTTGCTGGAGTCTGCAAATTATTAAGATATCACCTGCAACTTTCCTTGACTTCTGGAATATGTGAGCATTGTAAATTACAGCACAGAGTTCCAATAAACCTTAATTGGAAAAAGAAATGTCTAACACACTCTAGTAAATCTTGGTCTCTATTTTGATGACTCATCTGGTGAGTCATATTCCTAGAAATATTCTCCAGGGTCCCACAAAGTATCATGTATATCATCCACTGTGTCTGGGTGGTTGATACTATAGACTCAACTACAAACATAACCACAGAGGAATAATCTAGACAAACCCACAAATGCTGGAGATACTTTTTACTCTTTATGCAAGAAGCATACAGATGTTCTCTTGCTTTCTTATGAGTACCCCCTTGGAGGTCTTTGCAGCCTTCAGTGTGACTGGACTTCATTCTGAACAATCTAATTCCATTAGAGAGGTCCTAATATATTTTTTTTTTTCCTCCAAAGAGAAATTATCAGGTTCATAATCTGTGATGTATCCTCTCCTCAGAAACAGTATCTTCAACACTATTTGTTTTAGCCATTGCAGCCACTTCATAAAACCAAGGATAGCATTTTTCAGCCTGTAAGTCTGTTATAACTCTTCCTAAATCCTTTTAAGCAAAAGCATCCCTAATCCTTTTAAGCCAGCATTACTAAGAAGGTGCCAGGCCATGAAAAAGTCTAAAAATGAAAAAAATATCCAATATGTAACTTGCATTTTCCCCTAAACACAAAAACACTAGTAGCTTCTCTACCAATTTATTGTTGTTGTTCAGTTGCTAAGTCATATCTGACTCTTTGTAACCCCATGGACTGCAGCATGCCAGGTCCTCTGTCCTCCACTATCTCCTGGAGTTTGCTCAAATTCATGCCCATCGAGTAGATGATGCTATCTAACCACGTATCTCACTCTCTGTCATCCCATTCCTCTTCCTGCCCTAAGTCTTCCCCAAATCAGAGTCTTTTCCAGTGAGTCAGCTCTTCCCATCAAGTGGTTGAAAAGTTAGAGTTTCATCTTCAGCATCAGACCTTCCAAAGAATATTCAGGACTGATTTCCTTTAGGAATGACTGGTTTCCTCTCCTTGCTGTCTAAGGGACTCTCAAGAGTCTTCTCCAGTGCTGCAATCTGAAAGTATCAATTCTTTGGTGCTTAGCCTTATTTATGGTCCAGCTCTCACATCCATACATGACTACTGGAGAAACCATAGTTTTGACTATTCTGTCAAACTACCAATTGACATCCGAAGTTTTTTCCCCCTGTCTTCTAAATTTTCCACTATACTTGAGTAAATCAAGCTCTCTGATTCTTACCCTCAACTAGGGGCCCAGGGCATAGCACTCTGTATTTTCCATTCTATAATCACTGTTTTGACATTTTTATTTCTATCTCTTTCCCATTTTCTATACCTTTAAGAGGAAGCATGCAGAATACCTTGTATTTATGTTAATTTCATTGTATAGCTCTGTGCCTGACTTGATACAAATAATAAATATTTCTTGGTTAAATGTGGTATCAAGATTTTCCCATTAATAAATTAGCCCAGTTAGTTAAAAATTAGGGTTTTTGTCATTTCATACCACTCTTTTTCAAAACACATGAAGTAGAATTTAGTCTTTTCTAAGTAGTATTACATGTATTTATATAATAAGAAAAATAAACAGTAAAAATTCAATGGTAGATTGAAGTTTTATTCAAAAAAGCAGTGCTCAGTATATGAAACAACAGGATGGAAAACACAACTTGGTTTGGGGACTCCACCTGAATCTTATCAGATAATCTTGAAAAGTGGACTGTGAAATAAATGACTATTCATTTTAGGTCTGAATAAATGGTCAAACATTGTTGACATTTAACAGAATGTAGAAGTAAAGATTGCAATCTTTTAAATAAGTTTTAGGCTTATCAAACAGACCATTTTTTCTTCATACTTCTGTCAGTAAAACTGTGAATTATACTCCTGTTTTTTTTTTTTTTTTTAATCATTGTTACTACCAAAATCTGAAAAGGGAAACCTTGCAAGTTAATTGGAAAGTGAATTAAAAGCAGCAAGTGAAAACTATAAAATCAAAATATTTCCACAAATCTATTTTTCATGATTAATAGCACTACTTTACCGCAATCATGATTTCTCACAGTTTGTCTGATCTTTATATATTACCATAATAATATAGTTGATTACTGTTTGCATGTCTCTTTCTTAGTTATTACCTCAATCTCCTATCTATACAAAGGCATAAGGATATTAGAAGGAGAAAGAAAAAGAAGAGGGAGGAGAGGAAAGAGAAAATGAAGAAAAAAAATATTACAAAATGGAATGGTTGATTTTCTGTGTCAGTTGGTTAGGTAATGGTAACCAGATATTTGGTCAAAGAATATTCTAGGTGTTTCTATGAAGGTATTTTTTAGATGAGATTAACATTTAAATTAGTAAACTTTGAGTATAGCAGACTACCCTTTATAGTATCAGTGGGCTCCATCTAATCAATTAAAAGCCTTAACAGAAAAGGAATTTCAGCCAATAGACAGCTTTCAGAAACAAACTGTAGCTCTCTTCTTAATTTACTGAAGTCTCTGAAGAAGAACTGAAGAAATCCTTGCAATATGTACTGATTGCATTGTTGCAAAAACCAGTCCTAGCTAAAACCCCTCTATACTGATAAATGAACTATGGATTTGAAAATCCACACACTTCTAGAAACTGAGTATAGGATCAAGACTCTTTACTGGGATGACTACTCTCTTCTTCCTGCTCCACCAATCTTGCTATTTTCTTACTGAAGATGTTAAAAGAATTAGAGTTGGTTACCTCTCTATTTGCCCATAGGTACACTATATCAATTAGCTATCTTTACCACTACCTTTAACTATGTGAGAGTTGGACCATAAAGAAGGCTGAGCATGAAAGAATTGATACTTACAAAATGTGGTGTTGGAGAAGACTCTAGAGAGTCCCATAGAGAGCAAGGAAATCAAATCAGTCAATCCTAAAGGAAATCAATCTTGAATATTCATTGGAAGGACTGATGCTGAAGCTGAAGCTCCAATATTTTGGCCACCTGACACGAAGATCTGACTCACTGGAAAAGAACTTGATGCTGGGCAAGACTGAAGGCAAGAGAGAAGGGGATAACAAAGAATGATATGGTTGGATGGCATCACCAACTCAAGGGACCTGAATTTAAGCAAACTCCAGGAGATAGTGAAGGACAAGGAAGCCTAGCGTGCTGCAGGTCACAGGGTCACAAAGAGTCAGATCCGACTTAGTGACAGACAACAACCACCACCACTACCTTTAGGCTGCTATGCACCTAAGATCTTTTCTGGCATTGGAGGTCACTCCTATTGTTTTGAGGTCCATAAATTAACATTCCAGGTTTGGGTCTGTCTTGACATCAACTTCAGGCCTTCCCTGGTGGCTCAGCTGGTAAGGAATCTGCCTGCAATGTGGGAGACATGGGTTCAATCCCTGGGTTGGGAAGATCCCCTGGGGAAGGGAACAGCTACCCACTCCAGTACTCTGGCCTGGAGAATTCCAGGGACATGACTGAGTGACTGTCACTGTCATAACTCAACCTTACAGAACAGAGTTACTGAGACAGAGCACGACCCTGCAGTCCTTGTCCCTTTTCCCACCACCTTGTTTTCAACCTGCCTTTTAGAAGTGAGAAAATTCAGAAAAAATAAAGTAAAAACATAACAAAATAAATATAGTGTACTCATTAAGCAAACTCATGGCCCTTTAATTCCTTTTCAAGGTCTACAGATAATATCCTGAGCCATCCCTTGTGAGTTACTTTGTAGATATTGAAACCTCTACTAGGGGGAAGAATCAACTACATGATGACAACATAGCCAATGACATAAGCAATCACAGTTCTGAGAACTGGTCTTAAAGAAATGGGGACAAGCTGATGCTAGAATGGAAGACTAATTACCTAAAACAATCAGGCTGATGCTGATCAGAGCACCAAGGACCAATATGAAGATGACTGCCAAGTTGACTGTGCTATTTCTTTATGTTGCCCTCCTCTCAGATCAAATCAGATCAGATCAGTCACTCAGTCATGTCTGACTCTTTGCGACCCCATGAATCACAGCATGCCAGGCCTCCAAGCCCATCACCAACTCCCGGAGTTCACCCAGACTCACATCCATCGAGTTAGTGATGCTATCCAGCTATCTCATCCTCTGTCGTCCCCTTCTCCTCTTGCCCTCAATCCCTCCCAGCATCAGAGTCTTTTCCAATGAGTCAACTCTTCGCATGAGGTGGCCAAAGTACTGGAGTTTCAGCTTTAGCATCATTCCTTCCAAAGAAATCCCAGGGCTGATCTCCTTCAGAATGGACTGGTTGGATCTCCTTGCAGTCCAAGGGACTCTCAAGAGTCTTCTCCAACACCACAGTTCAAAAGCATCAATTCTTTGGCACTCAGCCTTTTCACAGTCCAACTCTCACATCCATACATGACCACAGGAAAAACCATAGCCTTGACTAGACGGAACTTTGTTGGCAAAGTAATGTCTCTGCTTTTGAATATGCTATCTAGGTTGGTCATAACTTTTCTTCCAAGGAGTAAGCGTCTTTTAATTTCATGGCTGCAGTCACCATCTGCAGTGATTTTGAAGCCCAGAAAAATAAAGTCTGACACTGTTTCCACTGTTTCCCCATCTATTTCCCATGAAGTGGTGGGACCGGATGCCATGATCTTCATTTTCTGAATGTTGAGCTTTAAGCCAACTTTTTCACTCTCGTCTTTCAACCTCATCAAGAGGCTTTTTAGTTCCTCTTCACTTTCTACCATAAGGGTGGTGTCATCTGCATATCTGAAGTTATTGATATTTCTCCCGGAAATCTTGATTCCAGCTTGTGTTTCTTCCAGTCCAGCGTTTCTCATGATGTACTCTGCATAGAAGTTAAATAAGCAGAGTGACAATATACAGCCTTGATGGACTGTTTTCTTATTTGGAACCAGTCTGTTGTTTCATGTCCAGTTCTAACTGTTGCTTCCTGACCTGCATACAGATTTCTCAAGAGGCAGATCAGGTGGTCTGGTATTCCCATCTCTTGAAGAATTTTCCACACTTTATTGTGATCCACACAGTCAAAGGCTTTGGCATAGTCAATAAAGCAGAAATAGATGTTTTTCTGGAACTCTCTTGCTTTTTCCATGGTCCAGCAGATGTTGGCAATTTGATCTCTGTTTCCTCTGCCTTTTCTAAAACCAGCTTGAACATCAGGACCTTCACGGTTCACATATTGCTGAAGTCTGGCTTGGAGAATTTTGAGCATTACTTTACTAGCATGTGAGATGAGTGCAGTTGTGCGGTAGTTTGAGCATTCTTTGACATTGCCTTTCTTTGGGATTGGAATGAAAACTGACCTTTTCCAGTCCTGTGGCCACTGCTGAGTTTTCCAATTTTGCTGGCATATTGAGTGCAACACTTTCACAGCATCATCTTTCAGGATTTGAAATAGCTCAACTGGAATTCCATCCCCTTCACTAGCTTAGTTCGTAGTGATGCTTTCTAAGGCCCACTTGACTTCACATTCCAGGATGTCTGGCTCTAGGTCAGTGATCACACCATCGTGATTATCTGAGTCGTGAAGATCTTTTTTGTACAGTTCTTCTGTGTATTCTTGCCATCTCTTCTTAATATCTTCTGCTTCTGTTAGGTCCATACCATTTCTGTCCTTTATCGAGCCCATCTTTGCATGAAATGTTCCTTTGGTATCTCTGATTTTCTTGAAGTGATTTCTAGTCTTTCCCTTTCTGTTGTTTTCCTCTATTTCTTTGCATTGGTCGCTGAAGAAGGCTTTCCTATCTCTTCTTGCTATTCTTTGGAACTCTGCATTCAGATGTTTATAGCTTTCCTTTTCTCCTTTGCTTTTCGCTTCTCTTCTTTTCACAGCTATTTGTAAGGCCTCTCCAGGCAGCCATTTTGCTTTTTTGCATTTCTTTTCTATGGGAATGGTCTTCATCCCTGTCTCCTGTACAATGTCATGAACCTCATTCCATAGTTCATCAGGCACTCTATCTATCAAATCTCATCCCTTAAATCTATTTCTCACTTCCACTGTATCATCATAAGGGATTTGATTTAGGTCATACCTGAATGGTCTAGTGGTTTCCCCTACTTTCTTCAATTTAAGTCTGAATTTGGCAATAAGGAGTTCATGGTCTAAGCCACAGTCAGCTCCTGGTCTTGTTTTTGCTGACTGTATAGAGCTTCTCCATCTTTGGCTGCAAAAAATATAATCAATCTGATTTTGGTGTTGACCATCTGGTGATGTTCATGTGTAGAGTCTTCTTTTGTGTTGTTGGAAGAGTGTGTTTGTTATGACCAGTGCATTTTCTTGGCAAAACTCTATTAGTCTTTGCCCTGCTTCATTCCGTATTCCAAGGCCAAATTTGCCTGTTACTCCAGGTGTCTCTTGACTTCCTACTTTTGCATTCCAGTCCCCTATAATGAAAAGGACATCTTTTTTGGGGTGTTAGTTCTAAAAGGTCTTGTAGGTCTTCATAGAACCATTCAACTTCAGCTTCTTTAGCATTACTGGTTGGGGCATAGACTTGGATTACTGTGATATTGAATGGTTTGCCTTGTAAATGAACAGAGATCATTCTGTCGTTTTTGAGATTGCATCTAAGTACTGCATTTTGGAATCTTTTGTTGACCAGGATGGCCACTACATTTCTTTTGAGGGATTCCTGCCCGCAGTAGTTGCAAGAGGGCATCAGAGGGCAAACACACTGAAACCATACTCACAGAAAACTAGTCAATCTAATCACCCTAGGACCACAGCCTTGTGTAACTCAATAAAACTAAGCCATGCCTGTGGGGCAACCCAAGACGGGCAGGTCATGGTGGAGAGATTTGACAGAATGTGGTCCACTGGAGAAGGAAATAGCAAACCACTTCAGTATTCTTGCCTTGAGAACCCCATGAACAGTATGAAAAGGCAAAATGAAAGGATACTGAAAGAGAAACTCCCCAGGTCAGTAGGTGCCCAATATGCTACTGGAGACTAGTGGAGAAATAAACTCCAGAAAGAATGAAGGGATGGAGCCAAAGCAAAAACAATACCCAGCTGTGGATGTGACTGGTGATAGAAGCAAGGTCTGATGCTGTAAAGAGCAATATTACAAAGGAACCTGGAATGTCAGGTCCATGAATCAAGGCAAATTGGAAGTGGTCAAACAAGAGATGGCAAGAGTGAATGTCAACATTCTTGGAATCAGTAAACTGAAATGGACTGGAATGGGTGAATTTAACTCAGATGCCCTCTCTCTATGTCTATAAAATCTCTTGCCCACTGATTGTCAGTGGGGAAGAATTGCCCTTTGGATGGAAGTCCACCCTCCCCACCATCCCAAATGCAGAAATAAGGCAAAACTTTACTTTCCACCCACAAAAAGTTTGTTGGCTTTTGAGGGGTGAGCATCTGGACTTCACTTTCAGTTATACCACCAGTTAACATTTTGTTATGGAGTTTGAACTTTAGTTATTTATCAGTGAATATTTTAATTTTAAATTTTCTGCTGAACTTTACAAAATGTTGCAGAACTAGTGTTTTTTTATGAATAAAGATTTGCACATAAGTTTTTATGTACAATATAAGCACTCCTATTAGAAATTCATTTATAAATGTGTGATCACTGACCTGAATTTAATAATTAGTCTCAGTACCACATTTCTATATAGATACAATGTATAGCTTTTTGACATATTCAGTTAACAAAGCAATGCTAACAATGCCATATGGTTATTGTTTTATATTTGGAAAATATTGAAACAGTTTACTATTAGCTATCCCTCTGTTACATTACTTTGTGACAAAGGTCTTTCCAGTCAAAACTATGGCTTTTCCAGTAGTCATATATGGATGTGAGTGTTGGATTATAAAGAAAGCTGAGGTCCCAAGAATTGATGCTTTTGAACTGTGGTGTTGGAGAAGACTCTTGGGAATCCCTTGGACTGCAAGGACATTCAACCAGTCAATCCCAAAGGAAATCAGTCCTGAATATTCATTGGAAGGACTGATGTTGAAGCTGAAACTCCAATACTTTGGCCACCTGATGCGATGAGCTGACTGACTAGAAAAGACACTGATGCTGGGAAAGATTGAAGGTGGGAGAAGGGGATGACAGAGGATGAGATGGTTGCATGGCATCACAGACACGATGGATATGAGTTTGAGCAAGCTCTGCGAGTTGGTGATGGACAGAGAAGCCTGGGGTGCTGCAATCCATGGGGTCACAAAGAGTAAGATATGACTGAGCGAGTGAACTTAACTGAATTGATCCCTCTGTTATGTGTGTATAGTATTGGATAGACCGGAGGCTGCATGCCATATGTATCTTTTCAATCAAGTACAGTTTTTAATAGAAAACATTATTATTGTTCAACTATAGAATTGCATATAATTATTTTCCTTTCTTTCTTTTTTTCAGATTTATTAAAGTATAACCAGCAATGGATAGAAATTTCACTTATAAAGTAAAAAACATTATGGGCATCCAATGTACAGCATGGTAATTATAGTTAATAATACTGCATCGTATACTTGAAATTGGAGGAGAAATGACTTCAAGCATTCACATCACAAATGAACAAAAAGTTACTGCATCTATTTTTTTTTAAGTAGTACAAACAAACCTATTCTTTGTCTTTTGGTGTTTTCTCTTATTAAGTCTGTATTTATTTTACCCAATTATTTGTTCCTCCTTTTTACGAAGAAAGATCGTATCTGCTTATCTATAGCATATTAAGGGCAAGTTCTCCGAGTCTGGAGCTTGGGCATGTGACTTGCTTTGACTCCTTGCTTTGAGTAGGCATTTCATGTGACAATTTTAAATTGAAGGTTTAAGTTACTACAAATTCTTTCAGGTTTTATGCTTTTTTCTCTACCAAAAAGTTGATCATCTCAATTAGGGTTCACTTTAACTTCTATCCCAGAATGTAAAGATATGTAGAGAAGTGCTATAAATAGGTAACTCACAACTTTGGTATATAGTGAAAAGAGTATATGGATGTTTCTTGTAAGACGTGATTTGGGGTCAATGATTTGTTATTGTAGAAAAATTCACTAATATGCATTAAACAATTTTTTGTACTTTTTTCAGAGAATTATGCTTATTTTTATAACTTTGTTTTGAATTCTGAAGTTGATTTTTTTTTACTTTTTTATTATTTTATTTTATTTTTTAACTTTACAATATTGTATTGGTTTTGCCAAATATCAAAATGAATCCGCCACAGGTAATAATGTGTTCCCCATCCTGAACCCTCCTTCCTCCTCCCTCCCCATACCGTCTCTCTGGATCTTCCCAGTGGACCAGCCCCAAGCATCTAGTATTGAACCTGGACTGGTGACTCGTTTCATGTATGATATTATACGTGTTTCAATGCCATTCTCCCAAATCATCCCACCCTCTCCTTCTCCCACAGAGTCCAAAAGACTGTTCTATACATCACTATCTCTTTTGCTGTCTTGTATAGAGGGTTATTGTTACCATCTTTCTAAATCCCACATATATGCATTAGTATACTGTATTGGTGTTTTTCTTTCTGGCTTACTTCACTCTGTATAATAGGCTCCAGTTTCATCCACCTCATTAGAACTGATTCAAACATATGAAGTTGAGGTTTTATGATTCTCAACCATTTTGTTTGTATCTGTCACCACATATTACATATGTTAATAACTAAATTTCAAAAAATGAAAAATAATTGCAAAATTACATTTTTTAACCAAATTTATTGTTACTTGATAGTGGTGGTGGTTTAGTCGCTAAGTTGTGACTGACTCCTGCAATCCCATGGAATGTAGCCCACCAGGCTTCTCTCTCCATGTGATTTCCCATGCAAGAATATTGAACTGGTTTGCCATTTCCTTCTACAGGGGATTGTCCCAACCCAGGAATCAAACCTAGGTCTCCTGCATTGCAGGTGGCCTCTTGCATTTCAAGCAGATTCTTGACCACTGTGTCACCAGGATAAGAAGGTAATTCCAAACTTGGAAAGGAGTATGTCTTTTCTATTAACAAATTTATAACATAATCTGAGATTCCAAGCATACACTTTAAGAATAGGCTACAATGCAGACTGAAAGTAAAAAGTGCTAGTTGCTCAGTCATGTCCAATTCTTTGCGATCTCATGGACTGTGTAGCCCAACAGGCTGCTGTGTCCATGGAATTGTCCAGAAAAGAATACTGGTGTGGGTAGCTGTTCCCCTCTCCAGGGGATCTCCCAGACCCAGGGATCAAACCTGGGGCCTCCCACATTGCAGGCAGATTCTTTACTCTCTGAGCCACCAGCGAAGCTTTGTACATTAAGAATATGCTACAATGCACATTAAGTGAAAAAAAAATACAAATAAGTATAAACTAATGCTTTCAAGCTGTAATGCTTGAGAAATCTCCTGAGAGTCCCTTGGACAGTAAGGAAATCAAAGCATACAATTCTAAAGGAAATCAACCCTGAATATTCATTGGAAAGACTAATGCTGAAAGTGAACCTCTAATACTTTGGCCACCTGATGCGAAGAGCTGACCCATTGGAAAAGACCCTGATGAAAGGAAAGATTGAAGGCAGGAGAAGAAAGGAATGATGAAGGATGAGATGGATGCATGGTCTCACCGATTCAATGGACATGAGTTTGAGCAAACTCTGGGAGAAAGTGAAGGAAAGGGAAGCATGGAGTGCTGCAGTCTATGGGGTTGCAAAAGTTGGACTGAGTAATTGAACAACAACATGTTTCTTTGGAAAAGTGTACATTAAACTTAAGTGTTGTCTTAAATCAGATTTCATGACTTCAAATAAGTTGAAATATTTCCTTAATATATATATTTGAATTAATGAAATTTTAAAAATAGTAAGTGGTTTTTTATTTTACTGAGAAAATGTTTCAAAATAGCAGAGTTTGTATTGCTTCAAATAAATATGTGGATCTCTTTTTTATATAGTAATCATACTAATATTAGTCCTAATCACTCCTAATATATCACAGCTAACATTTTGCTTACTAGTAGGCAGTTCACCGTGTAGAAAGATAATTCAATGGGCCTTTTTTTTTTTTTAAACACACACACACTATATCTGGCAGAACAGATACTTTGAATAAATATTCTGCTTTTGAACACTAAATTCTAAATAGCATATAATATTGTCTATTGTCAATCTGGTAAGAAATAAAAGGTGAGCTGAAACACATTGTGTTAATTTTGAAGGAGATGCAAAAATCGATATTATCAATAGCAAGGAAGATGAGGTAGGAGGGATAAATTAGTTTATATAAAAAGTCTTAAATCACCAAATAGAGATGAATAGAATATTTTAGTGATAAAGAAGCAACTTCAAATTCTAATAAGGGAAAAAATCACATCTTATTTAGTTTCTTCCAAGTTTTCACAAAATAAATTCAAGTTAATATATGTTCCAATGAAAGCCAGTGACACATAGAGAAACCACACAAAAGAAGTGATAGCAGAAAAAGAAATAAAAAAATGAAATTGTTAATTATATCATTTAGAGGTATAATTACATATTTTCAAATAAATAAAATATAATTAAATTATACAATCAAAAATAATCTAGGTGATTTAAAAAAGACATTCAGTTCAGTTCAGTCGCTCAGTCGGGTCCGACTCATTGCGACCCCATGAATCGCAGCACGCCAGGCCTCTCTTTCCATCACCAACTCCTGGAGTTCACCCAGACTCACGTACATCGAGTTAGTGATGCCATCCAGCCATCTCATCCTCTGTCGTCCCCTTCTCCTCCTGCCCCAAATCCCTCCCAGCATCAGAGTCTTTTCCAATGAGTCAACACTTCACATCAGGTGGCCAAAGTACTGGAGTTACAGCTTTAGCATTATTCCTTCCAAAGAAATCCCAGGGCTGATCTCCTTCAGAAGGGACTGGTTGGATCTCCTTGCAGTCCAAGGGACTCTCAAGAGTCTTCTCCAACACCACAGTTCAAAAGCATCAATCTTCGGTGCTCAGCTTTCTTCACAGTCCAACTCTCACATCCATACACGACCACTGGAAAAACCATAGCCTTGACTAGACAGACCTATATTGGCAAAGTAATGTCTCTGCTTTTGACTATGCTATCTAGGTTGGTCTTAACTTTCCTTCCAAGGAGTAAGCGTCTTTTAATTTCATGGCTGCAGTCACCATCTGCAGTGATTTTGGAGCCCAAAAAAATAAATCTGACACTGTTTCCACTGTTTCC
Organism: Bos grunniens; assembly: GCF_055505025.1. NCBI lineage: Eukaryota > Metazoa > Chordata > Mammalia > Artiodactyla > Bovidae > Bos > Bos grunniens. The sequence goes on along the minus strand of NC_141184.1, from coordinate 19,784,946 downwards.
CCATCTATTTCCCATGAAGTGATGGGACCGGATGCCATGGTCTTCGTTTTCTGAATGTTGAGCTTTAAGCCAACTTTTTCACTCTCCTCTTTCACTTTCATCAAAAGGCTTTTTAGTTCCTCTTCACTTTCTGCCATAAGGGTGGTGTCATCTGCATATGTGAGGTTATTGATATTTCTCCCGGAAATCTTGATTCCAGCTAGTGCTTCTTCCAGTCCAGCATTTCTCATGATGTACTCTGCATAGAATTTAAATAAGTAGGGTGACAATATACAGACTTGATATACTCCTTTTCCTATTTGGAACCAGTCTGTTGTTCCATGTCCACTTCTAACTGTTGCTTCCTGACCTGCATACAAATTTCTCAAGAGGCAGATCAGGTGGTCTGATATTCCCATCTCTTTCAGAATTTTCCACAGTTTATTGTGACCACACAGTCAAAGGCTTTGGCATAGTCAATAAAGCAGAAATAGATGTTTTTCTGGAACTCTCTTGCTTTTTCCATGATCCACCGGATGTTGGCAATTTGATCTCTGGTTCATCTGCCTTTTCTAAAACCAGCTTGAACATCAGGAAGTTCACGGTTCACATATTGCTGAAGCCTGGCTTGGAGAATTTTGAGCATTACTTTACTAGCGTGTGAGATGAGTGCAGTTGTGCGGTAGTTTAGCATTCTTTGACATTGCCTTTCTTTGGGATTGGAATGAAAACTGACTTTTCCAGTCCTGTGGCCACTGCTGAGTTTTCCAAATTTGCTGGCATATTGAGTGCAACACTTTCACAGCATCATCTTTCAGGATTTGAAATAGCTCAACTGGAATTCCATCACCTCCACTAGCTTTGTTCATAGTGATGCTTTCTAAGGCCCACTTGACTTCACATTCCAGGATGTCTGGCTCTAGGTCAGTGATCACACCATCGTGATTATCTGGGTCGTGAAGATCTTTTTTGTACAGTTCTTCTGTGTATTCTTGCCATCTCTTCTTAATATCTTCTGCTTCTGTTAGGTCCATACCATTTCTGTCCTTTATCGAGCCCATCTTTGCATGAAATGTTCCCTTGGTATCTCTCATTTTCTTGGAGAGATCTCTAGTCTTTCCCATTCTGTTGTTTTCCTCTATTTCTTTGCATTGATCGCTGAGGAAGGCTTTCTTATCTCTTCTTGCTATTCTTTGGAACTCTGCATTCAGATGTTTATATCTTTCCTTTTCTCCTTTGCTTTTCGCTTGTTTTCTTTTCACAGCTATTTGTAAGGCCTCCCCAGACAGCCATTTTGCTTTTTTGCATTTCTTTTCTATGGGAATGGTCTTCATCCTTGTCTCCTGTACAATGTCACAAACCTCATTCCATAGTTCATCAGGCACTCTATCTATCAGATCTCATCCCTTAATTCTATTTCTCACTTCCACTGTATAATCATAAGGGATTTGATTTAGGTCATACCTGAATGGTCTAGTGGTTTTCCCTACTTTCTTCAATTTAAGTCTGAATTTGTCAATAAGGAGTTCATGGTCTAAGCCACAGTCAGCTCCTGGTCTTGTTTTTGCTGACTGTATAGAGCTTCTCCATCTTTGGCTGCAAAGAATATAATCAATCTGATTTTGGTGTTGACCATCTGGTGATGTCCATGTGTAGTCTTCTCTTGTGTTGTTGGAAGAGGGTATTTGTTATGACCAGTGCATTTTCTTGGCAAAACTCTATTAGTCTTTGCCCTGCTTCATTCCGTATTCCAAGGCCAAATTTGCCTGTTACTCCAAGACATTAAGCCATTTAAATAACTCAGATTATCTATTGCTGAATAAAGAATAGTTAAACTGGAAGCTATATCTGTAAAAGTACTGGGTGCACGGTAGGTACACAAGGTTAAAGAAAATATGGAAGAAAGTATAGAAACAATAAAAAAAAATAAGGTGAAATAAGGTTCAAAAATATCTAGTTCAAACTACAGGAGACAATATTTAAAAAATATATAGGAGTGAGCCACAATATGTGAAGTGAAAGTGGCTAATAAATGCCTACAATTGGTGAAACATAGCTATAAAACCCGTTACAGCACAGCAAAGGAATATATGTGCAAATATATTTTAAAAATAAAACCTATAATAATCACAGAGAATAACTATAATATATTTTACAATCCTGAATGGAAATATTGATTTAAAGTTATGTACAATTGAATCAGTGATCAATGATCAGTTTTATCAAGAAAAAAAAAAAGAAAGAGAGAGAGAAAGGCGAAAGAGACATCAGAGAAATCAAAAAAGAGAGAGCACAAAAAACACAAACATTTCCACTATATGTGGGAAGTTATAAAGGGCTGAATCCAGAAAGAAGAAAATGAACTCAGAAGGAATTCTGAGATGCGAGAAGAAACAGTAAGCAAATGAGTAGTTAAGTAGTAATGAACGTTAATATATATTTGAACTGACACAACAAAATCACCAACAATTGTACGGATACTAATGTGTGGGGTTAAAAAAGGATAGAATTAAAAATGCTGGATCAGAGTTATCTGCAATGTAATATGGGGATTCTTGGATGTATTGCATAATAAAGCTTGATAAAGTAAAAAATAAAGTAATTTTAAAAATGGAAATAAATCATTTTTAAAAATTCATACTTGGAAAATAGAATACTATTCAAATCCACAAAATAAATACATTTGTTTTTTAAATTAGGAAAGCACAATGAAAAATTTAGCTAAATACAGAAGAACTTAAATTGTAAAATAGTCACATTGTTGTATGTACAAAAATGAAGATGAAACAGTTGCAGTAAGAAGATAAAAAAGGAAAGGTATTGTTGAATTCTGCACTTGCTTCCTCTCCATCATTGTTTAAAACCACGTGTCTTGCCCTCAACATGTGACAACTCAGAACAAGTATCCTGGAACTGAGATAAATATTTGTGGATACAGTGATAACTAGCAGTCACTTTTACACTCCAGCTCTGACAAACTGCCATTTAATAAATTTCAACTCATAAACTAACTCTGAGGTTCAGGGAGAGTTTCTGAATTTAAATTGTTTTTTTAACTGAGATCAAATTAACTGTGATTTCCTCTTTAATTTTATGTATTTTCCACCCAAAGATTCATCTGCTTTACTATAGACAGCTCTCTGGGGATGCTATAAACAGTATGACAGTTTTCTTTTCTTAATGCTACTGACAGAGTAGTATCTAACACAATATTCTAGATGATCTATTTCATCAGCTGTAGCAATACTAGAATAGGTCAGCCAATAATTATAAATCAACAAATTAGTAGCTTTAAGATGTATAATTGGAGAAGTAGAGAATACAATAAGTTGTCTACAAAGCAAATAGATAAGCTTAAGATATAAATAAGTGAACAAAAACCTACAGAATGAAGCATGGGGAAACAAATCCAGGAGGCTTAAAAGAAATAAAATTTAAGACAAGAGACAAGAAAATGTTTGAAGAAAAGGTGGGGATTAATTGCATGATTTTTGAAAAGTACCTATTAGAACTAAAGGGCCCAAAGACTGACAATGGAAAAAACAACAAAACTAAGGACGAGGCCACATGAAGAAATGTTGTAAAGAAAATAAAATGAAACAAACAAAGAAAAAAAAACAAACAATAACTACAACAACAAAAACACTAAAATTTTCCATGAAGAATAAATGGATGGATCACCTATGAGAAATAAAAATTCTACTGATCTCAGCTTTATGGATAGTATGTGTGCTTAGTTACTGATTCATGACTGACTGTTTGCGACCTATGAACTGTAGCCCTTCCGGCTCCTCTGTCCATGGGATTTTCTAGGCAAGAATATTGAAGTGGGTTGCCATTTCCTCCTCCAGGGGATCTTCTAAACACAGGATTAAAACCTGCATCTCTAGCATCTCCTGCATTGAGAGATGGATTAGTTACCACTGAGTCATCTGGGAAGCCCTGTGGGGAGTATAATTTGATCCAAACCCATAATAATATTGCAAAAAATTAAAATGCAATAATGAATTTAACAAATATGTAGAAACAGGTACACTGCAAATTACAAAACATTGCTGAGAAAAAATTAACAAGACCCAAATAAATGGAGATGTACTATGTTCATAGATTAGAAGACTCATAATAGTAAGACTTCCAATGCTTCCCAAGTTGACCTTTAACTCCTTGCATTTTCTATTTCAATACCATCCAATTTATGTGTATATACATGTGTGTGTGTGTGTATACATACATACATGATTCTAAAATTGATTTGACAATGAAAGAACTTAGAATAGCTAATATTTCTATTAGGAAAAAGGAAAAAAAAACATACATTACCAAATTCAATATTTACTAAAAATTTTCATTAATCAAGATGGTGATTTTGTTCAGAATGGAGGGATGAGGTTTATTAAGATAAATATAAAAGTCAAACAGAGGAGCAAAACAAATCCATGTATATATGGTCAATAGATTTTCAATTGAATGTTTCCATATAATACAATTGGAAACAATTAGTCTTCTAAAATAATATTGTCATAACAACTTGATGGAAAAACACCAACTCTTTAATCACACCATAAAAAAATTCAAAATGGATCATAGTCTGAATGTAAAAGCTGAAACTTGTACAATGCCTATAAGAAAATATATGAGTTTTTGTTGTTCAGTCACTCAGTCATGTTCAACTCTTTGAGACCCCATGGACTGAAGCATGCCAGGCTTCCCTGTCCTGATTGAGAAAATCCTTGTGACTTTGGCTTGGACAATGTCTCATACTTATCACTGACTCCATCGCTCTTCAAGCCCAGAGTTCCTGTGTATGTCAACAGGTCACCTGCTGAATGTAGTTGATCTCAATTAATGCTGAGAATGATAATAATCAAAATTCCATGGATGCCAGTGGTTAATTTAGACCTACTTGTTTCCATCAGGACCATGAATAACATTGTTCCAAAATCTCATCTTGAGGGTCTAGATTTAAAAATGCTTCTGGAACAGTTTTGGCCTATGCTGCCCAACAAGAAAATTACAGTAAAATTTATACATTGCTATTGTAATAGGAACTGTAATTCCAGGGAATGAAAGAGGGAAAAAAGCAAGTGAGCCAAGGGAAGTAGGAGAGCCAATAAGAAAAGCAAGGAATTGACTTGCTTATCTCCAATTCTCACTCATCAGGAGCAGACATCATGGTTCACAACTCCCCTGTAGTTTTGATTATGCAGGTATGGGTGCATTTTATGGGACCTGACATCTAAAATTTGTAGAAAAGCTCCACTGAGAAAGCCAAATGGTGTGGGTTATGAACAGACGGAATAAACACTGGGTATTATACCATCTGAAGCCAGCAGAAGCCAAGCTGAGAATGCACCAGAAAGACCTCAAAAACTTAAAACTGTAGTATAAGGAATGACTGATACAGTTAGAAAACATTCTACAACACAATTGTTACTTCAGTCACTAACTTTATTTTCTCAAAGTCCATCTCAATTATTAAATTCCTGTGTCATTCAGGTAATAATTTATACAAGTGTAAATTTTAAAAATGTATGGTAGTTTGAGCATTTTTTGGCATTGTCTTTCTTTGGGTTGGAATGAAAACTGACCTTTTCCAGTCTTGTGGCCACTGCTGAGTTTTCCAAATTTGCTGGCATATTGAGTGTAGCACTTTCACAGCATCATCTTTTAGGATTTGGAAGATCTCACCTGGAATTCCATCACCTCCACTAGCTTTGTTCATAGTCATGCTTCTTAAGGGCCACTTGATTTCACATTCAAGGATGTCTGACTCTAGGTGAGTGAACACACCATCATGATTATGTGGGTTCTGAAGATCTTTTTTTATATAGTTCTTCTGTATATTTTTGTCACCTCTTCTTAATATCTTCTGCTTCTGTTAGGTCCATACCATTTCCGTCATTTATTGTGCCCATCTTTGTATGAAGTGTTCCCTTGGTATTTCTAATTTTCTTGAAGAGATCTCTCGTCTTTCCCATTATATTGTTTTCCTCTATTTCTTTGCATTGATCACTGAGGAAAGCTTTCTTACCTCTCCTTGATGTTCTTTGGAACTCTACATTCAAGTGGGTATATCTTTCTTTTTCTCCTTTGCTTTTCACTTCTCTTCTTTTCTTACCTATTTGTAAGGCCTCCTCATACAATCATTTGGCCTTTTTGAATTTCTTTTTCTTGGGGATGTTCTTGATTCCTGCCTCCTGTAAAATGTCACAAACTTCCATTCATATTTCTTCAGGCACTCTGTTTATCAGATTTAATCCTTTCAATCTATTTGTCACTTCCAATGTATAATCATAAGGGATTTGTTTTAGGTCAAACCTGAATGGTCTACTGGTTTTCCCTACTTTCTTCAATTTAAGTCTGAATTTGACAATAGGTTCCAGTCTTGTTTCTGCTGACTGTGTAGAGCTCCTCCATCTTAGGCTGCAAATAATATAATCAGTCTGATTTCAGTATTGACCATCTGGTGATGTCCATGTGTAGAGTTTTCTCTTGTGTTGTTGGAAAGAGGGTGTTTGCTATGATCAGTGTGTTCTCTTGGCAAAATTCTATTAGCTTTTGACGTGCTTCATTTTGTACTCCAAGGTCAAATTTGCCTGTTACTCCAGGTATTTCTTGACTTCCTACTTTTTCATTCCAGTCCCCTATAATGAAAAGGACATCCTTTTGGGTGTTAGTTCTAGAGGGTCTTGTAGGTCTTCATAGAACCTTTCAACTTCAGCTTCTTTAGCATTCTGGCAGGGGCATAGACTTGGATTACTGTGATACTGAATGCTTTTCCTTGGAAACAAACAAAGATCAATCTGTCATTTTTGAGATCGCATCTAAGTACTGCATTTCAAGCCAGGCTTCAATAGTACTGCTGCTGCTAAGTCACTTCAGTCATGTCTGACTCTGTGTGACCCCATAGACGGCAGCCCACCAGGCTCCCCTGTCACTGGGATGAACCAAGAATTTCCAGATGTTCAAGCTGGATTTAGAAAAGGCAGAAGAACCAGAGATCAAATTGGCAACATCTGTTGGATCATCAAAAAAGCAAGAGTATTCCAGAAAAACATTTATTTCTGGTTTATTGACTGTGACAAAGCCTTTGACTGTGTGGATCACAGCGAACTGTGTAAAATTCTTAAAGAGAAGGGAAAACCAGACCACCTGACCAGGCTCCTGAGAAATCTGTATGCAGGTCAAGAAACAACAGTTAGAACTGGACATGGAACAACAGACTTATTCCAAAACAGGAAAGGAGTACATCAAGGCTATACATTGTCACCCTGCTTATTTAACTTATATGCAAAGTACACCATGAGAAATGCTGGGCTGAATGAACCACAAGCTGAAATCAAGATTGCCGGGAGAAATATCAATAACCTTAGATATGCAGATGACACCACCCTTATGGCAGAAAGTGAAGAGGAACCAAAAAGCCTCTTGATGAAAGTGAAAGGAGAGTGAAAAAGATGGCTTAAAGCTCAACATTCAGAAAACTAAGATCATGGCTTCTGGCCCCATCACTTCTTGACAGATATGAGGAAATAGTGGAAATAGTGACTGACTTTATTTTTGGGGGCTCCAAAATCTGCAGATAGTGACCACAGCCATGAAATTAAAAGATGCTTGCTCTTTAGAAGAAAAGTTATTCCCAAACTAGACAGCATATTCAAAAGCAGAGACATTACTTTGCCAATAAAGTTCTGTCTAATCAAAGCTATGTTTTTTCCCCAGTAGTCATGTATGGATGTGTGACTTGGACTATAAAGAAAGCTTAGTGACAAAAATTGATGCTTTTGAACTGTGATGTTGGAGAAGACTCTTGAGAGTCCCTTACTTGCAAGGAGATCAAGCCAGTCAGGCTTAAAGGAAATCAGTCCTGGATATTCATTGGAAGGACTGATGCTGAAGCTGAAATCCATTACTTTGGCCACTTGTTACAAAGAACTGACTCATTGGAGAAGACCCTGATGCTGGGAAAGATTGAAGGCAGGAGGAGAAGGGGACGACAGAGGATGAGATGGTTAGATGGTACCACCGACTCAAAGGGCATGAGTTTAAGCAAACTCTGGGAGTTGGTGATAGACAGGGAGGCGTGGCATGCCGCAGTCCATGGGGTTGCAGAGAGTAGGACACGACTGAGTGACTGAACTGAACTGATATGGAACTTTGTCAGCAAAGTGATGTCTCTGCTTTTTAATATGCTGTCTAGGTTGGTCATAGGTTTTATTCCAGGGAGCAAGTGATTTTTAATTTCATGGCTGCAGTCACCATCTGCAGTGATTTTGGATTCAAGCAAAGTAAAGTGTGTCACTGTTTCCATTGTTTCTCCATCTATTTGCAATGGGACCAGATGCCATGATTTTTCATTTGTTGAATGTTGAGCTTTAAGCTGTTTCTTTCACTCTTCTCTTTCAACTTCATCAAGAGGTTCTTTGGCTCCTTTTCACTTTCTGCCGTAAGGGTGGTATCATCTGCATATCTGAGGTTATTGATATTTCTCCCGGCAATCTTGATTCTAGCTTGTGCTTCATGCAGCCCCACATTTCACATAATGTACTCTGCATGTAAGTTAAATAAGCAGGGTGACAATGTTGTTATACTTCCTTTCCAGTTTGGAAATACTTCGTTGTTCCATGCCTGATTCCAACTATTGCTTCTTGACCTTATACAGGTTTCACAGGAGGCAGGTAAGGTGGTCTGGTATTTCCATCCCTCTAAGAATTTTACATAGTTTGTTGTTATCTGCACAGTCAAAAGCTTTAGCATAGTCAATAAAGCAGAAGTATACATATACATATTTTTTTTTCTGGAATTCTCTTCCTTTTTCTTTGGTCCACCACATGTTGGCAATTTGATCTCTGGTTCCTCTGCCTTTTTTCAATCTACCTTGTACATCTGGAAGTTCTTGGTTCACACAATGCTGAAGCCCATGTCAGAGGATATTGAGCATTACATTGCTAGGATTTGAAATGAGTGCAGTGGTGTGGTAGTTTGAACATTCTTTGGCATTATCCTTCTTTGGATTTGGAATTAAAACTGACCTTTTCCAGTCCTGTGGTCACTGCTGTATTTTCCAAATTTTCTGGCATATTGAGTGCAGCACTTTCACAGCATCATCCTTTAGGATTGGAATTAGCTCAACTGGAATTCCATCAACTCCACAAGTTCTGTTTGTTGTGATGCTTCCTGAGGCCCACTTGACTTTGCAATCCAGGATGTGTGGTTTTAGGTGAGTGATCACACCGTTTTGGTTATCCAGATCATTAAGATCTTTTTTTGTATTGTTCTTTGTATTTTCTTGCCACCTATTCTTAATATCTTCTGCTTCTGTTAGGTCCATATCACTTTTGTCCTTTATTGTGCCCATCTTTGCATGAAATATTCCCTTGGTATTTATAATTTTCTTGAAGACAGCTTGAGTTTTTCCCATTCTATTATTTTCCTCTATTTCTTTGCAGTGTTCACTTAGGATGACTTTCTTATTTCTCCTTGCAATCTTTGGAACTCTGCATTCAGATGGGTCTATCTTTCCTTTTCTCCTTTGCCTTTAGCTTCTCTTTTTTTCTCTGCTATTTGTAAGGCCTCCTCAGACAGCCATTTTGCCTTTTTGCATTTCTTTTTCTTGGGGATTGTTTTCATCACTGCCTTTGTACAATGTTACCTACAAACCTCTTTCCATAGTTCTTCACTCACTCTATCAGATCTAATCCCTGGAATCTAGTTGTCACTCCCACTGTATATTTATAAGTGATTTGATTTAGATCATATCTAAATGGCCTAGTTGTTTTCCCTACTTTTACAATTTAACTCTGAATTGTGCAATAAGGAGTTCATGAACTGAGCCACAGTTAGCTCCTGGTCTTCTTTATGCTAATCTTATAGATCTTCTCCATCTTTGGCTGCAGAGAATATGATCAATCTTATTTTGGTATTGACAATCAGGGAGCTTCCTCAAGCCTCTTATCCTCATCCATCAGAGGGCAACCAGAATGAAAACCACAATCATATAAAACTAACCAAACTGTTCACATAGATCACTGCCTTGTCTAACTCAGTGAAACTGTGAGCCATGCCTTGTTGGACTACCCAAGACGGATGCATCATGGTGGAGAGTTCTGACAAAATGTGGTCTTCTGGAGAAGGGAATGGCAAACCACTTCAGCATTCTTGAGAATCTCATGAACAGTATAAAAAGGCAAAAAATAAGACACTGAAAGATGAACTCCCCAGGTCAGTAGGTGCTCAGTATTCTACTAGAGAAGAGAGGAGTAATAGATCCAAAAGGAATGAAAAGGCTAAGCCAAAGCAGAAACAACACCCAGTTGTAAATTTGTTTGGTAGTGAAATTAAATCCATTGCTGTAAAGAACAGTATTGTATAGGAACCTGGAATGCTATGCCCAGGAATCAAGGCAAATTGGAAGTGGTCAAATAAGAGATGGCAAGAGTGAACATCAAATTTTTAGGAATCAGTGAATTTAAATGGACTGGAATGGGAGAATTTAATACAGATGATCATTATATCTACTAGTGCTGGCAAGAATACCTTGGAAGAAATGGAGTAGCCCTCAGAGTCAACAAAAGAGCCCAAAATTCAGTACTTGTGTGTAATCTCAAAAATGACAGAATGATCTCTGTTCATTTCCAAGGCAAACCATTCAATATGACAGTAACCCAAGGATATGTCCCAGTCACTAATGCTGAAGAATCTGGAGTTTAACATTTCTATGAAGACCTACAAGACCTTCTAGAACTAGTCCTTTTCATCATAGGGGACTGGAATGCAAAAGTAGGAAATCAAGATACCTGTTGTAACTGGCAAGTTTAGCCTTAGAGTGCAAAATGAAGCATGCATTTTATATAAAGCAAATCAAACATTATATGTGTATTTATGGCTGATTCACACTGTTATGTTGTTGGAAGATGGTGTTTGCTGTGACCAGTGGGTTCTCTTGGCAAAATTCTGCTAGCCTTTGCTCTGCTTCATTTTGCATTCTAAGGCTAAACTTGCCAGTTACGACAGGTATCTCTTGATTTCCTACTTTTGCATTTCAGTCCCCTATGACGAAAAGGACATCTTTTTGAGTGTTAGTTCTAGAAGGTCAGATCAGGCCTGGGATTTCTTTGGAAGGAATGAAGCTAAAGCTGAAACTCTAGTACTTTGGCCACCTCATGTGAAGAGTTGACTCATTGGAAAAGACTCTGATGCTGGGAGGGATTGGGGGCAGGAGGAGAAGGGGACGACAGAGGATGAGATGGCTGGATGGCATCACTGACTCAATGGACATGAGTCTGAGTGAACTCCAGGAGCTGGTGATGGAGGGAGGCCTGGCGTGCTGTGATTCATGGGGTCGCAAAGAGTCGGACACGACTGAGCGACTGAACTGAACTGAACTGATAAGTTGCCTGTGTGTGTGTATGCACATATACACATGGTAGTATTGTATTTTACAATCAATCTAATGTTTTTAAATAAAAATAAATATTTTATCAATAGACTTACATTTTTTACAACTAAAGCAAAAAGATGACAAATGTATAAAAGTTCAAAACAATATTAACATTTTCTAGCATGCTTAGATGATCGTGGACATCACAAGATGGTCAACGCCGAAATCAGATTGATTATATTCTTTGCAGCCAAAGATAGAAAAGCTCTATACAGTCAGCAAAAACAAGACTGGGAGCTGACTGTGGCTTAGATCATGAAATCCTTATTGCCAAATTCAGACTGAAATTGAAGAAAGTGGAGAAAACCACTAGACCATTCAGGTATGACCTAAATCAAATCCCTTATGACTATACAGTGGAAGTCACAAATAGATTTAAGGGACTAGATGTGATAGACAGAGGAGCTGATGAATTATGGACAGAGGTTCATGACATTTTACAAGAGACAGGAATAAAGACCATCCCCAAGAAAAAGAAATGCAGAAAAGCAAAATGGCTGTCTGAGGAAGCCTTACGAAGATGGGAAGTGAAAAGAAAAGGGGAAAAGGAAAGATATACCTATTTGAATGCAGAGTTCCAAAGAATAGCAAAGAAAGATAAGAAACCCTTCCTCAGCGATCAATGTAAAGAAATAGAGGAAAAAAATATAATGGGAAAGACTAGAGATCTCTTCAAGAAAATTAGAGATAACAAGGGAATCCAAAGCCCATCGAAAGATGGGCTCAATAAAGGACAGAAATGGTAGGGACCTAACAGAAGCAGAAGATATTAAAAAGAGGTGGCAAGAATACACAGAAGTGTACAAATAAGATCTTCATGACCCAGATAATCATGATGCTGTGATCACTCACCTAAGCCAGATATCCTGGAATGTGAAGTAAGGTGGGCCTTAAGAAGCATGGCTATGAACAAAGCTAGTGGAGGTGATGGAATTCCAGTTGAGCTATTTCAAATCCTGAAAGATGATGCTGTGAAAGTGCTGCACTCAATATGTCAGCAAATTTGGAAAACTCAGCAGTGGCCACAGGACTAGAAAAGGTCAGTTTTCATTCCAATCCCAAAGAAAGGTAATGCCAAAGAATGCTCAAACTACCACACAATTGTACTCAGTCTCACACACTAGTAAAGTAATGCTCAAAATTCTCCAAGCCAGGCTTCAGCAATACATGAACCATGAACTTCCGGATGTTCAATCTCGTTTTAGAAAGGCAGAAGAACCAGAGATCAAATTGCCAACATCCTTGGGATCATGGAAAAAGGAAGACAGTTCCAGAAAAACATTTATTTCTGCTTTATTGACTATGCCAAAGCCTTTGACTGTGTGGGTCACAATAAACTGGACAATTCTGAAAGAGATGGGAATACCAGACCACCTGACCTACCTCCTGAGAAATCTGTATGCAGGTCAGGAAGCAACAGTTAGAACTGGACATGGAACAACAGACTGGTTCCAAACAGGAAAAGGGGTATGTCAAGTCTGTATATTGTCACCCTGATAATTTAACTTCTATACAGAGTACATCATGAGAAACACTGGGCTGGAAGAAGCACAAGCTGGAATCAAGATTGCCAGGAGAAATATCAATAACCTCAGATATGCAGATGACATTACCTTTATGGCAGAAAGTGAAGAGGAACTAAAAAACCTCTTGATGAAAGTGAAAGAGGAGAGTGAAACTGTTGGCTTAAAGCTCAACATTCAGAAAACGAAGATCATGTCATCAGGTCCCATCACTTCATGGCAAATAGATGGGGAAACAGTGGAATCAGTGGCTAACTTTATTTTTCTGGGCTCCAAAATCACTACAGATGGTGATTGCAGCCATGAAATTAAGAGATGCTTACTACTTGGAAGGAAAGTTATGACCAACTTAGACTGCGTATTTTTTTTTTGAAGATTAAACTCTTTTTTTTTAGTTTAATTTTATTTTATTTTTAAACTTTACAATATTGTATTAGTTTTGCCAAACATCGAAATGAATCTGCCACAGGTATAGACTGCATATTAAAAAGCAGAGACATTACTTTGTCAACAAAGGCCCATCTAGTCAAGGCTATGGTTTTTCAGTGGTCATATATGGATGTGAGATTTGGACTATAAAGAAAGCTGAGGAGCCGAATTCATGCTTTTTAACTGTGGTGTTGGAGAATACCCTTGAGAGTCCCTTGGCCTGCAAGGAGATCCAACCTGTCCATCCTAAAAGAGATCAGTCCTGGGTGTTCATTGGAAGGACTGATGTTGAAGCTGAAACTCCAGTACTTTGGGCACCTAATGGGAATAAATGACTTATTTGAAATGACCCTGAAGCTGGGAAAGATTGAGGACAGGAAGAGAAGGGGACAAGAGAGGATGAGATGGTTGGATGGCATCACCGACTCAATGGGCATAGGTTAGGGTGGACTCTGGGAGTTGGTGATGGACAGGGAGGCCTGGTGTGTTGCAGTTCATGGGGTCGCATAGAGTTGGGCACGACTGAGAGACTGAACTGAACTGAACTGAACTGAAGATTATCGTGCCATATACGTGTTTATTTAAATTTTGTTTTCATTCTTGATATGTCACCAATGTCTATACTGTAGCAATATATTCAATTCATGAACGATTATATGCATTTCAACCTCATGAATACCTGTTTTCAGTTATAATTAAATTGAATTCAGGCAATAGTTTACATGTCTTATCTATGTGAAACCATACAGTGTGTATTTCAAATAACTAAATGTCTACTGAAAGAAAGGCATATCTGGAATCATACAAATTGAATAAAATACTTTGAGATTTCACCTAATTTTAAAATATATATTCATAATGGGAAACAAACTGTTTTAACAAAAAGTTGTGACTAGAATTTGAGATTATTAGTAGCTAATTAATGTTCATAGTTCTTTCTCAAATGAAACATACACACACACACACACACACATACTATGGAGGCTCTAATGGTAAAGAACCTGCCTGCCAGAGCAGGAAACTTAAGAGCCATGGGTTCAGTCCCTGTGTGGGGAATATTTCCTGGAGCAGTGCAAGACAAACCACTCTAGTATTCTTGCCTGGAGTATCCCATGGACAGAGGAGCCTGGCAGGCTACAGTGCATAGGGTCGCAAAGATTCGGACATGACTGAAAAACTTATCGAGCATGCTTACACTATACATACATATTACCTATGCTTTATAAACATAAGGACTTGCTCTCTGAATTATTGCTTTCCTTTTAATTTGTACACCCATCAAGAAAATATCTCTTATACCTTTCTTAAATATAAAAGGATTTTCTCTTCTTTAACCATTTTTATTAATCCTTTGTTAAAGCTTTAAGTTACTAACATATCTGGATTAATTAAAAAAATCACACATAAATCACTAAGATTTGTTTCTAAAATGTTCATCCTTTAATTGACATTTAAGACAAATGTCTTCTAGCTTTTGAATATTTTATGGAGGCTGTTACTGAAAAGTCTAATTCTGAACTTAAATATATGACTTTGATTCAAAACTAAGATAATCATTTCCTTTTGAACTAAGATTCTGAGAAAGTTTACCTTACATTTGATTGATTAAAGAACTTCTAAGTGTATTATCTTGATTCTACAGAAATGAATATTTAGAATAACATTACATTATAAATGATTGATCTTAGAGAGTAGACTGTATAAAGAAAATATTAGGCCCAATATATTTATAAAAATTATTTAGCTGGCTTCCTTTCATTTCAGTTTCCTCATATTTGGGAAAACACCACAAAATATACATGGGCATATATTGAAATGTTGTATACTCATTCAATATACATTTGAATATACACATGAGTATATTTTAATATATACATGAATATACATTTCATGTATATTCATTCAATATACATGAAACAAGCAATATTTTTTTCTTGAACAATCCTTTTTTTTTTTTTAATTCACTATCAGTCAGTAAGTTAGTTATGCTCTCTAGTTTTTATCCCTTCATCTTCATAAGAATACTCTAAAATAATTAATGTTATCCATTAAAATGTTTGAGGATAATTTACCAAATATCTCATTGCCAGAAAGTCATAAAATAACAATTCAAAACCCCTTCCTAATCCTACATTAATATTTTCCCACTAGGTTGTACTGGTTACTCCTTAAATTACTTTAAATGAGTAAAGTGCGACTTTAAATTACTTAAGTTCTTTAAGAAACTTTATACTTATAAATTCTCATTTGTATTTCTGCAAGCTCTTCATTAACCCATTCAACAAACATATCTTAAAATTCATAAAAATACTGATAATTGAACATTTTGACCTAAAAATGATGATGTAATATGATCACCCTAATATTTGCTGTTTCCTCTATGGAGGAGATATTATTTGTCTTTGTTTAAAAATACTCCAAAACTTAGTGGATCTAAACAACATTTGGCTCATAATTTCTGAGAGTGAAGAGACCTAGCATGCCTTAACCATGTCCTCTCCTTTAGAGTCTCACACAGACTATAATCAAAATGTGAACTAGGTCTTGCAGTAGTTCTCTCTCTCTCTCTTTTTTTTTTTTCCTGGAAGAGTTCTATTAAGTATGAGAGACAAAGAGGTCGAGGATGACTTCACATATTTTCACCTGAACATGAGAAAAGGTGGAAATACCATTTAGAAAGATGGGTAGGTTGTGGGAAGATCAAGTTGAGTGAAGTCCTTTCCATCTGAAATAATCATTAGATATGCAAACATAGCAACCCTGAATACTCATTGGAAGGACTGATGCTGAAGCTAAAGTTCCGATCTTTTGGCCACCTGATGTGAACAGCCAACTCATTGGAAAAGACCCTGATGTTGGGAGAGATTGAAGGCAGAAGAAGAGGGTGATAGAGGATGAGATGGTTGGATGGCACCACTGATTCAATAGACATGAACTTGGGCAAACTCCAGGAGATGGTGAGAGACAGGAAAGCCTGGCATGCAGCAGTCCATCGAGTCTAAAAAAACTGGACACAGGTTGGTGATTGAGCAACAACAATAAAATACAAATACAGGTATTGAGGAGACATTTCTGTATAAGTCTGAAATGCAAGGTGAATAATGGTTGAAGATATAAATTTGTGAGTCAGCAAAGTAGTGATTGTGTTTAAAAGCATGGGACCAAATGGGATCAGCTGAAGTGGAAGCAAAGACAAGGAAAAGAAGAGATCTGAGAACTGAAACTGGGAAGTCTCAGATATGTGGAGTTTGGAAATATGAAAACGACTCAGTGGCAGATTATGTGAATTCATGAATAGTGGAGGAAAGAGTGATATGGCAAGGGAAGAAATTCAAGGGCCCAGTCGGATGAAAACTGAAATGTCCTCATTGTTTCTGTCAAAATAAAAGCCACTAGTGATTTTGACAAGAACTTATCTGAAGAAGTGAGGGTGAAAGGGTAGGGATGACTTGCTGGGGAGTGAGACAAATAGAAAATTAGAGAAGTAATGGAGGCAGGGAGTAACTTTCCAGCTACAGTAAAGAGTTGCATAGAAATGGTGCTATAAGGACATGGGATCAAGACAGCAACTTTTTAATTCAGGATTTACATTTTGTGGCAGGAAATAGAAAAACTTAACAGAGATTTTAAAACTAAAGAAATTTAACACACATAATTAGATATTAAAACAGTGTCAGTCTAATCTTGAAGACATCATTCTTGCCTGGTAAATCTTCTTCCTCAACTTGAGCTCTCCCAGGGCTCCAATAACATTTTGTATTCACCAACCATCCTTTAGCTCAAGTGATGGCCATTCATGTTGGGCACTTCTGTGGTCCTTAACCCTTTCTGTGGTCCCTTACCCCTGCCCACACATCTGTTAATAATCCATTCACTGTCATTCCTTTGAAATATTCTGGGTGTCTTTACTTCTCAGACAATCCTCTAACGAAGGAATCACAAACCATCCACTGAAGGTATTGACTTGAAGGCAGCTGGTATTTAATGAGTAGGAAGCAACTGCTACTCTTACAATAACCACTTAACAGCAATGAAGCTATTCTCCAGACTTGGAGGACACTCTGCTGTCAAATTCCTTCAATTTTCCCATGACTTTGCTTGCCTAACAGCAATAGCTCAAAGAGTAACCCACACTCTTATCCCAGTGCTGCTTCCAAATCCCTCATGCAGCAAAGTGACAGAACCTACCTGAATCCAAAACCCTCATCACCAGGGCCTCTGGGAAATAAAATGCTTTGCATCTCAGCCTCCCACTTTTGGAATTTACCCTAGAAAGAGGTAAAGATTGATTCTGAGTACAACCTTAGTCATTTACCACATGTATTACAATATTTCATGGGGTTTCTCTGATTATTATAGAAAAAGAAATGAAGAGGCACCAGGGTAAAGAGGCAATTGCAAAAGAAATGTGTTAATTTTACTAATGTGTGTGTGTGTGTGGTGTTTATAAATATTCTTATTTTATTTTTGTGGACAAAAAAAGTATTTCCTTAATTATTTACTTCTCTAATATATGCATTTTTGTGCTTGCATTTCTTTTATGACTGATTTTCTCCAAGTTTTCTTATTTCCAAAAGGATCTTGTGTGACTTAGAATATCTTTAAATTACTTTCAGATTTAAATAGTTATTTTGCTTGCTATAAAATTAAATTTATTTTCCTGTACTACTTTGAACTTACTATTCCATGATCATCTTATATCCATTATTGCAGTTGATTAATCTTATTTCAATCTGATTCTATTGACTTTGGATGACCTGGTTTTTTTTTTAGAGGCTTAATGATTTTTCTCCAATTTTTTATTATTAATTTTTACTGTTGTGTGGTTCAGTAATGTTGTATTATTACTGACTAGAAATGTGTTAATTCTTTCATTTTGAGGGCTAATGTCTTTACTAAGTACAGGCGATTTTTGGTAATTTCTTCAATTATTTCTTCCCTGCCATTAATATTTTGCAATATGTTCATGTTAAGTCTAAACTCCATGTCACATAAGTGTTCTGATATACATTGACTCCATTTTTCTCTTCCTTATACTTTTGGGGATGAGTCTTTGGTTTATTATTCCACCTCATTCATTTATTCTGTCTCTATTCTGATATTAAATACACTCATTACCTTTCTCGGTAATTATTTGACTTTACTTTTATCTTTCCCTATTTAGTACTTGCTCTTTTTCATCATTTGGTTATTCTAATTCTGCTCTCTAATTTTTTTCTAAACTCTTTGGGAATATATGGAAATTTATTTTCAATATTTACTTATGCTGGGTGAGTGATTCTGCTTCATTTGTTATAGACTTTTTCGTTTGTGGTGTTTCTTTTAGGTCAGTTGAGTACTGTTGTATTTTTAACCATTAGACTTCTGTTTCTCTGGGGTTATGTATGGCTCAGACAGTAAAGAATTTGTCTGCAATACAGGAGACCTGGGTTCTATCTCTAGATCAGGAAGATTTCCTGGTAGAAGGGAATGGTTACACACTCCAGTATTTTTGCCTGGAGGATTCCATGGACAGAGTAGCTTGGTGGGTTACAGTCTATGAGGTCGCAAAGAGTCAGACATGACCGTGGTCTCAAAGTGAAAGTGAAACACATTCACTTTTGCACCTTCACTTTTACATCTTACACTTTCAGTGGGTTATGTGTGAGAGCCTAGAGCTCAGGTCCTGGTTAGCATGCCTGCTAACGTGGCAGAGGATGTTTTTTTGTGAATGTTAGTTTTGTTTAGATGCTCTAGTGTTACAATCTGGCTCAACCAATTGCTACATTTCCCTTACACCCACTAACCAAAGAATAATGCTCCCTGTGCTCTGCCAGAGGAAGTGCTCTTGCCAAAGCTTCTCTTGAGCTGTAGTATGCCGAGGTCAGGAGAAAATGCATGTAACCTGAGCAATGGGCCTTGCCTCCTATCCAGCCCGATGCCTGCAGGCTCTGTGAGTTGGTTTGCTGTGGTCATTTGACCCTGTAACATACTGTTGTTGCATTTATGCTTTGTCATACTGATGGGGTAGAAGCACAATGTCGGGAAAATAAAACATATGACTAAAACCATCGTCTTACACTCATCGCTGGGGGCTTCTCCTCTTACACTTTGAACAACAAATCATAGAGTCTCATAGTGGGCTCTGACCTTTTTTCCCTTTTCCCCGTCTTTATTCCTCCCGCCCTTGCCCCCCTACTTTCTCTCTCCTCCCTCCCTTTCTCTCTCACTCTTTCTTTTTCCCTTTCCTCCTTCCTTTTTCTTTCTTTTTTTTCTTGGTTAAATTAAGCTCTCATATTAGTTGCTTTTTGGTACCTATGACATCTCCAAATATTGTATTTTGGAAGAGAAAAAGCAGCAATGAAAGTTTGCTTTTTTTTTAAGAGGCAGAAATCTGGCTATCTGATAAACTTTGTATAATATATTTTTTAACTCCTAAATGAGCTTTCCTGGTGGCTCAGGGGTAAAGATTCTGCCTGCCAATGCAGGAGACACAGATTTGATTCCCAGGGTCACGAAGATTCCCTGGAGAAGGAAATAGCAACTCGTTCCAGTGTTCTTGTTTGGGAAATCCCATGGCCAGAAGAGCCTGGAGACCTACAGTCCAAGGAATCACAAGAGTTGGACAAGACTTAGTGACACAACAACAACAACAAAAAAAACTACTAAATGCAAATATATTAAGAATGTTTTAAACTCAAGAAGACTGTATTTAATTTTTTTTTAGTGTATTCCAAGTTTTGTTTTTTTTTTTAATGTATTGAATACATACCTGATCAATAAACACTAAGACGTTAATGTTTTCTCAAGTTTGAACATGTTACAGTTTTGTAGTTTACAATTATTGAATAAAATATATGATATTTCCAATTATTTTTTTAAATCTCCCAACTGGTGCCATTGAATTGAGAACAAATCACCAAATAATTGGATAAAAATATTTTGAATTGATTTCTATCATTCATTGTGTCCACCCCAAATTCTCACACCTTGTTATTTGTGCATAATATTTTCACTCTTCCAAGCTTCCCTGTTTCATAAATAATTTACTATCTTCCCCAACCTAAGATGAACCAGAAAATTAATATTGGATCTCTGCCATCATTATAACTTTGATGACTGCAATTACAGCTGATGCAAACTTAGGTCAGATATCTGGTTGTTCATTTAACTGCTAAACACATCAAATTTATTCAGCCAAATCTTAACCAGCTGCTCACCATTTTCTTATGCAAAATTCTTTTATATCATTAATAAAAGTTTCAAATTTCAGTCCCAGTGTATCAGAGAAGAACAAACCTGGCTCCATACTGAATCTATTTCTTTAGCTCTAACCTTTGTGCTCTGAGTTACTAATTATTTGTTCATAGCATTATGTATTATAAATTTAAGCATTTGGTTATTAGACTCATAAAAAGTTTAATGTGTCTCTATACTTATACTAAATCCTAGAAACACAGGATTTAAAAGCACATTATTCATTTTCCAGGTAGTAGTGGAGAAAACTAAATATGAGCTACAATACTATGACATAGATATTATAATTTATATATACATGTAGAATTTATACAAATATATGCATATAAGGCCAGATACATATGTATATCTATATGTGCATATATCTGTATATATATGTAGCCAGATACAAGAAAAAAAGAAAGAAAGACAAGATTTAGAAAATATTTCAAAGAGGATGAAAAGTTTAACTTGGAGTAAATGTAAAGATATATCACAAAACATTCGTGCCATTCACAGATGTTAAGAGGCACAAGAAATAATGCCTCTAGAAGAACACTAATTTACTTCATTTAGTTGGAGCACTTGATGAAGATATAGTTATATAGGGTTTAGAGATGAAATGAGGTTCTGGCAGACAGAGACTTCCATAGTAAATCTAGGAAAATTAAACTGTATCAAAGAGAATATAATTTCCTTTAGAAAAAAATGTTGACAGTAGAAAGACTATTGTGACTTAAAAACACCAGTTTCCAGAATTTTAGAAATGATTTGGATAGTCAAAAGATTCAAAGCAAAGTCAGGAATTTGTCAAATTTTCATTAAGAAGTGATAACTAGTAAACCGTTTTATATCTAGGAGGAGAAAGGAATATATTCACAAATATTGATTAAATATATTATAAAAGAAGTAATAATTATTTTTATACATTAATGTACCTCCAAAATTTTTCACAGGAAGTCTAAGTACTATGGTAACTAATATTATTCAGTCTTTTTTTCATCATCAGAATTTAAGCTCCATCATATTTACCAATGTGTGTATCTGTGGTCGCTGACACAGTAGGTGGAATTGAGTCAGTGATTTACAGGATTTTATTAAGGTGCTCAAGGCTCTTCTTATATTTATTCATGATGACTTGGTTTCTGCACTGTCAGCTGGATGTATTATAATCTATCATTTTGGATCAGCGGTGTTTCTGGGTTCATTTTGATTTTGTGTAGTCTCTGAATTGCTATAAATTAATTTTTAATTTATTTCCTTAAAAAGACTTATGTGCATTCCTATATTGATCAAATGCAAGTCACTCAAGTATTTGCAGTATTTGGACTTGAATAACACATAAGCTTTCAGTTTTAATATTTATGTAATGGCATAAAATTAATAGCAGTAATTAATTTAAAATTTTGTGCAGTATGTTAAATCACATTCATTTATTTTTGTTTAGCATCATTGCTTTTTATCAGTATCATGATGAATTAAGTATAGGTATTTTTATTTGTTTGGTATCATCATATAATTTTTAATTTCACATAGATAAAATAGATGGTAAGCTAAAAGTAATTCCTTATGAGCTAAATTTTATGTTGTAACTGATGTTTATATTCATGTTATAATTTACAAAGATAATATTTCAGACTTAGAGAAGTATAGTAACCATACTCTAGTACCTTTTTATATTTTTTATGATTGAGATTCTAAGTCTTAGTTTTTGACTTAAAAACAAATAAGGTAATTTTATTTTAATTGAGCATGCACATAAACTTATATAGGTCTTTTCTTAAAAGAACCAAGTTTACCTTTTCTTATAAGCTGCCAAGGCTGCCCAGTGATTTTGAGTTTACTTTTTAGATATGGTGTACTATTTGTGAGTTTAGGTCCAAGATCCATTTCATGAACTCACTAAATTCATCTATTTTAAATTTTACATTGACATATTATTCCTAAAATGATACTTTTTAAGAAACTACTGAAATCACATTTCAGTTAATTTGATTGTATTTTTAAAATATCTAAAGTGTACCATATCACGTCATCAAGAAAATTAAAACAATAATGAGATATCATTATACACCTATTAGAATAACCAAAAACTCCAAACACTGACAAAACTAAATGCTGGTGAGGATGTGGAACAATAGGAGCCATTATGTACTGTATGGTTTCAACTGTATAGTAAAAACGTGCTGGGAAAGGCAAAACTGTGGAGACAGTAAAAAGTTTAGCTGTCTCCAGGGATTTGAGAGGAAAGAGAAATGAGTAAGTGGGGTACAGAGGATTTCCAGAGAGGTGAAAATAATCTCCCTAATATTATAATAATGAACACATACCATTTATTATATCTTTGTTTAAATCTATATGTACAAGAGCAAAACCCTAGTGCAAACTATGGACTTCAGGTGATGAGATGCATTAATGTGGATTAATCAATTTTAACATATGCACCACTCTGGTGAAATTAAAATTACTGCAAAAATTAAAGTATTAAAATATTAAAATTATATATAGGTACACAGACATATACACGTGCATACGTAAATGTGTGTATGTGTTAGAATGATACGAATTTCAAGGGCAGCAAAGAAAATTCCATTCACAGTGATGCCAAAATCAATGCATAATATTACTCCACTGAATTAAAATTAAGAATAACACTTTATTATATGTGGTGATTCATTATAGTCAAAATAAAAACATGTGTTTACTAAAATGTGACTGATTTATATTTTATTACCATGAAGATATTCATTAGGAGTATATGATAGGTACTCAAAAGCAGTTAGCAAGCCTCAACTTTAGAAATATTATTGGCTCATACTCATTAAAACTGTTTCAAATTGAACCTTTAAATCACTATTATGTTACAAATTCTTTCAGTAGAAACATTAGAATTGTATCATAATTATTAAATTTTATAAAACATGATATTACCAGGGAAAAATTAAGGCTAAATGTATGCTGAGAATTATAGACTTTTCTAGTATGGGATGTCGGCATTTTTTGTAGCTAATTGTATGATATTGCATGAGATCCCTGTCAATGCCAGTGATATTGCACACAGTTTGTTATATCAATAGAAGGTATTTTGCATCCTCAGACCACCCCCCAGGTGTCTTCACAGTATGACATGGTGTCGTGCTCAGATGTGTCCATCTCTTTGTGGCCTCTGCCAGGCTCGTTTGTCCATGGAATTTTTCAGGCAAGAATACTGGAGCAGGTTGCCATTTCCTACTCCAGAGGATCTTCCTGATTCAGGAGTTGAACCCCTGACTCTTATGTCTCCTGCATTAGCAAGGGGATTGTTTACCACTAGTACCACGAGTATGACATGGCAGAAGTGTAATTGTAATCACCATCCTGTGCACACCCAAAACAAAAGAAAACAGAAGCAAATACACTGCTTCTTAAGGGTCCAAGAGGCAAATGGTACGGGGAATAAACCATATGGAATTCCTCTCATCAAGAGTACTATGGGAGAAGATATGTGGTAGAACTCTCAGGGTGCATAAGATGAGGGATGAACATTATGACTCAAATCTAAGCCCAGTAGACAGTATGCAGTGCAGAGGCTGCACACACCAAGCAGGTTTATACTAGTGTTTCGGCTTCTCTTCTTGCCCACATCTGTGCTTGTTCTATAAGCCAAGCGGTTTGGATCAGAAGGCTAGAAGTCCCCTTGGGTTAAAGTACACAGACTCCCTTTCACCAAGCTTGATCTACCTGTTAATGTTGCCCATATAAATTTGATATATGGTATATCAACAATCTAATCTTATAGAATGCAATAATTATCAACATGGTATGGTATATAATCTTCTCAGAACAAAAGCAAAAATATTATATCAAATGAGCAATTACAATAGACTCCTGACTGTAGAAATAACATTCTTTATATACCAACATGGGAACATCTGGCTACATAGAGGAATACTCAGATGAGAGTGTCTTGAGGAATTTGAACATGTGCTGTCTCTTAGGATGTGATAGAGACACTGAACAAAAAACAAAACAAAAACAAACAAAAAGCAATAAATTATATTGTGTCACTAATTGCTATTACACCATGGTGTGTGAGTGCTAAGTCACTTCATTCATGTCCAACTCTTTGCAATCCTATGGACTGTAGCCCACCAGGCTCCTCTGTCCATGACATTCTCTAGGCAAGAATACCGGAATGGGTTGCCATTTCCTCCTTCAGGGGATCTTCCCAACCCAAAGATTTAACCCACATCTGTTATGTCTCCTGCATTGGCAGGTGGGTTCTTTACCACTAGCACTACCTGAATATTCTAGACCAAAGAGTATAAGAATTATTTAAAAAAAGAATTATTAGCTCATCTCACTGTCAAATCCAGTTTTCCATATCTGGCACTTGGACTTTCCATTCTTAAGAATTTTAATCTGTTAAGGTTATAAAAACTGTTCATGGCAGGGAAGGAACACCTTCTAAGAGATCCTAAATTCAGTTCAGTTCAGTCGCTCAGTTGTGTCCGACTCCACGACCCCACAGACTGCAGCATGCCAAGCTTCCCTGTCCATCACCGACTCCCAGACCTTGCTCAAACTCATGACCATTAAGCTGGTGATGCCATCCAACCATCTCATCCTTATCTCATCCTCATCCCTTTTTCCTAAGAGGATCTGATAGTGATTCATTGATCTAGAACATATATAATACTCTACAACTTTGGGTTCCCATAATAGTGGATAAGCAAAGGAGGGAAGAAAGATTTACTGACTGAAATAATCAATCCTTATTACTACAGAAAATTAAGGATATTACCACTTAATGAGAGCAAGAAGGATTACTCTGGAAACCAGAGAATTTACTTAGGTGTGCATTTCTGTGTTTTCTAGTCAAGGAATAACTGTACCTAGAATTATAAAAATAAAAATCCAGACAACAGTAGAAATTAAAAAGTTCAGAAAATTGGGGATTGAAGGCCTCAATCTCCCCATCTGGTAAGCAAACTAAACCAGACAAAGCGTTTTCAACAAGTGAGGGGCATTTAGAATGGTTTGGTAGAAAAAAAATGATAAATATCTGCTGTAACCTTGAGACCAGCAGCGTCTGCATATGCTTTTATAATGTTAACTTTTCCAGGGGATTGTGACTTAGAACCACCTTGAAAGAGATTCTGTGATTCATTCTCCTAGGAAAAATGCATGTATTTTGTACTGACAAAAATTAGTGTCTCTAAGTTTTACTGTGGACAAACAACGGGATCTGAGTGGTGCATGTAGTATCTATTACCAGCAGTCCTATAAATTACCAACCTCTTCAGATTGCCAAGGTCTCTTCAGTTAACCCTCAGCTGCCTAACCTGAGATACAACACTCAGATTCTCAGCTGATGGATTCTGCTTGCCCACTGGTACTGAACCCTGCTTCTCAGCTCCAGCCAAATGACATTGTCCGGAGTCTCTGTTTTCCAAAGGAAACAACAAAGGAGTTGGAAACTGACTTCCAACCTGGTAAGCAGAACAGCCAACTAAAATGACTCGTAGGAAAGCTCTCATTCCATAAGGTGAATCTTGACCATAAAAATTAGGAGAGAGGAAAAAACTAGGTCAATCAATCTGTTTCTCTTGTCTACCACCGATGGAGTGATTTGAGGTATAGATTATGAATACAAATTGTTTGAAGACATCTTACTTGTCTGAATAGCTTAGAACATTAGGCTTTTTGGTGCCCAGAGAGTCTATCCCAGCGTAGCATTGATCTCCTTCTTCTCTGTTTTTCTCCTCTTTTGTCTTCATTCTCTGTGTCTTGGGTTTGTACTCAACAAATAAGAATAAGCCTTTATAATCACTTCAGAAATTGTTTCCTAAAAATCCCCAAATTGAAAAACAGTAATTTTATAATACTACATTTTTTTTCCCATGGAAACTGTACCATTTTGCATAGTCAACAATAATTGGTTGTTTCTTCACATAGAGGGCTTCCCTTGTGGCTCAGATGGTAAGGCGTCTGCCAGCAATGTGGGAGACCTTGGCTGGATCCCTGGGTCAGAAAGATCTTCACAACATTATCACAATAGAAGGTTTTTAAAATTACAGGCTTAAAAAAAAAAATATATATATATATAGAGAGAGAGAGAGAGAGAGAGTTTTTCAACATGTAAAATGTAGTCACTGCAGTTTTGATTGATAGTTTCAATTTGAAAGAAATCTAAACATACTCTCATTTATTTTGAAAGGTAAGTCTGTGAGCTATTGTGCATATATTGAGCCCATATTCTCCTGGGGTGTTTGTTGTGTCGCTAAGTCGTGTCCAGCTCTTTTCAACCTCATGAAAAGAGGTTCTGCTTTTTTTACATGGTCTGCTCTGTCCATATAACTTTTCAGGCAAGAATATTGGAGTGGGTTGCCATTTCCTTCTCCAGGGGATTTTCTCAACCCAGGGATCCAACACAGGTCTCTTATGTCTCCTGCATTGCCAGGCAGATTCTTGACCATTAGCGACAGCTGGGAAGCCCTTTTGGTGTGTATTTCTTATTAATTTTAAATTTGGATTGAGGTATACTAAATGGTACCACACTGGTAAAATTTGACCCGCATTGTATATGGAAAAATATATTATTCAACAACTTAAAGTACATTTTGTTGAAGACACATGCATTCTGTATGAGATTGTAATTTTCTTTTTACTTTCTTTTTTCATGCACTGTTTCTCAGAATGGATCACAATTGTAATCTTTTTATTATATTCCTATTCTACTATTGTACTCTTCTACTACTATAGATTTCTCCCTAACTGTTGGGGCTTTGTAATTTCTTTTTCAATTTATTTAAGTGGAGGCTAGAAACTTTACAATATTGTAGGGGTTTTGATTTGTTTTTGTATAAATTGATACAGCATTATGTTACTTATAATAAAATGATTTTTATGTTATTTGTAACAATTGTATTGCACATAAGAACTTCAAATTTCAATAAAGATCAATAAAGTTATACTTTTACAAATGTTGCTGTTTCAAAGCATAGTCACATTTTAGTATCTTGGCCTTTAAAATTAGAGTCCTAAATTTAGGAGGTCACACTAACTTTTAAATGTTGTACATATAGCAAACCAGTTTTTAATATATGTCTTCCATAGGATTTATGTAATTAATACTTTAGCAAACATGACATCTGGAAAATGTCTACACTTATAAGCCTTTAGTCTGAAATTCAGTTATTGTTTCTGAAATATACTTATAGACTAGTTTGTTACTTTGAAATTGTCATTGTGTTTCTGAAACAGATAATTGGAAATTATTTTGTTTAATTCAATCAATGCTTTCCTCTCTCAATACAGAAATATCTTGTTTTTGGCATAACCAACTCAATGGACATGAGTTTGAGCAGCCTCCAGGAGTTGGTGATGGACAGGGAAGCCTGCCATGCTACAGTCCATGGGATCGCAGTCAGACATGACTGAGCGACTGAACTGAACTAAACTGATAAACATTTTTAAAATGTTATACATCTGTAATATTTTCTTAATTTTTCAGTTTGCTTTATTTTGCAACAATTTAAAAAATTTGTGATTCTTAATCTAAAATATTTAGTAGACCCCCATACATTAAATCAGGCTTCCCAGGTGGAGCAAGTGGTAAAGAACCTGCCTGCCAATGCAGGAGACATAACAGACGTGGGTTCAA
Organism: Bos grunniens; assembly: GCF_055505025.1. Taxonomy (NCBI): domain Eukaryota; kingdom Metazoa; phylum Chordata; class Mammalia; order Artiodactyla; family Bovidae; genus Bos; species Bos grunniens. The sequence continues at coordinate 19,756,715 of NC_141184.1, read as the reverse complement.
GCCCTGGATTGGGAAGATCCCTGGAGAAGGAAATGGCAACCCATTCCAGTGTTCCTGCCTGGAGAATCCCATGTACAGAGGAGCCTGGCAGGCTACTGTCCACAGGGTTGTACAGAGTTGGACATGACTGAAGTGACTTAGCAAGCACGCATACTATAAATCAACATTTTGTTAAATATTCTGGTTTTTAATAGGAAATTTATTAGATTTGTTCTCTACACAGTTTGCTAAGATGATTCTTACAAATTATCTGAAAATGATATAACAAAATATTTTATATTAATATTTTATTTTTCAAAGTTTGCAATGCAGCCACATTATTCTCAGAAGAGAATATATTAAATTAATTTTAATCCTTACTTGAAATGTATTGCAATGGATATTATTATTTCAATGACAAAACTAAAGGTTCTAAGTGAAAAGAAAATTTTAAGTAGACAAAATTGATTTATTTACAATTCTGTAAATGACTTATTTATATAAATTTGAACCATGGTGTTTAGAAAAATATGTTTATTATTTTTATTTATAGATAAAGAAAATACAAAATAATATCTGAAATTTGTGATCTGGAGAATCATTATGATACAAGTCCAGTAGGCAATAAATACTTATGAGCTGTTTTTAGTGCAGTGTGGTAAGTTACTACAGTGAAACAGTATTAACTGCAAGTTCACACATAGAAATTAAATGCCAAGATATTCTTTCTGGTGCTTTGCTCATACGAAAAAAAAGCAATTGCATTTCTTTACTCAGTCTGAGGTTAGTTTTGATTTTTAATTAACATGAAACCAAAGATCTTCCTTTAAAACACTCTATTCCCAGGAGTGTGTTCTTCCAATTTCTAATGAAAAATAAACACTAAGTCTACTAAGCCTTGTGCTAGGTTTAATTGGGATTCATTTAATTTTTCTTTTCACAAACTCTTGGACCAAATATGTGATTTCACCTCTATTGTAGAGGGTTTTCTGTCTTATATTTACACACATAATTTAACCGCTTATTATATTCCATAAATCCTGCCTAATTTTTTCCAATTTCATTTAAAATGTAAGAGAGGAAGAAGGAGAAAGAGGTTACAAATTAAGGAGATAAATCTACGGATAGACTATATAATTTTATAAATACTTAAGAAAAGAGGTGATACATTTATCTGATGGGAAAGCGGGGGGAAACAAAACATACAAACAAATAAAACATTGTTAGACATAGTCAATTAAAGGAATAGTAGTGAAGAAGTGGAGAAGGAAATGGCAACCCACTCCAGTGTTCTTGCCTGGAGAATCCCAGGGACAGGGGAGCCAGGTGGGCTGCAGTCTATGGAGTCGCACAGAATCGGACACAACTGAAGCGACTTAGCAGCAGCAGCAGAGAAGAAGTAAATCTGTTAGTATTATAAAACTCTAAAAGTTAAAATAACACATGGCCTCTGAATGAAGCCTGAGTGCCATTTATTTATATAGTGCTTTCTCATTGTTGACATATTTCACAATGGGAAAGCAGTTATTTCCCAAAGTAGGGGAGAAAAATGCTTCCTCTTGTAACAGATAGCTAATTAATTAGTTACAGACATATCTTACAATTAAATCCTTATAAAATGTATAAACTGTATATATCTATATCCTCCACACATAAGCAATTTTGGACATACTTCTTTACTACAGATATTCATAGAGAAGGAAGTATGGGGATGATCATGTTTTTTTCTTATAAATGTAACAGTATATAAATCTAACAGTGTAGTATTAGGAAAGATATGTCATTACAGTTTTATAATATTTTATTACAAAAATTAATTGTACAGAGAAGGTAAAATAGTGCACCTATATGTTTTCCTCCTAGATTCTAGAATGAACATACAACTGTATCATTTATCTATATAATTGTCCATTTGTCAACTTATCTTAGTTTTCTGATGCTTTTCAAACCAAGTTACAGACATAATCCATTTCACCTTTAGATTTCAGGAAGCATAAGAGTAACTGCTGCTGCTGCTGAGTCACTTCAGTCGTGTCCGACTCTGTGCGACCCCATAGACGGCAGCCCAGCAGGCTCCCCTATCCCTGGATTCTCCAGGCAAGAATGCTGGAGTGGGTTGCCATTTCCTTCTCCAATGCATGAAAGGGAAAAGTGAAAGTTAAGTCATTCAGTTGTGTCCAACTCCTGGCGACCCCATGGACTGCAACCCAGCATGCTCCTCTGTCCATGGGACTTTCCAGGCAAGAGTACTGGAGTGGGGTGCCATTGCCTTCTCCATAAGAGTAACTAGAGTTCAATATTTGTTTAGGTTTTTTCATTTGTTTTAGGTAGATTTATACAGAGATACATACAAACCTTTATACACAGAGATATATACAAAATTCCTGAGAATTTTGAGAAAGCATGTGTATTATATAATTGAAACTTCTGTCATGATAAACAATTACCATCTCCTTAGAAAGTTCCTACAAGTTCTTTCCCAGAGTTCTCAATTCTATTTCCTTAAAGGTAACCACTCTCCCAATTTTTTTCACTGAAGATTATTTTTGCCTATTTCAGAAACTCAAAAATTAAACCATACATCTTCAGTTCAGTTCAGTTTAGTTTGCTCAGTCGTGTCCGACTCTTTGAGATCCCATGGACTGCAGCTCACCAGGCCTCCCTGTCCATCACCAACTCCCCAAGTTTATTCAAACTCATGTCCATTGAGTTGGTGATGTGATCCAACCATCTCATCCTCTGTCGTCCCCTTCTCCTCCTGCCTTCAGTCTTTCCCAGCATCAGGGTCTTTTCAAATGAGTCAGCTCTTCGCATCAGGTGGCCAAAGTATTGGGGTTTCAGCTTTAGTATCGGTCCTTCCAATGAACACTCAGGACTGATCTCCTTTAGGATGGACTGATTGAATCTCCTTGCAGTCTAAGGGACTCTCAAGAGTCTTCTCCAACACCACAGTTCAAAAGCATCAATTCTTCTGCACTCAGCTTTCTTTATAGTCCAACTCTGACATCTGTACTTGACTACTGGAAAAACCATAGCCTTGACTAGATGGACCTTTGTTGACAAAGTAATGTCTCTGCTTTTTAATATACATCTGACATTCTATGAATTGTTTAACCATCTTTTGTGATAATTATGTTAACCATTTTATAGAATAGCAAATGAAACTATCCAGAATTATCAGTATTATAAAATATAATCATGATACTTTCTTTCTTAAATGCTTTGATTTTATAAAAGTTACTATTGATGATTACATTTTAAAACATTGCTCAGAAATAATCAAGCTTTACTAATGTCTTGGGCAAATTTTTTTAAGTAATATTTTTCTTTGTATTTGTATAAGTTGATGATCTCAAATAAATCTTTAAGTCTCTAAGTCTATGCTAATTACTGATGAAAATGTCATTTTATTCCCTTTACATTTATGTGTTGCTTGTGCTTTCAGTATTTTTTGTTTGTTTGTTTATAAGAGGTCTATGTCTATTATTTTTCACAATATAGTTTAGGACAGCTTTACATTCAGAAATTTAAAAGTTTGTTCCTTTATTTACCAATTGTTATTTGAACTTTGAATCTTCCCTTTTCAGTGATTTAGGTTTCAATTCCATTCAGTTCAGTCACTCAGTCATGTTCAGCTCTTTGTGACCCCATGGACTACAGTATGCCAGGTTTTCCTGTCCATCACTAACTCCTAGAGCTTGCCCAACTCATGTCTATCAAGTCAGTGATGCCTTCCAACCATCTCATCCTCTGTCATCCCCTTTTCCTCCTGCCTTCAATCTTTCCCAGCATTAGGGTCTTTTCCAATGGGTCAGTTCTTCACATCAGGTGGCCAAAGTATTGGAGTCAGCTTCCGCATCAGTGCTTCCAATGAATATTTAGGACAAATTTCCTTTAGGATGGACTGGTTGGATCTCCCTACAGTCCAAGGGACTTCTCCAATACCACAGTTCCAAAGCATCAGTTCCTCAGAGCTCAGCTTTCTTTATGTCAGGGGGGTGTAATCTCCTCAGTTCTGTCTTGTCACAACAAAAATTTGAAGTGACGGATGTTAAAGCCCTCAGCAGATCAATGCTCTCTGACAGCCCGTGTTATAGCTCTTGGACAGATCAGTTCTATTTAGAAAATAAAGGAAAATACATCCTCAAGCCACGAGGGCATGCCGACTCAAAAGATACAAAGAGAAGAGAAAGAGAGAACAAGTGTGCGCGTGTGGGAGAGAGAGACCCCCGGCCCTTTGGCTCCTCTTTTTATGTTTTTTTCCTCCCCCGGGCCTGCCCTATGTAAATTGGGCTAGCCACGAGTGCTGTTTATTCTACCTGAGGTCCTCACTCAGTCCTCGGGCCTTCCTTTGTTCTATTTTCACGGGCTTTTCCCTTCCTCGTTGTTTAGCCACCGCCATTCTGGACTCCTTTTTTCTATTCTAACTACCTAACAGTCAGTAAACACAAATTTAATACAAATATCCAAGAAGATAATATTCTGTAGAAGAAAAGGAGAAATTAAGCAAAATATCAATTTTTCATATAGATCCAGGAATGGGCTTACATGATATATCCAATTGTTTGAGAAGCATAAATTAGCAGGGACAAAAGAAAGCCTTTGACCTTTCAACAGAGAGTACTGCACCTTAATAAACATGAACCAATAAAGATAAGGAATCAGTTCACTCAGATGGAGTTTGTCTCATTTCCGACTGGAAGGTTTAATGAAACAGGGCAAAAGAAAGGAGTTATAGAGGCATAGAAACAGACAAGGTCAATGCTTTTTAATACCACAGTCAGCTAGGCAAAGGTGATCTTGGAGAGGCACAAAGTGGTGGCATGAAGCAAGATCTTAATTCTGTGCCAGGAATTACATCTTGGTAGCCTGGGTGAAAACCAGGAATCCTAGCTACCAAACCAGCAAGGGCTAAAGGGTGGAAGCTATTTTTCCCTGGTTCTTGACCCCAGTGAAAAATGCATTTCTCACAGGGGCTAAGCCTGTAAACACAGGCACAAATTTTATTATTAGAGACATAGGATGACTGCAATTGGAAGAAAAAGCTTGTTTAAACAGAGAAAGCTTGTTTAGTTAATGTGGAAGCAAGGCAGAGATGCATACCCGAAGATAAAGGATGTGCACATCCCCATTAATGTTGAGGAGTATAGGAAAGAGGTGGTTAAATCATTTTATAGGGCAGTTCTTCCAGGCCTTTGTTTACCTTTGGCCAATTATCTGGCTTCTTTTTCCAATCTGACCTGTGCTAGGATCCTCTCTAATACGTGTGCACAACTTTCTTCCAGTATAGATTTCAATGTAAAGCTGTCTAGGAGAAGCATGACTTATTATGGCTTGGCATCCCCTTATTTTTGAACCCTAAGAAGCATTTCTGCACATCTATGATGTCTCCTGTGCCCCCAAAATGGGAAATACATGGCCTCTTGATCTTTTGCTCAAACAAGGTTTAAGCCCTTTCTGTTCCTGCATAACTGTTATCATAAGGTGTCCACAGGAGACAGAGCCTGGCTATTCACCCTGTTTCAGTTGTTACTTCCATTTCAGAGAGCAAGCAGGAGGCTGGTTGTAAATATCTAACCTGGAGCCCACCTATTGAGCTAGTTGTAAGGGTCCCACCTGAAGTCCACTTTTTTTCCTGCCCCATGAAGTGTAAACAGGAAGCTAGTTGTAAATGCCTAGCCTGGGGACCATCTATCTCTTGCCTCAAAGGCAATTTATTTTCCTGTATTTATCCCCAATTCATTTGTTTTCTCTTTATAGTCTCTACCAACATAGTAACGAGAAATGCAGTCAGTATAGATTCCACTCTGGCAAACAGTCCAATGAAACAAAAATGCATTTGGTAAAATAGTCATTGTATCTTAATCTATTTTTTATAACTTTGGGAATTAACATGTAGAATTATCTATAAAAAAATAACTAATGGAAAAGAGAAGGAATCATCCATAAGTATATAAATAATACTGCTGGATTCTATGTTTTCTCCATACTCTTATTAAATCTGTTGTAAAATATACTTTACAGTTTCCATTCTTAACCTGCCTCATGTTTAACCTTCTAAATGTCTTATATTTCAAGTAAGACATTTATCTGTAGGATGAATGACAGTGAACCTCAGAAGGAGTATTATAAAACTAAATCTAAATTTAATTGCACATTTCAAAATGTCAATATAATAAACAAAATGAGAGTGTTCTGAGCCCAAACTACTTTATTTCTAAATGAGAAATTTGTTTTAGAAATGCACATTTTTTAACATGCCAAATAAATATGATTGCAAAGTAAACATTTGAAAGGTGAAGTCTGACAATTGATGACTAGATGTATTGTCAGCGGGAAAAACGGTAATCTGTTGAGAAAGATATGTACACAATTAATCATAATAATTAAACCAACAAAACTATAATACCTGTTTCTCTGTACTCAAAGAATCAAGAAAATTAAAGCAACAGGATTTCAAATTAGGCTAATAATAAGAAAAAAAACATTTTAAAAATATGATGATTTAAAGTATTTTAACCAGTTTTGAGTAGAGTTTCAGACAAATATTACAGTGCATTTCTCAGCCATTCACTGATCCTTTAGCCTCTATTTTGCTGTTTTCCTGTTTGCCCATTTCTATTCCCTTCTAATCTTAAAATAATCTAATTATAGAAATGAGATCACTAGGCAATTTAAACTATCTCCTGTTACTCATTCTTGAAAGCACACTATGCCTTGTCTAACCTTGATTCTTTCCCTACATAAAAATAGGTAAGAATGAAGAATTAAGTAATTAAAGAATGATTAGCTCTCTACCCCCAACAACACCCTAAGCAATCCTACATGCAAATCAGGAGGGCAAGATAATATCTGAAGAAAGAGTCAGTCAGTTTGCACTCAATGGACCCTGGTTCAGAAACCAACCTCCTGCTTAGATGATTCACTGAGATTATTCTTCCTCATTCCTCCCCACCCCCCTCTAAAAACTGTCCTAACTGAGCAAAATCTTCAGAGTTAGTCTCTGGAGTCCATCATCTCCCCAGACTGGAACTTTCCTAATTAAAGCTCCTTTCTTTCTAGTAAGACTTGCCTCTTGAATTATTGGCCTGTGAGTGAGGAGAAGCCAAACCTAAGTTTGGAAACACTCTGGTGTGAGTTTTAATAGTGTGCTTTCCTTGGTTCCAGTTGTTTTTCTAAATCTTTAGAGAGTCAGCTTTGCGGCTTACTGGAAGCCATTTCTATATTTACAACCTAGATCAGGTGTATCCCACCTGTTATGGACTGAATCGCGTCCTCCTAAATTTGTATGCTGAAGTCATAACCCCAGGTACAACAGAATGTGACTGTATTTAGAGATAAGGCTTTTAAAGAGGTAATTAGGTTAGAATGAGACCATTATGTTTGGAACTAATGCAATATAACTGTTGGCCTTATAAAAAGAGATTAGTATATACAGAAATGCACCAGTACCACACGTGTAAGGAGTGATGACCAGGTGAAGAGTTAGAAAGGGACAGGGCAAGAGATCTCAGAGGAAACTAACCGTGCCAGAAGCTTGACCTTGATGCCAAGCCTCTGGAGTTGTGAGAAAATAAATCGGTATTCTAAGTCACTCAGTTTGTAGTGTTTTGTTGTGGTGTGTGCTGTCAGAAGTTGTGTCAGATTCTTGGCTATCCCATGGACTGTAGCCTGCCAGGTTCCTGTGTCCATGGGATTTCCCAGGTAAGAATACTGTAGTGGATTGCCATTTTCTTCTCCAAGGGGTCTTCCTGACCCAGGGATCAAACCCACATCTTCTGCATTAGTAGGCAGATTCTTTACCACTGAGCCACCTGGGAAGCTCGTGTTGCTACAACAGCCCTAGAAAACTAACACATTGCCATTTTTAAGATTATTGACCTAAGTATTTATACTTAATTAATTCTTTCTGGTAAAATACATAGTTGGTTTATTTTATCTTTGCTCTGGCTTGACAGCTTGTGTATGTGCATACTCAGTCACTCAGCTGTTTCCTACTCTGTGCAAAATCATGGACTGTAGCCCACCATGCTACTTACTCTGTCCATGGGAATTTTCTGGCAAGAATAGCGGAATGGGTTGCCATTTTCTCCCCCAAGGGATCTTCCTGACCCAGGGATCAAACCAGCATCTCCAGCGGCTCTTGCATTAGAAGGTGGATTCTTTACCACTGAGCCACTAGAGACTGACATAATGTTTAACAATAAAATTAGGTAACAGAAAAATAGTCCACTGTTAATATGCACCACACCTCCTTTATCCATTCCTGTGTTGATGGACATTTAGGTTGCTTCCATGTCTTGGCTTTTGTAAACAGTGCTGCAATGAACATTGGGGTGCATGTATCCTTTTGGATCATGTTTTCCTCTAGATATACACCCAGGAGTGGGATTGCAGGGTCATTTAGTACCTCTAGTTTTAGTTTTATGAGGAACCTCCATACTATTCTCCTGCTGAAGGAAATGGCAACCCACTCCAGTATTCTTACCTGGAGAATCCCAAGGACAGAGGAGTCTGGCAGGCTATAGTCCATGGGTTCACACAGAGTCAGGCAAGAAGGCAAGACTGAAGCAACTTAGCATACTGTTCTCCACAGTTGCTGTACCAATTTACATTCTAACCAACAATGTAGGGGAGTTCCCTTCTCTCCACACCCTCTCCAGCATTCATTATTTGTGGATTATTTTAAGATTGCCAATCTGAACGGAGTGAGGTGATATCTCATTGTAGTTTTTTATTTGCATTTTTCTAATAGCTAGTGATGTTGAATATCTTTTCATGTGCCTATTGACCATCTGAATATCCTCTTTGGAGATGTGTCTATTCAGATCTTCTGCCCATGTTTTGAGTCAGTTGTTTGTTTTGATGCTGTTAAGCATCATAAGCTGTTTATAAATTTTTGAAACTAAACTCATCAATCACACCATTTGCAAATATGTTCCCCCAACCTGTGGGTTGGGAGCCATTAAAAAGAATGAAATAATGCCTGCCATTTGCAACAACACAGACCTAGAGAGTGTCATACTGAGTAGAGTAAAGCAGAGAGAGGAGAAACATCATATGACATACTGTATATGTGAAATCTAAAAACAAATGATACAAATGAACATATTTACAAAACAGAAAGAGGCTCACAGACTTAGAAAATGAACTTACAGTTGCCAGAGGGAAGGGAAAGTTACGGACTTTGGGAAGGTCATGTACACAGTAGTATATTAAAATGGATAACAAGTACTTACTGTATTGTACAGCACATGGTACTCTGCTCAGTGGCATGTGGCAGCCTGGATTGGGGGGGAGTTTAGGGGAGAATGAATACATGTATATGTATGGCTGAGGCACTTTGTTGGTTACCTGAAACTACCACAACACTGTTAAATGGCCATACTCCAATACAAAGTAAAAAGTTTAAAGTTTGGCAGGAAAAAAAGTCAAGTAACAGATGCTCAGAATTGGAAATCTAGCATTACTTATCTGAACTGGTTGGGTTTGAAGGCAAAGATGATTCTATTCTTGGAGATGGAAATCAATAGTGCATGACACACAATGGCAAAGGGTTAAATAATCACAAAATCAACCTACTGGAAACAACATTGGTAGACTGAGCAGCTAGGTTTGACTTGCATAGTTTGAAAAATTCAAGTGATAGGGAACAACAATCAAGTTCTTCAAGTCCAATAAGTTGAAAAATAGAAAAAACGGTAACCTAAGGGCTTAACACCCTATTTGAAAGAATGAAGAGATGTTAAATAAGTAAATTACAGAAGATAATATTTGAATGCCCTATAAGATGAAAGGTTGTTGAGCATATTTTTTTTAATTTAGAAAATGTATTTTGAGAACATTTTAAGCAAAAATGAAATGAAACATTTAAGAAGAGATGGCAAGAATACACAGAAGAACTGTACAAAAAAGAGCTTCACGACCTAGATAATCATGAAGGTGTGATCCTAGAGCCAGACATCCTGGAATGTGAAGTCAAGTGGGCCTTAGAAAGCATTGCTATGAACAAAGCTAGTGGAGATGATGAAATTCCAGTTGAGCTATTTCAAATCCTGAAAGATGATGCTGTGAAAATGTTGCACTCAATATACCAGCAAATTTGGAAAACTCAGCAGTGGCCACAGGACTGGAAAAGGTCAGTTTTCATTCCAATCCCAAAGAAAGGCAATGCCAAATAATGCTCAAACTACCGCACAATTGTATTAATCTCACACACTAGTAAAGTAATGCTCAAAATTCTCCAAGCCAGGCTTCAGCAATACGTGAACCGTAAACTTCCTTATGTTCAAGCTCCTTTTACAAAAGGCAGAAGAACCACAGATCAAATTGCTAACATCCGCTGGATCATGGAAAAGGCAAGAGAGTTCCAGAAAAACATCTATTTCTGCTTTATTGACTATGTCAAAGCCTTTGATTGTGTGGATCACAATAGACTGTGGAAAATTCTGAAAGAGATGGGAATACCAGACCATCTGACCTGCCTCTTGAGAAATCTGTATGCAGGTCAGGAAGCAACACTTAGAACTGGACACGGAACAACAGACTGGTTCCAAATAGGAAATGGAGAAGGAAATGGCAACCCACTCCAGTGTTCTTGCCTGGAGAATCCCAGGGACAGGGGAGCCTGGTGGGCTACTGTCTATGGGGTCGCACAGAGTTGGACACGACTGGTAATGCTCAAAATTCTCCAAGCCAGGCTTCAGCAATACGTGACCTGTGAACTTCATGATTTTCAAGCTGGTTTTAGAAAAGGCAGAGGAACCAGAGATCAAATTGATAATATCCGCTGGATCATGGAAAAGGCAAGGGATTTCCAGAAAAACATTTATTTCTGCTTTATTGACTATGCCAAAGCCTTTGACCATGTGGATCACAATAAACTGGAAAATTCTGAAAGAGATGGGAATACCAGACCACCTGACCTGCCTCTTGAGAAACCTGTATGCAGGTCAGGAAGCAACAGTTAGAACTGGACATGGAACAACAGACTGGTTCCAAATAGGAAAAGGAGTACGTCAAGGCTGTATATTGTCACCCTGTTTATTTAACTTATATGCAGAGTACATCATGAGGAACGCTGGGCTGGAAGAAGCACAAGCTGGAATCAAAATTGGCGGGAGAAATATCAATAACCTCAGATATGCAGATGACACCATCCTTATGACAGAAAGTGAAGAGGAACTAAAAAGCCTCTTCATGAAAGTGAAAGAGGAGAGTGAAAAAGTTGGCTTAAAGCTCAACATTCAGAAAACAAAGATCATGGCATCCGGTCCCATCACTTCGTGGGAAATAGATGGGGAAACAGTGTCAGACTTTATTTTGGGGGCTCCAAAATCACTGCAGATGGTGACTATAGCCATGAAATTAAAAGATGCTTACTCCTTGGAAGAAAAGTTATGACCAACCTAGATAGCATATTCAAAAGCAGAGACATTACTTTGCCAACAAAGGTCTGTCCAGTCAAGGCTATGGTTTTTCCTGTGGTCATGTATGGATGTGAGAGTTGGACTGTGAAGAAGGCTGAGCGCCAGAGAATTGATGCTTTTGAACTGTGGTGTTGGAGAAGACTCTTGAGAGTCCCTTGGACTGCAGGGAGATCCAACCAGTCCATTCTGAAGGAGATCAGCCCTTGGAAGGAATGATGCTAAAGCTGAAACTCCCATACTTTGGCCACCTCATGCGAAGAGTTGACTCATTGGAAAATACTCTGATGCTGGGGGCATTAGAGGAGGGATTGGGGCTCTGAGGGATTGGGGGCAGGAGGAGAAGGGGACAACAGAGGATGAGATGACTGGATGGCATCACTGACTCGATGGAAGTGAGTCTGAGTGAACTCCGGGAGTTGGTGATGGACAGGGAGGCCTGGCGTGCTGCGATCCATGGGGTCGCAAAGAGTTGGACATGACTGAGCGACTGAACTGAACTGAACTGAAATGGCATCAAACCAGCCCTGTGTGTGTTAGCATTCAGTCGTATCCGAATCTTTGTGACTGCATGAGCCCTCCAGGCTCCTCTGTCTATTGGATTCCCCAGGGAAGAATACTGGAGTGGGAAGCCATTCCCTTCTCCAGGGATCTTCCTGAGCCAGGGATCAAACCTAAATCTCTGGCACTGTAGGCAGGGAAGCCAGCAGGGAAGCCCTAGCACCAAAAATGAGAAGAAAATGAACAGAATACATTGGATTACAATTTTTGGCTAGTGATTGACAGGCTCCCAGGCTACAACCTCTGAGAGAAGCATAATTAATGAGATGAGCCCCCTGAAAGCCAGGGCTCTTAGTCTGTGACAATTTTCTCACTAAGGACAAAGCAGGGAAGCTTCACTGAGCTAGGAACTTTCTATTCTTTCTTATCCTAGTTGGTGCCTTTTTATTAGTGTCTTTTTACTGTTTCCAGAGAATCCTTTGTTGTCCTTTCTCAATATTCCTCACAGTCCTTAACCCCCACTTTCCTTCTGGTCTAAGTTGGGAATCTTTTGATTGTTTACATTGAGAAATATTAGTGCACTTCCCATGATTCAAGAAAAAGTTGCCAAAAACAAAAATACTAAAGCACTTAAAAAATTTTAACCAATCTTGGCATCCAAACAGGCAAAAAAGAACCCCTAATTAGTAATTATCTAATAAGTAAACAAACATTATTTCTCAATTTTAATGAAAGCCATATATCATATAATTGGAAAAGAAAAAAACTAATTTGTGTATTTTCAAGGTTTTACTTTGAAAAACATATGCAGAAAAAATTAACTGTAATGACAAAAATCAATTTCTATGAAAGATTATATTTCATGCCTGATTCATATAGAGTAGTAAATGTTTGAGTTGATTTATTTATGCTATAAATGCTTATATGAAATCATATCACGTCAACTTTCATCATGATTTTATATTCCAAAATGATCATACACCCTTCTACTTCTGAGAGATGTAAATGTTCTAAAAAGCCTGATTAAATTTCATCTTGTAAGTGGAACTACAACTTAAACATCTTGAATTTGTGTGAAGAGTACTAATAGATAAAACCCACACATGCAAGACATTTTTAACTATTTCCCTTTGAAATAACTGGCCATAAATGTATATTCATGATTTTTAAGAAATAATAAAATGAGTATGTTGTGCTAGAAAGAATCCCAAGCTTAGTTTTTTTGCTCAAACATGCTATGAATTACCTAAGACTTGATTCATTCTTAAAAGTTGATCTTAAAAATTGAAGTTGGTTTTATTACCTCTCTATGGCAATTTTGGTGGTTTTACCCTCTTCATTTCTTCACAGCAGAATCCAAACTAGAAAATTAAAAAGTACAGCTTTAAAAATATCCAGATTCTCCCTCAAGTTCTGTGTGTGTTTCACATAATTAATGCAGTAAGAATATATTTATGCCAATATATTTTATCAATTGTTCATTGATAAAAAATTCTTACTTTACAACCTTGCATTTAATTCAATTTAATTAAGTATAGCAAACTTTGTTTTTTTTCTTTTTAATTCTCTACAGGTACCAGGCTACAGGTGCAGAGAGAAGGAAAATAACACGTGGCCTTGTCCTTGAGAGCTCATTCTCTAGAGTGATTGTTAGACAAAAAAAAAAAAAAAAGGCCAGTGTATACTTTACCATCTACATTTGATTTTATTTCTCAGATATTATGGAGAAATTTCTGTTCATCTCCCAAATTCACTTATTGAAATTTTCACTTATATTACATTAAAGAAGTGATTAAGTTAAAATAAAGCAATAGAATGGGCCCTAATGCATTATGACTGGTATTCTTGTAAGAAATTAAACTTTGAATCTGAGAATGTAAAAAAATATTATGTTGCAGGAAAAGGGGGTATTTTATGTGATATAGCATTATTAACTAAAGTACATATTTTGTTCAAACTTCACAATATTTTATGTTAGGGTCCATTATTTGTTTTCATACCTTATTCAGTAATCTACATTGTATTTAGTTGAATGGAGCAACCTCAGCAGCATGCAACAAACTCTGATAAATTCTCTTTTCATTTTTATTTTATTACAAATATTTCTGATTTTCCTTGTTATGTCTTCTTAGATACAGTCATAATTTAAAAGTGGACATTTAATGTCCAATATGTGGGGTTTTCAAATTATCATTGATATTAATTTCTCATTTTGATGTTAATTTCTCATTTAAATGTTTTCTTCTCTGCAATTTCCCTCTGATTTTTTTCAGTCTTTTCACTTTATTGGTTTTCAATGACTAAGTCAAAGATCTCTCTTGGCAAATGTCACATTGAACTTGAAAATATGTGGGCTATTTTCAAATCTTTTGATATTAAATTCTAACATAATTACACAATAATAAAAGAATAGAATCTATATGATTTAAATACCTTTAGACCACTAAATTTTTTTCACCTTATTTTATGTCCCTGGATATGTTCCCGTGTTCCTTGGTTTATAGTCTATGGGAACTTGAATAGAATTTGTATCCAGCTGTTGTGTGAAATTGTATAAATCTTAATTATGTTGAATTGATTCATAGTGCTTTTCAGGCCTACTATATCCTTCTACTTTTCTGCCTATTTGTTCTATTATTTTTTGAGAGTTTGATATAGAAACGTCAACTACAAATCTTAATATGTCTATTTAAAATAGTTATAATATAGTGAGACTATATGTAGCTTTATCCTGTATTTTCCAAGTCTCCATACTTGCAAATGTGTTATCATAATTTCATAATTAAAAAAACAGGTATAAACTTAATCTTAATCATTGATTCAGTTCAGGTCAGTTGCTCAGTGGTGTCTGACTCTGCAACCCCATGAATCGCAGCATGCCAGTCCTCCCTGTCCATCACCATCTCCCAGAGTTCACTCCAAATCAACGTCCATCGAGTCGGTGATACCATCCACCCATCTCATCATCTGTCATCTCCTTTTCCTTCTGCCCCTAATCCCCTCCAGCATCAGAGTCTTTTCCAATGAATCAATTCTTCGCATGAGGTGGCCAAAGTACTGGAGTTTCAGCCTTAGCATCATTCCTTCCAAAGAACACCCAGGGCTGAACTCCTTTAGAATGGACTGGTTGGATCTCCCTGCAGTCCAAGGGACTCTCAAGAGTCTTCTCCAACACCACAGTTCAAAAGTATCAATTCTTCAGCACTCAGCTTTCTTCACAGTCCAACTCTCACATCCATACATGACAACTGGAAAAACCATAGCCTTGACTAGACGGACCTTTGTTGGCAAAGTAATGTCTCTGCTTTTGAATATGCTATCTAGGTTGGTCATAACTTTTCTTCCAAGGAGTAAGCATCTTTTAATTTCATGGCTGCAGTCACCATCTGCAGTGATTTTGGAGCCCAAAAAGATAAAGTCTGACACTGTTTCCACTCTTTCCCCATCTATTTCCCAGTGATGGGACTGGATGCCATGATCTTCGTTTTCTGAATGTTGAGCTTTAAGCCAACTTTTCCACTTTCCTCTTTCACTTTCATGAAGAGGCTTTTTAGTTCCTCTTCACTTTCTGTCATAAGGATGGTGTTATCTGCATATCTGCGGTTATTGATATTTCTCCCGCCAATCTTGATTCCAGCTTGTGCTTCTTCCAGCCCAGCGTTTCTCATGATGTACTCTGCATATAAGTTAAATAAACAGGGTGACAATATACAGCCTTGATGTACTCCTTTTCCTATTTGGAACCAGTCTGTTGTTCCATGTCCAGTTCTAACTGTTGCTTCCTGACCTGTATACAGGTTTCTCAAGAGGCAGATCATGTGGTCTGGTATTCCCATCTCTTTATGTCAACCTAAATGCAATTAATTACAACCGGTGACACAGGCAAAAAGAAAACTTTTTTAAAAAAGAGGAACTTTGGACACAAAAGTTACTAGGAATGGGCGCATACACAGAGAAAGACAGATAATTGCAATCTGAGAAGAATGGCCCTCAGAGCAACTAACCCTTCCATTTCTTGAACTTCTAGCCTCCAGAACTGTGAGGAAATAAATTTCTGTTTTATATGACACCCCGTCTGTGCAGTCTGTGGTATTTTGCTATGGTAGCTTTATCAATCTAACTTACCAGATTACAACTCATTATTTAAAACACATGTGCATTCATAGTCATGTCCGACTCTTTGTGACCTCATGGACTGTAGCCTTCTAGGCCTCTCTGTCCATGAAATTTTCCAGGCAAGAATACTGGAGTAGGTTGCCATTTCCTCTTCAGGGGATCTTTCTGACTCAGGGACCAAACCTGATTGTGGCTTCTGCATTGGCAGGCAGATTCTTTACCATTAAGCCACCTGGGAAACCTTAAAAAATATATACATTTATTCAATATATTTTTGAAAATGGGTTCTTTTCATTGGATTCTCTACAATAGAAAATCTAGTAACAAGAGAGCCATCATCTCTGATTTTAACATATATTCAAAGTTGGAAAGACAACTACTGCATATGTAATGAGAGGTTTGATGAGTGTAAAAATAAATTTGTACAGTTCTTTATAGGAACAGATAACAGGAAACTTCAATAAAATTTACCAGAAGGCTTTTTCCTTATGCAGTTATTTCAAATCTATTCTAACTTGTGTTTGAGCTAGCTAAGGAAGGTGGCAGAGAAGAAGAAACTGAGGAGAAATCACCAAATCATCATTAAACTGAAACTAAGCTTAAACAGTTGATGCAGAAAAACATAAGAAAAAACTCATAATTTTTCTCTGCCATAAAATAAAGTTTGAAAGAGAAAATTATAATTATAGTTTGAAATCTTGAATTTAAGATTCTGTGATAGTGGGCTCATTGAACATTGTTAAATAAAAAGAGTACAGATAACAAAAGTGTTTTTGGCTAGAAAGTACCTATATTGTAATAGTACAGAGTCAAATAAAATTCTCAATATTGAACAAGATCAGTGGCCAACTATATTTTCCAAATGATATGCTACTTTTTAATTGCTATACCCATTAGTTTATACACTGTTTATGCTATTTTCACATTACAATCCAGAATTGAGTAATTATGACAAACACCAGACAACCCACACGATAAACTCACTTTCTAGTTATATTTACTCTCTGGTCCTTTACAGAGAAAATTTGCTGAGTCCCCAACATAATTATCAAGAGAATAAAGAATTAAAAGAAAAGACTCTCAGTGTATATTAGAGGGATATGAATATTCTGCACCTATAAACAAGGTGGAGGAGATCCAAAGAAGTGCACAGATTGTAAGGTGAACCAAATAGGAAAGTGAATGTGAGGAAACAGTTTTAAAGAAGAATGAGAGATTGACTGAAATCAAGAAATATGAGGATTGAAAAATAAGTATACAGAAGTCACTGATACATTAATAAGGACAAATGTGGTAGAACCATGTAAATCCAATAACAGTGAATAAGATTGGAAACTGGGTGTTAGAACAGGTTATTTCATGTTTTCAATTTATTATGATGGTGAGAGAAAGATGATTGAGTTGAGGTCTAGAACCTATTTGCCTAAAAGTCAGCAGGAGATTAAGGATCATTTGTAGCATTTGCTGTTGTCTAAATGGAAAAACCTGAGGATAATGTTAAATGCCAACAAGTGCACAATGCACCTCAGTACCTGATAGAAAATGTCAGGGGGCTGTAAGCAAACTAAATGTAGGTCCTGGTGGCTAAAGTGATGCTGTAGTGGAAGACAGAGAGGCTATAGAGAACTAATACAGTGCAAAACAAGAAAGATAAGCAGACCTTACAGGTCATCACTTATTCATTTAATGCATAGCTGAGATAGGAGTGAGATTTAAAAGGCTTTGCCATTTATTACTTGTTGGATTTGGGGCAAGTGTCTGCTTTGCCAGGTGGCTCAGATGGTAAAGCGTCTGCCTGCAATGCAGAGACCAGGTTCAATCCCTGGGTTGGAAGACCTCCTGGAGAAGGAAATGGCAACCCTCTCCTGTACTCTTGTCTCCAGTGGAAGGAGGAGCCTGGTAGGCTACAGTTCGTGGGGCCACAAAGAGTTGCACACAACTTAGCGACTTTTACTTTCCGTTGGTCATACCACATGAGAAAACTGAAAATTTCCCAAACTTTACATCAGAATACAACTAAGTAGTATCACATTTTACAGGGGCAGGAAATATCAGCTTTAAATGAGACATGTTGAAAGAAAGGGCTCTAATGTTCACCAAATTGCATCTCATTTATCTTGAGTAGTCTGTAAAAAATAAATAAATAAATGGCTCAGAAGGACTAACTATTGATCATTGTGGTTAGAATAAATTAATGCATTTTACCCTACACTTTATCAGACACGATGAAAGCTATTCAGTAAGTCCCACAGTCTAAAGGGAATGGTATTCTTACAGAAGCACGCTGAATGCTTCCTATTTTATTCTAACTATAAAAGAAAATGAAGTAAAATCCACCTTTTTGTAATATTGTACTCTACATCATCATCCTCCCATTCAGGCAGATATCTGAATTTGCAAGCTTATTGAATCCAGAAACCAAATTTGAATTTCATCATTATAAAAATAAAATTGATTCATTATCAAAATAATCAGTTTTCTTCAGTCGCACAGTCATGTATGATTCTTTGGAACCCCATGGACTGCAACACACCAGGCCTCCCTGTCCATCACCAACTCCTAGAGCTACCTCAAAGTCATGTCCATTGAGTCAGTGATGCCACCAAACCATCTCATCTTCTGTTATCCTCTTCTCCTCCTGCTTTCAATTTTTCCTAGAATCAGGGTCTTTTCCAATGAGTCAGTTCTTTGCAACAGGTGGCCAAACTATTGGAGCTTCAGCTTCAGCATCAGTCCTTCCAATGAATATTCAGGGTTGATTTCTTTTAGGATTGATAGGTTTGATCTCCTTGCTGTCCAAGGTTCTCTCAAGAGTCTTTTCCAACACTACAGTTCAAAAGTATCAATTTTTCATTCCTCAGCTTTCTTTATGGTCCAACTCTTACATCCATACATGACTACCAGAAAAACCATAGTTTGAACTATGTGGACCTTTGTCAGTAATGTCTCTGCTTTTTAATATGCTGTCCAGGTTTTCATAGTTTTTCTTCTAAGGATGAAGAAATGTCTTTTAATTTCATGGCTGCAATCACCATCTTCAGTGATTTTGAAGCCCAGAAAAATAAAGTCTGTCAGTGTTTCCATTGTTTCCCCATCTACTTGCCATGAAGTGATGGGACCAGATGCCATGATCTTAGTTATTTGAATACTGAGTTTTTTTTAAATTTTATTTTATTTAACTTTACAATATTGTATTGGTTTTGCCATATATCAAAATGAATCTGCCACAGGTATACATGTGTCCCCCATCCTGAACCTTCCACCCTCCTCCCTCCCCATACCATCCCTCTGGGTCGTCCCAGGGCACCAGCCCCAAGCATCCAGTATCGTGCATCGAACCTGGACTGGCGATTCATTTCATATATGATATTATACATATTTCAAGGAATACTGAGTTTTAAGCCAGCTTTTTCACTCTCCTCTTTCACTTTCAAGAGGTTCTTTAGTTCCTCTTCACTTTCTGCCATAAGGGTGGTTCATCTGAATAGTTGAGGTTATTGATATTTCTCCCAGCAATCTTGATTCCAGCTTATGCTTCATCGAGTCCAGCATTTTGCATGATGTACACTGCATGCAGGTTAAATAAGCAGGGTGACAATACACAGCCTTGACATACACCTTTCCAATTTGAAAGCAGCCTGTTGTTCCATGTCCAGTTCTAACTGTTGCTTCTTGACCTACATACAGATTTCTCAAGAGGCAGGTAAGGTGGTCTGGTATTCCCATCTCTTGAGTTTTCCACATTTTGTTGTGATCCACACAGTCAGAGGCTTTAGCCTAGTCATTGAAGCAAAAATACATGATTTTGTCTGAATATTCTTGCTTTTCCTATGAACCAGAGGATCTACCAATTTGATCTCTGGTTCCTCTGCCTTTTCTAAACCCAACTTGAACATCTAGAAGTTATTGGTTTACATACTGTTGTAGTCTAGTTGGAGAATTTTGAACATTACTTCGCTAGCATGTGAGAGTATCATAGATATAATATCATGATGTATTTCTTCTGAAAGAAATAAGTCAAGGAGGAACTTAAAACTGTGAAAGTATATACATATTACTGGGTGACAATGGTCAATTAATATGGTGAAATAGATTCTCCAGTACAATGGTTGCATTTAGGGAATAATGGATATGAGACTTCAGATACTTAATGGTGAGATATTTTCCATCATTTAAAGATGAGATGGGCCTTTCCAGGTGGTGCTAGTGGTACCTGCCAATGCAGGAGACATGAGACTAGGATTCCATCCCTAGGTCAGGAAGATCCCCTGGAGGAGAAAATGGTAACACACTCCAGTATTCTTGCTTGAAGAATTCCATGGATAGAGGAGCCTGACAGGGTACAGTACATAGGGTCTCAAAGAGTTGAACACAACTGAAGCAACTTACCATACAGCATGCAATGATGAGGTCCTTATTGGTGAGAAACTGAGTGATAATTCCCTAAGATTTTCAACAAATATTTCTCAAACAGCTTATTCAATTGCCAACTCATAGAGTTAATCTAAATCAACAAAAATGACAAAGTAGCCTCTATGAGGCTTGATCAGAAGACCTCCTGGGTCTTCTAGAAAGGACCCTAGTGGCCTCTGGGGCATCTTTTCCTGGTTTGGTAATAACTGAAGTTTTTTTTTTTTTTTTTTTGCATTTCATCATTCATTTCATGATTAAGCTATTGCACTAGATTTTTACAAGCTGGTGAACACTGACAAATTATTTCTCCCACAGAACTATAACCACAAGTTCCTCGACAGTATAAATATATGGTTGAGCTAATGTTATACACGTCACCATTTTATGAATTACATAATAAAACAAAATGTCAAGTATGGAAATATTTAGTTACACAGCTCAAAAGGTATGTAAAATATTAAATGTCTGCTCAGTTCATTAGCAGAAAACCACTTTTTTTTTTTTTTTTTGCAAGAGAGGCTGGGAATCACACTTCAAACAACTTAAGTTGGTAAACAACTTCAGGTAAGTTCTTGACTACGTTCAGTCCTCTGGGCAGCTCGTCATCCTGCTTGGAATAGTATCTCTATAATCTTGACCTACTGTTGCCTCAGATTAACCAGTTATTCTCACAGCCTCTTAATGTTGTGGTCATTTAAGCACATGATGGATAGATAACCTGTTACTCACTCAGGTTTTGAAGGATCAAGGGTTGAGAGTATAGTTTTAATCCCAAATCCAAATATTTTATCTTTCAAATCGACCATAGGCCATTATAAGATTTTTGCCTGATGGTTTTTCCAAGGCTGAGGGAGGGAGATAATTTGCCCTCCCTGCACCAGTACATTGCAGTTTCTAGGAACCAGTCAAGGACTCACACCCAGGCCAGTCATGCTCATACACATACCTGCATTCCTAGCATAAGTATCCCATTCAAAGAACACGTTATACAGTGTCTTATCTAAGGCATTTTCTCCACTTTGACTTAACAATTTTTTAAATAAAGACATTACAAGTGTGTGTGGGGGAAACCCTGCAGAGCAATAGCTGTCAGGAACATAGACAAAAATTCCTAGCAAGGTATTAGAAAAATAATTGCAACAATGCATATACCTGTGGAGATAGATATAGAGAAGGAGTGTATACGTATATAGGTTAGTACATAGATACGTATTTCCTTGCGTTATCGGCTGAGAAAATCTAGAGACAGTGATACCCCAGGATCGATGAGCCCACTTAGAAAAAGATCCCGGTTTCTAGTATCATTTACCAACAAAAGAAATCAGGCAGTGCCCCTGGAGAAATGATTGATTCTAGGACTGGGTGAGAAAACAAGTGAGTTTGGAGCATCTTGCATTGCCAAAGTAAGAAAGCCCATGTAAGTGGAAAAGAAAAAGTGTTGGCAGTGCATCAAAGGGATATAGAAGCCAACATAGAGATTTCCAAACAATTAAAACTAGAAAATTTGAGCCAAAAAATAAAATAGTATTGCATTTTAAACCTTAATATATTATATATATCTATCTATCTATCTATCTATCTATCTATCTATCTCCAGGTGACTTTAGTATTATAAGTAAATGGTTAATAAATAAATGGTGGATAATAAACAATTTCCCATATAGAAAATTCCAAATAATTTAGGTATATTCTTCATTTTTAAGGAGCTGAAACAACTCCTTAATTTTCGAGTGTGAAAATTACTTTGTCATGAAGAGTATAGTATGGAAAGGATGTGCTCAGTCACTCAGTCATGTCCAACTCTTTATGACCCCATGGACTATAGTACACCAGGCTCCTCTGTCCATGGGATTTTTTTCAGGCAAAAATATTGGAGTGTGTTGCCATTTTCTACTCCAAGGTATCTTCCCAACACAAGGATCAAACCCACATCTCCAGCATTAGCAGGCAGATTCTTTACCACTAGCACGACCTGGGAAGCCTAGTGAAAATAATGGAGGAGGCCAACAAGATTAATTCAACAGTGAAGAAACCTGATAAACTCCACATTAATATCAGGGGTGTTAAGCCATGTTTATAATATGTACTCTTGCTATAATGTGATAACAATAATGCTTTTCTTCTGTGGTTATCCTCTGTAAAATCCAAAACAGCAGTCTATCATGAGATAAACATCAACAAATTCCAACTCAGGCTCACTCTACAAAATACCTGCCCAGATTTCCTGAAAACTGCCAAAGTCAAGGAAAACATCTGTTACCATTTTAACTGAGAGGATCCTAGAGAGACAGGACCACTAAATTCAATTTGGGATCTTGGAATTAAAAAATAAAATTAAGAAAAAACTAAGTCAACCTAAATAAATAATGAATTTTAGTTAATAATAATTATATATGAATATCAGTTAATGGTATCATATGGACGAGTCTAATGTAAGGTGTTAGGATAATCCAAGTGTGGAGTATATACAAATTTGTTGTACTATTTCATGTTGCCTTTTTGTAATTATAAAGCTTTTGTAATATAGAGTTAAATAAAAAGTACACATATACATCTTAGAAAATTAGAAAGTACTGATAGCAAAACTGATAAACTTGGTTTGTTTTAATAAATCCATTATATTTTGAAACATGTTCTTTCTTCCTGGAAATATGTAAAATAGAAACTATGGCAAAGCTATTCCTGTGGGTTTTTGGTTTCAGTATCAGGGATTTAAAATTTAGGTTCACAGGTGGTACTTTGGGGCAGTGGTAGGAAGAAACTCTGGTTAACTGAAAGGAGGTTTATAGATGGATGAGAAAACTAGAGAAGGAAATTATTATTCCTTTTCTAACTTAGCTTCCCAAAGCATAATAATGTTTTTCTTGGCCATTTCTGTTAGCTGTAGGGCTGACTTATGGTCAAAGTTGGAAGAAGCTCAAGATGTCTTTTCACTGCAAAGGAGAATGCAGCTGAAGCCAAATTCAAAGATTTACCCTCAGACAACTTGAATAATTTGGAGAAAGACATCAACAAGCATTTCTTGATGAATTGTTTTATTAAAGCAGTTTAATTTATCACATGTGTAGCATTTTATTGGTTGTGTTATCATATTGTTTCTTTTATAATCTTAAAAGAACTACTACCTTAGAGCTAGGCTGTATGGTCTATGACAGGCAATGAGCAGCGGGTGCACTATATGGCCATGAACCAGGATGGAATCCTTTTTAGACAACTGCATGTGTTCAAAGCCAAGGGATTTCTACTGCCTGCTACTGTAACGGACTCTGCTTTGTTCTTAGTCCACATTTGATTATCGATGGACCTTTATGAAAGTGGCTATAGAAGGAATTGGCATAATGTCCAAAATTATGAATATTGGTGATGTAACATTTAAAAATCAGTAATAATTTGTTTCTGGAGCTTCAGAAACTATAATTCTGCAAAGCTATTTTTGCACATTTATTGAAATGTATCTTGAAACACATCACTGGATATAATTAATGAACCATTGCCCAGAACACTCATTTCTTGAGGGTGCATATAATTTACTTGAATTTCACCATTACCACAGGTCCTCAGCACTTCTCATGACTCAGCTATCACTTATCCCAATGAAGTGAGATTGTTTGGGGGGCTTTGGAAACTGGATTTGGTGTGAATTGGATGTAGAAAGGATTTTTCTGGAGGCTCACCTTGGGTATGAAAAGACTTGGGTATGATAAGACTTGTTAACTTAGATAGAAACACAAGAGGGAGCTATTTTCAAGGAAACTGGCTATGCTCAAGCCATGCACCTCAGGATGGGGAACACATGCATACCTGTGGTGGATTCATTTTGATATTTGGTAAAACTAATACAATTATGTAAAGTTTAAAAATAAAATAAAATTTTTAAAAAAAGGACAAAAAAGACTGATCAAATTAAGACAGTTATCAGGTGAGCAGGTGCCTCAAGATATATGACCAGCTTAAAATTGGTAAGTCATCACTGAATAGTGTGGGCAAATATTCAACTGTAGTCATAATGATCGTATGTCAAAGTGGAAACGAGCAATGGGACTTTGCACCTCAGCGTGTCAACACTTATGCTGTTGGTTTGCATGCTACACTGTCACCTGTCGTGAACTCTTTCTTAAAACTTAAAGTAGGGAGATGCTCGTTTTGTGTTGTGAGTTTGATTATAAATCTTGATTGCAAATTTTGAACCGAAACCACTGCAGGTAGTTGAACAAGGTGGAGAGTATAACTTCATTAGTGGAAATATATCCATCACCAGTGGATCTTAGGATACCATAACAAATATGATCACTTAGATCATACTTCATATTGAAGTCGTCCTTTTTTATTTAAAGAAGAACTTCTAGAATAGCAATATGTATGTTGAAATGTATACAGATCAAAAATTCATATGTGGATGAATTTTCATAAATTAAACTTTCTATGCAACCAGGAGAATACCAGAAACCCACTTTAGGCTTACTTTCTGGTCTTTATCTTGCTTCAAGACAAATTTTCTTCACTCTGTAATTAATTGTTATGATATGTCATTGCTCAAACATCATAAAACTGGCTGTTAGAAACATAATCTTTTGATATTGTCTTTTATTAAGTTTGTTTCCACCACTTTAAGCCATGCTGTTGAGTGGAGGAGCAATTTGTTAATATTCATAGCTATATAGTATTTCACCACAGGAATAGCTCATGAGGTGTCTACACACTTGGAGTGACACAACTTCTCATCATAAATGTCCTCAGCAAAAATGATGATTATCTTTTATCTAATATTTTAAAAAGTAGAAGAAAACAATTTTATTCTTGAAGTACTTCTCTGAAAAGTTAATTTTATGTCTTGAAGCTCTCCCTTTTATTTAGCGTGTTCTTTCCATTAAAGCCTAATCTTTAGGTTTCAATGTCAATTGATTCCCCGCACCATAGTGACTCAAAACCAAATTTATCATTCTCTGATGTGGTTGTTAATATCTGGCACCTGCCTGGGATGTGCATTTGCTCTCAGTGGTGAAGCTGGATTTTGCTCACCCACCTGTTTTCTGCCCTTATCTTTTATTGTTTTTATTCTCTCTTTGGGAATTCCTGTTGCTTTCTGTGAGCTTGCAAAACTTTTAAAAACAAAAGTAATGATACTTTTTATAATATAGTCTTATTTTTCACTTTGAAAACTTTTCAAGTATGTAGCCAACCAAACTGTCAGCAAAATAAATCTCCTGAAGCTTTTTAAGGTTCATCTTTCACTTCAATAACATAGAAATTGAATGGAGAAATGAGTGATAAGTTTTATTTCAGGCATAAGATGTTATAAGTAAGTTATTTGAATACACATATAAACTGATGAGTTGTTTATCATTGTAATATTGGTTATTTTAATGATTACTGCATAGTATTTTAATGACCTTATGGTGATTTTTTAAAAATCTGATTCAATATACTGTCATAAACTCTATACACATTTTCCAGGTAGATATCAATATATTGAATAAACTGTTTTACTCTGGAAATATTGTGAAAATCTTCTGATTTCTTGTTGTGTATATATATATATATATATATATATATATATATATATAAAACATACATAATATGCAAGTAAAATATTTTATTCCCATTTCAAACTGAAGGTATTGATAAGACACCCACAAAAATATCCAGTAAAATATAAAGGCTTACTGTTAAATATCTTCATTTATATTTGCTAAATATCCAAGCCAGGCTTCAACAGTACGTGAAACGTGAACTTCCAGATGTTCAAGTTGGATTTAGAAAAGGCAGAGGAACTAGAGATAGAATTGCCAACATCCAGTAGATCATTGAAAAAGCAAGAGAGTTCCAGAAAAAACATCTACTTCTGCTTTATTGACTACACCAAAGCCTTTGATTGTGTGGATCACAACAAACTGGAAAATTCTTCAAGAGATGGAAATACCAGACCACCTGACCTGCCTCCTGATAAATCTGAATGTAGGTCAGGAAGCAAAAGTTAGAACTGGACATGGAACAACAGACTGGTTCCAAATCAGGAAAGGGCTAGGTCAAAGCTGTATATTATCACCCTGCTTATTTAACTTATATGGAGAGTACATCATGAGAAATGCTGGGCTGGATGAAGCATAAGCTAGAATCAAGATTGCCGGGAGAACTATCAATAACTTCAGATATGCAGATGACACCACACTTCTAGCAGAAAGCAAAGAAGAACTAAAGAGCCTCTTTATGAAAGTGAAAGAGGAGAGTGAAAAAGTTGGCTTAAAACTCAACATTCAGAAAACCAAGATCATGGCATTTGGTCCCATCATTTCATGGCAAATAGATGGGGAAACAATGAAAACAGTGACAGACTTTATTTCGGGGGGCTCCAAAATCACTGCAGATGGTGACTGTAACCATGAAATTAAAAGACGCTTACTCCTTGGAAGAAAAGTTATGACCAACCTAGACAGCATATTAAAAAGCAGAGAATTACTTTGCCAACAAAGGTCCCTCTAGGCAAACTATGTTTTTTTCCTGTAGTCATATATGGATGTCAAAGTTGGACTATAAAAAAAGCTGATTGCCAAAGAATTGATGCTTTTGAACTGTGGTGTTGGAGAACACTCTTGAGAGTCCCTTGGACTACAAGGAGATCCAACCAGTCCATCCTAAAGGATATCAGTCCTTAATATTCATTGGAAGGACTGATGCTGAAGCTGAAACTCCAATACTCTGGCCATCTGATGTGAGGAACTGACTCATTGAAAAAGACCCTGAAACTGGGAAAGATTGAATGTGGGAAGAGAAGGGGATGACAGAGGATGAGATGGTTGGATGGCATCACTGACTTGATGGACATGAGTTTGAGTAAGTTCTGGGAGTTGGTGATGGACAGGGAAGCCTGGCGTGCTGTAGTCCATGGGGTCACAAAGAGTCAGACACGACTGAACAACTGAAGTGAACTAACTGTAATATCTTTGGAATTAAAATGTTTGTGTTGATTATATGTGAAAAAATAAGATTTCATATAATTGTATTTTCATTTTTAATTGAAGAGGTTTTCATCACTCTATATATAAAACTGTAGATAAAAAATGACCCAAATTATCCATGTTAAATAAAAATAAGCTGCCTTTATATCTTGTGCTTCTATTTCTTAAATATCTCTAAATGTTCCATTTTGATGAAAATCCTGCTACCAGATCATTAATTCAATTTCAGAATGATATTTCATAGACTAATCAATACTAGATGAATGTGTCACAGCTACTCTATGTATAATCATATGACTAGAATTGCTGATGACAGAAATAATTGGTTAACTACTACTTTTTTAGCTCTAGGGGTAAAAAACCAAAATCTTAATAAAGACAATAGTGATATTTCTATAAAATGTGTATTTGTCTTCCAGTTTAATAAAATACCAAACTCTATTAGGATCTGCAGAATTGATTCACAAATATGTTCATTGTTTGCATTTTCTATCATGTTGTGCTTATTTGAATGAGAATATATTCAAATATATACATAGTACATATACATACTATAGATATATTAGGAATTCCAATTATATAATATAATTTCCTTTAATTATTTAAAATCAATTATCTATAACACATTTATGGATATGAAAAGTTGAAAAAAAATACCTTGCTGAAGCTAGGAATAATTCTAGAAAGAAATATATTGTTGAATACTTCGCTTTAGCATGCATATAGTAAATGCAATGTTTTAATGTGAAGAATAAAATTTATTAATACCAGGTTTCTATTTCAAAAAGTTGACACATTATTAGTTATAATTAATGTAGATGGCAAATATGTAACCATATTATTATTCTGAATATAAGAGAGATGACCACTTTATTTGAAATATATCAAAACTTTTTCAGGACAATGATTTAGATGAAGAAAATAATTAGAATAGTATATGTGTGGGTTGTTACCAAGATTATTGCCCCAAAATCATAACTGCCCCCACTCCAAACAGAAGCCAATTGGTCTTATCTAAACTTCAGAAGGAAGCTGCTGTCAATGAAAAAAAATGTTGCATGCCACACAAAGAATGCTATAGCCATCAAGCCATCATGTTAAAGCCATCTAATGGTGAGTTCTGAGGAAACTCAGGATAGACTGATGCTGAAGCTGAAGCTCCAATACTTTGGCCACTTAATGGGAAGAGCCAATTAATTGGAAAAGACCCTGATGCTGGGAAAGATTGAGGGCAGGAGGAGAAGGGGGAGACAGAGGATGAGGCGGTTGGATGGCATCACCGACTCAATGGACATGAGTTTAAGCAAACTCCAGGAGATGCTGAAGGACAGGGAAGCCTGGCATGCTACAGTCCATCGGGTCATGAAGAGTCAGACATGACTGAGCAGTTGAACAACAACTTGCCAGTCAAGCAGTCAGTTGCTGCAGTTCACCCCTGAAGGTGCACCCTGAGGAGACTCAGCATGAGAAAGCAGAAGATATTGATCCTAGGTAGATGAGGTGCATATCTCATGGATGATTTCAGAGAGCCTTACAACTTGCATACTCTTGCATCTTCACATATATAGAGTAATGATAATTCCTTAAAATGAGGTGTCTGGTTTTCTTAAATTAACAGTAATTTTTTGATGTTATGACTACTTTGTTGCAAAAACTCTTATATATACTGTCTCCTCTCTTAACCTCTTTGGAGCAGTTTCTCTGAGCTATCTGAGATGCAGTGTCTCAGGCTTAAGTCCCCAGTTTTGTCCTCTAAATAAAACACAATTCTCAGCTTAGCTTGTGCTTTTTTTTTTTTTTTCAGTTGCCACTGCAAAGAGAAAAGCAAGAACTGGTTAGAACCAATTAGCCCAAGCAGAAGATTTGAGTTCCAGTAGCCTTTGAACCTTATTATACATTCATGATATTAATGGCAACCTACTCCAGTACTCTTGCCTGGAAAATCCCATGGGTGGAGGAGCCTGATATGTTGTAGTCCATGGGGTCGCCACGAGTCGGACATGACTCAGCGACTTCACTTTCACTTTTCACTTTCATGCATTGGAGAAGGAAACGGCAACCCACTCCAGTGTTCTTGCCTGGAGAATCCCAGGGATGGCGGAGCCTGGTGGGCTGCCATCTATGGGGTCGCACAGAGTCAGACACGACTGAAGCGACTTAGGAGCAGCAGCAGCCTTTGAACCTTATTATACACTAGTAATATTAATATGTTAGCTAAATTATACAGGCACCAGAACAGTGACAGTTGACAAATACCAAGACAACAACCTAAAAAGCCTTCACAAGGGATGAAAGGAGTACTGCACCAGTTTTGGGTCCAAACTACACCCTTGTTATTGGATAATTCATGAATATTCCTCCTATTCTCTAATTCCCTTCATTTAGCCCTGACCTTCCTATATATGTAGATGTTATTGTTGTCCAGTCACTAAGTCATGTTCTACTCTTTGCTAGTCCGTGGACTGCAGTACAATAGGCTTCTCTGTTCTCCACTACCTCCCTGAGTTTGCTCAAATTCATGTCCATTGAGTCAGTCTTATCTAACTATCTCATCCTCTGCCACTCCCTTCTCCTGTTGCCTTCAATTTTTCCCAGCATCAGGCTCTTTTCCAATGAGTTGGATCTTTGCAACAGGTAGCCAAAGTACTGGAGCTTCAGCATCCATCCTGTCAATGAATTTCAGGATTGATTTCCTTTAGGACTAACTAGTGGTGTCTCTGTGTGTCTCTCCCTAAATTGGGTTGGGAAGTTGATTTGCAAACTAAATTCTGGCTTCTCCAATCTTTGGTCACTGAATAAAGCTTGTACAGTTCCATTTTACCATCCATTTCATTACTGACTGAGAATCTGGGCCGAAAAAGAAACTCCCTAGCTGAGACAAGGAGTCTGAGCACAGGCTAGGAACCCAAAATGAGTCCAGGCAATCAATTCAGTAACATAGGCACAAATAATTGGCCATCAGAAAGGCAATAAATCAGATGATTTTTATAAAATCCCAGGAAGAAAGTTTTAGATAATTGATTAGTTTTAAAATAGCAAGTGCATACACAATATTTACCAACCAATTCTATTCAAAACAGATACTGACAAAATCATACCAAAAATAAAAACCTTACCATGTGTACAGATAAATTATCATCATTTTAAAGGTAATACAAAATGAAATATAAATAATTGAATAGAATTATTTTAATCTACATATTTACACATGAAATTGAAGGACACTTGCTTCTTGGAAGAAAAGCTATAACAAACCTAGACAACATATTAAAAAGGAAAGACATTACTTTAACAACAAAGGTCCGTATAGTCAAAGCTATGGTTTTTCCAGTAGTCACGTATAGCTGTGAAAGTTGGACCATAAAGAAGGCTGAGCATCAAAGAACTGATGCTTCAAATTGTGGTGTTGAAGAAGGCTCTTGAGAGTCCTGTGGACAGCAAGGAGATCAAACCAGTCAATCCTAAAGGGAATCAACTCTGAATATTCATTGGAAGGGCTGATGCTGAAGCTGAAACTCCAGTACTCTGGCTATCTAATGGGAAGAGCCGACTCATTGATGAGATGATTGGGTGGCATCACTGACTCAATGGACATGTTTGTGAGCAAATTTTGGGAGATGTTGAAGGACAGGGAAACCTGGCATGTGCAATTCATGGAGTTGGAAAGAGTTTGACACAACTGAGTGACTGAACAACAAGACATACTTTGTATAGAAATACACAATTTATACATAATGCTTTATTAAACATATATACACAGTTGAATCACATATATTTTTACTTTCTCCATTACATTGATTTCATAATATTAATATACTTCTGAATTTATGGAGCTGACCTATTACCTGCTTTTGCTATACCTCTAAATAATGGCAAAAATGGATTGACATATATACATAACTATATATAAAAGATAACTAATGAGAACCTACTCTACATCACAGTAGCACAGGGAAGTCTGCTGACCAGTGACCCAGATGGAAAGGGAATCTAAAAACGAGTGGAGATATATATATATATACGACCTATTTACTTTGTTGTACAACACAACGTTGTAAAGCAAATATACTCCAATAAAAGTTAATTTAAAATAGTAAGTAAAAAAGAATTCATTAACAGGGTTTCTCAGCTAAACAAACTTTTCAGTATGGCATTTATAAATTGCCAAACATTTATCCATGAAGAAAAAATGAGGGGAAGACAGAGAAATAGACATAGTCTCACACAAACATTCACACACACACACACACATTAGTTTAATGTTTACTCACTTGACCAATTTGCAGCTCTTTATTATCACACTTTATTTCAATTGAATAGTGTGACTTCACTTTTTTCCAACAGCATATATGAATCTGATTTTTAAATGAAAATTGGATCTTATCTTTTTCAAATATCTTTTTGAACTGTGATTAATTGAGTTCCTGAGGTCGTTTTTGTCTCCTGAGGGTCTACAGGAAGTCTTAGAATTGTGAGGAGCAGAAACTTAGGTTCTCTTGTATACAAAGAAGAAGCTCTAAGCTTGATGTACAGACTAAGGAGAGATAGTTACAGTTGCTTCCTTCTTTTTTCCTGACATGAAAATCTCAAGTAAGAAATAGGAATCTTTTTTCCAAAATATTATCTGAGATTTTTATGACAGCAAACTTTTAATATCATAGAGTCCATATTATACTTATTTTCCTAAAGTTGATGAGATCCTTGAGGCCAGGAATTTTAAAATAATAATCAGCTCTCTTTGCAATACAGGCTGCATGCATAATAGGAACAACATGAAATAAATTTCATAAAGATATACTTTAAAAGGTAAATTATTATTCTTTATTAAGATAATATTTTCAGTTCCAGAGTCGAGAATGACTTTGCTAAGAGCACCAGAAACAAAGATAAAAAATTCTGGCTCTTTAAAGTTTCTCATTAAAATTCTTGAATTCCTACTAAAATATATATATTAAAATAGTACCTTTAGATAGAAAAAACATTTATTCATACATTTATTTTCTTGTGCATAGTCATTTAAAAATTATTAAACAAAAAGTTCTCTTAATAACAAAAATTTTAAAATATAAACAATCTAGACCTTGCATTAAATATGTGTTAAAACATTCTTATTAAGAACTGAAGAAAAATAGCAAGATATTCTTACACTGTTCTCTTGATATAGGATATTATATATATCTATGTATTATGCATAATTTATAACATTCTTATATGATTTTATAGCATTTGGACTCATGGATTCTACAACATGACTAAGCTCCACACATACGCATACAGCTAATATTTTTATACAATCTCTCCAAAATCACTGCAGACAGTGACTGCAGCCATGAAATTAAAAGACGCTTACTCCTTGGAAGGAAAGTTATGACCAACCTAGATAGCATATTGAAAAGCAGATACATTACTTTGCCAACAAAAGTTCGTCTAGTCAAGGCTATGGTTTTTCCAGTGGTCATGTATGGATGTGAGAGTTGGACTGTGAAGAAGGCTGAGTGCCAAAGAATTGATGCTTTTGAACTGTGGTGTTGGAGAAGACTCTTGAGAGTCCCTTGGACGGCAAGGAGATCCAACCAGTCCATTCTGAAGGAGATCAGCTCTGGAATTTCTTTGGAGGGAATGATGCTGAAGCTGAAACTCCAGTAGTTTGGCCACCTCATGCGAAGAGCTGACTCATTGGAAAAGACTCTGACTCTGGGAGGGATTGGGGGCAGGAGGAGAAGGGGACAACAGAGGATGAGATGGCTGGATGGCATCACTGACTCGATGGATGTGAGTCTGAGTGAACTCCGGGAGTTGGTGATGGACAGGGAGGCCTGGCATGCTGCAATTCATGGGATCTCAAAGAGTCGGACATGACTGAGTGACTGAACAGAACTGCATATGAAATACATATTTCTATGTTAAATGTTTGGGGAAAACACTTATTGAACTAACACTTACTTTGTAAGCTAATTATGAAACACTTAATTCACCATTCTCTATCCGAAATATTTAGATCAATATATTTTTCAGAATTCAGCTTAAACTAAAAAAATTAATAGTGCTGGGCATACACACTGAGGAAACCAGAAGGGAAAGAGACACGTGTACCCCAATGTTCATCGCAGCACTGTTTATAATAGCCAAGACATGGAAGCAACCTAGATGTCCATCAGCAGATGAATGGATAAGAAAGCTGTGGTACATATACACAATGGAGTATTACTCAGCCATTAAAAAGAATACATTTGAATCAGTTCTAATGAGGTGGATGAAACTGGAGCCTATTATACAGAGTGAAGTAAGCCAGAAGGAAAAACATAAATACAGTATACTAACGCACATATATGGAATTTAGAAAGATGGTAACAATAACCCGGTGTACGAGACAGCAAAAGAGACACTGATGTATAGAACAGTCTTATGGACTCTGTGGGAGAGGGAGAGGGTGGGAAGATTTGGGAGAATGGCAATGAAACATGTAAAATATCATGTAGGAAACGAGTTGCCAGTCCAGGTTCGTTGCATGATGCTGGATGCTTGGGGCTGGTGCACTGGGACGGCCCAGAGGGATGGTATGGGGAGGGAGGAGGGAGGAGGGTTCGGGATGGGGAACACATGTATACCTGTGGCGGATTCATTTTGATATTTGGCAAAACTAATACAATTATGTAAAGTTTAAAAATAAAATAAAATTGGAAGAATAAAAAAAAAAAATTAATAGAGTGTATATTCCACATATTACAGAAAGCTTAAGTGAGGTCTGGAGCATCATTCAGAATGAAACATATTGATATGATTTTAAAGACTGTTAATATTATAGTTTAGTCAATATTTACTTATAGAATATGAAATTTATTAAAAAATCATGAGATAATTATAGACTATAGCTGTCGTCATTGTTGTTCACTTGCTAAGTAACGTCCAACTCTTTGTGACTTCTTGGACTGTAGCCCTCTAAGCTCCTCTGTCTATAGGATTCTCCAAGCAAGAATTCTGGGAGTGTGTAGCCATTTCCTTCTCCAGGGGATCTTCTTGACCCATGGATGAAACCCATATCTCCTGCATTAGCAGGTGAAATCTTTACCACTGAGGCACCAGGGAAACCCCATAGCTAGTACAATATATATTATTTCTAAGAGTAGTGCTTAATAAGTCATATACTAAGGTACTGATAAATATCTGTACATATGCAGTAAGTACTAATTACCCTTCCTTATTTGAGGATACTTGAGAAAAAGATAAATCACTTACTGTTCCCAACTTCAACATCTTGCTAGAACTGGACATTTTATGATAGGAAAGACATAAGGGGCTTAATAACTAAGGCTGTGAGAAATAATTCTTGTAAGGGCCTGTTCCAGTGGCATCTACCTGACTAACATAAATTTCTACGAACAAAATTTACATGAGCACATATGTCTATCATGTCAAAGATACTTCTTTTCAAATAGTTTACAATATCATGTTTATCATCAATGCTGTCATACATTGCTACATTAAACTTCATATTCAGCAATTTCACTCTCTCTCAAGAAAAGCATAAGCAATATTTCACACTCATGGATTATGGTGCTTTAGATGTTAGCTAGGTTTAATTTAGTTTACACTTTCAGCCAATAAATGCTGACATACTTAGCAAGCTTTTAAATGTTTTTCTCATTAGGTATTTCTCATTAAATATTTTCTCATTTTAAATGATTTTCTCGATATTTTCTCTAAATATTTAGAATCTAGTCATGTCACATTAAATAACCTGTATATGTACTGAAATGTTATGTCCTCATTAAAAGCCCATATTCAGTCAAAACTTAAAGGCATGCAAAATATAATGAATATGATGCCAAGGAATATAATTAGATATAAATTATTTGTTCAAAAGACTGAAGTTTTGCAAATGTGCTCCATTCTCACACAAAATTCTTTAAAGCCTTCACTTGAAAGTTCTTTTCCAAACATCAGCGAGTGCTAAAGTCTGTACCAGGCATTTGCTCTCAGCCGTCCACCATACCATGATTAGAAACTGCTAAATTAATTTGAAATATGAATTTAATAAATGAATATAATAGTGTATTGCATTTTAGTTATACTCATTGATATCCTATCATATGTTACCCAGAAAATCACTGTGAAATAGGGTAGATAAATATTACTATTATGTTCTTATGGATAAGTGGCTGAAGGATTAGATAGAGTGTCAAAGCACAAAGAAAAGGTAATTATTTGATTTTTAGTACCTTAATATGATATTCTCTCACATTCTCTATAGCAGTTACTGAATTTGCCTTATAACAAATTGATTTGATAATTAAATAAAAATGAATGTGACTTACAAAGCATAGCAAAAGAGCCGGGAGACAATTCATCTTGCTATCTTATAAACTGAAGGAATGCATAGAAAATGACATTGCCCAGCAATTACCTACATCATATCATAAATTTATTTAAGATCTTAATATCTTTATAGGTAATCATTCATAGTTTTGTTGTATAGAAAATAAATATTGGATTACATTATTGGTTGAATCAATGGTACACAGGAAAAGAGTTTTATTCATCTTACTGATCAATTTATAGATTGTTAAACTAATTCATTTCAAGGTCTTTCAGTTGTAAGATGCAGGAATTTGGGGGATCCAATGTACTGCCTGGCAGGGAAGCCTGGTATGCTGTAGTTCATGAGTCAGAAACAGTCATACACAACTGAGTGACTGAAATGAACTGAATGTACTGCAGTATGATTATAGTTAACAGTATTGTATAATAAAAGTAGCTTAGAAGATGGATTTTAAATATTCTTACTACAAAAAAAAAAGAAATGGTAATTATGTGTGATGACAGAAATATTGTTGGAGTTCTATGTTTAGTTGCTCAGTCATGTCCAAATCTTTTGCGACCACGTGGACTGTAGCCTGGCAGGCTCCTCTGTGCATGGGATTTCCCATGCAAGAATACTGGAGTGGGTTGCCATGCCCTCACCCAGGGAATCTTCCCAGTCCAGTAATTGAACGCAAGTATCCTGCATTGCAGGCAAATTCTTTATGGTCTGAGCCACCAGGGAAGCCCACAAACACTGGAGTGGTTTGCCATTTCCTTCTCCAGGGGATCTTCCTGACACAAGTATCAGCCCTGCATCTCTTCCATCGGCAGGCCAATTCTTTACCACTGAGCCACCAGGGAAGCGATAAAGGTTTTAGTCTTTGAATAAATGACAATTATATGCTGAATCCTGTTCTCTGAATTGGGAAACAGCAAGTAGATTACTTCTTTTTACTAAGGGCTCCCATAGCTTTCTAGACATACAAATTATTACCAAGGAATAATTCAATACCCATAGTAAATATAAAATATATTTTATATTTATTTATTTATTAAATAAAATAAAATATCCAAAATCAAATGATCATTAAATGGCAGAAAGGTGATTCTTAAACAAAGGTCTCTCTCCTCTATCACTGCATCATTTGGTTTCCATGATATCTAGACTAACACATTTCTGAACAAATTAAATATTTAGAATCTAGTTATGTCACATTAAATAACCTGTAAATGTATTGAAATGTTCTGTTCAGTTCAGTTCAGTCGCTCAGTCATGTCTGACTCTTTGTGACCCTATGAACCACAGCACGCCAGGCCTCCTTGTCCATCACCAACTCCCTGAGTCCACCCAAAGCCATGTCCATCGAGTCAGTGATGCCATCCAACAATCTCATCGTAGCTACATACTTATTAAAAGCCCATGTTCAGTCAAAACTTAAAGGCATGCAAAATATAATGAATATGATGCCAAGGAATATAATTGCATATAAATTTGTTCAAAAGACTGAAGTTTTGCAAATGCACTCCATGCTCACACAGATATGAACTCTCAGAGATGTTGACAAGCATCAAACTGTTGTTTTCATAACGATGTTTGCATAATGGAAATATTCATAGCAGTTGTTTTATTTATCTTAATTTTTATTTTATAAATCTTTCATAATGGCTTTATAAATACTTCACTTGATGAAAAACTATGTAAATATATACAATTTTTCCTGAAG
Source organism: Bos grunniens (assembly GCF_055505025.1). NCBI lineage: Eukaryota > Metazoa > Chordata > Mammalia > Artiodactyla > Bovidae > Bos > Bos grunniens. The sequence continues at coordinate 19,719,299 of NC_141184.1, read as the reverse complement.
TATAGGTATAATTTCTCTTTTTTAATTGCACTAACATTTTAATGGCTAACTAAAGTGAGATCAGTCCAAAAGACTCATTTTAATATAGCAGAAATAAAGGAGTTAGATCTTGCTAGTTTTCTATTAGAAGAGAAGTGGGGATTGAAGAAATATTAGAACTGATTTCATTGACCTTTATTATATAAATATAAACTTAATTACTTTGAGAACCATAAGTAATTGCACATTACATATACAATGTATAATGTACATATATATATATATATATATATATAGAAAATATATTTAATGTAGCTGTCAGTAAATGTGTTTTCATAAAATTTTTCAGGTATAATGTCACATGCTTTACTCCCATTGGATTAAATTAGAAAAAAAAATTGAAAATAAAGTCACTGAGCTGTTAATAATGCAGAGTGGTGCCTTTAAGACTGCATGCTCAGTGCTTTCAATTTAAAATGAAAGAAGCATCTCTCAAGAACTTATTTATAAACAGGGAAGGATGAATGCAATTAAAATAAATTGGCTGGCATGGGTTAATTAACTTTTTCTTACATTTCTCGTCTTTTCCTTAAGCACAGTTTATCGTTTAAGTCGACATAAGCCTCTGTAGAAACACCCACATGAGAACCAGATTTTCCCTAGACATTATTTACTTGTGTCATTTTCAAACCATCGGGTCACTTTTCACAAATCATTAATATAGTTCTCCATTACACTCTTCAAAATTCTAATTTAAATAATCCTATTTCTGTCTGGTAGACATTGAATCATGAATATGGAATGACTTCACCTGACTTCACTTGAAATTCACTTAATTTTCAACTCTGTTAACTGTGAGGTGAGTAGAAAATAATTTAGTTCAAATTTGCAGTACAAGGTGTTTTTCATTCCTAAGAAGAGAAACCATTCAGTGGCTTAAATTGAGCTGTGATTTATCTTACAGATTTGTGTAAAATTTATTGCATTCAAATTATCAAAATATATTTTTCCCTTTGTACATGTGTCATTGTTTTATCAATTTCATAATTATTTCATGGTTGTTTGTGATATCACAGATTGGTCAAGTTCCTGTTACTTGACTTAAATTAAATCAATTTCCAGAGGTAGACCTGACCATTTTCCCCTTCCCATCTCTATCTCTCTGTCTGACTCTTAAAAGTTAAAGCAAGCATTACTGTTTTGATCCTTATCAATACATGGTTGATGTATTGATAGTTGTATTACTTGGTATCTGATACTCTTACTATTTGATTATGCAATTCTGCTGTCAAGAATATACCTATTAGGAATGTCCATATATATGTGCAAAGGTCTTTATAAGACAATAACTAATTCAATTTATTAGAAACTGAATGCATTGAATGCATTGAATTATAGCAAATATAATTCAATGCATTGAAGTATAACAAATTGAATGTAAATAAGTTGACAATTTGAATATTCACACCAATAGGAAAATGACAAGCTGGATGATTTTATTTTTTTATTTTAGCTAAAGAGATGGGCATACCAGACCTGCCTCTTGAGAAACCTGTATGCAGGTCAGGAAGCAACAGTTAGAACTGGACATGGAACAACAGACTGGTTCCAAATAGGCAAAGGAGTACGTCAAGGCTGTATATTGTCACCCTGCTTATTTAACTTCTATACAGAGTACATTATGAGAAATGCTGGGCTGGAAAAAGCACAAGCTGGAATCAAGATCGGTGGGAGAAATATCAATAACCTCAGATATGCAGATGACACCACCCTTATGGCAGAGGGTGAGGAGGAACTAAAAAGCCTCTTGATGAAAGTGAAAGAGGAAAGTGGAAAAGTTGGCTTAAAACTCAACATTCAGAAAACTAAGATCATGGCATCTGGTCCCATCACTTCATGGGAAATAGATGGGGAAACAGTGGGAACAGTGTCAGACTTTATTTTTGGGGACTCAAAAATCACTGCAGATGGTGATTGCAGCCATGAAATTAAAAGACGCTTACTCCTTGGAACGAAAGTTATGACCAACCTAGATATTCAAAAGCAGAGACATTACTTTGCCAACAAAGGTTCGTCTAGTCAAGGCTATGGTTTTTCCAGTAGTCATGTATGCATGTGAGAATTGGACTGTGAAGAAAGCTGAGCACCGAAGAATTGATGCTTTTGAACTGTGTTGTTGGAGAAGACTCTTGAGAGTCCCTTGGACTGCAAGGAGATCCAACCAGTCCATTCTAAAGGAGATCAGTCCTGGGTATTCTTTGGAAGGAATGATGCTGAAGCTGAAACTCCAGTACTTTGGCCACCTCATACGAAGAGTTGACTCATTGGAAAAGACCCTGATGCTGGGAGGGATTGAGGGCAGGAGGAGAAGGGGACGACAGAGGATGAGTGGCTGGATTGCATCACCGACTAGATGGACATGAGCTTGAGTGAACTCCAGGAGTTGGTGATGGACAGGGAGGCCTAGCATGCTGCAGTTCATGGGGTCGCAAAGAGTTGGACACGACTGAGCAACTGAATGAACTGAACTGAATTCAAATAAGGAGATAAAAATATAGCTACTAATTAAATATATTTGTGATCTTTTCTTATTGAATAAAGGCAGTTTTCCAAAACATTTTTACAGTCAGATTTCAATTATGTAAATGCAGCAAAAACAAGGAAAGGAATTGGTTGTGTATGGGTTTGTATGAATATGTCTTTTGTTCAAATTATATAGAAATTGACATCAAATCTTTAAATCACTAATAAATAATTATTTTTCCATGTTTATGTTCCACATTATATTTTTAAACTACATATACAATATTCCTAGAGGTACGGTTTTTAAAAGCATTTTTAAAACTATATGACATTTCTTCCATAGATATTAACTTAATAGCTGCTCCTTCCACTTACAGATTTGCCTTATCCAACTAAAGATGTTTCTTCTGACCTTCAACAGTTTACCCATTTGTACAATTCCAAATATACAATTGCCCTCTTGTTCCTATTATCAATTTTTCCATTAATATTTAAATCAACAAATTTCTGTTACAAAGCAGATGCTCATGAAATACTGTAATGTACTCATTACATGAGAGAATGTCTTCCCTGGTGACTCAGTGGTAAAGAAGTCACTTGCCAATGCAGGAGATAAGAATTTGATCCCTAGCTCAGGAAAATCCCCTGGAGAAGGAAATGGCAACCCACTCCAGTGGGTTGGAAATTCCATGGACAGAAAAGACTGGTGGGTTATAGTCTATGGGGTCACAAAAGATGCAGACATGGCTTAGTGACTAAACAACAGCAACAATGTGACAGAATGCTTTAGAAATTATACATATTTACCTTCTCTGTAAATGAATTCCAAAGTTATAATAATCACGATGTGTAGTTGTAAAGCTGCTGCTGCTGCTAAGTCGCTTCAGTCGTGTCCGACTCTGTGCGACCCCAGAGACGGCCTCCCACCAGGCTCCCCCATCCCTGGGATTCTCCAGGCAATAACACTGGAGTGGGTTGCCGTTTCCTTCTCCAATGCATTAAAGTGAAAGAAGTCGCTCAGTCGTGTCCGACTCTTAGCGACCCCATGGACTGCAGCCTACCAGGCTCCTCCATCCATGGGATTTTCCAGGCAAGAGTTACTGGAGTGGGGTGCCATGCTACTGCCCTAAAAAATATCATATCTAAAGTTAATCTAAATTAACATGTACTAAAGACACTTAGCAAGATTTAGTAAGCAAAATAACTTGTTTTACTTGCCTAGAGAATTCCATAGACAGAGAAGCTTGGTGGGATACAGTCCATGGGGTAGCAAGGAGTCGGACATAACTATGTGACTAATACACACAGATGAAGAAAATAGTTTTCGTCTCAAATGAAAATAACTGAATGAAAAGCACAATTATCAATTTAATTTGTGTAAAAAAGCAAGGAATTTGGTTTTATGAAACCATCAAAATTCTTTAACAAAAAATATTATAATAGCAAATGTTTGAGTAATTTATGAAAAATTGAAAGCAAATCTAGACTTTGCAAAATACATTCCCTGATAAAGTCATACATATTTATTAAGACATACAGAATCATTAAATTAATTATATTCATTTCACTTAAATTATTTAATTGCTTTAAAAGTGGAGCAATTAAGGTACATAGCAGGTTTTATACCACTGGTGCTTTCAAAATAGAGGACAAATACACCATTTTAACAGAGCTCTACCAGCTGTGCACAGACTATTAGCTCTCTGGCAATGGCCTCAGTGTAGCATACACGCTAAGGTGCTTAACTTATCTCCTGTGGAGAGTAATGCTAAAACCACATGCATACTTGAAGTCCTACATAAGCAATGTCTTATTTCATCAAAGAATAGCAGACAATGGACCCCCTGGTATTAGATTGTGTCCAAATGAACACCTAGCTAAAAAAGGCCATGTCAAGAAACCTAATCTTAATAAAAAAAAATCATAATGTTTGTCCACAATCCAATGTCTTATGAAACTAAAAATGTCTTCAGATAGAGAAGAAGTTATTTTAGGAGTATATTCTACTGCTTTATCAAAAGCACATGTAGGGTTGGTTGGAGCACACCAGCAAGATCTCTGCTTCAGGACAGAATCCTTCAGTGACTCAGCAGCTGGAAAATGCTGCTTGCTGAGAGCTCAAAGCTGACATCTTTACCTGGAGCAGTCTTTAGCTTAAGGAGGTACTTATACGGCTTCCTAGGTGGCATAGAACCTGCCTGCCAATGCAGGAGACTTGAGAGACACAGGTTCTGTCCTTGGGTTGGGAGATACCCTGGAGGAGGGCAGGGCAACGCCCTCTGGTATTCTTGCCTGGAGAATCCCAGGGACAGTGAAACCTGGCCAGCTACAGTCCATGGGGTTGCAAAGAGTGGGACACTAGACAACAACTAAAACATTTTAAAATTACATGCGTTGATGCTTTGGGGCATTTACTATGTCTGATGTTCTCTGAGCTTACTGTATCTATGGTTTGGTATAAGACAAGAATTGGGGAAATTCTTAGCCATTATTATTTCAAAGATTTTAGCTGCTGCTTCATTCTTCTTTTTATAGTATTCCTTTTACACAGCTGTGGGGAAATAGCACTTACCAAGATGGCGTCAGTCTGGCTTTCTAGCACTATGTCCTCTTGCCCTCACCCCACATCCTGTAAACAATGACTTTGCATGGTTATGTAACAGCTGAGGTCACTTATAGCACTGTGCATGGGCATCATGATGTACTCAGTTGGCCAGGGGCCACGTTTGTTGTCAAAACTTATAGAAGCCCCACCCGAGAAACGCCTTTTGCTGCTTTGCCAGTCAAGAGAGAATAAACCTGTCTGTAGTTCCTATGGCTCCTCAAGTTTTCTTCCAGATTCCCTTCTCATGCCTTCTCTACCATGGGTTCAGCAAACAGTGTGAACAGTGAGACAACAGGTTACAGCTTTTGTAGTCTTCCCACAGTTCTTGGATACCTTGGTGTTTTTTCCACTGTTTTTTTTTTTTTCTTTTTCTTTATTATTCTTTTCAGTTTTTAAGCATTCTTTGATATATTCTCTAGCTGTCCTTTTCATTATAGGGGACTGGAATGCAAAGTAGGAAGTCAAAAAGCACCTGGAGTAACAGGCAAATTTGGCCTCAGAATACGGAATGAAGCAGGGCAAAGGCTAATAGAGTTTTACCAAGAGAATGCACTGGTCATAATAAACACCCTCTTCCAACAACACAAGAGAAGACTCTATACCTGGACATCACCAGATGGTCAACACCAAAATCAGATTGATTATATTATTTGCAGCCAAAGATGGAGAAGCTCTATGCAGTCAGCAAAAACAAGATCGGGAGCTGACTGTAGCTCAGATCATGAACTCCTTATTTCCAAATTCAGACTTAAATTGAAGAAAGTACGGAAAACCACTATACCATTCTTAAGAACCATTCTTAAGAATTTAAGACCATGACTTAAATCAAATCCCTTATGATTATACAGTGGAAGTGAGAAATAGAATTAAGGGACTAGATCTGACAGAGTGCCTGATGAACTGTGGATGGAGGTTCGTGACATTGTACAGGAGACAGGTTTCAAGACCATCCCCATGGAAAAGAAATACAAAAAAAGCAAAACGGCTGTCTGAGGAGGCCTTACAAATAGCTGTGTAAAGAAGAGAAGCGAAAAGCAAAGGAGAAAAGGAAAGATATAAACATCAGAATGCAGAGTTCCAAAGAATAGCAAGGTGAGAAGAGAAAGCCTTCTTCAGCAATCAATGGAAAGAAGTAGAGGAAAACAACAGAGGGGGGAAGACTAGAGATCTCTTCAAGAAAATTAGAGATACCAAGGGAACATTTAATGCAAAGATGGGCTCGATAAAGGACAGAAATGATATGGACCTAACAGAAGCAGACAATATTAACAAGAGATGGCAAGAATACACAGATGAAGTGTACAAAATAGAGCTTCACAATCCATATAATCACAATGGTGTGATCACTGACCTAGAGCCAGACATCCTGGAATGTGAAGTCAAGTGGGCCTTAGAAAGCATCACTACGAACAAAGCTAGTGGAGGTGATGGAATTCCAGTTGAGCTATTTCAAATCCTGGAAGATGATGCTGTGAAAGGGTTGCACTCAATATACGAGCAAATTTGGAAAACACAGCAGTGGCCACAGGACTGGAAAAGGTCAGTTTTCATTCCAATCCCAAAGAAATTCAATGCCAAAAATTGCTCAAATTACCGGAATTGCACACATCTCACACACTAGTAAAGTAATGCTCAACTTTTTCCAAGCCAGGCTTCAGCAATACATGAACCATGAACTTCCTGATGTTCAAGCTGGTTTTAGAAAAGGCAGGGGAACCAGAGATCAAATTGCCAACACCCTCTGGATCATTGAAAAAGCAAGAAAGTTCCAGAAAAACATCTATTTCTACTTTATTGACTACACCAAAAGCTTTGACTGTGTGGATCACAATAAATTGTGGAAATTCTGAAAGAGATGGGACTACCAGACTACCTGACCCGCCTCTTGAGAAACCTATATGTAGGTCAGGAAGCAACAGTTAGAACTGGACATGGAACAGCAGACTGGTTCCAAATAGGAAAAGGAGTACGTCAAGGCTGTATATTGTCACCCTGCTTATTTAACTTCTATGCAGAGTACATCATGAGAAATGCTGGGCTGGAAAAATCACAAGCTGGAATCAAGATTGCCGGGAGAAATATCAATAACCTCAGATATGCAGATGACACCACCCTTATGGCAGAAAGTGAAGAGGAACTAAAAAGCCTCTTGATGAAAGTGAAAGAGGAGAGTGAAAAAGTTGGCTTAAAGCTCAACATTCAGAAAACGAAGATCATGGCATCTGGTCCCATCACTTCCTGACAGATAGATGGGGAAACAGTAGAATCAGTGTCAGACTTTATTTTTTGGGACTACAAAATCACTGCAGATGGTGATTGCAGCCATGAAATTAAAAGAAGCTTACTCCTTCGAAGGAAAGGAATGACCAACCTAGATAGCATATTCAAAAGCAGAGATATTACTTTGCCAACAAAGGTCTGTCTAGTCAAGGCTATGGTTTTTCCAGTGGTCATGTATGGATGTGAGAGTTGGACTATGAAAAAAGCTGAGCACCAAAGAATTGATGCTTTTTAAATGTGGTGGAGAAGACTCTTGAGAGTCCCTTGGACTGCAAGGAGATCCAACCAGTCCATTCTAAAGGAGATCAATCCTGGGTTTCATTGGAAGGACTAATGCTGAAGCTGAAACTCCAATACTTTGGCTACCTCATGCGAAGAGTTGACTCATTGGAAAAGACCCTGATGCTGGGAGGGATTGGGGGCAGGAGGAGAAGGGAGTGACAGAGGATGAGTGGTTGGATGGCATCACTGACTGGATGGACATGAGTTTGAGTGAACTCCGGGAGTTGGTGATGGACAGGGAGGCCTGGCATGCTGTGATTCGTGGGGTTGCAAAGAGTCGTACATGACTGAGCGACTGAACTGAACTGAACTGAAACCTATGAAAGAGATTTCTGCTACAATATTTTTTCATCTCTAGAATTCCTTTTTGTTTTTTTCTTTGAATTGCCTCTGCTGTCCTTTAACTGTCCTTCTTTCATGCTGCCTACTTTGTCCATTTAGAGTCCTCAACATATTCATCATAACTGTTTTAAATTCCTGAGCTGGTAATTTCAATATCTTTGCTGCCGTATCTGATTCTGAGCCTACTCTAGCTCATAAAATGTGTTTTTCACATTTTGGTATGCCCCATAATTTTTTCCTGATACCCGGAGATGGAGATGATGCACAGTGTAAAGGGAACTGCCAAAAGCAGGCCTTTAGTTGTGAGGTATAGTGAGGAATGTGCAGAGACAGAAGAAGCATACTATAGTCTGTGCCTCTAGACTGTGAGCTTCAGAAGTATTTCTCATTTTCTTTTTTTCTCCACATTAGGAGGAAGAGGCTGATGAGAAAGAGCTGAAAGTTTTCCCTTTCTCCAGGTCAGTTAAGTTCTCTATATACTTAAGCAGGTTAGGCTGTGGTTAATTAGTTTCACCTGAAGGTAAAACTCATTATGAAGTTCAGAAGTACTCATTTATTTCAGAATGGTCTTTTCTTTTGCTCTGCCAAAAACCTGAGGGGATATTTCTCCAATATTTATCGTGAAAATTTGGTTGTTCAGTTCAGTTCGGTCACTTAGTTGTATCCGACTTTTTGAAACACCATGGATTTCAGCATACCAGACTTCCCTGTTCATCAATTCCCAGAGTTTACTCAAATTCATGTCCATAGCATTGGTGATGCCATCCAACCATCTCATCCTCTGTTTTCCCCTTCTCCTCCCGCCTTCAATCTTTCCCAGCATCAGAGTCTTTTCCAATGAGTAGGTTCTTCACATCACGTGGCCAAATTATTGGAGTTTGAGCTTCAGCATCAGTCCTTCCAATGAATATTCAGGACTGATTTCCTGTAGGATTGACGAATTGTATCTCCTTACAGTCCAAGGAACTCTCAAGAGTCTTGTCAGTAATGCCTAACGCGGCTCCCGACATCCATTACTGACAGTCTTCTCCAACACCACAGTTCAAAAGCGTCAGTTCTTAGGCACTCAGCTTTCTTTATAGTCCAACTCTCACATCCCTATATGACTACTGGAAAAACCATAGCTTTGACTAGATGGACCTTTATTTGAGCTGGAGGTAAATCTCACAATATTGTGGGCAACCCATTTATGAGGTCTGAGAGTCTTTAACTCTCAGACTTGTCCATGCTGAGCCTCCTTACATTTGTTGGTTCAGATTTTCCTACCCTGGCTCTGGTTCCTGAAGTGATTTCCCCATGTCTCTCTGTTCTGCTCAGCTGAGACTCCCTGTTTTTACCTTTCTCTTCAGTCTTGTAGTAGATGTTTGCTTTGTGCTCTTGTAAAATAAGCTAAAATAAGCTCTGCTTATATGATTAAACTAGTTTTGTCTGCTGAGGGAATTTTCAAGGCTGGCCTCCATTTGTTTATTTATTTCTAACAGAAACAACAGAAATAACAAGCCCCACAGAGGCTTAAAAGTCATCTGTATTTATGAATTTGTATTTAGTAAAATACCATTTTATTTCAGGTATGTTCTCTATGATTTAATTTATTAATTCTGATTAATATTACATGGCATTTATCACAATGATACTGAAAATGCAGCATTTTGCAGCATTAATAAATATTAACATGTAATATTTTAAACATTGTTACATGAATATATAACACTTGCTCTGGATGAAGAGATTAAATCAAAAGTAATTTAACACTAGTTGAAATCCTTGACATCTTTATTTTCTAAATCTAAATTTAGTGAATAATCTTCACATCAATATGATTAAGATTAATGATAGGTGTTTTCTGTCAATATTAAGTTGTATACATAGTTCTGGATGTTAAGCATAGTATATTTTTATTGTATATTTGAGAACTATGATTTCCTACCTAGCAAAAATTATATGTAGAACTCATTTAATTACAAGTTGCATTTCCTTCTTTAGGGGCTTGGTTGCTAAGTTGGACGGTAGTATTTTATACAAAGTAACTCTCATATTAAAAATACATAAAGGCAGGTTAACTTCTCTCAAGGCACATACAGAGAAAATTTGACCACTTTCTTAAGTTAGAGATGAAAGGACCCAGTTATGTTTGATGTCAGTCGTCAGTGGAATCCTGAGGCAGTTGAAGGGTCCCTTTCCTGCATTTTCAGCTCATTCTGTGTCTTGCAAAAGGATAGGTTTCAAGACCCTCACCTATTTGAATAAATAAGATGTCTGGAAGTCCATTCTTCATTTAAACGCATTTTAAATTACATGGAACTCTAATATATGATCCGCTATGTGACTATTATTTTTATGTTCTCTTTGTTTCCCTTCCTCTCTTGTTACATTTCTCTCACTTCCTACTACTGTACACTGATTAAGAAATAATAAATTTCAGAATGTTATCATATAATTTAAATACAGTTGGGATCTTTCTAACCTAGGGATCAAACCCACATCTTCCACATTGCAGGCAAATTCTTTACCAGCTTACCCACAAGGGAACCCCAAACACAATTGTCCATTAAGATATTGTTGCATTAGCTTTCAATGTAGCAAACTGCTTGTATTTCCATTACATTATCTTATGAATATGATATAATTATATACTTGCATAACTAAATAGTTATATAATAGTTAATTGAATAACTATATATTTTATTATTTTCTTTCAGAATTTTAAATGCACAATGCAAGTATGTGCCATATAATTTAATTTAGTGGCTTAATGGTAAAAAAAAATCTGCCCACCAATGCAGGAGACATCAGAGACCTGGGTTTGATTTCTGGTTGGGGAAGATCCTCTGGAGGAAGAAATGGTAACCCATTCCAGAATTCTTGCCTGGAAAATTCTATGGACTGAGGAATCTGGTGAGCTACAATTCATGGAGTCACAAATAGTCAAATGTGACTGAGCACACACACACAATTGAATTTAGAAACACAAAGAATTCAACTCAGAAATATGCTAAATTTTGAACATTACTATGAATTTTGTTGTATATGAATTTTACTTGCTATCAATACCAAAGGTAACTTGTGAGGGAAATGTTATTCCTTAGTGGTCTGCATAAAACACAGCTGAGTTCTACTTTGTACATTGGAAAGCTATGGAAACACTCTTTACATCATTCCTTTACCATTTTTATCCATTGAAAAGATGAACATAAAAGGAAAAAAATGTAATAAAGTCTAACAAGGCTGAACATCATTAAATGTAATGAATTGATTGAAGTTTTGAAGTGATATAATATATGGCACAGCTATCTTACCTTTCCCTGAATTCTTTCTATTCCCTTCTGAATTCCCTCCCACAGGATATAGGACTAAATTCTTCTTTCTTTCTTCCCTTTTTTTTTTAAATAATCTCTGTCTCCAAAAGACCCTACTCAGTTAAATCTAGGTTCCCCCATTGTCAAATTGAATATTCTGTAAATTATTAAAATAAGGATATTGAAGTTTCAACCTTAAGAGTGGATTGCCTAGTTTGTCTTGAATTTCTGTGTTTTTTGTTTTGTTTTGTTTTTTTGGTTTTTTTTGCTTCATCTATTTTAAATTTAAGGACATACACTTTAAGGGTTATTGGGATGTTGACATATTTATTATTATGCCAAATCTTTTTATCCCTAATTAGGGATACATACATATATTTGGGTCATGTTTGTTTAATCTACTCTGACAAAATAGTCCTTTGTCTAAAATTACTATACTTATCCAGGCATTCTTTTTGGTTAACATTAGTGTTGTTCCTCTTGGAGTATAAAATGGCAACCTGCTCCAGTATTCTTGCCTGGAGAATCCCATGGACAGAGGAGCCTGGTGCACTATAATCTATAGGGTCACAAAAAGTTGAACAAAACTGAGCAACTGAGCATAATGGTATTTCTTTCTCCATTTCTTTAATATATCTTTCCTTATAATTATAATGGGTTTCTTGTGGAGAACATATATTTGGGTCATGTTTGTTTAATCCACTCTGACAAAATAAATGGCTTATTTAAGCTATTTATACTTAATATGATTATAGATCTCATTGTGGTAATACCTATTTGCAGCTGTTTCTTAGTCATTACTAATTATTTTTTAATTTCCTCTCCTTTTTGTTTTCTCTTAATTAAAGTTTTTATTACATTTTGTCTGCTTTCTTAGCATAGAAATTATTCTTATTTTTAAATTCTTGTAAAGTTTTCAAAATACGTTGTAACTAACCTAAGTTCGGTTTCAAATAACACTCTAGCAATTCATTTATAGTCCTCCTAGTTTGTAACAAAGCATTTCTGTTGATGACTTGTCATTCATTTTACATATCTTTATGCTACAATTCATGCTACAGTTCCCATCATTTCATGTCAAATAGATTGGAAAACAATGGAAACAGTGACAGACTTTATTTTTGGGGGCTCCAAAATCACTGCAGATGGTGACTGCAGCCATGAAATTAAAAGACGCTTGCTCCTTAGAAGGAAAGTTATGACCAACCTAAGACAGCATGCTAAAAAGCGCAGACATTACTTTTCCAACAAAGGTCCATCTAGTCAAAGCTATGACTTTTCCAGTAGTCATGTATGGATGTGAGAGTTGGACTATAAGGAAAGCTGAGTCCTGAACAATTGATGCTTTTGAACTGTGGTGTTGGAGAAGATTCTTGAGAGTCTCTTGGACTGCAAGGACATCCAACTAGTCCATCCTAAAGGATATCAGTCCTGACTATTCATTGGAAAGACTGATGCTGAAGCTGAAACTCCAATACCTTGGCTACCCAATGCAAAGAACCGACTCATTGGAAAAGTCTCTGATGCTGGGAAAGATTGAAGGCAGGAGGAGAAGGGAACAACAGAGGACAAGATGGTTGGATGGCATCACCAACTCAATGGACATGAGTTTGAGTAGGTTCCAGGAGTTGGTGATGGACAGGGAAGCCTGGTGTGCTGCAGTCCATGGGGTCGCAAACAGTTGGACAGGACTTAGTGACTGAACTGACTGATGCTACAATTGGGATTCACAGGTGGCTCAGTGGTAAAGAACCCACCTGGCAATGTAGACATCTCTGGAGCCACCATTTTGATCCCTTTTGGAGAAGATCCCCTGAAAGAGGAAAAGGCAACCTAATCCAGTATTCTTACCTGAAAAAAAAAAAAAAATCCTATGGACAGAGGAGCACAGCAGGCTGCAGCCCATGGGGGTGCAAAGAGTTTGACAGGGCTGAGCCACTGAGCATGTACACATGCTATAATTGCCCAATGCATTCTTACTATTATTACATTGCATAAATAGTCATATCTTGGATCAATTTTAAAAAATATATTGTATTTTAACTTTATTCTTTCCCTGATAATTTTTCTTTATTTACACCTGAGTTACAGACCTATATAATTTCACCTTAAATATGTTATTTTAATATATATTGCAGGATATGTCTGCCGGTGATGAATTTCCTCCATTTCTGTTTCCCCCAGAAAGTCTTCTACTTCATTTTGGAGGGAAAATTTTGCTGAGTGTAAAACGGAAGTTTGTGTTTATTCATTTTTCTTTCATTGCTTTAACCATTTCACTCAATGTCTTCTAGATTTCATAGTTTCTGATGTGAAGTTTGATGTAATTCTTAGCCTTGCTTCTAGGTTAGTAAGGTTGAATCCTCCCACCTTACCTCCTACTCTTTGGTTGGCTTCTTGTAGGATTTCCACTTGGTCTTAATTTCCTGTTGTTTTAGTATACCAACAGTACAATTTCCGTTGTTTAGTATACTTAATCCCTAAGTATAGATTTTGTGGGCAACTACCCTGTTTGGTGGTCTTCACAGGTGGCTCAGTGGGTAAAGAGTCCACCTGCAATGCAGAAGATGTAGACAACATGCGTGCAATCCCTGAGTGGCAGAGTTGGAGACCACTGAAGCGACTGACATGCACTCACACAATCTACTTGATGTTCTTTAGAGACCAGAGTCCTGAATCTGTGATTTGGTGTTTTTCTATTTTGGAAAATTCTTTGATATTATTTCAGTACCTTTTTCCTGTCTTGTTATTTTTTCTCCTGTTATGTCAAGTACACGTTACCCTTTGGGAATTGTCCCAAAGCTCTTGCATTTTCTGTTCATTATTATTCCCCTATTAGTTTCTTTTGCACTTCAATGTGGAAAGTTTCTATTGACATTTCTTCCAGGTTACCTATCATTTCTTTGGCCGTGGTCAATCCGTTGATGAACTCATCAAAAGCGTTCTTCATGTCTGTTATAGTGTTTTTGATTTGAAGAATTTTCCTTTTAGTTTCTTCCTTTTCCCATTAATGTTCTTGGTATATGAAGCATGGTTTTTCAATGTGTTAGGCAATCCATCACTTGTGTCATATCTGTTTCTGATGCTTGTTTTGTTTATTCACAGACATGCAATTTGGTGGAAATTTATTGTCGAAAGTCAAATGTGATGTTTTGGATAACTGGCATTGTGGTAAATAGTGCTTTAGTGTAAAGTTTTATGCTACTCTGGCTAGGAGTTGGGCTATGGTTAACATGTGCTATTGCTGTAGCTGCCAACGGTTTCAATGCCCTCTATTACCTTTGCTTTTTTACTCCCTTGTTGTCTTTGAATTAATTAAGAACTATTCCTTAGACTCTGTGTCTTGCAGCTTTTTTTTTTTTTATCTGTGAACCACTGTTATTACTGGAGCCCTGCTGTTTTGATGATAAAGTCTGTGAGAGTAGAAATTTCCTGCAATCATACTTAATTACCTGACTTTTAGGGGCCCTATGACCTTTACTAAGGTCTCTTAGCTTTTTGATCTGCTTAATTGAGACAGAAAAGCTGGTAGGGGCTTAAGTCAGGGGAACTCTCTTCCCTCTGGTGGGATTATGTGTGTGTGCCAAGTCCCTATGAACTGTAGCTGCCAGGCTCCTCTGTCAATGGGACTCTCCAGGTAAGAATACTGGAGTGGATTGCCATGCCTTCCTCCAGGGGATCTTCCCAACCCAGGGATGGAACCCATGTCTCTTGCATCTCCTGTACTGGCAGGTGGGTTATTTACCACTAGCACCACCTGGGACACCTTCTGATGGATTAGGCTCTAGTAGTGTCTTTTTATTGGTTAGTAAGCCTTTGTTTTGGAAAAAAAACACTGAGCATATCTAGCAAAGTTTATTTTCCTATCTTTCTGCCACAGCCAAGAGCAAAATTATTAGCTCTTTACTTTCAGAAACTGATGGGGTTCCCAGAGGTAAGATCCATGAAAGGGTGAAGATTTCTCTTAGAATGTGACCCTCAGGAGTTTCCCTCAGAAAGTCTACTCTCAGCCTTACAGGAATTGATTATAGTTACTTTTAGCTGTTTCTTTGTTTACGGTTCTCTCTCTTTTGCTTCATCTTGGGCTTCCCCAGTGACTAATTGGGTACAGAATCTGCCTGCAATGCAGGAGATGCAGAAGATAGGAGTTTGATCCCTGGGTCAGGAAAATCCCCTAAAAAGGAAATGGCAACCCACTCCAGTATTCTTGCCTGGGAAATTTCATGAACAGAGGAATCTGATGGGCTACAATCCACTGGGTCACAAAAGAGTGGGACTTGACTGAGTAACTAAAGCAACAACAAAAAGTTCAACTTGGGCATGACTGTAATTACTTGCTTCCAGATTTCAAGATCTTTATTTGCCCTGTGACTTCACTTCTCTGGCAGATCCTGGAAAAGTTACTGATTTTCAAATTATTCAGTGTCTTTTCTTCTTTTTGAAGGACCAGACTGGTAACTTTCAAATACTTAACATGCTAGGAGCTAGAAACCAGATATTTGTTACATTTTAAAAATCTGAACATTCATTTCTTTTACCTGAATATTTTGACCCATTTCTAAGCAACGGAATTGGTGATATTTTAGAATTTTCAGTGTACTATCTCTGCTTATATACTGCCTGGTCTGCCTGATCTTTTGTGATTATTATGCTTTTTTTAGTTAACGGTTAATTATTTTTCATTGTTGTAATTTTCTCCTTCAATAATTTCATAGATCTATATTGCATATCATTTCCATACTTTTAAGGCATGTATCACTAAGCCACCAAATTGAAAACTGACTGGTAACTATACACTCCTTTTGCATAAAAGTAATGTTTTGTAACTGTATATGCTTCCATTTGCTATCAGCTTAGCTTAATATGTATTTTTTTTTTCCAATGAGTCAATTCTTCACATGAGGTGGCCAAAGTACTGGAGTGTCAGCTTTAGCATCATTCCTTCCAAAGAAATCCCAGGGCTGATCTTCAGAATGGACTGGTTGGATCTCCTTGATGCTGGGAGGGATTGGGGGCAGGAGGAGAAGGGGACGACAGAGGATGATATGGCTGGATGGCATCACTGATTCGATGGACGTGAGTCTGAGTGAACTCCGGGAGTTGGTGATAGACAGGCAGGCCTGGCGTGCTGGGGTCGCAAAAAGTCGGAGACGACTGAACGACTGAACTGAACTGAATATGTATTTTATTCCATAGATCTAAGTCCTGCCTTTCTAAACTCTAATAAATACTTCATGTTTACACAATTATGATTTAGACTTTTCAGATATTTAGTTCTTTATATGCTCTTCACCGCTGTTTGTATATGGGAAAATCCTCATCAGTTCACTTGTGCAATGCATTGTTTGTCTACAAGTTTAGATATTTTATTTTTGGGGGGAGAGGATCTTTTATTCAACCATCATAATTTATTTTGATGTTGAATTTTCATTTTTGTCTATTTCTTCTCATAGAACTTGCAAAAAAAAAATCAATTTTCCCAAATTGGCAAATGAACATAGATACATGTAGCTTCCATGTTTGTTTACTTCTTTGTGTTAGAATTTCATTACAGTTGTGATTTGGTAAGTCATTACTGTCAGATACTGTAGATTTCAAAAAGATGCCTTTCAAGCAACTATTTATACTATTAAGCAGGAGAGTTGTCTGAATAACCTAACCTACCATTATTGGAAATAAAAATTATTTTTCCTCATTGATAAATAAGAACTTAAGAGACAATATTAGTACAGACGCATTTGTGTGTGTGTATATATATATATACACACACACACATATATATGTATGTATATGTACTTGAAGACCATCCATTATTTAGGACAATTATCGTAGGTAATTAAAGATAAATGAAATGATAATGATATTATTAGTAGTAGTTTAAGCAGTAACAGCGACAAACAAAGCAGAAAGATATTTTGTGGTATTACTTAGAACTTTGAAACTTAAAAAGACAATATATATAGCAGAAAAAATATAATGTGAATATGATAGAAATATAATAAGCAATTTTCCATTTTGACAAATGGTTCATTGATGATAAAATAATTTGTTTTATCTTCAGAATGGTACTATGAGATGGGTACAGAGGTTCTCTCTATTTACTATACAGAATAAATAAATTTTGAAAGTTAATGCATTTTACTCAGTATTATACAACTAATTAATGGTGGAGCTGCCATAAGAATCTAGAAAATCAATGTCCATTTTGTGTTACATTTGTAACTTGTAAAGACAAATGGAGAATTTAAATGGACCCATAAAACATTTAAAATAATTATGTGGCAACACAATACTTTAATTCTGCTAACCAATGTGGAGGTTTTATGTGTTGTATTTTCTGGCCAATAATTAATTAGAGTCAAGTTTGTTATTTTTTATTACAGGACTGAGAATTTCCTCAGTTATCTGTCTGTCCTAAGCTTTTGGTCATCCTGAGATTAGACTGAATTTATGATCCTGCTGCTGCTGCTGCTAAGTCGCTTCAGTCATGTCCGACTCCGTGCGACCCCATAGACGGCAGCCCACCAGGCTTCCCCGTCCCTGGGATTCTCCAGGCAAGAACACTGCAGCGGGTTGCCATTTCCTTCTCCAGTGCAGGAAAGTGAAAAGTGAAAGAAAGTCGCTCAGTCGTGTCCGACTCTTAGCGACCACACGGACTGCAGCCTAGCAGGCTCCTCAGTCCATGGGAGTTTCCAGGCAAGAGTACTGGAGTGGGTTGCCAGTGCCTTCTCCGATTTACGATCCTAGTAATTATTATTTAAGAGTAGGGACAAACTATAGGTACTTGTACTAATAAAAAGGAATAGATATATTTTTACACAGTTGTATAAGTTGTGAACTACAGAACACTCATGATTTTTAAAAGTTTCAATTCAATCATTTAAAAAATTTAAATATCAAATCAGAAATTAATCAGAGGGATACTGTTAATGATTGAAATATTATGAATTTTATGTCATATCATTGAAATATTTTTAACCATGATTTTCCTCTATACATGGATATATGAACTCTGTCCTTGAATATATACCATACACTGGAAACTGACAAGTATACAAGAGGGAGCACGTTTTTAAAAATAAAACAAAACTACTTTACTGAGAAATACTGAGTTGACAAATTGAAACGATTATTGTCTCTGAGTGCTAAAATCCAAATGATTTGCAGTATCCCATAAATGTATGATGTTGTTGGCTGTACTTATAAAATGTACCATTTGATTCACTTTCTTTATACTTTCTTTATGATATTTATATCTCCTTAGGGGCAGACTTTTATAAAGCAATTTTTATGAAAGCTGTGAAGAGGTCTTTAACTTTTTTCCAATCATAAACTTTTAAAAAGTGGCAGCACATATGGCATTAAGTTTTTATAAAAGAATTCACTTGGAAGATTATAATTTTCTCCTATTGAATAGGTTGTGATAAATTCCAAGACAAGATATACTCATTCATATTTTTAAAATCTGCTTTATTTCATATTGAAACATTTTATTTTTTTAATTTAATTTTATTTTTTAACTTTACAATATTGTATTGGTTTTGCCATATATCAACATGAATCTGCCACAGGTATACACGTGTTCCCCATCCTGAACCCTCCTCCCACTTCCCTCCCTGTACCATCCCTCCGGGTCGTCCCAGTGCACCAGCCCCAAGCATCCAGTATCGTGCATCAAACCTGGACTGGCGATTCGTTTCATATATTATATTACACATGTTTCAATGCCATTCTCCCAAATCGTCCCACCCTCTCCCTCTCCCACAGAATCCAAAAGACTGTTCTATACATCTGTGTCTCTTTTGCTGTCTCGTATACATGCATATTGAAGCATTTTAATGTTACATATACATATTGACATTAGAAATAAAACAATGACCAGAATGGTTTTCCATACTAAGTAGATTTTATTTTATGTATAGTTTTCTAATTCTGTTCTTATTGGGTTCTCCTGAAATGCAACACTGATAAAGTAAATTAAAAATCAAAGAAAAGAAAAAAATATGTAGTTTGTTCTGTATAATTTTTCTACCTCTCATTTGTTTATACACAGCATAATCCTTTTGTATTCTTCCCTTTGAATACAAAGGAATAAAATTCTTCTTTCAACTCCTTCCAACAACATTTCAAGTATAGTCAAAATTTCTTAAAGAGACGAGCTTTTCTTACAAGTCCTCTTTTTATAAAGCAATAATAACAGAGAAAAGTTTGGCTCAGTACCTGTGATAATTTAAATAACCCTTTCTCATGTTGGGTGCTTTACTATAATAAAAGCCTACCACTGTGAATCAATTTCCCAAGTGGAGGGAAAATTAAAAAAAAAAAAAGCCTGATTGAAAAGGACAACAACAAAACCAACCAAAACTAAATCATTCTGGGAAAACATATGTTGTGAGATTTCTTCTAATCCATTCTCAGTCAAGAGCATATATCATA
Source organism: Bos grunniens (assembly GCF_055505025.1). NCBI lineage: Eukaryota > Metazoa > Chordata > Mammalia > Artiodactyla > Bovidae > Bos > Bos grunniens. The sequence continues at coordinate 19,699,556 of NC_141184.1, read as the reverse complement.
CTTCTTAGGGGAAAAGGAGGATTCAAGATAAACATTTTTTCTGATTATTCTCACCCTACAAGGAAAAACAAAGATTATTTCATTCTACAAACAATCAAATTTCTATATAAAGAAATTCAAAATAACAAAAACATGCTTGAATACATCATTTAAGAGAAAATATTCTATTGTGTTCAAAATGATGGCTTCATTTTCTTTCACTCAAATATGAGGCCATACACTGCTCTGTCTTTAGGCATCTTGAAGCTAAACATTTATGCAAAACTTTTCTTAAGTTATGAAGGGAGATAATTAAAATCTTTGGAGAATTTAGTAAAATATTTTAGATGAATGCAGCTACCAAGATGTTTTCCTTAGCTGTAAATTTTGATACAGCAATTATGAAGGTCTCATTTTATAAATCTGAGAGGGCATTTTGTTTTCTTGCTTTTATCTTTTAAATAATAAGTGATTAGCTATTTAAAATCATTTGGTATTTATGAAAAATACTATCCTTTAGGCAGAAATGATTAAAGGACTTATATTAAAAAGGTCAAGAAAGCATAGCCAAATTCTTCCTCCTAAAACAATAAGAACAAAGAAATCTCAAGGTCCACCCTTACGATAACTATGAAACATTTAATCTATGAAAATTAATATTTCTATCTATTTATTACAGATACTAGATGTTTAAGAATCTTGGACCTTCATTCTAGGATTAAGCTGTATAATTGTATTTTTAAATATATGTTTTAAAAGAAATTGAAATAGACATTTAAAATTTAAAGGCAATAAAGCTACCATATAAGAACATAGTGCTCTATCCCCCCAAATATTTTAAGTGTTCTCAAAATTGACATAAGCTAAGTATATATTATTTTATATAATGCTTTTAAAGTATTTATAGGAAATTGTACAATTCACTAGAGAAATCATGTAATGCAATATAATCATCTCAAGTGGAAAGTGTAATTATTTGTACATATTTCTAAATATTTGTTTCCTGGTTGGTTGCAGTATGTACCAGTTTTAGGCACAGTTCATTGAAACTTTAGTGAATGCTGCTATTATTTCAAATGAAAAAAAAATATTTTGGTCATTAGAAATAGTGTCAAAATTTTGTTACAAACATGTTGCAGAAAAGATAACTCTAGAGACCAATTCCAAGATCCTTTCTTCATAAGGATGTTTACAATAAAAAAAAAACTTTAGATAATTACTATTGGATTAGAAACAAAGGGAAAATATATTTGAATAAAATAATAACACCAGTAGTTGACAGTTACTTGGTTTGCTAGTCACTATATTCTCAGAAGTCTTCATACCATTAAATTTATCAAAATATTGCAAACTATTTCACAAGGATGATTTGGAATAATTGTTATTTGTCTGAAACCCTGTAAACAAAGATTGGAAAAATGGCAGGAATCATTAAATACCATAGATGTCTAAAGATACATGCACCCCTATGTTCATAGCAGCTCTATTCACAATGGCCAGGACATGTAAACAGCTTAAATGTCCATCAACAGGTGAGTGGGTAAAAAAGATGTAGTATATATATACAATGAAATGCTACTCAGCCATAAAATAATGCCACTTGCAGCAAGATGGATGCAACTAGAGATTATCATACTAAATATAAGTCAGAAAGTGAAAGACAAATACTATATGATATTTTACATGTGGAATAAAATATAACACAGATGAACAGAAACAGAATCAGGGACATAGAGAACAGGCTAGTGGTTTCCAAGAGTTAGGGGTTTTGGGGAGGAAGTGGAAGGTTGGGTTAGCAGATGTAAGCTTTTATATACAGAATGTATAAACAACAAGGTCCTACTATGTAGCAAAGAGAATTATATTCAATATCTTATAATGAAACATAATGGAAAAGTATATTAAAAAGATTGTATATATATGTGTGTGTATATATATATACACACACACACATATGCATAACAGAATCACTTTGCTGTTTGTTGTAGGAACACAACACTGTAAATCAACTATCCTTCAAAAAAGCTCAAGAGAAAAATAAAGAATTATAGACATCTAAATTCAGATTAAAATTCCCTCTGTGTGAACACAGCCCTGTTCCTGCATGAGAGACTGAAATAGGATGTGTCCTGGCACTTATTCTAGTTGCTGAAATACAATATCTTCTATAGTAGGAAGAGTGTGTTTCAGTTTTAAAACTCTGTTCAAATACCTCTGCTAAACCAATACTAAGAAGTTGTCTTTGCAATTTTTAATAAAGAATTACACCTCGAAGTATGTTGTTATCATCTAAGAAGCTTTTGATTGTTTCAGAATATGATATATAGGCCCATTTTTTAAAATTCCAATTTCAAATTAAAAGAACAAGGCTTACACACACTTGAAAGAGATACATGTTTCTATTTGTGTATTATGTGTCAAAATATTAGTATTTGGATTTAAATATATTTTGCTGCTTCTCTAATCCATAATTATAATATCTTACTTATTACAATTAGAGATAAGTTACCTTTTCTAACATGGCTCAAGAAAATTGGGAAAGGGGGATATTTTCCATTTCACATGAGGATGACTGAGAGTTCATCACTGACATATGAGTGATATGTTGGAAGACAAGTGAGTTTACCTCTTCGATGCTGAAATTATTTATTTATTTATTTATCTATTTATTTTTCCTTCCACCATGACAGAGAGTTAAGCCTACCAGGACAATCCAATTCTCAAATCTATTGCAAACTTCCACGGTTATTCTTCCATCAAATCCTTCCCATCTTTAACTAACTTCAATATTTCTGTCTTCCGTGATTCCAGCTCCATTTCTCCAAACCCTTGAACCCCTTTCCCTTGATTGGCTGACACACCCATGGTTGTTCTTCATGATATCACTGAAACACAAGTTTTCCACAATCCAACTCTGCCCTGGGAAATGGTCTATATCTCACAACACAGAGGCTGGACTATAATTTTGAGATGGGAAGTGAATACTATATCTCTCACACCGTAACATTTACCACAGTGCTAAAAAAAAAAACCAAAAAACAAAAAACAGTATAGTATTTGAAAGAATCATCTCAGCTATAATTTTGTTTAGCATATGTGTGCTTTCACTCTATGTTCTAGACACTGGTGGTAATCCTGGATTCTAGTAAATCATAGTTTAGAATATGAATTTATGTGCATATGCAAGTAAAAACTTCTTATTTAAACATAAAAAAGTGATCACATTCTTTTCAAATCTATCTATGTACATATGTACACTGCTGCTGCTGCTGCTAAGTCGCTTCAGTCGTGTCCGACTCTGTGTGACCCCAGAGACGGCAGCCCACCAGGCTTCCCCGTCCCTGGGATTCTCCAGGCAAGAACACTGGAGTGGGTTGCCATTTCCTTCTCCAATGCATGAAAGTGAAAACTGAAAGTGAAGTCGCTCAGCCCTGTCTGACTCTTAGCGGTCCCAGGGACTGCAGCCTACCAGGCTCCTCTGTCCATAGGATGTTCCAGACAAGAGTACTGGAGTGGGGTGCCATTGCCTTCTCCGACATATGTACACATTTACATGTAAATCAGACACAAAGAAAGATAAGCTCAGTTCAGATGAGTTCAGTTGCTCAGTCGTGTCCGACTCTTTGTCACCCCATGGGCTGCAGCACACCAGGCTTCCCTGTCCATCACCAAATCCTGAAGCCTACTCAAACTCATGTCCATTGAGTCTGTGATGCCATCCAACCATCTCATCCTCTGTCATTCCCTTCTCCTTCTGCCTTCAATCTTTCCCAGAATCAAGATCTTTTCCAATAAGTCAGTGCTTTGCATCAGGTGGCCAAAGTATTGGAGTTTCAGCTTCAGTATCAGTCCTTCCAATGAATATTCAGAACTGATTTCCATTTAGGATTGAAAGATTTGATCTCCTTGAGAGTCACCAAGTGACTCTAAAGAGTCATCTCCAACACCACAGTTCAAAAGCATCAATTCTTCGGTGCTCAGCTTTCTTTATAGTCCAATTCTCACATCCATAAATGACTACTGGAAAAACCATAGCTTTGATTAGATGGACCATTGGCAAAGTAATGTCTTCACTTTTTAATATTCTATCTGGCTTGGTCATAGCTTTTCTTCCAAGGAGGAAGCATCTTTTAATTTTATGGCTGGAATCACCATCTGCCATTATTTGGAGCCCAAGAAAATAAAGTCTCTCACTGTTTCCATTGTTTCCCCATCTATTTGTCATGAAATGATGGGACTGGATGCCATGATATTCATGTTTTGAAAGTTGAGTTTTAAGCCAACTTTTTCACTCTCCTCTTTCACTTTCATCAAGAGGATCTTCAGTTCCTCTTCACTTTCTACCGTAAGAGTGGTGTCACATACACATCTGAGGTTATTTAAATTTTTCCTGGCAATCTTGATTCCAGCTTCTGCTTCATCCAGCCCAGTGTTTCTCATGATGTACTCTGCATATAAGTTAAATAAGCAGGGTGACAATATACAGCCTTGACGTACTCCTTTTCCTATTTGGAACCAGTCAGTTGTTTCATATCTGGTTCTAACTGTTGCATCTTTACCTGCATACAGACTTATCAGGAGGCAGGTCTGGTGGTCTGGTATTCCCATCTCTTGAAGAATTTTCCACAATTTCTTGTGATCCACACAGTCAAAGGCACTGGTATAATCAGTGAAGCAGTGATAGATGTTTTTCTAGAACTCTTTTGCTTTTTCAATGATCCAAAGGATGTTTCAATTTGATCTCTGGTTCCTCTGCCCTTTTTAAATCCAGCTTGAGCATCTGGAAGTTCTTGTTTCACATACTGTTGAAGCGTGGCTTGGAGAATTTTGAGCATTACTTTTCTAGCGTGTGAGATGAGTGCAAATGTGCAGTGGTTTTAACATTCTTTGGCATTGCCTTTCTTTGAGACTGGAATGAAAACTGACATTTTCCAGTCCTGTGACCACTGCTGAGTTTTCCAAATTTCCTGGGATATTGACTGCAGCACTTTAACAGCATCATCTTTTAGAACTTGAAATAGCTCGGCTGGAATTCCATAACCTGTGTTAGCTTTGCTTGTAGTGATGCTTTCCAATGTCCACTTGACTTCAGATTCTAGGATGTCAGGCTCTAGGTGAGTTATCACACAATCTTGGTTATCTGGGTCATTAAGAACTTTTTTGTATAGTTCTTCTATGTATTCTTGCCACCTTTCTCAATATTTTCTGCTTCTCTTAGATCCATACCATTTCTGTCCTTTATTGTGAGATGCAATCATATATTTATTTTATTATTTTCACCCTCAAAATTTATATAATGCATTTTTTGTATTTTTCCTTATATATGCAGACTTCTTATAAGATTACCTTGTGAATGATAGAATTTGCATTTTTGTATAAAATAATAGTATTATTAAAGATGACATTATTTTATGACTTCCCTTAATTCATCATTTTCTGATCATCTTTAATAAAACTAAAAGCAAACTTGTATATTTATGCCACTGAATTACATAAAGCAGGTCATTTCTAATGTTATATAATAGTGACATTTCTAATATTAAACAATTTTGTTTTCAATTTACACTGTTTGAAGTTCTATTTTTAAGCTATTCAAATAAGTCATAGCTAGAATACACATAACTATTTTTAATAGTTCAACCATCTTTCCAACATTGTAGACTCACACCTGTAATTCCTTAGTGATACTGGACAACATGTGTTTCACACAGATCTCAAATCTTAATGTTCTTCCCTCTCACACGTTTTCTTCTTGTCTGTTTCTTTTCATTGTAAACTGTATCTACCATACTCAGTAAACTTGTAAACCTACCTTGTCTGTATTCATAAGTCAATTTTGTTAGTACACCATTCAATTTAATTGGATCTCTGATCTGTAGCCAGAGAGCTTTTTCTAAAATAAAATCTTATTGTTACTTCTCTAGTTATCTCTAATACTTTGTCAAATCTAGCCCAAGGCTTGTAAGTCATTTGTAATAGTTATGGTATAGGTTGTGTTTGTGCTTAGTCACGAAGCTGTGCCCAACTCTTTAAGACCCCATGTATTGTAGCCCATGAGGTTCCTTTGTCCATGGGATTGTCCTGGCAAGAATACTGGAGTGGGTTATGATGCCCTCCTCCAGGGTACCTTCCCAACCCAGGGATCAAACTCAGGTCTCCTGCATTACAGGTGGATTCTTTACCATCTGAGCCACCAGGGAAGCCCATGAATACTGGAGTGGGTAGCCTATGCTTTCTTCAGGGGATCTTCCTGACCCAGGAACTGAACCAGGGTCTCCTGCATTCCAGGTGAATTCTTCATCAGCTGAGCTACCAGGGAAGCCCATGGTACCATGGTATAGACTATGATGTTGCATTAAATGTGTGTGTGCTAAGTCACTTCAGTCATATCTGACTCTGACAACCTATGGACTATGTTTTACCAGGCTCCTCTGTCTATGGGATTCTCCAAGCAAGAATACCCAGGATTGCCATGCCCTCCTCCAGGGGATCTTCCAACCCATGGATTGAACCCACATCTCGCATCTTCTGTATTGGCAGGCAGGTTCTTTACCACTAGCACCACCTGTGAAGCCCCATTGCATTAAATAGATTCCCCCCAAACAAACAATAAAGAGTAGTTGAAATGGTAGACATATTTCTCTTAGTTCTGGACCAGTCCTTTTTAAGGTAACTTGGTTCCTTTCATTACCCTGTCCAAATGCTTCTCCAACTTTTCCTTTATTTGCAATGTTTCAAGCAAGTTTCAGAGAGATGTTCCTATTCCAGACTGATGTTCTTATTCCAGGTGTGAAGGAAAGAAATTCTAGGGTTAATAATTTTCAGTGTAGGGAAATCATCTGAAATTGTCCATAGTTCTTTCACATTCCATTATCCTAAACTCAGCCTGCAACTGATAGTTAAATTAAATGAAAACAGTGATATAGAGTGTGTACATGGAAGTCCAGCTAAGAGTTGGGAAATTCTTTGTAAGGAAGAAGCAGAAACTGGATATTAAAGGAGAGTTAGCAGTTTTTACCTGGAGGAGGGCATGGAAACCCACTCCAGTATTTTTGCCTAGAGAATCCCCTTGGACAGAGGAGCCTGTCAGGCTACAGCCCATGGGGTCACAAAGATTCATACATGACTGCATGACTAAACAGCAATCTTTACCATACCATTAAATTCAATTAACTTCTCTTTCTCTCATATTCTGTGTTTCAGCCATTGTGATTCGTATCACTTTGCCCTAATTATCTTCATCTGTTCAATTCCTCCTGTTGGTCATGGTCTCTTTAGATTCCGTTACTTGTAACCAGGGATCACTTTCTAAATCATAGTGTTTCCGAAGGAAAAGCTATAGTCTTTTTGATTTATGATTTGCTTAATTTGTTTTTTCAAAGTCCTTTCTTTGTAAATATTTCTCTTTCAATAATTGAAGTATTTTTAATTATTGATAGTTTTACAAATTATCAGTATGAATATATGTGAATAACTTTTTTCTCAAAGCTAAAAAAGAATGTCAGCCTTTGTAATTCAGTATTCTATAAGGGCTGGAACATTTTACTAATCCCCTTTGCTAACTTTGTTCCAGTCATCCTGGTATTTATTTCTGGAATGAACAATTCTAAGATTGGATCTCTATTTTCTATCTTTCATAGATATGGCAACACTTATCCTCATATCTCTATTCTTTCCATTTGATTTTGTCAGATTCTCCTTTCAATTTTATCTTTCATTTTCTAATTTATGAATTCCTTAGTAAGATTTAAATTGAGCTGTAGTAATATTTAAACAGTTTTTCAGAAAAATCTGCCTTCTTATTTCTATAATAAAATATTTCCAAAGTTCTTTTCTTACTTTGATAATTCAAAGTCACATTCTTTTCTTTTGTCAGAGGGATTTTGTTCTATTGGCCTTGAACCACAATTTCCTACTTTTTACTTGTATTCAATTTAGTCTTTATCTGTGTCCTCACAGTTTTTGCCAATAGATGTATGTGGAATTACCATTGGAGTCTCTTCCTATTATATTGCTACTCAAACTACTTATTAAATACATGGGAGAATTAACAGAATGAAGTCCATAAATTGTAGCTCAAGACTCTGTCCAGTAAACATGGACTAGTATAGCTTTCCTTTGGATCTATTTTTTATTTTCCCTTACAATCCAGTTGCTGGCAACAAAAAAATAGATTATCTGAAATGTTAAAATCTATAATCTTTACTTCTACACAATTCTTTTCCATTCCCTAGACATTAACACAATTATTTTGGTGAGGAATATTCTTTCCTGTGTTCGGCATGCCAAGGATGATATCTGCTCTCCACCATCTTCCCAACTGCTCCTTCAGACTCAGGTGTACACATGCATTCATACACACACACACAAGCACTCACACGCACACTCTCTAATACACAGACACGTGCACTTGCATACCAACTTTCCCAGAGTGTCACAGTTTGTCTTTGGACATTTAAGAAAAGATTCTCATATTACACATATTGAATCAAATCATGTGCTAGGTACCATTAAAGGTAGTTTGAGTACAGCAATGAAGATAATAGTCAAAGATCTTTTTATCTAATATATCTCATATTCTAGAGATCTGATGGAGACAATACGCATAGCAAATATTATTATAAACTTGGTGAGAAGATCATACATATTCTAGAAACTGTAGACTGGAGCATCACATTTCTGAGGCTTTGTCAATTTAGAGGCTGGTCTGTATATTTTAAGAAAGACCAAACCCAAACTGGAAGGACTTGAGAGAGGTATACATGCAAATATGGGGCAGGGAATCTTTCAGATGGAGGGGAAGGCCAGTGCAGAGATATCCTGCATGTGAGAAAAAGCAAGCATGTCAGTGAGGATGCAGTGAACAGAGGGAGAGAACAGCAGAGGTATTGTCTGAAAGAGACTGAGAGGTTATGTTTACTAGAGGCTTCTGGGCATCATAAAGATTTTAGCTTGATTTTGAGTTCAGAGCTTTGTGTACTGGAGAGACATGATCTGACTTATGGGTCACCAGGATCCCTCTGGCTACTGTATTGAGAACAGACAATAGAGGACAGGGATGGGAGTAATGGAAATATTCAGAAGACAACTGCAACCATCCCCATCAGGGATGATAAAAACTCAACATTCACAAGAGGGTGGAATGAAAATTGTGAAGCAGGTTGAGTTCCTAATATACTTTGAAAGCAGAGATAACATGACTTCCTGAAATACTGAATGAGATGCTCTGAAAAAAGAAGGGAAGTTAATAATGTCCCTAAGATTTTGAGACCTAATGACTGGCAGTTTAAAGAAGCTGTTATCACTGAATGGAAGATGATTGTACACAGAAGTTAATTTTAAGAAAATATCTGAAATTCACACTGGAGCTTATTGGATTTAAAATTTGTGTGAGACATTCACTGTAGGTAAGTAACTGGATATGTGAGTATAGAGTTTATAAGTGTCTTGGCTAGTTCAGCCTATAATACCACAGACTTGGTGACAATAGAAATTTCTCACAGTTCTGGAGGCTGGAAGTCCAAGATCAAGGTGCCAACCATTCTGATGTTCTTGTTGAAGATCCTCTTCCTTTTTCTTTAACAGCTTTCTGAATATGTATCCACATGGCAGAGAAATAAATTTCCGTTGTGTCTTTTTTTATAATCACTCTAACAAGTCAATTTCCTCCTAAAGGCCATATCTCCAAATAACTTTATATTGGGGGTTATGTATTCAGCTGGACTCCTTGGACTACAAGGAGATTGAACCAGTCAATCCTAAAGGAAATCAACTGGGAATATTCATTGGAAGGACTGATGCTGAAGCTGAAGCTCCAATACTTTGGTCAGCTGAAGGGAAGAGACAACTCCTTAGAAAAGAGCCTGATGCTGGGAAAGATAGTAGGCAGGAGAAGGGGATGACAGAGGACAAATTGGTTGGATGGCATCACTGACTCAATGGACATAAGTTTGGCCAAACTCTGGCAAGCAGTGAAGGACAGGGAAGTATGGCATGCTCTAGTCCAGCAGGTGGCAAAGAGCCAGACATGGCTGAGCGACTAAACAGCAAACAACCACTAGATCTTTATTTACTGAACAACAGAAATGGGTTCAATATATTACTTTTGAAAAGGCTTAATTCAGTCCATAGAAATGAGTACAGGGAGGAGATATAATGCAAAATTTTCTATGGCTATTTCCCCATATCATGAACCACGTCTGTCTGCATTTATAGTCTTGGATAGATTCCTCCTCTTGAATCTGGCCTGGTCTTGTGGCTTATTTGTAACCAACAGAATGTAGCAAAAGTGATGGTGCATGACTTCAAGCCTAGATGAGAAGTCATAGTTTTCACTTGGATTTATTACAGCATTGGCTCTGGAGGAGGTCAACTACCATATAAGAAGTTTGAGTAACTTAAGTTTATTATGTTGTGAAGTGCGAGGTTGACACATGGAGAAAAAAGAAGGTCTGCCCAGCCTCGAGTAGGTCCAGCCGTACCAGCCCAGACTCCAAACGTGAGTGAAAAAGGTTTTTTAGGTGAAAAGTATAATTAAGCCTTCAGATGACACCAACTAGTCCTACTGACAGGTAACTGCAACTGCATTAAAAACCCCAAAATACAACTATTTAGTTGAGTCCAGTCAGCCAGTCTGAGCCAAGAGAGACAATAAATCTTATTTTTTCTTTTTTACCAAAATGTTTTGAAGTGATTTGTTATATGTCAAAGTCATCAGCATACATATAATACATAAATTCACATGTTGGAATGCAATCTACAAGACAGTAAATATAGAAAGAAACAAGTGAGCTAGGTACAGGGTTCCAAGCAATCTATAATAAAGTTATGGGAAAAGACAATGATTGGCAATAAATGAAGAAGCCAAGTTTTTAAAACTTTGAATCAAAATGAAAAGAATCATCAACTGTACTTTATACTGCTAAACAAATAATTTTATTCTGATTTGGAATTAACAACTGGACTATTACTTTGGGATTGAGAAATGAGTAGCATTGAAAAGAATGTCAAAATGCTTAATTTATTTGGTTTAAGTAAAAATAAAATAAAATGATTTGGGGGCAAAATTAAAGAAAAAATTTTACAGAGAAGTGGCAAAAAGTGAAGATCTGAATGACGGTTCTATTAATGTAATATTGATCGATTTCTGGAAGGAAATAATGCTGATCTATTCGGTGATCAACAATACCAAGAAGCTGTTGTTACTCCTATTGCTGAAGATGCCAAGGGATGAAAGAGCGTACTTTAAGGCCAGAGTTAAGTAGAATCATCAAAATTGCACCAGAATATCAGCACCAATGTAGAGAAAAGGTGGAGAATATTATCAAACTTTTTTCTACCCTCTAAAACTCCTTTCACTATTGTGTTCTGTTCCAAGGTTGCCTGAGAGATGTCAGTATGGACCAGCTCACAAGATGAAGAGCAAGCCAGGCAGGGAAGGGCAGAGGGCCAGGGGATGGAGTGGTGATGGATTCAGATGGGGAAAAAAAATTAATACATAAAGGAAACAAAAGTTTAATTAACTAAAGGAAGTAATGACAACAAGTAAGATTTGTATGCTTTTCGAGCCCAATAATTGATGCCAACTCTATATAATAACCAAATGATTTTGAAAGTACTACATTTTTAAAGGTCTATTCTAGGGGTGTTTTGAGATACTATTTTTGAATACAATTTTGAAATAATTATTTCTCTACTTTTCTTACCCTCATTAGTCACGAGAATATGTGTTGCCACTTTGACAAGTAAAACTGATATGACAAGGTGAACATAATGTTCAATTTTCTTTTTTAATTCCAAATAAGAAAAGTGCCTAAGGGAGTAGGAAATTGTGCTTTTGTTATAATAATACATTAGCGTCAGACTAGAAGTCAAGAAAGGAATCTACCTAGGGAATATGGAATTTGTGTTTGGGCTCCATAGAAGCTGAAAGGAAATATAAACTGTTGGTTACCACAAGAAGGTGCTTTTGTTTTTATGAGTGCATATAACTGTGTTGAGGGTATGGCACACAAACTGTTGCCTTTCATGTGAATCTAGCACATCAACTGTATGAAGGAGGCATGCTTACATGAGATTTTTCATTAAGAGATTCAAGCCATAATGTTTTCTTCTCAGTAGAAGCATGAAAAGTGTCCGAGATTCTTTACCCTCTGAGCCACCAGGGAAGCCCAGTAAATGGCCTCTGCTGCTGCTGCTGCTAAGTCGCTTCAGTTGTGTCTGACTCTGTGCGACCCCATAGACGTCTGGCAGCCCACCAGGCTCCCCTGTCCCTGGGATTCTCCAGGCAAGAACACTGGAGTGGGTTGCCATTTCCTTCTCCAGTGCATGAAAGTGAAAAGTGAAAGTGAAGGCGCTCAGTCGTGTCCGACTCTCAGCGACCCCATGGACTGCAGCCTACCAGGCTCCTCCATCCATGGGATTTTCCAGGCAAGAGTACTGGAGTGGGGTGCCATTGCCTTCTCCGGTAAATGGCCTCAGTGAACCCCAACTTCTTTCTTGTACTTACTCAATCATAAAAACATCTTAGCTAAACACTGAATATATAGTTCCTCACAATTATGATGGGACTTTCCTGGTGGCTCAGACAGTAAAGAATTAACCTGCGATGGGGGAGACAAGCGTTCAGTCCCTGGGTGGGGAAGATCCCCTGGAGGAGGGCATGACAACTCACTCCATTATCCTTGCCTGGAGAATCCCACGGGCAGAGAAGCCTGGCGGGCTACAGTCCATGGGGTTGCAAAGAGTTAGACAGGACTCAGCAATTAACACTTTCACTTTCACTTACACGTTTCTGCTAGTTATCCCCATATGCTTAACTCTCACATTTAAAGTAGGTTCCTTGTGGGTTCTGTTTTTAAATAATAGAGAAGCAAAGTAGCAGTTTAAAAGGATGTGTGTGCACTTACAATACAGATTTCCTGAATTGGAATGAACAGTTATGCACCCTCAAAATAGAGAGGCATTTACTTAACTTTTATAAGGAAAAAGAAGTTTGACATGCGAATATGTTTAAGGAATTTTAAGGCAATAGTAAAGTCTGAGTGAACCAAGACGAGATTAATAAGAACAAAATGTTTCTGCACCATGTATTTTGTAGCTTATTTTAAATTCTGAATTGATGTCACTTTTCCATAGTTCACGTAAACCAAGAAGTTTTAGAAACTTACACTTGTTTCAAAATGACTACTTTTATAGGGATTTTTTTCTTAGACTTATGAACTCTAAAATACAAGTTATGACAGCATATATTTCCTTTCTTTCAGGCCTGTACAGTGTAGTATTTAAACATATTGCTATTAAGTATAACTATTTTTCCTCGTACTTAAGAGTGTGATGTAAAAAATATTTCAAATACAAAACATATGCAAGGTACTGACAAGGATTGATTCGGTTTATAAAGAAAAATATACAGCTTTTCTAACGTTTCATTTTCTAAAAGAAAACACAATGATGTCATTTCTTTCTATTATGTATAAATGCAAAAAGGGGTTGGTTTTTTATAGATAATCTACTTCATGCAAAATTTATTCAATTTGCAAATTATCAGAAACAATTATATTTAGAGCATTATATGCAATGACTTTTAAAATAGTGTCAGAAATCTCAGTATGGAAACCTAACACTATATATAATACCCAATTATCCATAGCTGTGAAAAAATTACTAACCAAGTACAACCAACTTGATTTCTTTTATCTCAAAGTAATACATTAAAAAAAATTTTTTTTTTTTACTTTACAATGTTGTATTGGTTTTGCCATACATCAACCTTAATCCACCACGGGTGTAATATTTTTATTTATAAACAGCATGTTATATTTAAAGACAGAAAGCAGGCTTTTAAAATAAAATCCCTGTAAAAGTGATAGAGACATTGAAATCATTTTCCATTTTGTATATGAAAAAGAGAAATACTAGAAAATCAAGAAACGCTATTATGCCAAATAGAATGAGAAAGCTCAAATTCACACACATGGATTTTAGTGCATAATGACATGACAATGAATTAAGAGAGCTGAAAAACTATTTCAATTTTGAATGTGATTTAACAAAGGTAAATTGTTTAGTTACATGTTTTTAGCTAAAAATATTTTCCATCCCTGACTAGAGCTGGCAACACTCAAAAAACATAGAAGAAGAAAGAAAAATAAAATTGTAAAGCATATAAAAATTATGGGCAGTCGTTCTTTTCAAAGACATAATGTTTTCTTAATATAGCAGACATCATTCTCTTTCTACTCACTAAAACTAGTATTTTAGGAATGTCAGTAATCTTTCAATAGTCACTTAAAAATCTGTCACTTAACAATGCTAGCACATATTTTATTTGACAGACCAAAATTTATTTGAAGGCTTTTAAAAGTCCTAAATATTTACCTTTGTATTCCACACACAAGTATATTTGGATAAATATGGTCTAGAAGTAGTTATTCAAAAAAGCTTAACTAATCATAATGTTTATGTGTCCAGAGTTTTGGCATAAACTGTGATTAAAATATGTAAATATTTTAACAATGAAAATTTCATAAGGGATATACCTCACTTATGCATCTTTCCTTATCACATTATTGGAGGAAGTATCAGCTTACTTTTCTATATTTCATCTACCTTGATTCTTCATATATTGCATTTCTTTAACATAAGTGCATACATCACAGTGGAACATTGTTTAAATTATTGCTTTTTTTCTCATGAGTTTAACTTGTTCTTGCAAAAACGTGATTTTATTTTTTAAATTTTTTTAAAATTTTATTTTATTTAACTTTAAAATATTGTATTGGTTTTGCCATATATCAAAATGAATCTGCCAAAGGTATACATGTGTTCCCCAACCTAAACCCTCCTCCCTCCCCATACCATGCCTCTGGGTCGTCCCAGTGCACCAGCCCCAAGCATCCAGTATCGTGCATCGAACCTGGACTGGTGACTCATTTCATATATGATATTATACATATTTCAATGCCATTCTCCCAAATCATCCCACCCTCTCCCTCTCCCACAGAGTCCAAAAGACTGTTCTATACATCAGTGTCCCTTTTGCTGTCTCGTATACTGGGTTATTGTTACCATCCATCTAAATTCCATATATATGTGTTAGTATACTGTATTGGTGTTTTTCTTTCTGGCTTACTTCACTCTGCATAATAGGCTCCAGTTTCATCCACCTCATTAGAACTGATTCAAATGTATTCTTTTTAATGGCTGAGTAATACTCCATTGTGTATATGTACCACTGCCTCTTATCCATTCATCTGCTGATGGACATCTAGGTTGCTTCCATGTCCTGGCTATTATAAACAGTCCTGCGATGAACATTGGGGTACACGTGTCTCTTTCAATTCTGGTTTCCTCAGTGTGTATGCCCAGCAGTGGGATTGCTGGATCATAAGGCAATTCTATTTCCAGTTTTTTAAGGAATCTCCACACTGTTCTCCATAGTGGCTGTACTAGTTTGCATTCCCACCAAAAGTGTAAGAGGCTTCCCTTTTCTCCACACCCTCTCCAGCATTTATTGCTTGTAGACTTTTGGATTGCAGCCATTCTGACTGGCGTGAAATGGTATCTCATAGTGGTTTTGATTTGCATTTCTCTGATAATGAGTGATTTGAGCGTCTTTTCACGTGTTTGTTAGCCATCTGTATGTCTTCTTTGGAGAAATGTCTATTTAGTTCTTTGGCCCATTTTTTGATTGGGTCATTTGTTTTCTGGAATTGAGCTGTAGGAGTTGCTTGTATATTTTTCAGAGTAGCCGTTTGTCTGTTGCTTCATTTGCTATTATTTTCTCCCATTCTGAAGGCTGTCTTTTCACCTTGCTTATAGTTTCCTTTGTTGTGCAGAAGCTTTTAAGTTTAATTAGGTCCCATTTGTTTACTTTTGCTTTTATTTCCAATATTCTGGGAGGTGGGTCATAGAGGATCCTGCTGTGATATATGTCGGAGAGTGTTTTGCCTATGTTCTCCTCTATGAGTTTTATAGTTTCTGGTCTTACATTTAGATCTTTAATCCATTTTGAGTTTATTTTTGTGTATGGTGTTAGAAAGTAGTCTAGTTTCATTCTTTTACAAGTGGCTGACCAGTTTTCCCAGCACCACTTGTTAAAGAGATTGTCTTTAATCCATTGTATATTCTTGCCTCCTTTGTCAAAGATAAGGTGTCCATATGTGCATGGATTTACCTCTGGGCTTTCTGTTTTGTTCCATTGATCTATATTTCTGTCTTTTTGACAGTACCATACTGTCTTGATGACTGTGGCTTTGTAGTAGAGCCTGAAGTCAGCCAGGTTGATTCCTCCAGTTCCATTCTTCTTTCTCAAGATAGCTTTGGCTATTTGAGGTTTTTTGTATTTTCATACAAATTGTGAAATTATTTGTTCTAGCTCTGTGAAGAATACCGTTGGCAGCTTGTTAGGGATTGCATTGAATCTATAAATTGCTCTGGGTAGTATACTCATTTTCACTATATTGATTCTTCCAATCCATGAACATGTTATATTTCTCCATCTATTAGTGTCCTCTTTGATTTCTTTCACCAGTGTTTTATAGTTTTATATATATAGGTCTTTAATTTCTTTAGGTAGATATATTCCTAAGTATTTTATTCTTTTCGTTGCAATGGTGAATGGAATTGTTTCCTTAATTTCTCTTTCTATTTTCTCATTATTAGTGTATAGGAATGCAAGGGATTTCTGGGTGTTGATTTTATATCCTGCAGCTTTACTCTATTCATTGATTAGTTCTAGTAATTTTCTGGTGGAGTCTTTAGAGTTTTCTATGTAGAGGATCATGTCAACTGCAAACCGTAAGAGTTTTACTTTTTCTTTTCCAATTTGGATTCCTTATATTTCTTTTTCTGCTCTGATTGCTGGGGTCAAATCTTCCAAACTATGTTGACTAGTAATGATGAAAGTGGGCACCCTTGTCTTGTTCCTGACTTTAGAGGAAATGCTTTCAATTTTTCATCATTGAGGATAATGTTTGCTGTGGGTTTGTCATATGTAGCTTTTATTATGTTGAGGCATGTTCCTTCTATTCCTGTTTTCTGGAGAGATTTTTTATCATAAATGGATGTTGAATTTTGTCAAAGGCTTTCTCTTCATCAAGTCTATGCCCCAACCAGTAACGCTGAAGAAGCTGAAGTTGAATGGTTCTATGAAGACCTACAAGACGTTTTAGAAAAATCACCCAAAAAAGATGTCGTTTTCATTATAGGGGACTGGAATGCAAAAGTAGGTAGTCAAGAAACACCTGGAGTAACAGGCAAATTTGGCCTTGGAATATGGAATGAAGCAGAGCAAAGACTGATAGAGTTTTGCCAAGAAAATCACTGGTCATAACAAACACCCTCTTTCAACAAAACAAGAGAAGACTCTATACATGGACATCACCAGATGGTCAATACCGAAATCAGATAGATTATATTCTTTGCAGCCAAAGATGGAGAAGCTCTATACACTCAGCAAAAACAAGACCAGGAGCTGACTGTGGCTCAGACGATGAACTCCTTATTGCCAAATTGAGACTGAAAATGAAGAAAGTAGGAAAAACCACTAGACCATTGAGGTATGACCTAAATCAAATCCCTTATGATTATACAGTGGAAGTGAGAAATAGATTTAAGGGCCTAGATCTGATAGATAGAGTGCCTGATGAACTATGGGTGGAGGTTCGTGACATTGTACAGGAGACAGTGATCTAGACCATTCCCATAAAAAAGAAATGCCAAAAAACAAAATGGCTGTCTGAGGAGGTCTTACAAATAGCTGTGAAGAGAAGAGAAGTGAAAAGCAAAGGAGAAAAGGAAAGATATAAACATCTGAATGCAGAGTTCCAAAGAATAGCAAGAAGAGATAAGAAGGTCATCTTTAGCGATCAATGCAAAGAAATAGAGGAGAACAACAGAATGGGAAAGACAAGGGATCTCTTCAAGAAAATCAGAGATGCCAAAGGAACATTTCATGCAAAGATGAGCTCGATAAAGGACAGAAATGGTATAGACCTAACAGAAGCAGAAGATATTAAGAAGAGATGGCAAGAATAAACAGAAGAACAGTACAAAAAAGATCTTCATGACCCAGATAATCACGATGGTGTGATCACTGACCTAGAGCCAGACATCCTGGAATGTGAAGTCAAGTGGGCCTTAGAAAGAATCACTACGAATAAAGCTAGTGGAGGTGATGGAATTCCAGTTGAGCTATTCCAAATCCTGAAAGATGATGCTGTGAAAGTGCTGTACTCAATGTGCCAGCAAATTTGGAAAACTCAGCAGTGGCCACAGGACTGGAAAAGGTCAGTTTTCATTCCAATGCAAAAGAAAATCAATGCCAAAGAATGCTCAAACTACTGCCCAATTGCACTCATTTCACATGCTAGTAAAGTAATGCTCAAAATTCTCCAAGCCAGGCTTCAGCAATATGTGAACTGTGAACTTCCTGATGTTCAAGCTGGTTTTAGAAAAGGCAGAGGAAACAGATCAAATTGCCAACATCCGCTGGTTCATGGAAAAAGCAAGAGAGTTCCAGAAAAGCATCTATTTCTGCTTCATTGACTATGCCAAAGCCCTTGACTGTGTGGATCACAATAAACTGTGGAAAATTCTGAAAGAGATGAGAATACCAGACCACCTGATCTGCCACTTGAGAAATTTGTATGCAGGTCAGGAAGCAACAGTTAGAACTGGACATGGAACAACAGACTGGTTCCAAATAGGAAAAGGAATTCGTCAAGGCTGTATATTGTCACCCTGTTTGTTTAACTTATATGCAGAGTACATCATGAGAAACGCTGGACTGGAAGAAACACAAGCTGGAATCAAGATTGCCGGGAGAATTATCAATAACCTCAGATATGCAGATGACACCACCTTTATGGCAGAAAGTGAAGAGGAACTCAAAAGCCTCTTGATGAAAGTGAAAGTGGAGAGTAAAAAAGTTGGCTTAAAGCTCAACATTCAGAAACTGAATATCATGGCATCCGGTCCCACCACTTCATGGGAAATGGGGAAAAAGTGGAAACAGTGTCAGTCTTTATTTTTCTGAGCTTCAAAATCACTACAGATGGTGACTGCAGCCATGAAATTAAAAGAATCTTACTCCTTGGGAGGAAAGTTATGACCAACCTAGATAGCATATTCAAAAGCAGAGACATTACTTTGTCAACAAAGGTCCATCTAGTCAAGGCTATGGTTTTTCCTGTGGTCATGTATGGATTTGAGAGTTGGACTGTGAAGAAGGCTGAGTGCCAGAGAATTTATGCTTTTGAGCTGTGGTGTTGGAGAAGACTCTTGAGAGTCCCTTGGACTGCAAGGAGATCCAACCAGTCCATTATGAAGGAGATCAGCCCTGGGATTTTTTTGGAAGGAATGATGCTAAAGCTGAAATTCCAGTACTTTGGCCACCTCATGCGAAGAGTTGACTCATTGGAAAATACTCTGATGCTGGGAGGGATTGGGGGCAGGAGAAGAAGGGGACGACAGAGGATGAGATGGCTGGATGGCATCACTGACTCAATGGATGTGAGTCTGAGTGAACTCTGGGAGTTGGTGATGGACAGGGATGCCTGGCGTGCTGCGATTCATGGGGTCGCAAAGAGTTGGACACGACTGAGCGACTGATCTGATCTGATTGAGATAATCATATGTTTTTTATTTTTCAATTTGTTAATGTGTGTATTACATTGATAGATTTGTGGATCTAAAGAATCCTGCATCCCTGGGATAAAGCCCACTTGGTCATGGTGTATGATCTTTTTAATGTGTTGTTGGATTCTGATTGCTAGAATTTTGTTAAGGATTTTTGCATCTATGTTCACCAGTGATATTGGCCTGTAGTTTTCTTTTTTGGTGGCATCTTTGTCAGGTTTTGCTATTAGGGTGATGGTGGCCTCATAGAATGAGTTTGGAAGTTTGCCTTCCTCTGCAATTTTCTGGAAGAGTTTGAGTAGGATAGGTGTTAGCTCTTCTCTAAAGTTTTGGTAGAATTCAGCTGTGAAGCCGTCTGGACCGGGGCTTTGTTTGCTGGAAGATTTCTGATTAGTTTCAATTTCCATGCTTGTGATGGGTCTGTTAAGATTTTCTATTTCTTCCTGGTCGAGTTTTGGAAAGTTGTACTTTTTTAAGAATTTGTCCATTTCTTCCATGTTGTCCATTTTATTGGCATATAGTTGCTGATAGTAGTCTCTTATGATACTTTGTATTTCTGTGTTGTCTGTTGTGATTTCTGCATTTTCATTTCTAATTTTATTAATTTGATATTTCTCCCTTTGTTTCTTGATGAGTCTGGCTAATGGTTTGTCAATTTTACTTATCCTTTCAAAGAAGCAGCTTTCGGATTTGTTGATTTTTGCTATGGTCTCTTTTGTTTCTTTTGCATTTATTTCTGCCCTAATTTTTAAGATTTCTTTCCTTCTACTAACCCTGGGTTTCTTCATTTCTTCTTTTTCTAGTTGCTTTAGGTGTAGAGTTAGATAATTTATTTGACTTTTTTCTTGTTTCTTGAGGTATGCCTGTATTGGTATGAACTTTTCCCTTAGGACTGCTTTTACAGTGTCCCACAGGTTTTGAGTTGTTGTGTTTTCATTTTCATTCATTTCTATGCAAATTTTGGTTTCTTTTTTGATTCATTCTGTGATTTGTTGGTTCTTCAGCAGCGTGTTGTTCAGCCTCCGTATGTTGGAATTTTTAATAGTTTGTCTCCTGTAACTGAGATCTAATCTTACTGCATTGTGGTCAGAAAAGATGCTTGGAATGATTTCAATTTTTCTGAATTTACCAAGGCTAGATTTATGGCCCAGGATATGATCTATCCCAGAGAAGGTTCCTTGTGCACTTGAGAAAAAGGTGAAATTCATTGTTTTGGGATGAAATGTCCTATAGATATCAATTAGGTCTAACTGGTCTATTGTATGGTTTAAAGTTCGTGTTTCCTTGTTAATTTTCTGTTTAGTTGATCTATCCATAGGTGTGAGTGGGGTATTAAAGTCTCCCACTATTATTGTGTTATTGTTAATTTCTCTTTTCATACTTGTTAGCATTTGTCTTACATATTGCGGTGCTCCTATGTTGGGTGCATATATATTTATAATTGTTATATCTTCTTCTTGAATTGATCCTTTGATCATTATGTAGTGACCTTCTTTGTCTCTTTCCACAGCCTTTGTTTTAAAGTCTATTTTATCTGATACGAGTATTGCTACTCCTGCTTTCTTTTGGTCTCTATTTGCATGGAAAATCTTTTTCCAGCCCTTCACTTTCAGTCTGTATGTGTCCCCTGTTTTGAGGTGGGTCTCTTGTAGACAACATATGTAGGGGTCTTGTTTTTGTATCCATTCAGCCAGTCTTTGTCTTTTGGTTGGGGCATTCAACCCATTTACGTTTAAGGTAATTACTGATAAGTATGATCCCGTTGCCATTTACTTTATTGTTTTGGGTTCGAGTTTATACACCCTTTTTGTGTTTCCTGTCTAGAGAATATCCTTTAGTATTTGTTGGAGAGCTGGTTTGGTGGTGCTGAATTATCTCAGCTTTTGCTTGTCTGTAAAGCTTTTGATTTCTCCTTCATATCTGAATGAGATCCTTGCTGGGTACAGTAATGTGGGCTGTAGGTTATTTTCTTTCATCACTTTAAGTATGTCTTGCCATTCCCTCCTGGCTTGGAGAGTTTCTATTGAAAGATCAGCTGTTATCCGTATTGGAATTCCCTTGTGTGTTATTTGTTGTTTTTCCCTTGCTGCTTTTAATATTTGTTCTTTGTGTTTGGTCTTTGTTAATTTGATTAATGTGTGTCTTGGGGTGTTTTGCCTTGGGTTTATCCTGTTTGGGACTCTCTGGGTTTCTTGGACTTGAGTGATTACTTCCTTCCCCATTTTAGGGAAGTTTTCCACTATTATCTCCTCAAGTATTTTCTCATGGTCTTTCTTTTCGTCTTCTTTTTCTGGGACCCCTATGATTTGAATGCTGTAGTGTTTAATATTGTCCTGGAGGTCTCTGAGATTGTCCTCATTTCTTTTAATTCGTTTTTCTTTTTTTCTTTCTGATTCATTTATTTCTACCATTCTATCTTCTAATTCACTAATCCTATCTTCTGCCTCTGTTATTCTACTATTTGTTGCCTCCAGAGTGTTTTTGATCTCACTTATTGCATTATTCATTATACATTGATTCTTTTTTATTTCTTCTACGTCCTTGTTAAACCTTTCTTGCATCTTCTCAATGCTTGTCTCCAGGCTATTTATCTGTGATTCCATTTTGATTTCAAGATTTTGGATCAATTTCACTATTGTTATTCGGATTCTTTATCAGGTAGATTCCCTATCTCTTCCTCTTTTGTTTGTTTTGGTGGGCATTTATCCTGTTCCTTTACCTGCTGGGTATTCCTCTGTCTCTTCATCTTGTTTAAATTGCTGAGTTTGGGGTGTCCTTTCTGTATTCTGGCAGTTTGTGGAGTTCTTTTTATTGGGGCATTTCCTCACTGTGTGTGGGTTTGTACAGGTGGCTTGTCAAGGTTACTTGGTTAGAGAAGCTTGTGTCGGTGTTCTGGTGGGTGGAGCTGGATTTCTTCTCTCTGGAGTGCAATGAAGTGTCCAGTAATGAGTTATGAGATATCTATGGTTTTGGGGTGACTTTGGGCAGCCTGTATATTGGAGCTCAGGGCTGTGTTCCTGTGTTGCTGGAGAATTTGCTTGGTATGTCTTGCCCTGGAACTTGTTGGCCCTTGTGTGGTGCTTGGTTTCAGTGTAGGTATGGAGGCATTTGATGAGCTCCTGTCAGTTAATGTTCCCTGGAGTCAGGGTTTGGATTTAAGCCTCCTGCTTCCAGTTATCAGTCTTATTTTTACAGTAGTCTCAAAACTTCTCCTTCTATACAGCACCACTGATAAAACATCTAGGCTAAAGATGAAAAGTTTCTCCACCATGAGGGTCACCCAGAGAGGTTCACAGCATTACATGGAGAAGAGAAGAGGGAGGTGGGAGTTAGAGGTGACCCGAATGAGATGAGGTGGAATCAATAGAGGAGAGAGCGGGCTAACCAGTAATCACTTCCTTATGTGCACTCCACAACTGGACCGCTCAGAGATGTTCACTTATACAGAGAAGAGAAGAGGTAGGAAGGAGACAGAGGTGGCCAGGAGGATAAAAGGAGGGAATGAAAAGGAGAGAGACAGATCCAACCAGTAATCAGTTCTGTAAGTGTTCTCCACTGTCTGGAACACACAGAAATTCACAGAGTTGGGTAGAGTAGAGAAGGGTTAGGGAGGAGACACAGGCGACCTGGTGGGAAAAAAGGAGAGTCTGAAGGGGGAGAGAGCAGTCAAGCCAGTAATCTCGTTCCTTAGTAAAAAATGGGTACTGAAGATTGGGTTCTTAAAGGTACAAAATTGGTAACAAATACCTAAAAGCAAAAATTAAAAATCTAAAGTAAAGTTTGGAATTTCAAAAATACAATGTTAAAGAAAAGAAGAAGGAAAAGAAAGAGAGAGAGAAAAAAAAAAAAAAAGCCGCAAAAATTATAAAGAAAATATAGGTACAAAGTTGATAACAAATACCAAAAAGCAAAAGTTAAAAAATCTAGAGTAGAGTTTGGAATTTCAAAAATACAATGTTAAAGAAAAGAAGAAGGAAAAGAAAGAGAGAAAAAAAAAAAAAAAGCTGCAAAAATTATAAAGAAAATATAGGTACAAAGTTGATAACAAATACCAAAAAGCAAAAGTTAAAAAATCTAGAGTAGAGTTTGGAATTTCAAAAATACAAAGTTAAAGAAAAGAAAGAGAAAAAAACAAACAAAAAAACAAAACAAAAAACAAAGTCACAAAAATTATAAAGAAGATATAGGTACAAAATTGACAACAAATACCAAAAAGCATAAATTAAAAATCTAGAGTAGAGTTTGGAATTTCAGGAATACAATGTTAAAGAAAAGATGAAGAGAAAGGAAGAGAGGAAAAAAAAAAAGTCGCAAAAATTATATAAAAAAATATAGGTACACAATTGATAACAAATACCAAAAAGCTAAAATTAAAAATCTAGAGCAGAGTTTGGAATTTCAAAAATACAATGTTAAAGAAAAGAAGAAGAAGAAGAAAAAAAAACAAGGTCACAAAAGTTATAAAAAATATATGTATGAAGCTTGCTTTTTAAAAATAAAAAGGATTTTTTTTTTTTTGCAAAGTAATAGTAGGTTATAAAAGTGAAAATTAAAGGAGTAATAAAGGGCTTAAAACTTTTAAAAAATTTAAAAAAAAGAAAGAAAGAATGATCATAAAAATAGTAAAAATATATACAGGACTTTCTCTGATATTGTTGTGGGTATTGTGGGTTCAGTTCATTTTCAGCTAGTTCCTTGTTCCGGCTTATATTTCTCAAGATCTACAGGTGTTGGAGAAGACTCTTGAGAGTCCCTTGGACTGCAAGGAGATCCAACCAGTCCATTCTGAAAGAGATCAGCCCTGGGATTTCTTTGGAAGGAGTGATGCTGAAGCTGAAACTCCAGTACTTTGGCCACCTCATGAGAAGAGTTGACTCATTGGAAAAGACTCTGATGCTGGGAGGGATTGGGGGCAAGAGGAGAAGGGGACGACAGAAGATGAGATGGCTGGATGGCATCACTGACTCGATGGATGTGAGTCTGAGTGAACTCTGGGAGTTGGTGATGGACAGGGAGGCCTGGCGTGCTGTGATTCATGGGATCTCAAAGAGTCAGACACGACTGAGCAACTGATCTGATCTGATAGGCCCCTTCCTATGTAGTCAGTACTAACCACGGGGTTTTAATCTATTGCCCGTTGCTTCCAAGGCGGTTCCCTCTGTTATAGCTTCTGTTTTCTGGTCTCTTCAGTGTCTGATTTCCATCCTGATACAAAGGGGGCGGTGCTGGACACCTTTTTTTTTTTAAGGTTCATTTGTTCAATCATGCTGTGGCAAGGGAGGGATGCTGCAAATAAGACTGGCGTGTGCTCGCAGTGCCTCAGCCACACTGGGCCTGCCCCCACTCACGGAGCATGTAGCCTCCCTGCCCACACTGCTCAGGCTCTAGATTGCTCCACCAGGAACCATCCGTGGCTGGCCCTGGGCTGCTTGCACCTCCCAGGTCTATGCCGCTCAGGTTCAGGCACTCGGGTAGCCCTCAGAGGCACAGACTCGGTTGGGCCTGCATTTCGTGCCTTTCCCAGGTCCAAGCAGCTCAGACAAGAAAGATAAGACATATACTTGTCTTTCTATGATGAGGTGTTTGGCAAGCGCAGTTGCTGCGACTTATCGCCTCCCCGCTGTTCCGTTATCTGGGTGTACAACAGGCGCACCTTCTCAGGTGGATGTTGACTGTCCAGAACCCCAAGAAGTTTTAGTTAGCAAAGAAGCCTGCTTACAGTTTTGTAGATAATGTCTCTCTGGGGCTGTGATTGCCCCCTTCCAGCTCTGGCTGCCTGTCACTGGAGGGGTATGGTCTGCAGCCGGCTATCTCTACAGTCCTTTGTTCCGTGCGCGGGCCTGGTGGTATCTTAGGTTAGGGCTGGCTTTTCGTGTGATAGATAACCCACAGTCTGGTTTGCTAGCCCAAATTATTTCGCTCAGGTAGTGCTCGGGGTATTCAGACCAGATCCTTACTCTAAGCGATGCAGCCCGTGCAGCGCCTCCCTGCCCAGCCCCCGTTTGCTAATGGCAGATGCAGGCATCTGCGCTGCTTCTCCGTTGGAGGAGTTACCGTAGGACTCATAATCTGTGGGTTTTAATTGTTTATTTATTTATTTTTCCTCCCAGTTATTTTGCCCTCTGTGCTTCCAAGGCTCGGCACAGACTCGGCAGCGAGAATGTTTCCTGGTGTTTGGAAACTTCTCTCTTTTTAAGACTCCCTTCCTGGGACGGAACTCCGTCCCTCCCTCCTTTGTCTCTATTTTTTTCTCTTTTATATTTTTTCCTACATCCTTTTGAAGACAATGGGTTGCTTTTCTGGGTGCCTGATGTCGTCTGCTGGCATTCAGAAGTTGTTTTGTGGAATTCACTCGGCATTTAACTGTTCTTTTGATGAATTTGTGGGGGAGAAAGTGTTCTCCCCGTCCTATTCCGCTGCCATCTTAGCTCCTCCCCCAAAAACGTGATTTTAATTTGAGTCAATTACATAATACTTTAGTTATTCTCCATGTTATTAGCTGATGGTTTCAAAATTTAACATTTTTCATTTACTTAGTAATTTTATGAACATAAATATTTACACAGTAATTCTTGGTTAAAAACATAATGGGAAAATAATATTTGATAAATATGAGCCAATTGCATCTATTCATTATCTGAATCATTGATCTATTGAAAGTAGGCTGAATCATTGATCTATTCATCTATTTCTAGATAAATAGGTGAGGGAGACTGAGGTAAAAACTTTCAGATACACAATAAATGAGTTACAGGTATGACATGTACAGTATGGGGAATATAGTCACAAATAATGTAATACCTTTGTATGATGAACAATGACAGCTAGACTTATCATGATGATCATTTGAAAATGTATAGACATACCAAATTACTATTTGTACCAGGAACTGACATGCTGTTAAAAGTCAGTAATACCTAAACACCAGCCAAACAAGCAAACTCATAGAAAAAGATCAGATTTGTGGTTACCATTGTGTGGAGTGAGGGTAAGGAAATTGGAGGGAGTCAGAAAGTACAAACTTCCAATTATAAGATAAATACACATTAGAGATGCAATGTATAACATGATAAATATAACTAACATTGCTGGACCGTGTATATGCAAGTTGTGAGTAAATCTTGAGTTTTTATCTTAAGGGAAAACATTTTTTTCTTTCCTGTTTCTTTAATGTTGTATCTATATGAGATTATGAATGTTCACTAAACTTATTGTGATTATTTCATGATGCAAACTATTATGCTGTACATTGTAAACTTATACAGTGCTATATGTCACTTATAGCTCAATAAAACCAGAAGAAATAATACTTGAATGAAAGGGGAAAATTTTGGAAATAAGGACAAAGATCTCAAAATAATGAAAAATAAAGACTATATAATAAACAATGAAGATGGCAATTTCTTGTAAATCAAGGGGAAATATTATATATTAAAGAAGATGGCATAGTATACTGATATCTTTTAAAAAGCTATCCACTAATATGTAATATGCAAAATAAACACAACAAGTATGAATTCAAAGTTTCATCTGTTTACTATTACCAGGGAAAAAAACAAAAACAAATCACCTAAATTTTTTATGACATGATACAATGAAAGGGCATGCACGACATTCTGGATGGAAGAACAATACAGAAAGAATCTAAGGGGAACAGCACGTCTTGACAGCATAAACCTACTAAGCCATTCATGTGATTGATGTTTATGAAATGATAGAAAGTACCAAGGGAAGAATAAGAGACAAAAGGAAAATAATACATGTAGAAAGTTGAAAAAAAAAATCCTTCATTAGATCGAAGGTTGATTTAGATAACAAATAATATCTTGAATTCTTGCAAGTTTATAGTGAAGTGACTACTTTAGAAATGCAATGGACACATGAGGGAAGGGCAAAGTGGGGGCAACTGGAGAAGTAGCTCAGCATTTACACACCACTATGTGTGTAATAGAGAGCTGGTGAGAAGGTGTTGTATAACACAGGGGGCCCAGCCTGGTGCTCTGTGATAAACTTAGAGGTGGGAGGGGTCTGGAAGAGGGAGGCTCAAGATGGAGGTAAAACATGTATAATTATGGCTGATTTGTGTTGTTGTATGGCAGAAATGATCACAACATTGTAAAGCAATTTTCCTTCAATTAAAAACTACATTGCAAAAAAGGAATACGATGGAAAGTGTAGGTATAAAAAACCTCTTTCAAGCCTACTAAAAAACATATGTTGATTAAAAAAAAAAACAAAAAAACTGACAAGTAGGTAAGCTTTACTGAGTTCTGATAAATATTTTGCTTCCCTTGAAAACAACTTTCAGAGAAAAGTATGTGAATAATAATAGACAAATAATAATAAAATAGAATGTGTCATTAGAACTGAACCCAGATGTTCGGTATTGTGTTTATAAGGCAAGGGTCTCCAAAGCAAACATATTTCCAAAGGTGTTATATTCTATAGTATGTTCTTAAACTGGTTCTAATACTTTAGCATTAAAATCTTCCATATGTTTCCTAAGCCCATAATCTTAATGTTGTTTCCATTCAAGTATATTTGATAGTCAAGATTTCTCTACTTAATGCTCTTCCCATTACATAGTATAGATTTTCATCCATTTTATTGTTATTATATTTGAAGTTGTTAATTAAAATTATCCTCTCTATATTTTAGGATATATTTAACAAGTACAGCCATCAAAGCAGCCTTTAAAATGCCATCCATAAAATAGAAAATTAATGTAATAATTCAATCTCCCTAAAATATTGTGAAGAAAGGAACTTGATTCTACTCATCCTTACAATTCTGAGTACCCAGGGAACAGGCAAAATAAAGAATAGAACCAGTGGATTCATATGGATATATAGGCCTATTTATTATAATATTTTTCTGATGCTCGTTTTGCTGCTGACAACTGGGTTTATGGAACAAATCCATGGGCATCCATGAAATTAGTTATGTCAATGCCCTTTCCTCTAATGTTTCTCAAGATCTAGGTTTAAATCTGGAGTGTAAAGAAATCTGATATTTGTTTTGAACATAAATTACACCATGCTAGAAAGCTTATTAGTTTACCAATACTAACCAGGATACTATTCATTCTTTTTCATTTGACTACTTATGTCAAGTGCTCTGTTTGGAAGGAAAGAAAGTTTCAATCTCAAAATTAAAACCAAACGGGACTTCCCTGGTGGTCCAGCAGTTAAGACTGTGTTTCCAATGGAGCAGGCATGGGTTTGATCCCTGTTTAAGGAACTAAGATACCACATGCCATGTGCTGCAGGGGTGCCAAAAAAATAGAAAGAAAATTAAAACTAAGCACTTTTGGTTGGCTCATGCATGCACATAGAAACACATGCCAGGTGAGGAGTATCTTTCTCCCTTAGCACCTTCTGTGTCTATGAACAATATTTGTGTGGCTCTGTCCTCAGGCTGGCATGAGTAAGTTAGGAGAAATAGAGAGAAAGTACAAGAAAGTAAGAATGAAGTAAAGGAAAAAGGGTAGAGTAGAGTGATCTTGACTCCAGCAGGAATTGTGATCCTAGAATTCAAATGATTTGCTTACCTAGTTTGCTTAACTCTCATGAAAAAAATATCATCCAGTTAGGTACAATGTATTTTACTAGATATATGATATGTTTAATGCAATTTTAGATGGGATAAATCTTGCTTTTGCCAGATTCAGTTCTATCTGATATGGGACTCCTGGCACTATTTGAATGTGAAGACATTTCTGCCTGTTAAAAGAGACTCACTCGCTGTGTCTTCTAAAGGGACTAATGTATAGAGCTGCATTTTAGATTTCCTTCCCTCTAGGAGTAGGCAAGGCTCAAAGGTCATTTCAAACCTTGTTTAAAGTGTGGACCATACAATGAGTTGATTTTAGGATAATTCTATTTCTTCTTTTCATTGAGCTGAAAGTATACTTAATTTGGAAAGCTATTGAAGATGTGAGAGTGAAGCCACATAAAAGGGCCACCAGCATTAAGTGTGCATCGCTCACCTTTAATCACCAGAGGAAGAGGTTAAAATGGTCACAAAGGAGCACACAAGATGCATGGCTTCCCAAAGCTATTTTCTGAAAACTCTTATTTCGGGGGTGGGGGGGTGGGGGTGGGGGATATTATAAGGAGGTGAAGCAGGAGATTTTCTCCACTTAGAAGAACAAGTGTCACTTGCCCCAGGAATTCAATGCTGTGTCACTTTCCTTAGAATGATACAGCTGCATCATGAGTCTCCCCTGCTTAAGAAACCTGGGACTAAATGGAAACATGAGAGATTTTTGTTGTTGTTGATTTGTGTTCCATTGATTTGCTTTGTTTTGTTTATATGGATGATCATAAGCTAATTTTGATGTCAAGATCTTTCCATATTAAGAAAAACTATATAATTCTAAATATTTTGACAAATATAAGTGATATAATTTCTCTTTAATAACTTAAGATATTTGTCAAGGTCCTACCAACAACCTCGGATATACAGATAATACCATTCTAATGGCAGAAAGTGAAGAGAAACTAAAGAGCATCTTGATAAAGGTGACAGCCATTGAACAACATATTCAGCCAGTTTTTTATTAGTAATAACACAAATCATGACCTTTAGCTAATTAGTCAGAAAAATTACAATTAAAAAAAAGTAATGTGCACATAGTGAAAGTGTTATTCAGTCATGTCGGACTCTTTGCAACCCCATGGACAGTAACCAGTCCTTAGAATTCTCCAGGTAAGAAAACTGGAGAGAGCAGCCATTCCCTTCTCCAGGGGATCATTGCACATGGATTCTTCACCGTCTGAGCCACCAGGGAAGCCCAATGTGCATCTAATAGGATAATTATTCAATAACTCAGAATTATTATACATCAGTCGGATTGACTAATGAGGCATAAAAATTAATAATATAAAAATATCAGATGGCTATCAAAAGGGAAAAATCTCTTTCTGAAAGAATTTCATTCTTTATTAGAAAATTAGAAATGTTGATAAATAGAATATATGGGATGATATCCACATAATTACATGATTCTGATTAAACATTAAAACAATCTCATTTTTGAGGAACAAAAACAGTATATTTTTTTTTTTCTTCCTGGGATGCAACATAAAACTTTCCATTTGGAGTTATTTACAAGCAATCTCTCCGTGACCACAATCTAATCATCAGACCCTCATCTTGATTGGTCTCAGCTTGCCTTATATAGATTTAAACACTAACATAGTTTCTAACGGCTCAAGTCCATACCACTAAGATGCACTGAGAAACATTCCAGGCTGCCAAAATAATTTACTGTTTGTTCCAGCCAACACCTGATGCTCAGGACCTCTGTCTCCCACTCCTGAGAGGGTGTGAGCTAACTTCAGTAAGCAACAGTCAGCAAGCCCAGATGGGTTTCACATGCATAGGCTCTCTTTGCTGCTGCTTATAAAATTTCCCTTTCCTGATTCTGTTTAAGGTCTGGCCAATCTCCTTCCCTGCTGTCTCGTTCTCAAGTAATTAAATAACCAATGTTATATTTAACATATAACCCTGTGTATGTTAAAGGTGTACAATCTGCAGATCTGATACACATATATAGTAATATGGTCATCAATGTAGAGTTAGATAATATGTCTATCACATCACAGAATTATTTCTTTGTTATTATGATGACATTTCAGATCTAGTCTTATAGCAGTTTTAAAGTATATGGTACAGCACCTTTGAAGGTAATCTCTATGTATGTTTGTGAAAGTCTCTCATCATATCTGACTCTTTGAGAACCCATGGACTGTAGCCTGCCAGGCTCCTCTATCCGTGGAATTCTCCAGGCAAGAATACTGGAGTGGGTTGCCATGCCCCTCACCATGGGGATCTTCCTGATCCAGAGACTGAACCCAGGTCTTCTGCAATGCAGGGAGATTGTTTACTGTTTGAGCTACTGAGGAAGCCCCCTATTGTCAATAATTAATGAATGAAGTATGCTTTCACCACTTTAGCTAATGTCCAGCTGTGTTTACCTTTGACAGTACCCATTATCCAGAGCCCTTCATAATACACAGAAAATGAAACAATTAGCAGTCTTACAAGAGCTGCAGTAAGTGGTCAAATTTTACCACCCTCCCAGCTCTGATGCCATCAGTCACAGAGCATTGTCCTCACTATCTGCAAATGCTGTTGCTTATGACTTACACTTCAAGTGACTCTAATAAGCACTTATGACACAATTTGTGTTGTAAACTACATCATTTTACAACTAGTCAAGAATATTTGTAGTGTTGACTTAAATGAATCTACTTTTGGAAGTCTATTTCTGTATAATGCAAACTACGTTCACTAACCATCTAGCTTAGATTAAAAATTAATCTGTAATTAAAAATTATTCACTGCTTCTCCTTGGGAAAGAATAATACCTCCATCCTCCAATAACAGTTTCCAGATCTTCATGTAACTTCCATTAGCCAATTAAATATGGACAGGAATGTGACATTTCTGAACAGAAACTTTAAGTCAGGGCTCAGTTAGTCTTATCTTCACTATTCCAGGACAGTCTCATCATCATGCTTTCTTAAGTGAAGACAAGTTACAGGTGACTTGGGATAAACATGTGGGATAGGTGAGAAACACACCTTAGCTTTGTAACCCAAGAAGATTTGGAAGTCATTTGTTATACAGGCATAACCTAGTCTGTCCTAACTGATGCACCAGGTAAATCAATGGCTTAGCATAAGTTTATCTTTGCCTGGGCACAGGCAGTACCATGAGAGGAATATGAACATCTACATAGATGAGCTCTGAGATAGCAATAAGAAAATATTGTTACTAAATGCATTTCACAAAGTCAATAAAAGTGTTAGTCACTCAGTCATGTCCGACTTTTTTGTAACCCCATGGATTGTAGCCTGCCGTCTCCTCTGTCCATTGAATTCTCTAGGCAAGGATACTAGAGTGGGTAGCCATTCCCTTCTCCAGAGGATCTTCCCAACCCAGGGACTGAACCCAGTTCTCCTGCACTGTAGTCAGGCTCTTTACCATCCAAACCACCAGAAAAGACCTTATAAAGGAAAAATAAGACATTATATCTATCTCCCTATTCCTTAATTTGCATGCACACTTAGTCATTCAATCATGTCCAACTATTTGCGACCCTGTGAACTGTAGCCTGCCAGACTCCTCTGTCCATGGGATCATCTAGGCAAGAACACTGAGAAGCCCATTTGTTGATTTAATTCAACTTAATTGCATTTTCATTCTTTTATTTTTTTAATTTGGAATTTGTTTAAATGCTTTCATTGTAGTCCTATTTAAACAAATTCAATCGCATTCCCCTTGCTGGATATATATTTTTGGGGGCCTATGACTGTTGTGTTGGAGAAGATTCTTGAGAGTCCCTTGGACTGCAAGGAGATCCAACCAGTCCATTCTAAAGGAGACCGGTCCTGGGTGTTCTTTGGAAGGAATGATGCTAAAGCTGAAACTCCAGTGCATTGGCCACCTCATGCGAAGAACTGACTCATTGGAAAAGACTCTGATGCTGGGAGGGATTGGGGGCAGGAGGAGAAGGGGACGATAGAGGATGAGATGACTGGATGGCATCACCGACTCGATGGATGTGAGTTTGAGTGAACTCCGGGAGTTGGTGATGGACAGGGAGGCCTGGCGCACTGCAATTCATGGGGTCGCAAAGAGTCAGACACGACTGAGCAACTGAACTGAACTGAACTGATGATGTTCTTTCTTTTAGACAACTTCATATATTTTTACATACATACATACATACATACATATGTACCCATGATTACACATTATCTTGTTATATAAATTTAAAGTATTGCTGATCTTATGAAACTTTATTGGTGTATGTATATCTATTGTATTCATTTTAACCACTGTTAAAGTGGTAAGTAGTATATAGTATGTGAAAACTATACTTTTTCACATAATGTTGAAAATAGTTTTTCTACTACTGTAATCAAAACTATAATAGATATTTTTATTCTTTTTATGCCCTATGCATATGTACATGATATTAACTTGTAATGGAGTTGCTTGTTAATTCTTCCAATATTTTTCTCCAAAATGAGTATCAAAATTTATAGTTCTACCATCAGAGAACACCACTTATTTCACAGACAACTTTGCAAACATAATACTTTCTTATCTTTAAATTATTTTAACAATGTAATGGTAAAACTTGATACCTTATTCTTTTTATTTTCTTTGCATCAATCAATAGTGATTTTGACAATTTCATAACATATTCATTGTTATTGTGTCTCCATTATGATTTTTTGTTAATTTATTAATGGCATGTTTTCTCTTGTGTATTCATGTTTTGCTGTTGCTTACAATTTATTTGTGAACAATTTCTGGTGAAGATCATTGATTATTCTCCTGGCTCAAGGCAAATCAATTTCACAGATCACTGCAAGATCCTTCCCTGTTTTCTTGTTTCCCTGGACCTTCATTTTACTGTCGAGATATGTGTGGATTCCATGTGTCCTTGTGAAATATATAGTACTGGTTTCAGTGTTTATGTGTTTTAATAAACCTAAGTTATATGGCTCTATAGATTCTGTGTCTTTCATGTTTCATTGAGAACTTCACTTTAAAAAAAATAGTGCCTGGTACTATATCTACCTCTAATACATTGTTTCTAAATATTGTACATTCTAGGACATACAGTCACCATTTTTTACTGTTATAAACCAGTTTTCTCTGCTATTCTTGTATATGACATATATGGTCCAGAATGTAACTTTCTCTAGAGCAAATACTCAAGGTTGAAATTTCTGAGCTGTAAGGTGGATACAGACTTAATTTCATCAGTTATTGTCATACTGCTCTCCAGAGAGGGTTCATGCTTCAACTAGCAGTTCCCAGTGGCACAGTTTTCTGGCATTTTCAATAATACTTTATTTTACTTGACCCTCCTCTGCCAAAATTCCATATTTTATGTTATTAACTATTGTATTAGTCTATGGTACTATGATATTAGCATATGCTTTCTTTTCCTTTGCCTTTTTTGTTTGTTTGTTTGTTTTAACTTACTCTTGATTTCTCTAAGAATGGATTTCTTCTCCAAACACATTCCTGGCCTCCATCCATACCCTTGTCTTTTCTTAACTGGGAAAGTAGACTTACTTTAGTAAATTTGGAGAAAATAACAAGAAACAGAGTATACTCTGTTTCTATAAGGGATATGAATCCATCAGGTCCATGTAGAAAAAGAGGAGAGTTTTGAAGAAGAATTTCTGTCTAGTCGTTCTCTGGGCTCTTAGTATCAAACTGATATTTTTAACCTCAACTATGACTCCACAGTTTTATATTACAGATAGGGTAGGTAAGATGTGTGCTAATATCCAAAAATCTTTAATGTCCTCTACAGCAGGCTAATACTGATAAAAAAACAAACACACAAAATAGTAGAATTCACAAAAGCACAGTATTTATATGGAGAGAATTTGGTGGAGCCTGAAGTCTGGCACTGGTGTTAGAATTTTATATTTTGACAGATAGGTATTTTTCTTAAGTATTTTGAGAAGCTTGTTTTTACAACAAGCGGGTTTTTCTCTTAGTGATTCTTTTTTTTTTTCCCAGTACTAGAGTAAAGGTCTTTAACCTGATCACAGGGTGTTTAATCTTGGTGGCTCATTACAGGACAAAGAATATTTGTTTACAAATGATTGTCTGCAAATTAAGGTGCAAGGACTACAGAAACGTTAACAAGGGAAATGTCCTTAAGAGCAGAGAGGATCTCAGTGTGTAGCCTGTCACATCTTATTATCTAGGCACGGCTTTCACAAAGCTTGCTTGGCTGAAGCAAAAGCTTCCTTGTACAAGAAAGAAGAGCTCCTATGTGCCCCTTAAATATCAGTGTGCAGAATGGTATCTGATGCTTTAAAAGTGCAAAGCAGCTAACTTTCTCCTGTTACAGAGCAAAAGTGAAGTCTTTTTTTTTTTTAGAATATACATGCTGAATTAAAAAAAAATAAAATGAAAAAAAGTACCATGCTAAACTGCTATAAAAGAGAACATTAGAGAAAGGACAGAAGATTTCATTACTATATGGAATTCATCTTTAAAGACTGGTAACAGCCATAACTGGTGATTAGAGAAAAATCAATACAAGTCTAAGATGAAGGTTGTTGTTCAATCATTGTCATGTCTGACCCCAGGGACTAGCCTGCCAGGCTCCTCTGTCCATGGAATTCTCCAGGCAAGAATACCAGAGTGGGTTGCCATTTCCTTCTCCAGGGGATCTTCCCAATCTGGGAATCAAACCCACGTTTCCTACATTGGCAGGCAGGTTCTTCACCTCTAAGTTATCAGGGAAGACAAGATGAAGTTTAGTAGAAAATACTTAGAGTGATATTAGGTGTTACTGCAGATGAAGATGTTGATATACTGCTGGGAATTTGAGTGATTGTTGGGGAAATTATAAAAGTAAGCCTTAGAAGGGCATAAATATATGAAAGATACTAAAGGAGATTCAGTCAAGATAATCATCTATTAAGTATATGCCTGGCTGCCCCAATGGAAGAATATTTTGCTGTGGATTTGTTAAAAGAGAAAAAGGTAGGCGAGATTTATTTGAATAACAGATGCTTCTGGGAGAAACATGAGGATTTGACTTCATGCTTCTATGATAAAAAACACCAAAATATCAAATCTGTAAGTGGATGTTAGGAAAAGAGGTGCCTCAATCAGATAAAAAAAGAAAAAGCAAAGAAAGGAAGTCATTCAATTTGAGCAACCTACAGGACTCCTGGGACTCAAGCTTCAACATTTATCACAGCTTCAGCTCTGGAATCTGTTGAGGACAAGTCTACAGTAGATATAGATGTGAAGATAAAGAAGAAACACTCCTTGTTCTTTACAGACAGAAATTCTCTAACAAAAGGCAGTGGAGACATCACAAAAGGCACAGGACTCAAAAATGCTATCTGAAGAGATGGTAAAGAGAACGTTGGGGAGTGGGTCCAGCATGGAACAGCTCCTGGTCCTCGAAATCAGGGCATAAGAGGAAATGGAAGTTTTTATAATGAAAGACAGTAAAGAAAGTTGTCCCTCAGAACAACTGGTGACAATACTAATCTGAAACATTTGCTAGATGGTGCCTGTCTCTAACTCTAAGAGAAAACAAAGTGAAAGTGAAAGTCGCTCAGTCGTGTCTGACTCTTTGAGACCCCATGGACTGTATAGTCCATGGAGTTCTCCAGGCCAAAATACTGGAGTGGGTAGCCTTTCCCTTCTCCAGGGGATCTTCCCAACCCAGGAATCGAACCCAAGTCTCCCGCACTGAAGGTTGATTCTTTACCAGCTGAGCCACAAGGGAAGCCCAGGAGAAAACAAAGTTCGCTTAAATTTTTCTATACATTTCTTACAGTATAGTATGAATTTCTACAAAAGACACATTTGGAATTTTGACCAATATTGCATCAAGCAATCTATATAAAATTTATTAGAGTAGTCTTAATATTGAGTATTCCAACTATTTGTTATTTGTCTCCAACAACTTAGGGTTGTTTCTTTTTTTCTGGCTGTGCTACGTGGCTTATGGGATCTTATTTCCCCTGTCTTGGCCATGAAAGTGCAGTCCTAACTACTGGACCAGGAAATTCCCAGCTTACATAGTTCTTAATTTCTCTTAGCAATATTTGTAGTTTACAGTGTAGAGAACTTAAATATTTTATTATACACATTCCTAACTATTTTATGGCGAATATAATACTTCAATTGGTTTATTTTATTTTTTTTTCCAGTTGCTTGTTATTTGTATTTCAAAGTACAATAATGTTTTCTGTTTTGATTCTCATACAGAAAACTGGCTTTATTTACTTATTCTAGTAGATATTTAGCATTTTTTTTTAGTATTTTAATATAAATATCTTACCTTTGAATAGGAATAGTTTTTTTTTATTTCAATTCTATTTTTTATTATTTTTTTTCTAATTTTATTTTATTTTTAAACTTTACATAATTGTATTAGTTTTGCCAAATATCAAAATGAATCCGCCACAGGTATACATGTGTTCCCCATCTCGAACCCTCCTCCCTCCTCCCTCCCCATACCGTCCCTCTGGGCCGTCCCAGTGCACCAGCCCCAAGAATCCAGCATCGTGCATCGAACCTGGACTGGCAACTCGTTTCCTACATGATATTTTACATGTTTCATTGCCATTCTCCCAAATCTTCCCACCCTCTCCCTCTCCCACAGAGTCCATAAGACTGTTCTATACATCAGTGTCTCTTTTGCTGTCTCATACACCGGGTTACTGTTACCATCTTTCTAAATTCCAGCAACCCCACTGCTGGGCATACACACTGAGGAAACCAGAAGGGAAAGAGACACGTGTACCCCAATGTTCATCGCAGCACTGTTTATAATAGCCAAGACATGGAAGCAACCTAGATGTCCATCAGCAGATGAATGGATAAGAAAGCTGTGGTACATATACACAATGGAGTATTACTCAGCCATTAAAAAGAATACATTTGAATCAGTTCTAATGAAGTGGATGAAACAGGAATAGTTTTAATACTAATTTTACATAATTTTTTTGCTATTATCTTTATACTTTATACATATATTTCTTTTAAATATATTAAAGTCTAGCTCATTCAGTGCAATATTGAAAAGAAGTAGTGACAGTAAGCGGGTGGAAACTATTATCTTTTTTTCATGCTTACTGGGAATTAGCTTAATATTTCATCAAATGTACATGTAGGATTTTCATGCATAATCATGATCTATTTGAAGATATTCACTTTAATTCTTACCTTCCTGAGCATTCTTTTCATTAATGAGTTTTTGACTTCCTCAAAATTTAATATCCATTTAAGAATTTTATATTTTATTATGTGTTAACATATAAATAGATTTGATTAATATTCCAAACATTAATTTCATCTTGTATTTCTGGAACAAACCTGATTTGTGCATGATGTATTAAACATTTTAGATATTACTGAGATAGAATATACTATACTAATATTGAGTATAAATGCATCTGTTATATTTATGAGGGATATTGATCAATAATTATTTATATAATATATATATATATATATATATATATATATATATATATATATATATATATATAGTTTCCCTGATGGCTTCCCTGGTGACTCAGATG
The DNA here is from genome assembly GCF_055505025.1 of Bos grunniens. Lineage (NCBI taxonomy): Eukaryota > Metazoa > Chordata > Mammalia > Artiodactyla > Bovidae > Bos > Bos grunniens. The sequence continues at coordinate 19,660,833 of NC_141184.1, read as the reverse complement.
GTAAAGAATCTTCCTGCAATGCAGGAGATCTGAGTTCGATCCCTGAGTCAGGAAGATCCCCTGGAGAAAGGAATGGCACACCACTAAAGTATCCTTGGCTGGGAAAACCCATGGACAGAGGAGCCTGGCAGACTACAGTCCATGGGGTGGCAAAGAGTTGGACATGACTGAATGCCTAACACCACTACTATTATATATAAATACAGGGTATATGTAACTTTATATTTTACATACATATATACACTACAATGGCACCCCACTCTAGTACTCTTGCCTAGAAAATCCCATGGGTGGAGGAGCCTGGTAGGCTGCAGTGCATTGGGTCGCTAGAGTCAGACACGACTGAGCGACTTCACTTTCACTTTTCACTTTCATGCATTGGAGAAGGAAATGGCAACCCACTCCAGTGTTCTTGCCTGGAGTATCCCAGGAATGCAGAGCCTGCTGGGCTGCCATCTATGGGATCGCACAGAGTCGGACACAACTGAAGCGACTTAGCAGCAGCAGCAGCATACACTACAAACATATATATATGAGTAGAATATATATATATGTGTGTGTGTGTGTGTGTGTGTGTGTATATATATATGAGTAGAATGTTTTGGACTAGTATTCACTTTATTTGATTGCTCTTGAGTTATTAATATCTTTCCATTAATTCTTTTAAAAATAATTTTTCCATTATATCTAAGTTTTTCATATAATTAGCAAAGTATTATTCATAATTTCCCATTATTATGTGTCTAATTTGTAAAGGATTTGTAAGTAATGTCTCTTTTATTCTTAATCATGATAATTAGTACTTTCTCTAGTTTTGTTTTAATCAGTCTTGCTAGGATATATCAATTTTATTTTTTGTTTATATTTAACTTTTAAAGTGGGAGTGAATCTATAGCTTTGGTATAGCTATTATCATAAAAAGATGATCCTTCTGGGGTTTTGACAGAATAATAAATGTTTTCCAAGCCTTTATAATGGGATTATATTGAATCTCCAAATATTGTTCTCTGTAGATGGGATCTCTGCTCACCTTTCTTCATCCTTCAGCCATTACTTTTTACTTGGAGACATGAAGTTTGTACTGTGATTGTGGATTTCTACCTGATTTCTGTCAAATTTATACTACATTTATTGGTTATTCCTTAGAGGACAAAAAATATCAGTATAGATTTCATGCAATGATTATTTTTTATTTTTTTCAGTTACTGTCATACTGCTCTCCAGAAAAGTTTCATGCAAAACGAGCAGTTCCCAGTGGCACAGTTTTCTGGCATTTTCAATAATACTTCATTTTACTTGAGCCTCCTCTGCCAAAATTCCATATTTTATGTTATTAACTATTGTATTGGTCTATGGTACTATGATATTAGCATATACTTTCTTTATTAGTTCCTATTTACATGGCATTTCTTTGCCTTTTTTTTTTTTTTTTTTTTTTTACTTTTGATCTCTCTAAGAAGGGATTTCTTTTCCAAACACATTCCTGGTCTCCATTGATCCTCTTGTCTTTTCTTAACTGGGAAAGAAGACTAATTTACTTTAGTAAATTTGGAGAAAATAACAAGAAACAGAGTATACTCTGTTTCTATCAGTCAGTCAGTCAGTTCAGCTGCTCAGTTGTGTCCAACTCTTTGCGATCCCATGAATCACAGCACGCCAGGCCTTCCTGTCCATCACCAACTCCTGGAGTTCACTCAAACTCACGTCCATCGAGTTGGTGATGCCATCCAGCCATCTCATCCTCTGTCGTCCCCTTTTCCTCCTGCCCCCAATCTCTCCCAGCATCAGAGTCTTTTCCATTGAGTCAACTCTTCGCATGAGGTGGCCAAAGCACTGGAGTTTCAGCTTTAGCATCATTCCTTCCAAAGAAATCTCAGGGCTGATCTCCTTTAGAATGGACTGTTTGGATCTCCTTGCAGTTCAAGAGACTCTCAAGAGTCTTATCCAACAACACAGTTCAAAAGCATCAATTCTTCAGCGCTCAGCCTTCTTCACAGTCCAACTCTCACATCCATACATGACCACTGGAAAAATCTTAGCCTTGACTAGACGGACCTTTGTTGACAAAGTAATGTCTCTGCTTTTCAATATGCTATCTAGGTTGGTCATAACTTTCCTTCCAAGGAGTAAGTGTCTTTTAATTTCATGGCTGCAGTCACCATCTGCAGTGAAGGGATCTAAATCCATCAGGTCCGTGTAGAAGAAGAGGGGAGTGTTGAAGAGGAATTTCTGTCTACTCCTGCTTTGGGATCCCAGTGTCAAATTGATTATTTTAACCTTAAATATGACTCCACAGTTTTATATTATAGATCAAATTGCCAACACCCACTGGATCATTGAAAAAGCAAGAGAGTTCCAGCAAAACATCTACTTCTGCTTTATGGACTATATCAAAGCCTTTGTGTGGATCACAACAAACTGGAAAATTCTTAAGGAGATGAGAACACCAGAGCACCTGACCTGCCTCCTTAGAAATTTATATGCAAGTCAAGAAACAACAGTTAGAACTGGACATGGAAAAACAGACTGGTTCCAAATTGGGAAAGAAGTATGTCAAGGCTTTACATGGTCACTCTGCTTGGTTAGCCTATATGCAGAATAAATCATGTGAAATGCTGGGGTGGATGAAGCACAAGCTGGAATCAAGATTGTAGGGAGAAATATCAGCAACCTTAAATATGCAGATGACACCACCCTTATGGCAGAAAGTGAAGAAATAAAAAGCCTCTTGATGAAGGCAATAGAGGAGAGTGAAAAAGTTGGCTTAAAACTCAACATTCAGAAAACTATGATCATGGCATCCAGTCCCATCACTTCATGGCAAATGGATGGGGAAACAATGGAAACAGACTTTTTGGGGCTCCAAAATCATTTCAGATGGGACTGCCACCATGACATTAAAATACATTTGCTCCTTGGAAGGAAAGCTGTAATTAACCTAGACAGCATATTAAATAGCAGAGACATTACTTTGCCAACAAATGTCAGTCTAGTCAAAGCTATGGTTTTTCCCATAGTTGTGTATGGATGTGAGAGTTGGACTTTAAAGAAAGCTGAGCATGGAAAAATTGATACTTTTGAACTGTGGTGTTGGAGAAGACTCTTGAGAGTCCCTTGAACTGCAAGGACATCCAACCAGTCTATCTTAGAGGAAATCGGTCTTGAGTGGTCATTGGAAGGACTGATGCTGAAGCTGAAACTCCAATATTTTGGCCACCTTAAGTGAAGAACTGACTTATTAGAAAAGACCCTGATGCTGGGAAAGATTGAATGCTGGAGGAGAAGAGGATGACAGAGGATGAGATGGTTGGATGGTTTCACCAACTCAATGGAAATGAATTTGAGTAAGTTCTGGGATTTGGTGATGGACAGGAAAACCTGGTCTTCTGCAGTCCATGTGGTCACAAAAAGTTGGACAAGAGTCAGCAACTGAACTGAACTGAGCCGAGCCTGAATGTATACTGTGTACAACTCTACCACTACTAGAACCAAATTTCACTAGATATAAAATTTGGTAGGATCAAGAATCTGACCTGGATGGAGAAAGGAATAATGCATTTCTAGTTTTAGTAAATTCTCATTTCATTTCTAGAGAAGGTATTTATGATTGTCATAAAATATCAGCAATGGCTCTAGGAAATTGGATAGTAACATTCTACCATTTAAGAGGTAGGATTCAGAATTCTTTTCATATTAAGATTATAATGGATATTGTTTCATTTCTTTCAGAGTGTTTGGAACTTGGGGAGATATTGAGACACAAAAGTAAATAAAAACATCAAGAAAATGCCCAATAACTTAGTCAAATAGTAAATTGAATCAAAGTTGCCATTTGACAGTTCGCAAATTCAAACTTTTCACTTCTAGTATCCGTTGCAACCCAGCTGATCCAAACAATAAGTGGTTCCTTAGTATAGGTTTGAATGCTCTTAGACCTCAGCCATTGCCTTGAGGAATATAGTTAAAAAGTTTACCTTTCTTAAAAAAATTTCTTAAGCTACTCAAAATGTTGGGAAGAGTTCCCTCACCTCATTGTTTTTATATTGTTTATATTTTTCATACTGCTCTTTAAGAGTATTCATTCAGTCTCTTAAGTCTTTTCTTTCTTTGTACACCTTTTCTAGATGATGATAGATTAAATTTTTTTTTTCTCCCATTGTGGGCCAAGATGCTTGAAAATCACCCAAAAAGACGAGCAGAATTTAAATGTTTTCTTCTTTTTTTTTTTTGACATTGAGGCATAATTGACATACAACATTATATTAGTTGCATGTGTACAGCAAAATTATTTGATGTTTGTATATATTGTGAAATGATCAGCACAATAAGTGTAGTTAATATATGTCACAATACACAGCTACAGAATTTTTTTCTGATGATGAAACCTTTTAATTTAATGTCTTAGCAACTTTCAGATATGCAATACAGAATCTTTAACTGTATTAACTGGTGGCTCAGATGGTAAAGAATCTGCCTCTGAGGCAGGAGACCCAGGTTCAATCCCTGGGTCAGAAAGATCTTCTGGAGAAGGATGTGGCTACCCACTCCAGTATTCCTACCTGGAATATTCCAAGGCCGGGCTATAGTCCATGGAGTCACAAAGAGTCAGACATGACTGAGTCACTTTCACACACAGCTATTATCACCATGCTGTACACTGTGCTGTGTTATGTTTAGTCGCTCAATTGTGTCTGACTCTTTGTGACCCCATGGACTGTAGCCCGCCAGGCTCCTCTGTCCATGGGGATTCTCCAGGTAAGAAAAATGGAGTGGGTTGCCATGCCTTCCTCCAGGGGATTTTCCCAATCCAGGGATTGAACACAGGTCTCCCGCATTGCAGGCAAATTCTTTACCATCTGAGCCAACAGGTAAGCCCAAGAATAATGGAGTGGATAGCCTATCCCTTCTCCAGGGGATCTTTCTGACCCAGGGATCAAACCGAGGTCTCCTGTATTGCAGGGGGAGTTTTTACCAGCTGAATTATCAGAGAAACTCCATGCAGTACATTACATCCCCATGATTCATTTGTTTTATAAGTGGAAATTTGCAAATTCTGTCTCCCTTCACCTTTTTCTCTCACCCTGCTCCCCCACCTCCACCTCTGCCAACACCTAATCTGTCCTCTGTATCTATGAGCTTGGTAAAATGCCTTCATCTTTAATATGAACAATTAATAAGGGATTGTTTCCATTTCCCTGAATGGTTACTCAGAACTCCTTTTGTTGACATTTTTTGGAACAGTTGATATTTATTTGCAAGGCCCAAAAGCTGACTGTGTGATTTAAGCCCAAGGATTGTTGCTTAGTTCACAGAATAGATGAGATATTAGATCTGGTGGAAAAGAACCTGGACAGAATCTGGATTTGCAGTCAAAACCAAGTGACAGAGACTACAGAGATCTGCTTCTTGTGATAAGCTAGAGGAACACTTTCACTGTTGCTTCCATTGCAGCATCAAGCAATGGATACGCTTTTCCATGGAAAATGCATGTGCCACCTCCAACAGGATATGTTCTCCACTTTTCCTGCATGTTTGTCACTATCTCTTACTTCATGAGTGTTTTCAACGGGCTGAGGTTATATGACACATCCATACGTTAGGCAGGAGAGTAAGTGTACTGATAGCTTCCTTCTGATTGTGCTACAACAAATACCACGCCTCCCCAACTCTATCAAGGTAACATATATCTTGCTTTACAGGCTGGCTTTGCTGTTAACTGAGATTCTACTCCTTACCTGTTTTCATTTTAGGACTTAGAGTGAGAGAGCAGAATGATGTGATGTCTATGGAAGTTTCTGCTCTGACACTGCATATGGTCACTTCTGCTCACATTTCATTGATGGAAGCAGGTTACATGGCCAAGTATGGTGGTAATGGGGCAGGAAATTAAACTCCTGCCATAAAGGGGCACTTAATTTGACAAAAGACCAAGACATAAAATCCTTTTATAATAAAGGCAGTGGATAATGGGAAACCATAATAAATCTATCGAATTACTGTATTTGCTTTCTCTATTATGAGGTGAGGCTCATCAATCCTTTTTGGGTAGCATTTCACTAAACATATTAAGGTTTCAGATGCTTATGCTAATTGTTCACTATAGTTTTTGGACACACTCCTTTAAAGATATATAGTGTTTTAACTTTTTGGCCTCTTTTTGTTATTCTAGTGTTAGTCACAAAGGTACCCAATTCAGGGTCTCCTGAGTACCCTGGTGACTCAGATGTTAAAGAATCTACCTACAATGCAGGTGTGTGGTGGTTTAGTTGCTAAGTCATGTCTGATTCTTGTGACCCCATGGGCTGTAGCCTGCCAGGATCCTCTGTCCATGGGATTCTCCAGGCAAGAATACTAGAGTGGGTAGCCATCTCATTCTCCAGGGGGTCTTCTTGACCCAGGTATTTAACCCAGGTGTCCTCATTGTAGATAGGTTCTTTACCAACTGAACTACAAATGAAGCCCAAATATAATTGTTATAATTAATATAATTAATGTGATATTGTGCAACATGTCTGATAGGGTAACATCACCCATGTACCTTTCTGTACACTAAATTTGGGAGAAAGAAGAAGCTATGGAAGCATATTCATATAATTTCTGAACAATTAAATTATATTTAAAAAATGCATTGCTATTTTCCGTCCAAAATATATTTACATTTCATTGGCTACTTCTTAAACTTGGAATCAAAGCAAAGCAGGGGACCCAGGTTCAATCCCTGGGTCGGGAAGATCCCCTGAAGAAGGGAACAGCTACCCACTCCAGTATTCTCGCCTGCCTGGAAAATCCCATGGGCAGAGGAGCCTTACGGGCGATAGTCCATGGATCACAAAGAAGTGGACACAACAGAGCACTAAGGCTTACCTAATGTACAGAGTAGCAGATTTACATTTCTATCTGTTCAGATAATGTGTGAATATACATGATGAAAGTTATCACCTAAGAGCCCTATCCTATTCCCCTTAGAAATATTTTCTTTATATAATTTTTATGGTGATATCCCCGTGGATTTGGCAAACTGTTCTATAATGCCACAGTACATGTCTAATTAGAGGTAGATTAGATATGATTTGATTAAGAAATACAGTCTAAATATAGCTTATCCTTGGGACCAAAATTAAGCTAATAATACACTGTTTGAAAAACTGGCAGAATTTCTTGAATAGACTATTAAAATAACTGTGATCAGCCTCCTACTGTTAATTGTTTGGAGAATAATTATACATTTGGCTGAAATTCAGCAATAAACTCCAGGAAGAGATGTCCAGGAAACTAAATCAGTGTACTTCAGAGGGAATGCAGTAAAATTCCACCAAACTTTCTTCTAAATGAGGGAAGAGAATATATATATCCCTGTGGGGATTACAAAGGCTAAAGTTCACATTCCCCCAGTTGATATAATACAGAAAGAGTTTAATATGCCCCCAATACCTGCTAGGATGTCTCTTGTGTAGATTGAGAAACTTGGAAATCAGTAATTTGGGCAACTTTTAGGAGGAAAATCGACATTTTTAAAACTTTATTGATGAAGTACTAAAATCTACTTTTCAAATTTGCCTTGCAATTCAATAACAAACACATAAAACACTTTGTAGTCTGGGGGAAAAAAGACAGATTAAGAAGTTGATTTTTTTAAAAAATATAAAAACAGAAGAGAATAGTGGTTACAAAAAAATTAAACAATACTAAAATAATATCCTGGAAAGTCTACAGGTCAATTTATTTATTTATTTTCAGTTGAGGGCAGGATAATATAGGTTAGTTTGCTTGAAAGTAGATTAACATATAAAATAAAGAAAACATAGCTTAATCAGCATTGAAGTGACAAAAAGGCGCTTTAGTAAAACAAAAAGAGCAAGCTATGAGATATTTAACTGAACAAAAGTGTCCTTTCAAAGTAATAGGAAGACATTTGGCCATTCAATAATCATTGTTGGATAAATTTGTTCATGACTTGAGTAAAAGCTTAAAAACAGGAAAATATGTAGAAAAAAGAAAACAACAGAACACAAAGCAAAACAAACAATTTATCAGCCAGATTCCTGCTGGGAGGTGAAAACCACACCAGTAAAAGAATCATTTTTTATCTAAAAAGGATTTTACTTAAATTTTACATTTTAGTAATAGGTTGACAGAGAACTTCCAGGAGTACATAAGTTGAAATTTCACAAGACAATTACTTTTCTAAGGCTGACAAAGAATGAATAAGGATAGACTTAGAAATTCAAGCCAGGGAACTCAACACTGAGTTTCAGGCAATTAAAGAGAAGAATAGCCACCAAATAAGCAGCAACCATCTGGTGAGAATGAGAAATGCTAGAGTGTTCAGGTCACCTCTGGTCTGTAAAAGATGTCCGTTGACTGACGATGGATGTGGGGGCTGAAGTCTGTGAACCACAGCAGGTCTGAGGAGATGCCCACTACTGGCTGATGGAGAACTTTGCCAGTAAGTGTCAGCTTGACTTATCTATCTGGACTGTTGGACAGATAAAGAATCATTGATGGAAAAAGCAGAGACATTACTTTGCAGACCAAGGTCCATGTAATCAAAGCTATGGTTTTTCTAGTAGTCATGTACGGATCAGAGAAGTCAATGGCACCCCACTCCAGTACTCTTGCCTGGAAAATCCCATGGACAGAGGAGCCTGGAGGGCTGCAGTCCATGGGGTCGCTAAGGGTTGGACACGACTGAGCGACTTCAGTTTCACTTTTCACTTTCATGCACTGGAGAAGGAAATGGCAACCCACTGCAGTGTTCTTGCCTGGAGAATCCCAGGGCCTGGGGAGCCTGGTGGGCTGCTGTCTGTGGGGTCACACGGAGTCGGACACGACTGAGGTGACTTAGCAGCAGCATGTACGGATGTGAGAGCTGGACTATAAAGAAAGCTGAGGGCTGAGGAATTGATGCTTTTGAACTGTGGTGTTGGGGAAGACTCTTGAGAGTCCGTTGGACTGCTAGGACATCCAACCAGTCAATCCTAAAGGAAATCAGTCCTGAATATCCATTGGAAGGACTGATGCTGAAACTCTGATACTTTGGCCACCTGATGCAAAGAACTGACTCCTTAGAAAAGACCCTGATGCTGGGCAAGATTGAAAGCAGAAGGAGAAGGGGACGATAGAGGATGAGATGGTTGGATGGCATCACTGACTTAATGGACATGAGTTTGAGCATGCTCCAAGAGTTGGTTATGGACAGGGAAGCCTGGTTTGCTGCAGTCCATGGGGTCACAAAGTGTTGGACACGACTGAGCAACTGAACTGAGTTGTCTCAAAACAGGAGGTCAGGATAAATGCTGTGGTGCTGCCACTGAAAGCTATTGGGGAGAATTAAGGAGTGGCAAGAAGGATGAAAGAGGAGATGATATGTCCTACAAACCTCCTAGAAATCCTCATACTGGAATCTATCTTGGCTGATAGTGTATGCACCACCAGCTGCTGCTGCTGCTAAGTCACTTCAGTCGTGTCCGACTCTGTGCGACCCCATAGATGGCAGCCCACCAGGCTCCCCTGTCCCTGGGATTCTCCAGGCAAGAACACTGCAGTGGGTTGCCATTTCCTTCTCCAATGCATGAAAGTGAAAAGTGAAAGTGAAGTCGCTCAGTCGTGTCCGACTCTTTGCGACCCCATGGACTGCAGCCTACCAGGCTCCTCCGCCCATGGGATTTTCCAGGCAAGCGTGCTGGAATTGGGTGCCATTGCCTTCTCCAATGCACCACCAGAGAGGACCCTGAATCAGGCCAAATATGGGCACAAGTAAGATGCTTGGCCAGAGACAACCTGGAAACTAACTCCATTACCATGAAACCTGAGACTGTGAGCTACATGGTGGAGCAGTTCTCTGGGGTTTCCCTTACCTACTGGTCTCTGCCCAGGCATCACTTCCCAGTCTTTTGCTTTGTCAGCACTTGTGTCTCCTTGAACAATTCATTTTAGAATGTTAGACAAAAGTCTATTCGTGGGCCCTGGAAGAGGTTTATCTTCCTGCAACAGGATCACTGCAGAGAAGGTTACCAGGGACAACGTCTGTTCCAGCAAAGTCTATGACTACTGTGCAGAAAAACAGCCCATTTCAAGAGACAAGAAAGAAGAAAGAAAATGCATTCTTCCTCCTTCTAGCACCCTCTATCAGCAAAGCCAAACATCAAGCCAGCTGGTTAAGGGAAAAAATGTCTATATATTTTTTTAATATTTCTATATTTTTCTAAGAGGTTTGTTTAAGATTAAAATTATTTCAAAACTAGAAACTTGAATTTATTTTTTGTAAATTAGTAAATATATGGACAGATGTTCAATCACTTTAATAATCAGACATATAATGAAAACCAAAAATACTAATTATGAATTATGATTGTCATTTAAAATTGTCCTATTATAAAATTTATTGTGAGCTCGGGGGAAAAAATGTGGTTGAACATATAACTATTTAGAATGGTACAGATATTTGAGAACAAAATTTAAAGCATGACTATTATTTGAATCAACCATTAAACTTTTGATAGTATATTCCAAGGATGAATCATATATATGTGCAGGATATAGGCACAAAAGTTTCCATAGGTCTTTCTTGCTTTTTAATATCTAACTATAAAGATAACCTAAATATGTATCACATGTGTGTGATATGTTTAGTAGCACAGTTGTGTCCAACTCTTTGTGACCCCATGGACTGTAGCCCACCAGGCTCCTATGTCCATGGAGATTCTCCAGGCAAGAATACAGGGGTGGCTTGCCATGCCCTCCTCCAGGGGATCTTCCCAACCCAGGGATTGAAACCAGGTCTCTCACATTGCAGGCAGATTCTTTACTGTCTGAGTCACCAGGGAAGCCCATGTATCATGTGGGCATTGGTCAAATAGAACATGGTGTGTCTATGCTCTGGAATATTACATAGTCATTACACTCCATATTTTAACAAGCAAGGGAAGTAGCCAATGAAAAATATAGTTAAAATAGCCAGTTGAATAAAAAGATAAAGAATATTGTTGCTATAAGATTTATGTATATATAGGATTTTTGAGTAAGATTTGGAAGAATATATCCAGACCTATTAAAATTATTACCTATAGAGAGAGATCAAATGAAGCTATAATTTTTTACTTTAAAACTGTTTTTTTTTCTTTGTGATTATCATTTATTATTTCAAACTTTAAAATATGTAACTAATGCTATAAAAATATATATAGTTTTTATTTATAACTATATGTAACATCCATGCATATATATATATATATATATATATATATATTCAACAAGCAAAGCCACAGAGCAACTTCTATGAAGTCATACAGTTTAAATGTTACTCATATCCCATTAAGTGTGCAAATATGATTATATTTTAGAGAAACAAAGTTACCTTTGAGTACTTTTTATTCTGATTACTCACTGGGAATTATCTTGCAATAGAAATTGATAAAACATGGCCAAATTCATATCTATCAATGAATTGAAAATGACCCAAAAACTGATTAGTAGAGTTGTGTTTACTATATATATATATATATATATATATATATATATATTAACAATAAAACAGGTTAAAAATTACTATTATTGTTTAGTCGCCAAGTTGAGTCAGACTCTTTTGCAACCCCATGGACTGTAGACTGCCAGGATTCTCTGTGCATAGGGTTTGCCAGGCAAGAATATTGGAGAATGGGCTGCCATTTCTTTCTCCAGGGACCTTCTTGACCCAGGGATCAAACCCATGTCTCTTGTGCCCACTGCATTGGCAGGCAGATTCTTTACCACTGTGCAACCAGGAAAGCCCAAAAATTGCTTTAGAAAGCCATAATAGTTAATATTGATATAATTACACCTGAGAGGTAAAAATAGTGATATAATAAAATTGATATGCATATGAATCACTTTTTATAAAGTTGATATAGAACTTTTTATATAATGCCAAAACACACACATGCCAAAAAAGCAAAAAAATTAACAACAACAACAAAAAAATACACATCAGTTTAACAGAAATGAACTTTTAAATGATAGTAAATGTTTTAGAGCTGGTAGTGAATCGTAAAATGTGGTAGAATTTCAACTTGCATAACATTTTTGATGAAATCTCTTCCCAAAATGCATTAGGGAATTAGAATTAACAGAATTACATATTTTTATTAGCAATATCAAGTATGCAAACTTGATCAGTGGCAAATGAGAATAGTAAAGGATCTGTTCTTCTGTGATGATTGATTTTTAATCATTTTCCTCAGCTTTCCGTAACTGAATGGTTTTGGATTTCACATTCCTCCTGAGCGTTTTCTTATTTCTACTCAATAACTTGTACTGACTTTTTCTTTGGTGCTGTCCTTACAATTTTACTTTACCGTCCCCACGTTGTTTCATATAGTTTTGCTTCATTCAAAGTTTAGACCTCCTCTATCCAAAATGATAGCCACAAGCCTTTACACTGAAGTTTAAAGGAAATAATTACTCACATTTCAAAACTTAATTGCCACATGTGGCTTCTGGGCACTTTTAAAGGAGCCTAGATTTATAGAACATTGCAGAAAACTATCAATAGCAGCGATATTTATGTTACTCTTTTAGCAAACTTTATTTTTATACCTTGGCTTAAGAAGATGTCATGCTAACCTTTTGCTTTATCTTAGATTGTAGTCATGGGAGAAAATATATGTAAAGAAAACAGTAAAGGTTAGTAAGAGAAAATATTTTATTTTATCCTGAATATGTAAATTAAAAGTGATAGAATTTTATTTTTAAATGCATTGTGATTTACTTGAATATGTTACATAATATATGAGTATTTCTTTTGTCCTTTTGCCATACTTCACATTCCAGTCTATTCAAAACCTTCAAAATGACTAATTCAGACATATTAAAATAAATATAAGCTTATTATTAAACTTGGGTTGTTTCAGAATTGAATAAAAGCAGATTTTGTGACCTTACAATTAGATGATATTTCTGCATAATATATAATATTAAAAACTAAATAATAGGACAAAGGGTATAAACATATGTTAATCTCTAGAGATATACTAGGAAGCTACTATTCACAGCTTCTAATTGATTTAATCAGCAGCTCTATGCAGTGCCTTTTCACAACATTCTTCAGAAAACTGATTAATTTGAGAATTTAGCTGACAGAAATTATATCTATTTTATTCATGAAAATCTTTGTTTAATATATTCTCATATGTTTTAGACATTGGCATATCTTCTTTGGCCTGCATATCCAGATTCATTGACTCTTTTTAAACTCTGTTTTTTTGAAATAACTTTATTTTGACCATAAAGCAATAAATGTACATAGTATTTATTATTGTTTTCTTGGAAAAGCTAGAAAAAGATTCATTTAGGCAAGTAAATCATGCAGAAATTTTTACCAATAATTAAAATCCTGTAATTGTGTGGCATTTTCTTCTTTACACTTTTATGTATTAGAAGGAAGGAACCTATTGCCCAAAATACCTTCCCTGACACCCTATTATCACTTCCTGTTCTCACTATGAATGTGACAAAATTAAGAAGCAAATAAAACGGAGGGATTAATCAATATCAATTGGCAATATATCTAAAGGGATTAATTTACTTCCTTCCACAGTGACACTTAGGTGACAAGGTATTTAATTAGAAACAGAGAGGTAGACTAAAATATAGTCATTTTTTTTAATATAGACTATAATTGTGCTATAGGTCAGCAAGGAGATAGAAAAATGCACTAATCCTTAAAGAATGAAATATTTGCTTTCTCACCTTTGCTGTATTGCAGTTGAGACAATTACCATATAAAACCCACAATATGAACACAAAAAGTCTTTTAAATAATTCTGAATACATTTATAAATAGAGGATAAGTATCAAGATCATTTATTAATATGAATGAATAAAAAAGGTGGTCTATGTATGAACATAATTCTTATTCTCAAAAGTTATATAAAGCAATATATACATTACAAAATACTTCAGGTATATAATCTGTTTTAATATACCTATAATGCTGTGAGTATGGCATAATTATTTCTCTACTTCTAGGTTCTGAAATAAAGGCTTCGTAAACTATGCAATAGAGTCAAAGGTTAACAAAATTAATAAAAAACCAGGAAAATATTTCAAAAAAAGTTCCTCCAGCTCCAATACCATGCCATGCCCTTGGCACAGCAGGATGCACTGAACACATAAAGGTGAGAGATTGACAAGAAACTAAGAAAAACCTCTGCATAGAAGAAGAATAATATCTCAAAATACCTTAAAACATGTTTTTTAAATGCATCTTTGACCAAATATTGATTTTCTTCTGATTATATACTTTTTTTCCATTTTCACTGTCATGGTATTAATTCAGAACCATCAAGTTACACTTTGACTTTCAGTTCAGTTCAGTCACTCACTGGTGTCTGACTCTTTAAGACCCCATGAGCTGCAGCATGCCACGCTTCCCTGTCCATCACCAACTCCTGGAGCTCGCTCAATCTCATGTCCGTTGAGTTGGTGATGCCACCCAACCATCTCATCCTCTGTCATCCCCTTGTCCTCCTGCCTTCAGTATTTTCCAGCATCAAGATCTTTTCCAAGGTGTCAGTTCTTTGCATCAGGTGGCCAAAGTATTAGAGTTTCAGCTTCAGCATCAGTCCTTCCAATGAATATTCAGAACTGATTTCCTTTTAGAATTGACTGTGTTGATCTCCTTGCAGTCCAAGGGATTCTCAAGAGTCTTCTGCAATACCACACTTTGACTTTGACTTTAGTGGTAGTTGAATAATGTCTCCCAGTCTCACTTATATGGTTTTACCCCATGCTCACTTATATCCTAGCTCCCCAGTGTCACCAAATTACCTCTCTAGAACAAAAAATATGATAATTCTCTTCCCCTATAACATTTTAGAGTCTGTACCATGCTACTGGGGCTTCCCGGGTGTCACTAGTGGTAAAGAACCCTCTGCCAATTCAGGAGACATAAGAGATGCATGTTTCATCCCTGAGTCAAGAAGATCCCCTGGAGGAATAAATGGCAGCCCGCTCTGGTATCCTTGCTTGAAAAATTCCATGGACAGAGGAGCCTGGCAGGCTACAGTGCATGGGTCTGTAGAGTCAGACACGACTGATTGACTAAGTGTATGTGCATGTATGTATAGTTCATTGTTACCTGAAGACAATGTTCCAATTATAACTCTGTCCCATGACACATTTTAATGAATCTTTCTCATCCTTTTACCTGAGAAAATTACTATGCACAATGAATATTTCATTTCACTATTTAAATCAGTTGAAGAGAATATTAGGAAAATATATATAAACCCAGGAATTTATAGCTCCATTGATACAAACGTTTGCCCCTTCTTGTGTAGTCAAGGGTGCCATTACCAGTGGATTAAAAGCAACATGAAAGCCAGATCTCATTGTTTGCTAGTTTTATTTTGTTTCCTGTATTCTCCCACCTAGAATGATACCTGCTATATAATTCACAATAGAATATATGCTGATTTAATGACCAAAGAAATATACAATTAAAAATGTCAAAAACCAAACCATGTAACAATTGAAAATCTCACAGAATGATAACAAGACTGAGAAAAGGCAGCTGACTGAATAATAGTATCAGTAACTGCACAACGTAATGGATTGCTTATGAGAGGTATTTAGCTAGCATTTATAGAGTTATTACTATAGAAATTCTTATTCTCAAACATTCCATTGAAAAGTTCCTCCTTTGTAATAGCTCTAATATGTCTCAAGGTAAAAGTTACTCTAA
Organism: Bos grunniens; assembly: GCF_055505025.1. Classification (NCBI taxonomy): domain Eukaryota; kingdom Metazoa; phylum Chordata; class Mammalia; order Artiodactyla; family Bovidae; genus Bos; species Bos grunniens. Next base: position 19,645,112 of record NC_141184.1, on the reverse strand, counting down.
ATTCCTTTGCATCTGTTTGTATCTTTTACTTGCATTATACATGGTATTTTATGTATCTTTCAAAATGCAAATTGTTCAAGAGCTGTGTAGAAACTTAAAAGCGTTCATTCCTTTTGACCTCGCATTCATCGCATTCTGCCTAAATACCACACGCTTGTAATGCCAATGAATATTTTTTTTTTCAAAATAGAAAACACTCTAAGTGTAATAATACAATGATATTTATTGTGTATAATAACACGATAGAGTTCTTATGCATCAAATTAGCAGTGTTTTATGAGGATAAAGTGAAGTGACAGTCGCTTAGTTGCATCTGACTCTTTGTGACCCCATGGACTGTAGCCCGGCCAGGCTTCTCAATCAAAGTTTCATTGTGTACAAATTTAGCTCTTTTCTAATATTTTGTGTGTCACTGGTACTCAACACATATTAATAATAAATAAAAATATTTTAAAAGCAAAATTGGCCCTGGAAAAGTTCAATTGATTTATACTTATAATTTCTAAATGGCAATTAGACAAGTCAGAGCATTCAATTTGTTTGACATTACCAGATCAATTTTATCTCTAGTTATTTTTACATTGATTATAAACATTTAAAGAAGTGCACTTTTGCAAATCAAACATTTATTTAATTTCTTATTGAGTTTTAGATTTAATAAACATTCTAGAAGGAGAGTGCTACCAAAATATCTACATATGATATCTAGAAATTTTTCCTTTATAAGTGAAGTGAAGTGAAGTCACTCAGTCCTGTCAGACTCTTTGCGACCCCATGGACTGTAGCCTACAAGGCTCCTCTGTCCATGGAATTTTCCAGGCAAGAGTACTGGAGTGGGCTGCCATTTCCTTCTCCAGGGAGACAATTAGAAGAGTCGGGCTGATAAATTTTGGAAACTGGTGGAACCAAGCATGCCATAAGAATAAGGAAATACATTTTTTCTTCTTAGTTGCATCATATTAACATTCCATATGTGCTGTGCTGTGCTGTACTAGGTTGCCTCAGGGGTGTCTGACTATTTGTGATCCCATGGACTATAGACCTCCAGGCTCCTTTGTCCATGAAATTCTCCTGGAAAGGATACTGGAGTGGGTTGCCATGCCCTTCAGGGGATCTTCCTGACCCAGGGATCAAACCCATATTCTTTCACCTCCTGCATTGGCAGGAGGGTTCTCTAACACTAGTGTCACATGGGAAGCCCAACATTCCACAAATAGGACACTAATTTCTCATAAGGGATTTGTTCAAGGATCCCCAAAAATGCCCCCAAGTCCTCGGATACCCAAGGTCCTTCTATAAAATGTTATCAGTTCAGTTCAGTTCAGTCACTCAGTCATGTCCAATTCTTTTCAGCCCCATGGACTGCAGCATGCCACGCTTGCCTGGCCTTCAACAACTTCTGGAGCTTAGTATAGCTCATGTCCATCAAGTCGGTGATGCTATCCAACCATCTCATTCTCTGTCATCCCCTTCTCCTCCCATCTTCAGTCTTTCTCAACATCAGGGTTTTTTTTCCAAAGAGTCAGTTCTTCACATCAGGTGGCCAAAGTTTTGGAATTTCAGCATCAGTCCTTCCAATGAATATTCAGGACTCATTTCCTTTAGGATGGACTGGTTTGATCTCCTTGCAGTTCAAAGGACTCTCAAGAGGCTTCCCCAACACCACAGTTCAAAATCATCCATTCTTCAGTGCTCAGCTTTTTTTATAGTCCAAATCTCAAATCCATACATGACTACTGGAAAAACCATAGTTTTGACTAGACAGACCTTTGTTAGCAAAGTAATATCTCTGCTTTTTAATATGTTGTCAGGTTGGTCATAACTTTTATTTCAAGGAGAAAGTGTCTTTTAATTTCATGGCTGCAGTCACCATCTGCAGTGATTTTGGAGACCAAGAAAATAAAGTCTCTCACTGTTTCCATTTTTCTCTGATCTGTTTGCCATAAAGTGATGGGGCCAGATGCAGTGATCTTAGTTTTCTGAATGTTGAGTTTTAAGCCAACTTTTTCACTCTCCTCTTTCACTTTCATCAAGAGACTCTTTAGTTCTTTTTTGCTTTCTGCCATAGGATGGTGTCATGTCCATATCTGAGGTTGTTGAGATTTCTCCCAGCAAGCTTGATTCCAGCTTGTGCTTCATCCAGCCCAGCAATTCACATGATGTGCTCTGCGTGTAAGCAGGGTGACAATATACAGCCTTGATGTACTCCTTTCACGATTTGGAACCAGTCTGTATTTCCATGTCCAGTTCCAACTGTTGCTTCTTGACCTCCATAAAGATTTTTCAGGAGGCAGGTCAGGTGGTCTGGTATTCCCATCACCTTAAGAATTTTCCAGAGTTTGTTGTGATCCATACAGTCAAAGGTTTTGGCATAGTCAATAAAGCATAAATAGATTTTTTCTGGAACTCTCTTGCTTTTTCGATGATCCAATGGATGTTGGCAATTTGATCTCTGGTTTCTCTGCCTTTTCTAAAACCAGCTTGAACATCTGAAAGTTCATGGTTCACATACTATTGAAGGCTGGATGGGAGAATTTTGAGCATTACTTTGACAGTGTGTGAGATAAGTTCAATTGTGTGGTAGTTTGTACATTCTTTGGCATTGCCTTTCCTTGGGATTGGAATGAAAACTTACCTTTCGAGTCCTGTGGTCACTGCTGAGTTTTCCTAATTTGCTGGCATATTGAGTGCAGCACTTTCACAGCATCATCATTTAGGATTTGAAATAGCTCAACTCGAATTCTATCACCACCACTAACCTTTTTCGTAATGATGCTTCTTAAGGCCCACTTGACTTCACATTCCAGGTTGTCTGGCTCTAGGTGAGTGATCACACCATCCTGGTTATCTGGATCTTTTTCTGTGTATTCTTGCTACCTCTTCTTAATATCTTCTGTTTCTGTTGGGTCCATACTATTTTATCCTTTATTGTGCCCATCTTTGCATGAAATGTTCCCTTGGTATCTCTAATTTTCTTGAAGAGATCTCTAGTCTTTCTCATTCTATTATTCTCTCTATTTCTTTGCATTGATCACTGAGGAAGGCTTTCTTATCTTTCCTTGCTATTCTTTGGAACTCTGCATTCAAATGGGTATATATTTGCTTTTCTCTTTTGCCTTTAGATTCTCTTCTTTTCTCACCTATTTGTAAGGCCTTGTCAGACATCTGTTTTCCTTTCTGCATTTCTTTTTCTTGAGGATGGTCTTGATTACTGCCTCCTGTACAATGTCATGAACCTCCATCCATAGTTCTTAGGCACTCTATCAGACCTAACCCCTTGAATCTATTTGTCACTTCCACTGTATAATCATGAGGGATTTGATTTAGTTCATACCTGAATGGCCTAGTGGTTTTCCATACTTTCAATTTAAATCTGAATTTGGCCTACAGTACAGAGCCAATTAAATGGTATAGTGTTTTCATATAACCTATGCACATATTCCTTTATGTTTTAAATAAAATCAACATTGCATTGTAAGTGCTATGTAAAAAATATCCTATCAAAGATAAAATTCATGTTTTGTTTTTTGGCACTTTCTGAATTTTTTTTTAATACTTTTGATCTGCAGTTTGTTGAATCTGCAATCCAGAACTTGCATATATAGAGGGTTTCCTGTAACTTGTTAAATTAACTGTCATATAAGGCCAATGATAGAGATAGATACAGAAAAATAGAATGATTAACTCATGCTTGTAAGAATCTAATGATAGACTGGTATGTACTAAGTTATAGAACAATGAATACTTCAAGTTCAGAAGGCAAGCGTGGCCACTTCAATTTCAAATAGGTGACAGTTCAAGAGATAGGATTTTAATATAGTGGCAAAACAGGGCATTACTGTGACTCTCTCAAACAATTTTTTAATCCCCTGTGTGCCTGTGTGTTATGTGATTGAGCAGCTAGTCAATCTACAGATAATTTTAACTATTAAAGAATAATTACTGAAAGCTATTTTTGTGTTGTGCTTAGTTGCTCAGTTGTGTACGACTCTTTGCAACCCTATGGACCATTGCCCACCAGGCTCCTTTGTCCATGGAGATTTTCCAGGTAAGAAAAATGGAGTGGGTTGCCATGCCTTCCTTCAGGGGATCTTCCCAATCCAGGGATCAAACCCAGGTCTCCCACATTTCATGTGGACTCTTTATTCTGTCTGAGCCACCAGGAAAGCCAAAGAATATTGGAGTGGGTAGCCTATCTCTTCTCCAGGGGAACTTCCTGACCTAGGAATTGAACTAGGGTATCCTGCATTATAGGCAGATTCTTTAGCAACTGAGCTACCAGCGAGGCTTCTTTTATCCTATTCCAAATGAAACCTTGTTAAATATATTTGAGAGTACAAAGAATGAATACAGCCTGGGAAATAATGTTTTTGCCAGTTTTGTTGTTGCGGGAGGGGTGGGTAAAGGGAAATGGCAGAGTTTGAAATATGAAAAATTTGGGAGTCTATTTTTTTGAATGAATAAATCTTATGAGTATTTGAAACCCCACATATTCAAAGGTCAGTGTCTATTGTTATTCCTCAATATAATTTGGAAAATTATGCTCATTACTCCTAGACTCAGTATGAAGTGAAGTTGCTCAGGCGTGTCTGACTCTTTGTGACCTCGTGGACTGTAGGCCACCAGGCTCCTGCATCCATGGGATTTCCCAGGCAAGAACACTGGAATGGGTTGCTATTTCCTTCCCCAGGGGATCTTCCCGACGTAGAGATCGAATCCCGGTCTCCCGCATTGTAGGCAGACACTTTAACCTCTGAGCCACCAGGGAGCCACAAGACCCAGTATAGTATATTACAACTAGTGAAACATATTTTTTTCCTTATACCTTTACACTGTAACATGTGACCATCTTTACACCGTCACTCCTTGGATTTCTAAATATAACAGTAACAATAATAACAAAACCTCTTTCTATACTTATAAGAATACACCTTATTACTAAGTGCTTTCTCTGAGCCTTACTCAAAATAAGAACATGAAGTAGATACTACTATTATATTCAGGTTTGCTGGATTATGTGCAATTCTCCACTATCCACAGTATCTTGTGCTAGACTGTGCCTAGTAGCTCAGTCATGTCCAACTCTTTGTAACCCCATGGACTGTAGCCCACCAGGCTCCCCTGTCCATGGGTATTCTCCAGACAAAAATACTGAAGTGGGTTGATATGCCCTCCTCCAGGGGATCTTCCCAAACCAGGGATCAAAACCAGGTTTCCCGCATTGCAGGTGGATTCTTTACCATCTGAGCCACCAGGGAAGTTCAAGAATACTGGAGTGGATAGCCTATCCCTTCTCTAGGGGATCTTCCCAAAAGGGTCTCCTGCATTGCAGGCAGATTCTTTACCAGTTGAGATACCAGGGAAACCCCTCAGTAGCTTATTAGCTTACAAAAAAGCAGTGTATATTTTGCTCATGATATTCTGTCTGTGGGTTGGCTGTGGCTCTGTTTATCACAGCTTCTTAACTCTAAGATTCAGGTTTAAACAACAACTTCTATCTGAGGCATACTGTCCTTGTGCAAGAGTGGGGGATTACTTGTAGGGCATGTGCTAAGACACTTCAGTCATGTCTGACACTTTGTAACCCCATGAACTGTAGTCTGCCAGGCTCCCCTGTCCATGGGATTTTCCAGGCATGAGTACTGGAGTGGGTTGTCATTTCCTTCCCCAGGGGATCTGCCCAATCTAGGGATCAAACCAGTATCTCTTATATCTTCTGCATTAGCAGACAGGTTCTTTACCACTATAGTCCCCCGGGAAGAGTGGGGGAGGAGAAGACAAAAAAGCTTCTGTGGTAATTACCACCTTGTTCATATTTGATTGGCCAAAGGCAAATCACATGATTGATTCTAATGCCAGTGGTGTAGTGATGTGCATTCTTCCCATGCAGAAGGGGACTTCAAGCACTATGACCCTAGGAGTTTTGTATGAGTTTCTCATGAAAGAAGAAAATAATCTGAAACAATAATACAATTGACCAAAGGCACTTTTCCTATTTTAGAAGATAAATAACTCTATCAATGTCATGTGGCTGGCTGGAGGTATAAGTAGAGTTCACCTCAAGCAATGTGATTCCAAAGTCTACTTTATTATGTCTGATACTATTTTGTGTTATGACACTTCTTTTTTCAAATATACTTAATCTTATACCCCAGAAATAAGACCCTAATTACACTCTGCATTTGCATTTAACAAGTGAGCAGAAAGGATCTCGCTCTTTGCTGGTTCAAATTCCCTAAGTGATTCATACTGAACATACACTTATGGTAAGCAGAGTATCACCAGGCAGATCTGTGAAAGAATAAGTATCTGCATTTCAAAGTACAAGTATTTTATACTTCTGGAAATATCATTCCAAAAATCAAATTGCAACAGTTTCACTCCCCAGGAGCAAATGATGGAGACTCTTTTGGTCCTTTGAAGAAGTGTGTAGATAATGAACTGAAATACAGGGACTGGCAATTTCTGAAGCATAGTATACCTATAATTGCTTTATTTTTATATCATCCTATTACTTCAAATCAGCAGGCTGTCTTGAAATAACTTGCTACTTAACAAAGAATATTAAATATATGCATTAATGTTATAGCTTGGTTTTTCTCATAAGGTAATGAACTGTCATGTGATTTGAAATATAAATAGAATTGTCCATTTTATAACATAACATTTTAAGTCTGTAATGATAATCACATGATACACCATTTACTGAATGCCTGAAAATAGTATGTAAATAAGTCTAACAGCCCATTAAGATAGCATCATTATTCTAGAGAAAGCCTACATGTTGTGTATCAATAAGAAAAGAAAACAATAAAATAGCTCATGCTCTAACATCCCTTAAATGATTTATTCAGAAGGGAAAACTGATGATCTTTAAAGAGTAATGATAGCAAAATTTTTGTGAAATTAAATAAAATGAAACTTCTTCTTGAAATGTAACGTTATGCAAAGTATGTATGCTTCTGCTGCTGCTGCTGCTGCTAATTCGCTTCAGTCATGTCCAACTCTGTGCGACCCCATAGACAAAGTATGTATAGTAAACTGAAAAAAAAGTCTCCTTAAAAATATCAGGTTCCTACACCTTGAGCCTGTAAGTATCAATTTATTTAGAGAAAAAAAAAATTACACACGTGTTTAAGTTAAGGATCTTAAGTCATGGGTCTGAAAAGCAGGCACATATATCGTTATAAGAGATACAAAAGGAGATTTGAAATACACAAGGTATTGTGAAAATAAAGTCAGAGTGGAGTAATATAACATAAGCCAAGGAATGCTGACTGCCACCAGAAGTTGGAGGAGGCAGTCTACCAAATTTCCCCTAGAGCCTTTGGAGGAAAACCAGCCCTACCGACACTTTGATTTTGGTCCACTAACACTGATTTTGAACTTATGGCCTCCAGAAAAATGAGACAACAAAATGTTATGTTATTTTTGATCACCAAGTTTATAGTGGTTTAACGACCCATAGGAAACTAATACAGATTTAAGCACATGGGTATGGTATTGTGTAATAATTGCCAAACATATGGAAGGGGCTTTGGAATCAAATAAAGTACAGAGGCTGGAAGAATTCTATGACACATTATAGAAAATGACTATCCACATAAATGAGCTTTTGGTTAAAAAGTGGTTTAAAGGCAAGGGCTCAGAAGGAGTACATCATTGGAAACCAAAGGAAAGGCAGATCTTGGTATATAGAGATAGAGAACTTACCTAAATTATGCTCTCCAACTGTTTGAAGAAAAAAACTCATAAACAAGGAATTTCGATATTTAGCTTAGGATATTTCTAAGCAAAACATTGAAAGTGTTAGCTGACAGTAGCAAAACACAGGTAGACAGATATAAAATAAGGAAATCAGCACTTAATGATTTGGGAAACAGCTATTCAGATTGCAAAATATGATAAAATTAGGATAATAACTGTTAGAAGACTCTTGAGAATCCCTAAGACTGTAAGGAAATCAAGCTACTCAATCATAAAGGAAACCGATCCTGAATATTCATTGGACAGACTGATACTGAAGCTGAAGCTCCAAAAATTTGGTCACTTGATGTGAAGAGCTGACTCATTGGAAAAGATCCTGATATTGGGAAAAATTGAGGGCAGGGGAAGTAGTCAACAGAGAATGATATGGTGTGAATAGCATCACTGTCCATCACTCAATACATGAATTTGAGCAAACTGCGGGAGACAGTGGAGGACAAAGGAGCCTGGCCTCCTAGAGTCTATGGGTTCACAAATAGTTGAGCACAACTTAGTGACTGAATAACAACAAAACTGTAAACATACTTTGGAGAGAAGGCCAATGGTATGGCTGGAAAACTGTCTTTATTGCTGAAGAGATTATATAAGTGATTCATGAATTCACTCAACCACAGAAGTCTGGAATAGAGATGGGTTACTAAACAAAGATCTGTGGAGGATGCTGTGTTTAAAGGTGTGAATCTCTGTGATGTACATGGGCAACCCACAGAGGTTTCTGAGAATGTCATACACCATAAACATGACCAGCTTGGAGTGGAATGAATAACACAATATAAAACGAAAAAGGCCTTTGGACTACAAAAACTCTACAGGCAGAAAGTAGGGTGATAAAACTACTGAGAAACACATATGTTCACTCTCAAGTAAAAGGAAAGATGATGCTGAGGCCAGAGACTTGGGCTCAGAGGCCATAACAGTGGGCTCAGAAGAATTGTAAGTCAATGCATAACAGCTGAAGATAGAGCTGTGTTGCAGCTATCTAGAGCTACAGAGGATCATTCCCCGGCCTTAAAACTTAATGGAATCTACCTGCTTGATTTCAAAATTGCTTGGAATTTGTGAATATTCTCTTTCTGAAACCATTTTCTTCTTTTTGCAATGGGAACATCTATAAATATTATGCTTCGTCTATCCCACAATTGTATTTTGGTAACAGATAACTTTCCAAGTTATCCAAGTCACAGGTTTGGAGAGTGAGGAAAAATTGACCTCAGAATAGGTTGTACCCAATATCTCATACAATCTTAATTTAAATGATCTAGATAATGAGATTTGGAATTTTGTAACAGGTATTTAGATGACATTTTAGGCTGGTGTTGATGCTTTATAGTGTTGATACTTTTGGAGATCTTGGCCTTGGTGAATATATTTTGTATCTGTTATAGACATGAATCATTGAAGGCTAGAGTGAAGATTATAGAAGGCTGAATTGAGTCCTCTAAATATATTAAGATCTAGTCCCTTGAGCAAATACCCACAAGGCATTTATAACTTTATTTGGGAAAAATAAAAGGCTTTTGCAGACCTGATTAAAATGAACATGTTGAAATGAGGAGATATCCAGATTACATATGGGTGATCCCTAAATTTAATCATATGTATTCATATGGAAATGGGCTTCCTTGGTGGCTTAGGGTAAAGAAACAGCTTGCCAGTTCAGGAGACCTGGGTTAGACCCCTGGCTCAGAAAGATGCCTTGGAGAAGGAAATGGTAACCCACTCTAGTATTCTTGCCTGGAGAATCTAATGGACAGAGGAGCCTGACAGACTATAGTTCATGGAGTCACAAAAGACTCAGACACAGCGATTAAACAACAAAAGATCCATATGGAAAAGGTGACATGGAGATTAGACACAGAGCAAAGAAGACAATCTGCCTATGGATACAAATGTTAGAGTAATATGAGTGAAGTTAAGTGAAGTCGCTCAGTCGTGTCCGACTCTGCGACTCCATGGACTGTAGCCTATAAGAGTGACGTAGAGTCAAGAGTGACGTAGAGTGACGTATACAGGCCAAAAATGCTGGGATATCAGCTAGAAAGACAAGGGCAGATTAGACCTTGAGTCTTCAGAGGAATTGTGGCCTTGCCACCACAGCCTAACTTTGGCCCAGTGACAGTGATGTCCAAATTTTTGGCCTTCTGAACTGTGAAAGAATAAATATTTATTATTTAAGCCACCATGTTTGTACTAATTTTTACAACAATCAAAAGGAAACTCATACAGTATGTAAGATGCTATCTCCTATTTGAATTATATTAACATATTAAGATATTATATAAATTATTCAGATTTATTTTAATGTTGTGAATAGTTATTGCATGTACATATATCATGAATAAAATCAAATGCATGTGTAAACAAAATGCTTCATATTAAACGATGGGCTTTATTATCAAATTTTAAAGAAGTTTAAAAAAAAGAAAAAAGTGAGTAACTAAAGAATATGATCATCAAAAAACCATGAGAGTTCCAGAAAAAAATATATTTCTGCTTTATTGACTATGCCAAAGTCTTTGACTGCATAAGTCACAATAAACTGTGGAAAATTCTTAAAGAGATGGGAATACCAGACCACCTGACCTGCTTCTTGAAAAATCTATATGCAGGTCAGGAAGCAACAGTTAGAACTGGACATGGAACAACAGACTGGTTTCAAATAGGAAAAGGAGTACATCAAGGCTGTATATTTTCACCTTTCTTATTTAACTTATATGCATCATCAGTTCAGTTCAGTTCAGTTGCTCAGTCGTGTCCGACTCTTTGTGACCCCATGAATCGCAGCATGCCAGGCCTTCCTGTCCATCACCAACTCCTGGAGTTCACTCAAACTCACATCCATCGAGTCAGTGATGCATCCAGCTGATTCATCCTCTGTCGTCCCCTTCTCCTCCTGTCCCCAATCCCTCCCAGCAACAGAGTCTTTTCCAATGAGTCAACTCTTTGCATGAGGTGGCCAAAGTACTGGAGTTTCAGCTTTAGTATCATTACTTCCAAAGAACACCCAGGACTGATCTTCTTTAGAATGGACTGTTTGGATCTCCTTGCAGTTCAAGAGACTCTCAAGAGTCTTCTCCAACACCACAATTCAAAAGCATCAATTCTTCGGCGCTCAGCTTTCTTCACAGTCCAACTCTCACATCCATACATGACCACTGGAAAAACCATAGCCTTGACTAGATGAATCTTCGTTGGCAAAGTAATGTCTCTGCTTTTTTATATGCTATCTAGGTTGGTCATAACTTTTCTTCCAAGGAGTAAGCGTCTTTTAATTTCATGGCTGCAGTCACCATCTGCAGTGATTTTGGAGCCCAAAAAAATAGTCTGACACTGTTTCCACTGTTTTCCCATCTATTTCCCATGAAGTGATGGGACCAGATGCCATGATCTTTTTCTGAATGTTGAATTTTACATGCAAAAATACCAGGCTAGAGAATCAAGATTGCAGGGAGAAATATCAATAATCTCAAATATGCAGATGACACCGCCATTATGGCAGAAAGTGAAGAAGAACTAAAGAGCCTCTTCGTGAAAGTGAAACAGGAGAGTGAATAAGTTGGCTTAAAGCTCAACATTTAGAAAACTAACATCATGGTATCCGGTCCCTTCACTTCATGGCAAATAGATAGGGAAATGATGGAAACAGTGAGCGATTTTATTTTGGGGGGCTCCAAAATCACTGCAGATGGTGTCTGCAGCCATGTAATTAAAAGACACTTGCTCCTTGGAAGAAAAGCTATCACTAACATGGACAGCATATTAAACGGCAGAGACATTACTTTGCCAACAAAGGTCCATTTAATCAAGGTTATGATTTTTCCAGTAGTTTTGTATGGATATGAGAGTTGGATTATAAAGAAAGCTGAGCACTGAAGCATTGATGCTTTTGAACTGTGGTGTTGGAGAAGACTCTTGAGAGTCCGTTGGCCTGCAAGACAATCAAACCAGTCAACCCTAAAGGAGATCAGTCCTGAATATTCATTGGAAGGACTGATGTTGAAGCTGAAATCCAATACTTTGGTCACCTGATGCAAAGAGCTGACTCATTGGAAAAGACCCTGATGCTTGGAAGGATTAAAGGCAGGAGGAGAGGGGGACCACAGAGGATGAGGTTGGATGGCATCACCATCGCTCAATGGACATGAGTTTGAGGAAGCTCTGGGAGTTCATGATGGACAGGGAAGCCTCGTGTGCTTCAGTCCAAAGGGGTCACAAAGAGTTGGACATGACTGAGTGATGGAACTGAACTGAACTAAAAGAATATGAATGCATGCAATTTTATAGTTTAGTGCATAATGCACCCTATTACAGGAATTGCAGTTTCATTTCAAGTCTCTTTTTCTCTATCTGCCTCAAAGCAATTGGGGAATCAAATTACCTAGCAAATTTATAACAACTTCAATTCTAAAGTGACATGTAAATACAGAATGACGGTTATTGATTTTTTGACCCTGTTGCTATCTCATTAGAATCTGGGAGACTATTCTGCAATGTGAACACCTGCATTTCTCATCTTATCTTCCTTACTTTTCCATTCATATTATTTCACTGAAAAATGTCCGGTTTTCATCTATTTTTTCAAATTGTACGCCACTGTAAATAGTTAGAATAAGAAAGCTGTATTCTTTTTTATGGGGTGAATAAAATACGATACTTCCAGATACTTTCTGGAAGTATCTATTTTAATCTCTGATAATTTTATTTGATGATGGTTAAGTGGATGACAATGATGATTGTGATGTGTGTGTGTGTTAATGTATGACATACAGACTGTGCAGAGTAGTGTAGAATAGCTTATAGCCCTGAGACCAGATGACTTGATGCAAAGACTTTTAGAAACCTAACATTTATGTTAGTTTTAAAATAATATCTTACTCAGATTATATTCAAGTTATCCATTAGGCTGGTGTTACACAAATAATATAAAACTGTTTTTGCTTACATTGTCCAGTAGTTATTTATCTAAAGATCAGTCTTTACCTAATGATTTCACTCTTACCCATTCTTATTATAAATGTCAGGATTTTTCATTTTAAATTTCTTTATTGAAGCACTCAAAGCTCCCAGCTCCATATTAGCTTTCCAGCTATATTTTCCACTCATCACAGACTGTTGTGTCATGATCTGAAGTAGTGGGACTTTTACAGCTCCAAGCTTTAGATAGTGTGCTATTACTGGAAAAAAATGCACCCTTTTATTCATATAAAACTTTATATATTTCAAGTTGAAAAATTAACATTGTATATACAATTCTCTATCCCACCAGGAAAATTTGGCTGTACTATATGCTGCTTTTCCACTGCCCTCTGTGTGTCTTCAATATAGACACATATATTTTAGTGTCTATTTCAGGAAATACAAACTGCTGAAGGCAAAGTATCTTTAATAAAATCATTATGTTGCTAAAGCTTTAAATCTGATTTTTTGATAATTAATTTTATGTAATTGCATTTATATATTTCAGAAATGATGATATAAGGTAAAAAATACAGCATTTGGAGAGATAAATATAAAGTTTAGTCAAAAAGAAGATACAACCACAGATACACAAATTAAAACTTGATGGTTAAAATTTTTCTCAAGATTATTTTCCTTTAAAACTCCAATATTCACCAGTCTATTTTTATCCATAGATATAATTTCAACTCGAATAACTCTAAGTGAAGTTTTCTAATTTAAATACAACAGAAATTATTTTCATAAAATTAAAATATAATGTTTAGATAAGACATATTTTCTTAGCACTTTCACTGGAACTTTGGAAAATGATAAAACTCCTTAACTTTATAGACAGGAAATATGAGACATAGTGGAATTGTCAAAAAGCATGCAGTAGATCATTGCAGATAAAATAATAAAGTAACCTTCTATAATCCACCCCAAATTTATTTCTTAATATAATTTATGTTGACATTTGAACTTCTTTTCAAGCAACTTGATTGCTTTGCAAACATTTTCTTAAAATCATTTAAAACATATATACAAAATTTTGGCTCAAAAGTGTCATTATGCTGTAGAGTGTTACCATTGGGTATTTCTCTATTGTAACTATCTTTGTTGATGGTACCCTAAAGATTATGAATAGCAATTGTGAGAAAGAATATTTCTGGGTTAAATAACAATGCACATGTTCATTCAGTATTTGGATTTATTGTATGAAGTCCAAAGGCCATCACCCATGTTTTCTTGAGAGTTGGCAAGATCTCAAGAATGATTTTCAACATGAAATTGAAGGAATATTTTTTTAACCAATATGCAAGGCAGGTTTCTGAAGCCAGTGGTAAAAGAATGGCTGTATTTGCTTCCAATAATACACAACATCTTGGAACACACTGGGAACCCCACAGTTTTCTTAATCGACAAAGCAACTCTAGCATTGAATAATTCTGGTCAAGGTTTTGTTAACTGCCTCTCAAGGGAAATCTAAGAAATGCCACAGAGGAAATAAATGTTTCTTAATACCCACAATATAGCCAACAGCATGATTGGTCAGAAACTGGAAAAGTTACAGAGTTAAAGATCTCAGAACACCCACAATACTGACTTTTGATGCTACCCAGGAAGATAAAAATATCAGGAAACTGAGTGGTTGAACAGTGCTGGAGTATTGAAATAGGATCTTCTCACCTGATACAATCTCTCAAAAAAATGTGGATTCATACTTTAAGTACGACTGCACATTTTATAAAATTCTAATAACGCAAACATAAGCAAAATGCAGTCCAGAAATAGATTGTACTTTTTCCCCTAAATCATAAGATGCTCACTAAAGTTACAGAAATAGTATTTAAATTCTGAATTATTTGAAAGCATGGTGAGGTAAACATATTTGACTTTTCTACCAGATGGATATTCTCTTTGCTAACTAAATTTTATTTAAATTAACTTTAATGATAACACATAATGGATGGTGAGAAAGTTCTTTACCTCTAAAAGCTCTCAAGTAGAATATTATACCAGAGAACATTATTCTGAGCCTGTTTCAGTTCTAAGTATGAATGTTATTTTTTATCTATTATCTATGCAATAGCCCACAAAAATTTTATGTATAGGTTTATTTTCACATTAATCTAAAATTAAGTTAATTTTACTTATAATAGTTCTTCTAATGTAATCAATGAATAGAAACAACTAAGCTTGTTATAATTAAATATCTAAGAAATAATATGCAATCCTAATAATATAGTGATGTTTTATAAACATCAAAATTACACTCTAATCTTAGAACTTAATATGCTAATGACTTGAGAAAAGCTTTACAATTTACAGATAATTTAAAATAAGCAGGCTACAAAATGTTACATATATACCATCCTCAAATTTATTTTAGAATACACAGATATTCATTTGTATTCAGTGTTGTATCAGTGCATAGGAAAGGTATTTTAGAAGGTAATATAGATATCTTCTTAAGTAGATGATGACACAATATTTTCATTATCTTCCACCTCAATAATCTCCAATGTAGAACTGAAGGCTTTTGTTCTCTTGCACCATTCTTTCTTTAATCTCATAACATTTTAAAGGCTTTACAGTGTTCTCACGAACGGGAGCTCCTCTTCTCTCACAGGATGGCTTGTACCCGATTAGAAGGTTCTATTGTAACTGCCCTGTTCTGATCCTAGATATTGTCATTCCATTAAAATTGTGTCCTGTCCATCTCTCCAGTTTCAACCAGCCACTGTCCTCATTATAAAAGTGCTCAGCTCTGAGCTTTCCACAGCATCTATTCACAAATGTTTCTGCTGCTCTTTGTTTTGACCAATCCACAAGAAATATATTGACACTTTTAACTACAGAAAAAGTTAACACTGTTTCATAATGAGAAACACCAATAACTAAGGTTAAAGGCAAAGAAAAAAATAGTGAGAAAATATATGTGATCAAAAGTTAATATTAGGGAAGTCAAAAAATCACAGATATATATAAGTCCCTGATAAAATAGATTAAAAACGAATGCATATGAAAACTAGTTCAACTTCAAACTAAGATTCAGGCAATTGAACATTAAAAAAAAAAAAGTCCATGAAATATATTTGCTTATGTTCACAGGTATAGGAAATAATAATTTAAGAATGTTCCATGTTGGAAAAAAATGGGAAAAATTGTTTCTCTCAGTGTATAATGGGGACAATTTAAATTCCTCTCAAAACTAAAATGTTTACACATTGTCTATGTCAATTTTATATAAAAAATGTATTTTCTGTTATAAATCTTTCTAATAGAGTGCTAATACATCTATGAAGCATTCCAATGTAGTTTTATTATAAAATTAAAAAGTCAGAAGTAGATATGATCAATATAGGAAAAATGTATATAAGTTATAATATTTGCAATGTATAATACTATACTGACATTTCAGAGAATTAAGTTCATACATTTCAGAGTATATTTTCATACATTGATGGTTTTTTGTTTTTTTTTTTTTTCAGTATAATCTTTATTTTTTTTTTTAATTTTTTTTTCTTTTTTTATTAAATATTTAAAAAAAAATCACATGCTCCCCATCCTGAACCCTCCTCCCTCCCAACCTCCCCATACCATCCCCCTGGGCCTTCCCAGCACACCAGCCCCAAGCATCCAGCATCGTGCACTGAACCTGGACTGGCATCTCGTTTCATACATGACATTTCACATGTTTCAATGACATTCTCCCAAATCTTCCCACCCTCTCCCACAGAGTCCATAAGACTGTTCTATACATCAGTGTCTCTTTTGCTGTCTCGTACACAGGGTTATCGTTACCATCTTTCTAAATTCCATATACATGCGTTAGTATACTGTATTTATGTTTTTCCTTCTGGCTTACTTCACTCTGTATAATAGTCTCCAGTTTCATCCACCTCATTAGAACTGATTCAAATGTATTCTTTTTAATGGCTGAGTAATACTCCATTGTGTATATGTACCACAGCTTTCTTATCCATTCATCATTGATGGTTTTTAATGAAAATTCAAGGTAGATGCATTTGTGTATGTTTCCTCTAAGAAATGAAACATAATTTATTAAAATATAGCTTTTTCCTCCTCAATTTTTAGTGTTATTTTATAAATAGTCATATGCTTTAAATCTACACACACTATAATCTGACAAAGGGTTACAACTAACGATTTAAAGAAGTAATTTTAAAGAAATTTCTAAAAGGACATAGAAAGATATATGTATATATCTTTCATACTAACCACATATTCATCTTTACTATAACATTTCTTATAAATTAATTATTCTAGTAACAAATTTTCCATGTTTCCTTTTCTGGTCATGTTTTAATTCACATTGATTTTGGATATGTTGTTATATATAGAATTCTTGGTTGACAATTTCTGTTTGTGGTTTTTCAGTTCTGTGAATGAATAATTCATTCCACTATCCTCTGGCCTCCATACTTTCTGATGAAAAGTCATATATTTATAATATTTTTGTTTCCCTATGTAATAAGAATTGTTTCTTGTTTTCAATACTTTCTACACTTTAATTTTAGTAGTTATGTACTATGTGTGGGTGCCTGTATTAAATTTATTTGAGGTTCATCAGCATTATGGAACTTATGATTATTATTTTTATCAAACATTGCTTCATCAAATATTGTTTCAAACCCTTTGTCTCTCTTTTCTCTTTATAGGATATTTTACTTAGCATATTGCAGCAACTCTGAATTTTGTATTAGGTTCTTTTTAGGTTTTTTTTTTTTTTTTTTGGCCACACAATGACAGCACATAAGATTTAGTTCCTTGACAAGGGATACAACTCATGCTCCTTGCAGCAGAATAATAGAGTCCTAACCACTGGAATGCCAAGTAAGTCCTCCTGAGTTGGTTTTAATTTACTTATTTATTTCTGTGTCTATAACTTGTTTGAACTTATTCTGTAAGAAGTCCCCCTTGTTATTTGAGGTTGCTGTTGTTTCTGCTCCATTTTTGATGTTTATTTTTCTTATTTAAATTTTTAGCTTTGCCTCCCAGGAGTTGCCTGTGTTTCTGGTGGACCTGTGATTGGACAACAGTTGTATGCCAATGCCACAAGCAAGCACAGAAGTTTTCCATTACTGCCAATGGATCTGAGTGTAGCTTGTGTAGAACAATCAAACCCAAAAGGACTAAAAATGTACTTCAAGTTTACCTTGCCCGTATTCACTCTTATTTCTCCCCTTTGCATGCTTGTAATTCCCAAAGATAGGTAAGTGTGTGTGTATTCATGTGTGCTCAGTTGTGTCTACTCTTTGGGACTCCATGGACTATAGCCTGCTTAGTTCCTCTGTCCATGTAATTTTCCAGGAAAGAATACTGGAGTGGGTTGCTATTTCTGTCTCCAGGGAGTCTTCCCAACTAGGCAGGTTCTTTACCAGCAGAGCCACCAGGAGAGCCCAAGGACATGTTAAGAGATCTTTAAAACCTTAAAGATCAGGTCAGGTAAGATAAATCAAATCCTATACGAATATACACTGGAAGTGACAGATTCAAGGGATTAAATCTGATAGACAGAGTTCCTGAAGAACTATGGATGGAGGTTCATGACATTTGACAAGAAGTAGTGATCATGATCATCCCCAAGGAAAAGAAATGCAAAAAGGCAAAAGGGTTGTCTGAGGAAGCCTTACAAAAAGGTGTGAAAAGAAGAGAAGTGAAAGGCAAAGGAGAAAAGATATATCCATCTAAATGGAGAGTTCCAAAGAATAGCAAGGACAGATAAGAAAGCCTTCCTCAGTGATCAATGCAAACAGAGGAAAACAATAGAAAGGGAAAGACTACAGATCTCTTCAACAAAATTAGAGATACCAGGGGAAAATTTCATTGCAAGATGGGCCGAATAAATGACAGAAATGGTATGGACCTAACAGAAGCAAAAGATATTAAGAAGAGGTGGCAAGAATACACAGAAGAACTATACAAAAAAGACCTTCACGACCCAGATAATCACGATGGTGTGATCACTCACCTAGAGCCAGACATCCTGGAATGTGAAGTCAAGTGGGCCTTAGAAAGCATCACTATGAACAAAGCTAGTGGTGGTGATAGAATTCCGGTTGAGCTATTACAAAACCTAAAACGTGATGCTGTGAAAGTGCTGAACTTAACATGCTGCAACTTTGGAGAACTCAGCAGTGGCCACAGAACTGGAAAAGATCAGTTTTCATTACAATCCCAAAGAAAGGCAAGGCCAAAGAATGCTCAAGCTATCACACAATTGAACTCATCTTACACACTACTAAAGTAATGCTCAGAATTCTCTAAGCCAGGCTTCAACAGTACGTGAGGCATGAACTTCCAAATGTTCAAGTTGGAAAAGGCTCAGGAACCAGAGATCAAATTTCCAACATCCGTTGGATCATCAAAAAAGCAAGAGAATTCCAGAAAAACATCTATTTCTGCTTTATGGACTATATCAAAGTCTTTGACTGTGTGGACCAAAACAAATTCTGGAAAATTCTAAAAGAGATGGGAATCCCAGACCATCTTACCTGCCTCTTGGGAAATTTGTATGCAGGACAGGAGGCAACAGTTAGAACTGAACATGGAACAACAAACTTGTTCCAAATAGGGAAAAGAGTACATCTAGTCTGTATATTGTCACCCTGCTTATTTAACTTATATGCAGAGTACATCATGAGAAACGCTGGGCTGAATGAAGCACAAGCTGGATCAAGATCGCCAGGAGAAATACCAATAACCTCAGATATGCAGATGACACCACCCTTATGGCAGAAAGTGAAGAGGAACTAAAAAGCCTCTTGATGAAAGTGAAAGAGGAGAGTGAAAAAGTTGGCTTAAAGCTCAACATTCAGAAAACGAAGATCATGGCACCTGGTCCCATCACTTCATGGGAAATAGATGGGGAAACAATGGAAACAGTGTCAGACTTTATTTTTGGGGGCTCTAAAATCACTGCAGATGGTGACTGCAGCCATGAAATTAAAAGATGCTTACTCCTTGGAAGGAAAGTTATGACCAACCTAGACAGCATATTAAAAAGCAGAGACATTAGTTTGTCAACAAAGGTCCATTTAGTCAAAGGTATGTTTTTTCCAATATTTATGTAGAGATGTGAGAGTTGGACTATAAAGATAGCTGAGGACAGAAGAATTGATGTTTTTCAACTGTGGTGTTGGAGAATACTCTTAAGTGTGCCTTGGACAGCAAGGGGATCCAACCAGTTCATAAGGGAGGGTAGGGGAGGGAGGAGGGTTCAGGATGGGGAACGCAGGTATACCTGTGGCGGATTCATTTCGATATTTGGCAAAACTAATACAATATTGTAAAGTTTAAAAATAAAATAAAATTTAAAAAAATGTTTAAAAAAAAAATAAAGGAAATCAGTCCTGAATATTCATTGGAAGGACTGATGTTGAAGCTGAAACTCCAATACTTTGGTCACCTGATGTGAAGAGCTGACTCATTGTAAAAGACCTTGCTGCTGGGAAAGATTGAAGGCGGGAGGAGAAGGGGACGACAGAGGATGAGATGGTTAGATGGCATCATGGATTGAATGGATATGAGTTTGAGTAAACTCAGGGAGTTGGTGATGGACAGGGAGGCCTGGCATGCTGCAGTCCATGCAGTTGCAGAGACAGGACTGCGGACAGGAGTGAGTGACTGAAATGAACTGAACTGAACTGAAAAACCTTAATATCTCTCAAATTTTCTAGGATTTCTCCATTAAATTGCTAACTAGTCACCTGCTCTCCCAGCTAGGACCCTGAACTCAGGTTTACGGTTTTTTTTTTTTTTTCTCCCTCCCTTAAATTCCAGCTGACTTCCTTACTTTAAGTGACAAGGCCAATTGACCTAAGTGGGTTTGTCTCTTCATTCTTTAAAAAATTCTTTCCTCTATAGAAACAGAGCTATTTTATTTTGCCACTCACCCTGTCTTGGCAAGTCAACTACCAATGTTCAAAGAAGAAGTAATGAGGTATTTTGCTAAAATTTGAATCGCAAGCCAAGGAAGCCATACCATATCAAAATTAATTAATGTAATTACCCAAAGCTGTGCT
Organism: Bos grunniens; assembly: GCF_055505025.1. NCBI lineage: Eukaryota > Metazoa > Chordata > Mammalia > Artiodactyla > Bovidae > Bos > Bos grunniens. Next base: position 19,624,356 of record NC_141184.1, on the reverse strand, counting down.
AAGGGAATCGGAAAAGGCAATGGCACCCCACTCCAGTACTCTTGCCTGGAAAATCCCATGGACAGAGGAGCCTGGTGGGCTGCAGTCCATGGGGTCGCAAAGAGTCGGACACGACTGAGCGACTTCACTTTCACTTTTCACTTTCATGCATTGGAGAAGGAAATGGCAACCCACTCCAGTGTTCTTGCCTGGAGAATTCCAGGGACGGCAGAGCCTTGTGAGCTGCCGTCTACGGCGTCCCACAGAGTCGGACACGACTGAAGCGACTTAGCAGCAGCAGTGCTAAGGGAATAGTGTATAGTTCTAAATTTTCACATTTGAGAAGAATTCTTAAACTTTACATTTCCATTTTTGGAAACTAGAACTAAATGAACAGATTAAAAACAAGCAAGCACAGAAGAAGGAAATAAATATTAAAGGAAAAAAAAAACAATAATAATGAACTGGATGCAAGGTTAAAAAAAATACAAAACAAAATTGACAAGCAAGGTTAGTTTTCAAAATAAATTTTCATAAGCTGCTAGCCTTCTAGAAAGGCTAGAGGTTTCATAATGTCATTAAATTCGGAAAAAATTACGATAAGTTGATAAGGAAGTAAATTTGAATTTTATCAAGGCTAAGCATGATTTGAAATTGAGGATCAAACGTAGAGCTTATGCAAAATATCTGTAATAACTTATTCCATTCTTTTCTAGAATATTTGAAACACAGTAATCAATGAAATGAAAAGTGAATAATATAGAATGACTTTGATTAGTGCCCATCAAATGATTTCAATACAGGTGGCTCATTTTATTTGCTGTGAATCTCATAATGAGTTTAGTTTATTTGCGGAAAAAGGCCAAAAAAACTAAATTGTTTAGCATAAGGGAAAATAATTGGAATTCAATGAAGCCAAATATCCTTGCATATAAAGTTATGCCTTACACATAAATTAAGCTAATTAGCTAGAAAGAGTTAATGCAGCTTCCAAAGGCACTGTTCTAAATAGTGAAGAACAGTTTATGAACTGAATGAATCTGGTTCATAAACTCTAAGAGCCTTAATGTAGTCTATTCCACACTTCTTTTTCCACAGCTTAGATTCTTGAGGCATAGAAAATTTCTAAGAGTTTCCTAAGTTCATACCAGTAGTTAGTAGGATAATTCACCCAATTCAATGTCCATTCTGCTATAGTAGAGCATTTTAAGCCAGTCTGATGGCATTTATTTACTTTATATCAAATGTAAACATCTTTAATACAAAGTTTAATGGGTAATTTTCTAATGTTAAAAACTGATTGGTTTTTGCACAGTTACTTGTTCTCCATTTATCCCTACCATTTTCTTGTCTGGAATATATCCACTATCTAGAAGAAAATACACATTTTTATTGGTATTTATAAAGGTGACTCAGCAGGTAAAGAAGATACCTGCAATGCAGGTGATGCGGGTTCAACCCTGGGTCAGTAAGAGTCCCTGGAGGAGGAAATGGCACCCCACTCCAGTATTTTTGCCTGATAAATCCCATGGACAAAGGAGCCTGGTGGGCTACAGTGTAAAGGGTGACGAACAGTTGGACACAACTGTGTGACTGAGCACACACAAAGAAATAAAAGTAAAACAGAAAACTAATTCTTCCCTGAACTGTGTGGGAAGATTAAGACTAAACAAGCCATATCTTTTCCAATTGATTTGTATACATAACTGATTACTTTTAAAATAGTTATTTTTTAAAGTTAATGGGATACTTATGAAATGTATTCTCCTATACTGAAAATATGGCTAAATCTAAAATTTAAGTATAAATATGATGAACATCATAGTAAACACAGTCTCTATTTACAGTTACCGTGTATTCCTGGAAAATGTTTTCTTTTCTTTTTTAAAAATTTACTTATTTTTAATTGAGGGATGATTGCTTTACAGAATTTTATTGTTTTCTATCAAACATTAACATGAATCAGCCATAGGTGTACATATGTTCCTTTCCTCTTGAACCTCCCTCCCATCTCCCTCCCCCTCCCAACTCTCTAGGTTATTTGAGTTGCCTGACACATGCAGCAAATTCCCGTTGGCTATCTATTTAGCACATGATAATGCAGGTTTCTGTGTTACTCTCTACATACATCACACCCTCTCCTCCCCTCTCCCCATGTCCATTAGTCTGTTCTCTATAATTCATCAGTACCATCTTTCTAGATTCTATATATATATATGTGTCAGTATATGATATTTATCTTTCTCCTGACTTACTTCATTCTGTATAATATGGTCTAGGTTCATCCAGCTCATTAGAACTGACTCAAATGTGTTCCTTTTTATGGCTGAGTAATATCCCACTGGGTACATGTACCACACCTTCTTTATTATTACTGGAAACTATTTTCTGAATGTGTATCAAAACAAAATCATGACTGTAAAAAAATCTGCTATTCTATTTATTCTCTAATCTTCCATTCATGCATGGATTAAAGTCAATCTTTTCCTTGTAATCTCACCATTATTTTGTTAATTTTATCATGTACTTATGACATGCTTAAGTAGGCTTTATATTAAATTAGGCCTTGAAAATAAAATGAAGACAAATATAGCTTCATTCCTCAAGGATTTACAATTAGTAGGAATTATTTTATTTTCTGAATTTCTATATAAACCATAGAGGTGACATACATCATCTTACTTATTCTATTGCCTTTGTCGCACATCTATAAATAGACTGTTAAATTCTCAGAAGAGTAAGAGTTATATTGTTATCATTATTAAGAACCTAGTATATTCCTGTGAATAATGTATTTGATGATAATAATCAATAACTGCATTTGGAAAAGATGCTTGCTTTTAATCTAAAAATAATAGTAATTCCAATTATGGCAAGAATAATTTAAAATTTGTACAAAACCAAAAACCATATAAAATATAAATAAGTAGATACATTTTTAAACTACAAATGTGTGCATTTAAATTTTGAAATGAGATATATAGACTGGAGTTGAGCATAGTATTCTTTACTTTGTTAAGAGTTTATATCATGCTACGCTATGCTATGCTAAGTCACTTCAGTTGTGTCTGACTCTGTGTGACCCCATAGACGGCAGCCACCAGGCTCCCCCGTCCTTGGGATTCTCCAGGCAAGAACACTGGAGTGTTCTTCTCCAATGCATGAAAGTGAAAAGTGAAAGCGAAGTCACTCAGTCATGTCCGACTCCCAGTGACCCCATGGACCTCAGCCTACCAGGCTCCTCCATCCATGGGATTTTCCAGGCAAGAGTACTGGAGTGGGGTGCCATTGCCTTCTGCTATTTAAATTAAAATAAAAAGTTAAACTTACTATGACTAAAGACCTAGTTTAGCCAATTATTGCAGTGCATCCAAGAGTATGTGTTTTATTGCACCTTCCCTTTTAATGGAAACGTTACTTACCAGGGAAGGAGATTTTAAAACAATGAAACAAAAATGACATTATCCAAGCCATGAAATCTATATATAATTTTTCATCTCATTACGCGTTTGGAAATTTAGTATGGTTTGCCTATTTTATTTATTTTTTGTGGATAAATATAAAATTGGCAGACTCATACAGCTATGGTAAAAGTATTTACTTTCATTTTCTGACACAGAAAGAAACTTGGAATACATGTTTCTAAAAAAGCAATTAGCTACATATAGATATAATTTGTGCCTTAGATTTAATTATTTGCATCAGACTGAAACTTTCCCATTTATGTTGACTCCCATGTGACATGTTATTAGAATTTGATAATTCAGAGAAAATATATTAATATATTCAATTGGGTTGTTGTTCAGTCGCTAAGTCATGTCCAACTCTTTTGTGACGTCATGGACTCTAGCCTATCAGGCTCTTTTGTCTATGAGATTTCCTAGGCAATAATCCTAGAATGGGTTGCCATTTTCTTCTCCAAGGGATTTTCCCAACCCTAGGATTGAACCTGCATCTCTGTCTCCTACCTTGGCAGGCAGAGTCTTTAAAACTGAGCCACATGGGAATCCTATTCAACTGGGTATACTTTAATAAAATATTAAAATATTTATTTTGAAAAAAATTAAAATACTTTATACATATATATAAATGTAAATTAATTACGTGGACTTTATGTTTATAGAAATAACAGATAATCAGAATAAAAGTTACTTAGTGTATCCAAATTTATGTTCCACCCTCATTGTTTGTTTCTTACAGATGACTTTATGTCCTACTTCAGAAAGAAAAAGGAAATTGCCAGTCTATTGAAAACTCATTATCAAACTTACACACTTATTAGAAATTATATTCATTTATGTATATAATGTTAGGCTTCCCTGGTGATTCAGATGGTAAAAATAATCTGACGACAATTCAGGAGACCCAGGTTCAATTCCTGGGTTGGAAAGAATCCCTGGAGGAGGAAATGGCAACCTCCTCCATTACTCTCACCTGGAGAATTCCATGGACAGAGGAGCCTGGCAGGCTACAGCCCATGGAGTTGCAAAGAGCTGGACATGACTGAACATCTTTCACTGACTCATACATATATAATACATCCTACATATGCATGTATTACAAAGAATGTACTCATTAATGTTTATGTTATATAAATACATCTCATATAGCAGAATGTATTTTGATAAAGATGGAAATATATACGTAATGAGTAGCATTTTCTTACATCAAAAATTTCTGTATTAGCTACAGAATAATTATTTATTTGGGGCAATGAATGATATATATATATATATATATATATATATATATGATCTTAGTGAAAAAATATATATATATATTTATATATATATGATCTTAGTGAAAAAAATATATACTGTCAGCATTACCTACTTATTTGAAAGACACATGTAAATACAGTTAATTCTTTAAACCTTGTTGTCAGAAATCTTCCTTTCTCCTGGACTCATATTTTCATGTATAGGGGGCACCACTAAATAAAGACAAGTGTACCTTTCACCAGAATGGCAACACTGCTCTATTAGATGTTTGTAAGGATAAACTGAAAAGGTAGGAATTCTGCCTTGTCTGTTTTGCAAAATCTTGTTGATTGCTAGAGAGGTTCTTTCTGCTACTCCATTTAAAAGCTATTACAGTTTCTTCCTCAGGGAAAATTACTTGCAGTAGGGCTTGAAAGTGATAAGAATGAGTGAGTGATTTATGTTCAATTTTGGGGTGCAGTCATAGGAAGCTCATTATTGTCATACTCTATCACCTTTATCAACATTAAAATTAATTTCATCTTCCTTACCCTGACTCCAGCTATTTTTTTTTAATTTTATTTTCTATGAATCCCCTCCTAGAAATATAATATAGTGACTGGAAAAAATCATAATTGCACATCAAACTAACAGCATATTCATAGTGCCACAAATGAACTTCTATCTGAATTATTCTAGACAGCATTGTATTTATTAATGAAAGAGTTTTATTTAACCTGCAATTGAATAATTTTTGTGTGAACCCATACTGCTTACAACTGCTACAGACACTTCCATTAGTGAGGATGTAACCATGAGTATATATTCAAAATACTGAGATGCTATTTTATTGTATATGTATACTGCATTTTTTCATCTATTCATTGGTTGACAAACAGGGTGTTTCCTGCCATTTGCGACAAATTAGATGAAACTTTGTTCACATTGCCCTGAATGAAAGAAGCCAGATGCAGAAGACAAATACTACATCTCACTTACGTGTTGAATCTAGAATAGTCAAACTCATAGAAGCAAAGAGTGGGTGCTAGTAGCTGGAGGCTGCTTGGGGGTACAAATAAAATGTTGATCAAGAAAGCTTCAGTTAGGTAGAATGAATAAATTCCAGAGATCTAATGTACAATAATATAATAGTTGACGATGTTGATTTGCATAATTGAACTGCTAAGTGGGCAGATTTTTAAAGTGATCTCACTATGAAAAAAGAAAATCAAACCAAAAAAAAAAAAAGAAAAGAAAAAGGTAAATGTGAGAGGTGATGGATATGTTAACCTTGATTGTGATTGTTATTTTACAAGGTATACATAAATCAAGTCATCAAGGACAGAACTCTTTTGTGTAAGGCTCCTTCTAAACAGCGTGAAGTGGATTCTAAAAAGTGAAGTGGATTCTAAAAGGTGAAGTGGATTCTAAAAAATATATATTGGAATAAAAAAACAAACTTTATACTATAGGTAACATTACATGACACTGGAAGCATCCCACAATTTGCTAACAGAGACTCTAACCTCCAGCTGTACTGAAATTTTAATTATTTTTTTCTACATCAATATTCTTGATTTTGTGATGACTTTGTATATGATACTTATTATTTTTTATTATCTATTTGAAAAAGACTTATTCATCTTCACCAGCAGGCACAAAGATATCATCTCTGAAAATTATTCATTGCTAATTTTAGTCTCTAGATTATTATAATGTGCAGTGGACATTTTATTTTCTTTTTAATATAAATTTATTTATTTTAACTGGAGACTAATTACTTTACAGTAATTACTATTACTTTCCAGTTGTGGATGTGACTGGTGATAGAAGCAAGGTCCAATGCTATAAAGAGCAATATTGCATAGGAATCTGGAATGTCAGGTCCATGAATCAAGGCAAATTGGGAGTGGTCAAACAAGAGATGGCAAGAAAGAACGTCAACATTCTAGGAATCAGCAAACTAAAATGGATGGGAATGGGTGAATTTAACTCAGATGACCATTGTATCTACTACTGCGGGCAGGAATCCCTCAGAAGAAATGGAGTAGCCATCATGGTCAAAAAAAGAGTCCGAAATGCAGTACTTGGATACAATCTCAAAAACGACAGAATGATCTCTGTTCATTTCCAAGGCATACCATTCAATATCACAATAATCCAAGTTTATGCCCCAACCAGTAACGCTGAAGAAGCTGAAGTTGAACGGTTCTATGAAGACCTAAAAGACCTTTTAGAACTAATACCCAAGAAAGATGTCTTTTTCTTTATAGGGGACTGGAATGCAAAAGCAGGCAGTCAAGAAATACCTGGAGTAACAAGCAAATTTGGCTTTGGAATATGGAATGAAGCATGGCAAAGACTAATAGAGTTTTGCCAAGAAAATGCACTGGTCATAGCAAACACCCTCTTCCAACAACACAAGAGAACACTCTACATATGGACATCACCATATGGTCAACACCAAAAGTAGATTGAATATATTCTTTGCAGCCAAAAACGGAGAAATTTTATACAGTCAATAAAAACAAGACTGGGAGCTGACTGTGGCTCAGATCAAAAACACTTTATTGCCAAATTCAAACTGAAATTAAAGAAAGGGGGGAAAACCACTAGACCATTCAGGTATGACCTAAATAAAATCCCTTATGATTATACAGTGGAAGTGAGAAATAGATTTAAGGGACCAGATCTGATAGATAGAGTGCCCGATGAACTATGGTTGGAGGTTCATGACATTATACTGGAGACAGGGATCAAGACCATCCCCATGGAAAAGAAATGCAAAAGAGCAAAATGGCTGTCTGAGAAGACCTTACATATAGCTGTGAAAAGAAGAGAAGCAAAAAGCAAAGGAGAAAAGGAGAGATATAAGCATCTGAATGCAGAGTTCCAAAGAATAGCAAGAAGAGATAAGAAAGCCTTCTTCAGCGATCAGTGCAAAGAAATAGAGGAATACATCAGAATGGGAAAGACTAGAGATCTCTTCAAGAAAATGAGAGATACCAAGGGAACATTTTATGCAAAGATGGGCTCAATAAAGAACAGAAATGGTATGGACCTAACAGAAGCAGAAGATATTAAGAAGAGATGGCAAGAATACACAGAGAACTGTACAAAAAAGATCTTCACGACCCAGATAATCACGATGGTGTGATCACTGACCTAGAGCCAGACATCCTGGAATGTGAAGTCAAGTGGGCTTAGAAAGCATCACTACCAACAAAGCTAGTGGAGGTGACAGAATCCAATTGAGCTATTCCAAATCCTGAAAGATGATGCTGTGAAAGTGCTTCACTCAACATGCCAGCAAATGTGGAGAACTCAGCAGTGGCCACAGGACTGGAAAAGATCAGTTTTCATTCCAATCCCAAAGAAAGGCAATGCCAAAGAATGCTCAAACGACCGCACAATTGCACTCATCTCACACGCTAGTAAAGTAATGTTCAAAAGTTTCCAAGCCAGGCTTCAGCAATATGTGAACTGTGAACTTCCATATGTTCAAGCTGGTTTTAGAAAAGGCAGAGGAACCAGAGATCAAATTGCCAACATCTGTTGGATCATCGAAAAAGCAAGAGATTTCTAAAAAAACACATCTATTTCTGCATTATTGACTATGCCAAAGCCTTTGATTATGTGGATCATGATAAACTGTGGAAATTCTGAAAGAGATGGGAATTCCAGACCACCTGACATGCCTCTTGAGAAATGTATATGCAGGTCAAGAAGCAACAGTTAGAACTAGAAATGGAACAACAGACTGGTTCCAAATAGGAAAAGGAGTACATCAAGGCTGTACATCAAGGCTGTCACCCTGCTTATTTAACTTATATGCAGAGCACATCATGAGAAATGCTGGGATGGAAGAAGCACAAGCTGGAATCAAGATTGGCGGGAGAAATATCAGCAACCTCAGTTATGCAGATGAAACCACCCTTATGGCAGAAAGTGAAGAGGAACTAAAAAGCCTCTTGATGAAAGTGAAAGTGGAGAGTGAAAAAGTTGGCTTAATGCTCAACACTCAGAAAACGAAGATCATGGAATCTGGTCCCATCACTTCATGGGAAATAGATGGAGAAACAGTGGAAACAGTGTCAGACTTTATTTTTCTGGGCTCCAAAATCATTACAGATGGTGACTGCAGCCATGAAATTAAAAGACACTTACTCCTTGGAAGGAAAGTTATGACCAACCTAGATAGCATATTCAAAAGCGGAGACATTACTTTGCCAACAAAGGTTCGTCTAGTCAAGGCTATGGTTTTTCCTGTGGTCACGTATGGATGTGAGAATTGGACTGTGAAGAAAGCCGAGTGCCTAAGAATTGATGCTTTTGAACTGTGGTGTTGGAGAAGACTCTTGGGAGTCCCTTGGACTGCAAGGAGATCCAACCAGTCCATTCTGAAGGAGATCAGTCCTTTGATTTCTTTGGAAGGACTGATACTGAGGTTGAAACTCCAGTACTTTGGCCACCTCATGCGAAGAGTTGACTCACTGGAAAAGACTCTGATGCTGGGAGGGATTGGGGGCAGGAGGAGAAGGGGACGACAGAGGATGAGATGGCTGGATGGCATCACTGACTCAATGGATGTGAGTCTGAGTGAACCTGGGAGTTGGTGATGGACAGTGAGGCCTGGAGTGCTGCGATTCATGGGGTCGCAAAGAGTCGGACATGACTGAGAGACTGAACTGAACTGAACTGAATTACTTTACAATATTGTATTGGTTTTGCCATACATCAACATGAATCCACCATGGGTGTACACGTGTTCCCCATCCTGAACCCCTCTCCTACCTCCTTCCCCATACCATCCCTCTGGATCATCCCAGTGCATCAGCCCCAAGCATCCTGTATCATGCATCAAACCTGGACTGGTGATTTGTTTCATATATGATATTATACATGTTTCAATGCCATTCTCCCAAATAATCCCTCCCTCTCCCTCTCCCACAGATTCCAAAGACTGTTCTTTATATCTGTGTCTCTTTTGCTATCTCGTATACAGGATTATCTTTTCCAACTTTTAAATGCCATATATATGCATTAGTATGCTGCTGCTGCTGCTAAATTGCTTCAGTCGTGTTTAACTCTGTGTGACCCCATAGATGGCAGCCCACCAGGCTCCCCCGTCCCTGGGTTTCTCCAGGCAAGAACACTGGAGTGGATTGCCATTTCTTTCTCCAGTGCATGAAAGTGAGAAGTGAAAGTGAAGTCGTTCAGTCGTGTCCGACTCTCCGGGACCCCATGGACTGCACCTTACCAGACTCCTCCCTCCTTGGGATTTTCCAGGCAAGAGTACTGGAGTGGGGTGCCATCACCTTTTCTGATGCGTTAGTATACTGTATTCATTTTTTTCTTTCTGGCTTACGTCACTGTGTATAATAGACTCCAGTTTCATCCACTTCATCAGAACTAAGTCAAATGTATTCTTTTTAATGGCTGAGTAACACTCCATTGTGTATATGTACCACAGCTTTCTTATCCATTCATCTGCTGATGGACATCTAGGTTGCTTCCATGTCCTGGCTATTATAAACAGTGCTGCAATGAACATTGGGGTACACGTGTCTCTTTCAATTCTGGTTTCCTCAGTGTGTATGTCCAGTAGTGGGATTGCTGGGGCATAAGGCAGTTCTATTTCCAGTTTTTAAAGGAATCTCCACACTGTTCTCCATAGTGGCTGTACTAGTTTGCATTCCCACCAACAGTGTAAGGGGGTTCCCTTTTCTCCACACTGTCTCCAGCATTTATTGCTTGTAGACTTTTGGATAGCAGCCATTCTGACTGGTGTGAAATGATACTTCATTGTGGTTTTGATTTTCATTTCTCTGATAATGAGTGATGTTGAGCATATTTTCATGTGTTTGTTAGCCATCTGTATGTCGTCTTTGGAGGAATGTCTGTTTAGTTCTTTGGCCCATTTTTTGATTTGGTCATTTATTTTTCTGCAATTGAGCTGCAGGAGTTGCTTGTATATTTTTGAGATTAGTTCTTTGTCAGTTGCTTCATTTGCTATTATTTTCTCCCACTATGAAGGCTGTCTTTTCACCCTGCTTAGAGCTTCCTTTGTTGTGCAGAAGCTTTTTAAGTTTAATTAGATCCCATTTGTTTACTTTTGCTTTTATTTCCAATATTCTGGGAGGTGGGTCATACAGGATCCTCCTGTGATTTATGTCAGATAGTGTTTTGCCTATGTTCTCCTCTAGGAGTTTTATAGTTTCTGGTCTTATGTTTAGATCTTTAATCCATTTTGAGTTTATTTCTGTGCATGGTGTTAGAAAGTGTTCTAGTTTCATTCTTTTACAAGTCGTTGACCAGTTTTCCAAGCACCACTTGTTAAAGAGATTGTCTTTAATCCATTGTATATTCTTGTCTCCTTTGTCAAAGATAAGTTGTCCATATGTGCGTGGATTTATCTCTGGGCTTTCTATTTTGTTCCATTGATCTATATTTCTGTCTTTTTGACAGTACCATACTGTCTTGATGACTGTGGCTTTGTAGTAGAGCCTGAAGTCAGATAGCTTGATTCCTCCAATTCCATTCTTCTTTCTCAAGATTGCTTTGGATATTCGATGTTTTTTGTATTTCAATACAAATTGTGAAATTATTGTTCTAGCTCTGTGAAAAATACCGTTGGTAGCTTGAGAGGGATTGCATTGAATCTACAGATTGCTTTGGGTAGTATACTCACTTTCACTATTTTGATTCTTCCAATCCATGAACATGGTATATTTCTCCATCTATTAGTGTCCTCTTTGATTTCTTTCACCAATGTTTTAGAGTTTTCTATATATAGGTCTTTAGTTTCTTTAGGTAGATATATTCCTAAGTATTTTATATTTTTGGTTGCAATGGTAAACGGAAATGTTTCCTTAATTTTTCCTTCTATTTTCTCATTATTAGTGTATAGGAATGCAAGGGATTTCTGTGTATTGGTTTTATATCCTGCAACCTTACTATATTAATTGATTTGCTCTAGTAATTTTCTGGTGGAGTCTTTAGGGTTTTCTATGTAGAGGATATTGTCATCTGCAAACAGTAAGAGTTTTACTTCTTCTTTTCGAATCTGGATTCCTTTTATTTCTTTTTCTGCTCTGATTGCTGTGGCCAAAACTTCCAAAACTGTTGAATAGTAGTGGAGAAAGTGGGCACCCTTGTCTTGTTCCTGACTTTAGGGGAAATGCTTTCAATTTTTCACCTTTGAGTATAATGTTTGCTGTGGGTTTGTCATATATAGCTTTTATTATGTTGAGGTATGTTCCTTCTAGTCCCACTTTCTGGAGAGTTTTTATCATAAATAGATGTTGAATTTTGTCAAAGGCTTTCTCTGCATCTATTGAGATAATCATATGGCTTTTATTTTTCAATTTGTTAATGTGGTGTGTTCAGTTCAGTGGCGCAGTCGTGTCCGACTCTTTGCGACCCCATGAATCGCAGCACAGCATTACATTGATTGATTTGCAGATATTGAAGAATCCTTGCATCCCTGGGATAAAGCCCACTTGGTCATGGTTTATGACCTTTTTAATGTGTTGTTGTATTCTGATTGCTAGAATTTTGTTAAGAATTTTTGCATCTATGTTCATCAGTGATATTGGCCTGTAGTTTTCTTTTTTGGTGGCATCTTTGTCAGGTTTTGGTATTAAGGTGATGGTGGCCTCATAGAATGAGTTTGGAAATTGACCTTCCTCTGCAATTTCCTGGAAGAGTTTGAGTAGCTCTTCAAAGTAGGTGTTAGCTCTTCCCAAAATTTTTGGTAGAATTCAGCTGTGAAGCCATCTGGACCTGGGCTTTTGTTTGCTGGAAGATTTCTGATTATAGTTTCCATTTCTGTGCTTGTGATGGATCTGTTAGGATTTTCTATTTCTTCCTGGTCCAGTTTTGAAAGTTGTACTTTTCTAAGAATTTGTCTATTTCTTCCACTTTATTGTTGTCCATTTTATTGGCATATAATTGTTGATAGTAGTCTCTTATGATCCTTTGTATTTCTGTGTTGTCTGTTGTGATCTCTCCATTTTCATTTCTAATTTTATTGATTTGATTTTTCTCCCCTTGTTTCTTGATGAGTCTGGCTAATGGTTTGTCAATTTTATTTATCCTCTCAAAGAAGCAGCTTTTGGCTTTGTTGATTTTTGCTATAAACTCTTTTGTTTCTTTTGCATTTATTTCTGCCCTAATTTTTAAGATTTCTTTCCTTCTATTAACCCTGGGGTTCTTCATTTCTTCTTTTTCTAGTTACTCTAGGTGTAGAGTTAGGTTATTTATTTAACTTTTTTCTTGTTTCTTGAGGTATGCCTGTATTGCTATGAACCTTCCCCTTAGGACTGCTTTTACAGTGTCCCACAGGTTTTGGGTTGTTGTGTTTTCATTTTCATTCATTTCTATGCATACTTGATTTCTTTTTTGATTTCTTCTGTGATTTGTTGGTTATTCAGCAGCGTGTTGTTCAGCCTCCATATGTTGGAATTTTTAATAGTTTTTCTTCTGTAATTGAGATCTAATCTTACTGCATTGTGGTCAGAAAAGATGCTTGGAATGATTTCAATTTTTTTGAATTTACCAAGTCTTGATTTATGTCCCTGGATGTGATCTATCCTGGAGAAGGTTCCGTGTGTGCTTGAGAAAAAGGTGAAATTCATTGTTTTGGGGTGAAATGTTCTATAGATATCAATTAGGTCTAACTGGTCTATTGTATCATTTAAAGTTTGTGTTTCCTTGTTAATTTTCTGTTTAGTTGATCTATCCATAGGTGTGAGTGGGGTATTAAAGTCTCCCACTATTATTGTGTTATTGTTAATTTCTCCTTTCATACTTGTTAGCATTTGTCTTACATATTGCAGTGCTCCTATGTTGGGTACGTGTATATTTATAATTGTTTTATCTTCTTCTTGGATTGATCCTTTAATCATTATGTAGTGTCCTTTGTCTCTTTTCACAGCCTTTGTTTTAAAGTCTATTTTATCTAATATGAGTATTGCTACTCCTGCTTTCTTTTGGTCTCTATTTGTGTGGAATATCTTTTTCCAGCCCTTCACTTTCAGTTTGTGTGTGTCCCTTGTTTTGAGGTCGGTCTCTTGTAGAAAACATATATAGGGGTCTTGTTTTTGTATTTATTCAGCCAGTGTTTGTCTTTTGGTTGGGGCATTCAACCCATTTATGTTTAAGGTAATTATTGATAACTATGATCCCGTTGCCATTTAGTTTATTGTTTTGGTTCGAGTTTATACACCCTTTTTGTGTTTCCTGTCTAGAGAAGACTCTTTAGCATTTGTTGGAGAGCTGGTTGGGTGGTGCTGAATTCTCTCAGCTTTTGCTTGTCTGTAAATCTTTTGTTTTCTCCTTCGTATTTGAATGAGATCCTTGCTGGGTATAGTAATGTGGGCTGTAGGTTATTTTCTTTCATCACTTTAAGTATGTCCTGCCATTCCCTCCTGGCCTGAAGAGTTTCTATTGAAAGATCAGCTGTTATCCTTATGGAATCCCCTTGTGTGTTATTTGTTGTTTTTCCCTTGCTGCTTTTAATATTTGTTCTTTGTGTTTGATCTTTGTTAATTTGATTAATATGTGTCTTGGGGTGTTTCACCTTGAGTTTTTCCTGTTTGGAACTCTCTGGGTTTCTTGGATTGGGTGATTATTTCCTTCCCCATTTTAGGGAAGTTTTCCACTATTATCTCCTCAAGTATTTTCTCATGGTCTTTCTTTTTGTCTTCTTCTTCTGCGACTCCTAAGATTCGAATGTTGGGGTGTTTAACATTGTCCCAGAGGTCTCTGAGATTGTCCTCATTTCTTTTAATTCATTTTTCTTTTTTCCTCTCTGATTCATTTATTTCTACCATTCTATCTTCTCCTTCACTAATCCTATCTTCTGCCTCCATTATTCTACTATTTATTCCATCCAGAGTGTTTTTGATCTCATTTATTGGATTATTCATTATATATTGACTCTTTTTTATTTCTTCTAGGTCCTTGTTAAACCTTTCTTGCATCTTCTCAATTCTGTCTCCAGGCTATTTATCTGTGATTCCATTTTGTTTTCAAGATTTTGGATCATTTTCACTATCATTATTTGTAATTCTTTATCAGGTAGATTCCTTATCTCTTCCTCTTTTGTTTGGTTTCCTGGCATTTATCCTGTTCCTTTACCTGCTGGGTATTCCTCTGTCTCTTCATCTTGTTTATATTGCTGTGTTTGGGGTGGCCTTTCTGTATTCTGGCAGTTTGCGGAGTTCTATTTATTGTGGAGTTTCCTTGCTGTGGGTGAGGTTGTATGGGTAGCTTGTCAAGGTTTCCTGGTTAGGGAAGCTTGTGTCAGTGTTCTGGTGGGTGGAGCTGGATTTCTTCTCTCTGAAGTGCAATGAAATGTCCAGTAATGAGTTATGAGATGTCAATGGGTTTGGAGTGACTTTGGGCAACCTTTATATTGAAGTTCAGGGCTGTGTTCCTTTGTTTCTGGAGGATTTGCATGGTATGTCTTGCTCTGGAACTTGTTGGCTCTTGGGTGGTGCTTGGTTTCAGTGGAGGTATGGAAGCTTTTGATGAGCTCCTGTTGATTACTGTTCCCTGGAGTCAGGAATTCTCTGGTGTTCTCAGGATTTGGACTCAAGCCTCCTGCTTCTGGTTTTCAGTCTTATTTTCACAGTAGCCTCAAGACTTCTCCATCAGCACCATTGATAACACATTTAGGTTAAAGATGAAAAGTTTCTCCACAGTGAGGGACACCCAGAGAGGTTCACAGAGGTACATGGAGAAGAGAAGATGGAGGAGGGAGAGAAAGGTGACCCGAATGAGATGATGTGGAATCAAAAGAGGAGAGAGCAAGCTAGCCAGTAATTACTTCCTTATGTGCGCTCCACAGTCTGGACTGCTCAGAGATGTTCATGGAGTTATACACAGAAGAGAAGAGGGAGGAAGGAGACAGAGGTGGCCAGGAGGATAAAGGGGGGAGTCAAAAGGAGAGAGACAGATCCAGCCAGTAATCAGTTCCCTAAGTGTTCTCCACCATTTGGAACACACAAAGAGATTCACAGAGTTGGGTAGAGAAGAGAGGGGGAGGGAGGAGATAGAGGCGACCTGGTGGAGAAAAAGGAGAGTCCAAAGGGGGAGAGAGCAGTCAAGCCGGTAATCTCACTCCCAAGTAAAAATGGGTACTGAAGATTGGGTTCTTAAAGGTACAAAATTGATAACAAATACCAAAAAGCAAAGACTAAAAATCTAGAGTAGAGGTTGTATTTTCAAAAATACAATATTAAAGAAAAGGAAAAAAATACAAAGTCACAAAAATTATTATATATATATATATATATATATATATATGAAGTTTGCTTTAAAAAATAAGGTCTTTTTTTTGCAAAGTAATAATAGGTTATAAAAATGAAAATTAAAGGAATAATAGAGGACTTAAAATTTTTAAAAAAAAATTAAAAAGAATGATAGTGAAAATAATAAAAATATATCTAGGACTTTCTCTGGTGTTGTTGTGGGCAGTGTGTGGTCAGTTCATTTCCAGATAGTTCCTTGGTCCGGCTTATATTTCTCAAGATCTATAGGCCCCTTCCTATGTAGTCCGTACTGACTACAGGGTTTTAATCTATTGCACCTGTTCACTTTCAAGGCAGTTTCCTCTGTTTTAACTTCTTCTGTTTTCTGGTCTCTTCCGTGTCTAATTTCTGCCTTGACACAAGGGGTCGGTGGTGGACACTTTTTTAGGCTCACTTGTTCAGTCAGTCTGTGGGGAGGGACGGATGCTGCAAACAAATAACACTGGCATTTGCTCGCAGTGCCTTAACCACACTGGGGCTGATCGCACTCACGGCACATGTGCTCTCCCTGCCCACACTGCTCAGGCTCTAGGTTGCTCCACTGGGAACCATCAGAGACCAGCCCTGGGCTGCCTGTACCTCTCAGGTTAAGCCACTCAGGTTCAGGCACTCAGGTGGTCCTCAGAGGAGCAGACTCTATTGGGCCTGCGTTTTGTGCCCTTCCCAGGTCCGAGCAGCTCAGGTGATCAGGTGTTTGGCGAGTGGGGTCACTGCAACTTATAGCCTCCCCAGTCCCTGCCACTTGGTTTTCTGGGTGTACAACCAGTGCACCTTCTCAGGCGGATGTTGACTCTCCAGAACCCCAAGAAGTCTTAGCTAGCAACGAAGCCTGCTTGTAGTTTGGTAGATAACGCCTCTCTGGGGCCATGATTGCCCCCTTCCAGCTCTGGCTGCATGTCACCAGAGGGGGATGGTCTGCAGCCGGCCTGCTCTGTTCTGTACTTTGTTCTACGAGCGGGCCTGGCTGTGTCTTAGGTTAGGGCTTTTCGCATGGTAGCTATCCCATGGTCCAGTTTGTTAGCTCAAGTTAGTTCCCTCAGATTGCCCTTGGGGCATTCAGGCCCAGTCCTTACTCTAAGCAATGCAGCCTACGCCTCCCTGCCCAGCCCCTGCTTGCTAGTAGCGGGTGCAGGCATCTGTGTTGCTTCTCCGCTGGGGGAGCTACCACTGGGCACGTAATCTGTGGGTTTTAGTTATTTATTTATTTTTCCTCACAGTTATGTTTCCCTCTGTCGTTCCAAGGCTCACCACAGATTCGGCAGTGACTGTTTCCTGGTGTTTGGAAACTTCCCTCTTTTTAAGACTCCCTTCCAGGGACAGAACTCCGTCCCTACCTCTTTTGTTTCTCTTTCTGTCTTTTATATATTTTTTTCTGCCTCCTTTCAAAGATAATGGGCTGCTTTTCTGGGTGCCAGATGTCCTCTGCTGGCATTCAGAAGTTGTTTTGTGGAATTTACTCAGCGTTTAAATGTTCTTTTGATGAATTTGTTGGGGAGAAAGTGGTCTCCTCTGCTATCTTAGGACTGCTTCCTCCACAGTGGACATTTTGACAATAACATAATTTGTAGTGCAAGTTTATTATCACTTTCTCTTTGACAATACATTGTGAGTTCATGTAACAGAAATTATATCCTATTTATAAATATGTCCTTCCTCTACCACCTAGCCATACTCAAATCATAAACATGAATTAGTATAATGAATCTGTTTTAATTTTGTATTTATGCACTTAGTACTTCAAAATATGTATAGTTATGCAAAATATATATTCAGAATATATTCAGGTAAGGAAGAAAAAGAAGAGAAAAGCTGTGGATTTATAGAAATCATATAAAAATGGAGCCAGAATATTAACAAACACAATGAATATGAATGATGTTTATATTACCTTGCCACTGGCCATGATAGAGGAAGAAATGGAGTTGATATAAATAATTAATTTTATTATTTTTTCTTCTGTAACTTTAATGATAAATTTAGATTAAAACATGTCTTGAAAATTATCTGGAATATAATCGAGGAAAACAAAGTTTCAGATTCATAAGACATACCTTAGTAGCCACAGGTAACTGAAGAGATGGGAAATTCAAATTTTCCATGACTTAGGTGTAAGATATGACACTGATAGTTGTATAATTGAGTTAAAGAGATGATAAACCCATCTACTCAGTGGATTTACAAAACTATCCCTAAAATATTTATGTTCTGCTTGATTCACCCAATTGTAACAATAATACCTAGAGCAAATTCATGAAATATATGCTACCTATTCTGAATAAGGAGCCTGAAATTCAAGTGTCATTAGGCTAATTGAAGGAAAGAGTAAGTTAGCCTGAATAAGAGAGATAAAGAGAGCTTAACATCTGAAATCAGGTATATTAAAAGCTCCATTTTATAGGATATCAAGTATAATATTTCTTAATGCCTTGGGAAAATCTCTTTAAAATCTTACATCATAAGGACAGCCATTAATTGAATACTTCACATATTCTGTAAGTCTAAGGAAGATAGTTAAGAACTTATTCTACACTACTGGTTCTTCAGACCTTGATTTTAATCTCTTCATCCACGTCACATATTTTGTATATTTGAGATTCATTATTTTGTCTTCTTAGTGACTTTTTCTTTAATATGTCTCAATGAAGTTCATCTTCCTAATATTTTATGTTACTCATATTTTTTTCTCCTTCCCTATGACAATACGCTGCTTTTCTCTGGAGTTTTCATCCCTGCAATTTCTCTTCTATTTCTTTCCTCCAGTTGCAACTTCAAAATTTGAATGCCATTTAAAGATCATGTTTTATCCTGTGGCTAATAAGCTCAAACATTATTTCTTTGATCGCTTGCAGACAGTGTGTCAATTTTCATATTAACCATGAGATGTTATTGGGGCTTCCCAGATGACACAGTGGTAAAGAATTTGCCAGTCAGTGCAGGGGACACAGGAGATACAGGTTTGATCCCTGGGTCGGGAATATCTGATGGAGAAGGAAATGGTATAGTATTCTTCCAAGGAAAATTCCATGGACAGAGGAGGCTGGAGGGCTACAGTCCATAGGGTTGCAAAGAGTTGGACATGCACATATGCATCTATGTTATTAACTTTTCTTATTTACTATTATATTTTAATACAATGAATTTACTTAAGATCTATGTTGACCATTTTCTAGTGATCACTCTGGGGATTAGGTTATGGATGAAAACTTGATCAACACACCACCTCTATAACTAAACCAGTCTATATACTCTAGGCAATGTTTTGAGTAAAAAGCCTTCTCTTTTACTGAAAATGTATATTTTAGAATGTTTTTGTGGATTTATTGCACAGTACCATTGGTTCAGCTAATTAAACAAGCTAGTGGCAGGAGAAGAGGCCATAATCTCTGTATCTTGTCTTCTATTTTTGCAAAAAAAAAAAAAAAAAATTGTTGTTTCATCTATACTGCCACCCTTCACAAAATTCTTCAGTGGACACACATCCAGCCATATTAAGGAAGATTTCTTGACTTTACCCTTCATGAAGGATTATTCTATTTTCAAGAGCTCTGCATTACAAAAATTTGTAGCAACCTGGATTAATGCATTGCTCGATACAATATTTATTACACTAGTGAGTGTTTGTTGACTATGATGGATACTCCATTTCTTCTAAGGGATTCCTGCCCACAGTATCTGAGTTAAATTCACCCATTCCAGTCCATCTTAGTTCATTGATTCCTAGAATGTTCACTCTTGCCATCTCCTGTTTGACCACTTCCAATTTC
The DNA here is from genome assembly GCF_055505025.1 of Bos grunniens. Lineage (NCBI taxonomy): Eukaryota > Metazoa > Chordata > Mammalia > Artiodactyla > Bovidae > Bos > Bos grunniens. The sequence goes on along the minus strand of NC_141184.1, from coordinate 19,604,595 downwards.
TCTTGATTCATGGACATAACATCCCAGGTTCCTATGCAATATTGCTCTTTACAGCATCAGACCTTGCTTCAATCACCAGTCACATCCACAACTGGGTATTGTTTTTGCTTTGACTCCATCCCTTCATTCTTTCTGGAGTTATTTCTTCACTGATCTCCAGTAGCATATTAAGCACCTACCGACCTGGGGAGTTCATCTTTCAGTGTCCTATCTTTTTGGCTTTTCATACTGTTCATGGGGTTCTCAAGTCAAGAATATTGAAGTGGTTTGCCATTCCCTTCTCAAGTGGGCCACATTCTGTCAGACCTCTCTACCATGACCCTTCCATCTTGGGTGGCCCCACATGGCATGGCTTAGTTTCATTGAGTTAGACAAGGCTGTGGTCCATGTGATCAGATTGGCTAGTTGTCTGTGACTGTGGTTTCAGTCTGTCTGCCCTCTGATGCCCTCTCTCAGTGCCTACCATATTACTTGGGTTTCTCTTGGACATGAGGTATCTCTTCACTACTGCTCCAGCAAAGTGTAGCCACTGCTCCTGACCTTGGATATGGGGTAGCTCCTCTCAGCTGCTCCTGTGTCACGAGCCCCAGATGTTCAAGCTGGCTTTAGAAAAGCAGAGGAACCAGAGATAAAATTGCCAACATCTGCTGGATCACCAAAAAAGTAAGAGAGTTCCAGAAAAATATCTATTTCTGCTTTATTGACTATGCCAAATCCTTTGACTATGTGGATCACAATAAACTATGGAAAATTCTGAAAAAGATGGGCATACCAGACCACCTGACCTGCCTCTTGAGAAGACTGTACACAGGTCAGGAAATAACAGTTAGAACTGGACATGGAACAACAGACTTCTTCCAAATAGGAAAAGGAGTATGTCAAGGCTGTATATTGTCACCCTGCTTATTTTACTTGTATGCAGTGTACATCATGAGAAACGCTGGGCTGGAGGAAACATAAGCTGGAATCAAGATTGCCAGGAGAAGTATCAATAATTTCAGATATGCAGATAACACAACCTCCATGGCAGAAAGTGAAGAACTAAAGAACCTCTTATTGAACGTGGAAAGAGGAGAGTGGAAAATTTGACTTATTTTCAACATTCAAGGAACTAAGATCATGGCATCTGATCCCACTACTTCGTGAAAAATAGATGGGGAAACAGTGGAAACAGTGGCTGACTTTCGGTTTTGGGGCTTCAAAGTCACTGCAGATGGTGATTGCAGCCATGAAATTAAAAGTTGCTTACTCCTTGGAAGGAAAGTTATGACCAACCTAGACAGCATATTAAAAAACAGAGACATTAGTTTGTCAACAAAGGTCTGTCTAGTCGATGCTATGGTTTTTCCAGTGGTCATGTATGTATGTGAGAGTCGGACTATAAAGAAAGCTGAGCACTGAAGAATTGATGATTTTTAACTGTGGTGTTGGAAAAGACTCTCGAGAGTCCCTTGGACTGCAAGGAGATCCAACCAGTCCATCCTAAAGGAGATCAGTCCTGGGTGTTCATTGGCAGGACTGATGTTGAAGCTGAAACTCCAATACTTTGGCCACCTGATGTGAAGAGCTGACTCATTGGAAAAGACCCTGATGTTGGGAAAGATTGAGGGCAAGAGGAGAAGGGACGACAGAGGATGATATGGCTGGATGGCATTACCAATTCAATGGACATGTGTTTGGGTAAACTCCAGGAGTTGGTGATGGACAGGGAGGCCTGACATGCTATGGTCATGGGGTTGCAGAGTCGGACACAATTGAGCGACTGAACTGAACTGAATGAGTGTTTCTTCATAGTTTGTGGCTCCTGCTCATGGGTGATTTCTAATTTCATTTAAAGGTTATCTGTTGCTATTCCAATTTTTGCAAATGAATGCTTTGAAGATTTTACCTTTCTATCTGAAATCAAAACTGATACCTGCAAAAACCACTGGTATAATCATGAATACAGGAACTAAACCAAAGACAGGCCTTGACATGACAGGTTGACAAGGCCTAGACATGCTTGATGCAAAATATAGAAGCTGACCCATTCCTATCTGAAGTTTAGAGAAGTTTCTGATGTGTTAGAATCAGAAAAGATCGAAGGGAAACTGAAAGTGGTATGAGAGGTATGGACACAGAAGAATCCAAGATCAAACTATCCAAATATGCCCACCTGGAGCCCATATTAATTTTTAGGACATTAACTGTAGAAAGCAAGATAATGTGAGCATTGCATTAAGCAAATATTGCATTAGCATCACGAGGATGAAACAAAGAAATTCAGGATTAAGTAATTCCCACACTTGAATGGTGTGGGACATCCAAGACAAAAAAGAAAAAAGAAAAACAAAAAACCTATTTGAAAACATTTTATATCCATAGCATAAAATTGAAATCACAGGGAGAGAGGGAAATCAGAAGAAAAATTCAGGGTCCTTAATTTTCCTTTTGAACAGAAATAGTTTCAAAATCCATTTTTTAAAAATGCAAAAATGTCAAACTGTGAATTAAAAGAATAATTCATCATTACTAAGTGAGATTTATTGCAAGAATATAAACATAAGGAGTAGAAAACCAATTCATGCAGTAGTAATATAATTATATGATAGATAATCATATTCATGAACTTTTCATATGATAGTGATCACATAGATAAGAGGGAATCAAGAATTATGAAATATTTTTTTGAAAAATGGAAACTATGTTAGTTATTTTATCACTATCCTAAATAGTCATCAGTAAAAATATAATACGTAAAATGTGGTGATTCAAAAATTAATATAAATGACAAAGGAAACCTGCCAATGTATATACATATCATCAGGGAATGATCACAAGTATGATGTGTTTCGCCAGTATGGCACTCTATTTTATATCCATACTTATTTTTGTCTGCTTAATTTATCAAGGCAAATGAGTCAACCTTTATTTTGTATATAAAAATTTGTTTTCACAATTTTCAACAATTCTTTCTATGTATAATGCACTTTTTTTGGCACACAGAGTTTCAAGACAATTATATCATTCTTTGAAATTATTATTACAGTAAATTCTGGAATTGCCAAACTACTTATTATGTTCTTAGTAATTTATGGTATGATTTCATTGGATTGAAATTGCCTATTCTAATTGTGTATTATCATTTTACCTGTTATCCCAGAATTATTTCATTTTTGTCTTGTTCCCTGTAGAAACTATATGGTAAAATTTTATTCTGCCTACTTCTGAAACTTCATTTATTTAGAGTAACTCTATTCATAATTATGTGTACCGAACTGTCTCTACATTTTTATATTTCTTTGCATGGCTTTTTCCATATGCGCTCATTCTGTCCTACTGCAAACCACTGAAACTCCTGATTTCTTTCAGGGTTAACATGGATGAGACCAAAGTTGCCAGGGATATAAACACCGTACAGCAGAATTCAATCATGAGCAGAAGAGAGATTTCCTTTATTTTTTCTGCATGGGACATCTTAGACATTATTTCAACACACTGTATAAATATTTCCATCAGCATTGAGTAAGAAATCTAAAACTCAAGCTATTGATTCAGCTAGAGATCAGCAGAGTCACCCAGAAAATATGTAAGAGACTTAAGATCCAAGGATGATAGAAAGCCCTAATCTGCCTAACTAGGTAGAGTCCATAAAATAATGGAGAAGAAAAATTTGAAAAATTGTGAGAAATTTCCAAAGTTGAATGAAGACATAAATCCATATATTAAAGGATCACAATATAGTCCAAGTGGAAGACAAATCTAAAGCTCATAAAGAAACTGCAAAACACTAGAAATTACCATTTAATATTAGCTACAGAGAAGCAAATGAGCATCTAAAAAGGAGGAATCATGAGACTAAACAACAATATTTTAAGAGGAAAAAATGGAAACCAGAAATTAATAAAATGATATCTTAAAATAACTGTGAGAAAATGTATACATAGGAAAAAACCTGCCATTTAACACTGTTAATGAAATAAAATATTCCAAATAGAATAAAACTGAGAAAATTGAGTGTGAACAGTATTTCATTAAATGAAAGCATAAAATAACAATTTCATGAGACAAATTAGTCACTGAAAGAATTTTAGAGGCAAAATTTGTGTGAAAAAATAAAATGCTAAAAATTGTTTAGTTTCACGTGACTTAATCAGAATATGGGTGTATATGTGGCATGACAGCAGAATATTGGAAAAATTTCTACTAATTACGTGACTTATGGGAGTATACATACACATCTGTATATGTTATATACAGATATGTGTGTGATATGTATTATATATGTGAGCACATAATATATATTGTATTATTACATTATTTTATATTTTTATAAGTGCTTATAGAGCTATAAGGGGCGTCCCCAGCGGCTCAATGGTAAAAACTCCACTGCAATACAGAAGCCACAGAAGACTCAGATTCAGTCCCTGGGTTGGGATGATCCTCTGGAGAAGGGCATGGGAACTTATGCCTGGGGAACCCCAGTGGATTGAGGAGCCTAGCAGGCTACAGTCCCTGTGTTTGCAAACAGTCAGACATGACTGAAGTGACTTGGCACACAGAACACACAGTGGTATAAGTCTTTTTTTTCCTTTAACTTTATTCCAAAATTTTAAAAATTATATATACTAGTGGAAAAATATATATCAATTATGACACAATTTAAAATATTTATATTTGGTTAGAAACATATATACACACATATATATGTATGCATATATATTTTCCTTCTTCCATATTTTATTTTAGTGTTCAGATATAGATATAGATAATTTACTGAGTCTTATCTTTGTGTCTTTAGTCTCTTATTTGCACATTTTAATTTGCCTTATGTATTTTTCTATTATTAAAGTTATTTAGTGTATAAACATTCTTGTCACTTACATCTGCAGTATAGAATCTTTTATACATCATTTGAAAATTTACATTTTTATCATTGAATTTTTCCTCTTAAATTAATGTTATATAAAATTAATGATCTCTCTCATTTCTTATACTCACATTTTTTTGGCCTTTTTCTTTCCATTCATTCACTTCATTCTGCATATATATGTGGGATAGCTAAATATATTTTTCTCTATATAAATGAATGTATATCACTAAAATTATTTCTTTGAGCTATATATTTGGCATTATTGCTATTGTCTTATTTTACTCTGGCTTTCTTTTCCCTTGGGTTACTACTTTGATATATATTTCCTGTTTTTTCTTCTTTGGCCATGAGTTCTACATTTCCTTTGTGTCCTTCTCATTTTGCACCCCACTCATGTTGGTCCACTATGTCCCTTACCATCAGTTCCTCATTTTTTAGGAGAGCCATTGGTGTCTAGTTTTCTGTGTTTCAATGGTCTTGAAAAGTAGGGCTCAGCTGGACTGCTGTTAGTTTCAATTGTTGGATTTACTCTCTACACTTTTTCAGTTATTGAATTGAAAGTACTGTGCAAAGATTTATTCTTTTCTATAAAAGGACACTGGATAATCCTTCAATTCAGGATACACTCCTGAGCCTTCACCAATGCTAGATATAAATCTGATATTTATATCCTCCCATTGCCAACATGTAACCAGAAACTGCTCCTCTCTATTCAATCATCACAGAAAACAGACAGGGAAAAACAAAGGGCAGATTTTGGTTTTAGTGACAGCAGAAGACAATTATATGAAACTTGGTGGACATTTTTCTTTTATTTCAGTCATCGCATTAGGACTTGATATCTTTGTGTTTATTTGGTATTTATCAGTATGTTATATAATTTCATTAGAGAGGATAGAGTAGCTTTCTTATTATGGCAAATAGGTTGCAAAATATCAGTGGATTAGCACAGTATGTCTTTGCTTCCTATTATATCATAGCCTGCTGCAGTCTGGTCCTTCCTCTGGTGACTTGGGAAACAGGCCATTCCATTGTGCAGATGTAGATCTGGAACACTCAGACCTGAACTCTCTGCTGAAGGGAAAATGAGGAAGGGGGATGTTGTACAATTGGCCTAATCTGAAAGTGTTTTTTATTATTTATGCCTGTATAGTACTAGCTAAAATTCAATCATATGATCTCTGACCTAACTGCAAGAAAGATTTGAAAGATTTTTGTGTGTCCATGAAGATAGTGATATGAATATATCTTATTATCTTTGACACTGCATTTTTGTTATGAGATAATTTTATCCTAATTTCACATATGCAGCACATTCAGTGTTTCCTGAGAAAGTGATATAAAGTTCCATCTGGTCAGTGATTACTGCTTAGAGTCCACATTTCTAGGTGCCATCAGATGCAGATGTGACTCCCTTAAAGTCTACAGACCTACAACTGTAAATGCAAATTATCTTCCCTTTCCAGGACAAACACCCAGAAGGCAGTGATGGAGCAGGCACTGGGTACATGCAGTAATCATTCCCTTTAAAAAAGGCAAAGAATGGGAGGCATATAGTATCCACTAGCAAGCAATGATATAAATCCCCCTGGGAAGAGATTGTACTAAAGCTCCCAGGCTCATCTGGCTTTCCAGGTGGTGCTAATGTTAAAGAATCTGCCGGCCAATGCAGGAGACAGAAGGAACACAGGTTCATTTCCTGGGTTGGGAAGATCCCCTGGAGGCAGGTGGGGCAACCCACTTCAGTATTCCCACATGGAGGATCTCATGGACAGAGGGCCTAGCTGGCAACAGTCCATAGGGTCACAAAGAATTGTACATGACTATGAACTTGAACAACAGGCATACACACTGCATGGATGAAGAAATTACATTGATTAAACACTGATTCTGTTCCCTGGAAGGAGCCCTTCATCCACAGTTCTTTTTGAACTCTGGCTCTGACCTCTGAGAACTCCTTGTTCATTCCTCTCCTTGGCCATATTTGAACTGGTGAACGGAGACCATCTATTCCTTGAGGGGTTTATGATGATCCTTTCCTATCTTAAAAGAATGTCCATCAGCAGATGAATGGATAAGAAAGCTGTGGTACATATATACAATGGAGTATTACTCAGCCATTAAAAAGAATACATTTAATAACCCAGTATACGAGACAGCAAAAGAGACACTGATGTATAGAAGAGTCTTTTGGACTCTGCGGGAGAGGGAGAGGGTGGGATGATTTGGGAGAATGGCATTGAATCACAGTAGACTAGACTTCCTTATGATAATAAGTTTCCGAGTCCCAGTTTTATTTGATAAATAAAAAAATAAAATAAAGTTTTATTTATTGATCACATTGTTTCCACAGATACTATCTCTTTAATGATGATTCTGTGACTCCTCCTTCTTATAGCTGTGCCATCAAACACAGTCTTTCCAAGGAACCATGGAAAGGGAAGAGGAACCAGAAGTGGTGCATCTTTAGTTTCCCAGAACCTAGTTGCATGACTTCCAAACAGACGTCAAGGGAAGCTTGGGAGTGTGATTTTTCTGCACTCCTGAGAGAAGAATGACTTGAATTCTCTGCCATATCTGCTTTTTGTTATATTCAATTAACATGAGAGACCAAAATAATTTTTATTCCCTTTTCTTCTTTAACCAAAGCTAAGAAAAAAATCGTGTGCAATTTTTAAAAAATTCTCTGGTGGTCACTATTCATCCCTATATAAGTTTCCTATGATTGAATAAATCACACGTCAATATCCCTACACTAACAACCTATATCCCCTAACTCGACATTCCTTTAAATATGTGTGTTTTTATATTTCCTTACTTCCTTTCTTTTCCTTGATTTCTCATTTACATCCCTATTTTCTACTTTACTAGGAGAAGGTAATGGCAACCCACTCTTGTATTCTTGCCTAGAAAATTCCACAGAAAGAGGAGCCTTTATGGGGTCATAAAGACTCTCCCAAGACTGAAAAGCTGAGCATAGAGTGGTGACTTTCTACTTTCCACTACTAGGAGAAGAGTGTTGCTGCTGTTTTTTACTTGCTCATTCCTGTCCGACTCTGGGAGACCCCGTGGACTGTAGCCCACCAGGCTCTTCTCTACATGGGATTTACCAGGCAAGAATACTGGAGTGGGTTAATGGATTTTCCCTCAAGGAGAATGCATATTGTAGAAAATACATAGAAAATGTAAAGTATTGCTATGATAAAGCAAAAAGTGAATAAAATTACATCATTTATCCGCTTAATCAGATCTTACACATTTTTACCCCCATTGTGACAAATTCCAGATGTATTATTCTGCCACTCATCCATAATAAAATCCACAGAATTTATCCAATTTTACTCTTACCAGATATTTTCAAAAGCATTTGTATAGGTCATAGGGGCCTAATGCAATGATATTTTGTCTTTAAAACTGACCCAGCTGGTTGAAAATATACATTTTCTAACTAATTAAGCCTGGCCAGTTCAGAAGTGTGGTCACTTTAATTAGATATCTGAGATAATGACCTTCACTTTCATTGTTACTTCTGAGGTACTCCACTACTTGCATGACATGTTAGCTAATTAAAAAAAAAAATTACTACACCTGCAGAAATTGCCACTTTCCTTCTTATCTTTGAGATGCTATCAGATGATACACATAAAGAACAACAGGTAAGATTCTTTAAAAGTAAGTGTGTATGTTTCCTAAAATTTTATTCTACCAAAAATCTTATAACTTTGTTAACAATCCTTATCACACAAGGCAATGCATTAAATTTCAAAGTAGATTAATTGTTGCCATGGACTTAATAACAACATCTCTATGTAAACATGGTTAGGTGCCAAAGTGAGAGGAAACCATCATCTTCCTCTTAGAATTTAAAATATGTAGATTATTGCTGGGAAATTAAAAACAAAATCTCCTACCAACTCAGAAAAAAAACCTTTCCACAAAAGTAGAAGAGACATTAGACAGCTTCATTAATGAAATATTAACAACCTCAGATAAGTGGATGATACAGTCTAATGGCAGAAAACAAAGAGGAACTAAAGAGCTTCTTGATGAGTGTGTAAGAGAGTGAAAGAGCCAGATTAAAACTCAACTTTCAAAAAGTTAGGAACATGGCACCCGGTCCCATCACTTCATAGCAAATAGAATGGGAAAAAGTGGAAGCAGTGACAGATTTTATTTCCTTGCACTCCAAAATCACTGTGGACAGTGACTGCAGCCACAAAATTAAAAGGCAATTGCCCGTACTGAGAAAAGCTAAGAGTATCAAAAAGCTGAGACATCACTTTGCTGACAAAGGTCTGTATAGTCTAACCTATGATTTTTCCAGTAGTCATGTATGGATGTGAGAGTGGACTATAAAGAAGTTTGAGCATTGAAGAATGTATGCTTTCAAATTATGGTGCTGGAAAAGACTCCTAGAGTCCCTTGGACAGCAAGGAGATCAAACCAGTCAATCCTAAAGGAAATCAAACCTAACTAGTCATTGGAAGGACTGATGCTAAAGCTGAAGCTCCAATACTTTGGCCACCTGACGTGAAGAACTCATTGGAAAAGACTGTGATTTGGGGAAAGACTGAGGGAATGAGGAGAAGAGGATGAGATGGTTGGATGACAACACCAACTCAATGGACATGAGTTTGAGCAAACTCCAGGAGTTAGTAAAGGATAGGGAAGGTCAGAATGCTGTAGTCCACGGGGTCACAGAGTCAGAGACAAGTTAGTGACTAAACAACAGCAACAATGAATAAGCTTAAATTTGATGTGCAATCCTATGCAATCTGCTACAGAGACTGAAAAGTCAGGAAGAAATTTCACAGACTTTATTCCCAGGTGGACACAACTGTATGATCATTCCCCTCAAGATGACTATTTTCTTGTGCTCTGTATATTCCCTACTTGCTGAAGCTGAAACTCCAAAACTTTGGCCACCTGATGCGACGATCTGATTCATTTGAAAAGACCCTGATGCTGGGCAAGATTGGGGGGCAGGAGAAGAAGATGACAGAGGATGAGATGGTTGGATGACATCACTGACTCAATGGACATGAGTTTGGGTAAACCCTGGGAGTTGGTGATGGACAGGGAGGCCTGGCATGCTGCAGTCCATGGGGTTGCAAAGAGCTGGACACGACTGAGCGACTGAACTGAACTGAACAACCAGTCCCTGACTCACCTACACCCTACTCATGAAGCTGACCTTCCTTCTCAGTCATAGACTCTAATCAGTAAATGTCTAAATGCTTTGCTGGGGTCCCAGTTAGTGGTTGTTCTGTTATCATAATTTCTATCTCTATTATGATAGTTTATCAAAGGGGCAATGAAAGGTTTGATCCTCTGCTAGTTTCCCTGGTAACCAATGAGCCAACCTGAGGACTATCCCCCTATAACTGTCAGTTTTTTTTCTTTCCCTAGTAGGAAAGATTGTTACCATAAGTTGCTGGTTCTCTGAGGTCCAGGGTGGGGTAAAACCCACTAACAGTTTAACCATCAGGGCCTCTGTTTCTGGCTCTGAGTTCTTTCTTTGTTCCTGAGCCTGGGCTTACAAGTATGAAGGTAGCCCAACATCCTTCTATTCTTTTCCATTGGTCTACAGATCTGTATTTATGCTGATATTATGTCATTTTGATTACTGCAGCTTTGTAATATATTTTGGATTTAAGAAATATAATGCCTCTAGCTATGTTGCTATTGTTGTTTGTTCGCTAAGACAGGTCTGACTCTTTCGCTACCCAATGGACTGAAGCCCTCCAGGCTCCTTTATCCATAGCATTTCCCAAGTAAGGATAGTGGAGTTTCCATTCCCATTTCCAGGTTTCCATTTCCTTCTCCAGAGGATCTTCCCCACCCAGGGATTGAGCTTGTGTCTTCTGCATTGGCAGATGGATTCTTTACCACTGAGCCACCAGGAAAGCCTCTCTGTATTTATTATTCTTTCTCAACATTGGCTTGACTATTTCTTTTGTGGTTCCCTATAAATTTTAGATTTTTTTTTCCATTTCTATAACAATTACTATTCAGATTTTGAATGGTACATATTTAATCTGTAGATAACTTTGGATAGCATGAATATTTTAATTATATTAAGTCCTCCAATTATTGAACTTAATATAATTTTTGTTGATATAATTTCTTCCATTTTTTGTAGCTTTCAGTGTACATATTTCATTCCCCTTAGTTAAGTTTCTTTCTAAGTGTCTGATTCTTTTTGATGCTTTTATAATTTTTATTTTCTTAATGTAAGTCATCTGCAAACAGATAACTTTACTTCTACCTTTTTCATTGGATTTACTTATTTTTTTCTTAATATCACTGTCTAGAACTTTAGGTGCTATACTGAATAGAAACAGTGAAACTAAACATCCCCATATTGTTCCTGATATTAGAGGGAAAGTGTTCAGTTTTTCACCATTGAGTATGATGTTAGCTGTGGGCTTGTCACATATGACTTTCGTTATGTTTATTAAGTTGATGTAAATTTCTTCTCTACCTTCTTGATTTTTTTCTTATTAAATAGTGCTGAATTTTGTCAAATTATTTTTCTGCGTCTAATGAGGTTACTATGTGATTTTTATTCTTCATTCTCTTAATGTAGCATATCATATCAATTGAATTGCATACCTTGATTCAAGGGATAGATACTCTTGCATCCTAGGGATAAATCCCATGTGACATGGTGTATGATCCTTTCAACAAACTATTGAATTTCATTTGCTAGTATTTTGTTGAGTATTTTTGCATTTATATTTATCAAAGATATTAGTGGATAATTTTATCATAGCTTACCTTTGGTATCAGGCAAATGCTGAACTCAACAAATGAGTTTGGAGGTGTTCCCTCTGCTACAATTTTTTGATGAGATTGAGAAGAGTGGTATAAATTTTTTTTAATATCTGGGCTGATCATAAAGGTATTTTGGTCCAATTACTTTATCAACAAAGATACATCTAGTCAAAGCTTTGGTTTTTCCAGTAGTCATGTGTGGATGTGAGAGTTGGACTATAAAGAAAACTGAGCACTGAAGAATTGATGTTTTTGAACTGTGGTGTTGGAGAAGACTCTTGCGAGTCCCTTGGACTGCAAGGACATTCAACCAGTCAATCCTAAAGGAAATCAGTCCTGAATATTCATTGGAAGGACTGATGCTGAAGCTGAAACTCCAATACTTTGGCCACTGGACGTGAATAACAGACTTGTTGGAAAAGACCCTGATGCTCAGAAAGATTGAAGGTGGGAGGAGAAGGGGACGACAGAGGAGGAGATAGTTGGATGACATTGCTGACAAGATGGGCATGATTTTGAGTAGGCTCTGGGAGTTGGTGATGGACATGGAATCCTGGTGTGCTGCAGTCCATGGGGTCACAAAGAGTCGGACACCACTAAGCAGCTGAACTGACTGAACTGCTGCTGCTGCTGCTAAATTGCTTCAGTCGTGTCTGACTCTCTGCGACCCCATAGACGGCAGCCCACCAGGCTCTTCTGTCCCTGGGATTCTCCAGGCAAGAACACTGGAGTTGGTTGTCATTTCCTTCTCCAATGCATGAAAGTGAAAAGTGAAACTGAAGTCGCTCAGTTGTGCCCGACTCTTAGCGACCCCATGGACTGCAGCCTACCAGGCTCCTCCGTCCATGGTATTTTCCAGGCAAGAGTACTGGAGTGGGGTGCCATTGCCTTTGCCACTGACCGAACTAATGGTTGTTAAATCAGAGTGTCTGTGGGAGACTGAGGGCTGTAATTTCCTATTCCACCATCTTGCTCTCTGTGAAGATCAAAGCAAGAGTGACTATTATGCATAATCTCCAATTTCTCACCTCTTTTCTTTCCATAACTGATTGTGATATATACAGCTCTGTGCCACTGCTCCACTGAAGTTACCCATTCCCAAAAAAGTCATTAATATTTTAATTGGGATGTAGCATTTATAACAACTCATTGATGTTCTAGGCCTCTCTGCTACAATTTATGATCACTTTCATTATGAAATTCTCAAATTTTTGTTGTTTTATTTTAGATTGGTCCTCAAGTTCCAAGTCTTATGCATCTCAGGTTCCTTGCTGAGGTTATTCTGTACCTCCATATTTAAAATTTGGAGGTTTTATCTCTTTTCATATTCCTACTACCTTCAGTATCTAACAACTCTGTCCATTTGTATTTTAGCACCTTATCTTGCTTTTGCTAGATCTATAGAACTACTGTTTAATAGCAATGATTTTAAAACTTTTGCAATGTTTTATTATTCCATGTTGCTTTAATTCTAATTAATATATTCAATATTTACTATTGTTCTTAATTAAATATTTTCTAAATATTTAGGGATCTTCATATCAAAGGCATCTTTTAACATATTTTTATCTAATAGCTTGGGTTATTTAATGAGAATTTTACTAATATTTTAACTGGTACTAATAGTACATCTTATCTTTATTTCTATAATCACTAACTGCAAAGTCAAAGAGTTTAAGATTGATTTATTTTTTCCTGACTTTGGATCACTAACTGATATGATTCTCATATCCAAGAAAGGGAGAAAAGAAATGAAAAGAAAGAAATGAAGTAGTATGAGACTGCTCTTATCTTGAACTACTTGTGAAATATTCATTGTCTTGTTTGTCCTAAGAAATCAAAATATGTTGAAAATCACCCATCAAAATACTCATAAATCATATTAGATTTGAAACCAGACAGTGTTCTCAGTTGCCCAAAGTGGAAATCTGACTTCAAAATGAACTGCTTATGTTATGTCTATATGTTTTCTATTGTAAATAAATTCTATAAACATAAAAATGACTGTATTTACTGCTTCATTGCTTCATAGTATTTCTAAAATGGAAAATGAAGACCCAGAAATGTTTCAAATACTTCACCCTTATTGTCTCTATACTGAAAGTGATGAACCCTAGATATTGTATCCAGAAAATTAATGGAAACATGTAGAGGCCTTGGAAGATCAGTTTTGCTTGGAATCAAAGATAAGAGATATCAGGAAATGTAGATCAGAGCAGAAATGTACTTCTGCAAGAAGAACTATCAGCTAGTTATGAAATCTGAGTAGAAAAGCATTCCCACTTCTATCTGAGCTAATTTGCTCAGTTGGTAAAGAATATGCCTGCTATGTGCAAGACAAGACTTCAATCTTTGGATATGAAAGGTCCCCCGGACAACGGAATAGCTACCCACTCCAGTATTCTTGCCTGAAGAATTTCAAGGACAGAGAAGCCTGGTGGGCTACAGTTCATGGAGTCACAAAAAGTCAAACATAACTGAATGACTAACACTTTCACTATGACATCATTGTACTAGAGACCAAAATGGAAACTGCTTTAGACATGCTAAAATTATTAATAATTGAAAATCTCATGAGACAACACCTATTTCAGTTGTGTTTTGGGTGCATTTTAGATTAGCAGAGATATCCAGTGATGAAAGAAAATCAACCCTGAATATTCACCAGAAGGACTGATGCTGAAGCTGAAACTCCAATACTTTGGCCAGCTGATGCAAAGAGCTGACTCATTTGAAAAGACCCTGAAGCTGAGAAAGATTGAAGGCATGGAGAGAAGGGGACGGCAGAGCATGAGATGGTTGGATATCATCACCGACTCAATGGACATAAGTTTGAGCAAACTCTTGGAGATGGTGAAGGACAGGGAAGCCTGGCATGCTGCAATCCATGGGCTCGCAAAGAGTTGGATGTGACAGAGTGAACAAACAAGTGATCAAACACTGGAAAGTTGACTGACAGGTCATGGTGGAAATGCCTTGTGGGGATCCTAGATAACCAGGGGACATGTGAAGGGTGCATTTAGTAAACTATAGTGTTACTAACAAGAATACTAGATAATTCTCTAAAGTCTGGCATGAAAAAATGCATATAATACCAGATATTAAATCTATAAAATAAGGGGAATAGATTAGGTTTGTTTTGCAGGAATAGTCGTTGCTTTGTTTGTAATAGCAAAACAATGTAAGCCAAAATCATCAGTAATTAAAGAGTGAATAAGTTAATTTTGAGCTAAAGAAGAAAACATTCTGCTAGTAGTTATTAACAGAATATGTATACTGATATAAAACTCTAATATTTATTTTCAAGCAACAAAATACAGTTGACTCTTGAAAACTGCAGGAGTTAAGGGCACACTGACCATCCGCATAGTGGAAAATTCGAGTATAACTTTATAATCACTATTCCGTATTTAAGGTTTAACAGTCACAGATTCAACCAATTCACCGAGGGTAGAGTCCTTATTGAAAAAAATTGCATAAAAGTGACAAGTGCAAATCAAGCCTGCATTGTTCTAAGGTCAGCTGTAAATGACAAATTTATGCAAATTATAATCTCATATATAGACAAATATAATCTCATTTATATTTGCATATATAAACAGTACTTGGAGCGTGTGTAGTATTTTCTTAAGGGGCTAATGAATATTTTATAGATACGTGTCTGGTTTGCATATGTATGTGGGTAATAATTTTTGAAAATAAGCCATCCACTAAAATTAGGCAAAAAACACTTGAAGAGATACTCTTCAAAGGAAAATATACTGATTGACAATAATTGTTTAAAAAGACAACTGGCATCAGTCTTTGGGTAAATGTGAATTAAAGACTCAATGGGTTAGCACTACATACCCAATAGCATAATTAAAATGCAAGAGAAAGACAAAATAAACTATTAGCAAAAATGTGGTATATACTCATATAAATAAAATAGCTTGATGTAGTCTGGATTTTAAACAAATTTTCATGTTTTAAATACAGTTTTGTTTTTCTTATTTATAAAGATACAGTTTTGAGAAAAAGTAAATTTGAGTTATAATTACCAGCCTCCAATTATATTTGACTTCTCCTGTCCAAAAACAATTAAAAATTTGCTTTAAGACAAATGAATCTTTACTTCTGAGAAATATGGGGTTATCTCGTTTTTAGCTGCAACATAATGGCTTTGTTTAATTGCCTTGGGCTTTATAAATTTCAAGAAAAATATTGTCATTCATACTGTGCTCTTTCTTTTAAAATAATTCAAAACTGACTGAGTGTTTTGGCAATCTGTTCATTATATTAGACAATAAAGCACACTGGTTAACATTTTAAAATGTCAAACACTTTTGCTTAATTGAGCTGATTTCTTTCAAGATGTTAGAATGCAATATCAATAAATGGAAAATACAATTTTGACCTTCCAAATGGTCAAATTAACATTTAAATAAATCTATACATATTGAGAAACAACGTAGTTTTTAGAAACATTACATTACTTATCAATCCATGGAAGATTATATAATGATATTGAAAGGACAAAGTGAAAATTAAACATGATTCATTTGCATTCAACACTGACATATCAATTTTCAAATTATTTTTCAACACATAATCATTTTCCTTAGATGCAATAAATGAATATTCAATAAATGTCATTTAGAAACATTCACTGATATGTTTATAATGAACAGTTCTTTGGCATTTATTATTACCAGTCACTATTCTAAGTTCTTTAGCAATATTTACTTCCCATTACAGCAACTCTTTCAGGAAGTTATTCATTACTGCTACCATGTTTCAAATGTGTTGAAACTGACAAATGCAAAATTTAAATGATTCTTCCAATGCTCTCAGGTAGAAAATGATAGAACTGAAGTTTACCTTATGTCTTAGCATTTAAAAAGCAGAGACATTACTTTTTCAACAAAGGTCTGTATAGTCAAAGCTATGATTTTTCCTGTAGTCATTTATGGATGTGAGTGTTGGACCATAAAGAAGGCTGAGTACCAAAGAATTAATGATTTTGAATTATGGTGTTGGAGAAGACTGAGAGTCCCTTGGACTGCAAGGAGATCAAACCAGTCAGTCCTAAAGGAAATGAGTCCTGAATATTCATTTTGGACTGATACTGAAGCTGAAGCTCCAATACTCAGATCACCTGATGTGAAGAACTGATTCATTGGAGAAGTCCCTGATGCTGGGAAAGATTGAAGGCAGGAGGAGAGGAGGACGACAGAGGATGAGATAACTTGATAGCATGAAGACTTAGAGAGTATGGGCTTGAGCAAGCCCTGGGAGATGGTGACGGACACGGAAGCCTGGTATGCTGCAGTCCATCAGATTACAAAGGGTAGAACGCAACTGAACAACTTCGCAGCATAGACTTTCCTCATCTATTGAATTTTAGCAAATTTTATTAAGGATCCTCAACTCTGCAATATCTCTTGCACACATGCACATGAACACACACACATAAAACGTGTGGAATCATAAATGTATTCGTGTGTGTATTGCACACATTCTATGTGAGTCCACGGCTTCTTTCACTGTATTCCATTACACAATTTAAGTAATTAAGGTTTTTATCCTCTATCCTTCTAATTAGGGTCAACTTATTCTACAAAAATATTCTTGACTTGTTGCAGTCTTTGAATATATTTTTGTTCAGTTCAGTCGCTCAGTCATGTCCGACACTTTGCAATCCCATAAATCACAGCAGGCCAGGCCTCCCTGTCCATCACCAACTTCCGGAGTTCACTCAGACTCATGCCCATTGAGTTGGTGATGCCATCCAGCCATCTCATCCTCTGTCGTCCCCTTCTCCTCCTGCCCCCAATCCCTCCCAGCATCAGAGTCTTTTCCAAGGAGTCAACCCTTCGCATCAGGTGGCAAAAATATTGGAGTTTCAGCTTCAGCATCAGTCCCTCCAATGAACACCGAGGACTGATCTCCTTTAGGATGGACTGGTTGGACCTCCTTGCAGTCCAAGGGACTCTCAAGAGTCTTCTCCAACACCACAGTTCAAAAGCATCAATTCTTCGGTGCTCAGCTTTCTTCACAGTCCAACTCTCATATCCATACATGCTTCTGCTGCTGCTGCTGCTGCTGCTAAGTCACTTCAGTAGTGTCTGACTCTGTGCGACCCCGAGATGGCAGCCCACCAGGCTCCCCCATTCCTGGGATTCTCCAGGCAAGAACACTGGAGAGGGTTGCCATTTCCTTCTCCAATGTGTGAAAGTGAAAAGTGAAAGTGAAGTCACTCAGTCGTGTCCCACTCTTAGCGACCCCATGGACTGCAGCCCACCAGACTCCTCCGTCCATGGTATTTTCCAGGCAAGAGTACTGGAGTGGGGTGCCATTGCCTTCTCCAATGCATACATGATCACTGGAAAAACCATAGCCTTGACTAGATGGACCTTTGTTGGCAAAGTAATGTCTCTGCTTTTGAGTATGCTATCTAGGTTGGTCATAACTTTTCTTCCAAGGAGGAAGCGTCTTTTAATTTCATGGCTGCAGTCACCATCTGTAGTGATTTTGGAGACCCCAAAAAATAAAGTCTGACACTGTTTCCCCATCTATCTGCCATGAAGTGACGGGACCAGATGCCATGATCTTAGTTTTCTGAATGTTGAACTTTAACCCAACTTTTTCACTCTCCTCTTTCACTTTCATCAAGAGGCTTTTTAGTTCCTCTTCACTTTCTGCCATAAGGGTGGTGTCATTTGCATAACTGAGGTTGCTGATATTTCTCCCAGCAATCTTGATTCCAGCTTGTACTTCTTCCATCCCAGCATTTCTCATGATGTACTCTGCATATAAGTTAAATAAGCAGGGTGACAATATACAGACTTGACATATTCCTTTTCCTATTTTGAACCAGTCTGTTGTTCCATGTACAGTTCTAACTGTTGCTTCCTGACCTGCATATAGGTTTCTCAAGAGGCACGTCAGGTGGTCTGGTATTCCCGTCTCTTTCAGAATTTTCCACAGTTTACTGTGGTATTTTTGATAGATAAATATAATTTATCAATGCAATTTTTAAAATCTTATTTTGTAAAGTACAGTTAGCCCTCAATAATTACTAATACAGGAAGAATGAAAACTTAATTCAAAGACTTCTGAAATAAAGCTCCCTGAGCAAAATACCTTGACAAGTTGTTGTTTTGTATTGATAAATTTGTTTTGAATAGTTAATTATGAGATGTATATCTTTTCTTATTTTTTAAATAAGAAATTGAAGTACAGTCAATATATTAAAAAAATTCTTTGAAATTCAATTTTTTTTTTTTTTGTCCCTAAGCTTTTGCACTTGGATTTTTTTTTTTCCCCCACGGTGGGTGGGAAAAGTTTATTGCAGTATCTTCTATCTGAGTCATAGAGAGAAAATGAATGCTCTTCACTCTTTAAATATTCCATGTGGTTCCTGGATAGGATTTTCCTCTTCTACCCACTGAGATGCTCTTTTGTCTGTGGAAATGGTATTATTGCTCTGAGTCTTTTCAAAACCATTTTCCTAAGCAAATATTCAAATATGGGCTCAAATATATGAAGAGTTTCAAATTCGCTGTAAATAACTTAGATTCTTCTCTGTACAGTAGTATCAATAGCTGATACTCACTGCCTTAGGTCATATAGATTGCTTATCATTTATGCAAAATTTTCAGTTTTTATTTGTCTTTATGATGGCTTCCTTAGTAGTTCAGCTGGTATGGAATCTGCCTTCAATGCAAGAGATCTCGATTCAGTTCCTAGGTTGGGAAGATCTCCTGGAGAAGGGATAAGCTACCCATTCTAGTATTCTTGGGCTTCTCTGGTGGCTCAGGTGGCAAATAATCTGCCTGCAATATGGGACAACTGGGTTCAATCCCTGGATTGGGAAGATCCCCTTGATCAGGGCACAGCAACCCACTCCAGTATATTTGCCTAGAGAATCCTCATGGAGAGAGGAGCCTGGTGGGATATAATTATGGGATCAGAAGGAGTCGGACACGACTGAGTGACTAAGCACAGCACACATGATAAGTAATCTATATGACTACAGTCAGTGAGTATCAGCTCTTCATACTACTGAGCAGAGAAGGATCAAAGTTATTTACAGTGATTTTGAAACTCTTCATATGTTTGAATCCAATATGTAAAACATGTAAGTATTTGTCACTCACACTCACCTACAGCCAGACATCCTGGAATGTGAAGTCAAGTGTGCCTTAGGAAGCATCACTACAAACAAAGCTAGTGGAGGTGATGGAATTCCAGTTGAGCTATTTCAAATACTAAAAGATGATGCTGTGAAAATGCTGCACTCACTGTGCCAGCAAATTTGAAAAACTCAGCAGTGGCCACAGGACTGGAAAAGGTAAGTTTTCATGCCAATCCCAAAGAAAGGCAATGCCAAAGAATGTTTAAACTACCGCACAATTGCATTCATCTCACACGCTAGTAAAGTAATGCCCAAAATTCTCCAAGCTAGGCTTCAGGAATATGTGAACCATGAAATTTCAGATGTTCAAGTTGGTTTTAGAAAAGGCAGGGGAACCAGAGATCAAATTGCCAACATCCGCTGAATCATCAAAAAAGCAAGAGAGTTCCAGAAAAACACATATTTCTTCTTTATTGACTATGCCAATGCCTTTGACTGTGTAGATCACAGTAAACTGTGGAAAATTCTGAAAGAGATGGGAATACCAGACCGCCTGATCTGCCTCTTGAGAAACTTGTATGCAGGTCAGGAAGCAATGGTTAGAACTGAACATGGAACAACAGACTGGTTCCAAATAGGAAAAAGAATATGTCAAGGCTGTATATTTAACATATATGCAGAGTACATCATGAGAAATGCTGGGATGGAAGAAGCACAAGCTGGAATCAAGATTGCTGGGAGAAATATCAATAACCTCAGATATGCAGATGACAACACCCTTATGGCAGAAAGTGAAGAAGAACAAAAGAGCCTCTTGATGAAAGTGAAAATGGAGAGTGAAAAAGTTGGCTTAAAGCTCAATATTCAGAAAACTAAGATCATGGCATCCGGTCCCATCACTTCATGGCATATACATGGGGAAACAGAGGAAATAGTGGCTGACTTTATTTTGGGGGGCTCCAAAATCACTGCAGATGGTGACTCCAGCCATGAAATTAAAAGACATTTGATCCTTGTAAGGAAAGTTATGACCAACCTAGATAACATATTAAGAAGTAGAGACATTACTTTGTCAGCAAAGGTCTGTCTAGTCAAGGCTATGGTTTTTCTAGTAGTCATGTAGGGATGTGAGAGTTGGACTATAAAGAAAGTTGAGCTCCAAGGAATTGATGCTTTTGAACTCCTGTGTTGGAGAAGACTCTTGAGAGTTCCTTGGACTTCAAGGAGATCCAACCAGTGCATCCTAAAGAAGATCAGTCTTGAGTGTTCATTGGAAGGACTTATGTTGAAACCGAAACTCCAATACTTTGGCCACCTGATGCGAAGAGCTGATTCATTTGAAAAGACCCTGATACTGGGAAAGACTGAGGGCAGGAGGAGAAGGGGATAACAGAGGATGAGATGGTTGGATGGCATCACCGTATCAGTTGACATGAGTTTGGGTAAACTCTGGGAGTTGGTGATGGACAGGGAGCCCTGGCATGCTGCAGTTCATGGGGTTGCAGAGTCGGACACGACTGAGTGACTGAACTGAACTGAAAGTATTTTTCATAGTATTACCAGGTGGCTCAGTAGTAAAGACTCTGCCTGTCAAGCAGGAGATGTATGAGATGCAGTTTCAATTCCTTGGTTGGGAATATCTGCTGGAGAATGAAAATGCAACCCACTCCAGTATTCTTGCCTGGGAAATATCATAGCCAGAGAGGAACCTAGTGGGCTCAGTCCATAGAGTCGCAAAGAATCAGACACAACTTAGTGACTAAACAACAGCAGTTAATCATATTATAAAATATCATTAATAAAATGTCTTTATTAGGAACCACCTGGAAATTCAAAGAAATAGTTTTGTTAAATTTAATCCTTTTGGTTTTAATAGGAGAAACATGCATTTACTCATATTTTATTCTGCAGTTAACCTTGGTCCTTAAGTAGCAATAAATTAGAATTATGTGTAAATTGAAGAAAAAAACTTAAAAATTACATATTTTACTAACTTAGGTTCATGTTTTCCTTTTATGCTATTTTATTAATTAACTATGTGATAATTTACTACATATAATTAAATGCCTTTTAAATGTCCCCTCAGTTAATCAATTACATATATTACTGAATTTTACTTTTTTTCAAAGGCTTAATTGAATAAATATAAAGAACAGAGTCTCAATATAAACGTGTGCTTGCATAGTCCCTCAGTAGTGTCCAACTCTTTAGGACCCTGTGGACTGTATCTTGCCAGGTTCCTGTGTCTCCTGCATTGACACTGGATCAAATCCCTGTTTCCCTGCATCACCTGCATTGGCAGGCAGATTCTTAATATACTGAGCCATTGGGGAAGTCCCAATATAGACACATTTGAATATAATTTCTAATATTTGTAGGGATACTTTCTTAGAAAAAATTTATATTTTTTTAAGTAAAACGAGCACATTCATTCATTTAACTCTAGTCATAATTTAGTTTTTACATGCCAGAGATTTGATTCACAAAATCAATAGAGGTATTGATTTTGTAGATATAATTTGAATATTTCGTTCCCAAAGACTGTATTGTACCTAGTTACCTAAAAGCACCAAAGTATCACATTGTGTGTTATCTATTCTGATCTCTAAACCATGGCACAGATACTGAGAACTGTGTGAGAAAGTCTCCAGCAGAAGAAATTAAAAATAAGAATCTGACAAGCAGTTTCTCATTTTACGCAGAGTGATTTAACATTTAACTAAGTAGATTTGTGTGAGTCACAATGATGAGATTCTTGAGAGGAGAAAGTGTCATTTACAAGTGTTGAAAGAATGTACTGGAATCTGATTTATTGTATCCTTTGAAGTATGAGATTTTTATTGCATATTTTACAAGCAAAACATTTATACCTTGATAAATTTGCAAATAATTTGACTTTTCTTTCTTCTCTTTGATTCTGCTGAATAAGTGTTTGATGAAGCACAGCATAAATCATTAAGAGGCAAGTTCACCCAACTTACCTTCCATTCTGTGTATTTTCATGACATAAGAAAAGACAGCATCTTACATAGATTGGAACTGTTAGCAAATGAAATTACTTTGAAAATGGAATTGCTTTATAAATATGGTAAAGAGTATTATTTTAAATTGTCAAAAATGGTGTATTTTATAATCTCAGAATTTTAGCTGAAAGCTGAGGAAAATAGGAGATGACTACACCCTCTTTCTAATGACTATACAAGATACTTTCATAGCTAACAAAACTTGTCTGGCATTTTCAATCCCTAAATAACTTTACATAACAAAACATAAAAGATATGTTCATAGAAGAAGGAATTTGTAGCAGTAACACATATAGACTCAAATGAATAGGGATGTTTCCCATTAAACTAAATGAAGACTGGGGAAGAAAATTACAGAAATGGTGGCTGACACAGAGAGGGAAACTAGCATTTTGCTCTCCAGAATAATTGCCAATATGTAATTTCTTGGAAGTTGCTGTGTACTAATATTGCAGTAGGAACATGGATAGTATTTTTCTTGTTTATTGGTTGATTGATATTGTTTGCTCATGAGCTTCTTTGACTGCCATGTGAAATATTATAAAAAAAGAAACAGAGAAAAGTAACATTTTTTTGTTTTGTTTTGCAGTAGTTCTAATGTACCAACCATAAAAGGCAGCTATTTATGAGGCTCTGTAAAATTCCCATTCAGGAAGACTTTTAAGACTAAGTATGAAGCCACTTGACTTTTGTGAGTTAAGCCATTAAATCATCAAAAATCTCCTGAAATCACATCTGAAATGTAGTTAAAATAGGGTTGTGAAAGCAAAAGTTACTTAGTCATCTCTGACTCTTTCCAATCCCATGGACTGTAGCACACCAGACTCTTCTGTCCATGAAATTCTCCAGGCAAGAATACTGGAGTGGGTAGCCATTCGCTTCTCCAGGGGATCTTCCCAACCCTGGGATCAAACCCGGGTCTCCAGCATTGCAGGAAGATTCTTTATCATCTCAACCACCAGGGAAGCCCAGGATAGGATTGGGGGTGAAGAAAAACATTGTTTAAGATCTATAGTATTTCTTCTGGTTTCAGGCACATTTGAGGTTTTAATCCTTGGTGGAATCCTTCTTGCTACACTTATTAAAGGAGAGCCGAAGACTAGAGTGCTGTTTCTAAGATAAATCACAGTTCTGCTCTGCGTGTTATGTATGGAATCCAGTACCTATATAATCTAATAGAGATTGGTTATTCAGTTATCTGTAACTAATGAGTAAAACTTATTGAAAGTAACTTGAAATTGATTAAATTCTTGCACCAGGCAATGAAGTCATTAAAGCAGCAGGAACATTCAGATTACTGACTTCCCAGAGCTGAGGAAGCTCTTGCTTCCTTGCTTTGCCTACATGTATCCCAGGGTAGAGCCCATGTCTCCCACCAGGCTGCCATTAAGAGTGGCAGTTTCACACTGAATAATTCTCACAAACACACAGGATTATGAGAGACAGCACAGGGAGGGTTAGTGAGAAAACTCTGGCTGCATAGTTTATTGGTAACTTTTCTTGTAATCTTTAACTAAGAGTGGTAAATCAAGACAAAGACCATAATTCTGGGATTAAGGAGGCTTCCTCCTGGAGGTCCGGGGGTAATCACATGAGAGTCAAAAAGAAAGGTCTTTGAGATAAAGGTATTTGTTGAGTGTGGAATACCATCTTGCTAATGTTAACCTGTCAGTTAAGATATCTAACTTAAGGTAAGAACGGGGGAACACGGGGTGATGTGAAGAGTGAACAAGGAAGAGAGAACGAGTAAGATCAAATTCCAGAAGATATTTCTGGAAAAGTACTAAAATATGGTTCCCACATTTAAGCGTGCTCTATCCTTGTCCTCTTTAGCTATACATATCTGGTGCTCAGTAAATCTTACCTTGTCTCATGAGTTTGATAATGATCTGACATGTAAAACCACTGCTACTGCTCCAATGTTTGATAAAACATCTATTCACTGGACCCCCAATTCTACCCTTGACTCAGTTCAGTTCAGTTACTCAGTCATGTCCCACTCTTTGTGAACCCATGGACCACAACACTCCAGCCTTCCCTGTCCATCACCAACTCGTGGAGCCTACCCAAACTCAGGTCCATTGTGTTGGTGATGCCAACCAACCATCTCATCCTCTGTCTTCCATTTCTTCTCCCACCTTCAATCTTTCCCAGCATCAGGGTCTTTTCAAAAGAGTTAGTTCTTCACATCAGGTGGCCAAAGTATTGGAGTTTCTGCTTCAACATCAGTCCTTCCAATGAATACTCAAGACTGATTTCCTTTAGGATGGACTGGTTGGATCTCCTTGCAGTCCAAGGGACTCTCAAGAGTCTTCTCTAACACCATAGTTCAAAAACCTCAATTCTTCTGTCCTCAGCTTCCTTTATAGTCCAACTCACACATCTATACATGACTACTGGAAAAACCATAGCTTTGACTAGATGGACCTTTGTTGGCAAAGTAATGTCTCTGCTTTTTAATATGTTGCCTTAGGTTGGTCATAACTTTTCTTCCAAGGAGCAAGCATCTTTTAATTTCATGGGTGCAGTTACGATCTGCAGTGATTTTGGAGCCTCAAAAAATAAAGTCTCTTACTGTTTCCATTGTTTCCCTATCTATTTGCCATGAACTGATGGGACCATATGCCATGATCTTAATTTTCTGAATGTTGAGTTTTAAGCCAACTTTTTCACTCCACTCTTTCACATTCATCAAGAGGCTCTTTAGTTCTTCTCCACTTTCTGCCATAAGGGTGGTGTCATCTGCATACCTGAGGTTATTGATATTTCTCCTGGCAATCTTGATTCCAGTTTGTGCTTCTTCCAGCCCAGCGTTTCTCATCATGTACTCTGCCTACAAGTTAAATAAGTAGAGTGACAATATACAGCCTTAATGTACTCCTTTCCCTATTTGGAATTAGTCTATTGTTCCATGTCCAGTTCTGACTGTTTCTTCTTGACTTGCATACAGATTTCTCAAGAGGCAGGTCAGGTGGTCTGGTATTACAATATTTTTAAGAATTTTCTAAAGTTTCTTGTGGTCCACACAGTCAAAGGCTTTTAGCATAGTCAATAAAGCAGAAGTAGATGTTTTTCTGGAACACTCTTGCTTTTCTCATGATCCAACAGTTGTTGGCAATTTGATCTCTGGTTCCTCTGCCTTTTCTAAATACAGCTTGAACATCTGGAAGTTCTTGATTCATGTACTGTTGAAGCATGGCTTGGAGAATTTTGAGTATTACTTTGCTAGTGTGTGAGATGAGTGCAATTATCTGGTAGTTTGAACACTCTTTATCATTGCTTTTCTTTGGGATTAGAATGAAAACTGACTTTTTCCAGTCCTGTGGCCACTGGTGAATTTTCCAGATTTGCTGGCATATTGAGTGCAGCACTTTCACAGCATTATCTTCTAGAATTTGAAATAGTTCAACTGGAATTCCATCACCTTAGCTAGCTTTGTTGGTAGTGATCTTTCCTAAGGCCCACTAGACTTCACATTCCTGGATGTCTGGCTCTAGGTGAGTGATCACACCATTGTGATTATCTAGGTCATTAAGATCTTTTTTGTATAATTCTTCTGTGTATTCTTGTCACCTCTTAATATCTTCTGTTTCTGTTAGGTCCATACCATGTCCTTTATTGTGCCCATCCTTGCATGAAATATTCCCTTGGTATCTGTAATTTTCTTGAAGAGTTGTCTAGTCTTCCCACTCTATTGTTTTCCTCTATTTCTTTGCACTGATCATTGAGGAAGGATTTTTTATCTCTCCTTGCTATTCTTTGGAACTCTGTGTTCAAATGGGTGTATCTTTCCTTTTCTCCTTTGCCTTTCACTTTTCTTCTTTTCACAGCTATTTGTAAGCCCTCCTCAGACAATCATTTTGCCTTTTTGCATTTCTTTTTCTTGGGGATGGTGTCGATCCCTGCCTTCTGTACAATGTCAGGAATCTCCATCCATAGTTCTTCAGGCACTCTCTATCAGATCTAATCCCTTGAATATATTTGTCACTTTCACTGTATAATTGTACTTTCTTCAAGTTAAGTCTGAATTTGTCAATAAGGAGTTCATGATCTGAGCCACAGTCAGCTCAGTACCCTTGACTTCTTTCATATTATTCTCAATACAACACTTCAACTGAACAAGCAAAATACATTGTCCTACACTCCTCAACTCAAAGTTCCCCAATTGTTTCCTGTCTCTACAAATAACAAAAAGCAACACTTCTGCAATGGCCAAAAGGGCATTAAACCATCTGTCCTTCTTTCTTTCTCACTTCTCTCCCTGCTATTCTTTGTCTTACTCAAATGAGGTACATGGACCTTCACACTGTTCCTAGAACACTCTTCACTCTTTCCCACCTCAGGGCCTCTGCTCTTGCTTATCCTTTTGCCTGGAATATCCATGAACCAGAGACATATAGTATTTTCTTCTTCATATTTTTCCAACTTTGCATGAAAATCACCTTTCAAATCACTTTTCAGTGAGGATCACCATCCTTCCAGTTCAAAATTTAATCACCTCCCATAGTGATTTATCCCACATTACATTTTCTACATTGACTCACTATGTAAGTTATGATTTCTATTTTCTCCTTTCCTCACTTGCTAATAGGTAACTTCCATGTGGCCAGTTATTGTGGAAATACCCACTGTTCCTTAAATGACTGGCTGCCACTGCTGCTGCTAAGTCGCTTCAGTCGTGTCCGACTCTGTGCGACCGCAGAGACGGCAGCCCACCAGGCTCCCCCGTCCCTGGGATTCTCCAGGCAAGAACACTGGAGTGGGTTGCCATTTCCTTCTCCAATGCATGAAAGTGAAAAGTGAAAGTGAAGTCACTCAGTCGTGTCCAACTCCTAGCGACCCCATGGACTGCAGCCTACCAGGCTCCTCCATCCATGGGATTTTCCAGGCAAGAGTACTGGAGTGGGTTGCCATTGCCTTCTCTGGCAGAATATATTAATAAATGAGTATTATATAAATTTTCCTTTTATATATAAAATATTTAAACTGCCTTATGATGTAGTCAAAGACTTTAAAATTTATAATAGTTGTATATGAAAAGATTTATATCATGTATAAAACCACTCTTTTTATACACGGCAATAACATTTCATGCCCTATTAAAGTTGTGGAATTCACAGTTTACATTTAAGTTGTAGCTTTCAAGTGAAGAAATAGTTCCATCTTGTTTATTTATTTTATGACAAAATAACCCTGGAGTCAGGAAGAAACACCACTAATATCACAATTTTAATTATTAATATTAAGGAAACATGAGTTTTAGAAATACTAAATTCAAGCCACAAAGCAGGTTACCTTTTATTCTCAAAATTACATTTCAGTGACTCCTAACAAAACAGTGCAGCTTACTATCTGCATTGTGCTATTTTTCTACTCATTTTGTATTTTCCCAGGAAAACACCATATCTTTCCCACTTATATTCACTTATTAATTATCTACATTTCAAAATACATGCCACGGACTATTACTGAAATATTTTTTTCCAATTGTACAGTTAATATAGAGATTCACTATAGAAGGATAAATACTGTATGATTTCATTTATATGCAGAATCTAAAACAAACAAATATAACAAATAGAAACATAGTCATGGGACTTCACTGATGACCCACTGGTTAAGAATCCACCTTGCAGTGCAGGAGGATGTGGGTTCAGTTCCTTTTGGGGAACTAACATCCAACACATCAAGGAGTTACCAAGCCCACATGCTCTGTAGCCTGCATGCCACACACAGAGAGCTGATGGGCCACAACTTAGACCCAAGACAGCCAAATAAATCAATACTTTTTTTTAAAGGAAATAGAGTCATAGACACAGAGCACAAGTGCTTGCCACAAGGGAGGTGGCTGGGACAATGAGACAAAAAGATGAGGGAGATCAGGAGATGCAAATTTCCAGTTACACAATGAATGAGTCACAGTTATGGCATGTATGGTGTGGGACATGTCATAAAGAAAATAATTATGTACTTTTTTTTTATGGTGAGAGATATAAATTGAATTTATTGTGGTTATTATTTTGAAATGTATAGAAATATCGAATCACTACATTGTACACCCTAACATTAATCCTAATCCTGAGGTACCCCAGGATACAAAGCAGTTACCTTAACATGGGGGTGTAGAAACATGAAGCAACTAGTTAACTAGAAAAGTCTTGGTGTAAGAATAAGAAAATCACATAATGCCATTACATGTAGGTAGGCATAGACCTCTAATATTATAAATGGGTGATGACATTTTTAAAAAGCTTTAGGTAGGAAAAATAATGTTTTGTGGGCATGGATCCTGGACATATAGGGACCAGATAGTAGTATCTCTAAAACCTGAGACTAGTGGAGCACCAAAAAGCAACATGTGGACCCAAAATCACCAAGTTGCTATAGAAGTACAGCCAGATATCTTCATGAGAAGACTTGGTCTTCATAGACAATTTTAGCTACAACTGATTAGATATTTAACCACAAAACAAATTAATTGGAGGTCATTTTAAACTAGAAGAATTATTATTATATATATATATGGAGGAGGGCATGGCAACCCACTCCAGTATTCTTGCCTGGAGAATCCCTATGGACAGAGGAGCCCGGTGGGCTACAATCCATAGGGTTGTAAAATCGGACATGACTGAGTGACTAAGCATACACGTAAGAGGTGGTGGCAAGAATACACAGAAGAACTATACAAAAAAGATCTTCATGACCAAGATAATCATGATGGTATGATCACTCACCTAGAGCAAGACATCCTGGAATGTTAAGTCAGGTGGGCTTTAGAAAGCATCACTATGAACAAAGCTAGTGGAGGTGATAGAATTCCAGTGGAGCTATTTCAAATCCTAAAAGATGATGCTGTGAAAGTGCTGCACTCACTGTGCCAGAAAATTTGGAAAACTCACCAACGGCCACAGGACTGGAAAAGGTAAGTTTTCATGCCAATCCCAAAGAAAGCCAATGCCAAAGAATGCTCAAACTACTGCACAATTGCACGCATCTCACATGCTAGTAAAGTCATGCTCAAAATTCTCCAAGCCAGGCTTCAGCAATATGTGAACCGTGAACTTCCAGATGTTCAAGCTGGTTTTAGAAAAGGCAGAGAAACCAGAGATTAAATTGCCAACATCCGCTGGATCATCAAAAAAGCAAGAGAGTTCCAGAAAAACATCTATTTGTGCTTCGTTGACTATGCCAAAGCCTTTGACTGTGTGGATCACAATAAACTGTGGAAAATTCTGGGAGATGGGAATACCAGACCACCTGATCTGCCTCTTGAGAAACCTATACGCAGATCAGGAAGCAACAGTTAGAACTGGACATGGAACAATAGACTGGTTCCAAATAGAAAAAGGAGTACGTCAAGGATGTATCTGTCACCCTGGTTATTTAACTTACATGCATCATGTAATACATGATGTAATACATGATGTAATACATGTATACATGTAATACATGAATACATCATGAGAAGTGCTGGGCTGGAAGAAGCACAAGCTGGAATCAAGATTGCCGGGAGAAATATCAATAACCTCAGCTATGCAGATGACACCACCCTTATGGCAGAAAGTGAAGAGGAACTAAAAAGCCTCTTGATGAAAGTGAAAGTGGAGAGTGAAAAAGTTGGCTTAATGCTCAACATTCAGAAAACGAAGATCATGGCATCTGGTCCCATCACTTCATGGGAAATAGATGGGGAAACAGGGTAAACAGTGTCAGACTTTATTTTGGGGGGCTCCAAAATCACTGCAGATGGTGATTGCAGCCATGCAATTAAAATGCGCTTACTCCTTGGAAGGAAAGTTATGACCAACCTAGATGGCATATTCAAAAGCAGAGACATTACTTTGCCAACAAAGGTCCGTCTAGTCAAGGCTATGGTTTTTCCAGTGGTCATGTATGGATGTGAGAGTTGGAATGTGAAGAAAGCTGAGCACCAAAGAATTGATGCTGTGGTGTTGAAGAAGATTCTTGAGAGTCCCTTGCAAGGAGATTCAAGCAGTCCATTCTAAAGGAGATCAGCCCTGGGTGTTCTTTGGAAGGACTGATGTTAAAGCTGAAACTCCAGTACTTTGGCCATCTCATGCGAAGAGTTGACTCATTGGAAAAGACTCTGATGCTGGGAAGAATTGGGGGTAGAAGGAAAAGGGGACAACAGAGGATGAGATGGCTGGATGGCATTACCGACTCAGTGAACATGAGTTTGAGTGAACTCCAGGAGATGGTGTTGGACAGGGAGGCCTGGTGTTCTGGGATTCATGGGGTCGCAAAGAGTCGGACACGACTGAGTGACTGAACTGAACTGATATATGTATATATGTATTATATATAAATATATACACACATTTGTATTTATATAAAGTGTCTTCTTACCTCTTTCCTTTTTATTCTGTTTTCTTTTTACTATTTCCCTGGTGGCTCAGATAGTAAAGAATCTGACTACAATAGGGACACCCAAGTTCAATCCCTGGGTCAGGAAAATCCCCTGGAGAAGGAAATGGCAACCCACTCCAGTATTCTTGCCTGGAAAATTGCACAGATGGAAGAGCCTGGTGGGCTACTGTCCATGGGGCCACAAAGAGTTAGACATAACTGAGCAACTAACACTTTCTTTTTCATGCAGTCGCAGGCTTCCCAGGTGGCTCAGTGGTAAAAAATCACCTGCCAGTACAGGAGACGTGGGAAATGTGGATTCCATCTCTAGTTAAGGAAAATCCCCAGAATTAGGAAATGTCAACCCACTCCAGTATTCTTGCCTGGAGAATTCTATGGACAGGGGAGCCTGGCAGGCTACAGTCCATGGGGTCGCAAAGAGTTCGACACGACTAAGCATGTGCTTGTGCATGCTATGCTCTTCTAGACTTTCAGCTTTTTAAGATCTAACGGTGTTAGGGATATTAATTCAAAGGAGTCTCTTCTTTCAGATAAACCTGGCTTTAAATTGCCCCATATATCTTGACTTTCAGTGATACCACAGTCTTGAACCTGAAATTCTATATCCTCAAATATTTTTTGTTAAATAAAATCTGTGCATCATCTAATCATATGATGTTACAGTGAAAGTCTAGTCACATAGAGGTTCAGGCTGGATGACTTGCTCAGACTCATAAACTGATAAGTGACTGAGCAAGAAAATTCTTCTGGCTATGTGCCTGATGACAAGTTTAATGTCTTTTCCATTAGGTAACCCTGATTTTTTTTTTTTAACAAGAACACCATGCATAACACATGAGCATTTTAGTTCAGATACTTTCTCAGAAGAATTTCTACTTTTAGAAATGAAGAGGACAGCTTCTATTATACCACACAATTTTCAATATCACAATTCAATATATACAGTTGAAAAACATAAATTTGATGTGTGGTTATATCACCCCAAATTATTTTATTGTCACCAACAATAAAAAGGAAGTTGAAAAACTCAAGTTCCTTTTGATTTACAGAGAAAGACACAATTTGATGTTGTTTCCAATATATCTAAGAATGTGATATGTGTCTAAATCTCTTTCTGTAACATCATATTAGTGTAGTGGGTGAAATAATGCTTTGTTTCTCAAATAAAATGTACTCTGAAATTAATTTATTGATATAGGTTGAATTTCTATCCATAATATACAGTTTAAGTTACTTATTTTTTATTTGAAAATGATTGGCCATTATTTCTCAAAATGTATTATTTAAAAGATCATCAGACATCTGTTTCCAACCAGAGTTTCTGATTGGACAGGTGTGGGGTGAGTTCAGAGAGTCTGCCTTCCTGCTAAGTCAGCAGGTGTAAGTGGTATATTGTTGGTCTATGCACTATGAACCAATGCACCATGCACTATGAAAGTATTTTCAGGATAGCCATACAGTACACAGTTACTCCTTTAGTGCTGTTAAAGTGCTGCACTCAAGATGCCAGCAAGTTTGGAAAACTCAGCAGTGGCCATAGGCTTGGAAAATGTCAGTTTTCATTCCAATCCCAAAGAAAGGCAATGCCAAAAAAATGTGCAAACACACAACTGCGATCATTTCATATGTTAGCAAGATAATGCTCAAAATCCATCAAGTTAGGCTTCAACAGTACATGAACTGAGAACTCAGAGATGGTCAAGCTAGATTTAGAAAAGGCAGAGGAACCAGAGATCAAATTGACAGCACCCATAGGATCATAGGAAAAGCAAGAGAATTCCAGAAAAACATCTACTTCTGCTTCATTGACTGCACTGAAGCCTTTGGCTGTATGGATCACAACAGACTGGAAAATTATTAAAGAGATGGAAATATCAGACTACCTAGCCTGCCTCCTGAGAAACCTGTATGCAGATCAAGAAACAACAGTTAGAACCAGATACGGAACAATGAACTTGTTCCAAATTGGGATAGGAGTATGTCAAGGCCATGTATTGTCACCCTGTTTATTTAACTTACATGAAGAGTACATAATACAAAATGCCAGGCTGGATGAAGCACAAGCTGGAATCAAGTTTGCACAGAGAAATATCAGTAATCTCAGACATGCAGACGAAATCATCCTAAAGGCAGAAAGTGAAGAGGAACTAAAGAGCCTCTGGATAAGGGTGAAAGAGGAGACTAAAAAAGCCAGCTTAAAATCCAACATTCAAAAAACTAACATCATGGCAACCAATCCCACCACTTAATGGCAAATTGAAGAGGAAAAAATGGAAACAGTAAAACATTTTATTTTCTTGGTCTCCAAAATCACTGCAGACAGTAATTATAGCCACAAAATTAAAAGACACTTGCTCCTTGGGAAGGAAAGCTATGACAAAACTAGATAGCATATTATGAATAAAATCAGAGACATCATTTTGTTGACAAAAGTCCATATAATCAAAGCTATGGTTTTTCCAGTAGTCATGTATGGATGTGAGAGTTGGACCAGAAAGAAGGCTGAGTGCTGAAGAATTGATGCTTTTGTTTTTTTTTGTTTTTGTTTTTGTTTTTTTTTTGTTGTTTTGTTTTGAATTGATGCTTTTGAACTGTGGTGTTGGAGAAGACTCTTGAGAGTCTCTTGGACAGCAAGATCAAACCATTCAATCCTAAAGGAAATCCAACCTGAATATTCACTGAAAGGACTGATGCTGAAGCTGAAGCTTCAATGCTTTGGCCACCTGATGTGAAGAACCAACTCATTAGAAAAGATCCTGATACTAGGAAACATTGAGGGCAGGAAGAGAAGGGGCATCACAGGATGAGATGGTTGATTGGCATCAACAACTCAATGGACATGAATTTGAGCAAACTCAGGGAGATGGGGAAGGACCAGGAAGCCGTGCGTGCTGCCATCCATGGGCTGGCAAAGAGTCAGATATGACTGAGTAACTGAACAACAACAAATCTCAAAAAAATTTTTGTTTGATGTTTTAAAAAGAAATATTAATCATATGGTAATTTTGAAGCCTATTTTGCTACTAGGTGTGAAAAACTTCCCAACAAAATACATAGAATTAAATATATATATATATATATATATATATATATATATTATACGTGTATGCTGCTGCTGCTTAGTCACTTCAGTCGTATATATATATATATTTTTTTAATTTTTTCTTCTTGAACTGCATAAGAAATTCAGTTCAGTTCAGTTCAGTTCAGTCGCTCAGTCATGTCCAACTCTTTGTGACCCCATGGACTGCAGCAGGCTAATTCAGTTAAGTAGATTTAATTATTAAAGTTCCTATTTTTTTAAGTTCTAATATTTTCTTTATTAAACATATCATGACATTTAATGAAAGTTAATGGACAGAATTTGTCCATGTGCTATAATAATAATGCACAAAGATTTTAAAACTTTCACAATATATGACATTAATATTTCAACTTGCCTATATTCATGAAATGTATCTTTGCATATAAAACATTAGATTGGCTATTGTGAAAGACATAAAATGGTTCAATTACAGACACATGCTTGAGAACCTACAAGAAAGGCAGACTCTGAATAAGTTTCCTTTTCAAGTTATTTTTATCAAAGTTCTTTTATTTTCTTTGCCCTATTACTATACAGAGTCAAATGGCAGATTCTTTTATCCTACAAAGAATATCTAAGATTTCTACATCTGTTAATGGTAGATCAGATCATTGAGATCAATTCTACTGAAGGCAATTAAGAAACCTTGACAATATAGGTATTTTTAAAATCTGCTTGTAGGAATCAAAGAGCTAACAAAAATACTCAAGAATGTCTAGGCCATCTTCCCAAGAAAGAAAACAACACATATTCTGAGATCTGAATCTAGCATTTGGAACTATTTTTCCCCAGTATACATTTGACGTTTATGAAAGAGGCAGCAGACTACCTGAGATGTGCTTTTAAGAGCCTCACAGGAATATAGGAACAAAATTTGAAGACCAGACTCAGCCATGCAGGGGATTTCTGCTAACCCCCACCACCAAAATCATTACTTTGCGACCCTGAAGGAGTTTGGCATGAATTTTCTGTCAGTTAACCAAAAACTAGCTTTGAATTACTTTTATGCTTGAAATTAAAATATGGTGATCTTGGTTTATTAATGGTCTGAGACGTCTGAAATGGTGGTGGTTTAGTTGCCAAGTTGTGTCTGACTCTTGCGACCCCATGGACTGTAGCCTGCTAGGCTCCTCTGTCCCTGGGATGTGTGGAATACGCAAATACATTATATCAGGAGGAAAATAACATTACTTGGAATAAGTTCAATGCTTGGAAGTTCAATACTTCAATACTTGAAGATATGTTTTAAATGCACTTTCCACATACTATTACAGTGACTATACCAATGAGGAGAAACTAAATTTTAAATAACAACCAGCAAGACTAACAGACAGTAGAAGTATATCTGTAGGAATTTCAGATACTGGAATTATAAAGAAGATAAAATATAAAATGATTTTGTTAGGTGACTGAAACATAAAAGAACAGAATAATATTTTTAATGAAGTGAAAGTGAAGTCGCTTCATGTCCGACTCTTTGTGACCCCATGGACTGTACCCCACCAGGCTCCTCCATCCATGGGATTCTCCAGGCAAGAATACTGGAGTGGGTTGCCATTTCCTTCTCCAGGGGATCTTCCCGACCCAGGGATCAAACCCAGGTCTTCCTCATTGCAGGCAGACGCTTTAACCTCTTAGCCACCAGGGAATATTTTATTAATAAAATAGTAATTATTAGCTTAAAATAGAAGTGTTGCGGTGCGTGCTCGTGCATGCTCAGTCACTGCGTGCTCATGCATGCTCAGTCACATCTGACTCTTTGCAACACCATGGTTTGTAATCAGTCACGTTCCTCTGTCCATGGAATTTTCCAGGCAGGAGTACTAGAGTGGGTTGCCATTTCTTCCTCCAGAGGATCTTCCTGACCCAGGGACTGAAGCCATGTCTCTTCCTTCTCCTGCATTGGCAAGCAGATTCTTTACCACTTCACCACCTGG
Organism: Bos grunniens; assembly: GCF_055505025.1. NCBI lineage: Eukaryota > Metazoa > Chordata > Mammalia > Artiodactyla > Bovidae > Bos > Bos grunniens. Next base: position 19,568,414 of record NC_141184.1, on the reverse strand, counting down.
GAAGCATCAGCATGAGCAGCACACATCTTGAAACAGAGATATTATGGGGAAAAAACTGAGTGAAATTTTGAGAGCAAGCCAGTACCAAGGAGAATCCTTACACCAGAGATAAGCAAATAGAAACAGGATTAAACAGCAACAACAATTAGATCAGAAAAGAAAGAAGTGCAATGGAAATATAAACTATGTCAGTAAATTTAAATTAATTATGACTGCCTTACAGTATTCTGTGGAAATTAAATAAAACATTCATTACTGAAATACAGAATGACAAAGACATTCTAGTTTAATAGAGTGACTAAATATAAATTTTTCATGTTCCTTGCATTATTCTGGAACAAAAAGGAATGTACCACCTAGCACTGGATTTTATGAATTGGAAAGACATGTTTAATAATAAAAAGAAGAAAGAAATAATTATAAAAATATATGTAACTTACATCTCAATAGAGGGGACATGATATAATAAATATTCATAATGAATAAACTATAGTCAGCATAAACTATGGAAACAGGAGGAATATTTTCTCTATTTACATATACTCTTATTTATTAAAAAATTAAGAGAAATGAAACTTTAGATTATAGTTGGTTTCACAGGAAAAAACTAATCAAATAACTAGCCAAGTCAAACACTTTTGTGTTTCCCTGGCAGCTCATAAGGTAAAGAACCTTCCTGTCAATGCAGGAGACATATGAGACGCGAGTTCCATCCTTGGGTTGGGAAGATCCCCTGGAGAAGGGAATGACAACCTACTTCAGTATTATTGCCTGGAGAATTCCATGGACAGAGGACCCTGGTGGGCTGCAAGTCCATGGGGTTGCAAAGAGTCAGACATGACTGAGTGACTAACATAAGACTCAAACACTTTTATATCCTACTTAAAACTCTTTAGGAAAAACAGTTATTATCTTTACTAGATATAAATTGCCTAGTTAAAAACAGGTGATTATATTTCATATTTTTTCACATGTTACATGATATTTAATAAGTTCATATATTTCCATATAAAATAATGTATATCCAATATATTAAATATTTATATCACATTTATATATTCAATATTGATGTATTATATAAATTACCTGTACATAATATTCTATGTTGAGAAAAGCTGTCACAATAAAATAACTCCAGGACACCTATAATTCCAAAGCCATTTTTTTTCTTTTAATTTTGCTGGAAACTGGAATAAAAAAATCAAGTAATCAATATGATGTTTGACATTAATATACTTGAAGTTGCTTGTTCTATTTGTACAAGATAAATGCTGAGTCATTAACTAACATTGTTCATTAATTACTATGGGAAAAAAAAAAAAAAAACACATTAATCTGAAGCCCTGGAGTAATAAACCAGTTGCTAAAAAGTAATTTTCAGAGTATAGTGCCTAATTTTCTCCTCTAGGACACTTTGACCAAAGCTGGGATTTGTGCCATTTTATTTAGCAATTGAAAGGTCATCATTTTTGATGTTTGCTCTACGTAATTGGTTGCATATTTTATTTGTTCTCCATGACAGAATCCAGTACTCGGTGTATCCAGATATCACTTATCAAGAAGCTGACGGAAAAATAGGACTATATCATGTTTCACTGTACCTCTGCCTCCTTGACTATTTTAACCGTCAATTGTGTCATTAACTAATCAAACTATGATTTAGAGCTGCCAGTATAAAATGCTCAAATTTTGGACAATCACAATCCATCCCCACCTCCATTTATATAGATAGATACTTATATATATATTGCTCTGGCTAAGGTCAACAGGGTCCTTTATGTTTCTAAATACAAGGGCACTTTTGGGTTCTTACATTATCTAAATTTTAAGCAATAATCAACATTGCTTGCATCTTCTTGCATTTCAGCATATTCTCATTCCCATGTTTTGACAACCTAATATCAGCTTCTCTCTCTGGATGAAAAGATGTTTCTCTCTGAATCAGTTCTTTCTCTAACCCCAGTACTTAAGACAATGTCCAGACAATCAATTCATACATATATACATGCATGTAGTATTTTCTGAAGGAATTGGTAAATAAATGAATTTCAGTAACTCTGACACCTACATTTGGAGAGATGACAAGTTTTTCAGTGCTAGTCGGAAAATACCTAGTGCTCATACTTTGTTAACCATGACTTCTCATTTCTACAATTCCAGCTGGCACTACAAGATATTCAAATCCTAGTAAAGGAACCAAATATATTTATTTTAGCCCCATGAAATATAGTATATTCAACTTAATGTACATTATTTTTTAATTTTTATTTTAGCACTTTTGTGCTTCTATTGTATTTAGAACAGTTAACATGATATCTGCCCTTTTAACAGCACTTTAATTTCACAGCACAGTATTGTTAGCTACAGGTTTGATGTTGTTCAGCAGACGCCTAGAACATATTCATCCTGATCAACTAAAACATCATATTCACTGAATAATTATTGCCCATTTACCTCTGCCCAGAGCCACTGGTGGGCTTCCCTGGTGGCTCAATGGTAAAGAATCTGCTTGCCAGTGCAGGAAATACAGGTTTGATCCCAAGGTTAGGAAAATCCCCTAGAGAAGGAAATAGCAACCCTATCTAGTATTCTTGCCTGGGAAATCCCATGAACAGAGGAGCCTGGTGGGCTATAGTCCTTGGGGTCACAAAAGAGTTGGACATGACTTAAAAACTAAACAACCACAACAATACCCCCTTGGCAAGCACCATTCTAGTCTCTGCTTCTATGAGTTTGACTATATTAGATACCTCACATAAGTGGAATCATACTGCATTTGTCCTTTTGTGATTGACTTATTTCACTTAACATAATGTCCTCTAGGTTCATTAATATTGTCACATATTGCAGGATTTCCTTTTTAAAGGCTGAATAATAATATGCTAATGTATGTGTCTACATTTGCTTTATCCATTCATCTGTCAGTGGACACTTGAGTTGTTGCCATATCTTGACTATTGTGAATAGTGCTACAGTGAACATCAAAATGCAGATGTTTCAAGATTCTGATTTCAAACATTTTTAATAAATACTGAGAAGTGTTACTGTGAGATCTTGCTGTTGTTCTATTTTTTATATATACTGTAGTCTATAATAGATGTTTTATTTTGCATTCCTACCTGCAATGTACAAGGATTCTAATTCTTCCTTATCCTATTAATACCTTTTTTTAATTTAAATAATGGCCACACTAACATGTGATTTATATTTTCATGTCACACTTTATTTTTCTGGGGCTCCAAAGTCAGTGCAGATAGTGACTGCAGCCATGAAATTAAAAGATGCTTACTCCTTGGAAGAAAAGTTATGACCAACCTAGATAGCATATTCAAAAGCAGAGACATTACTTTGCCAACAAAGTCATGGCTAGTCAAGGCTATGGTTTTTCCAGTGGTCATGTATGGATGTGAGAGTTGGACTGTGAAGAAAGCTGAGCACCAAAGAATTGATGCTTTTGAACTGTGGTGTTGGAGAAGACTCTTGAGAGTCCCTTGAACTGCAAGGAAATCCAACCAGTCCATTGTAAAGGAGATCAGCCCTGGGATTTCTTTGGAAGGACTGATGCTAAAGCTGAAACTCCAGTACTTTGGCCACCTCATGGGAAGAGTTGACTCACTGGAAAAGACTCTGATGCTGGGAGGGATTGGGGGCAGGAGGAGAAGGGGACGACAGAGGATGAGATGGCTGGATAGCATCACTGACTCGATGGACGTGACTCTGAGTGAACTCCGGGAGTTGGTGATGGACAGGGAGGCCTGGCGTGCTGCGATTCATGGGGTCGCAAAGAGTCGAACACGACTGAGCAACTGACTGAACTGAATGATGTTTATTGATCTTGAACATGTTCTAATTTGAAGGAAATTTGGATGTTTCTTGGAAAATATCTTTTCTAGACCTTTGCCCATATTTCATCCAGATTTGTGAGAATGAGGCTGAGTTGTAAAAGTGCCTATTACATTTTGAATATTTAGTCATTGTCAGATATAGAGCATGTAAATATGCTATCTCTTTTGGTAGACTTTTTTAACTTAGTTCATGGGTCTCTGCTGTTCAGAAGTCTTAGAGTTCGATGAAGTCTTAGAGTTCGATGTATTCTCACTGGCTTATTTTTCCTTTTGCTGCCTAATATTACTTAATGCTTTAACTTGTGTATGTTTTATTTACTTAATTACTTTCACACTGTATTTGCAATTTACATATTTTTAAAGTAAAAGAAAATGGATTCTCTTTTGTTTCAGAGTAAGAAATTCAATCTCAATGATTCTACAGTTCAAGAAAAAGAGTGAAAGAGAGTCATGGAGGGTAGTGCTTATAATATTTAGTGCTTATAATGGAAATAATAAGGTTATATATAAATAATCATATATACCTTACACACCTACTTCATTATTTATGCAGGTACACCAAGAACATTTTATAATAGGGCATGTTATATAGACTAATAATTCATTCAACAGGACTTATCATGCATCAGATGCCATTATTAAAAACACTGGAGATACCGCACTGAACAAGGAAGATGTGCTCTCTACCGTCAAAGTGCTTTTCTAGACATGATGAACAGTAAGATACATAATGGATGCTGCTGTCGAATTTTCACCAAAAACTCCCATTGGATTACCTTATCTGTCATGCTACCCTTAACACAGACTTGAAATGATGTGGGACAACAGTGATAGCTCAGATATGGTTCCAATTCATTATGTGATATGGGCCTATCGTTGCTGCCACAGGGCTTTATGTGGAACACAGAAGTCACTTTGTGAAGGACTCAATTTTCTCCGCATGATGTGGTCCCAAATAATTAACATGCCCTCTAACCAAGAAATCATGATCCCTTTCCATGAGAAAATTAGATGCTTTTGTCAGGGCATGCTGCCTACAATGTATTATATATTTTTTTTTTTCCTTTTTCTTTTTCTTTTTTTTCAGTTTATGGCTTTCCACATTGCCAGGCAAGTTTAGTTGATACTTTCAAGTGAAGAATCCCCTAATCAGCTTCATGTAATGAAGCCAAAATTTTCAGAACTTTTTCTGGCATAACAATGTGTTTGCTCCACAAAAACAACACCATTTAGTAAAATTCTGACTACGGTTGATATGTGAATAGCTTAAATATAACATACAGTGTTTCTCTAGATCATAGCCCTAAACACACATTTTGAGACCAAGAGCTCATCTTTACTGTCCTTACTTAGTTATCATAATTTATAATTCTGAAGAATGGATTAGATAGTTTCTGAAACATTTTTCTTCCATTACCACCAATATAAAAGTCTGCAATTTTTCAAACTTTTGATAAAAAGATAAGACTGTCACAAATTATAAGATGTCCTTTTAACGTAGCTGGAAGTTGGCTGCATCGCTGGTTCAGCTACTCAACAATCACATCTATGTCATTATTTTTATGCATGCCTTAGAAGATTCTGGCTTTAAACATTCACCTTATAGTATATAGTAGTAAGAAAGGGCAGAGTGTAAAGATAATTTCTCTCAAAGATTTGCCTTGGGAAGATTTTTTTTTTCCCCAATAGCTAATAAAGCTGATTTTTCCTCATTACTAGCACTGAATTATAAAACACCATTAGATTAACAACTGAACATATAAAATGGGATTATTATTACTGGCTTCAACTAATCATGATTCAACCCCTAGGGCTGTGTAGGACTTTCTTTTCTCTAAGAACTAGGTGTCTTTGTCTTTCTGGAGTAAAATGGAATTCCACTTGCCCAGTATCAAAGTGAAAGCAAGTGCAGATACAGTAAGTTCCCTACATGCAAATGACTTATGTTCCAATAGTATGTTTGTAAGTCCAATTTGCAAATGAGCTCAACAAATTTATACTTAGGTATACAAATAACATAGTTAGCTATATAGTACTATAATAGGTTTATTATCCTTTTTCATAAAAATAATACATAAAAAACAAACACAAAAATTACAGAAGACATTTTAATCTTATAGTATAGTACCTTGAAAAGTGCAGCAGTACAGTATAGCAGTTGATATACAGGGACTGGCATAGAATGAATGGGCAAAAAGAATTAATAACTGGAGGAGAAGGAAGTGGTGGGAGATGGTAGAGTTGAAGGATCGTCAGCAATAGGAGATGGAGGGCAAGCAGGAGATTCACTCATGCCTGACACTGATGGCACAGATTCTGGTTCCTTACTGGATTCAATTCTTCCTACTCTCTTGAAAAAGGATCCAGTGATGTTTGGGTAGTATTTTTAGCTCTTGTTTTTCTCACCATAGATGACTGGGTAACATTGGATTGCATTCTAAACTGCTGCTGCAGCCGTCCCATACTGTTCTACATTCACGTCTTACGCCTTGAAACTAACAGTGCCTTCTAAAATAAAGAAAATCCTCTTGCCATTCTCTGAATCATGAATCTCTTCAGTTCTTCAGCAATACCAGGTATGTCATTGCTGTTTTTATGCTTGCTTCCGGAAATCCTGGGCTTGAGATAAAGCTGCTGTAGTACTGTACTTGGTACAGTACCTCAGAGTAAAGTACAAAAAGCACAACCACTTATAGAGGAGGTACACTTGTGACAGTGTACACCAGACATGTAAACTAACTCACACACTTGCCAGTGCACGTTTGCATCTTTGGAAGTTCGCAACTTGAATGCTCATCATTCAAGGGACTTAGTGTAATAGATTCTGAAAAGTATGTTACACAAGCATAAAATATAGGACCTGATAAAGATTTGGGCATTTCTCCAGGTTTAAGATATATCAGAGTGATTCTAACCTTGAGGACTACCAAAGTTGTGAGATAATCAAGAGTATGACTTTTTTTTTTTCTCCTATAAAGAGGTTTGGCATTAGGATAATCATTAAAGGTAAGCATAAAGATTGTTGTAGAAATGGCTAATTCTAAAGTGGTGAATTAAATCCTCTTTCACTTCAGTACAGTTTTGTTTATATATTTTAAACATAGTAAAGAGAAAGAATCAACATTTTTTACCTCAGCACGGTTTAAATAATATAACATATATTTACATTTTGGTTTTGATTGAATACTAGGTTCAATTGAACATTTAATGGAATAGCCTAGTCAATATACACATAGTTATTCATCATAACCAGTTCAGTTCAGTTCAGTTCAGTTGCTCAGTCGTCTCCGACTCTGCAACCCCATGAATCACAGCACGCCAGGCCTCCCTGTCCATCACCAGCTCCCGAAGTTCACTCATACTCATGTCCATCGAGTCAGTGATGCCATCCAGCCATCTTATCCTCTGTCGTCCCCTTCTCCTCCTACCCCCAATCCCTCCCAGCATCAGAGTCTTTTCCAATGAGTCAACTCTTCACATGAGGTGGCCAAAGTATGGGAGTTTCAGCTTTAGCATCAGTCCTTCCAAAGAAATCCCAGGGCTGATCTCCTTCAGAATGGACTGGTTGGATCTCCTTGCAGTCCAAGGGACTCTCAAGAGTCTTCTCCAACACCACAGTCAAAAGCATCAATTCTTTGGCGCTCAGCTTTCTTCACAGTCCAACTCTCACATTCATACATGACCACAGGAAAAACCATAGCCTTGACTAGATGGACCTTTGTTGGCAAAGTAATGTCTCTGCTTTTCAATACGCTATCTAGGTTGGTCATAACTTTTCTTCTAAGAAGTAAGCGTCTTTTAATTTCATGGATGCAGTCACCATCTGCAGTGATTTTGGAGCCCCCCAAAAATAAAGTCTGACACTGTTTCCACTGTTTCCCCATCTATTTCCCATGAAGTGATGGGACCAGATGCCATGATCTTCGTTTTCTGAATGTTGAACTTCAAGCCAACATTTTCACTCTCTTCTTTCACTTTCATCAAGAGGCTTTTTAGTTCCTCTTCACTTTCTGCCATAAGGGTGGTGTCATCTGCATATCTGAGATTATTGATATTTCTCCTGGCAATCTTGATTCCAGCTTGTGCTTCTTCCAGCCCAGCGTTTCTCATGATGTACTCTGCATATAAGTTAAATAAGCAGGGTGACAATATACAGCCTTGATATACTCCTTTTCCTATTTTGAACCAGTCTGTTGTTCCATGTCCAGTTCTAACTGTTGCTTCCTAACCTGTGTATAGGTTTCTCAAGAGGCTGGTCAGTGGTCTGGTATTCCCATCTCTTCAGAATTTTCTACAGTTTATTGTGATCCACACAGTCAAAGGCTTTGGGATAGTCAATAAAGCAGAAATAGATGTTTTTCTGGAACTCTTGCTGTTTTGATGATCCAGAGGATGTTGGCAATTTGACCTCTGGTTCCTCTGCCTTTTCTAAAACCAGCTTGAACATCTGGAAGTTCACGTTTACGTATTGCTGAAGCCTGGCTTGGAGAATTTTGAGCATTACCTTACCAGCGTGTGAGATGAGTGCAATTGTGTGGTAGTTTGAGCATTCTTTGGCATTTCCTTTCTTTAGGATTGGAATGAAAATGTACCTTTTCCAGTCCTGTGGCCACTGCTGAGTTTTCCAAATTTGCTGGCATATTGAGTGCATCACTTTCACAGCATCATCTTTCAGGATTTGAAATAACTCAACTAGAATTCCATCACCTCCACTAGCTTTGTTCGTAGTGATGCTTTCTAAGGCCCACTTGCCTTCACATTCCAGGATGTCTGGCTGTAGGTGAGTGATCACACCATCGTGATTATCTTGATTGTGAAGATCTTTTTAGTGTTATCTTAAGTCAGAATGATTTTAGTTTTATGTTCTCACAAGATGCAGACACATATATGTTTCAGTTCCTTGAATCTTTTAGGTTCTTTTCCACATTAAGATCTTATATATGGTTCATTTTACTGTAATGGTTTTCTTCTTAGCTCTTTACCTAATTTCCATTCAAATCTTATTTCTTCTTAAATGTTACTTGCTCAGAAAAATTTCTCCATTTAATTAGATGCTTCACTTTATTTTTATTAAGAAAATTTTAATTATGTAGTGTTATATATATGCTTATTCATTTAATGTTTAATTTTAAAACTACTCTGGAGGCTGAATGAGAGCATGAAACATATCTTTTTATATGCATTACATTCATTATCACATTTAATTCTCATACTTAACTGGGAGATATTCTTTTCTAGTAAAGTAACTGGTTGTCTAAGGTTACAGAGCATGACTAGCTGAGGTGCTTATTGAGGTCAAGGGGGATACATAACGGGTAGTATAAAAATGTAGTTATAAACATCAGCTATAACTATATGATCAGCTACAGAAAAGAGGGGTGCAATTGTCGTGTGTCTCTTCCTTATTCTATTACTAGTATAATTGTTTGTATATATTAAGCAAGCATATTTTTTCTCTTTCCTTTCTGTTCCACTTATTAAGTAACATAAGATGTATTGAACTTAAATCATATTTAAATGCCGTTAGTATGCTTTTGTTTGTGTCCAGGAAAGTTTTACCATGTTAGGCAAAGTATTACTGTATTGTCTTTATTTGATGATTAAAGACATATGGGTGTGGAACTTCACTGGCAGTCCAGCAGTTAAGAATTCACTTTGCAATGCAGGTGACATGGGTTTAATCCATGCTCAGAAAACTAAGGTCTCACATGGTGTGGGGTAACAAAGCCAGAGTGCCACAACTAGAAAGGCTGCATGCCACAACTAAAATCTGACACTAAATAAATATTTAAAAGCCATATGGTGACAACTGGAAAATGGGTGGATTTAATGGTCATTAATTTGATGTGTCAATTTCAGTTGGTGCTCAAATATTTGACTCAGATATGAGTCAAAATTCATCCTGGGTGTTTTTGTAAGGCTATTTGTGGATGGAATTAACATTAAATAGGTGAAGTCATAAAAACAACCAGAAGCTGATCGTGGCTTGGATCATGAACTCCTTATTGCCAAATTCAGACTTAAATTGAAGAAAGCAGGGAAAACCACTAGACCATTCAGGTATGACCTAAATCATATCCTTTATGACTATACAGTGGAAGTGAGAAATAGATTTAAGGGACTAAACCTGATAGACAGAATGCCTGATGAACTATGGTAAAGGCTCGCGACATTCTACAGGAGACAAGGAACAAGACCATCCCCAAGATAAAGAAATGCAAAAAAGCAAAATGGCTGTCTGAGGAGGCCTTACAGATAGCTGTGAAAGAAGAGAAGGGAAAAGCAAAGGAGAAAAGGAAAGATATACCCATTTGAATGCAGAGTTCCAAGGAATAGCAAGGAGAGATAAGGAAGACTTCCTCAGTGATCACTGCAAAGAAATAGAGAAAAACAATAGTATGGGAAAGACTAAAGACCTCTTCAAGAAAATCAGAGATACCAAGGGAACATTTCATGCAAAGATAGGCACAATAAAGAACAGAAATGGTATGCACCTAACAGAAGCAGAAGATATTAAGAAGAGGTGGCAAGAATACACAGAAGAACTGTACAGAAAAGTTCTTCATGACCCAGAAAATCACGATGGTGTGATCCCTCACCTAGATCCAGATATCCTGGAATGTGAAGTCAAGTGGGCCTTAGGAAGAATCACTATGAACAAAGCTAGTGAGGTGATGGAATTCCAGTTGAGCTATTTCAAATCCTAAAAGATGATGCTGTGAAAGTTTTGCACTCAACATGCCAGCAAATTTGGAAAATTCAGCAGTGGCCACAGGACTGGAAAAGGTCAGTTTTCACTCCAATCCCAAAGAAAGGAAATGCCAAAGAATGTTCAAACTACCACACAATTGCACTAATGTTACCCACTAGCAGAGTAATGTTCAAAATTCTCCAAGCCAGGCTTCAGCAATATGTGAACCGTAAACTTCCAGATGTTCAAGCTGGTTTTAAAAAAGGCAGAGGAACCAGAGATCAAATTGCCAACATCCACTGGATCATCAAAAAAGCAAGAGCGTTCCAGATAAACATCTATTTCTGCTTTATTGACTATGCCAAAGCCTTTGACTGTGCAGATCACAACAAACTGTGGAAAATTCTGACAGAGATGGGAATACATACCACCTGACCTGCTCCTTGAGAAATCTGTATGCATGTCAGGAAGCAACAGTTAGAACTGGACATGGAACAACAGACTGGTTCCAAATAGGAAAAGGAGTGCGTCAAGGCTGTATACTGTCACCCTGCTTATTTAACTTATATTGACAGGAGAAATATCAATAACCTCAGATATGCAGATGACATCACCCTCCTGGCAGAAAGTGAAGAAGACCTAAAGAACCTCTTGATGAAAGTGAAAAAGGAGAGTGAAAATGTTGGATTAAATCTCAACATTCAGAAAACTAAGATCATGGCATCTGGTCCCATGACTTCATGAAAAATAAATGGGGAAACAGTGTCTGACTTTATTTCTTTGCACTCCAAAATTACTACAGATGGTGACTGCAGCCATGTAATTAAAAGACACTTACTCCTTGAAAGAAAAGCTATCACTAACCTGGACAGCATATTAAAAAGCAGAGACGTTACTTTGCCAACAAAGGTCCATCTAGACAAGGCTATGGTTTTTTCCAGTAGTCATGTATGGGTATGAGAGTTAGACTATAAAGAAAGCTGAGAGCCAAAGAATTGATGCTTTTGAACTGTGGTATTGAAGACTCTTGAGAGTTCCTTGGACTGTAAGGAGATGCAACCAGTCCATCCTATATATTATATATATATTTTATATATATATATATATATATTCAATATATATATGTATTCAATAATATATATTATATATTGAATAGAATATTCAATGGAATATTGAATATCCCAGTATTCATTGGAAGGACTGATGTTGAAGCTGAAACTCCAGTACTTGGTCACCTGATGTGAAGTTCTGAGTCATTTGAAAAGACCCTGATGCTGAGAAAGATTGAAGGTGGGAGGAGAAGGGATTGGCACAGGTTGAGATAGTTGAATGGCATCACCGACTCAATGGACATGAGTTTGATTAAATCCCGGGAGCTGGTGATGTACAGGGAGGCCTGGAGTGCTGCAGTCCATGGAGTAACAAAGAGTCGGACATGACTGAGCAACTGAACTGTACTGAACCGCAGTGAAGTAAAGGAAGGAAAATAACCCGTTATGATGTAGATGGGCATCATCCAATCAACTGAAGGCCTGAGTAGAAGAAAATGACTAACCTCTACCAAAAATAGAAAATTATGTTGGTTGTCAGATGTTAACTGCAACACCCAGTCTACTGGGACACCAGCCTGTTGGCCTCTCTCAAGGATTTGGATTTTGTCTGCCAACTCAAGTCCATCAGTTCAGTTCAGTCTCTCAGTCATGTCCAACTCTTTGCGATCCCATCGATTGCAGCATATCAGGTTTCCTTGTCCATCACCAATTCCCAGAGCTTGCTCAAGTGTATGTTCATCAAGTCAGTGATGACATCCAATCTCATCTTGTTGTGCCCTTGTCCTCCTGCCTTCAATATTTCCCAGCATCAGGGTCTTTCCAGTGTGTCAGTTCTTCACATCAGGTGGCCAAAATATTGGAGTTTCAGCTTCAGCATCAGTCCTTCCAATGACTATTCAGGAATGATTTCCTTTAGGATCGACTCGTTTGATTCCCTTGCAATCCAAGGGCTCTCAAGACTCTTTTCCAACACCATCTTTGGTGCATCGAAAGCATCAATTCTTTGGCACTCAGCCTTCTTCATAGTCCAACTCTCAAATCCATACATTACTAGTGGAAAAAACATTGCTTTGACTAGATGTAGCTTTGTAGCTAAAGTAATGTCTCTACCACTTTTTAACATGTCATTCTAGTTTTTTCATAGCTTTTCTTCCAAGGAGCAAGTGTGTTTTAATTTCATGGCTGCAGTCACCGTCTTCAGTGATTTGGGGAGTCCAAGAAAATGGTGTCTGTTACTGTTTCCATTGTTTTCCCATCTATTTACCATGAAGTGATGGGACCAGATGCCATGATTTTTGTTTTTCGAATGTTCAGTTTTAAGCCAGCTTTTTTACTCTCCTCTTAAACTTTCATCAAGAGGTTCTTAGTTCTTCACTTTCTGCCATAATGGTGGTGCCATCTGCATATCTGAAGTCATTGATATTTCTCCTGGCAATCTTGATTTCAGCTTGTGCTTCTTCCAGTCTGGCATTTTGCATGATGTACTCTACATGTATATTAAATGAGCAAGCTGACAATATACAGCCTTGACATGCCCTTTTCCCAATTTGGAACCAGTCCATTGGTCCATGATTGATTCTAACTTTTTTTTTTCTTAACCTGCATACAGATTTCTTAGGAGGCAGGTAAGGTAGTCTGGTATTCCCATCTCTTGAAGGATTTTCCACAGTTTGTTGTGATCCACACAGTCAAAGGATTCAGCCTAGTCAATGAAGAACAAGTAGATGCTTTTCTGGAATTCTCTTGCTTTTTCTATGATCCAACAGATGTTGGCAACTTGATCTCTGGTTCCTTTGTCTTTTCTAAATCCAGTTTGAACATCTGGAAGGTCTCAGTTCAGGTACTGTTGAAGCCTGGCTCGAAGAATTTTGAGCAATACTTTGCTAGAGTATGAGATGAGTGCAATGGTGTGGTAGTTTGAACAGTCTTTGGCATTGTCTTTCTTTGGGATTGGAATGAAAACTGACTTTTTCCCATCCTGTGGCCACTGCTGAGTTTTCCCAATTTGCTGTCATATTGAATGCAGAACGTTCATGGCATCATCTTTTAGGATTTGAAATAGCTCAACTGGAATTCTATCACCTCTATGAGCTCTGTACATAGTGATGCTTCCTAAGGTCCACTTGACTGCATTCCAGGATGTCTGGCTCTAGGTGAGTGATCACACCATCATGGTTATATGGGTCATTATGATTTTTTAAAATAGTTTTTCTGTGTATTCTTGCCACCACTTCTTATTATCTTCTGCTTCTCTTATGTCCATACTATTCATGTCCTTTAATCTGCCCATCTTTGCATGAAAGTTTCCCTTGTTATTTCTAATTTTTTTCAAGAAATATCTGTCCTTTCCCATTCTATTGTTTTCCTCTGCTTCTTTGCATTCATTTCTTAGGAAGGCTTTCTTATCTCTCCTTGATACTCTTTGGAACACTGCATTCAGATGGATAGCTTTCCTTCTCTCCTTTGCCTTTTGCTTCTCCTATTTTCTCAGCTATTTGTAAGGTCTCCTCAGACAACCATTTTGTCTTTTTTCATTTCTTCTTCTTGAGGATGGTTTTGATTTCCGCCTCCTGAAAAATATTATGAATCTCTATCCATAGTTATTCATGCACTCTGTCAGATCTAATCCCTTGAATCCATTTGTCACTTCCACTATATAGTGGTGAGGGATGTGATTCAGGTCATACCTGAATGGCCTAGTGGTGTCCCTACTTTCTTCAATTTAAGTCTGAATTTGGCAATAAGGAGTTCATGATCTGAGCCACAGTCAGCTCCCAGTCTTGTTCTTGCTGACTGTATAGAGCTTTCCATTTTTGGCTGCAAAGAATATAATCAGTCTGATTTCAGTGTTGACCATCTGGTGATGTCCACGGGTAGAATCGTCTCTTGTGTTGTTGGAAGAGGGTGCTTGTTATGACCAGTGTGTTTTCTTGGTAAAAATATGTTAGCCATTGCCCTGATTCATTTTTTGCTTCAAGTCCAAACTTGCTTCTTACTTCAGGTATCTCTTGACTTCCTACTTTTGCATTCCAGTCCCCTATGATGAAAAAGACATTTTTGGGGGGTTCTGGTTCTAGAAGTGCTTGTAGGTCTTCATAGAACTGTTCAGCTTCTTCAGCATTAGTGGTTAGGTCATAGATTTGGATTACTGTATCTATCTATCCATGTTTATTTCCCTGGAGAACTCTAACGGATACAGATTTTGTATACAGACTTTTGTAAAACACTGGAAATTGACTATATGATCAGATGTATACATCCCTGCATTTATTAGGAAGATGGCTCAATGATCTATTCAAATCCTCAAAGTGGTTTATGTTCTAATGAAGTCTTAGAATTTTTTCTCAGAAACTTCCCTGTCACAGTCTATTAATTATGTCAGAAAACTGAATGTAAGCCATTATGGTCTGAATTGATCCAAAATACCTAATCTCCAATGTAAGATTTAATGGAAACAATGGCTATATTATGCAATAATTTTTCAATAGCAATGTGTAGCCTTTCTCTTTTGTGATTTTAAAAGCACAAGAGGCCTGTACATTCCTCAATCACAAAAAACTCTTGATTCTCAGCTTCCAAGGAGAAAATGCCTAGAAAAGAATTCTCATACTCAGGTAGTTCTAGTTAATTCTCAAGTATGAAAAATAAATTTTATGTGTAGGGTATTTGTAAGCTAGAGTTATTGAAAAATATCTAAATCTGTACAATTAGCGTGTGGATGGATAGAGCACACGTTACAGGCAAATTATAACATTTATCCACAAAAGATAAATACACTGGCCAATCACCAATGTTCTTTTTTATATTTTCAGAGATTTAAAATATAATTCTCCATGGATATTCATTACAATTTTTAAGAAAGGAAGAAATAAAAGAAACATAAATTTTATTGTAGTATAATATTTTACATATCTAGTTCCTAACATAACTCTTAAAAGTAATAACACATCCCAGGTGCCTCACATCATTAGCAATCCAATAGCTGGAATATGGTTTTCCTATCAAGTCCACACAACTTTTTCATAATATTTCTCAAGGCAATGCCTCACTTGTATTGCAGACCAAATCCAGTGGTTTAGATCTTTACCATGCCTCCTCTTGTACTGATCCATTCATCCCATCACAGGCTGAAAATAAGCTGTAATCTGTCTGTGATCTAGTAACAACAGGTATGTGTGATTTGATTGTTCCTGGAAGACATTTTGGTGTGGACAGAAATTTTTTACCCTTTTCTACAGTGAGATTTGCATAAGTTGTGCACCCCAATTTTATTCTTTGAAGAATTTCCAAAGTACAAGTGTGTTCTTACTCTTTTCATATTGGAAATAATGCAATAACAGAGCCTACTTGTATATATAGAGCAAGAGAGCACAAGTTTAAGAAATTGCAGCATATTTTGTACCAAGGATAAAATAAATCATTTGTAAGAAATTCATTTTTCATTTTTTATATAAAATAAATTCAAATGAAAACACAACTTTACAAGTATCTTATTTACCTTGTTCTTTTGACAGGCTATTATTCACCTGCACCTGTAATTTTTTTCTTTATCTTTCTGTCACAAATAATGAAAAAAACAGTGACTATAGCATTATATTGCTTAGTATTTCCTTGAATATAGTGTTTCATAGTATTAATTTATCTAAGTTTCATATTGCTTACAAAAGTGAAACTCAAAATTTGTACTGAATTGAAATAACAGAAAAGAAAGAAGCCAACTGTAGGATTACAAAAATGAATGTGATAATTTACTGAAATGTTACAAGTTTTTGTATCATGCATAGGTTTTCTTATTGTCCAATAAAATCACCACTTTAGTTAGAAATTATTCTTTGAACACATGTATTAATTGTCAATCAAAATATCTATTAAGCATTTCTTTAATGAGTATTCTATTATTAACATATTTATTTTACCTTTGTATTTTTTAATATAAATATATTCATTTTAATTGGAGGCTAATTACTTTACAATATTGCATTGATTTTGTAATACATTGACATGAATCTGCCATGGGTGTACATGTGTTCCCCATACTGAACCCTCCTCCCACCTCCCTCCCCATACCATCTCTCTGGGTCATCCCAGTGCACCAGCCCTGAGCATCCTGTATTGTGCATTGAACCTGGACTGGCGATTCATTTCACATATGATAATATACATGTTTCAATGCCATTCTCCCAAATCATCCTACCCTCATCCTCTCCCACAGAGTCTACTACAAAGCCACAGTCATCAAGACAATATGGTACTGGCAAAAAGACAGAAATATAGATCAATGGAACAAAATAGAAAGCCCAGAGATAAATCCATGCACCTATGGACACCTTATCTTTGACAAAGGAGGCAAGAATATACAATGGAGAAAAGGCAATCTCTTTAAAAGTGGTGCTGGGAAAACTGGTCTACCACTTGTAAAAGAATGAAACTAGAAAACTTTCTAACACCATACACAAAAATAAACTCAAAATGGATTAAAGATCTAAATGTAAGACCATAAACTATAAAACTCCTAGAGGAGAACATAGGCAAAACACTCTCTGACATAAATCATAGCAGGATCCTCTATGATCCACCTCCCAGAATATTGGAAATAAAAGCAAAAATAAACAAATGGGACCTAATTAAACTTAAAAGCTTCTGCACAACAAAGGAAACTATAAGCAAGGTGAAAAGATAGACTTCTGAATGTGAGAAAATAATAGCAAACAAAGCAATGGAAAAAGAATTAATCTCAAAAATATACAAGCAACTCCTGCAGCTCAATTCCAGAAAAATAAATGACCCAATCAAAAAATGGGCCAAAAGAACTAAACAGACATCTCTCCAAAGACATACAGATGGCTAACAAACACATGAAAAGATGCTCAACATCATTCATTATCAGAGAAATGCAAATCAAAACCACAGTGAGGTACTGTTTCACACCAGTTAGAATGGCTACTATCCAAAATTCTACAAGCAATAAATGCTGGAGAGGGTGTGGAGAAAAGGGAACCCTCTTACACTGTTGGTGGGAATGCAAACTAGTAGAGCCACTATGGAGAACAGTGTGGAATTCCTTAGAAAACTGGAAATAGAAATGCCATATGACCCAGCAATCCCACTTCTGGGTATACACACCAAGGAAACCCGAATTGAAAGAGACGTGTACCCCAATGTTCATCGCAGCACTATTTATAATAGCCAGGACATGGTAGCAACCTAGATGTCCATCAGAAGACGAATGGATAAGAAAGCTGTGGTACATATACACAATGGAGTATTACTCAGCCATTAAAAAGAATGCATTTTAATGAGTTCTAATGAGGTGGATGACACTGGAGCCTATTAGACAGAGTGAAGTAAACCAGAAATTAAAACACCAATACAGTATACTAATGCATATATATGGAATTTAGAAAGATTGTAATGATAACCCTGTATGCAAGGCAGCAAAAGAGACACAGATGTATAGAACAGTCTTTTATCATATATATTTTTTAATTTATTGGGTGCTCCATCACTTAATATGTTCACTTACTGATCATATTAAAAATGTGGCATTAAGTTTGGAAATGTGTTCTTCTGTCCTTTATCTTGTTTTTATTTCTAAATACTTCCTAAAGATTAAAAGAATGGATCATATCTCTCAGAATAAAAGTTACATTTTTGTTTAAGAGGCAATTTTATGTATCTCTGATTTACTTGGTTGATACTATAACTATGATAGAAATACTGATGTTAGGAAACATTTAAAGGAAAGGGCTTTTTCAATAATTTATGTTAAATTTCTGAAAAGTAACTGCAATAAAAATGTTTCTATAAGAATGACCAGATGCATTAAAAAATATATATCTTAAGATATTTAAGAAAACAGTATCTTAAAATAATGAATGTAATTTCTTGCATGTATGCCAAGTCACTTCAATCGTGTTTGACTCTTTGCGACACTATGAACTGTAGCCCACCAGGCTCCTCTGTCCACAGGATTCTCTAGGAAAGAATACTGGAATGGGTTGTCATGTCCTCCTCCAAAAGATCTTCATGATCCAGGGATGGAATCCTCCTTTCTTACATCTTCTGCATTGGCAGATGGGTTCTTTACCACTAGTGCCACCTGGGAAGCCCAAGTGATGTAGTATGTAAACCAAATTAAAGGAGGTAACTGAAAATTATCAGCTTTTTTTTTTTTTTTATAGATAGCTCCATTTTATTTATTTATTTATTTATTTTTCTTTTTTTTTCTTTTTTTTTTTAATTTTTTATTCCTTTATTTCTCATGTGTTCCCCATCCTGAACCCTCCCTCCCTCCTCCCTCCCCATACCATCCCTCTGGGTCGTCCCAGTGCACCAACCTCAAGCATCCAGCATCGTGCATTGAACCTGGACTGGCATCTCGTTTCATACATGACATTTCACAGGCATTGAAACATGTGAAATTATCAGCTTTTAATCAAAGCAAGTAAATATCAGAGAATATAAAAAATATAATGATTTATTGGTTCGTTGACATAATTTCTTTTAGAATGATATTAATTTTGATACTGTATATAAATATAAATACATATAACTGATATATCTATACAAATAACTACACTTAAAATAAATTTTATTTTATTCTCAGTTTTTACTTCTCTCAAATTTTAATATGACTGTATTATAAATGAGAATTGTAAAAAGACAATTAAATATCCATTTTCAGAATGTACCAAATATAAATATTACTCCATAGAGTTTAAACATTGTGTATACAGACATACGGGGGCTTCCCTGGTGGCTCAGAAGTAAAAAATCTGCCTGCAATGCAGGAGAAACAGGAGATGTGGGCTCAGTCCCTGGGTTTGGAAGACTCCCGTGGAGGAGATCATGGCAACACAATCCAGTGTTCTTGCCTGAAGAATCCTATGGATAGAGGAAACTGGTGGGCTATAGTTCATAGAGTCGCAAAGAGTCAGACATCACTGAAGCAACTGAGCATACAATTTTTTTAATTTATTTTTTAATTGAAGGATAATTGCTTTACAAAATTTTGTGGTTTTCTGTCATACATGAAGAATCAGCCAATGTCCCTACCCTCCCAAATCTCCCTCCCAACTCCCTCCCCATCCTACCCTTCTAGATTGTCACAGAGCCTCTGTTGGAGTTCCCTCAGTCATACAGCAAATTACCATTGGCTATCTATTTTACATATGATATTGCAAAATTCCATGTTACTCTCTCCATACATCTCAGTCTCTTCCTTATCCCCTGTCCCCATGTCAATAGGTCTGTTCTCTATGTTTGTTTCTCCGTTGCTACCCTGAAAGTAAGGTCATCAGTATCATCTTTTTAGATTCCACATATATGGGTCAGTGTATGATATTTACTTTTCTCTGATTTACTTCACGCTATAAAATAGGCTCTAGGTTGTCCATCTCATGAGAACCTCCTCAAATGCATTCCTTTTTATGGCTGAATAGTACTCCATTGTATATATGTACCACAGCCTCTTTATCCATTCATCTGTTGATGGACATCTAGGTTGCTTCCATGTTCTAGCAATTATAAACAGTGCTGCAATGAACATTGGAGTACATGTGTCTTTTTCATTTTGATCTCCTCAGGGTATATACCTAGGAGTGGGATTGCTGGATCATATGATGGCTTTATTCCTAGCTTTTTAAGGACTCACCATATCATCTTCCATAGTGGCTGTATCAGTTTACATTTCCACCGGCAATGCAAGAGGGTTCCCTTTTCTCCACACCCACTCTAGCATTTATTGTTTGTACACATTTTGTTGATGGCCATTCTGATTGGTGCGAGGTGGTACCAATTTGATTTGCATTTCTCTAACAGTGAGTGAATCACTGCAGATGGTGACTGCAGCCATGAAATTAAAAGACGCTGAAGAAAAGTTATGACCAACCTAGAGAGCATATTGAAAAGCAGAGACATTACTTTGCCAACAAAGGTCCATCTAGTCAAGGCTATGGTTTTTCCTGTGGTCATGTATGAATGTGAGAGTTGGACTGTGAAGAAGGCTGAGTGCTGAAGAATTGATGCTTTTGAACTGTGGTGTTGGAGAAGACTCTTGAGAGTCCCTTGGACTGCAAGGAGATCCAACCAGTCCATTCTGAAGGAGATCAGCCCTGGGATTTCTTTGGAAGGAATGATGCTAAAGCTGAAACTCCAGTACTTTGGCCACATCATGCAAAGAGTTGACTCACTGGAAAAAACTCTCATTCTGGAAGGGATTAGGGGCAGGAGGAGAAGGGGACGACAGAGGATGAGATGGCTGGATGGCATCACTGACTCGATGAACGTGAGTTTGAGTGAACTCCGGGAGTTGGTGATGGACAGGGAGGCCTGGCGTGCTGCGGTTCATGGGGTCAAAAAGAGTCAGACATGACTGAGCGACTGAACTGAACTGAACTATGAGTGATGTTGAGCATCTTTTCATGTGTTTGATAGCCATCTGCACAGACATACAATTTTTTTTTGAAAAAATATTCCTTTCCCTTTTTTATGCACTTTATTCTTCATTTAAAAGAAAGTTCAAAATTGGAAAAATATCTGTTTTCTCATACAGAGTATTTTTCTTGAATCTATATTTAGTCTTTTAACATAAAATATCTATTTACTTTGAAATTGCTAAGGAAAATATATTTCTGAGCTTGGTAATGTGTTGTAATTTTATATACCCAGAAAATCACTATGCTCCTCAAGATACACACCACTTCTATGACCTCAATTCTTTCAAGCACTTTTTTAGTTACACTCTCTCCCAGAGATCTAGCACCATAGGTTCATTTGTTTATCTTTGAAATTTATAAAAATTGTGTCATGTGATATGTTTAATCTCTTTTGCTCAAAATTTTAGAAATTCTGAAAAAGAGTTTTCCAAAATATTTGTTATATTTTTTACAATTACTAGGACATTATGAATTTCTAGTTGTTCTACATCTTTCATAGCACAAGTACTTTCCACCCTTTTAATCTTTGATGTTGTGTTGGGAGGTTGTGGTTGAATAATACTGTAGTGACTAATGATGGCAAGTTCAATATATTTCACTAACTGAACATTTAAATGGTATGTTTTTGTTCATTTATATTCTTATACTAATGCACCTTAAATTATTTATTGGGTTGATTCTATTTTTCTTTAAAGATATGTATGAATGATTTACCTATTCTCGATATATATTTGCTCCAGACATAGATATTGGGAATCTTTCACCACCTGTGGCTTGTCTTATACACTTAATACTTTAATTCTGTATTTAGGTAAATAGAAATCCTGAAATTATGGAGAAGCTCTATACAGTCAACAAAAACAAGACCAGGAGCTGTGGCTCAGATCAAAAACTCTTTATTGCCAAATTCAGACTGAAATTTAAGAAAGTGGGGAAAACCACTAGACCATTCGGGTATGACCTAAATCAAATCCCTTATGATTATACAGTGCAAGTGAGAAATAGATTTAAGGGACTAGGTCTGATAGATAGAGTGCCTGATGAACTATGGACTGAGGTTCATGACATTGTATAAGAGACAAGGATCAAGACCATCCCCATGGAAAAGAAATGCAAAAAAGCAAAATGGCTGTTTTGGGAAGCCTTACAAATAGCTGTGAAAAGAAGAGAAGTAAAAAGCAACAGAGAAAAGGAAAGATATAAGCATCTGAATGCAGAGTTCCAAAGAACAGCAAGAAGAGATAAGAAAGCCTTCCTCAGCGATCAATGCAAAGAAATAAAGGAAAAGAACAGAATGGGAAACACTAGAGGTCTCTTCAAGAAAATTAGAGATACCAAGAGAACATTTCACGCAAGGATGAGCTCGATAAAGGACAGAAATGGTATGGACCTAACAGAAGCAGAAGATATTAAGAAGAAGTGGCAAGAATACACAGAAGAACCTTACAAAAAATATCTTCATGACCTGGATAATCACGATGGTGTGATCACTCACCTAGAGCCAGACATCCTGGAATGTGAAGGCAAGTGGGCCTTAGAAAGAATCACTACGAACAAAGCTAGTGGAGGTGATGTAATTCCAGTGGAGCTATTTCAAATATTAAAAGATGATGCTGTGAAAGTGCTGCACTCAATATGTCAGCAAATTTGGAAAACTCAGCAGTGGCCGCAGGACTGGAAAAGGTCAGTTTTCATTCCAATCCCAAAGAAAGGCAATGCGAAAGAATGCTCAAACTACTGCACAATTGCACTCATCTCACACACTAGTAAAGTAATGCTCAAAATTCTCCAAGCCAGGCTTCAGCAATTCGTGAACTGTGAACTTCCATATGTACAAGCTGGTTTTAGAAAAGGCAGAGAAACCAGAGACCAAATTGCCATAGTCCGCTGGATTATCAAAAAAGCAAGAGAGTTCCAGAAAAAACATCTATTTCTGCTTTATTGACTATGCCAAAGCCTTTGACTGTGTGGATCACAATAAAGTCTGGAAAATTCTGAAAGAGATGGGAATACCAGACCACCTGACCTGCCTCTTGAGAAATGTGTATGCAGGTCAGGAAGCAACAGTTAGAACTGGACATGGAACAACAGACTGATTCCAAATAGGAAAAGGAGTACACCAAGGCTGTATATCGTCACGCTGCTTATTTAACTGCTATGCAGAATACATCATGAGAAATGCTGGGCTGGAAGAAGCACAAACTGGAATCAAGATTGTCAGGAGAAATATCAATAACCTCAGATATGCAGATGACAGCACCCTTATGGCAGAAAGTGAAGAGGAACTAAAAAGCCTCTTGATGAAAGTGAAAGAAAATAGTGAAAAAGTTAGCTTAAAATTCAACATTCAGAAAACGATGATCATGGCATCTGGTCCCACCACTTCATGGGAAATAGATGGGGAAACAGTGGAAACAGTGTCAGACTTTATTTTTCGGGGCTCCAAAATCACTGCAGATGGCGACTGCAGCCCTGAAATTTTTTAAAAGACACTTACTCCTTGGAAGAAAAGTTATGACCAACCTAGATAGCATATTGAAAAGCAGAGACATTACTTTGCCAACAAAGTTCCATCTAGTCAAGGCTATGGGAGAAGGCAATGGCACCCCATTCCAGTACTGTTGCCTGGAAAATCCCATGGAGGGATGAGTCTGGAAGGCTGCAGTCCATGGGGTCGCTAAGAGTCGGACAGGACTGAGCGACTTCACTTTCACTTTTCACTTTCATGTATTGGAGGAGATTAGAGAAGGAAATGGCAACCCACTCCATTGTTCTTGCCTGGAGAATCCCAGGGACGGCGGGGCCTGGTGGGCTGCCGTCTATGGGGTGGCACAGAGTCAGACAGGACTGAAGCGACTTAGCAGCAGCAGCAGCAGCAGCAGCAGCAGCAGCAGTCAAGGCTATGGTTTTTCCAGTGGTCATGTATGGATGTGAGAGGTGGACTATGAAGAAAGCTGAGCGCCGAAGAATTGATGCTTTTGAACTGTGGTGTTGGAAAAGACTCTTGAAAGTTCCTTGGACTGCAAGGAGGTCCAAGGGGTCCATTCTGAAGGAGATCAGCCCTGGGATTTCTTTGGAGGGAATGATGCTAAAGCTGAAACTTCAGTACTTTGGCCACCTCATGTTAAGCGTTGACTCATTGGAAAAGACTCATGCTGGGAGGGATTAGGGGCAGGAGGAGAAGGGGACGACAGAGGATGAGATGGCTGGATGGCATCACTGACTCGATGAACGTGAGTTTGAGTGAACTCCGGGAGTTGGTGATGGATAGGGAGGCCTGCCTTGCTGTGATTCATGGGGTCGCAAAATGTCGGACATGACTGAGCAACTGAACTGAACTGACTGAACGGAATTTATTTTTTAAGTAGTGACATTGGACAGCTTTATTTAGATATAATTTACATAAAATAAAATTCATTCATTTAAAAATTGGTTTGTTGAGTGTTGGTCATTAATAAAATCATAGAGAGAGAGGGAATGATACAGCCTTTAATAGCCATACAGTAGTTGAATGACTACAGTTGACATAATATACCACTGCTTCTGCATATGCTTTTGGTCATACAGATCATTTCTGAAAAATATATTATAGGGGACTAGAACAGATTAGAGAAGGAAATGGCAACCCACTCCAGTGTTCTTGCCTGGAGAATCCCAGGGACGAAGGAGCCTGGTAGGCTGCCGTCTATGGGGTCACAGAGAGTCAGACACGACTGAAGAGACTTAGCAGCTGCAGCAGAACATATTGTTAATATAGGGAGGTTGGAACCATTGAAGGTGATCATGAAGGCTGGCTACTAAAATGCCCCTACTGATAGTATGGGCTTCCCTAGTGGTCAGCCAGTAAAGGATCTTCCTATAATGCAGGAGACTCAGGTTCCATCCCTGGGTTGGGAAGATCCCCTGGAGAAGGGAATGGCTACCCACTCCAATATTCTTGCCTGGAGAATCCTATAGGCAGAGAAGTCTGCCAGGCTACAGTCCATAGGCTGGTAAAAAGTTGGATATGATTGTTGCTGTTATTTAGTCGCTAAGTGGTGTCCAACTCTTTGAGATGCCATGAACTGAAAAAGCATGCCAGGCTTCCCTGTCCTTCACTACCTCCCGGTGTTTGCTCAGACTCATTATCAGCATTCTTTATGGTCCAACTCTCATATCCATACATGACTACTGGAAAAACCATAGGTTTGACTATATGGACCTCTGTTGGCAAAGTGATATCTCTACTTTTTAATACACTATTTAGGTTTGTCATAGCTTTTCTTCCAAGGAGCAAGCATCTTTTAATTTCATGGTTGCAGTCACTGGTTGTAGTGATTTCAGAGCTCAAGGATATAAATCAGTCACTCTTTCCATTTTTTCTCCATCTATTTGCCATGAAGTGATGGGACCAGATGCCATGATCTTAGTTGAGCTCTGTGTTAAGGTTATATATTCTTTTGTATATTTCTTCTGTTTGATCATTTTTATTGTGAAATACCCCTGATCACTTTTAGCAATAATACTTGGCTTAACATCTATTTTTCATGATTAAAATACCTGGTGATGTTGGGTGGAGTGCATGTTCTTAGATGTGCTGGTGCAGCCTCACTCTTAGGCAGACCATGTCTCTATGTCTCAAGTGGGAAAATTTCTCAGTGAATTTTCACTTTTGTGTTTTTCATTTCCACCATTTTCTTTAATTATTTTTCACAGTTTCATCTCTCTGCTAGGATCCCCATTATTTTTTGTGCATTGCTAACTTTTAACACTTGAGCTTTGAATATATCATTCTTTTTATTTTGTTTTAAAATTACTGCCTAATACTTCCAACGTCTAACCTAGTTTAGTGATGTTGAATTTTATTTCTAGACATTGGATTCTTTTTCTTGATTTCTTTTACCATTTTCTTCTTTTTTTATTAAAAACTGGACATTGTATACAGAGTGGTGATAACCGAAGTTACAGGCATGCCTCTTTCTTCTAGGAAATTAATGTGGGTAACACTATTCATCTTCCACCAGGGCTTCCCTGGAAGCTCAGCTGGTAAAGAATTTACCTGCAATGCTGGAGACCTGTGTTGGGAAGATCCCCTGGAGAAGGACATGACAATGCACTGCAATATTCTTGCCTGGAGAATCCCCATGAACAGAAGTGTCTGGTGGGCTACAGTCCATGGGGTCACAAAGAGTCAGACATCACTGAGCTACTAAGCGCGGCACAATGTAATTCATCTACTCAGGAACTGATCTGGGTTTTGACTATCATTAACTCAAAGCAACACTACTGTCAGATTTCTTTAGCAGTGCCTTTTGCACGGAGTGGGGTCTAGTTGGTTTTCTCAGTGAGAAGGTGTTTTCCAGTATTCTAGCTCTGTCCTCAGCTTTATGCCTCCCCTGTATACCTACACTTGGAGTATCTCTTGTGCTCTTCTTCTGCTATACACTGCAATTCCCGGTTCCTTAGCACTTGCTAGCCTGATGACAGAGGGCAGTTACAAGGCCTCTGTTCTGCTGGTTCTGGCTCAGTTTTAGTCAGACCCTGTTTCTGTGTCTCAAGAGGGCAGATTTCTCAGTGACTTTGCCCATCCCCAACTGATAAGAGATCTGTACATGATTTGACTTCACAATGATTTTTGCCCTTCCTCTAAGACAGAGGTTTTATTTTTCTTTTCTTCCTTTCCAGTAGCTGCTCTGGGAATAACTATATTTGCTGTTTTGTTTTTTTTTTTCCTGTCATATTTTTAACTTGTGCATTTTTTTCTAGTGTTCATATCTTTTTCTTATTCTGTGACCAAATGAGTTTACACCTGTGTTCCCCCTGTCTTAAAAGTATTTGTAATCCTTGTATTTCAGTATATTTGGTGTTCTTCAAACTGAACTCTAATAGTTTCAAGGAAAGCCATTGTCTTGTAAATCACCCCAAATTTCCTAGCTGACAGAATATATATGATGTTCTTTTAGATTTCTAGGTCCTGGGGGAGAGCTAGAAGATCCATGTTTTTATATTTGAAATACATCTCCTGATAAAGTACATAGAAAATTTTTGATTTTTGCTAATTGCTTTACATTTTTTTATGTTTAATTTGGTTGTTTATCCTTTTCTTAATTTATTATGCCAATATTCTAATATGCCATTTCAATTTTATTGAATCATTTAGCTTTTCCGTTTAGTTGTTGCTAAGTTTTAACTGATTCCTTGTGACCCCATGGACTGCAGCATGCCAGGCTTCCCTGTCCATCACCAACTCCTGGAGATTGCTCCAACTTATGTCCATAGAGTCAGTGATAGCATCCGACCATCTCATCCTCTGCCGTCCCCTTCTCATCTTGCCTTCAATCTTTCCTAGCATCAGGTTCTTTCCAATGAGTCAGTTCTTTGCATCAGGTAGCCAAAGGATTGGAGTTTCAGTTCAGCATCAGTCCTTCCAATGAATTTTCCATACTGATTTCCTCT
This sequence comes from Bos grunniens, assembly GCF_055505025.1. NCBI lineage: Eukaryota > Metazoa > Chordata > Mammalia > Artiodactyla > Bovidae > Bos > Bos grunniens. Next base: position 19,540,954 of record NC_141184.1, on the reverse strand, counting down.
AGGATGGACTAGTTGGATCTCCTTACAGTCCAAGGGACTCTCAAGAGTCTTCTCCAACAGCAAAGTTCAGAAACATTAATTCTTCTGTCCTCAGCTTTATTTTTTAATAAATTTATTTATTTAAATTGGAGGCTAATTACAATATTGTATTGGTTTTGCCATACATCAATATGAATCCACCATGGGTGTACACGTGTTCCCCATCCTGAACCCCCCTCCCACCTCCCTCCCCATACCATCCCTCTGGGCCATCCCAGTGCATGAGCCCCAAGCATCCTGTATCCTGCATCAAACCTGGACTGGTGATTCATTTCATATGTGACATTATACATGTTTAAATGCCATTCTCCCAAATCATCCCACCCTCTCCCTCTCCCACAGAGTCCAAAAGACTGTTCTATATATCTGTGTCTCTTTTGCTGTCTCACATACGGGGTTATCATTACCATCTTTCTAAATTCCATATATATGTGTTAGTATACTGTATTGGTGTTTTTCTTTCTGGCTTACTTCACTCAGTATAATAGGCTCAGCTTTCTTTATAGTCAAAATCTCACATTCATACATGGCTTTGACTAGATGGACCTTTGTCAGAAAAATAATGTCTCTGTTTTTTTTAATATGCTATTAGATTGGTCATAGTTTTTCTTCCAGGGAGCAAACCTCCTTTAATTTCATGGCTGCAGTAACCATCTGCAATTATTTAGGAGCCATATAAAATAAAGTCTCTCATTGTTTCTATTGTTTCCCCATCTATTTGCCATAAAGTGATAGGACCAGTTGACATGAACTGAGTTTTCTGAATGTTGAGTTTTAAGCCGGCTTTTTCACTCTCATCAAGAGGCTGTTTAGTTCTTCTTCACTTTCTGCCATAAGAGTGGTGTCATTTGCATATCTGAGTTTATTGATATTTCTCCCAGCAATCTTAATTTCAGCTTATGCTTCATCCAACCCTGCATTTTGCATGACGCATTCTGCATATAAGTTAAATAAGCAGGGTGACAATATACAGCCTTGATATACTCCTTTCCAATTTGAAATTAGTCCTTTGGTCCATATATGATTCTAATTATTGCTTCTTGACCTGCATACAGATTTCTCACGAGGCAGGCCAGGTGGTCTTGTACTCGCATCTCTTGAAGAATTTTCCAGTTTGTTGTGATCCACACAGTCAAAGGCTTTGGCATAGTCAATAAAGCAGCGTTAGATGTTTTTCCGGAACTCTCATTTTTTCTGTGATCCAATGGATGTTGGCAATTTGAGCACTGGTTCCTCCGCCTTTTCTAAATCCAGCTTGAACATCTGGAAGTTCAAGGTTCATATACTGTTGAAGCCTGGCTTGGAGAATTCTGAGCATTATTTTGCTAACGTGTGAGATGAGTGAAATTGTGAAGTAATTTGAATATGCTTTGAATTGCCTTTCTTTGGGACTGGAATGAAAACTGACCTTTTCTAGCCCTGTGGCCACTACTGAGTTCTCCAAATTTGCTGGCATATTGAGTGCAGCATTTTCACAGCATCATCTTTTAGGATATGAGATAGCTCAACTGGACCTTAACTTTTATTTAAATTAACTTTTAATTGTAGTTTTAGGGATTACAACATGCTTCTTTATATCATTACAATCCAATTTGAATTTACGATAGAAATAATTTGTAAAACATAAGAACTTTGCAGTAATATATTGCAATTAACACATTCTCTCAATGCTATATATGTTACCTTATATTTCACCTATGCATGATAGCATCATAGAGTATTATAGTTTTTGCTTTACATTATTATCATTATATTTTACATAGTTGAACAGGAGTATACATGTATAATGGATTTTATATAACTAAAATTATATAATTATATAAATTAATTCACATATTTATGTGTATAATTCATGACATATGTATTATACACAGGGTTATTCATTTATTCCTATTTATCAAATTTACCATCTGGTATAATTTTCCATTCAGCTTCCAGCATTTTACCTATTACTGAAGCACAGCTGTGGTAACAATTAATTTTAAAATGCCATTATTTTAATTTGCCTTTCGAATAATATGTTTACAGAATATAGAAGAGTTTGCCGAAAGTAATTTTTGTTTCTACCTTTTAAGTACAAAGCTTTTGGTTACCATTGTTTCTGATCAGAAATAAATTATTAATCTGCTTTGGTTTGCTTATACACAATAGATAAGGTGCCATTTTTAGTTCAGTGATTCCACTTTAATGTTAACTTTTTTCCACTCTTCTGAACGCCATCACCTGCCTCCTCAAGTTTAACTAGATACAGTAGCACTCTTTTAAAAGTACATCTTTTCTCACGTTTCTATCTTAGCCCTTTTGTTGTGTTTTCAAATGTATGTCTTTAACAGTTGTGTTCTATGTTTAATGTTTTCTGAAATAAACTGCCCAATATAATCTCACCATCATTCATGGAATGCCCCATACTTAACTGTATTTTAATTTGGTTCTTATTCTTGTCTACTCAAGCATTAAATAATGATAGTAAACAAAAGTTAGGAAAGCTCTCTTAAAAACTCATATGAATGATAATCATACCTAAAACTCATATGAATGATAATCATACCAAAATTTGTTACAGGTAATGTAGGAAAGTGAAAAGAGAAAGTGTTAATCGTTCAATCATGTCTCACTCTTTTGTGACCCCATGGACTGTAGCCCGCCAGACAGTCTGTCCATGGAATTCTCTAGGCAAGAATACTGGAGTGAGTTGCCAGTTCCTACTGTAGGGGATCTTCTCTACCCAGAGATCAAACCCAGGTCTCTTGCATTGTAGGCAGTTTCTTTACCAACTGAGTCACCAGGGAAGCCAAGATATGTATGGAGCAAGCAATACAACTACATTCAATAGGATTTTTCAGAGAATGTGGAGACAAGCAAGTCCATATCTGCAAGGTGGGAGAGCAGACTCAAGATCCAGGAAAGCCAAGCTCATTGATATAGTCTGAAGGCAATCTGATAGAATTCTCTATTGCTGTAGTAGAAGGGCCATACTGTTTTATTCAGGACTTCAACTAGTTGGATGAGGCCCACTCACATTGTGGAGTATAACTGACTTAAAGTCCATTAACATAAATGTTAATTTCCATCAAAAAACAGCTTCTAAATTAACAAAATTAATGATTATAAAATTCTGATATGGAATCCCTTTCATCTAAGATTTACTATTACTACAGTTGGAAAATCAACATAAGGAGAATTGACAATTCTGTTGCAAGAAATGTTTATTTTGATTCTACAATGATAAAAATACCATTTTTAATAGATTGTCCATGATCTTTAGTTTACAATTTTGTAAACTTTTTGTTAGTTCTGGATGTAAGTATCATTTTAGAATTTTCAAAGGGCTCATAAAATTTTATTAGTCACATGAGTAGCACTTATCAACTTATCCTTTCAGTAGAAGTGACTTGCATAATTAAAAAGGTGTATATCATTTGCTAGCTACTTTATGAATGAAGAATTGCAAAACAGAAAATTTGAACTGTTGTAACTTGTTGATTGATTGAACATAAGTCAAACGTTTCTGAAACAAAATCTCAAAGACAAAATGCCAAATTTTATCCAACTGTTGTTCAAATATTTTTCAAGGAAAAGTAAAAGGTGGAATGTATCAATTTTTACTGGGCTAGAAAAAATTAAAAATGGAGTAAATAACTCACAAACATTTGTTGTAACAAATCATTTAAATATACCTGTAAAATCAAGGACTGAGAAATCCAATCATCCAAGTTTTTTTTTTTTTTAGTGTAATATTTAAAAATATGTGGAGACCTAAAGTCAAAGTATAATAAATACATTATTGAATGACTAATATTAAAAATTTAATCAGAACATGAAAATTTGAGACTATATTGATAGAAAGTGTTAAAATATTATTAGTATAGTTAAAGTTATTCAATTGACTTTTGATAACATATTGGTAGATTTCAGAAAAGCATTGAAAAATAAAATATCCAATTAGTATCAAGAGGGCATTTACTTGAAAATTATTGAAGTCAAGAATCTAAAATTTAAAAGACAACAGCAACCAAAAAAAAAAGAATCTAAAATTTAAAATATCCTTCTAAATCTTGTTTATGTTGCTTTAAACTGCTAAAATTATGTCTGGGCAATAAAATTTAGTCATTAATAACTAATAATCTATGGGATAATAAATGTCCCTATTTGACATAGGAATGGTTCAGTCTGAATATAGAATGCATTTTCAAATATAATGGTATGTTTTATATACATATTGAAATAATATAAGTTGAAAACATATAGTATATTATGTATAATGTTAAGATGAATAGTGTATTGTGAATTAACTAAATGAATACATATCACACATGCTAAGCATATGTCATTTTAGGATTATTAATAATATTCTACTCCTTGTTTTAATTTATGTAATTGTTTCATTTTAAACAATGGAATTTGGACATTTAGAAACAAGATAAAGAGTTGGTATTTTTTCTCTCATTCTCAATTTTACACACGCCATTAAACATACACTGTTTTATCTTAATTTTTCTGCTGTTGAAATTTGTTGCTTCAAGTGTCTAAAGAGGGTAAACACTTCATCTTGAATTATTTTTCCATGATCCTGCTCAGTCTATGGGGCCAAGAAATACCTTCAAGGAAAATGATTGTGCATCTCATCATTTATGCCATTATTAGAATATAGAAAATTGGCTGCAATTTTATGCAGTCATGATTCTAACATCTTTAAAGGTTAACTGAATGAAACCTACAGAAGATGGTAAATTATCCAGTTCAAGTCATAGGGAATGGTGGTGAGGGAAACCCTATTACCTCAGTTCTTAGGGTGCAAAGGGAGAGTGCAGTTAATGGAACCTAAAGGAAAAGATAGCTGAGAGAGTTGACACCCAAAGAAGAGCTGAGGAAATTCCACCACTACCAAACCTTTACTCTGCAAAGAGAGAGCAAGAAAAACATGCACCCAAACTGTCTCTCCTCCCAAGACTACTGAAAGCAAGATGATAGTGGTGACTTAGATAATGCAACTGTTAGGGCCAGCATCCTGGATTGACATCAGGGCCAAGGGAAGAAATGTGGGGTAAATGGAAAATACCAGAATATATTCCCTGGAAACTCATTTAAAATGAAAGATTTCACAAAAAATTTTCTGATACAATTTTATTATCTTGCTGCAAATGTGTAACTTAACTCCTTTAATAGGACAAGCAGAACTTTCCATCACCAAACTGATCAAATAATTACATTACATTAATCTCACTTAATTTTTTTCTGATTATATATATATATATATGGCCTATATCCAAGATCCCCTTTGACCAGCAAGCAAAGTTTTAAAAGTGATTTTTGTAAGTAAACTCAGTCCAGAAAAAATTTGACTTTCTGTAAATCCAAAGGATGTAAATTTATACAATTTATTTTTAAAATATTTTCAAATAATCTGTATATTTAATCTGGGTGCCATGAGTTTGTGCTAAGTCATTTCAGTAGTGTCCATCTTTGTGATGCCTTGGACTGTAGACCATCAGGTATTTCTGACCATGGTATTCTCCAGGAAAGAAAACTGGAGAGGTTTGCCATGCCTTCCTCCAGGGGATCTTCCTGGCCCAGGAATCAAACCTGCATCTCTTATGTCTTCTGCACTGGCACAAGGATTCTTCACCACTAGCGCCACCTGGGTACTACAGGAAATAATATATATATACATACATACACATACTCCCACAATGGCATAATATGTCTTTACTTTTGAGGGAGAGATAACAGAGATAAAATTTTAACCATAAATTAGAATATAGCTTCAAAGTCTGCAATTTCCCCTTTGAAACTTAAGGTATGCTAGTTTTTGAGACAAAATTGTAATCGAAAGAATGAGAACATTTGAAAGGAAGCCTGAGGCAATATAGCAAATAAAGGTCTCATTTACATATATAGAGTTGTATTAGGGGGTGGATATCACACAATGAATTGCTACAAACAGGATTCAAAGGTTGTATGACAAAATGACTAATCAAACAAAGTTTTCTAAAGCTGAAGCAGTGAAAGAGATTGCACTGAGCCTAGTTATAGAAAAAATATATATTTGCAGGATGTATGCCTCTCATTTTTCTTTACTGATCTTCAGACTTCCAGAAATCTTTCACCTTTTTTTTCTTCCTTGTTCTCTCTCTTTCATGTTCCCCTTAAATCTGTGTACTGAAATCTAACACTTGTTGTTGTTTAGTCACTATGTCGAAATCTTTGTGAACCCATGGACTGTAGCCTGCCAGGCTTTTATATCCATGGGATTTCCCAGGAAAGAATTCTGGAGTGGGTTGTAATTTCCTTCTCAGAGAATCTTCCCAACCCAGGGATCAAACCTGAGTCTCCTGCTTGCAAGGCAGATTCTTTTACCACTGAACAGCACAGTTCAGTTCAGTTCATTTCAGTCACTCATTCGTGTCCGACTCTTTGCGACCCCATGGACTGCAGCACGCCAGGCCTCCCTGTCCATCACCAACCCCCAGAGTTTACTCAAACTCATGTCCATTGAGTCGGTGATGCCACTTTGGACTGTAGACCATCAGGTATTTCTGACCATAGTATTCTCCAGGCAAGAATACTGGAGAGGTTTGCCATGCCCTCCTCCAGGGGATCTTCCTGGCTGAGGAATCAAACCTGCATCTCTTACATCTTCTGCATTGGCAGAAGGATTCTTCGCCACTAGCGCCACCTGGGTACTATAGGAAATGATATATATACATACATACATATACTCCCACAACCGCATAATATGTCTTTACTTTTGAGGGATAGATAACAAAGAGATAAAAATTTAACCATAAATTAGAATATAGCTTCAAAGTCTGCAATTTCCCCTTTGCAGACTTTGAGACAGCCCCATAATATGATGGTATTAGGAACTAGGGCTTTAGGGAGGTGACTAGAATTAGATGAGGTCTGAGGCCTGAGTCCTCATGAATAGGGTCAGTGGCTTTATGGGATCCACTAGTGAGTTACTACTCTCTGCTATCCACTCTGAATGGACATAAGAACTCAGCAGCCTGCCACTTGGAAGAACATCCTCATCAGAACTTGACCATACTGGCACCTTGATCTCAGACTTCCAGCCTCCAGAACTATGAAAAATAATGTTTTGTTGTTTATATGCCACTAAGTTTATGGCATTTTGCTATAGCAGTCTGAATGGACTAAGACAGTATATAGGATCTATCTAGAACTTAAACCAATGTATAGAAAAGATAAGAAATTTATAAACATGTAATTATATTCTAGGTATCTATTTCTTTTTTTTTTTTTTTTCCCCTAGGTATCTATTTCTTAATCATCTTTTACCGTTGATGTTCAGTGACTCAGTTGTGTCCAACTCTTTGAGACCCCATGGACTGCAGCACATCAGGCCTCTTTGTCCTTCACCACCTCCCAAAGTTTTCCCAAGTTCATGTCCATTGCATCAGTGATGCCACCCAGACACCTCATCATCTGATGCCCTCTTCTCCTTCTGCCCTCAATCTTTCCCAGCATCAAGGAATGAGATGGCTGTTCACATCAGATGACCAAAATACTGGAGCTTCAACTTCAGCATCAGTCCTTCCAAGGAGTATTCAGGGTTGATTTTCTTTAAGACTTATGACTTGAACTCCTTGCTGTCCAGGAGACTCTTAGAAGTCTTCTCCAGCACCACAGTTTGAAGGCATCAATTCTTTGGCACTCTGCCTTCTTTATAGTCCAACTCGCCCAACTGTATGTGACCACTGGGAAGACCACAGCCTTGACTATAAGGACCTTTGTTGGTAGAGCTATGTCTCTGCTTTCAATACACTGTCTACATTTGTCATAGCTTTTCATAATTTCATAGTATTTCATAGTCAGCTTTTACCAGATTCTTTTTGTCTATCCAGAATTGACCAAATAATTAAAAACAAAATTTCAATCCACAAAAGTGACAATGTCATTAGACAGTGTGCCCTAGAAATCACTTTAAATCAATCATTCTGTGCTGTGCTGTGCTTAGTCACTCAGTTGTGTCTGACTCTTTGTGACTCCATGGACTGTATCCTGCCAGACTCCTTTGTGCATGGAGATTCTCCAGGCAAGAATACTGGAGCGGGTTGCCATGCCCTCCTCCAGGGGACCTTCCCAACTCAGGGATTGAACCCAGGCCTCCTGTATTGCAGGCAAATTTTCTACCATATGAACCACCTGGGAAGCCCAAACCAATCATAGATACACTGTTGTTACTAATTGGATGAACGAAGTATTTTTTAAGAAAAAGTTCAATCTATAAGAATAGGCATCTTTGACCCAAAACAAAAGAAAATTGTAAGCTGTTTTAAATTTAAATAAGGTTTTGAAAACTTGAGGAAAAAATTAAATAGGTGATAGGAAATAAAATCAAATAAAAATATCATAAAGCAAAAACAATAAAAATGGGCACCTAACTTCCATCCAGAACACAGAGTGGGGAAAGTGTTCTTAAAGAGCGAAGTCAACAGAATTTAAAACAAGCATCCAACCAAATCACAAATCCAATGTGAAGATGGAATAAAGACATTTGCCCATGTGCAAACAGTAAAAAAATATATATCACTAAGACCTTGCTTTGGGCAGGTTAATTGAAATAGTGTATTAGTCCGTCTGCTGCTGCTAAGTCGCTTCAGTCGTGTCCGACTCTGTGTGACCCCATAGACGGCAGCCCACCAGGCCCCACTGTCCCTGGGATTCTCCAGGCAAGAACTCTGGAGTGGGTTGCCATTTCCTCCTCCAATGCATGAAAGTGAAAAGTGAAAGTGAAGTTGCCCAGTCATGTCCAACTCCTAGTGACCCCATGGACTGCAGCCTACCAGGCTCCTCCATCCATGGGATTTTCCAGGCAAGAGTACTGGAGTGGGTTGCCATTGCCTTCTCCGATTAGTCTGTCTAGGCTTCCATAAAAATATACTGTAAACAGGGTGGTTTATAAATGGTGCCACATTTATAAACATTTCCCACAATTCTGGAAGGTAGGAAGTCCAAAATCAAGACACCAACAGATTTGGTGTCTGATGAGGAACCACTTATTCACTGACAGACCTCTTCTCACTGTAACCTCTCATGGCAGGAGGAGCCCTGGCTCTCTCTCACATTTCTTTTACAAGGACACTAATCCCATTCAGAAGAGCTTCACCTTCAAGATTTCATCACATTTTATTACAGTTACCTCCCAAAGGCTCCACCTCAGAATACTAAAACAATGAAGGTTAGGATTTCAACAGATGAATTTGGGTTGAGGAGGCATGTGGACAAAAACATTCAGTCCATTGCAGATGGACTGAAGCACAATCAGTGAAGCAAGGAGGAGGAACACATGAAGCTCAGGAAGAAATGATTCAAACTGACCTGAGAATTTTGTTCGGGGGAGTATAAATCACAAATCTCTCCAGGGAAGTTCCTGAGTGGTCTGAAATGTCAAATCAGAAAGCTGAGGTTTACCAGTTCAAATGCAGAGAAATTCAAAAAGAGCACATCAGACAAGCTCAGTACAGAGGTCAGGATGCTAAGCTTTGTGCTGCCACAAACTAGTTGAGTGAGTTTTTTAACGTAAATTTACCCTTAAGTATCACAGTCAGAAGGACTGGACTATAAACAACCAGAAAACCCCTCAGAAGCTGAAGAGAGGATTAAGCCAGGTCCTCCCAGGGACAGCATGCAGACGCACAGGACAGGCAGAGGACCAGCAACACCTGGAAGACATTTTCAAATGTGCACAGTGTAGTCTGGGGTTAAGGAGTGAAGTTTATATTCTAATAAGTGAAAATTAGTGCTGAGAAATTAAATTGTTGGTCACTGATTAAGGAAAGGAAATAACTCCCTGAATAAGCAACTATTCTCAATGACCTGAAAAAATTCATAATGTAAGAGCTAGATACTATCTAAAATTATATTTCATTATAGACTGTGTGAAAAATATATTTGCAAGTTTATACCTTATTGTAGTGTTTTAAAAATATAAGGCAGTTATAAGTGAGGGTGGCTCAGTGGTAAAGAATCAGTCTACCAATTGCAGGAGACACAGGAGACTTGGGTTTGATCCCCTGGAAGAAAAAATGGCAACCCCCTTCAGTATTCCTACCTGGAAAATTCCCTGGACAGAGCCTAGTGGGCTACAGTCCATGGGGTTGCAGAGAGTCAGACATGACTTAGAGACTGAACACACACATAGGTGCAATAGCTAAATTTATTTCCACATTTAAATTTGTCAGTGGACAGGAACAAATGCAGCTATTTGTCTTTCTTTACACTGTAGCACTTCGGGAGGGTCCTTTGTGGATGCTATATTATGATATATAACTTCTCCCAGAAACATGTATCTTACTATGTACAGGGTTTCTGACTGTCATTTTGGCACAGATTAATTTTTAACATCATATAAGAAAGTGCAGAGTTGAAACCTCTTCTTTTTCCATGCCTTTTTGTGTTTTCTAACAACAGAGCTGTCAAGTATGATTGGTAATATTCACAAAAACATGATTTTTTCATGTTTTCTAAACTCAGCTGAACCTGCATTGTTGCTCAACAACACTTTATTAATTCTTATTGTATCTTCCAGAGCAGTGTTATCCTCAGCTTGAATTAAGTCGTTCCCCTCCATTCTGTTATGATTTGGAAAGACTGAAAACACATTTTTTAACCCTAACCTTTCTGCTTATCTCTTCTCTAACATTTCCTTCCCTCCTCCATAGAGACAGACTGAGAAACAGAGAGAAAGAATCTCTTCCTTTTCAGTAAATACATGTATTAATCTGAGTCAATCCAAAGCCATCTCTTTGGATGTATACTCTGTTGTTGTTCAGTCACTAAGTCATGTCCAATTCTTTGCAACCCAGTGGACTGCTGCATGCCAGGCTTCCTTATCCTTCACTATCTGCAGAGCCCTCAGTCTTCCCTAGCATGAGTCTTTTCCAATGAGTTTTCTCTTCCCCTCAGGTGACTAAAGTATTGGAGCTTCAGCTTCAGCATGCATGCTTATATTGGGTATTTACTGTGCTTCAGATATTAATCTATGCAAAATAATGAAACAAGTGTAGAGAAAAGAGAGAACAATCCCTGCTTTAATAGTTTAACATTTTAGCTATACACTTTCCAAGATGATAGCCACTGGCCATGGGTGGCTATGTAAATTATAACTAAAAATAAGTTAGATAAAATTATGATACATATTCTCAGTCATTCTATCTATATTTCTTAAATACATATGTGGAAAATTAAACTATACATCACATAGTATACTACCATGGGGAAAAATAAAACATGGGAAAGTTATAGAAAGCATGGGAGTGAGGTATAGTCTCTTTTAAAATGGTGCACATGTGTGCTTAGTCACTTCAGTCATATCCAACTCTTTGCGACTCCATGGCTCCTCTGTCCAAGGGATTTTCTCAGCAAGAATACTGGAGTTGGTTGTCATGTCCTACTTCAGGGGATCTTCTCAACCCAGGGATTGAACTCTGTCTCCTGTATCTTCTGCACTGCAGGTGGATTCTTTACCACCTGACCCATCGTGGCAGTCTTTATAAAGGTATTCAGGGGGAATTCTGTTTAAATTTGGGTATAGATAAAGATGGGAGCAAGCTATGTAGATATGATGAAAGAGGGTATTTTAAGAAGAGAGATTGCTGACTATAAAGGTTCTAAGGTATGAGCATGCTTAATTTATACCAAAAAGAGCAATGGGACTTGTCTGTCTGAATAAGAATAATAATAGGAGAAATAAGGAAGAGGCTTGATAGCCGTGACAACAGTGAGAAGTGTTCAGATATAAAATATATTCTGAACAAGGAGCCAACAACATATGCTGATGGAATTATTGCGAGGTGCGTTCAATGACTTCAAGATCAAGGGTAGTGTACCTGTAAATTTAAAGGAGAGAGACTGAAAGATAAGCAGGCTCTTACTGGGCATATTCCGATCAGAATATGGGTTTCAGATCAGATCAGTCGCTCAGTCGTGTCCGACTCTTTGCGACCCCATGAATCGCAGCACATCAGGCCTCCCTGTCCATCACCAACTCCCAGAGTTCACTCAAACTCACGTCCATCGAGTCAGTGATGCCATCCAGCCATCTCATCCTCTGTCGTCCCCTTCTCGTCTTGCCCCAATCCCTCCCAGCATCAGAGTCTTTTCCAATGAGTCAACTCTTCGCATGAGGTGGCCAAAGTACTGGAGTTTCAGCTTTAGCATCATTCCTTCCAAAGAAATCCCAGGACTGATCTCCTTCAGAGTGGACTGGTTGGATCTCCTTGCAGTCCAAGAGACTCTCAAGAGGATGAGAGGAGTTACCCTGCGTCCGAGGTCAGGGGCTGCGGCGGGAGGAGATACCCCATGCCCCTAAGCCTGAGGCCAGGGGTGGTGGCCTGGAGGAGCTACCCCACACCCCCACACCGAGGCCAGGGGCGGCGACTGGGAGGACCAACCCCACGTCCAAGGAGCCCTGGCTTCGCGGGTGCAGGAGGGCCTAGAGAAGCTATCTCACGTTGAAGGTCAGGAAGGGTGGCGGTGAGAAGATACCCCTCGTCCAAGGTAAGGAGCAATGGCTTCGCTTTGCTGGAGCAGCCATGAAGAGATACCTCACGCCCAAGAATATGGGTTTGGGTCCTGTTAATTGTGAAAGACCTATTTGAGATCCAACCAAAGAAGCGGCTGCTGCTGCTGCTGCTGCTGCTGCTGCTAAGCCACTTCAGTCCTGTCCAACTCTGTGCAACCCCATAGAAGGCAGCCCACCAGGCTCCTCCATCCATGGGATTTTCCAGGCGAGAGTACTGGAGTGGGTTGCCATTGCCTTCTCCAATCAAAGAAGCTAAATAGTGTTAAAAAATACATTTTTAAGAAAAATATTTTTTAAAGATATATTGTTAGAGTATAGGATTGAGATAAAAATATAGGACTTGCTAGCCAATTAAAAGCACCTCAAGGTATTTAATGGAAAATATCATGCAGAGATCAGTAAAATGGAGAATTCTAAGAACTGAGTCCTGTATCTCCCCAGATTTCTTTTTTCCAGGATATCAACAAAGAATTCTAGTACTTTTGGACAAAATCAAGAGTGTTTGTTTTCTTAAAGTCAGATGAAGAAAGAATTTTTAAGAGACTGATAAGCCCTAATACCTGGAAAGACTGAAGGCAAAAGAAGGGGTGGCAGAGGATGAGATGGTTAGATAGCATCACCGAATCAGTGGATATGAATTTGAGCAAACTTTGGGAGATAGTGAAGGACAAGGAAGCCTGGGGGTGCTGCAGTCCATGGGGTCACAAAGCTGGACATGACCCAGCAAATGAAGAACAACCAACCTTTACCAAATGTTGCTACAAGATCAAGTAAAATCAATGTAGGAAACAGATCATTGGAAGTAACATGCATGTGTACTGAGTTGTGTCTGACTCTCTGTGAACCTATGGACTATAGCTTGCCAAGCTCCTCTGTCCATGGGATTCTCCAGGAAAGAATACTGAAGTGGGTTGCAATTTCCTCCTCCAGGAGATATTTCCAACACAGGGATCAAACCTGGGTCTCCCGCATTGCAGGTGGAATCTTTAGCATCTGAGCCACAGGGAAGCCCATGGTTCACCATAAGTAGCTCCAATTTCTAGGTAAAACCATTTGTCAGTTGCAATAGCTTCTACATTTTCAAAACTATCACATAAGTTGCCTTATTTTTATAGTTTCATTTCTCTGCTATCAATACATATCAACTCCAAAAGTTCAGTTATACATGTTCATATAAGCCTTTGCATCGTGTCATCGCATTCAGGAGAGACTTAGGTCCAAGTCATCATTTTACCCTAGTTGTATTAATTTTCAAAATGAAGTTTTCTATCTCGTCATTCTTATTAGGAAAAATCTATTATTTATGCCATGTACCAAATGTGCAATTCCATTTAACTTCGACTGCATTTTTCCATTGAATATATTCAATAGTTTATTTTTAATAACCTCCAATTAATTATACACGTCAACTCTACGCCTGTCATCTCTCTGTACAAACCATTTCTTGAAATAATTACTTTTGAACTCTGGCTATATTTCCTTACTACCTTTCTCTCCTCAACCCAGAAAAATCTGTTTTGTTTCTATAACCTCTCTGAAATAACACTTCTAAAATCTGCATTGATTTTTCCACCTGAAAAACTAGTAGTTAGTATCCTTTTACTTGCTCTCTCAGCATTTATTGTGCTTATTGACACTATTTTGAAACGATTCTGTGATGTCACACTCTAGATGTCACACTTTCTATGAACATTCCTTTATTCTTTCTTAATCTCTTCTCAGCCTTATCCACAGTATTGATCAGTAAATTAGGGGTTCATTTTAACTTTTTTGTTGATCCCTAGCAAAGTCCCATTACTGCTCCCACATCAATAATTACTTGTGTAAAGATCACACACAAAGTTCTATATCCTGTTTAACCTCATTCTCTAAAATAGCAATTCTGCATCTTTATTTGAACATCTATTTCAAAGGACTGCCACAGGTACTAAAAATGAGTTTATAGTCTCCATCCTTGGAAGGATTTTATTTCCCAGCCTTGCCTAAATTCTCTATCACTGGGGATAAAACCAACTAAATATCACAATTCAGCAACAGAGAGTAACCGTGGATAACTCTGCCACTTTAATTTCTAATTCTCCACAATTCACTTTCCATTCTACATCTTAAATGTTTCTTAAATTAGTATGAAGGTGTCTGTTTCCAAAGCACTTATTTGGAGCAATCCTTAGCTCTCATCTGGTCCACTGTAGCAACATTTTCATTTTCTTCCTTCCAAATCTTTTGTCCCTCCAATTTTTCTTCACTCAATAATGAATGTTTAATTTTTAAAATGAAGTTCTGATAACAATAAAACATGTCACCTCACCCCATTATGGTATAATTAAATCTTGCATGAAAATTTTTTGACAATTCAATGAACAGACTCTATTATTTAAAATGCAACTTTTAGCAGATGTGAAACCTAGGAGTAAATGGCAATAACAATTCGTAGCATTTATTTTTAGATTAAATAAAAAAGTCTAAATATATTTTCATTGTTTAGGCTTATATTTGGAGAGTTGCCTAATAGTTCTCTACATGGTTGTAATCTTGGTACATTACATAGGTCATACTTCAATTAGGCTTAATAACTTTAAGCAATGCTACTCTTCAGAATCAAAGACTTACAGTACATCCTTAAGACATCAATTTACAAAATGCTAGTAATGATGCTTCTTTCATTTTGCTTAGACTTATTGATTTACATTTTGTATGGACTTAAAGATTAACTATTTCTCAAGTTCTGGATAGAGATACGCATGGTGTTCAATAACTTTTGAAGTTCATTTTAGCAAGTCTATATCGGCTCATAAATTATGTAATATTTTTGATATTTATAACTGAAAAAGTAATCCCTTCTTTCAACTGAACACACCCACTTAACAATCCCCTGCTATGAAAAGATATCTTGAAAATTATAACTGTAATTTTCTGAGATGAATATTCATTGTTTTTATTAACATTTTCACTTTAAATCTAATATTCTTTCTTTTTAATTGCAAAAATTATACGGGAAATGTCCAGAAAGGAAAGATATACTCATTTGATTGCAAAGTTCCAGAGTTCCAAAGAATAGCAAGGGGAGATAAGAAAGCCTTCCTCAGTGACCAGTGCAAAGAAATAGAGGAAAACAATAGAATGGGAAATACTAGAGATATCTTTAAGAAAATAAGAGATACCAAGGGAGCATTTCATGCAAAGATGAGCAAAATAAAGGACAGTAATGGTATGGACCTAACAGAAGCAGAATATATTAAGAAGAGGTGCCAGGAATACACAGAAGAACTATACAAGAAAAAAAAAGATCTTCACAACTCACATAATCATGATGGCGTGAACACTCACCTAGAGCCAGATATCCTGGAATGTGAAGTCAAGTGGGCTTTAGGAAACATCAGTATGAACAAAGCTGGTGGAGGTGATGAAGTTCCTGTTGAGCTACTTCAAATTCTAAAAGATGATGCTGTGAAAGTGCTGCACTCAATATGCCAGCAAATTTGGAAAACTCAGCAGTGGCCACAGGACTGGAAAAGGTCATTTTCATTCCAATCCCAAAGAAAGGCAATGCCAAATAATGTTCAAACTGCTGCACAATTGCACTCATCTCACCTGCTAGCAAGTTCAGGTCAGTTCAGTTTAGTCACTCAGTCGTATCTGACTTTTTGCGACCCCATGAATCGCAGTGTGCCAGGCCTCCCTGTCTATCACCAACTCCTGGAGTCTACTCAAACTCATGTCCATAGAGTCAGTGATGCCATCCAGCCATCTTGTCATCTGTCATCCCCCTCTCCTCCTGCCCCCAATCCCTCCCAGAATCAGTCTTTTCCAATGAGTCAACTCTTCGCATGAGGTAGCCAAAGTCCTGGAGTTTCAGCTTTAGCATCATTCCTTCCAAAGAACATCCAGGACTGATCTCCTTTGGAATGGACTGATTGGATCTCCTTGCAATCCAAGGGACTCTCAAGAGTCTTCTCCAACACTACAGTTCAAAAGCATCAATTCTTTGGTGCTCAGCTTTCTTCACAGTCCAACTCTCACATCCATACATGACTACTGGAAAAACCATAGCCTCTGACTAGACAGGCCTTTGTTGGCACTGGCAAAGTAATGCTCAAAATTCTCCAAGACAAGCTTCAACAGTACGTGAACCATGAACTTCCAGATGTTCAAGCTGGTTTTAGAAGAGTCAGAGGAAGCAGAGATCAAATTGCCAACATCCGTTGGAGCATTGAAAACACAAGAGAGTTCCAGAAAAACATGCACTTCTGCTCTTTTGACTCTGCCAGAGCATTTGACTGTATGGATCACAATAAACTGTGGAAAATTCTTCAAGAGATGGGAATACCAGAACACCTGAACTGCCTGCTGATAAATGGCTATGCAGGTCAAAAAGCAACAGTTAGAACTGAACATAAAAATGTAGACTGGTTCCAAATCGGGAAAGGAAGTATATTGACAAGGCTGTATATTGTCACCCTTCTTAATTAATTTATATGCAGAGTATATAATGAGAAATGCTGACCAGATAAACCATAAGCTGGAATCAAGATTGCTAGGGGAAATATCAATAACCTCAGTTATGCAGATGACATCACCCTTTGGGCAGAAAGTAAAGAACTAAACAGCCTCTTGATGAAAGTGAAAGAGGACAGTGGAAAAGCTGGCTTAAAGCTCAACATTCAGAAAACTAAGATCAGGGCATCTGGTCCCATCATTTCACGGCGAAACAG
Source organism: Bos grunniens (assembly GCF_055505025.1). Classification (NCBI taxonomy): domain Eukaryota; kingdom Metazoa; phylum Chordata; class Mammalia; order Artiodactyla; family Bovidae; genus Bos; species Bos grunniens. The sequence continues at coordinate 19,523,656 of NC_141184.1, read as the reverse complement.
CGGAAACAGTGACAGACTTTATTTTTTTGCACTCCAAAATCACTGCAGATGGTGACTGCAACCATGAAATTATAAGATGCTTGTTCCTTGGAAGAAAAGTAACAGCCTAGTCAGCATATTCAAAAACAGAGACATTACTTTGCCAACAAAGGTCCGTCTAGTCAAAGCTATGGTTTTTCTAGTAGTTATGTATGTATGTGAGAGTTCGACTATAAAGAAAGCTGAGCACCAAAGAATTGATGCTTTTGAATGGTGGTGTTGGAGAGGACTCTTGAGAGTCCCTTGGACTGCAAAGAGATCCAACCAGTCCATCCTAAAGAAATCAGTGCTGACTATTCATTAGAAGGACTGATGCTCGAACTGAAACTCAAATACTTTGGCTACCTGATGCAGAGAACTGACTCATTTGAAAAGACCCTAATGCTGGAAAGATTGAAGGCAGGAGGAGAAGGGGATGACAGAGGATGAGATGGTTCAATGGCATTACTGACTCAGTGGACATGATTCTGAGTAAACTCTGGGAGTTTGTGATGGGCAGGGTGTCCTGGCGTACTGCAGTCCATGGGGGTCACAAAGACTTGGACATGACTGAGTGACTGAACTGAAGTGAATTGAACTGAATGTCTAGAAATTGGCAGGTTTGATTCAAAGAGAATAACAGAAAATGAAATACATAGCAGCCCATACATATAAGTCAACATATTAGCAGGTTTAAAAGGTACATAAGGGGAAGCAAGATGAAACATATACATGGAAGATTTGCTCATGTAACACCCAACCTCCCAGTAGGTAGTGAGACACAGACAATCCATTGATAAATAAAGATGTATTTCCAAGGGAGTAAAGGTAAATTTTCTGAGGCCAAAATAAAATAGAAAGTGTATAAACATGAACACGAAATTATAAGAGCATTGTGTGTGTGTGTTAGTTGCTCAGTCATGGCTGACTCTTTGTGACCCATGGACTGCAGCCCACCAGGCTTCTCTGTCCATGAGATTTTCCAGACAAGGATACTGGGGTGGGTTGCCATTTCCTTCTCCATATAGGAGCATTACTACTATGAATTGTGTCCCTTTAAACTCGTATTTTGAAGCAAAAGTTATGTTAATTAAAGATGGGACCTTTGAGAGATACCTAGATTAATCTGAGGTTATGAAATTGGGCCTTTTATGATAAAACCATGTCCTTAGAAGAATAGGTACCAGAGAACTTGTTTTCTACTCACTCCCAACTATGGGAAGACACAACAAGAAGGGAGCATCTGAAATCCAGAAAAAGAGGTCTCACCAGAAATTGACCATGCTGGAACTTGACTTTGGAGTTAAAACTGAGGAAATAAATGTCTGCTGTATAAGCACCTAATTTATGCTATTTTATTATGACAGCCCAAACTAATAATATAACTATCAAGTTACACATAAAAATCACACATAACTTTTATACCACCAGAGTAGGCTTAGAACCTGGATACTGCTAGAATATTTCATTATAAAATTTGTGTGTGTGTCTGCCCAATCACTCAGTTTTTTTCTACTCTTTGTGAACCCATGGACTAGAGCCCACAAAGCCCCTCCGTCCATGGAATTTTCCAGGCAAGAATACTGGAGTGGGTTGCTATTTCCTTCTCCAGGGGCTTTTCCTGACCCAGGGATTGAACCCATGTCCCCCGTGTTTCCTGAATTGACAGATGGATTCTTTACCACTAGCTCCACTTGGGAAGCCCTCTATGGATATTTTTCTTCTCTATAGAAAAATAATTTCAATGGGATAAACATGACCTTTCAAGAAAAGACTTTTAAATTGAAAACTGACTTATTAAACCTTAGTAATTGAACATCATTTACTCTCATGCTAACTTTTTGGTTGTGAGTTTCTTCAAGGGTTTACCACAAAAGTTAAATTTATGTGATGCCGTTTTACTTTTGGAAACATTAGTATTTATTTGAAGCAATGAGATTTATCCTCATGCTTTATTCCATTGATAGGAATTTTCATAGTAAATATGACCAACTAGGCAGTAAAACTACATTGGGAAATATTCAAAATGTTAAGCAGTTAGATAAAACCTCATATAACTGGCAAAGATTATGCCATTATCTTCCTTTACATTGTATAGGTGCAGAACCAGAGGTTCAGAATCATTTATAAATTGATCTATAGATCCAAGAGAAGTAGCCAGCTATTCCAACACTACATTATGTGTTTGTAGTATCTATTCTATGTATTATTTTATGCACTTTAAAATTTTTCTAAGTCACTGCTAACTTAAAATTAAATGTGTATATAAAACAGCTATACAGTATTTTGTAAATGAAAACAAAAACTAAGTTTATTCATTTTAACATAAAAATGTAGACGTTTATTTTTACAAACAAGCAAAAGTATTACTCTAGTCTTTTTGGTATTCTGTCATTTGAATTAGGCACTCTGCTGATTATCTAATTGACAAGTGACAACATATTTTAATATAATATTATTATAATACTTGCAAATTCAGTTGAAGCTATGTAAATATTATCCACACAGTTAGCTACCTACTGATTTGAATTGTATATAATACATAATGTGGCATTTAATAACACAATCAACATTAATGAAAAGTGTTACTGATAAAATTTAGGTGATTGGAATATAGAAGGGATGGTGTATATCTTGAATAAGTAAATAAAGCAATAAATAAAATACTTTCTCCTTTTAAAAAGTGTTTTGTGTTCAAAAACCAAAATTATATGTTAATGAAAGATTTTATTCACATTTTAGTAAATACACAAATGTAAGCATTTGTTGTTGACAGACAGTTAATACATGTCTGACTCTTTGTGACCCAATACAGTGCAGTGTGTCAGGCTTCCCTGTCCTTCACTAGCTCCCAGAGTTTGCTTAAACTCATGTCCATTGAGTAGGTGATGCCATCCCACCATCTCACTCTCTGTTAACCTAGTCTCTAACCGCCCTCAATCTTTCCTAGCATCAGGGTCTTTTCCAGTGAGTCAGCTCTTTGCATCAGGTGGTCAAATTGTGGGATACAATAATGAATGTAAACATATATTATTCACTTTAATTGGTTTCATTATGAATGTGTTTTATTGAAATGTTATATATTTTGAGGGTTTGAAATCAACATTTATAACTATTTACTCTTCCATAGGCAATGCATTACCAGTGTGGCTATTTAAAAATAAATGCCAGTGAAAGAAATATTTCGTGACGTAATTAAGGCAGAAAAACTGTAAGAAAATCTAGGTAATATAAGTTTACATTTGAATTTTAAAAATTTTAACTTATATCAGTATTTATTAGTATTTTTTACCCAGATATATTTTGAGACATTAATTTTGTTGATATCTTTATTCCCAAAATACTTCTTCCTGTATGTATCATCCCTGACATGTTATAAAACACAAAAATAACATCTATTCTCGAATTTAATTTTAATACTCTGACATCATTACATGAATTTGAGAGTTGGCAAAGAGTTCTAACAAGTAAATAAATATTGCCAAATGTTTTAATATGCATGGTCATAAAAATATACATTTTGAAATAAAATATATTATCTCTAAATGCAGAGCTTTAAAGAAGAAATATGACAAAGTGGTTAAATAGGCTTCACATATTTAAATCCTAGCTCTACTACTCATTTTCTTTTTAATATTAAAGAAATTGCTATTTCCATTTCTTATTTTACCTATTTATAAAGTATAGATCATCATAATACCTATTGTATCAGCAAAAGTTGACAAATGAAAATGGAAATTCATTAATAGTGGGAGTGTGATTTATTATATGAATTAAAACTTGCACAATTATGGAAAGAGACTGAAAAAATGAATTTCCAAATGAGACAGGAAGGAGGCAGGGCACACCTTTTAAAACAATGACATAGCATAAGAACAGGTCATGAACTGATTAGAACCAATGAAGTCCAAGATGGTGGATGAGTTGATCTCCCTTAGACCTTAGGCTTCAGTACATACGCATTGTAACATATCAGTATGCTAAATTACACACCCACAGGTGCCATGACCATAAAAGTCATAAAGCATATGATGGCTCAATTCCTGGTAATCCCCATGCGTTCCCCCAAATAGCTGGAACACAGCTCCCTCTCATTAGCCTAGTAAATCACCCACCCCTATAGCAACGGACAACCCCATACACTAGTGCCTCTCTTTCCTCCCTTGCCTCTTTTGCCTTCTGAGATGGCCCACACTCTGTCTGTGGAATATGTTTCCTCCACGAATAAACCTCCTTTCACTTTACTATGGTTTGCTCTTAAATTCTTTCTTACATGAAGCTAAGAACACTCTTGGCAGTCATCCTACAGACTCAAATATGACTGATGTGACCATCCTCTCACATCCCACTCTCATACAACACAAACACAGGTAAGAGAGATTCAGCTGCATCACCCTGTTGTCAATCTGAGAAGCCAACCAAATATTCAGCTATAGATGTATGCGTGAGTGCTAAATCACTCCAATCATGTCTAACTTCTGTGAGCCAATGAACTGTAGCTTACCAGGCTCCCCTGGCCATAGGATTTCCCAGGCAAGAATACTGGAATGGAGAGCAATGCCCTCCTCCTGGGGATCTTCCTGAGACAGGGATCAAACTCATGTCTCCTGCATCTCCTCCACTGCAGGCACATTATTTATTGTTGAGCCATTGGGCAAGGCCCTCAGCTATATAAATGGGCAAGGGCAAATACAGAGCTACTTGGAGTGTCAGTCTCTGTGAATCTACATCCAAAGCCCATTGGTAGAAGATACGGACAATGATTTTAGGGGACAGTAGGACAAGCTGAAATTTTCTGGGTACTTCAGCATCTAACCAAAGAACAATCATTGAGTGATGGCCAATGCCACACTTTTTCATCCCATACATTGTGAAAGTTCCTAGCTAACTCTAACCTAAGACTTGACAGAAGACTTGATTCTGGAAAATTTAACTCCTGTTTCAACATGGTTGACAACAGGATGATGGGACACAACTTCCTTACTGGATCTGTGATAAATACAGGAGCTAATACAAAATTTAGTTGAAATCATACATTCATGGGTCCAAGAAATTAAATGAGTCACAATCATAATAGACATAAAGATACCAATCAGAAGACTTATCTAGTAATAAAATCTCTTAAAAGAAACTAGCTCTGATGTGTACAGAGGAACAAGAATAAGCAAAGCAATAGACTTTCTATCACAAACTTATTCATGTCATACAACAAAAGAAATGACAATATTAACTTTTTGTGAGAAAAATATGTCAGCCCAGGGACGGGGGAGCCTGGTGGGCCACCGTCTATGGGGTCGCACAGAGTCAGACATGACTGAAGCGACTTAGCAGCAGCAGCAGCAGGATTCTAAACTCAGAGAAACTGTATTGTAATAATAAAAGGGAAATAGTTTTTCAGGAATATATGTTCAAAATCCATTGTCTTATGAACCTACACAAAAGATATGAAAAAGTAAGTCCTATATTTTGAATAAAATTACACCAGATAAAAATGAATGGAAGTGTCAGCAAATGTAAATGCATAAGATAGAAGAAAATGCTTTTTTCTTGCTTTAATTATCTTTAAAAGATAATTTACTCTCAAGAAATCAATAACAGTGCTCTGTGAGATTTGTGTTCAGGTTAAATGTCTAACAATGCAATACAGTAGAGAAATGGTAATATAGTAAAAGAAATGAAAAAAGTGTATGCTGCACTGTTCTTACATTGTAAGATAAGTAGTACAATGTAATCTGAAAGTAGAATGCAGTGTAAAGGGGTATATTTCATACCATAAAACAATCACTGTAAAACAATAGTGGAACAACTATATGCATCTAATGTATAATGACATTTTAAAAATCCAGATAAAGCATGAAACATTTTTTAAAAATAAAAGATAACAGATGGGAAAAGAGAAAACAAACAGCAAAATTTCAGCTGCTAAATCATAACAAAAATTGTAAGAAATAAGAACTGGTTCAGTTCAGTTGCTCCATCATGTCTGACTCTTTGAGACCCCATGGACTACAGCACGCCAGGTTTCCTTGTCCATCACCAACTCCCGGAGCTTACTCAAACTCATGTCCTTTGAGTCGGTGATGCCATTCAACCATCTCATCCTCTGTTATCCCCTTCTCCTCCCACCTTCAATCTTTTCCAGCATTAGGGTCTTTTCCAATGAGTCAGTTCTTCGCATCAGTTGGCTAAAGTATTGGAGTTTCAGCTTCAGCATAAGTCCTTCCAATGAATATTCAGACTGATTTCCTTTAGGATTCACTGGTTGGATTTCCTTGCTGTCCAAGGGACTCTCAAGACTCTTCTCCAACTGTTAATGTATGGCAAAACCAATACAATATTGTAAAGTAATTAGCCTCCAATTAAAATAAATACGTTTATATTTTTAAAAAAAGCACCAATTCTTTGGCGTTCAGCTTGCTTTACAGTCCAACTCTCACATCCATACATGAGTGCTAGAAAAAACATACCTTTGACTAGATAGACCTTTGTTGGTAAAGTAGTGCCTGAGCATTCTAATATGCTGTCTAGGTTGGTCATAACTTTTCTTCCAAGGAGCAAGCGTCCTTTAATTTCATGGCTGCAGTTACCATCTGCAGTGATTTTGGAGCCCAAAACAATAAAGTCTCTCACTGTTTCCACTGTTTCCCCATCTATTTGCCATAAAGTGACGGGACCAGATGCCATGATCTTAGTTTTTTGAGTGTTGAGTTTTAAGCCAGCTTTTTCACTCTTCTTTTTCACTTTCATCAAGAGGTTCTTTGGTTCTTTGCTTTCTGCCATAAGTGTGGTGTCATCTGCATATCTGAGGTTATTGATATTTCTCCCAGCAATGTTGATTCCAGCTCTTGCTTCAGCCAGCCCATTGTGAATGTGCTTCATTCATCTACACTACGAATGTCTTTGTGATTTCATGGTGGATTTGGTCTTTTAAATCATTAAAACTGAATATAGTTACTTGTACTAATTAAGAATTTTCCTTAAGAAAGTCCTGAAAATATTTTAATTAAGTAAATAAGAAAAGCCAATACTGATTGAGAGCTTACAGTGTGCTGAGCATTCTACACTGTTTTATGATCATTATCTCATTTAATCTTAATAACAATCCTCTGCAATATATACTTACTCTATAATTGACACTTTATAGAAAATGTCAAGAAATTGGGGGATTGGATTACTGCACTCAAGAGCAAATAATAGAACATGGTAGACAAGCTAATTTCATTAAAACAGGGTTCATTCAGTACCAATATATGCCAGATAATATTTTGAACAATAAAACAGTGAATAACAAGAACAAAGATTAGATGTAAAAATAAACTCGGTGTATACAATGTTCTCCACAATTTAACAGAATTACTCAAAATAAACATTGATTCATAGGAGATAGTTCGTTACAAAGAGAAAAATATCCTGAAATATTTTTAACTGGAATTTTATGTAAAAATATTTTCTTTTGGAAGAAGCAACCAGCTTTTCTTTAGACTGAGTTTTGTAAGTAAAACAAAATTGTTTCATATTCTACAGTAGATAATTCAAGAGAATTCAGAGAGAAATGAATCCAAGATGTACTTAAATCCCTTGGGGTCTTATCAAAGCTGATATTTAATATTAATCTTCTGGGCTCTGACATAAACAACATAGTATGAACATATGGAGAACTGAGCAAGATTTTTGTGAAATATCAATGTTGAAATAAAATCCCTGTTGCCATTCTAAGTTTACTCTAAACTAATCTTAAATGATTTTTGAAAAATGTAAATTTTAAAATAATTTCTGAAGACTAAGACATATATGAGTACACTGGCAATGACTAAGTGAAGAATTCACTATTTTAAGCTTAGATGTTATAACTTAATCATGCCTAAAACAAGTTTTCAAAAGACTTGCAATGAAATGAATGAAAACAGTTAAAAGTTGAATTCTACTGAAAAAAAGCTTATCTGATTATTAAATTGAAGATGCTTGCTTATTTAATAGAATGTAGCTATGGTACAATGATTTAGGCAGAATTCTTCCTTACTACCATATAAATATTATGCAATTCAATATCATGTCCCAATTACACAAGCCTATTAGAGCATAAGTTAATAACGTAAGGCCAAATCAAATATTGGAAGACTCTGTCTGCATGCTAAGACTTTGGCATTTAGTAATTTCAAGTGGGTTATTCTAATAAAGAAATTTAGCTTTTAAATATATATATATATATATATATATATATATATATATATATATATATATCTGTTAGCCTTGTATAGGATGACGTGGAAGGGAGGTAGACAAAAGTCATGAGGATCAGTCAGCAAGCAAATGAAAGCATGCAGATATGAGGCAATAAATTGAATCGAAATGGGTAAAAGGAGAAATGAATAACTCATAGAGCTATAGCAGAGATATAATTTAATGCTATTGTTTGATGTTATACCACTCAAAGGAAAATTTATAATGCACACAATTTCTACTGGGCTTCCCTGGTGGCTCATACAGTAAAGAATCAGCCGGCAATGCAGGAGACCCGGATTTGATCCCTGGGTCAGGAAAATCTCCTGGAGAAGGGAATGTCTACCTACTCCAGGATTCTTGCCTAGAGAATTCCATGGACAGAGGAGCCTGGCAAAGTATAGTCCACAGGGTTGCAAAAAGTTGGATATGACTGAGCAATTAACACTTTCATGGCAGATCCCAGAGGTCTGGGAGACAAAAACAAGTAAGGCAACCATTAACATAGTGAATTCTAGAACGTTTCAAAGAAATGACTTATACACTTTGATGAAGAGAAGAATACAGGGATTGAGTTTAGTGACCTTTGAAGATCAAATTAAAAACATGAGGTAGAGTTCATGGTCAAAATAAGGGTGAACTTTTTGTGGAAAAAAATGTTTGTTAACATGGCATTTTTGCCCTCGAGATCTTCAGTTAATCTTATACATTTATGTCATGAAAGAGATTTCAAGGACATAGCTTCAAGATGATCTTTCAATTTCTAATAATCTGTGCCTTCCATTTTATTCAACTTTTAGTTTTTCTCTAGGATTAACCTAAATGCATAAATAGTAGATAAATATATTCTGGGCTACGTACAAAATAGATGTAAAATATATAATATGCATATATATATATATATTAATACTACTGGATGTGTTTGGAACATATATATAAAGAATATTCAGAAATTAATAAAAAGCAGGACACCCTAATGGAACAATTGGCAAAATATTCAAATAAGGTCTTCACAAAATATAATATTAAAATGAAGATAAATCTCAGGAAAAAGTCCTCTTTCATATATCATAAAATTATAAATACAAATGAAAAGAATATACTCTCATCAGGGCTTTCCAGGTGGTGCTAGTGGTAAAAAACTCACCTTGCCAATGCAGGTAAACTTAAGAGATACAGGTTCAGTCCCTGGGTTGGGAAGACCCCTTGGAAGAGGGCACAGCAACCCACTCTAGTATTCTTCCCTGGAGAATCCCATGGACAGAGGGGCTTGGCAGGCTGCAGTGCATCAGGTCATACAGAGTAAGACATGACTGAAGTGAGTTAGCATGCACACACACATACTCTCATCAGAAGGGTAAATAAAAATAATATACAATTTCCTGTTTGGGGAGAACATGGAGCAAGTGGAGTTTTTATATACTGTTAAGAATTTAAATTAATGAAATTCCTCTACAAAGGCAATTGGTAGCATATACTACAGTTAACCTACATACTTTTGAGCAAGTAACTTCACTTGTGTGGATCTCCTCAGCACATATTATCAGCTAAATATATTAAAAATATTATTCATAGCAGCAAAGTTTTTATGTTAACTAGCTAACATCGTGAAGTGTGATACATTCATAAAATGGACTACTCACCAGTGAGATGAATAAACTACAACCAATGTAACAATACAAGTGAATATCATGTGCAAAATATTAATGAAAATAAAATACTCAGAAATAGTACATTGAATGATCCTTTTTATATTAATTGCACAAACAATGTGTTATTTTAGATGTCAGGACTGTTGTTATTCATTTTCAAGAGAGGGGCAGTTGTAGTCACCAACGAAAAGAGGTTGTGAAGGAGACTTTGCATGATCTGGTATAGAATTATATCAGAATTTAACGAGCTTAAACTGTTTCTTCCCATAGAAAGAAAAATAATATATGTGTTTACTCTCTGTAAATTCATCACCAGTATAATTATGGCAGCATATCATTCTGGATTCAGGTTATAAATTTAATAAACATATTTCATATTTAAGAATAAGTTGATAAAATATTTTGAGAAGCCTTAAGAAGCTAAATGGCATATAGAGGTAAGTCTAGAACAATTAAGCATAGATTGAAAATATGCATGATTCATTAAAATCCATGAATAACTTGCTATTTCTGCTGCATATCTAAAAAATGAAAGTATAATTATTAGTTCTCCTTGAAAGAACATTTACAAATTACTATTATTTGGAATAAGTCTGTAGCTGAAAAGATAGTCACTTTCATTATTACAGGCAGCATAACAACTCTGGAGTTTTCTGCAAAACTATTATAAATATTTAAAGTTATCTGTTTATCAGCCATTTAGTCAAGGATTTCACCTCTGCAAAGTCAAAAACGACACTTTCTTCCTTAGTACCCTAGTACTCTTATTTAAATCCTACACATTTGCTGCTATTTAGTTTGAATGCAAAGTTAAAAGATCCACACACTCTAACTATCCAGTTTAATAATAATGAAAAAAGACATGTTGTAGCATCTGAAAAAACTAGGTCAAAGCCTCTCATAAAGATTTGCAAAAACCCCATGTTGTCACAAAAGAACTATCATTATATCAATAGACTGTCCTTGAGCCCATGCAATATCTGAGGTTAACTGAAAGTGATGGGAGAAAAATATGTGAAGACCCAAAAATGTCTCTCTGTGAATAGGTGATGACAGTAAAGATGTAGAAATGAAAAATCTAGATGGATCTGTTTGTATCTCAGTGTATACATGCTTATAAGAAATACTTCTGTAGACAATAAAGAATTTGGAGTTCGCTCTCCATTCTCTTTTTAATGTAGTTCTTCAGAAATATATAACCTGATAGATTTAATAATAGTCACATACTAAATAAAATGGGCTTCTAATTTATCAAGTTCTTATGTTTAGCATGAAACTGAGTCAAATATCTCTATATATTTTTAAATATCTATATTTTTATATGACTGTGAGAGGCAGAATGAGGAAAAAATGTGGTTAAAGTACCCATTAGAAAAGTGTAAGCCATGTGCATGTTATATGTTAACACTTTATAACTTTCCAAAATTATGTTTTAAAATTAAAAAGTGAAATTTCTTTTTTTTTTTTGCAAAAAAACATAGAAAATAAAAGAAAACATCTGTTATCATGTTAAAAATGAGGACAGGCCTGACCAAGAAAAAAGTAAGATCAAAAGCTATTCTAATTTAAAAAAAATCAAATGGAGAACATGCATTTCTGTGAAAGGATGAGACACATAAAGTGTTTCAGCTAAGATATAACAATGGGAAATAGATTCAGCTATCATAAAATTAATTTGGAAGAAGAAAGTTTAAATAACTGTTAAATGCCAATTATGGCCTAACATGCTAACTTAGAACCCCTGAGAGCCCCAGACATAAGAGAAGACTTGCTTTCACTTGTTGAGCCTTTTCACAGGTCAATTGTTCATGAGGCAGATGGAGTACAGGGAGGGCAGTCATACCAACCGCACAGGATGCATGATGTGCCAGTGTCTGGGGTGGAGAAGGAGAACCTAAAGCAGCCTGCCTGTTCCCCAGACCCTGCACAACTTCAAGGACAGGCTGGCCACTCTGGGCAGTGTGTAGGAAAACCATCTACACTCACCCTGGACCTTGATGTGATGAAAGCAGCAGCTCTCCACTGCTGGTGAAAGGAAGGAAATGGAAGGCCATCTGCCCCAGATCTTTCACTGCCTGAAGCAGACAGTATTTGTACATGGGGGAAAGACAGAAAAATGACAAATATCCCCACTCCCATACATCAATATGAGGTCAAGACTGGCTACCACTGAGACAGGGCCAGAAAGATTCCCCACTCATCTCAAAGACAAAGCTCTCTGTTGCTATGAAACACTTACCTCCACAGACTCTTTAAATTCATGGCATTAAGCCAACTGCCCCTAAAAGGCATGCCCATTTTTGACTAAGCATTGGTATGAGGCAAAATTTGCTACAGTTGAGAGTCAACTGTAGAGAAGAAGTCTCTTTGGGTTTAGAAGACTTTGCACTAAATAGGAGGAAGTGGCTGTTTTCTGTGGAAGAGTAGAAATGCTGAGAGAACCCAAGATGTGAAACTCAAGGAAACTACCTGTTTCAGGTTGTGCTGGTAGCAGGGGAACTGAAAAAGTATTTTCCCCACTGGAAAAATCTTACATTGGGTAGCAAGCAATGCCCTACAACTGAGAGAAGAACAAAGTACAGAGAAAACTCATCTTTAGTACAGTCTTCCTGGGCCTGTTCTAAGCAGAAAGTGGAATAGGAACAAGCAGAGAGAGAACCTTAATCATTCCATGACTCATGCCAGGCAAAAATCAGCAGCTGTCTATCACTAGAGGATTTTCAAGTCCGTCGGGTACTGAGTATAAATAAATAACCTAAAATTCCTCACTCCAGTCAACAACAAACTAGGTTTATATGCTATACTCAGAACAGACAAAAGACAGGAAATTATTTTGAACTTGAAGATGTGACAAGAGAAATTATCTTACCCACAGCACAAAAATAAGAGAGGGGGTAAAAAGGAATACTTGAAAACTATTCAGTTCAGTTCAGTCCCTCAGTCATGTGTGACTCTTTGCAACCCCATGAATCGCAGCATGTCAGGCCTCCCAGACCATCACCAACTCCCAGAGTTCACTCAAACTCACTCAAACTCGAGTCGGTGATGCCATCCAGCCATCTCACCCTCTGTCGTCCCCTTCTCCTTCTGCCCCCAATCACTCCCAGCATCAGTCTTTTCCAATGAGTCAACTCTTCGCATGAGGTGGCCAAACTACTGGAGTTTCAGGTTCAGCATCAGAAAATAAAGTAATTAGCCTCCAATTAAAATAAATAAATTTAAATTAAAAAAATAAAAGGAAAGAAAAGTTAAAAAAAAAATAATGTCTGCCACTGTTTCCCCATCTATTTTCCACGAAGTGATGGGACCAGATGCCATGATCTTCATTTTCTGAATGTTGAGCTTTAAGCCAACTTTTTCACTCTCCCCTTTCACTTTCATCAAGAGGATTTTTAGTTCCTCTTCACTTTCTGCCATAAGGGTGGTGTCATCTGCATATCTGAGGTTATTGATATTTTTCCGGGCAATCTTGATTCCAGCTTGTGCTTCTTCCAGCCCAGCATTTCTCATGATGTACTCTGCATAGAAGTTAAACAAGAAGGCTGACAATATACATCCTTGACATACTCCTTTTCCTATTTGGAACCAGTCTGTTGTTCCATGTCCAGTTCTAACTGTTGCCTCCTGACCTGCATATAGGTTTCTCAAGAGGCAGGTCAGGTGGTCTGGTATTCCCATTTCTTGAAGAATTGGAGAATATCAAAACATTCAAATATAAATGTATGTGAAACCCAGGAGGAGAAGAAAACAAGAGACAAGGTCACAAGAAATATTTTAGGCGATTAATGTTGAGAATTTTTAAAGTGTCTGAAAACAAACAAAAAAGCCTCCCACAGATCCAAGAAGTTCAAAGAAACTTCTTGGTAAATGCAAATTAAAAAAAAATAGCCAAGTACATCATAATAAAACTATAGAAAACTAAAGACAAAGGAAATCTTTGAAACAATTCAGAGAAAATAAAGACATAGAATGAATTGATAGTAAAATGATAGCTGAATTCTCATAGAAATAATAGGAGTCAGGAGACAACAAAGTTAAATCTTTAAGGAGCTAAAAAAGAAAGCCTAGAATTCAATTTCCTGTGAAAACATATTAGAAATAATGATATAAAAAATCTTAAATAATTCATCTCCTGCAAAATAATACTGCCAAAAAATGTTGCAGGATAGTTTTAGAGTTTGAAACAAAAAGGTATAAAGAACAATAGAGAGAATAAATAGATATCTAAATACAAAGATATCAAATATCAAATATCCCTATATTTATACAAGTATATCACTAAATTTTCTAACAACAACAACAACAAAAATGTGTTCAAGGAGTAGCACTCCTGTGGAAGGAGTCCAGTGAAGTGGCTGTGGGGCAAGGCTGTACAGGTTGAATGCTGTGGCAGGTTCCCAGAGCCCCGGAAAAATTCAGGGAAGAGGCCATGATACCCAGAGTAAAGCAAAGGGAAAGAATGAAGTAAAGTAAGTAATCCTGAAAATATCCAGAATAAATGGGTTTAACAGAAGAACACATTTGGGAAACAGTCTCTGACAACCACTCTCACAGTGACCTCTGAATATTTTGTTAACAGCCATTGAAGAAAGCTCAGATGTTTGGTGCTAACTGCTTGTCATCCATGGCAAAGCACAGATGAATGTCAGTATAAAAAAACAAATAAACAACAACAACAACAACAAAAATGGAAAAATGGATTCTCAGTCACCAAGGATTTCAGAAGCTATTCTGATGGTGCAAGTAGGTCCATCAAATTGTGAATTACCTTCAGAATTATAAGAGATTTTGACAAAGAGGTGGTGGATGTTAGTTGAAGATAAAAAAAAAAATGTATAATGTCAATGAAGCCTGTATTTTAGACCTTATCAGGGCAGGATCACAGATTGGAAGATGTTACATCACTTATTTTTTCCTAAACAAACAGTATTGAGAATGACAATAAAGACACTCTGCCTGTTGTCCCACTGAGTAATCTGGAATATTTTTACTAAAATACAGATCTGGTTCACTTCAGTTGAGTCACTCAGTTGTGTCCAACTCTTTGTGACTCCATGGACTGCAGCATGACAGGACTCCCTGATCATCACCAACTCCCAGAGTTTACTCAAATTCATGTCCATTGAGTTGGTGATGCCATCCAACCATCTCATCCTCTGTCATCCCCTTCTCCTCCTGCCTTCAATCTTTCCCAGCATCAGGGTCTTTTCCAATGAGTCAGTTCTTTGAATCAGGTGGCCAAAATATTGGAGTTTCAGCTTCAGCATCAGCCCTTCCAATGAATATTCAGTACTGATTTCCTTTAGGATGGACTGGTTGGATCTCCTTGCAGTCCAAGGGACTCTCAAGAGTCTTCTCCAACACCACAGTTCAAAAGCATCTATTCTTCACTGCTCAGCTTTCTTCACAGTCCAACTCTCACATCAGTACATGATCACTGGAAAAAAACCATAGCCTTAACTAGACAGACCTTTGTTGGCAAAGTAATGTTTCTGCTTTTCAATATGCTATCTAGGTTGGTCATAACTTTCTTTCCAAGGAGTAAGCGTCTTTTAATTTCATGGCTGCAGTCACCATCTGCAGTGATTTTGGAGCCCCCCAAAATAAAATCTGCCTCTGTTTCCCCATCTATTTGCCATGAAGTGATGGGACCAGATGCCAGATCTGGTTAGCCAAAATTGGAAAAGGATCTACCAGAAGTTTTACATTTTCTGTAGGCACTCATAGCTATTCATTGCCCTCTAAATACTGCTTGTGCTGCATCCCATAGGTTTAAGGCAAGTTACATCAAAGACTTTATCAGAAAATACCAAGGATCTCAAAGTCCTTCCTTTTCCTAGCCGTGCTACTTCCTTTACTCAAACAGCTACATGAAACATTCACAGTGGAAGAAGTTTTGGTCAATGTTGTAATCATTGAGAGATGTCATAAAGTAACTGAACATTTCAGAAAACTTTCATTAATTTTTAATAGAGAAAGTGGAAAATCCAGAGAGAAATAATGGTTTGGAAATAAACATACAGACCAAAATTGAGTAGGGAAAAGTCACATTCACTGGACTTTTGATCTATTTTGCTGTCCTATTTAGAAATCTCTGATGAGATTTCTGAAAACAAGTACAAATTAGCAAAGTAAACTATTGGCTGGAGATATGTTCCCTGGAATTCAATGTACTTTTCCATATTTCATATCAATTAATCAATATAAGTTATTTTGTAATAGCTTTATAATTAAGAATTTTAACCACATAAATTAGGAAATATGACTGTAACATCATTCATTTAAAGGAGTATCTATTACTTTCCCAAACAGCAATGATTTATTAACATGTCTCAGATTTTAAAAGAGCAATGAATTTTTAAAATTTGAATATTGCAAGTTAAAAGCATCAATATCATTATTTCATAAACTGAGATACCACAAAAGATTTCAAGACTCTGTTTTCACCTTAACTATGACTAAACTTCACAGGGTGTTCAGTTTTCATTATGTAATATCAAAATATGCTCAAATATTAATTTGGCAACTGTACCTAGGATATATTTATGAACAAAATTAAAAAAAAAAAAAAACTATTTCTGCTTTATTGACTATGCCAAAGCCTTTGACTGTGTGGATCACAACAAACTGGAAAATTCTTAAAGACATGGGAATACCAGACCATCTGACCTGCCTCCTGAGAAATCTGTACGCAGGTAAAGAAGCAACAGTTAGAACCAGACATGGACAAAAAGATTGGTTCCAAATTGGGAAAAGAGTATGTCAAGCCTGCATATTGTTACCCTGTTTATTTATTTTAATTGAAGGATAATTGCTTTACAGAATTTTGCTCTTTTCTGTCAAAGCACAACATGAATTAGCCACAGGTATACATATATAACCACCCTTTCAAAACTCCCTCCCATCTCCCTCCCCATCCCACCTCTCCAGGTTGATACAGAGCCACTGTTTGAGTTCCCTGAGCCATATAGCAAATTCCCGTTGAGTATGTATTTTACACATGGTAATGTAAGTTTCCATGTTACTCTTTCCATACATCTCATTCTTTCCTCCCCTCTCCCCATGTCTATAAGTCTATTCTCTATGTCTGTTTCTCCATTGTTGCCTTATAAATAAATTCTTCAGTACCATTTTTCTAGATTCCATATATATGCATTGCTGCTGCTGCTGCTAAGTCACTTCAGTCGTGTCTGACTCTGTGCGACCCCACAGACGGCAGCCCACGAGGCTCCCCTGTGCCTGGGATTCTCCAGGCAAGAACACTGGAGTGGGTTGCCATTGCCTTCTCCAATGCAGGAAAGTGAAAAGTGAAAGTGAAGTCGCTGAGTCTTGTCTGACTCTTAGAGACCCCATGGATTGTGGCCCACCAGGCTCCTCCATCCATGGGATTTTCCAGGCAAGAGTACTGGAGTGGGGTGCCATTGCCTTCTCCAATATGCATTAGAATACAGTATTTATCTTTCTCTTTCTGACTCACTTCACTCTGTATAATAGGTTCTAGGTTTATCCCTCTCATTAGAACTGGCTCAAATGTGTTCCTTTTTATAGCTGAGTAATACTCCATTGTGTATATGTACCACAATTTTTTATCCACTTATCTATCAATGGATATCAATGGTTGCTTCCATGTAAATACTGTAAATAGTGCTGTAATGAACAATGGGATACATGAGTCTCTTTCAATTTTGTTGCTTATTAAAATGTTAAAAAATAATAAAGGAATGCAAGTATATTAGTTTGCTAGGGTTGCCATAACAAATTGCCATGCAGTGGGTAACATAAGCAAGAACAATTTGTTTTCTCTGGAGACTGGAAGTTCAAGATGAAGGTGCTAGCAGAAAAGATGGTTTCTCCTATGTCCTTTCTTCTTGACTTGCATATGCCCACCTCTTTGCTGTGTCCTAATATGACCTTTACCCTGTGTGTGCACATCCTTCATATCTCTTCTTTTAATTATAAGGACAATGATTATCTTCAATTCCCAATCTCAAGAATTCATTCAACCTTAATTAACTGTAAAGGCCTTATCTCAAAATAAAGTCATATTGAAGATTAAGCCTCAAGCATACAAATTTTAGGGTGGAACAGTTCAGATTATAGTAAGAGGTTTTACAGCATATGTAGAATAACAACAAATATGTAAAATAACAACAAAAGTTGAAAGATAATTTTTTGGAAGCATATTATGATAGAGTACTTAAGCTTTTATGAAACATTAAAAGTTTAAACAGAATATTCAAAGTTAAAGATTAGCATTTCACTTTTTTAGTGAAAAACATAAATACACACAAACACATGTATGCATGATAATAACATCAAAGATTTAAAAGAAGATAAAATAAAACTTTTAAAGAAGTATTTGATTCCTCACAGTTTAAGGAGAGAATAGAAGAATAAGGATGAGACAATCAAAATCATATAGCAATATATTAGACCTGAATTTACACATATGAATAATTTACATGAAAATAGACTGTGCTGTGCTATGCTTAGTCACTCAGTCATGTCTGACTCTTTGCAACTGCATGGACTATAAATAGACTAAGTACTTTAATTAATTCAGTAGTCATGTATGAATGTCAAAGTAGGACTGTAAAGAAGCTGAGCACTGAAGAATTTATGCTTTTGAAATGTACTGGAGAGTCCCTTGGACTGCAAGGAGGTCCAGCCAGTCAACCCTATAGGAAATCAGTGCTGAATATTCATTGGAAGGACTGATGCTGAAGCTGAAACTCCAATCCTTTGGCCACCTGATGCAAAGAACTGACTCATTGGAAAAGACTCTGATGCTGGGAAAGATTGAAGCAGGAGAAGAAGGAGAGGACAGAAGATGGGATGGTTGGATGGCATCACTGACTCAATGGACATGAATTTGAGTAAGCTCCGGGAGTTGGTGATGGACAGAGAAGCCTGTCGTGCTGCAGTTCATGGGGTTGCAAAAAGTCAGACGTGACTGAACTGAACTGACTTTAATTAACAGAAAGGTCTTGTAAGATACAAATAGAAGTGCCACTTATAAGAAATGTTCTGTAAATATAAAGACAAAAACAGGTTGAAAATTAGAGGACAGACCTATATTTATTATGCATCTATTATGCATGATAAAGAAACATACATTTACCATGAATTCATTAAGCATAAGAAAGCTGTTGATGTTCTTAAAAGAGGAAAAGTTTAGTACAAGGATATAAGGTCAGGCAATTTATAAGCTTAAAATGATCAGTTAATTAAGAAGATATAATATTAAATGTGAATGTGTCCATTAACAAAGCTACTAGTACAAAAAAGAAAATAGAAAAAGAGAAAACAAATAATAAAAAGAGAAAAACGAATGCCAGTATAAGTCAATGTAACAGAAGGCAAATAAGAAAGAGAAGTTCAGTAAATGAGAGAATCATTAAATTGAGAAGTGGTTTTTCCAAAAATATCAGTATAATTCATGAACCCCTAACAGAATCATGAGGAAAAAAAGGGGGAAAAAGAGCATATTACTAATGCCAGGAATGAAAGTGGAACCATCTACTTCATGTCTCACGGATACTAAAATGATAACCAGTGGGTATGTTGAAGAATTCTGTGCCAAAAAACTTGAAATCCAAATGGGAAATTTAAAAAGTACTTTAAAAGCTACATACATTTTGATATTTGGCAAAACTAATACAATTATGTAAAGTTTAAAAATAAAATAAAATTAAAAAAAAAAGAAACTAAAAAAAAAAAAAAAATAGCTACATACAACCAACAAGAAGAATGGGTCTATGCAGACACTTCATAGACAACTTCCCACAATACAAAACCAAATCTGGATTGCTCCATTGATTAATTAAACAGACATTTATAGTAGAAATAATAGCATTCTTAATAAGCTTTTAAGTAAAGAAGGTGCAACGTCTTTCTAACTCATTTGGTGAGACCACTACAACACTGATAGAAAATCAGACAATGATATTGCCAAAATAAAATCACAAAAGAATACACTTTGTGAAAACAGATGCCAAAGTCATTAAAATAGTGAATCAAATCCATCATCATAGGAAAAGAAAAACAGCATTATCATATTATACCAAAATAGATTACCATTCAAAAATTACTTTTTAACATTAATAGATTGAGAGAATTTGATTTATTTCAACAGAGGCAAGGAAATAATTGACAAGGTAAAATAGACATTTTTCATTAAACATCTCAGCAAATTTTGAATGGAAGGAGGCTTCATCAACCTGATACAGGACATCAGTAAAAAGTCCACAGCTAATATTTTGATGTAAAGTAGGGAAATTAAGATAAATCCAGAGATTAATTTTAGGAGAATTTAAATCCTAATATTCAATCTCTCAATTTATAGGCCTGGTATATTTCTACAGTTATTTAAATATTCTTCAGTTTATATCATCAATGGTTTATAGCTTAGCCTTTATAAAAATCTTGAACTGTTTTTTAAATTTGTGCTTCAGTATTTGATAAATTTTTTATGCTATTTCAAATAGTATGTTTTAAACTTTAGTTTTAGTTTTTTTATTAATATACAGATATATAGTATTTTTTAATAGCAACTGTGTATCCTGGAAGGAGCACAAGCTGGAATCAAGATTGCCAGAAGAAATATCAATAACCTCCGATATGCAGATGACACCACCCTTATGGAAGAAAGTGAAGAACTAAAAAGCCTATTGATGAAAGTGAAAGTGGAGACTGAAAAAGTTGGCTTAAAGCTCAAAAACATTCAGAAAACGAAGATCATGGCATCTGGTCCCATCACTTCATGGGAAATAGATGGGGAAACAGTGGGAAAATGTCAGAATTTATTTTGGGGGGCTCCAAAATCACTGCAGAAGGTGACTGCAGCCATGAAATTAAAAGACACTCCTTGGAAGGAAAGTTATGACCAACCTAGATAGTATATTGAAAAGTAGATATTACTTTGCCAACAAAAGTCCATCTAGTCAAGGCTATGGTTTTCCCAGTGGTCATGTATGGATGTGAGCGTTGGACTGTGAAGAAAGCTGAGCGCCAAAGAATTGATGCTTTTGAACTGTGGTGTTGGGGAAGACTCTTGAGAGTCCCTTGGACTCCAAGGAGATCAGCCCTGGGATTTCTTTGGAAGGAATGATGCTAAGGCTGAAACTCCAGTACTTTGGTCACCTCATATGAAGAGTTGACTCATTGGAAAAGACTCTGATGCTGGGAGGGATTGAGGGCAGGAGGAGAAGGGGACGACAGAGGATGAGATGGCTGGATGGCATCATTGACTCGATGGACATGAGTCTGAGTGAACTCCGGGAGTTGGTGATGGACAGGGATGCCTGGCGTGCTGCGATTCATGGGGTCACAAAGAGTCGGACACGACTGAGTGACTGAACTGACTGAACTGTGTATCCTGTTGTTGTCATTGTTTAGTCAATAAGTTGTAGACACGACCTTTTTGTGACCCCGTGTACCGTAGCTCACTGGGCTTCTCTGTCCATAGGGTTTCCCCAGACAAGAATAACTGTGTGGATTGGCATTTTCTTCTTAAAGGAATCTTCCTGGACAATGGATCAAACCTACATCTCCATCATTGGCAGGTGAATTCTTTACCACTGAATCACCAGGGAAATTCCAGTATTATTACAACTAGGCAATATATTATTTGGCTTTGGAGTCCATTCAGCTCTATAAAATTCCTAATTCTGGAATAATTTATAACTGCAATGTACTGCTCGGAGTATCAGACAAGCTCAGCAGAACCTGAATCCTTTTCCTGCCTGTTGTAGAAACAAACAAACAAACAAAAAAAAAAGCTGTTACAAATTTGGCACTGGCTTCCAGAGTAGAAA
The DNA here is from genome assembly GCF_055505025.1 of Bos grunniens. Classification (NCBI taxonomy): domain Eukaryota; kingdom Metazoa; phylum Chordata; class Mammalia; order Artiodactyla; family Bovidae; genus Bos; species Bos grunniens. Next base: position 19,501,950 of record NC_141184.1, on the reverse strand, counting down.
CACACAAGTTTACTAAACGGAAGCCAATTCCTGCTTCAGTTAAGAACAGGAAAGGAAACAGAGGAAACAGAAAAATCTTTTTTTAAAGATTTTTAAGAATCTGTTTCTAAAATGTTTTAAATTGTTAAGAATCTATTTCTAAAAATCTTTAAGATATTTAAAGATCTGTTAACTAGAGAATTCTAGGATTTCTCATAAGACCTTTTTTTGAAATTTTTTTGTATAATATAAGAAACAAATCGCCAGTCCAGGTTCATAAGATCATTTTTTAAAACTCACTAGAATGCTACTTGTGATTCACTGTTAATTGTGACATACATCTAAATTTCGAATTGAAACACAGAATCATCTGACGTAAATATTAGAAAGCATTTAAACTTATAGTGATGCTGACTAAGGAATAAATGCTTTAAAATCTTGTATAGTTCCTATTTTATTAAGAAATCTTGGAAAATAATTGGCAATAAAGTTTAAGAATTTTACAATATTTTTATAAATCTATTGCCAAATTTTACCTTTTCAGAAGCTTTTATATCTGTGTTTCATATCATTTCATAGGCCTGCTTAGCATGGTTTTCAGCAAATCGTTGAGTATTACATATGTGATAGAGCTCTCAATTTAAAAAAAAAAATACATGCTTTCTGAACTAATCATGATTAAAATCTGTTTCAAAAGGTCAGTATATTTTGGGAGGACTTCTAACAATGTTACATAGCTTTTAAGTACAATATTATTGCTGATATGTAAAATCACATCAATCCTGCCCAGAAACTCAATTCAAATGTCTAAGAATCTAATCAATGCATCATCTTAAACTGAGAAACTGGTTTACTCTGGTTCAGTTCAGTTCAGTTCAGTCGCTCAGTCTTGTCCTCCTCTTTGCGATCCCATAAATTGCAGCACTCCAGGCCTCCCTGTCCATCACCAACTCCCGGAGTTCACTCAGACTCACATCCATCGAGTCAGTGATGCCATCCAGCCATCTCATCCTCTGTTGTCCTCTTCTCCTCCTGCCCCCAATCCCTCCCAGCATCAGAGTCTTTTCCAATGAGTCAACTCCCCACATAAGGTGGCCAAATTATTGGAGTTTTAGCTTTAGCATCAGTCCTTCCAAAGAACACCCAGGACTGATCTCCTTTAGAATGGACTGGCTGGATCTCCTTGCAGTCCAAGGGACTCTCAAGAGTCTTCTCCAACACCACAGTTCAAAAGCATCAATTCTTTGGTGCTCAGCTTACTCTGGTAGTCTATTATTTATTTAATATATTTTCACTGTATCATAAAAGAATAATGTATGCTAATAATTCTTACTAGACAGTAATGTTTTACATGAACTAATATATTTGAATACTTGAGAATGGCAAAAATATTGATATTTTCTCCAATAGGAGTTTATTCTTATTAACACTATGAATATGTACATAAGTGATTTTGGCTGTGTTACAAGAAAACTCAAAAAAAGTTTATAGTCATGCTGTATTTGGCAAATGGGCTGAAATTTGCAGGCTAGAAGGAAGTGGCAACACACTCCAGTCTTCTTGGCTGGAGAATCCCAGGGATGGGGAGCCTGGTGGGCTGCCGTCTCTGGGGTCACACAGAGTAGGACACGACTGAAGCTACTTAGCAGCAGTAGCAGCAGTAGTATTTGGCAAATTGGCTGAAATTTGCAGGATATTGTATGGATGTGAGAGTTGGACTGTGAAGAAGGCTGAGCACCAAAGAATTGATGCTTTTGAACTGTGGTGTTGGAGAAGACTCTTGAGAGTCCCTTGGACTGCAGGGAGATCCAACCAGTCCATTCTGAAGGAGATCAGCCCTGGGATTTCTTTGGAAGGAATGATGCTAAAGCTGAAACTCCAGTACTTTGGCCACCTCATGCGAAGTGTTGACTCATTGGAAAAGACTCTGATGCTGGGAGGGATCGGGGCCAGGAGGAGAAGGGGATGACAGAGGATGAGATGGCTGGATGGCATCACTGACTTGATGGACGTGAGTCTGAGTGAACTCTGGGAGTTGGTGATGGACAGGGAGGCCTAGCGTGCTGTGATTCATGGGGTTGCAAAGAGTCAGACACGACTGAGTGACTGAACTGAACTGAACTGAACTGATCTATATTACATCTAATGTTTTCAACTCAATTCTTACATAGTAATACATTCATAAATTCAATTAAAGTGAAGTAGTGAAGAAATGAAATTTTAAAAAGTTAAATGCAAATACTCGCTTTTATTTTTAGGATCATAAGAAAATTACTCAATTGTTTAGATATTCACATACAGAAATGCTCGCTCTCAGTCTCATGCTATATAGGCAGAGCAGTGACAGTTCTTGGACCAGCACTTACCTGTGGACCACACTTGAGAATCTGCTCTGAGCAAAAAACAGTGTCTTGCATTTCTCTAGATGAAGTCCATTGCTTCTAGTCCATTGCAAGAGACGAGTGTCAGGAAGAGACAAGTGCCCTTCACAGTCTGATTTGTTAGTTTTTTGGGTTTTTTTACATATATATATTTTTTAATGAAATATGCTTACAAACTTACAAGTCTAGCTCATTTAAAAGTCATGGGTTTTCTTTGATGCATTGATATACAAAGTTATTAAAAAACATTCTTGACCAGAAACTGTAGTTTATCTCTGTCATTCATATATTTATCATAAGCAGTACTTTCTTGCATTTAAGCTTCAATTGATATCACCGTTCCCCTTGACTATCTCTAAATATGTTTTAACTACTTTACACCTGTAGCTTAGCTTTTTCCCCAACACAGGGTGGAAACACAAAAGCAACTAGGGACATTAATTTTTAATCAATTGAAGATCACATTTTTTAAAAAAACTTATGCTAATTTTATAGATAAATATACTTTTGAAAATTTAAGTATAAAAATGAATCAGTTCTAATGAGGTGGATGAAACTGGAGCCTATTATACAGAGTGAAGTAAGCCAGAAGGAAAAACACCAATACAGTATACTAACCCATATATATGGAATTTAGAAAGATGGTAACGATAACCCTGTATATGAGACAGCAAAAGAGACAATGATGTATAGAACAGGCTTATGGACTCTGTGGGAGAGGGAGAGGGTGGGAAGATTTGGGAGAATGGCATTGAAACATGTGAAATGTCATGTATGAAACGAGATGCCAGTCCAGGTTCAATGCACGATGCTGGATGCTTGGGGCTGGTGCACTGGGACGACCCAGAGGGATGGTATGGGGAGGGAGGAGGGAGGAGGGTTCAGGATGGGGAACACATGTATACCTGTGGTGGATTCATTTTGATATTTGGCAAAACTAATACAATTATGTAAGGTTTAAAAATAAAATAAAATTAATTAAAAAAGAAAAAAAAGAATATTAAAATTTCACTTGATATTCCTTTCTAGCTCTATATAGTTATGTTTGAGTTTTGTGGTTACCATTACTGTTTGAATAATTTCTATTATTTACCTGCCTTTGACCTTCAAAAAATTTACAGCCTGATTAGTGAGCTGGAAAGAAGCAATCTCTGCAATTAATTTTTTTAAAGTCAAATCATGGGAAATATATAATTTCTTTGTATGGTAATATTTGGCTACTTGTTTGCATTGAGTAGCTATGAAATATGTTTTTTCTAGGCAGAAGTAATGCAAATTATTTATATAATGATAGTGGAATGAGAAAAATGCAGTAAAAGAGAAAAAAATTAGAAATCAATGTATCTGAAAGAATAAATAATACTTTTAACTTTAACATCGTTTTCCACTATTTAAGTCTTTAATTATCTGAAATATGAAATTTAAAATTATGAAGATAAATTGTTTTAAATAATGATTCATTGCAAAAGTCTTACTGAAAAACTTCATGGTCAATAAAAAAATCACAGAATGATAATCAGTGACTCATAAAAGGATTAGAAAAAGAAAAGTATATAACTACAAGAGACTGTTACAAGAGACAATTACAGAATTATAAAATTTTGGTAAGCATATTATAGTAAAAAACTTTGAGTGATTTACATTAAATGCAATTAAAGTAAAACATTTTATATAGTTAAATTTAAAATAGAATTACTGACATGAACTCATTCTATGAAAAAATAAACTATTGTTTGGCTCTGTATTATAAATAACCCAAGAGGCCTAGTGATTGGGCCAGCCTACTTAGTTACAGTACCAGTAGAGTACCTAGTATCAGTACTGTGGAATCACAATAAATGCATTCTAGTACTCACATTTTCATCACTAATACTAGTTCCAATTAACTATATCTAAACCTTCTTTTGAACTGTGGTGTTAGAAAAGACTCTTGAGAGTCCCTTGGACTGCAAGGAGATCCAACCAGTCCATTCTGAAGGTGATCAGCCCTGGAATTTCTTTGGAAGTTCAGCTCAGTTCAGTCGCTCAGTCATGTCCGACTCCTCAGTCATGTCCGACTCTTTGCGACCCCATGAATCACAGCACGCCAGGTCTCCCTGTCCATCACCAACTCCCGGAGTTCACTCAAACTCCATGGAGTCAGTGATGCCATCCAGCCATCTCATCCTCTGTCCTCCCCTTCTCCTCCTGCCCCCGATCCCTCCCAGCATCAGAGTCTTTTCCAAGGAGTCAACTCTTCGCATGAGGTGGCCAAAGTACTGGAGTTTCAGCTTTGGCATAATTCCTTCCAAAGAAATCCCAGGGCTGATCTCCTTGCAGTTAGATCTCCTTGCAGTCCAAGGGACTCTCAAGAGTCTTCTCCAACACCACAGTTCAAAAGCATCAATTCTTCAGCGCTCAGCTTTCTTCACAGTCCAACTCTCACATCCGTACATGACCACTGGAAAAACCATAGCCTTGACTAGATGGACCATTGTTGGCAAAGTAATGTCTCTGCTTTTTAATATGTTATCTAGGTTGGTCATAACTTTTCTTCCAGGGAGTAAGCGTCTTTTAATTTCATGGCTGCAATCACCATCTGCAGTGATTTTGGAGCCCCCCAAAATAAAGTCTGACACTGTTTCCACTCTTTCCCCATCTATTTCCCATGAAGTGATGGGACTGGATGCCACGATCTTCGTTTTCTGAATGTTGAGCTCTAAGCCAACTTTTTCACTGTCCTCTTTCACTTTCATCAAGTGGTTTTTTATTTCCTCTTCACTTTCTTCCATAAGGGTGGTGTCATCTGTATACCTGAGGTTATTGATATTTCTCCTGGCAATCTTGATTCCAGCTTGTGTTTCTTCCAGTCCAGCGTTTCTCATGATGTACTCTGCCCAGGGATCAAGACCATCCCCATGGAAAAGAAATGCAAAAAAAGCAAAATGGCTGTCTGGGGAGGCCTTACAAATACCTGTAAAAAGAAGAGAAGTGAAAAGCAAAGAAGAAAAGGAAAGATATAAGCATCTGAATGCAGAGTTCCAAAGAATAGCAAGAAGAGATAAGAAAGCCTTCCTCAGCGATCAATGCAAAGAAATAGAAGAAAACAACAGAATGGGAAAGACTAGAGATCACTTCAAGAAAATTAGAGATACCAAGGGAACATTTAATGCAAAGATGGGCTTGATAAAGGACAGAAATGGTATGGACCTAACAGAAGCAGAAGATATCAAGAAGAGATGGCAAGAATACACAGAAGAACTGTACAAAGAAGATCTTCACGTCCCAGATAATCACGAAGTTGTGATCACTCACCTAGAGCCAGACATCCTGGAATATGAAGTCAAGTGGGCCTTAGAAAGCATCACTAGGAACAAAGCTAGTGGAGATGGTGGAATTCCAGTTGAGCTATTTCAAATCCTGAAAGATGATGCTATGAAAGTACTGCACTCAATATGCCAGCAAATCTGGAAAACTCAGCAGTGGCCACAGGACTGGAAAAGGTCAGTTTTCATTCCAATCCCAAAGAAAGGCAATGCCAAAGAATGCTCAAACTACTGCACAATTGCACTCATCTCACATGCTAGTAAAGTAATGCTCAAAATTCTCCAAGCCAGGCTTCAGCAATATGTGAACCATGAACTTCCTGATGTTCAAGCTGGTTTTAGAAAAGGCAGAGGAACCGGAGATCAAATTGCCATTTGCTGGATCATGGAAAAAGCAAGAGAGTTCCAGAAAAACATCTATTTCTGCTTTATTGACTATGCTAAAGCTTTTGACTATGTGGATCACAATTAACTGTGGGAAATTCTGAAAGAGATGGAATACCAGACCACCTCACCTGCCTCTTGAGAAATCTGTATGCAGGTCAGGAAGCAACAGTTAGAACTGGACATGGAACAACAGACTGGTTCCAAATAGGAAAAGGAGTACGTCAAGGCTGTATATTGTCACCCTGCTTATTTAACTTATATTCTTTGGAAGAAATGATGCTAAAGCTGAAACACCAGTACTTTGGCCACCTGATGCGAAGAGTTGACTCATTGGGAAAGACTCTGATGCTGGGAGGGATTGAAGGCAGTAGAAAGGGACCACAGAGGATAAGACGGCTGGATGGCATCACTAACTCGATGGACGTGAGTCTGAGTGAAATCTGGGAGCTGGTGATGGACAGGGAGGCCTGGCATGCTGAGATTCATGGGATCGCAGAGTCGGACACAGCTGAGCGACTGAACTGAACTGAGCTGAAATCTTCTTTGAGAATGCTGCATCCATGAAAGGGATGCAGAGAACTTAAGATACAGCTTACATAGAAAATAATATTATAACTTTTAAATATACATGGTTCCCACTGACAAGGTGTTATAAAGTATTTATCAAAGGAAAATTATAATAAGTTACAAAGTATTAGTTTCCAAATAAAAAGCCTTGATAATATCAATACTAACAAGAAAATTAATATCAAAATTTACAATAAAGCAAAGAATATAACTTCAATAGTAACGATGATTGCCAAAACTAAAATAATTTACTATATTATTAAGTGTAATACGCTGGGAAGTGTTGATATATCTGGGTCTTCAATTTTATCTTCTACCTGCCTGTTTATGAAACAAATGAGGAATGTGGTAGTTTTCAGTATCTATAATTATGAAGACAAATTGATCCAGAAAATTTCAAGCAAGTCAAGCAGTAAATAGGTTTCTTGGGGCATTTATCTTTTGTTTTCATTATAGAAATTGAGTACAACACTAGAAAGAATTGAATTCAGTTCATTTGAAGATATCAGAAAATATATTAGCTTATATGTTGAACTTCCTATAAAATCACACAGTCTAACCATTTTACTGTTGAATTAAAGGTTAGTGTGTGTGGCCAGTATTTCCCTCAACTTTTCCTAAGTGCAACTCTGGGAGTTTCTTAGCCCTAGTCTGAAAACAGCAGTTGTAGAAAATTAGCAGTTTATTATTGCAGCCTTAAGACGTTTGTTAGAACTGAGGGCTTCATTGTCAACAATACTTACTAGTATCCTTTAAAATTATAATTATCAGTCAAAGCATTGTCCAAGGCTCTTGGATGGTTCTTTAGGATCTTGAAGCATTAGGACTCAAAATATCTTTGCTGTCATCTAACTCAGGGGTTTCCTACGTGGTGCTAGTGATAAAGAATCTGCCTGCCATTGCAAGAGACACTAGAGACAAGGGTTCAGTCCCTGGGTCAGGAAGACACCCTGGAGCAGGAAATGACAATCCACCCCAGTATTCTTGCCTAGAAAATTCCATGGACAGAAGAGCTTTGTAGGCTACAGTCCATGGGGTCGCAAAGAGTCGGACATGATTGAGCACATACACACAACACAACTCAATGTGCTTTTCAAAGATTCTTCTCTATGTGGAAAAATCACAGCAGTGGACCAATGGGGAAGTAATTTTCTGAGCTATAATCTTGAAAATAGCAATATTACTTCAAAAGAGTAAGCAGTGTGTAAAATGAAGTTCAGCAATAGCTACAGGCCAAGAAGGCAAGTCTTAAACTATGACTCGAACCTTCAATAAAAAGAACAAAGATATTGCCTTTCAAGGCCCAGTGGCAGCTCTTTAGTCACAACAAGATACTGAGTATTGATTAAAGCAATACTCTCATTGAAGTATCACCAGGAGAGAGTTAGAAAGGTTCTATTAAACAATATCATTACTATTCATATATTTATCAGTCTTTCTATCTACCTCTTAGTTTTTAGTGATACTTGTGACTACAACTGATTGTGACCAGATTTGTCTTCTCAATTCAACATTTTTTCCATAACCCTAAGATTTGTTCTGTTCAAATTAAATTTGTTTATACTGTCCCTGAATAAATTTTGGACCCTGGTAATGTTTCAAGCCAGAAATCTATATTACTTTCCTCAGTGTTTTATACAGGGTATCACTAAAAAGTCATGTACTGATAATCTTATTATCTAGCCAATTAAGACATGAAATTAAGTCAAGAAAAGTATTTCATAACTTAAATTAAATGCATATTCTGAAATTACATTTTTAAAATTCTATCTCATACTGAATGTTCTGTGAGTTTCTGTCTGTGAATATGTGTGCAGATAATTAACTGAGCATATATCCAAAATAGTCAACTGTATAACCCACTGATTTGTAAAAAAGCAAAATAGTAAGATATTTTGAATAACTTGTTTTTTTATAACTACATGTTCTTTTATGATTAAGAAAGCAAACAATAATATTATGAAAAGCTAATTAAATAGTTGATCAAGATTTGAAATACTATCTTTGAATACAAGTCACAAAACCATTCTTGATTTAGACTTCAATAGTTTACTAAAATTTCATATTCATATTTACTAGCTCTCAACACTTGGCTATGGGAATTGGAGAATTTTAATTCAGATAATACTATGCTGTGGTAACAAGAGGCTGATGATATAATAAAGAAGAGTACGTATTATGAGGCTGAACTTTTTCTAAGGAGATTTTTTTTTCTATGTAGATAATCTTTATTCAAATTCTGCCCAAACTGGTCCTACAATATGGGAAAGCACACAGGAAATGTTGGTGAAAGTAGTTCTTGCTCTCAGGAAGCTTACAGCATCTTTGTTATTCCTGCCCCCTTTTCTCAACCCCATATGGCATCTAATAAATGTTCCATTACATCACTTTTGAGGAAAAAATATATATTTTATTATATATATATAATATATATATATAATATATATTATATAAACATATATATATATATATATGTAAAACCAAGGGTGATAATTTGAAGGTCTTTAGTTTGTTTTCCAATTTGTTTGACAGTTGTTTTGAGTATAGTATTCTAAAATAAAAACTATTTTTCTGGGATATTAAAGTCAGTTGATGTCATTTAAAGTTAGAATCAATACCCTCTTATACTAGTATATCTTTTTTTTTTTCCTATTTTTCTTTTCTTTTTTTATCCAAATGTCCATCAACCAATTAATGAAAAAATTATTCAAGCCAGTGGTTGTAGTTGTAAGAAATTGGCAAGTCCAGCACATATAATGGCTCATCCAGCATGGTTTAAGTGATCCTTAGTGATAATTTTAGGGCATTTGTTACTAATTGAAATATGAAAACAAAACAGTTATAAAATAATGTTATACAATTTCATATTTATTAAGATGGCCAAGACTAAAATGACAGATAACAATATGTAATGGTGAACAATATGAGAAATTAGAACTCTCAAATTTGACCAGTAGGGATGCAAAATGGAAAAGTCACTTTTGAAAAATATGGAAGTTTCTCAAAATATTAAACATAGAATAGCTATACGACTTCACAATTTCTCTTTGGAAAAATACTGGAGAAATAAAGCATATGTATGTCAAAGCCTTTGACTGTGTGGATCACAATAAACTGTGGAACATTCTGAAAGAGATGGGAATACCAGACCACCTCTCCTGCCTCTGGAGAAACCTATATGCAGGTCAGGAAGCAACAGTTAGAACTGGACATGGAACAACAGACTGGTTCCAAATAGGAAAAGGAGTATGTCAAAGCTGTCTATTGTCACTCTGCTTATTTAATTTATATGCAAAGTACATCATGAGAAATGCTGGGCTGGAAGAAGCACAAGCTGGAATCAAGATTGCCAGGGTAAATATCAATAACCTCAGATATGCAGATAACACCACCCTTATGGCAGAAAATGAAGAGAAACTAAAAAGCCTATTGATGAAAGTGAAAGAGGAGAGTGAAAAATTTGGCTTAAATCTCACCATTCATAAAACTAAGATCATGGCACCTGGTTCCATCACTTCATGGGAAATAGATGGGGAAACAGTGGAAACAGTGTCAGACTTTATTTTTTGGGGCTCCAAAGTCACTGCAGATGGTGATTGCAGCCATGAGATTAAAAGACGCTTACTCCTTGGAAGGAAAGTTATGACCAACCTAGATAGCATACTCAAAAGCAGAGACATTACTTGGCCAACAAAGGTCCATCTAGTCAAGGCTATGGTTTTTCCAGTAGTCATGTATGGATGTGAGAGTTGGACTGTGAAGAAAGCTGAGCGCCAAAGAATTGATGCTTTTGAATTGTGGTGTTGGAGAAGACTCTTGAGGGTCCCTTGGACTGCAAGGAGATACAACCAGTCCATTCTGAAGGAGATCAGTCCTGGGATTTCTTTGGAGGGCATGATGCTGAAGCTGAAAGTCCAGTACTTTGGCTACCTCTTGCGAAGAGTTGACTCACTGGAAAAGACTCTGATGCTGGGAGAGATTGGGGGCAGGAGGAGAAGGGGACGACAGAGGATGAGATGGCTGGATGGCATCCCTGAATCAATAGACGTGGGTTTGGGTGAACTCTGGGATGATGGACGGGAGGCCTGGTGTGCTGCACTTCATGAGGTCACAAAGAGTCGGACAGGACTGAGGGACTAAACTGAACTGATACAAAGTTTACTAAAACTTTGTTAAAATGCTGCACTCAATATGGCAGCAAATTTGGAAACCTCAGCAGTGGTCAGAGAACTGGAAAAGGTCAGTTTTCATTCCAATCCCAAAGAAAGGCAATGCCAAAGAATTTTGTAATTACCACACAATTGTACTCATCACATGCACAATCAAAGTAAAGCTCAAAATTCTCCAAGCAAGGCTTCAGCAGTATGTGAACTGAGAACTTCCAGATGTTCAAGCTAGATTTAGAAATGGTAGAGGAACAAGACATCAAATTTCCAGCTTCCATTGGATTATTGAAAAAACAATAGAGTTCCAGAAAAACATCTATTCTTCTTTTACTGACTACACCAAAGCCTCTATGTGGATCACAACAAACTGTGCAAAATTCTTCAAGAGATGGGAATACCAGACCACCTGACCTGCCTCCTGAGAAATCTGTATGTTGGTCAAGAAGCAACAGTTAGAACCAGACATGGAACAAAGGAGTACATCAAGGCTAGTATATTGTCACCCTGTTTATTTAATATGCAGAGTACATCATGCAAAATGCTGGACTGGATGAAACACAAGCTGGAATCAAGATTTCCAGGGGAAATATCAATAGCCTCAGATATACAGATGACAAAACCCTTATGGCATAAAGCTAAGAGGAACTGAAGAGCCTCCTAATGAAAGTGAAAGAGGAGAGTGAAAAAAACTGGTTTAAACACAACATTCAAAAAACGATCATGGCATCCAGTCCCATCACTTCATGGAAAACAGATGGGGAAACAATGAAAACAGGGACAGACTTTATTTTCTTGGGCTCCAAAATCACTGCATTTGGTAACTGTAGCCATGGAATTAAAAGATACATGCTCCTTGGAAGAAACACTATGACCAACCTAGACAGCATATTAAAAAGTAGAGATGTTACTTTGCCAACAAAGGTCAATCTAGTCAAAGCTATGTTTTTCCAGTAGTCATGTGTGGATGTGAGAGCTGGATCATAAAAAAAGCTGAGCACCAAAAAAGTGATGCTTTTGAACTGTGGTTTTGGAGTAGATGCTTGAGAGTCCCTTGGACTGCAAAGAGATCAATTCAGTCAGTCCTAAATGAAATAAATCCTGAATATACATTGGAAAGACTGATGCTGAAGCTGAAGCTCCAATATTTTGGCTACCTGATGTGAAGAACTGACTCATTGGAAAAGACTCTGATGCTAGAAAAGATCGAAGGCAGGAGGAGAACGGGATGACAGAGGATGAGATGGTTGGATGGTATCACTGACTCAATGGACACGAGTTTGATCAAGCTTCAGGAGTTGTTGATGAACAGGAAAGCCTGTCGTGCTGCAGTCCACATGGTGTCAAAGAGCTGGACACAACTGAGCAACCGAACTGAGACAAAATTTATAGAAGCCTTGTTCAGAATATCCAAAAAATGTAAACAAACCAAATCCCCAGCAACCAATTGGTAATTCCACTCAATGCAACATTTTTTTTTAAGAGAACCATCTTTAAAAAAAAATCATAGGATAATTGTTTTACAATGTTGTGTTGGTTTTTGCCAACAACAGCATACAGCAAGGTGAATCAGCTATGTATATACATATATTCCCTCTCCTTCCAACCTCCATCCTACCCACCCCACATCCCACCCCTCTAAGTCATCACAGAGTACCAAGCAGAACTCCCTGTGCTATGCAGCAGGTTTCTACTACTATTTTACATACAGTAATATATATATACATATATATGTATATATGTATATATATATATGTGTGTATGTGTATATATACATTTCAACGCTACTGTCTCAATTCAACCCACCCTTTCCTGCCCCAGCTGTGTCCACAAGTCTGTAAAGAGAATCATTCTATTTGCTGCTTATGACTTACAAAAAGAGAAAAACATATACAATGCTAACTATATAATGGATGATTCTAGATCAACTACTAAAGAGACACCTTTATCCAGAGCACTGAGCCATGATTGAGGTGGTGGCTCCACTTACACTGACTCCTTGCTCCCTGAGATCAAGAGGAAGAAACATGGATGGACATCACATGACCATTTTGTCCTTAAGGCACCATCTCTTGACCACCCATGTTAGACCGAGTAGACCTTCATCTCAGAATGGACCATTTGGATTCTCTTTCCTGATTTTTGAGATGTGGAATAGAAAGACATGGACACTGACAGTTCCATGGAAGAAAGGCTCACAAAGGCCAATTGCAAAACTCGTTAGGGACTTCCTTGGTGGTCCAGTGGCAGAAACTACCCTCTTCTGATCCAGGAGTCCTGAGTTCGATCTCTGGTCAGGGAACTAGATCCCACATGCCACAACTAAGAGCCCACATGCCATAACAAAGACCAGTTTCAGCCAAATAAATAGATAAATATTGAAAACAACGACAAGTTTTTTGAGCTGTCCTTGGCTCTTTTGTCTGTTCTTCTAATCCTGTGGGATATTTTATATCTTCCAAGGAAGCCAGCCATCATTTTTGGGTCGTTTAAACAATAGACATTTATTGTCTCCCAGTTCTGGAGGCTGGAAGTCTAAGACTTAGGTGTCAGCAGAGTTGGTTTCTTCTGAGGCCTCTTTCCTTGCCTTGTAAATGGCTGTCTTTTCCCTGTGTCTTCACATGGTCTTCCCTCTGTGTGTCTCTGTGCCCTAATTTCCTCTACCAGACACCAATCCCATTGGACCAAGGCCCACCCACAACCTAATTTATCTTCATGACTCATTTAAATGCTTTATCTCCAAATATAGTCATATTCTGAGATACTAGAGGTTAAGACTTGGACATGTGGATTTTGTGGAGGGGACACAATTCAGACCATATCCAATAGTCTAGTGTGGATATGCCTGAGAGACAAAGCAACACTGAAAATTCCAATCATTGGCATGGCTAAGAAACTGGTATCCCTTGAGACTGGAAACCTATTCAGCATTTCCGATCCAAGTGTGGCTGCATTTTCTGCATTTAATGCATTTTAATTTCATTTCCAATCCAAGTGTGGCTGCATTTTCTGCATTTAATTTTAATATTTAATAATAATACATCTGTGGCAACAGATGTATTACAGCCATGGGCTTCATTCGAGGCTAGGTTACCATTACCTGGGAGTTTAATGAGTGAAACTTCTTTCATACAACTATGAGGTTTGAATGTCTATTGTGACTCAGTTGATTCATTTTTTGAAATCATCTCTATTTTTGAATTTTTCTTCCCCCAACTGCTATTGAAAGCAGATCTTTATGACCAACACCAGGACCCTCATAATAGTTTCCTGTATGATCCCTGGCCTCCAGTTTGCTCAGTTCTTGTTTCCTGTACATAGTGAGCTTAGATTTTTCTTCCCAAGAGACATTGTTATTGTCCTTTCCATTTCTTGTAACCTTCAAAAGAGGCTCTCTCAGCTTAATCATCTCGAGATTAATCCTACAATTCTAATGTCATGCTAAGTGCATGCTTAGGACTTTAATTTCTATTGCTTCCAAAAACACCCCAAAAGCCTCTCTTCTGAATCCCCCTAGATCGAGTTCTACTTTCTATTCACATATTTCCAAGCCCAAGTCTTTCCTTATATCACTCTATCTAGAATATCTCAAAAAGTCTCAGCTCTCAGGAGACTTATCATTCATTAAAAGAAAACTCGTCAGGCAGAGAAAGACAAATATCATAAGATATTGTTTCTATGGGAAATCTAAGAAATGGTGCCAATGAACATTTTTACAAAACAGAAACAGAGTCACAGATGTAGAGAATAAACTTATGGTTAGCAGTGGGGAATGGGGAAAGGGATATATTAGGAGATTGGGATTAACATATACACACCACTATATGCAAAATAGATAACTAATAAAAACCTACTGCATAGCACAAGGGATATAATGACCTATATGGAAAAGAATCTGAAAAACAGAGGATATATGTATATGTAACTGGAGAAGGGCATGGCAACCCACTCCAGTATTCTTGCCTGGAGAAATCCATGGACAGAGGAAACTGGTGGGCTACCATCCATAGGGTCACAAAGAGTTGGACACAACTAAAGCGACTCAGCACACATGCATGCATATATATGTATAACTGATTCACTTTTGCTGTTTACCTAAAACTAACACAACACTAAATCAACTATACTCCAATAAATTTTTTAAAGTAAACTTGTATTCAAATTTAACTTCTTCAGAAATGTTTTCCCTGACCATTTTGTCTACAACAGTGCCCCATCTACTGACATCTTTATCACCCTGCTTTGTTTTTCTTTATGGTGCTATTATTGGCTGAATTATGTTTCCCTCAAAAATTCCTGTGCTGAAGTCTTTTTTTACATATATTTTAATTTGAGGCTAAATACTTTAAAATATTTTAATGGTTTTTGCCATACATTGACATGAATCAGCCATGGGTGCCCATGTGTTCCCCATTCTGAACTCTCCACCCACCCCCCCCATCCCATCCCTAAGGGTCATCCTAGTGCATCAGCCCTGAGCACCCTGTCTCATGCATCAAAGCTGATTGATTTAACATATGGTAATATACCTGTTTCAACGCTATTCTCTCAAATCATCCCATCCTCGCCTTCTCTCACAGAGTCCAAAAGTCTGTTCTTTATATCTGTGTCTCTTTTGCTTTCTCACATATAAGCTCATTGTTTCCATCTTTCTAAATTCCACATATATGTGTTAATATACTGTATTGGTGTTTTTCTTCCTGACTTACTTCACTCTGTATAATAAGTTCCAGTTTCATCCACCGGATTAGAACTGATTCAAATGTGTTCTTTTTAATAGCTAAGTAATATGGCATCACTGACTCGATGGACATGAATCTGAGTGAACTCCAGGAGTTGGTGATGGACAGGGAGGCCTGGTGTGCTTCAATTCATGGGGTCACAAAGAGTCGGACACGACTGAGCAACTGAACTGAACTGAACAGAACTGAATACTCCATTGTGTATATGTACCGTGGCTTTCTTATCCATTTGTCTGCTGATGGACGTGTAAGTTGCTTCCATGTCCTGGCTATTATAAACAGTGCTGTGGTGAACACTGGGATACACATGTCTCTTTCAATTCTGGTTTCCTCAGTGTGTACACCCAGAATGGGATTGCTGAGTCCTATGACAGCTCTATTTCCAGTTTTTTAAGGAATCTCCACACTGTTTTCCATAGTGGCTCTACTAGATAGCATTCCCACCCACCAACAGTGTAAGATGCTTCCCTTTTCTCCACACCCTCTCCAGCATTTACTGTTTGAAGACTTCAATAGCAGCCATTCTGACTGGCGTGAAATAGTTCCTCATTGTGGTTTTGATTTGCATTTCTCTGATAATGAGTGATATTGAGCATCTTTTCATGTGTTTGTTAGCCATCTGTATGTCTTCTTTGGAGAAATGTCTGTTTAGTTCTTTGGCCCATTTTTTGATTGGAGCCACAGGAGCTACTTATATATTTTTCAGATTAATTCTTTGTCAGTTTCTTTGTTTACTATTATTTTCTCCCATTCTGAAGGCTGTCTTTTCACTTTGCTTATAGTTTCCTTCAATGTGCAAAAGCTTTTAATTAGGTCCCATTTGTTTATTTTTGCTTTTATTTCCATTACGCTGGGAGCTGGGTCATAGAGGATCCTGCTATGATTTATGTCTGAGAGTGTTTTGCCTATGTTTTCCTCTAGGAGTTTTATAGTTTCTGGTCTTACATTTAGATCTTTAATCCATTTCAAGTTTATTATTGTGTATGGTGTTAGAAAGTGTTGTAGATTCATTCTTTTACAAGTGGTTGACCAGTTTTCCCAGCACCACTTGCTAAAGAGATTGCATTTTCTCCAGTGTATATTCCTGCCTCCTTTCTCAAAGATAACGAGTCCATAGGTCCATGGATTCATCTTTGGGCTTTCTATTTTGTTCTATTGATCTATATTTCTGTCTTTGTGCCAGTACCATACTCTCTTGATGACTGTAGCTTTACAGTATATTCTGAAGTCAGGCAGGCTGATTCCTCCATTTCCATTCTTCTTTCGCAAGATTGCTTTGGCTATTCAAGATTTCTTGTATTTCCATACAAATTGTGAAATTATTTGTTCTAGTTCTCTGAAAAATACCATTCGTAGCTTGATAGTGAATGCATTGAATCTATAGATTGCTTTGGGTAGTATACTCATTTTCACTATATTGATTCTTCCAATCCATGAACATGCTGTTTCTCCACCTATTTGTGTCATTTTTGATTTCTTTCATCAATGTTTTATAGTTTTATATATATAGGTCTTTTGTTTCTTTAGGAATATTTATTCCTAAGCATTTTATTCTTTTTGTTGCAATGGTGAATGAAATTGTTTCCTTAATTTCTCTTTCTGTTTTCTCATTGTTAGTGTATAGGAATGCAAGGTATTTCTGTGTGCTAACTTTATATCCTGCAACTTTACTACATTCATTTATTAGCTCTAGTAATATTCTGGTGATGTCTTTAGGGTTTTCTATGTAGAGGATCATGTCATCTGCAAACAGTGAGAGTTTTACTTCTTCTTTTCAAATCTGGATTCCTTTTCTTTTTCTTCTCTAATTGCTGTGGCTAAAACTTCCAGAACTATGTTGAATAGTAGTGGTGAGAGTGGGCATCCTTGTCTTGTTCCTGACTTTAGAGGAAATGCTTTCAATTTTTCACCATTGAGGGTAATGTTTGCCGTGGGTTTATCATATACGGCTTTTATTATGTTAAGGTATGTTCCTTCTATGCCTGCTTTCTGGAGAGTTTTTATCATAAATGGATGTTGAATTTTGTCAAAGGCTTTCTCTGCATCTATTGAGATAATCATATGGTTTTAATCTTTCAATTTGTTAATGTGGTGTATCACATTGATTGATTTGCAAATATTGAAGAATCCTTGCATCCCTGGGAAAAAGCTCACTTGGTCATGATGTATGATCTTTTGAATATGTTGTTGGATTCTGTTTGTGATAATTTTGTTAAGGATTTTTTCATCTATGTTCATCAGTGATATTGGCCTTTTCTTTCTTTTTTTTTTTTTTTTTTTGTGGCATCTTTGTCTGGTTTTGGTATTAGGGTGATGATGGCCTCATCGAATGAGTTTGGAAGTTTACCTTTCTCTGCAATTTTCTGGAGGAGTTTGAGTAGGATAGGTGTTAGCTTTTCTCAAAATTTTTGGTAGAATTGACCTGTGAAGCCATCTGGTCCTGGGCTTTTGTTTGTTGGAAGATTTCTGATTACAGCTTCAATTTCCATGCTTGTGATGGGTCTGTTAAGATTTTCTATTTTTTCCTGGTTCAGTTTTGGAAAGTTATACTTTTCTAAAAATTGTCCATTTCTTCCAAGTTGTCCATTTTATTGGCATATAGTTGCTGATAGTAGGTAGTCTCTTATGATCCTTTGTATTTTTGTGTTGTGTGTTGTGAGTTCTCCATTTTCATTTCTAATTTTGTTGCTTTGATCCTTCTCCCTTTTTTTCTTGATGAGTCTAATAGTTTGTCTATTTTATTTATCTTCTCAAAGACCCAACTTTTAGTTTTGTTGATTTTGCTATAGTCTCCTTTATTTTTCACTTATTTCTGCCCTAATTTTTATGATTTCTTTCCTTCTACATTTACATTTAAGGTAATTATTGATGAGTATGATCCTGTTGACATTTACTTTGTTGTTTTGGGTTCGAGTTTATAAACCTTTTTTGTGTTTCCTGTCTAGAGAAGATCCTTTAGCATTTGTTGAAGAGCTGGTTTGGTGGTGCTGAATTGTCTTAACTTTTGCTTGTCTGTAAAGCTTTTGATTTCTCCTTCATATATGAATGAGATCCTTGCTGGATATAGTGGTCTGGGTTGTAGGTTTTTCTCTTTCATCACTTTAAGTATGTCCTGACATTCCCTTCTGGCCTGAACATTTTCTACTGAAAGATCAGCTATTATCCTTATGGGAATCCCCTTGTGTGTTATTTGTTGCTTTTCCCTTGATGCTTTTAATATTTGCTCTTTGTGGTTGACTTTCATTAATTTGATTTATATGCGTCTTGGGGTGTTTCGCCTTGGCTTTATCCTGTTTGGGACTCTCTGGGTTTCTTGGACTTGGGTGACTATTCCCTTCCCCATTTTAAGGAAGTTTTCAACTATTATCTCAAGTATTTTCTCATGGCCTTTCTATTTGTCTTCTTAATCTGGGACTCCTATGATTTGAATGTTGGGGTGTTTAACATTGTCCCAGAGGTCTCTGAGGTTGTCATTTCTTTTTTTTCTCTCTGCTTCATTTATTTCCACTATTCTATCTTCCACCTCACTTATCCTGTCTTCTGCCTCAGTTATTCTACTGTTGGTTCCCTCCAGAGTCCTTTTGATTCTCAATTATTGCATTATTCATTATTGATTGACTATTTCTTATATCTTCTAAGTACTTGTTAAACATTTCTTGCATCTTTGTAATCCTTGTCTCCAGTCTATTTACCTGTAACTCCATTTTGTTTTCAAGATTTTGGATCATTTTTACTATCATTATTCTGAATTATTTTTCAGGTAGACTCCCTATCTCCTCTTTTGTTTAGTTTGGTGGATATTTATCATGTTCCTTTATCTGCTGAATATTTCTCTTCCTTTTCATCTTATTTAGATTGCTGTCTTTGGGGTGGTCCTTCTGTATGCTGGAAGTTTGTGGTTCCTCTTTATTGTGGAGATTCCTCCCTGTGGGTGGGGTTGGACGAGTGGCTTTTCTAGGTTTCCTGGTTAGGGAAGCTTGTGTGGATGTGCTGGTGTGTGGAGCTGGATCTCTTCTCTCTGGAGTGCAATGAAGTGTCCAGTAGTAAGTTTTGAGGTGTCTATGGGTTTGGTGTGACTTTTGGCCGCCTGTATTTTAACGCTCAGGGTCATGTTCCTGCATTGTTTGAGAATTAGCTTGTAATGTCTTGCTATGAAACTTGTTGGCTCTTGAGTGGAGCTTGGTTTCAGTGTACGTATGGAGGCTTTTGGATGAGCTCTTGTCGATTAATGTTCCCTGGAGTCAGGAGTTTTCTTGTGTTCTCAAGTTTTGGATTTAAGCCTCCTGCCTCTGGCTTTCAGTCTTATTCTTAAAGCAGCCTCAAGACTTCTTCTCCATCCATACAGCACTGATGATAAAACATCTAGGTTAATGCTGAAAAGATTCTCCACAATGACGGACACCCAGAGAGGTTCAGAGAGTTACATGGAGGAGGAGCGGGAGGAGGGAGATAGAGGTAACCAGGAGGAAAGAGGCAGAATCAAAAGAAGAAAGAGCGATCTAGCCAGTAATCAATTCCTTATGTGCTCTCCATAGTCTGGAACACTCAGAGAGGTTCACAGAGTTACACAGAAAAGAGAAGAGGGAGGACGGAGATAGAGATGACCAGGAGGAGAAGAGGGGGAATCAAAAGGAGAGATCATATCTAGCCAGTAATAAGTTCCCTAAGTGTTTTCCACAGCCTGGAACACAAAAAGAGATTCACAGAGTTAAGTAGAGAAGAGAAGGAGAGAGGCGACAGAGGTGACCTAGGGGAGAAAAAGAAGAGTCAAAAGGGAAGAAAGAAATTAAGCCAGTAATCACACTCCTAAGTAAAAATGGGAACTGAACATTAGATTCTTAAAAGTAAAAAATTGATCACAAATACCAGAAAACAAAGATTAAAAATCTAGAGTAGAGGTTAGACTCAAAAATACAATATTTTTTTTTAAAAATCACAAAAATTATAGAATTTGTATATATGAAAATTGCTTTTAAAATAGGGTCTTTTTTTGCAAGGTAATATTAAGTTATAGAAATGAAAATTAAAGGAGTAATAAAGAACTTAAAAATTTTAAAAATGATAATACTAAAATATATCTAGGAATTTCTCTGGAGCTGTTGAGGGCAGTGTGGGGTCAGTTCAGTTTCAGATAGTTCCTTGTTCCAGCTAATACTTCTTCTCAAGGTCTATAGGCCCCTCCCCATGTAGTCAATGCTAACTACAGGGTTTTAATCTGTTGCACCTGTCACTTCCAAAGCAGTTGCCTCTTCTTCATTTGGCTTCCTCTGTTTGCAAGTCTCTTCAGTGTCTAATTTCCACCCTGACACAAGGGGGTGAAGGTGGTCACTCATTTAGGCTCACTTGTTCAATTATGCTGTGGGGAGGGAGGAACACTGCAAACAAATATCACTGGCATGTGTGGGAAGTGTTCGCAGTGTCTGGACCACACTGAGTTCGCCCCAGTTCATGTACCTGTGCTTTCTCAGTCTACACTGCTCAGGCTCCAGGTTGTTCTGTGGGGAACTGTCCAAAGCAGGCCCTGGGTTTAGTGCACTTCCCAGGTCTAAGCTGCTCAGGTTCAGGTTCTTGGGTACTCCACCAAGGCACAGACTCTGTTGGGCCTGCATTCTGTGCCCTTCCTAGGTCCGAGCATCTCAGGCAACCAGGTGCTTGGTTAGCACACTATCCCAGGTGTGCGGTGCATCTTAATCACCTCCCCTGTCCTGGCCGCTCAGTTTCCTGGATGTGCTGCAAAAGCACCATCTCTGGTGTGCCATGTATCGCCTCTGGGGAACTGATCTCAGGCTGCAACCCTCCTGGCAGATGTCAACCAACAGGATCCCAAGAACATTTGTTTAGCAACTGGGAGCCTGCTCACAATTTGGTGCACAATGTTGTCTCTGGGGCCAAGATTGCCCCTTGCCTTCCTGCTCTGGCTGTCGCCAGCCTGCCTCTCTACCTCTGGCAGGGGGACGGGCCAGCCTGCAGCCGGCTAACTCTCCTCTGGCATTCACTCCATCCTTTGTTCTGTGAGCAGGGCAGGCTGTGCCTTAGTTTAGTTAAAGCTTTTCCTGGGAAAGTTCTCTCTCTCTTTTTTGTTCTTCTCTCTCTGGCTATCCCACAGTTTGGGTTGCTATCTCATGTTAGCTCCCTCAGATTGTCCTCTGGGCATTCAGTCCCAGTCCTTACCCTAAGCAATGCAGCGGGCACCTCCCTGTTCAGCCCCTGCTCGCTGGTGGCAGACATGTCTGGGCTACATCTCCACTGGGAGTTGTGGTTGGGCGCATATTCTGTGGTGTGCTTTTTTCCCCCCACCCACCCCCTCCTGGTTATGTTGCCCTCTGAGATTCCAAAACTCCCCACAAACCCGCCAGTGAGAGAGTTTCCTGGTGTTTGGAAACTTCTCCTCCTTCATGACTCCCTCCCCAGGATGGGTCGCCCTGCCTAACTCTTTTGTCTCTCTTTTTGTGTTTTATATTTTGTCCTACCTCCTTTTGAAGACAATGGGTTGCCTTTTGGTTGCCTGGTGTCCTCCACAAACATTCAAAAGTTGTTTTGTGGAAGTTGCTCAGCATTCAAATGATCTTTCGATGAATCTGTGGGCAAGAAAGTGGTCTCCCTGTCCTATTCCTCTGCCATCTTAGGACCACCACATTATTTGTTAATTTAAGGGAATCTAATATTGATAAATGGAAGAATTTGAATGAACATTGAAACATTATGCTAAGTGAAAGGAGTCAGTAACTCAGTTGCAAAAGGCCATATGTTGTATTATGTCATTTATATGCAATGTTCACACTGAAAAGCCAATGAATACAGAGTAGATTGGTACTTCCCTAGGATTTGGGTTTGGGTGGAGGGTGACAGCTAATTGCAAAAGTGTTTCCTTTTATTGTAATTAAAATATTCTAAAATTTATTATGGTGATGATTACACAATTCTGTTAATATACAAAGCACAGTTAAATATGCTGTGCTCTGCTATGTTGCTTCAGTCATGTATGACTCTTTGTGACCCCATGGACTTAGCCCATCAGTCTTCTCTCTCCAAGAGATTCTCCAGGCAAGAATACCTGAGTGGGTTGCCATGCCCTTCTCCAGAGGATCTTTCCAACCCAAGGATTGACCCCATGTCTCTTTGGTCTCCTGCATTGACAGGTGAGTTCTTTAGCACTAGCACCCACTGGGAAGCCCTACAATGAATTATACATTTTGCTAAATGAATTATATTGTATATGTATTATACTTGAATTATATATAAGTGATGTAATTCCTGAAATAAATCTGAAAATAATTGTTTCTGATACACTCAAACTTACTTGAAAATAACAGCTTTGTGTATTCTTGTGTGACTTTTTCTGAATTCAATAAGCTATTTTGTCTTGGATAAAAAGCAGCAAGTGTACCAGAAATGACCTATTTGTGATTTTTGTGTATAATAAGCAAAATTAATAAGCTCACTTTTCATTCTCAAACATATGCCAGAACTGACCTTTCTTTCTGAGTTGCCAATTTCAGTATATATATATATATATATATATATATATATATATATAGCATTTTATTACTGGAATTTCTTGTAGTAATTGGACCAAGCTTCTCAACTTGATTCTACCTAGAAATGATCTGTCACTGTATCTTCATACCTTGAAAACTGTCTGTGGTAAAAGTTACTCATATGAACCACTATGCAGCAATTTTTACATTTAAGTAATCTATGAAAATGCCAGTGGCCCTCCTATTCCAAACTGTAGTTGTCAGCACCACAAAATAATTACAATTTGCTGAAAGATAATGGGCAATGTGAAGATTTAAGAAACTTTTAAATTATTGTAATTAAAACAATTTCATTCAAAGCCTAGTTAGAATTTAAGAACACTGCTCTACTAACTTGATTGTGGTATGATTATAGTGCTCTCACCATTCAATGTAGATTAACATAATTTTGACATTTTATTTTAATAATTGTGAGCTACATTCTTTCTTAAGTCCCAGAAGCACCTGTTTCCTCCTTCTATCTGTAAAGAAAACAAAATAATTACCTAGAATCAAGTGGAAAACATCCATTTCTGCTTCTTGTAACCTCAGAAACTGAATTTACTTCTGCAAGCAAAACTATCAGGGTCACAATGAATAAACTGGTAATCACAATGACTACTGTATATTGTTAAAAGGCCTTCATCACTTCTGCCCTTTGTAACAACTCAATCTAGATATTTTGTAGCTTTGGTTGAAAAATTAATATATACATAAACAATTACATTTTAGAGTAAAATTTACACTAAATTTTCTAATCACGTATATGAGAATGACCGTTCATATAATTATATAAAGATTATGAGACTACAACAGGTCCTATTTCATGGAATCTGCCTGTGATATAAAAAGTTTGGAAGGGAAAACTTATAGGCTAAATTTCTCCCTCCATAACTCACGTGTTGAAATCTTCATTTCAGTTCAGTCACTCAGTCATGTCCCTTTCTTTGTGACCCCCTGGACTGTAGCACGCCAGGCATTGCTGTCCATCACCAACAGCCGGAGCTTGCTCAAACTCATATCCACTGAGTTGGTGATGCCATCCAACCGTCTCATCCTCTTTCGTCCCCTTCTCTTCCTGCTTTCAATCTTTCCCCACATCAGGGTCTTCTCCAATGAGTCAACTCTTCACATCAGGTAGTCAAAGTATTAGAGCTTCAGCTTCAGCATCAGTCCTTCTAATGAATATTCAGGACTGATTTCCTTTAGGATTGAATGGTTGGCTCTCCGTGTAGTCCAAGGAACTCTCAAGAGTCTTCTCCAACACCACAGTTGAAAAACATCAATTCTTCAGCTCTCAGCTTTCTTTCTGGTCCCAATCTTACATCCATACATGACTACTGGAAAAACATAGCTTTGACAAGGTGGACCTTTGTCACCAAAGTAATGTTTCTGCTTTTTAATATGCTGTCTAGCTTGGTCATAGCTTTTCTTTCAAGGAGCAAGCGTCTTAATTTCATGGCTACAGTCACCATGGTGATTACTGAGTCACAAAAAATAAAGTCTGTCACTGTTTCCATTGGTTCCCCATCTATTTGCCATGAAGTAATGGGACAGGGTGCCATGATCTTCGTTTTTTGAATGTTGAGTTTTAAGCCAGCTTTTTCACTCACTCTTTCTCTTTCATCAAGAGGCTCCTCAGTTTCTCTTAGCTTTCTGCCCTAAGGGTGGTGTCATCTGCATATCTGAGACTGTTGACATTTCTCCCAGCAATTTTGAGTCCAGCTTGTGCTTCATCCAGTCCTACATATCATAGGAAGTACTCTGCATATAATTTAAATAAGCAGGGTGACAATATACACCCTTGAGGTACTAATTTCCCAATTTGGAACCAGCCCGTTGTTCGACATCTGTTTCTTACCATTGCTTCTTGACCTGCATACAGATTTCTCAGGAGGCAGCTAAGGTGGTCTGGTATTCCCATCTCTTTCAGAATTTTCCACAGTTTGTTGTGATCCACACAGTCAAAAGCTTTGACACAGTTAAGAAAGCAGAAGTATATGTTTTTCTGGAACACTCTTTCTTTTTCTATGATACAAAGGACGTTGGCAATTGATCTCTGGTTCTTCTTCCTTTTCTAAATCCAGCGTGAGTATCTGGAATTTCTCAGTTCACGTACTGCTGAAGACACACTTGAAGAATTTTGAGCGTTACTTTGGTAGGGTGTTCAGTTCAGTTCAGTTCAGTGGTTCAGTCATGTTCGGCTCTTTGCAACCCTATGGATTGCAGCACATGAGGCCTCCATCTCCATCACCAACTCCCAGAGATTACACAAACTCATATCCACTGAGTCGGTAATGCCATCCAACCATCTCATCCTCTGTCTTCCCCTTCTCTTTCTGCCTTCAATCTTTCCCAGCATCAGGGACTTTTCAAATGAGTCATATCTTTGCATCAGGTGGCCAAAGTGTTGGAGTTTCAGCTTCAGCATCAGTCCTTCCAATGACTATTTAGGATTGATTTCCTTTAGGATGCACTGGTTGGATCTCCTTGCTGTCAAGGTGACTCTCAAGAGTCTTCCCCAACACCACAGCTTAAAAGCATTAATTCTTTGGCACTGAGCTTTCTTTATAGTTCAAATCTCACATCCATACATGACTACTAGAAAAAACATAGCCTTGACTAGACAGATCTTTGTTGGCAAAGTAATGTCTCTGCTTTTTTTTTTTAATTTAAATTTATTTATTTTAATTGGAGGCTAATTACTTTACAATATTGTATTGGTTCTGCCACACATCAACATGAATCCTCCATGGGCATACATGTGTTCCCCGTCCTGAACCCCCCTCCCACCTCCCTCCCCGTACCATCCCTCCAGGTCATCTGTTCACCCAGTCATTATCATAAAGTGAGCAACAGGTAAACTTAGAATGTTTTTATTTCACTTTATCTTTGGGATTTTTTTTTTTTTTTTTGAGGATACAAGATCTTCTTAAGATGACACTTATAAAAATATGATATATTGAATGTAATAAATAGTAGTCAGTGGTTAGTTTTATCACCTATTTATGCCATAACACACTGCATTTTTCTTATTAAGTTGCCCAAATATTTAGGCACAATTTATTTCATGGACAGAGATAGCATCATAAAAATCTTTGAAATATCAGTTTCTGGATACTGTTAAAACATCTTGTGTTACAGAATATAGTCTACCTTCCATATTCCTTAGTTCTGTATCTGTGGATGAGCAAAGCACAAGTATGGAGAATAGACTGTACTACACCACTCTGTGTAAGCTACTTGAGCATCCACAGAATTTGGTGTCTGCATTGGTACTGGTAAAAATTCCCACAAATATGGGGGGATGATTGAATAGCATTATTTCCAATGTGAAGTTTAAGTTATCAATGACAATTGCCATGGACTTGTGGATTTTTGATGATTAGTTAGAATTGTGTCCAGATTAACTTGTTACTTGAGGGATTTATTCTGAAAAACTTGAGATATAATGTCATTCAAGTACTTGGTAGAACAAAATTTCCTTAATTTAATGTCATGGTAGGCCAGATTTTAAATGAATGACAAAACTATTTTACTAATGTTTGTTGTTGTTCAGTCATTAAGTCACGTCTGACTCTTCAACCTCATGGACTTAATACACCAGGCTCCTCCATCCTCCACAATCTCCTAGAGATTGCTCAAATTCATGTCCATTGAGATGGTGGTGCTGTCTAACCACTCATCTTTTGCTGCCCCCTTCTCTTTTGCCTTCAATCCTTTGCAACATCAGTGTATTTTCCAGTAAGTCAGCTCTTTGCATCAAGTGGCCAAAATATTGACACTTTAGCATCAGTCCTTCCAATGAATATTCAGGGTTGATTTCCTTTTGGTTTGACTGGTTTGATCTCCTTGCTGTCAACAGAACTCTCAAAAATCTTCTCCAGCATTACAGTTTAAAAACATCAATTCTTTGGTGACCAACCTTCTTTATGGTCCAACTCTCACATCCATAAAGGATTACTTGAAAAACCATAGCTTTGACTGTATGGAACTTTGTTGGCAAAGTGATGTCTCTATTTTTTAATACAGTCTAGGTTTGTCATAGTTTTCCTTCCAAGGAGCATGTGTCTTTTAATTTCATGGCTGCAGTCACCATCTGCAGTGATTTTGGGGCCCAAGAAAATCAAATCTACCATTGCTTCCAAGTTTTTCTCTTCTATTTGCTATGAAGTGATGGGACTAGATGCCGTGATCATAGTTTATTTTTTATGAGTTCATTAATATATGCATCCATTATAAATTTATGCACCAAATATATAAACAAGCTATAATATTTTATAGTAATTATTAGTTACTTTCATAATGAGAGGAAAGTAAGGGACATTAACTCTGAGTATATTATTTATTTATCCATAATTTATCTAAACCCTCCTCTGTCACATGTCCAATGGAGGCTTCTCAATCATTTATAGGGTTGTTTTCCTTCACATATATTTAGAGACTGTAAGAAAGAAACTCGTATTTTATTTTTATTCTATAAAATACCACAAAAATAATATTTAAATAGAATAAAATTTTAAAAGAGTGTAAACATTCCTAAGGCTTACAAAAATATATGAGCAGGAAGAGATGGGGATCAGGCAGCACTGCAGCATTTACTTATCAATTGAATCTGATTTTCTGAAAATAATTCCAGCCTTTAATACCTAAAGGAATTGAAACACTGTAAACACTTTATTTTATGTTAGAATATTGCATTCATTCAAGTAAAGTCACCCTTAATCTTTTGCAAGATTCTCAGATGATATTCTGTCCTTCAAATAGCTTCAGAGGCTCAAAGTCATAGGTTGACAACAAATTTTTCAATAAGCATTAGTGATAGTAAATGCATTTAGAGCAAAATGAAATTGTGGATATTCAATTATATAGTAATAAACATTGCTGATTTGTTTTACTACTTGAAAGACAGCCTCAACTTTCACAGATTAATAACACACCATCTGTATCCAAGCTTGACACTAATTGTCAGTAAAACAAACATTGATGATCATTTTCCAAACTTGCAAAATTCAAGTTGTAATCAAATTCAAGGAGGTCATTTTCCTGCAACTTTAACATAATCCTGTAACTAAAGTAAGCTGAAGACATTTTTTCCTTTGAGTTTTACCCATTAGGATTTTGAATAACAGTTGATAATAAACTTGTTACACTGCATTTTAAATTTCAGTATCTCAATTATTTGTTTACATGCATGTATGCACTAGCATTCTTGAGTTCATCAAGAAATAATTAATACACGGTTCTCTTATTAATAGAAAATCTTAATTTTTCCCTAATTTCCATAAACTTGAATTTTAATACAATCGCTAATATGGCAAATGAATTATTTCCTTATTATAGTTCCATTGTCAAAAGGCTGCATTTTGCCCAAACAGAAAAATATGTTCCAATGTGCAAACACTGAGGAAAACTAGGCATATGCTTAGAAAAATCAAGTTTAAATAATGGACTAAGGGAGCCTAGGTTGATATAACAAGTCTCCTCACTGAGTTTCCAGGCAAATGTGGGATAGTAGAAGCCATGTTCCCCTAGGGCTATGGTAACTTATAGTAACAATCCCTTGAATGCTTCAATGCTTACTCACTCAGTCAAATCCAACCCTTTGCAACCCTTTGACTATAGACCATAGTTCCTCTGTCCATGGGATTTTTTCAGGCAAGAACCTAGAGTGGGTTGCCATTTCTTCCTCCAGGGCATCTTCCCGACCCAGGGGTTGAATCCAAATCTCCTGGGTCTCCTAACTGCAGGTGGATTCTTTATCCATTGAACCATTGGATCAGACTGGATACTAAATAAAGGCAAAACATGATCTAATCCTAGAGGAAGCAATTTTGTAGAGAAATCAAAAATACCACCTGACCTGCCTCTTGAGAAACCTACATGCAGGTCAAGAAACAACAGTTAGAACTGGACATGGAACAACAGACTGGTTCCAAACAGGAAAAGGAGTATGTCAAGGCTGTATATTGTCACCCTGCTTATTTAACTTATATGCAGAGTACATCATGAGAAATGCTGGGCTGGAAGAAGCACAAGCTGGAATCAAGATTGCCAGGAGAAATATCAATAACCTCAGGTATACAGATGACACCACCCTTATGGGAGAAAGTGAAGAGGAACTAAAAAGCCTCTTGATGAAAGTGAAGGAGGAGAGTGAAAAAGTTGGCTTAAAGCTCAACATTCAGAAAACTAAGATCATGGCATCTGGTCCCATCACTTCATGGGAAATAGATGGGGAAACAGTGGAAATAGGGGCGGACTTTATTTTTTGGGCTCCAAAATCACTGCAGATGGTGACTGCAGCCATGAAATTAAAAGACGCTTACTCCTTGGAAGGAAAGTTATGACCAACCTAGATAGCATATTGAAAAGCAGAGACATTACTTTGCCAACAAAGGTCTGTCTAGTCAAGGCTATGGTCTTTCCAGTGGTCATGTATGGATGTGAGAGTTGGACTGTGAAGAAAGCTGAGCACCAAAGAATTGATGCTTTTGAGCTGTGGTGTTGGAGATGACTTGAGAGTCCCTTGGACTGCAAGGAGATCCAACCAGTCCATTCTAAAGGAGATCAGCCATGGGTGTTCATTGGAAGGACTGATGTTGAAGCTAAAACTCCAATACTTTGGCCACCTCATGCGAAGAGTTGACTCATTGGAAAAGTCTCTGATGATGGGAGGGGTTGGGGGCAGGAGGAAAAGGGGACGACAGAGGATGAGATGGTTGGATGGCATCACCGACTCGATGGACATGAGTTTGGGTGAACTCCGGGAGTTGATGATGGACAGGGAGGCCTGGTGTGCTGCAATTCATGGGGTCGCAAAGAGTTGGACAGGACTGAGTGACTGAACTGAACTGAACTTTACTGAGAATATTATTCAGCCATGAGAAAAACTGGGAATTCTGGCCACTGTGATAACATGGATGAATCTTATAGGCATTATGCTAAGTGAAATAACTGACACAAAGAAAGATGGATACTGTATGATGTTACTTATATGTGGAATCTTAAAAAAAAAATGCTAATCTCATAGAAACAAAGAAGAAAATGGTGGTATTAGGGGCTGTGGTGGGGGAGGTGTGGAAGAAAACAGAAGATGATAGCCTCAGAGTATAACTAAGAAAAAACAGAAAAGGACAGGGACATGAATGGAAGAAATACTTAGTAACAGTGAATGGAGCAGGGTCCTGGGTCAGTGGATTTCAGAAGAAGAACTGGGAAATACACATTATATGAAACCATGAGACTTAATATTAAGTTAATCAAGGGGATATTTTTAATGGTAAAATTATTAATTTATCAGTCACAGTTGTGGAAGGCCTCTCTATTGCAAGTTTTTTGTACCATATGGAGTTGACAGATTTTAGTTCTAGAACTGTTATAGTAACATCTTTGTTATGTTTCCATATCTCTCTACAGTTTTTTGTGTGTATGTGCTTCCTATGCCAGGAAATAAAATGATTAAAGAAAATAACTTCTAATATCTAATATCTATTACAGTGTTTTATTATTTAAGTGTTTATAACTTAGAACAATAAATATATGAAGGTCCATTTAATGAATTGGGTATTTTTCTCTGTAAACTACTAATCAGATTACAACTAATGATGATTAAAAGAATTAAAAGTTATGTAGAAGAAAATTGTGTTAACTTAATTACTTAAGTGAAGAAATATCACAGGAATATACTTTCATGGATGTTAATGAAACCTGTATTTTCAAAGCTCTGTCAAAAATACATTTGTAAATGGTGGATAAAACAGACTTATTGTTCAAAGATAAAAACAACATGTGAAATAAGATCATGTGTTTAGCTCTCTGGAAATTTAATATGAAAGAGACATAAGAAGATACAATTTTGTATGAAAAGGAAAAATTACCTTAAACACATATTCCCAACTAAACAGAGCTTTTCTGACAAGAGTTAAATTTATAAACCCAGAGAATAAATTGTTCTTTTATATAATGCTTTTTGAAAAATGTAGCTTGATTAGTTTAAATCAATTATTCTTTGA
Organism: Bos grunniens; assembly: GCF_055505025.1. Classification (NCBI taxonomy): domain Eukaryota; kingdom Metazoa; phylum Chordata; class Mammalia; order Artiodactyla; family Bovidae; genus Bos; species Bos grunniens. The sequence continues at coordinate 19,470,894 of NC_141184.1, read as the reverse complement.
TACTGCATTTTATTTCCTAGTTCACCAAGTAGAATTGTCATAATGACATGCTTTTCCACATTATCTTCATAAAAATGATATTCTGGACTCTCATTTGAATCTATTTTTCACTAGAAATTTTCATTTCACCTACAGCACATTGTGAATTTTAAAACAATATTCAAGAAATTTATGGATTTTTATTAAAATAAATAACTAGATGTGCTTCGAATATTCAGTCATATGGGTGACCCCCATGGCCTAGGTTTACTATACCATCTAGGCATCCCAGATGTCACAGTGGTAAAGAATCCACCTGCTAATACAGGAAACACAAGAGACATGAGTTCAATCCCTGGATGGGAAAGATTCCCTGGATGGGAAAGATTCCCTGGAGGAGGATATGCACCCCACTCCAGTATTCTAACCTGGAGAGTCCCATGGACTGAGGAGCCTGATGGGCTTCATTCAGCTCCTGGGATTGCAAGGAGTTGGACACAACTGAGCATCTGAGCTTCAAGCTTGGCATATTTTTCTCTTTCAGTCATTCTTTTATTTCATGCAGAAGATAAGATATAAGCTATTTAGAAAGCTTAGGTTACTTATTAATTTTGGCCACAGAATTTCAGATCAGCCAAGGTGTATATCACTTGAAATTTCAATGACATTTAGTAGCTGCAGATTTCAAGGTCAAACAGTTCACAAAGAAATCATACTCAATAAAACACAATTCATTGTTTCACAATCAGCTAGTTTGACTTCATGTTAGCAATGACATCATTATTCTTCTGTAGTGACATTTCACCAAAGTTACCACTGAAGGCAATGGCCAACTGTCACATCACCTCAATGCATGCTGCTCCTCACGTTGATGCCAACAGAGTAGATCTTGATAACCACTTAGCACCACAAACTTATAAGCCAGTCAGTGAGAACATGCCTGGTAATGCAAGTGCTTAAGAATCACTCCCTGAAATGCCTTGCAGAAGCAGGTTAGGTAACCCAGCCGAGGAAAAGTGACTGGCAATGATATAAAATATCTTAACAAATCAGTGATATAGCAGAAAAATCCTTTAGTTAGACTAAGAGATGAAGTCTTTATTTTTCACTGAAAAGGTATGATTCTCTATGTTTACTCCTCAGTTCAGTTCAGTCACTCAGTCCTGTCCAACTCTTTGTGACCCCATGAATCGCAGCACGCCAGGCCTCCCTGTTCATCGTCAACTCCCAGAGTTCACTCAAACTCATGTCCATTGAGTCCGTGATGCCATCCAGCCATCTCATCCTCTGTAGTCCTCTTTTCCTCCTGCCCCCAATCCCTCCCAGCATTAGAGTCTTTTGCAATGAGTCAACTCTTCGCAAGAAGTGGCCAAAGTACCGGAGTTTCAGCTTTAGCATCATTCCCTCCAAAGAACACCCATGGCTGATCTCCTTTAGAATGGACTGGTTGAATCTCCTTGCAGTCCAAGGGACTCTCAGGAATCTTCTCCAACACCACAGTTCAAAAGCATCAATTCTTAGGTGCTCAGCTTTCTTCACAGTCCAACTCTCACATCTATACATGACCACTGGAAAAACCATAGCCTTGACTAGACAGACCTTTGTTGGCAAAGTAATGACTCTGCTTTTCAATATGCTATCTAGGTTGGTCATAACTTTCCTTCCAAGGAGTAAGCGTCTTTTAATTTCATGGCTGCAGTCACCATCTGCAGTGATCCTGGAGCCCAAAAAATAAAGTCTGACACTGTTTGCACTGTTTCCCCATCTTTCCCATGAAGTGATGGGACCAGAAGCCATGATCTTCGTTTACGCTTACTTTTTCACTTTTAACAGTGAATAACAAAGAAGTGTTTAATTTTTATCTTAATTCTACTCACCTGCAACTGTTTTACCAAACTGTGCATAATTTAACTCAGAGGTTAGAAGTAGTCAGAAGCAGTACTCCTAATTTCTATGTGAAGTCTCAAGTTTTTAAAATATTGGTAAGTAATCTTCCTTTTGAGAACTGGTAATTTTTTTTTCCACTGCACTAATTTTATGATCCAATAAAAAAAAATCAACCGACCTCTAGTGCAAGAACTTCCTAATTTTTTAAAAATAAAACTAAACAGAAAATAAGATGTAGTCCCATTAGTCCTACATTTTTTTCTAACATTTATTCCTTTGTGACAAATGATGACAAGTTGTATTTGAGATGCTAGTTTATTAACATCAAAATTTGGAATTAAATTCTTAAATGGTTTTATGAAAAAAGTTTAAGAATTTTAAAATTCTTTAAAAAAAGTATATGAAAATAGGGAAGTATAATGATTTTTTCTAGCATATTTTACAAATAACTCAAATATAAAACTTTGAAAGGCTGACTTAAAAATACAGTGGAAATATTGTTGCCTGACAGTGAAAGTATCTGTAAAACTCATAATGGAGCTGAGACTAGTTAAGTGATCACCTCGAGAGCACTGAGCTCCCAGCCCAGCAGGACTGAATATTAACCTTAATACAACTATAAACAAATCTAAAAAAAAAACAATGTGTTATTCAGAAGAAGGCTCAGCAATTACAGTTCAGTTTAGTTCAGTCACGTACTTGTCTGACTCTGCGATCCCATGGACTGCAGTACACCAGGCTTCCCTGTCCATCACCAACTCCTGATGCCTAGTCAAACTCCTGACCATCACGTCGATGATGCCATCCAACCATCTCATCCTCTGCTGTCCCCTTCTCCTCCTGTCTTCAATCTGTCCCAGTATCAATGTCTTTTCAAATGAATTAGTTCTTCACATCAGGTATCCAAAGTATCAGAGTTTCAACTTCAATATCAGTCCTTCCAATGAATATTCAGGACTGATTTCTTTAGCATGGACTGGTTCAATCTCCATCTGTCCAAGGGACTCTCAAGAGTCTTCTCCAACACCACAGTTCAAAAGCATCAATTCTTTGGTGCTCTGCTTTCTTTATAGTCCAACTCTCACATCCATACACGACTACTGGAAAAACCATAGCTTTGACTAGACAGACCTTTGTTGGTAAAGTAATGTCTCTGCTTTTTAATATGTTGTCTATGTTGGTCATAGCTTTTCTTCCAAGTAGAGAAATACAAAATACATAGGATTGCAATATTAAATACTATGTAACTGCTGCTGCTGTTGCTAAATTGCTTCAGTTGTCTCCAACTCTGTGCAACCCCATAGATGGCAGCCCACCAGTCTCCTCTGTCCCTGGGATTCTCCAGGCAAGAATACTGGAAATGCATTTAACCTCTTTCCAGGACACCAAATGTTTAGATGCTGAACACTGGTCAGACTAATCGGCTATACCTAGTGTAAAGATGGGCTTCTCTGGTGGCTCAGCAGTAAAGAATCCACGTAACATGTGGTCTATGGGTCACAAAGAGTTGGACATGACTGAACTACCAAACTAAACATGTGTGAGCTGCAGGATACGTGGGTTCAATTCCTGGGTCAGGAAGATCTCCTGGAGGAGGGGTAGCTACCCACCCCAGTATTCTTGCCTGGAGAATCCCATGGACAGAGGAACATGGCAGGCAACAGTCCATAGGGTTGCAGAGTCAGACAAGACTGAAGTGACTTAGCACAGTGTGAAGATAAATGTATTTGAGAACCAAACTGATATGTCTTGTTATTTGATGTGCTGTGGCTGATGTCTGTTTGGTAAGTTGGTATTTTATTGGGGTCTATTAATGACCTTCTGTAACACAAATTGTGTTCTTATTGGGTTTGAGGAAAGCCCACTGATGCCTCTGTTCATTTACCTCCACCTGATACCCAGCAGTGATAATCCACCTACCTTCAGGCCAGGTGGATCACCTTGTAGATTTTAGCTTAAGAACCACAGTACAGGCCTCCACTTCTCTCACCTTTGCAAACCTTCTGCTCAGTTTGCCTTCCAGCCTCAGACATCGCCCATACCTCCCCATAGAGTAGGCAGGGAAAGCTGCACTTCTTTTATAGCACAGTAGCTGTGGGGTTGAGAAGCACAAACTCTGTCACCCTCTGTCACTTGAGGTTGTAAATGGAACAAGCTACAAGGTTATCTTCTCCTATTATCCCAAGTAGGAACTGAAATAAATGACAACCTTCCATCTGTATTTACCTGGCATTGCTTAATATTCTAACAAGACTTGGTTTTCTGGTCTGCCTTATATCTTCTCACTATTTTCTTCTAAAATATCCTTCAGTCTGGATGGAGTGGTTCTCCCACAACTTTTAAAACATAAAATAATAATAATAAATCTAAAATAATAAAAACATATAATGAAAGATCTTTGATCTAAGCCATCACATTCACCTTTTGATACACAAATGAGAGCTAAAGGTGTCTAAAATAAATTATTTCCTCTGAGAAAAATGTTTGATTCTAAACCCTGGACAAAAACAAAAAAATAAAATAAAAAATATTTTATTTTTTTCTTTTTATTCCTAATAAAACAATCCTCATTTACTACCCACCAATCACTAGGGAAAAGATCAAATAGGTAAAAGTGCAGAAGAAACATATTACATACTTAAAAAGTAGTATTTCCATTTTATTAATTATTTGATGCCTTTTGCTTTGCATGTGCTCTACATGTTATTTAATTTGAATCGACAAATAATTAAATATAGATAATTACCCAATGTGAGCTATCAAGCAGCTTGGAAATTCAGTTAGTAAATGTCATTTGTAAATGATCATAGAAGTCTGAATTAAAATAGAAGAAAGTAGTAGTAGTAGTAGTAGTAGTAGTAGTAGTAGTAGTGTCAGTTGCTCAGTTGTGACTGACTCTCTGAGATCCCATGGACTGTATCCTGCCACGCTCCTCTGTCCATAGGATTTTCCAGCCAAGAATACTGTAGTGGGCTGCCATTTCCTCCTAAAGTAGAAGAAAACTTAATAATAAACACATAAGAGGACTGAACTGTAAGAGATTTTATGAACCTAAAACTTGCCTAGAGAAGAAGTCTACTCTTCATTGTATATTTATAAAAATAAGTCCTGAATCTAGTCTTAAGATGCTATCTTTGATGAAGCAATAGAGTTATACAATATTTTTGATATTATTCTTGAAGTACACCTAAGTTTTAAAGCAATCTATCACATCACCTTTGTTACTGTATGTAACTTCCAACTGATAATAAAAGTATATGTAAATCAACATGTTAAGAACTGGTTCAGTTCAGTTCAGTCACTCAGTAGTGTCCGACTCTTTGCAACCCCATGAAACCACAGCACACCAGGCTTCCCTGTCCATCACCAACACCTGGAGTCCACCCAAACCCATGTCCATTGAGTCGGTGATGCCATCCAACCATGATTTCATCATCTGTCATCCCCTTCTCTTCCTGCCCTCAATCTTTCTTAGCATCAGGGTTTTTTCAAATGAGTCAGCTCTTCGCATCAGGTGGCCAAAACACTGGAATTTCAGCTTCAAAATCAGTCCTACCAATGAACACCCAGGACTGATCTGCTTTAGGATGGAATGGTTGGATCTCCTTGCAGTCCAAGGGACTCTCAACAGTCTTCTCCAACACCACAGTTCAAAAGTATCAATTCTTTGGGGCTCAGCTTTCTTTATATACAACTCTTACATCCATACATGGCCACTGGAAAAACCAGAGCCTTGACTAGATGGACCTTTGTTGGCAAAGTAATGTCTCTGCTTTAGAATATGCTGTCTAGGTTGGTCATAACTTTTCTTCCAAGGAGTAAGCGTCTTTTAATTTCATGGCTGCAGTCACCATCTGCAGTGATTTTGGAGCCCCAAAAAATAAAGTCTGCCCCTATTTCCACTGTTTCCCCATCTATTTGCCATGAAGTCATGGGACCAGATGCCATGATCTTAGTTTTCTGAATGTTGAGCTTTAAGCCAACTTTTTCACTCTCCTCTTTCACTTTCATCAAGAGGCTTTTGAGTTCCTCTTCACTTTCTGCCATAAGGGTGGTGTCATCTGCATATCTCAGGTTATTGATATTTCTCCCAGCAATCTTGATCCCAGCTTGTGCTTCCTCCAGCCCAGCATTTCTCATGATGTACTCTGCATATAAGTTAAATAAACAGGATGACAACATACAGCCTTGACACACTCCTTTTCCTATTTCGAACCAGTCTATTGTTCCATGTCCAGTTCTAACTGTTGCTTCCTAACCTGTATATAGGTTTCTCAAGAGGCAGGTCAGGTGGTTTGGTATTCCCATCTCTTTAAGAATTTTCTACAGTTTATTGTGATCCACATAGTCAAAGGCTTTGACATAGTCAATAAAGTAGAAATAGACTTTTTTCTGGAACTCTCTTGCTTTTTCCATGATCCACCGGATGTTGGCAATTTGATCTCTGGTTCCTCTGCCATTTCTAAAACCAGCTTGAACATCTGGAAGTTCACGGTTCACATATTGCTGAAGCCTGGCTTGGAGAATTTGAAGCATTACTTTACTAGCGTGTGAGATGAGTGCAATTGTGTGATAGTTTGAGCCTTCTTTGGCATTGCCTTTCTTTGGGATTGGAATGAAAACTGACCTTTTCCAGTCCTGTGGCCACTGCTGAGTTTTCAAATTTTGCTGGCATATTCAGTGAAGCACTTTCACTGCATCATCTTTCAGGATTTGAAATAGCTCAACTGGAATTCCATCACCTCCACTAGCTTTATTCATAGTGATACTTCCTAAGGCCCACTTGACTTCACATTCCAGGATGTCTGGCTCTAGGTGAGTGATCACACCATCCTGATTATCTGGTCATGAAGATATTTTTGTATAGTTCTTCTCTCTATTCTTGCCACCTCTTCTTAACATCTTCTGCTTCTGTTAGGTTCCTACCATTTCTGCCCTTTATTGAGCCCATCTTTGCATCTTAGCTACTCGGCTGAGAGGAGCTATCCCACGTCCGAGGTCAAGGACAGCACCCAAGAGGAATCAAGGACTGATTATTCAGCCACAACAGATCTTTGTTGAGTGAAATAAACTGTCATATGGCTTATGCTACATCCCAAGTTTGTTTTTCCCCAGGTAAATAAAATTTTGAGACACCCTGACCTTTTGTAATAAGAGGCAAATCATAGGAGACACACAATTGCTCCATCTGTTTCCACATTCAATTTTAAGCACAGCTCCATTTAAATTGTTGCATCTTGGCAATCATTTCATTGCAAGGCAAAGAAATAGAAATAAATGAGATGTTGCTTTGCCTTGGCAGATTAAATCATGATTCAAACAACATTCAGGTGACATACGTTGCAAATTGTAAAAAACAGGGAGCCATACTTGGGGAAGAAAAAAAAAAAGTGAAGGATGTTTATTTCCCTATCCCATATTAATGACAAGGTTGAAGTGAGGATGGTGGTGTGTCTATGAAAACATATCACCATTTAAGGAATCCTATTATTAGACACAGTAGAAGCTCTATCTTAGAGAAGCCTCCATACTGTGGGTAATTATCACAGTCCAGCATGCTAATTGCTTTTCGATCTGCAGGCTGTGCTTTCAATGAGCACTTCTGGGCTGTACCCAGGCTGCTACTTAATGAGAACAGCCCTTATCAAAGAACAGCATCATCTCTGACTATCAAATCGATAGGAAAGCATTAGCCCAGGCTTTAAAGTTTGAAAACATTTTGGTCAATAGACTTTTGTTCAAATACTGCATATTTCACGATCATTCCTAGAAGTCATCACATTCCCTGAGGCAATGAATAATCAGTATATGAAACACACTGAAAAGTAATGAGCAAGGGTCAGCCTGGGTCTTCTTTCTGCTCAAAGATAATGTAAGTGCAGTTATACACTAAATGCTATTTGGAGCTTCAATGAGCAGTGAGATATTTTCACCTGACACAGGATATTTTAGACAACCATGCTTGTATACTAAGACAGGGCAAAATTATTTACTTATATATGTATAAGTGTAAATATATATGCATTTCGTATTTACTGTGTGTAAAATTTTGTACTTTTTACTCTATATAAATTTAATTTAAAATAGCAATCCTACAAGTGTATGATACTTTAATAATTCTAGAATTAGCAAACTGATTAAAAAAAAAAAACTGAAAAGAAATGTTCTAAGTTTGCCTACTGTGACAATGTCATGTCCTAAATCCATGCATCTATGACTTCAGAACTCCTACTTAGTACAGATTTTAAAATTACTATAATTGTATGTATATATATATATATATATATTCATATATTATATATATGATAACATTTAACAGAAAATTTATAGAAGAGCTGTACTTAAATTTACTAGATTCAATGTGTTATTTTATAATTTATATTTTGAATGTTTTCTTTAACATGCCAAAATTTAATTTAGAAAGAATAATTTGATTTTACAATTTCCTAATAAAAGGAATTTAATGCTGCCTCTTTTTGATCTTGGCTAAGTCAAAGAATTAGCTATGCTTTAGTTTTTGTGTTTGTAAAACAAGAAAAAATAACCATAGAGGAGCCTTTAATACCTCTGTAACCAATAAATGCTGTAAGGTTTCATGAAGTTATTTCTAGGCAATAAGATACTTCTTTCTGTACTAATTATGCCCTGGCTATCGTAAAGAAGCTAAGGGTCTCTTCCACACTGCTTGTTGAAAGGGCGGAGGATAGAGGAGACACTGAATTTTACACTAGCCAGTAAATCTTCTGCCCAACATTTTCTTGATAAAATTTAGTCATTTCAGTACACTTGTTTTCAAAATTAATTTAAGTACAATTCTTCCTATGTCTGGTACAATAATAACTAATATTATAAAATCACATAAGACATTCCTAAGTCATGCTCAAACTACCGCACAATTGCACTCATCTCACACACTAGCAAAGTAATGCTCAAAATTCTCCAAGCCAGGCTTCAGCAATATGTGAACCGTGAACTTCCAGATGTTCAAGCTGGTTTTAGAACAGGCAGAAGAACCAGAGATCAAATTGCCAACACCCGCTGGATCATGGAAAAAGCAAGAGAGTTCCAGAAAAACATCTATTTCTGCTTTACTGACTATGCCAAAGCCTTTGATTGTGTGGATCACAATAAACTGTGAAAAATTCTGAAAGAGATGGGAATACCAGAACATCTGACCTGCCTCTTGAAAAACCTATATGCAGTTCAGGAAGCAACAGTTAGAACTGGACATGGAACAACAGACTGGTTCCAAATAGGAAAAGGAGTCTGTCAAGGCTGTCTATTGTCACCCTGCAGATTTAACTTATATGCAGAGTACATCATGAGAAACCCTGGGCTGGAAGAAGCACAAGCTGGAATCAAGATTGCTGGGAGAAATATCAATAACCTGAGATATGCAGATGACACCACCCTTATGGCAGAAAGTGAAGAGGAACTCAAAAGTCTCTTGATGAAAGTGAAGGAGAGTGAAAAAGTTGGCTTAAAGCTCAACATTCAGAAAAAGAAGACCATGGCATCTGGTCCCATCACTTCATGGGAAACAGACGGGGAAACAATGGAAACAGTGTCAGACTTTATTTTTGGGGGCTCCAGGATCACTGCAGATGGTGACTGCAGCCATGAAATTAAAAGACGCTTACTCCTTGGAAGAATAGTTATGACCAACCTAGATAGCATATTCAAAAGCAGAGACATTACTTTGCCAATAAAGGTCCATCTAGTCAAGGCTATGGTTTTTCCTGTGGTCATGTATGGATGTGAGAGTTGGACTGTGAAGAAAGCTGAGCCCCGAAGAATTGATGCTTTTGAGGTGTGGTGTTGGAGAAGACTGTTGAGAGTCCCTTGGACTGCAAGGAGATCCAACCAGTCCATTCTGAAGGAGATCAGCCCTGGGATTTCTTTGGAAGGAATGATGCTAAAGCTGAAGCTCCAGTACTTTGGTCACCTCATGAGAAGAGTTGACTCATTGGAAAAGACTCATGCTGGAAGGAATTGGGGGCAGGAGGAAAAGGGGATGACAGAGACTGAGATGGCTGGATGGCATCACCAACTCGATGGACGTGAGTTTGAGTGAACTTCGGGAGTTGGTGATGGACAGGGAGGCCTGGTGTGCTGCGATTCATGGGGTTGCAAAGAGTCGGACATGACTGAGCAACAGAACTAACTAACTAAGCCATTAACTTGCCATGAATCCATGAAGCAAAAATATATCACTTCAGAAAACAGATTAGTTTGACATTTTGATGTAATGAATTTTAAAAAAATTATATATACAAGGAATATCTGACTAATACCTTGTTTATTACTAAGCTAAAGCAGAACATAATATGTAACCATGACAAAACATGTCACTTCATCCAATACTGTACACCCTCTCAACAAAGCAGACTATTTTTTTTTTTTTTTTTTTTGGAGAACTGTGCAGATACAAGTGTGTAAGAAAATTTGCTGGAAAAATGACCAAGCAATGACAAATCCTTTCAGTAAGAATACTTTTATTACTTAACAAATTAATCAGAGCTCTAGATTCTGATGATAGAAAGCCAATTAAATTATCCATATGCATTTGTAGGACATTTTACTCTCTGTATTATCTCAGGGAAAGCAAAGTTTATAGATAAATAACTCCTAAAAACTTAAGGAAATGATCTTCAGTGAGATAATACTTTCTGTTAAATACAGCACTTATCAGGAAATAATTATTTTAATAATTCTCTAGTTTTGCTTCATTAAAATAAGTGCATAGCAGATAGACTAAGCACTTTCCATATTCCATACTTGCTCTTCCCAGATTCTCACCTGCAGTACCCAGTGTTCAGAATCCATTTTATCCTGTTCCTGAACAATTCTTATCTATGTTGAAATTCACTCACATTCTCATCCCACCTTCCATAAAATTATGATGTCTCTTTACTTTCGTTGTTTTTGTTTTTCTCTTACTTTTTTTTTTTATTTTTTAAATTGTGAAAGTTCACTAACACATTTACAGGAGATTTGAAAAATACAGAACAAACATACATAAAGTTTTATAATATATTACAATTACTTTTAAGTAGATAAAGATTTTTAGATGTAGTTTTATATCAAATTTTCAAAAATTAATAAAAAGAATATACAGAAAAGTAGAATGATAAAACAGAACTGAAAGCCAACATGAACTGTTTCAACATAATTAAGATTTATACAACTTTCACACAAGAGTAGGATACAAATTCTATTCAAATTCCTATAGACTATAACCTAGTAGACACTGTAATATATCCAGGGTAACTGTGTATTAATTAATGTGCTTATAAGAATTCAGGCATAAATAAATCCATACTATTTATCAAATTATCTCAATATTCTGTGAACAACTGAAATATTTCAAATTCACTACAATGCTTTGTTATATGATTAACCTCAACCTCATAAAGGTATTTGCATTTTAATTTTTATATGTATTTTACTGTGGCTGTTGTCCAGTCACTACATCATGTCCAACTCCTTGTGACCCCATGAACTGTAGTATGCCAGGCTTTCCTGTTCTTCACTGTCTCCTGGAGTTTGCTCAAATTCATGTACATTGAGTCAGAGGAGATAAAGAAAGATATATCCATCTAAGTGCAGAGTTCCAAAAAATAGCAAGAAGAGTTAAGAAAGCATTCCAAAGTGATCAATGCAAATAAATAGAGGAAAACAAAAAAAAGAGAAAGACTACAGACAATTTCAAGAAAATTAGAGATACCAAGGGAATATATCATGCAAAGATAGGTACAATAAAGGACAGAAATGGTATGGACCTAACAGAAGCAGAAGAAATTAGAAGAGGTGATAAGAATACACAAAAGAACTATACAAAAAGATATGACCCAGATAATGATCCAGATAACCACAATGGTTTGCTCACTCACCTATAACTAGACATCCTGGAGAGCAAAGTCATGTGGGCCTTATGAAGATTCACTATGAACAAAGCTAGCAGAGTGATGGAATTCCACTTGATCAGTCCAGTTCAGTTCAGTCACTCAGGCATGTCTGACTCTTGGCGACTCCATGAACTGAAGCACGCCAGGCCTCCCTGTGCATCACCAACTACGGGAGTTTACTCAAACTCATGTCCATTGAGTTGGTGATGCTATCCAACCACCTCATCCTCTGGTCCCCTTCTCCTCTTGCCTTCAATTTTTCCCAGAATCAGGGTCTTTTCAAACAAGTCAGGTCTTTGCACCAGGTGACTAAAATATCGGGAGTCTCAGCTTCAGCATTAGTTCTTTCAATGAATATTCTGGACTGTTTAGGATGGACCGGTTGGATCTCTTTGCTGTCCAAGGGACTCTCAAGAGTCTTCACAAACACCACAGTTGAAAACCATCAATCCTTTGGTGCTCAGCTTTCTTTAAAGTCCAACCCACACATCCACACATGACTACTGGAAAAACCACAGCTTTGATTAGATAGACCTTTGTTGGCATGGTAATGTCTCTGCTTTTTAATATGCTGTCTACATTGGTCATAACTTTTCTTCCAAGGAGCAAGAGTCTTTTAATTTCATGGGTACAGTCACCATTTGCAGTGATTTTGGAGCCCCCAAAAATAAAGTCTGTCACTGTTTCCACTGTTTCCCTATTTGCCATGAAGTCATGGGACCAGATGTCATGATCTTAGTTTTCTGAATATTGAGTTTTAAGCCAACTTTATATTCTCCTCTTTCACTTTCATCAAGAGGCTCTTTAGTTCTTCTTCACTTTCTATCATAAGGGTGCTGTCATCTGCATATTTTAGGTTATTGATATTTCTCCCAGCAATCTTGATTCCAGTTTGTGCTTCTTCCAGCCCAGCGTTTCTCATGATGTACTCTGCATACAAGTTAAATAAGCTGGGTGACAATATACTGCCTTGACGTAATCCTTTCCCTATTTGGAACCAGTCTGTTGTTCCATGTCCAGTTCTAACTGTTGCTTCCTGACCTTCATACAAATTTCTCAAGAGGCAGGTCAGGTGGTCTGGTATTCCCACCTCTTTCAGAATTTTCCACAGCTTGTTGTGATCCACACAGTCAAAGCTTTGGCATAGTCAACAAAGCAGAAATAGATGTTTTTCTGGAACTCTCTTGCTTTTTCCATAATTCAGTGAATGTTGGCAATTTGATCTCTGGTTCTTCTGACTTTTCTAAATCCACCTTGAACATCTGGAAGTTTATAATTCATGTACTGTTGAAGCCTGGCTTGGAGAATTTTGAGCATTACTTTGCTAGCCTATGAGATGAGTGCAATTGTGTGGTAGTTTGAGCATTGTTTGGCATTGCCTTTCTTTGGGATTGGAATGGAAAATGACCTTTTCTAGTCCTGTGGTCACTGCTGAGTTTTCCAAATTTGCTGGCATATTGAGTGCAGCACTTTCACAGAATCATCTTTTATAATTTGAAATAGCTTAACTGGAATTCAATCACTTCCACTAGCTGTATTTGTAGTGATGCTTCCTAAGGCCTACTTGACCTCTCATTCCAGGATGTCTGGATCTAGATGAGTGATCACACCATCGTGATTATCTGTGTCATGAATATCATTTTTGTATAATTCTTCTGTGTATTCTTGCCACCACTTCTTAATATCTTCTGCTTCTGTTAGGGCCACATCATTTCTGTCCTTAATTGCGAGCATTTTTGCATGAGAAGTTCCCTTGGTATCTCTAATTTTCTTGAAGAGATCTCTAGTCTTTCCCATTCTATTGTTTTCCTCTATTTCTTTGCATTGATCGCTGAGGAAGGCTTTCTTATATCTCCTCGCTATTCTTCAGAACTCTGAATTCAAACTGTATATCTTTCCTTTTCTCCTTTGCCTTTCACTTCACTTCTTTTCATAGCTTTTTGTAAGGCCTCCTCAGACAACCATTTTGCCTTTTGGCATTTCTTTTTCTTGGGGATGGTCTTGATAACTACCTCCTGTACAATGTCATGAACCCCCGTCCATAGTTCTTCAGGCACTCTGTCTGTCAGATCTAATCCCTTGAATCTATTTCTCACTTCCACTGTATAGTCATAAGGAATTTGACTTAGGTAGTACCTGAATGGTCCAGTGTTTTTCCCCACTTTCTTCAATTTAAGTCTGAATTTGGCAATAAATTACAAATCTTAAAAGCTATGTCAAATTTTAATAGCTCATGCTGTTAAAGTGCTGCACTCAATAAGCCAGCAAATTAGGAAAACTCAGCAGTGGCAACAGGACTAGAAAAGGGCAGTTTTCATTCCCATCCTGAAGAAAGATAATGCCATCTTTGGATGGCATATCAATTGCATTAATCTCACACATTAGCAAAGTGATGCTCAAAATTCTCCAAATGAGGCTTCAACACTATGTGAACCAAGAACTTCCAGATGTTCAAGCTGGTTTTATAAAAGGCATAGGATTATAGATTAAATTGCCAACATCCATATGATCATAGAAAAAGTAAGAGACTTCCAGGAAAACATCTATTTCTCCTTTATTGACTATACCAAAGCCTTTGACTGTGTGGATCACAACAAATTTTGGCAAATTCTTAATGAGATGGGAATACCAGTCCATCTGACCTGCCTCCTGAGAAATCTGTGTGCAGGTCAAGAAGCAACAATGAGAACCAGACATAGACCAACGGACTGGTTCTACATTGGGAAAAGTAGTACGTCAAGGCTGTATATTGTCTCCCTGATTATTTAACTTATATGCAGAGTACATCATGCAAAATGCTGGGGCAGATGAGGCACAGGTTGGAATCAAGACTGCCGGGAAAAATATAAATAATCTCAAATATGCAGATGACACCACCGTTATGGCAGAAAGTGAAGATGAACTGAAGATTTGCTTGATGAAAGTGAAAGAGGAGAGTGAAAAAGCTGGCGTAAAGCATAACATTCATAAAACTAAGATCATTGCATCCATCCCCATCACTTCATTGCAAATAGATGAGGAAACATTGTAAACAGTGACAGACTACTTTTTTTTTGGGGGGGGCGGTCTCCAAAATCACTGCAAATGGTGACTGCAACCATGAAATTAAAAGATGCTTGCTTCTTGGAAGAAAAGCTATGACCAACCTAGACAGCATATTAAAAAGCAAAGACATTACTTTCCTAGCAAAGGTCTATCTAGTCAAGGCTATGGTTCTCCAGTGGTCATGTATGGATGTGAGAGTTGGATCATAAACAAACTGAGCACAGACGAATTGATAATTTTGAACTGTGGGGTTGGAGAAGACTCTTGAGAGTCCCATGGACTGCCAGCAGATAAATCCAGTCAATCCAAAGGAAATCAGTCCTGAGTATTCATTGGAAGGTCTGATGTTGAAGTTGAAACTCCAATACTTTGGCCACCTGATGCGAAGAACCGACTCACTGGAAAAGACCCTGATGCTGGGAAAGATTGAATACAAGAGGAGAAGGGGACAGCAGAGGATGAGATGGCTGGACGGCATCACCGACTCAACGGACATGAGTTTGAGCAAACTTCAGAAGTTGCAGATTGACAGGGAAGTCTGGTGTGTGGCAGTCCATGCGGTTGCAGATTCGGATAGGACTGAGCTACTGAACTGACTAACTGAGTCAGTGATGCTATCCAATCATCTCATCCTCTCTGCACCTTCTCCTCCCTTAAATAATTTGTTTAAAGTATTACATTAAACAAATGTAATAATTAGCTTATATTTTCTGTGTATATGTGTACATGTTTTTGTTCACATGAAATGTTTTGAATGTTTTTGCAGGTTTGTGTCCTTGGATAGCCCATTCTCAGAGATTGATGGCCAAGAAATGTGTTAGATCAATGAGCAAGTGCTTTTGTGATCAATATTGGTCTAGAAGGGAAAAAATCTACTAGTGGTAGATGGAGAATCTGAGCTGTCTTTAGTCCTGAGAAAGCCTCTGCTGATCTTGTAGGGTACTGAAGCTAAGACATTCTAAATACATAGTTGAGGTTGGTGAGTGGGCTGGTATAGAAAAAAAAAATATTCTGAATCTCAACTGGAAATTTTAAGCTCATTAACATATATGAAACATATGTCAATCTAGATGATGCAAATATCATACAGTCATATCTGTTCCTTTGGTGCAGGTATGGAGTCTCTTTACCTCAGTACTTAGTTAAATGAATTCTATAATAAAAGCAGTAAAGTTACTTAATGATAAGTGTCAGGCCATAATTGAATCTCAATAAACACTAACATTTATTAGTTTTCAGAGGTGAAATCATAGTTTCAATTTTGCTGATTAGTAATAAAATTATTTTTATGTTCTTAATATCATCTAACATTTTAGTTTTTATGGAGATTGTACTTTAAATTCATTGTAAAACAGTCATACTACCAAAGAAATGTTATGATGCAGTCTCATACACGTGAATTTATTTATTTACAAATCATATATATTAATCGTATCTGCATGATAACATTAAAAACAAATATTAATCAACATTAGATGTTTATCACTTAAATTTTCTCATGATACAACTTTGATGTGAAAAATCAAAAACAGAAAACACTGCACTTGCAAAAGCTTGCTGGCAACATCAGGAAATGCAATTAAAGGAAGGAGAAATTGTCAAACACATTATAAAAATGGTGAACAGATTATAAACATTAGTAGACTGACTTAAAAATACTGCTCCCTTCTTTTTATCTCTTTTTTTTCATTATAGAATTTTTCTTGCATAAAAGGAAGAATTTCTATAGTTTCTTATTTTCTCATTAAAAAAAAATATCTTTACACTTCATTAAGCTTTTAAGAAAACTCCCCATGTTCAATCTTTTAGATCCTTCTTCTAACCAAGCTGTACCAACTTTACTGTTCAGCATATCTACTAAGTTTTTTAATGAAGTGATGAAGTTTTTAAATTCCAAGACCTCTAGAAGAATTTTTATAAAGCTAATATTTCTTCAAAAGCTTTTTACTGTAAATAACTTACTAATTTATTACATTAATTGTTTACTCACTTTTATTTTTCTGGTTATTGAGATTTTTTCCCTCTGTTTAATAGTGGTGCATTTTCTGATTATTTTTGTACTTATTTATTACATATAAGAAGGTCTGATTCTTGATATTTGTAGAGAGGTGAGGTTCTTGCTTTTATATGAGGGTTTTGTTGGAGGGAGAGCAGAGTTGACTGACAACATAATGCAGTTCTACAATTAACCACCCTGAGTTGTACAGGGACCCCAACTGCTTTGTAAGACAGCTGTCAGCACCTCAAAGTTCTTCTGAATGGCTCTGACTTCCACAAGTTTTCACTCCTTCACTGGGATGTGATTTCCTTTCTCTTTTTGGTATTATTGTGTTTGTTTATCCATCTTCCTGGATCTGTAACCATTTATTTTCTCCTATTATTTATAAACTCTCCAAATTTTAAGGAGGATTCTTCCTGTCTTTGTTTAAGAAAAGATATAATTATATTTCTTTAATGCTTGTAATTTCATGACATCTTTATAAATGTACTTTACCTTCTATCATTAAATTATCAATTTTTATTTGAAACATCTGATAGTAAAATTAATTCCTACTATAGAAACTGATTTCAGACCTTCTATTTCTTTTAAGATGACAGTGAATTTTATTATATAACATTATTTTAAAAGCATAATGTCTCATTTTATGAGTACAACATTTTTACTTATAAAAATTTATAATATGTTTAATGGAAAAGAATAATATTGCTTCACTTGAAAAATACACACCTAGGATTGGTTTTTGTATTTGTTGTATTATTTACACAATGGGAAGATCATCACTCAATATTTAATGTTAAGCTATCTTCAAGACCTACAGAAATCTGCCATCAAAACATTAGTTTATTAAATTGCAAATATCAAGAATACAAGATGCAAACAAAGATGAGTCACATAGGTGTGCAGTTATTTAAATCCTTGTTCAGTTCAGTTCAGTGGCTCAGTCGTGTCCGACTCTTTGCGACCCCATGAATCGAAGCACACCAGGCCTCCCTGTCCATCACCAACTCCCAGAGTTCACTCAGACTCACGTGCATCGAGTTGGTGATGCCATCCAGACATCTCATCCTCTGTCGTCCCCTTCTCCTCCTGCCCCCAATCCCTCCCAGCATCAGAGTCTTTTCCAATGAGTCAACTCTTCGCATGAGGTGGCCAAAGTACTGGAGTTTCAGCTTTAGCATCATTCCTTCCAAAGAAATCCCAGGACTGATCTCCTTCAGAATGGACTGGTTGGATCTCCTTGCAGTCCAAGGGACTCTCAAGAGTCTTCTCCAACACCACAGCTCAAAAGCATCAACTCTTCGGGGCTCAGCTTTCTTCACAGTCCAACTCTCACATTCATACATGACCAGTGGAAAAACCATAGCCTAGACTAGACGGACCTTAGTTGGGAAAGTAATGTCTCGGCTTGTCAATATGCTATCTAGGTTGGTCATAACTTTCCTTCCAAGGAGTAAGTGTCTTTTAATTTCATGGCTGCAGTCACCATCTGCAGTGATTTTGGAGCCCCAAAAAATAAAGTCTGACACTGTTTCCACTGTTTCCCCATCTATTTCAAATGAAGTGATGGGACCAGATTCCAGGATCTTCGTTTTCTGAATGTTGAGCTTTAAGCCAACTTTTTCACTCTCCACTTTCACTTTCATCAAGAGGCTCTTTAGTTCCTCTTCACTTTCTGCCATAAGGGTGGTGTCATCTGCATATCTGAAGTTATTGATATTTCTCCCAGCAATCTTTATTCCAGCTGTGCTTCTTCCAGCCCAGTGTTTCTCATGATGTATTCTGCATAAAGTTAATATACAGCCTTGACGTACTCCTTTTCCTATTTGGAACCAGTCTGTTGTTCCATGTCCAGTTCTAACTGTTGCTTCCTGACCTGCATACAAATTTCTCAAGAGGCAGGTCAGGTGGTCTGATATTCTCATCTCTTTCAGAATTTTCCACATTTTATTGTGATCCACCCAGTCAAAGGCACTGGCACAGTCATTAATGCAGAAATACATGTTTTTCTGGAACTCTCTACCTTGTGGACAGAAACAAATTTCTTATATACCATGGACAATGGATTTTGCCAAAAATCAACAATGTCTCAATATTTGCTTTTAAATTAAAATTAAACCATATTTAGATTTTCTTTTTTATATTGTTCTTAAAATTACTCAATGAATACTTAAGAAACAATTTTAACATATTTCTTTCAGAATATTTGATATAATTAAATTCCTAATGGTTGCATTGTGGTAGAGAAAAATTAAATACCATACCATATTCATGGTATTATATGAGACATGGAAAAATGCATGCTACTCAAATCTTAAGTTTATTAATATGTTTACCTGCTTCTCTAACTACAGCCTTTAAAATGTTAACACTGTACAAGTATTTTTCCAAAATATTTATCCCTTCTACCAGTGGAAAAGTAATCTCTAAGTTATGCTCACTAATAACTTTCTCACATATCCTGCGACTCTCAAAATCTGCAGCCTAAGGAGTCATATAATGCCACTGAATCCATGAATTGTGTTAGTTCTCACTGACTTGGAGTACTGTTATTTTTTTTTTTAATAGACTTTTTTTGCTTTTACTGTACTCACTACTGGCACCTACAGTAAGGTTTACCTCTCTCAGTTCAGAAAGTAGGAATTCAGCAAGTAACATATTAGTTTTATCAGTTTAGTACTGTTTCAAGAATGTCTCCTGAGGGATATAGTAGTAAAACTCCATTAAAATACTCTCATTTACTTTCATGGTAACACTTTTTTGCATTGATTTTCTCAGAACTAGACTGCTTTGTTGTTTGTCATTGAGCCTCAGAAATAACTGAAAACAATATGTTTAGTCATCAATCTGTTGTCTAAGTTATATTTTAAGAAAAACCATGTAAAATATGATACAGTCAAGTTTTAGAAATTCTTATTTGTAAGTGCATTCTGATGTACTGGCATTACAAATCTCTGTGCTATATGCAAATATTTGTTTACAGTAACACCAATACTCATTTCTTAGAAAAAATAATTTGAAACATTAGCAAAATGTAATTATTTTTTACAGTACCGCAATATATTTTGGCCACCTGATGTGAAGAACCAATTCACTGGAAAAGACCCTGATGCTGCGAAAGATTGAAGGCAAAAGAAGAAGGCAGTGACAGAGGATGAGATGGTTGGATGGCATCACTGATTCAATGGATATGAGTTTGAACAAACTCCAGGAATAGTGAAGGACAGGGAAGCCTGATGTGCTTCAGTCCATGGGGTTGCAAAGAGTCTGGCACAACTGAACAGCAACAAATATGGAGATAATTATTTTACACAGGTTACTGTGTAACATTAAATAATTATTTTACTCAGGTTACTGTTACTGTGGCCAGCCACAGCCACAATCTAATTTTTGAAATACTTTAGTGTCCCAATCCCCTTCATGGAGGACAACCTTGTCATGACAAAGGAGCTTGCATAACTCAATGAAGCTCTGAGCCATGACATGCAGGGTCACCCAAGATGGACGGGTCCTAGTGAAAAATTCTGACAAAATGTGGTTCCCTGGAGGAGGGAATGGCAAGCCACTCCAGTATTCTTGCTGCAAGAACCCCATGAACAGCACCAAAGTCAAAAAGATGTGACACCAGAAGATGAGCCCCTCATTTAGAAGGAGTTCAATATGCTACTGGAGAAGATCAGAGGGCAATTACTAATAGCTCAAAAAAGAATAAAGTGATTGTGCCAAAGCAGAAATGATGCTCAGTTGTGGATATGTCTGGTGGTGAAAGCAAAGTCCGATGCTATAAAGAACAATATTGCATAGGAACCTGGAATGTTAGGTCCATGAATAAAAGTAAATTGAATGTGGTCAAGCAGGAGATGGCAGGAGTGAACACTGACATCTTAGGAATCAGTGAACTAAAATGGATTGGAATGGGAAAATTTAATTCAGATGAATGTTATATCTACTTCTGTGGGATAGAATCCCTTAGAAGAAATATAGTAGCCCTCATAGCCAACAAAAGTCCAAAATGCAGTACTGGGGTGAAATCTCAAAAATGACAGAATGATCTCAGTTCATTTTCAAGGCAATGACTCAACATCACAGTAATCCAAGTCTATGCCTCAACCACTGTTGCTGAAGAAGCTGAAGTTGACCGGTTCTATGAAGACCTACAAGACCTTCTAGAACTAACACCCAAATATATGTCCTTTTCTTCATAGGTGATTAGAATGCAAAAGAATGAAGTCAAGAGGTACCTAGAATAACAAGTAAGTTTGGCCACGGAGTGCAAAATGAAAAATGGCAAAGACAAACAGAGTTTTGCCTAGACAGCTCACTGGTAATAGTAAACAGCTTTTTTTCAACACAACAAAATTGGTCTCTACACATGGCTATCACCAGATGTTCAATACAGAAATCAGCTCGATTATGTTCTTTGCTTCCAAACATGGAGAAGCTCTATACAGACAGAAAAAAAAAAGACCAGGAGCTGACTATGGCTCAGATAATAAGCTCCTTGTTGCAAACTTCAGACTTACATTGAAGAAAGTCTACTAGTCCATTTAGGAGTGAGCTAAAACAACCCCCTTATGATTGATTATATAGTGGAGGTGACAGATGAAAGGAATTAGATCTGATAGGCAGAGTACCTGAAAGGCTATGGATAGAGGTTCATAACATTGTACAGGAATGACCAAATCATCCCAAAGAAAAAGAAATGTAAGAAAGCAAAGTGGTTGTCTGAGGAAATTTTGCAAATAATTGAGAAAAGAAGAGAAGTGAAAGACAAAGGAGAAAGGGAAATATATAGCTAACTGAATATAGAGTTCCAGAAAACAGCAAGGAGATATAAGAAGGCCTTCTTAAATGGATAATGCAAAGAAACAGAGGAAAACAATAGGATGGGAAAGACTAGAGGTCTCAATAATAAAATTGGAGATACCAAGGAAATATTTTGTGCAAAGACAGGCACAATAAAGGACAAAAACGGCAAGAATCTAACAGAAACATAAGAGATTAAGAAGTGGCAAGAATACACAGAAGAACTGTACAAAAAAAGGTATCATTGACCCAGATAACCATGATGGTGTGGTCCCTCACCTAAAGCCATACATCCTGGAGTGTGAAGTTAAATGGTACTGAGGAAGCATTACTACAAACAAAGCAGGTGGAAGTGATGGAATTTCAGCAGAGCTATTTCAAATCCTAAAAGATGATGCTGTTAAAGTGTTGCAGTCAACAAAATTGGAAAACTCAGCAGTGGTCACAGGACTGGAAAAGGTCAATTTTCATTCTAATGCCAAAGTGTTCAAACTACCCTACAATTGTGTTGATGTCACATGCTAGCAATGTAATGCTCAAATCCTTCAAACTAGACTTCAGGAGTATGTAAACTGAGAATTTCCAGATATATAACCTATATATACAAAAGGCAGAGGAACCAGAGATGAAATTGCCAACATCCATTGGATAATAGAAAAGAGCAAGAGAATTCCAGAAATAACATATACAGCTGCTTCATTAAATATTCTAAAACCTTTGACTGTGTGGATCACAGCAAACTAGAAAATTCTTAAAGAGATGGGAACACAAGATCATCCTACCTGTCTCCTGAGAAACTTGCTTGCAGGTCAAGAAGCAACATTTAGAACTGGACATGGAACAATGGACTGGTTCAAAAACGGGAAAGGAGAACATCAAGACTGTATATTTCACCCTGTTTATAAACATAGACATCATGCAAAATGCCAGGCTGCATGAAGCACAAGTTGGAATCAAGATCGCCAGGAGAAATGTTAACAACCTCAGATATGCAGATGATATCACTCTAATGGCAGAAAGTGAAGAGCAACTAAAGACCCTCTTAAGAAGGGTGAAAGAGAAGAGTGAAATAGCTAGCTTAAAACTCAACACAAAAAACTAAGATCATGGCTTCTCGTCCCATCACTTGATGGTAAAAAGAAAGGGAAAATGTGGAAGCAGTTGACACATTTTATTTTGAAAGGCTCCAAAATCACTGCAGATGGTGACTGCAGCCATGAAATTAAAAGACATTTGTTCCTTGGAAGGAAAGCTATGACAAACCTAGGCAGAGTATTAAAATGCAGAGACATTACTTTGCTGACTAAGGTCCATATGGTCAAAGCTATGGTTTTACCAGTAGTCATGTACGGATATGAGACTTGGACCATAAAGAAGACAGAGTGTTGAATAATTGATGCTTTTGAATTGTGGTGCTAGAGAAAACTCTTGAAGTCCCTTGGACAGCAATAAGACCAAACCAGTCAATGTTAAGGAAATCAACCCTGAATATTCATTGGACAGACTGATGCTGAAGCTGAAATTCTAATTCTTTGGCTACCTGATGTAAAGAGCAGAATCATTGGTAAAGACCCGGATCCTAGGAAATACTGAAGGCAAAAGTAGAAGACGGAGGCAGAGGGTAAGATAGTTACAATGCATCGTTAAATCAACAGACATAAATTTGAGCAATTTCTGGGAGATAGTGAAGGATCGGGAAACCTGGTGTGCAGCAGTCCATGGGGTCTCAGAGATTTGGATATGATTTAGTGCCTGAACAACAAAACAACAGTGTTCCAACTTCCCAAATGTCTCATTTATCAACTCTTCATTGTGACCATCTCCGTCTTAACTTATGTATAAATCTAACTAACAAGATCTGTTCTTGCTTTAAAAAAAACAATATATTCATATTTCTTGCAATAATTCTCTGTAGATTTTTTCAACTTAATTTTCCTCTATTAGTGTTATTTTTCTCATTTTATCAAACACATTTTGGAAAATATTGTCAGTGATTTATTTTCAAATTCATTGGCCACATTTTTTCCTTATCTGTCTTGGTCTTCATGAAATGTTTAACACTGTTAATCAAGGAGGCAGAGATCTACCAACAAATATGCTGAGAAAGTTTCCCTCCAAAAGACTGTATTGCTTTTGAGAGCTGCTCTCCCCCACGAAAGCCATTAGATATAATTAGGAGATACAGCGTCTCCAATTTTTCCATTTCCTTTAGCAACAATCCTGCTGTAATAGGATGAGCCCATCTAATATTAAAATATGCATTTTAACATATCAATCTGTGTCACAGGAACCTCTCTAAATGCTGAGTTCTATGTGCTAGAGGAGAACCAATAAGAGTGATTTCTGATTTCAAAAACAACCATATCTGTTTTTGGCTAGGCTTCTGGTAATACAGCTGTGAGCTCCAAGCGTCACTGTGAATTATTTAACACCTAGAATCTCTTTGTGTTTTGTGAAAGATAAACTGAATAGAATGTCTTTGTAACCATGTGGAGAGTAGTAAAACATTAAGAAAAATAATTAAAGTAGGACAAGTCTTATGGATGCTTTTGGGAACACAGAGAGTAATATAAATGTTAATTTTCTGCTTCCATTTGTGATTTTCTTTTTTTTTTTCCTTTTTAAAATTTATTTATTTATTTACTTTTGACTGTGCTGGGTCTTCATTGCTGTGCAGGCTTGTCTCTAGTTGGGGCAAGTCAGGGCTACTCTCTAGTTGCGGGGCACAGGCTTTTCATTTCGGCAGCTTCTCTAGTTGTAGATTACAGGCTCTAGAGTGCACAGGCTTCAGCACTTGCAGTTCCTGGGCTCTAGAGCACAGGACTATTAGTCGTGGCACACAGGCTTTGTTGCTCCGTGACATATGAGATCTTCGCTGACCAGGGATCAAAGCTGTGTCTCCTACATTGGCAGGTGGATTCTTTGCCATTGAGTCACTTGGGAAGCCCTATTTGTGATTTTCAAAAGCTGTTTTTCTTTCCTAATTCCTACTTTTTGTGACTTTTCAATATATTGGTTCAACAGATTATACAGATCATGTCTAAGTGAATGTTAGATGTTGTATCATAGGATGTTAGAGATATTACAGCATGTTTTTCTTTTCTTGTCTAAAACATATATATGTGTATATTTACATGAGAGTTGGGTAAAGAAAAGATACAAACAATTATGCTGATAAACTGATATTTGCAGAACAAGTGCAATAGTTTATCATAATGTTCAGTAATAAATGTAAATAAATTATTTTCCCAAGAGTCATTCTTGTCTAAAATAGCGTAAAAGCTATGGACTTCTCACTTCTTTCTGAGATATCCCTCATGGCAGAAACTTAATGAATTAAGAAGCAATTAGGACCATTCTTCACAAATGGTAAATAAATAGAAATTTTTAATCTAGGAGAAATCTCATTATGCTATTTTTTTCAGAATTATTACTCAAAGTAATTCTTAAAAGGAAAATGGAAAGGATTACAGTCAGATGTAGGTTGTATTTAAGTGTTGTATAGAGAAATTTAAGTGGGAAAAAAGAGAGAAAAAGAGAGATTCACGTTGACATAGTTAAATACAAGACATGTAGTGACTGGTTTTTACACATATCTCAAATCTTCAGAGACTCCTCCAAACTTTCCATCTTATCTAGATTTTTATTTGCCTTATTTTTCTACATCGAACTTTTTATTATCTGCAAAGCTATATTTTTATTTGTTCATTACATATCTCACTCTTCAAATGCATATTCAAAGACATCATTACAAAATTAGCCTTTTATTGTTCACTTTCCAACACCTATCATAATGTGTGGTAGATAGAAAACAACCAATCAACATTTATGGAAAGAATAAGCAAATTGAAGTAGTGGCAGACATGAATAAAATTTGCAAATTTTCATTAGTTTGGGGAGTTACAGAAGAAGTTAAATTATCTCTTGGCCTTTAAGATAAAGATGGATAAGCATGGAGATAAAAAAAAAATTAATGTCTCAAAGCTAAGTAAAAGCTTTATTAACTATATGTTTGCAAGATTAGGAGAAAACAAGTAATATTTGTATTCAAAGGGTTCTTTCTTGCAAAAATCAACAATAAGTCCACATCAATTTGAGTAAACAGATCCAAGAGAAAGAGGATAAAGAGTAATAAATTCCAACTTTAAATAATACTGATATTTGACCAAATGAGCCTCAGGTTTTGGCATTTATTAAGTGGTCTGTTCTTTATTCACAAAACTGCCTATCTATGTGTTCTCTATATATGAAAGTATATATGAAAATGAAGTCACTCAGTCGTGTCCAACACTTTGCAGCACCTGCGGACTGTAGCCTACCAGGCTCCTGCCTCCATGGGATTCTCCAGGTAAAAGTACTGGAGTGGGTTGTCATTTCCTTCTCCAGGGGATGTTCCCGACCTAGGGATCAAACCCGGATCTCCAGCATTCCAGGCAGACGCTTTAACCTCTGAGCCACCAGGGAAGCCCAAAATAAGGTTAGCAGTGATGAAAGAAACTTTCACATATTGAGGTTGTTTGGCTTACGCATGGCTTGACTTCAACTTTATGCTACTAGCACACTCTGTCTTCAGTTCAGTTCAGTCGCTCAGTCGTGTCTGACTCTTTGTGACTCAATGAACCGCAGCATGCCAGGCCTCCCTCTCCGTCACCAACTCCCGAAGTCCACCCAAACCCATGTCTATTGAGTCGCTGATGCCATCCAACCATCTCATCTTCTATCGTCCCCTTCTCTTCCTGCCCTCAATCTTTCCCAGCATAAGGATCTTTTCAAATGAGTCAGCTCTTAGCATCAGGTGGCCAAAGGTTTGGAGTTTCAGCTTCAACATCAGTCCTACCAATGAACATCCAGGACTGATGTCCTTTAGGATAGACAGGTTGGATCTCCTTGCAGTCCCAGGGACTCTCAAGAGTCTTCTCCAACACCACAGTTCAAAAGCATCAATTCTTCGGTGCTCAGCTTTCTTTATAGTCCAACTCTCACATCCATACATGACCACTGGAAAAATCATAGCCTTGACTACATGGACCTTTGTTGACAAAGTAATGTGTCTGCTTTTTAATATGCTGTCTAGGTTGGTCATAACTTTCCTTTAGGGAGTAAGTGTCTTTTAATTTCATGGTTGTAATCACCATTTGTAGTGATTTTGGAGCCCAGAAAAATAAAGTAAGCCACTGTTTCACCATATATTTGCCATGAAGTGATGGGACTGGATGCCATGATTTTAGTTTTCTGAATGTTGAGCTTTAAGCCAACTTTTTCACTCTCCTCTTTCACATTCATCAAGATGCTCTTTAGTTCTTCTTCACTTTCTGCCATAAGGGTGGTATCATCTGCACATCTGAGGTTATTGATATTTCTCCAAGCAATGCTGATTCCAGCTTGTGCTTCATACAGCCCAGCGTTTCTCATGATGTACTCTGCATATAAGTTAAATAAGCAGGGTGACAATATACAGCCTTGATGGACTCCTTTTCCTATTTGGAACCAGTCTGTTGTTCCATGTCCAGTTCTAACTGTTGCTTCCTGACCTGCATACAGATTTCTCAAGAGTCAGGTCAGGTGGTCTGGTATTCCCATCTCTTTAAGAATTTTCCACAGTTTATTGTGATCCACACAGTCAAAGGCTTTGACATAGTCAATAAAGCAGAAATAGATGTATTTCTGGAACTCTCTTGCTTTTTCCATGATCCAGCAAATGATGGCAATTTCATCTCTGGTTCCTCTGAATTTTCTAAATCCAGCTTGAATATCTGGAAGTTCACAGTTCGCATATTGCTGAATCCTGGCTTAGAGAATTTTAGCTTTATTTTGCTAGCGTGTGAGATGAGTGCAATTGTGCCATAGTTTGAGCATTCTTTGGCATTGCCTTCCTTTGGGATTGGAATGAATACTGACCATTTCCAGTCCTGTGGCCACTGCTGAATTTTCCAAATTTGCTGGCATATTGAGTGCAATACTTTCACAGCATCATCTTTCAGGATTTGAAATAGCTCAACTGGAATTCCATCACCTCCACTAGCTTTGTTCGTAATGACGCTTCCTAAAGCCCAGTTGACTTCACATTCCAGGATGTCTGGCTTTAGGTGAGTGATCACACCATCATGATTATCTAGGACCTGAAGATCGTTTTTGAACAGTTCTTCTGTGTATTCTTGGCACCTTTTCTTAATATCTTCTGCTTCTGTTAGGTCCCTACCATTTCTGTCCTTTATTGAGCCCATCTTTGCAAGAAAATTTCTCTTGGTATTTCTAATGTTCTTGAAGAGATTTCTAGTCTTTCACATTCTGTTGTTTTCCTCTATTTCTTTGCATTGATTGCTAAGGAAGACTTTCTTATCTATCCTTGCTATTCTTTGGGACTCTGTATTCAAATGGGTATGTCTCTGCTTTTCTCCTTTGCTTTTCACCTCCCTTCTTTTCACAGCTATTTGTAAGGCCTCCTTAGACAGCCATTTTTCTTTTTTGTATTTTTCTTACCTGTCTCCTGTACAATGTCATGAACCTCGATCCATAGTTCATCAGGGACTCTGTCAGATCTAGTCCCTTAAATCTATTTCTCAGTTCCACTGTATAGTCATAAAGGATTTGATTTAGGTCATATATGAAAGTAAAAGACGCTTACTCCTTGGAAGGGAAGTTATGACCAACCTAGACAGCATATTAAAAAGCAGAGACATTACTTTGCCAACAAAGGTCTGTCTGGTGAAGACTATGGTTTTTCCAGTAGTCATGGATGGATGTGAAAGTTGGACTGTGAAGAAAGCTGAGCACCGAAGAATTGATGCTTTTGAACTGTGGTGTTGGAGAAGACTCTTGAGAGTCCCTTGGACTGCAAGGAGATCCAACCAGTTCATTCTAAAGGAGATCAGTCCTGGGTGTTCTTTGGAAGGAATGATGCTAAAGCTGAAACTCCAGTACTTTGGCCACCTCATGCAAAGAGATGACTCACTGGAAAAGACTGATGCTGGGAGGGATTGGGGGCAGGGGGAAAAGGGGACCAACAGAAGATGAGATGGCTGGATGGCATCACCGACTTGATGGACATGAGTTTGAGTGAACTCCTGGAGTTGGTGATAGACAGGGAGGCCTGGAGTGCTGCAATTCACAGGGTCGCAAAGACTTGGACACGACTGAGCAACTGAACTGAACAGAATGGTGTAGTGGTTTTTCCACTTTCTTCAATTTCAGTCTGAATCTGGCAATAAGGAGTTCATGATCTGGACCACAGTCAGATCCCAGTCTTGTTTTTGCTGACTGTATAGAGCTTCTCCATCTTTGGCTGCAAAGAATATAATCAGTCTGATTTCACTGTTGACCATCTGGTGGTGTCCATGTGTAGAGTATTCTCTTGTGTTATTGGAAGAGGGTATTTGCTATGACCAGAGTGTTCTCTTGGCAGAACTCCAAGGCCAAATTTGCCTGTTACTCCCGGTGGTTCTTGACTTCCTACTTTTGCATTCCAGTCCCCTATAATAAAAAGAACATCTTTTTTGGGGTTTTAGTTCTAGAAGGTCTTGTAGGTCTTCATAGAACTGTTCAGCTTCTTCATCGTTACTGGTTGGGACATAGACTTGGATTACTGTGATACTGAATGTTTTGCCTTGGACACGAACAAAGATCATTCTGTCACTTTTGAGATTGCGTCCAAGTACTGCATTTCAGACTCTTTTGTTGACCGTGATGGCTACTCCATTTCTTCTAAGGGATTCCTGCCCACAGTAGTAGATATAATAGTCATCTGAGTTAAATTCACCCATTCCAGTCCATCTTAGTTCGCTGATTCCTAGAATGTCGATGTTCACTCTTGCCATCTCCTGTTTGACCACTTCCAATTTGCCTTGATTCATGGACTTAACATTCCAAGTTCCTATGCAATATTGCTCTTTACAGCATTGAACATTGCTTCTATCACCAGTCACATTCACAACTGGGTGTTGTTTTTGCTTTGACTGCATCCCTTCATTCTTTCTGGAGTTATTTCTCCACTGATCACCAGTAGCGTATTGGGCACCTACCGAGCTGGGGAGTTCATCTTTCAGTGTCCTATCTGTTTGCCTTTTCATACTGTTCATGGGGTTCTCAAGGCAAGAATACTGAAGTGGTTTGCCATTCCCTTCTCCAGTGGACCACATTCTGTCAGACCTCTCCACCATGACCCATCTGTCTTGGGTGGCTCCACATGGCATGGCTTAATTTCATTGAGTTAGACAAGGCTGTGGTCCATGTGATCAGATTGGCTAGTTGTCTGTGATTGTGGTTTCTGTCTGTCTGCTCTCTGATGCCTCTCTCAGTGCCTACCATCTTAAAGTCTGTCTTATGGCCTATCAAACACACATTGCATACTTATTTTAACCATTAAAGTAAAGGGTACTTTGTACAGAAGCAAAGAGTGTGTATTTTGAAGATACAGATAAATACCTCCATCCTCGGGATCCCAGGGTTAGTACACCTTCATGATAAGGCTTCCTTCTCAGGTGCCAAGGCCATACTGATCATTGTGTACAGGCTAATCTGTCTTTCTTTCTTTTTTTGTTGAAAACTTGAAAAATGCACTTCTGTTATATGTGATGTTCTTTGTTCTAACAAGATATAACACTGTGTTGAAAATCATACTTCTCCAGAGTAGTTCCTCAGAGCTATCTGAGTGGTTATATCCTAGACTATAGTCCTCAGTTTCGCTCAAATAAAATTCTCCTTTATTCTTATTAAGGGTTTTTTTTTTTATTATTATTTCTATCACCACATGGACTCTAATTCTATCACCACATGGACTCTATCACCACACTAATTTGGTCCACAATTTTGGACCAAAATTAGTCAAAACATTGACTAATGTTTAATCATTTAAACATTAGTTTAAAAAAAAAAGTGTCCACCAGCCTGCTGCTAGAAAGGTGGGAGTGGGGAAGACAGGGCATCAACATTGTTTGATGTAGTTTGCAGTATGTCAAAGAAACTTACCATGTTCACCTGGAATCTGCTTTGGACTGGTGCCCTGCTCTAAGCATGAGTCCCTTGAGCATCCACTCTGCCCTTTGAGCTTAACAGCACTCCAGGTACTTTGGTAAATTTCTTCTGAAATCAGGATCCTGGATCCTGGGACATACACACATAAGGACTGGTCACCCATTGCTCTGAACCACCAGTAAGGTTTCTAAAACCTGGCAGGAGAAACTGAGACATTCTCAAGCTGATTTCTACATATACAAACTAGGGATAAATAAAAACTGACTTGATCCTTTCAAAATTCTTACCCTAAGGGAACAAATATACTCCTAGGAGAAAACCTAAGGTTGTAATTTTATTATGTCCTTGAACTGTAAACATAGACCATATTGCCTGAGACTACAGCCTTTGCTCAATAAGTAAAATCCAAAACTGAAAAAAAGGAGGGTAGGATAAGAGGTGTCTTTAAACTCAAGAAAATAAATTTAACTTATTCCAGTTTTTATTTATAAACCAGTGAGTTTACATTGTAATGCCTGATTTATGACTAAGTTTTAAAATAAGGTTATGAGTTCTCTGGTTGTGTCTGTCTACATGCATGTGTGTATGTTAGAAATATGATACCTCTTTGCCTTCAGATGGTCTTAGAAAAATTAATTTGTAAAAGAGAAATTTTTAATTTACTTAAAATAAGTATTTAAAAATTATGTATTGATAAATGTAATCAAAATGAACCTGAATTTTGAAAAGGATCAGGTGATTTTAGATTAATCTTTAATGAGTGAAAACAAGTTAATATTTTATTGGTTTAATTAAATAGGTATATCTTAACAGGTGGAATTTTCTGTTGGCTCAGTGGTAAAGAATCTGCCTGCTGATGCAGGAGACATGGATTCGACCCCTGGTTTGGGAAGATCTTCTGGAGCAGGGCATGGCAACCCACTCCAATATTCTTGACTGGAGAGTCCCCATGGACAGAGCATCCTGGAGGGCTACAGTTCATAGGGTCACACAGAGTAGGAAATGACTGAAGTCATTAGCACACACGCATGGGACTGACTAATATTGGAATGGATCTAATTAAGTGAATTTTGGTATCAGTAGTAAGCTTGTGCAAAACTTGGATTAGATATTGTTAGGTGACATCGTTTTTTTGAAATATCTGCTGTTGATACCAGACCGAAAAGTTGCTTTACTTTTTGAATAGCCTGTTGTAACTTTATTTTTTGCCCTTCAAATCATTTATTGTCACTTTGGTCGAGTGAATAAGTATTGTTTTATACTGATTTATTTTCCTACTCAGCAAAGTGTTTTTGAACCCTTTTGATGTCTTTGAAAAACTTCCTCAAGAGCACCTGAAGCATATCCAAGATAGAAATTAAACTTAATTAGGCTTATTTGCTATGTTAAATTACATGGGAAGCAATGTCAAATGAATGGTGCTAAATCTTCTCAGATTATTGTATGGGGAGGTGGGATGGAGTGGTGTGTGTGTGTGTGTGTGTAGTTGCTCAGTCATGTCCGACTCTTTGTGACCCCAGAGACTGTAGCGCACCAGGCTCCTCTGTTCATGACACTCTCCAGGCTTGAATACTGGAGTGGGTGTCCATTCCCTTCTCCAGGGGATTTTCCCAACCCAGGATTGAACTGGGGTCTTTTTTACCGTCTGAGCCACCAGGGAAGCTCATATTGTATGGGTAAATGATATTAATATATGTAGTACAGATGATTTGACATTGCTAAAATGTAAATATATTCTAGTTTAATGTTATTAATCATAATTTTAGTTTTATCTTTATTGTATGTCACAAAAATAACCTCAACCCTGAAACTGTGCTTCCAGAACCATGGAAAGGAAATGACTACAATTGCATTTTACTAACAATTATCTTCTTACTCCAAGGAATAATTTACAATAAAAATCTATTGATAATGTTAGTCTACTTTGGTTTACAGATGGGTCCTACTTAAAAAATGATTGGGGAAATTACTAAGATATATATGCAGTAACAACCACAATGAACATAATTGAAAGTTAATTTTTTTTTAACCAAAAACAGAGTCAGCCCAAGTTGAATTAATAGTTCTAACTTGAACTCATCAACCAGCTAAAGATCATATATCAAATGTGACAGTCATTATGTCTTTAAATTGCAGACGACTTTGGGATGTTATAGAGACAGAAAGTTTTAACCTCTTCAGGACAGCTTATTAAAAAATGGAAAACAGGTTGCCAGGTTATTAAGTGTTATATACCAAAACTGCTGGCAATTATTAAAATACTAGGGCATTCCAAATCTGGCAGTATGGAACTAAAGGAAATCAGCTTATTGATGATGTAGCCAAATAGGGAGCTTTAAATACCCATTCTGTCTAGCCTTGAGAATGGCCACTGCTTTCTGTTAACCTTATCAATTCAGTAGAAGATTTCCGTCTGCAGGCTCAGGAAATTGCCACTGAAGAAGAGAAACAAATAGGGCAACCAGAAAAGGGAATTTTGATCCCATCACATATATATATATATATTTTGGAAATGATAAAACAAACAAAACAAATAAAAAATTATAGTGCCTGTTGGAGTTCAACCATTAACCCAGTATGTACAATCTTTAACTCAATGGGCACTTGAGAAAATGGCTATATGGGGAAAACTGTATGCTTGGAAACTTTCTCCCATGATGGCTCATAAAGTATATGTTTTTCTTACTAACTGCCCTAAACATAATTCTGGAAAATCACTGCATGGGTCACAAGGCCACTTTTTCCTTCCTAAGGCACCATTTGAGATACAGCAGTTGGACTTTGTCCAAATGCCACTGTCTCAAGAGTATAAATATATTTTGGTAACAATCTGTATACTTTCACACTGAGGTGAAGCTTTTCCTTACAGCAGAGGAACGGCTATAAGGTTAAATTGCTATTTGAAAGGATAATTCTTGTTTGGGGAATTCCTTCCAAATTACACAGTTACCAGGGAAATTATTTTGCAGGACAAATAATTAAATCTATTTGTGACATATGGCCAATAATGCAGTATTTCTGGTGAACTTATCACCCCCCATCTTCAGGACTGGTGGAAAGAATTAATGGCACTATCAAAACTCAATTGGCAAAAACCTTCAGAAGTATTTAATCTCTCATGGGCAAAAGCTCTTCTGTTAGTGCTTCTTAAATTTAGTCCTATGCCTTTTGGTAACATCAGCTGTCTCCTTCTGAAATATTAACAGGACACCCTATGTAATTAGATGAGAGAATATATGAACCAATCTTACTCAAGGGAGATATATTACATTATTGTCACGGTCTTATTGAGGCACTTAAAAGAAATGAAAAAAGTTGGTAGTTAATTCATTTCTTGGTGAACTTCCCAGAAACAAAGGCCTTAAGGATCATGATTTACAATATGGAGATTTTGTTTGTTAGAAAATATGTCAAATAAAAGATTTTTTTGCAGCCACATTGGAAAGGACCTTATTAGGTATTGTTAAATAATCCATGTGCCAAATTAAAAGGCACAGACTCATGGGTTCACATCTCTTATTTTTAAAAGTGTCTTTGCATTAGACTGGTCTGCAGAGAAAACTGCAGAGAAGAAACAATACCCATACCACAAGGAGAAGAAGACAACAGTGGTAGATAGCTGACTCAAGAACCAAACCAGGACTGTAAGACCCATCCTGGTAGTTCAGATGAACTCGTTACTAAATATTTGCCTCCCTATGAAAATTGGGTTATTGTTTGTTTTTTTTATTTTATTTTATATTTAAACTTTACAATATTGTATTGGTTTTGCCAAATATCGAAATGAATCCGCCACAGGTATTGTTTTTTAATTGAAAATTACTGCTTTACTCTAAGCTATTAATGATCATTATGGACATAAAATTATCTAGTAAATATGTCACAAAGTATGGCTATCTAACTGATTGTTTGGATCTATCATCAAATTCCCCAGTCAATAAAAACTGACATAAATCCCTTCATAATTCCTGTCACCAACTTTTCAGGTGTTCCTAAAATTACCACTCAACTAGAGAGACCTCGGTCTGGCCTAATCTTTCATGTTCAATTTCTTTAACATATTAATGGGTCCATCCTTTGTTTGATACTGTCCTCAGTACTTAGAGACTGAGCACACCCCAAGGTCCCCTTGTTGCATCACTTGCTTGTTTAACAAATGTCTTAAAGAGAAAAACAGGAGTAAACTATTCTGGTAACTCCTATATGTTAAATACAATACAGATGACTTTTAGAAAGCCTGCAAGAAAATGATTTATGGTTTAACATTGTGTTTACAGAACTCCCAATTAATGAGACTTTCAATGAGAGCACTCTGGGAGGAATCACTGCGTCCCCTAGGTTTTGTTTTAATATTGTAATTGACCCAGTTTATGAAGGATGGGTGCATAAATTGCCTTAATATCTGGCATACAGAAGGTTTATGCTTATTGGGACATTATGTTACCTCATTGTCTATATATAAGGAAATAGATGAATCTCTTTTCTCTCTTTATTACAAAGTCAATAAACCTATGTTAGTAAGATATCAAAACACTTGGTTGCAAAGTGTTTTGTGAATTTTGGTTCTTAGTGCATGAGTATATGATCAGAAATCTATCAGCTATTATCAGTCAAAGAGTCAAGGACTCTACACAAATCATGTCAGAACAAGCATCACTAAATACCTTAGCCCAAGAAGTATCAGATAACAGGGTTGCCTTAGATTTCCTATTGGTTAAACAAGAAATATTTGTGCTCCTGCTAGCAACACTTGTTGCTCTTATATCAATACCTTTGGAGAAGTGGAGACATACCTAGAAAAAAAATTCCCCAAAGATAAATTGGTTATAAGATATAAGGGAATATAACTCTTTAAGTGATCTATTCAGATCACTTACTTTCAGAGAGGTTGACTCCTCTCTGAAATAAGCATTTTTTCCCACCCTGTTTTACAGATGCTTATAATTTTCATAGTATGTATTACTACTCTTTTCCTAGTTATCAATCTACTCATGACATGTATCACTGCTTTCTTTAAAACTATTGCTAAAAACACATTTTCAACGTTTGTTCAACAATGTGATATAACTGACAATATGTGTAGCCTATGAAATGATTTCTTGTCAGCATTTAAAATGTCAACACATAAAATGTTTTCTTGTGTTTGTTCGCTATATCTGATTAGTTCTGCCCCCTATGTGGATAACTAAGAAAAAAATTATATACATATATAAGAAAAAGCTTGTCACTGAGGGACAAAATGGGCCCACTACAGGCAGGCAGTACCACCCTGGCACCGAGGGGCAAATATACTAATCATCAAATCTTTATATCAGAAGGTTTGCAATCAAAACTTGGAAATAAGGAAAGAAAATTCCACCTATTAAGGTATACTGTTGTTGTTTAATTGCTAAATAGCATCCTACACTTTTCAACGCCATGGACTATAGTTTGCCAGACTCTTCTGTCCATGGGATTTCCCAAGCAAGAATACTGGAGTGGGTTGCCATTCCTTCTCCATTAAGGTAAGAAGTTATTTGGCTAATACATGATTGGGTTTATGCTAACTAGAAGAGCCTATACTGTAGCCTATCAGGTACACACTTTAAATCTGCTTTAACCATTAAAGCATGTACTGTCCAGAAGTAAGGATTATCTATTTTGAAGATAGTGATAAATGCATCCATTTTGGGGATGAAATTGCTAGTATTCCATCTATGGTAAGACTCAATTCTCAGATGCAAAAGCCCTACTGATCCACTGTGTACATATGATTCTGTTTTTTCCCCCTTAAGCCTTGAAGGAATGTACTACTACCATGCTTCTTTGTTATGACAAGATATAAAATTATGCCAAAAACCATGCTTCTACAGAGAAGTTCCTCACAGCTATCTGAGAGACTGTCTTCCAGGTTATAGACCTCAGTCTGGCTGGAGTAAAACATTTCTTAAGAGATTACAGTTCCAGAGGCTGAGACAGTAGGAAATTACAGAGCAGAATTTGAATAAATACTTGAACTTGCTCTGGATCATCTGTGTGGTTGCAGGCAGAGTATGTGCTCTAGTTACTCGGCTCTGCTCTCTTTCTTTAGATTATACCATATAGACTAATATATAATTTTTCAGTTATTTCACCACAGAAGGCCATACTTGCTCCTTTCTAGTCTACTGTTCACTCCCAACTCCAAACCACTCAATAAATCCAAATTTTTACAATTATGCACATCTTACAACAAGCACATTTTGGGTTGAGAGGTGTAATTTCTTGTTAGGGCCACACTTCAACAACATCAGAGATTAACATCTCCAGAAGCATACAGCTATACTCTGTCATTAACTTACTAAAAAAGTACATGCCAAGAAAAGGAAACTAATATACATCATACGCGTGTGTGTCAGTCTCTCAGTCATGTCCAGCTCATTGTGACCCCATGGACTGTAGCCCACCAGGCTCCTCTGTCCCTGGTGATTTCCAGGCAAGAATACTTGAGTGAGTTGCCATTCCCTTCTCCAGGGGATCTTTCCAACCCAGGGATCAAATCTGGGTCTCCTGTGTTGCAGGCAAATTCTTTACCTTCTTTCCTGTCAATATATGTCATAGACCCCACAGTTCCTGAACTCTCTTATTAGAGATCTATTTGTACGTATCTTGCGGGATGTTGTGAATAATAAACAATTTTAGTAGTTAGGGAAAGACATGGAAACTTAATAGTTACTGAGAAAGGGTTAAAATCAATTTAGTATGTTAATTTCATAAGTTTTACTATATATTTTATAAATAGGGTATGCGATGTGTAGGAACAACATATATTCAACGGTGTGAGAAGAATCCAATATGTTAATATAGGAACTGTGAATAACTTATTTCTAACAAATTTTATTAAAGTAGACAGGGCAGAGAATTTTCATTTCATAGATAATTTCCTCATATTTCACTGAATTTAAAATTGAATTAGGATGGTTCACAGTACTTGAAGACTATTCAAACCTTCACTTGTTATGTAAGGCAAGGACACATTGATACGATTTGAACAGAGCTAGTCAGTCATTCAAACTCTTCCCTACTGTTCAGCATTGCTAGGCTCTATTGATATTCACCATGACATTAATGGATGATGAACAAAACTGAACCATAGACAGAACTAAAGACAGCCTGTCAAAGGATGCTACTGGAAACAGGACATTTATGTCCACAGAACTGAATCTCAGCAAATGTGCTGCGAATCTTGTTCATTTGTTAAACTACTGTTACTTTTACCTTATAAGGGGAGCCAAGCACAAAGTAAGAGTTTCCAGAATAGTGAAGTGGGGGTGAGTAAGGATAGAAAACTCTTAAGATAAAGGGAAGCAAGATTTTTCCCTCCAAAGAAATCCTCCTTCATGCTGGATTAAGTCACAACAGTTCCAATAATGAGCTATGGGAATCTGAGGAGTATAAGCCTTTCTATATTCTTATTTATGTAATGTTCTCAGGAAATTTATATATCATTTTGTACCCAAAAAAAAAAAAAACCTGCTTGTTATCTTTTGTTATCTTGTTATCATCACTTCATTGCCTCATTCTGAAAAATGCTAATTGTTCCTCTAAGGTAGCATATGCATGTATGTTCTGCTATCAAGAATTGAACCTAATACAGTTTAGTTCATTTTTATGTCTTAACTTAGTTAAGTACTTCCATGAGATTACTTTTTAAAATTAAGGTAAATTAAATTTTTATTAACATATAAAAATAACAGAGATATCATAATTTTAACAAATATTCTGTTAAATTATGAAAGCTGTTCTCTTATATCAATTCATGAAATATACAACATCACTAAAAATCATTTTAACT
This sequence comes from Bos grunniens, assembly GCF_055505025.1. NCBI lineage: Eukaryota > Metazoa > Chordata > Mammalia > Artiodactyla > Bovidae > Bos > Bos grunniens. Next base: position 19,432,487 of record NC_141184.1, on the reverse strand, counting down.
ATTTTAAGAATGATAAAATAAATTTTAAAATGTAAATATAGCTATATTTAGATGTTTAACAGCATTTTGGTAAATTTTAAAAGCTTGTCATGTGAAAAGAGTATCATATAATAACAAGGCATATAAATTGCAATTAGGTTCATTTATGTGAATACCAGTGATCAATTCAAGCAGCTTTGTTAATTTTAGCCAATAATTTTAAAAAGTCATTATATCCATCAACAACACAGTGATAATATTAGCATATATTCAGAACATTATCATAAAGAGAAAATAAATCATACAAACATGATGTTTAACATAAAGACAAAAATACTAATAACATAATTATTAAGACTAGTAGAACTATAAGTCTTTAAAGAAATAACATAGTTGGTAGTATTATTTTACAAAAAATCACTAACATGTCTGTAGTTCACTATAGGCCAGTCATAGAGTTCATATATTAATCCATTTTACTATTTCTTTTATTTTCTTCTCATAATTTTCTATAATTTATGGTATATTAGCAGCAATACTTTTGAAAATTACTATAAAGGAAAATTATCAAGAAGGAAATTCTTGAAATTCCAGAGAAATAGCAGAGTCAATAAATAATTTTCTCATTTTGTGAAAACAAAACATACAACTATGTTAAATTGTACCTTATTTTTAAAGATAATGTACCATATCATTCTAAAAATAAGTTAATCTAAGTAACATTCATTTTTGAACCTGATAAATTTTTTTCTCACTTAAGTTTTAAAAATGAAATGTTTAAAAAAGAAACATTTTTAAAAAATAAAATGTTATAAAAGATGGTAAGTGTTTAGTCTCCAAAGCTATAAAATTTGGCTTCATTACCAACTTTTGTGAAATTTGCCAGTCTTTTATTTTAAGCATATTGTATTTTCCTAGATGTTTTTCCAATTTGTCTCTTTTTTTGAAATCAATATAACATTTTTCTATAATAAACATTCTTAAACCATTTTAGAAAGCTTAAAATAAAATCATAATAATGAAGATTAAAATTATTCCATATATAAATTCATAATCCAGCGTTAAAAATGTCAATGTACGTTACCTATATTTGTATTCATTTATTACATTACATTTGCTGTATGTTACATTAATTTGCTAATTAGAATTTTTCACATAGAATATTCGCTACAGATAAATTAAGAAAACTTTTCCATCTTTCCCAGATATGAATAATGTATGTTATAAAAATAACCTACAAACTGAAATGACACTAGGGAGAAAGCTATAGCTTGTCTATCTTTATATTTAATAATAAAACTAATGGTGATGGACAGGGAGGCCTGGTGTGCTGCGATTCATGGGGTCACAAAGAGTCGGACACAACTGAGTGACTGAACTGAACTGAACTGAAGTTGATAATATCCAGCATGTAAAGGTGAAGGGCTCAGTTTTTGAAGGAAGACTGCCTGGATTTCAAAACTAGGTCTCTCTTTTACTAATAAGTGACTTTGGACAAATTACTAATAAGCCTCATTTCAAATGCATAGAAACATTTCAGAAACTCGTCAAAGTGATGTGTGAGTAACTGTGAAATGATGTTTGTGAAAATGGTTGGCACGTTTTCTGACATAGGGTTAAGTGTTCTGTAAATGTTTTCTATTGTTTTTACTACTGTCCTTTACAATCTAAACAGAATCAGAAGTTTTTCCCCCTCTTTACATTATATGGAGGCAGATTTCATATAACAAGTAACAATTGGTCAAGTACATTTGGCCTTGGAGTACAGAATGAAGAAGGGTGAAGGCTAATAGAGTTTTGCAAAGATAACTCACTGGTCATAGCAAACACGCTCTTCCAACAACACAAGAGAAACTCTACACATGGACATTACCAGATGGTCAATACCTAAATCAGACTGATTATATTTTTGCAGCCAAAGATGGAGAAGCTCTATACTAGTCAACAAAAACAAGACCCAGAGCTGACTGTGGCTCAGATCATGAACTCCTTATTGCCAAATTCAGACTTCAATTAAAGAAAGTAGGGAAAACCACTAGACCATTCAGGTATGACCTAAATCCCCTTACAATTATACAGTGGAAGTGACAAAAGGATTCAAGGGATTAGATCTGATAGATAGAGTGCTTGAAGAACTATGGACTGAGGTTCATGACATTGTTCAGGATGCAGGGATCAAGACCATCAGCAAGAAAAAGAAATACAAAAAGTCAAAATGGTTGTCTGAGGAGGCCTTACAAATAGCTGTGAAAAGAAGAGAAGTGAAAGGCAAAGGAGAAAAATAAAGATATACCCAGCTGAATGCAGAGTCCCAAAGAATAGCAAGGAGAGATAAGAAAGATTTCCTTAGTAATCAATGCAAAGAAATAGAGCAAAACAAGAGAATGGGAAAGACCAGAGATCTCTTCAAGATAATTAAAAATACCAAGGGAACACTTCATGCAAATATGGGCACAATAAAGGACAGAAATGGTATGGACCTAACAGAAGCAGAAGATATTAAGAAGAGGTGGCAAGAATACAGAGAACTATACAAAACAGATCTTCAGGACCCCAATAATCACAATGGTGTGATTACTTACACAGAGCCAGACATCCTGGAATGTAAAGTCAAATGATGTGATGCCTTAGGAAGCATCACAACCAACAAAGCTAGTGGAGGATATGAATTTCCAGTTGAGCTACTTCAAATCCTGAAAGATGATGCTGTGAAAATGCTGCACTCAATATGCCAGCAAATTTGGAAAACTCAGCAGTGGCCACAGGACTGGAAAAGGTCAGTTTTCAATCCAAGCCCAAAGAAAGGCAATGCCAAAGAAGGCTCAGACTACCACACAATTTCCCTCATCTCACATGCTAGCAAAATATTGCTAAAATTCTCCAAGCCAGGCTTCAACAGTATGTGAACCGTGAACTTCCAGATGTTCAAGCTGGATATAGAAAAGGCAGAGGAACCAGAGATCAAATAGCCAACATCCACTGGATCATCAAAAAAGCAAGAGAGTTCCAGAAAAAGATGTACTTCTGCTTTATTGACTATGCCAAAGCCTTTGACAGTGTGGATCACAACAAATTGTGGAAAATTCTTAAAGAGATGGGAATACCAGACCACCTGACCTGCCTCTTGAGAAATCTGTATGCAGGTCTGGAAGCAACAGTTAGAACTGGACATGGAACAACAGACTGGTTCCAAATAGGGAAAGGAGTACATCAAGGCTGTATATTATTACCCTGTTTCTGTAACTTATATGCAGAGTACATCATGAGAAACACTGGGCTGGATGAAGCACAAACTGAAATCAAGACTGCCTGAAGAAATACAATAACCTCAGGTATGCAGATGATACCACCCTTATGACAGAAAGTGAAGAAGAACTAAAGAGACTCTTGATGAAAGTGAAAGAGGAGAGTAAAAATGTTGGCTTAAAACTCAACATTCAGAAAACTAAGTTCATGGCATCTGGTCCCATCACTTCACGGCAAATAGATGGGGAAACAGTGCAAACAGTTACAGACTTTACGTTTGGGGGCTCCAAAATCACTGCAGATCACATCTGCAAAATGAGTTTTGCAGATCACTCCAAAATCACTGCAGCCGTTAAATTAAAAGACGCTTGCTTCTTGGAAGAAAAGTTATCACCAACACATGTATACCTGTGGTGGATTCATTTTGATATTTGGCAAAACTAATACAATTATGTAAGGTTTAAAAATAAAATAAAATTAATTAAAAAAAAAGTTATGACCAACCTAGATAGCATATTAAAAAGCAGAGACATTACTTTGCCATCAAAGGTCTGTAGAGTCAAAACTATTGTTTTGCCAGTAGTCATGTATGGATGTGAGAGTTGGATTATAAAGAAAGCTGAGAACTGAAGAATTGACGCTTTTGAACTGTGGTGTTGAAGAAGATTCTTGAGAGTCCCCTGGGCTGCAGGAGATCCAACCAGTTCATCCTAAAGGAAATCTGTCCTGTATCTTTGGAAGGATTGATGCTGATGCTAATACTCCAATACTTTCACCACCTGATGTGAAGAGCTGACTCATCTGAAATGACCCTGATGCTGGGAAAGATTGAAGGTGGGAGGAGAAGGGGAAGACAGGATCAGATGGTTGGATGGCTTCACCAACTGAATGCCCATGAGTTTGAGTAAACTCTGGTGATTGGTGATGGACAGGGAGGCCTGGGGTGTTGCTGTCCATGGAGTTGCAAAGAATCGGACACGACTGAGTGACTGAACTGAACTGAACTGACCTGAACACTTGGTCTAATTTACATTTGTCAAGTCGTGCAATTCTTTCCTGACCAGACCAAGGGAGTGCCTTACCTACGAAATGGCCTTTTACTGAGAAGTTTTACAATGCCGATGCTCCACTGCACCCTTCTTTTAGAATTCATAGAGCATCACTAAATGGTCCCTATAAATTTAAACAACCTCAGTCAATGTTGCAGATGTGGGAGCCTCCTTCCCTATTATAGATCACCTTTCAATCCATTCTGAGCTTCTATTAATATGCTTGTCTCCCTGCTTTCCTAGTAGATCTTCAGACTCAATGGTGTTTCGAGCTTAGTTATACTCCTGCACCCAAAAGAAACAAAAATATAATCCAAACATGATATACAAAGTGACTTTCACCTGTTTGCTATTGTCAGTGTATTAGTGAATGTCCAATTTTCATTAATATAATACATCAGACATAAATGCAACCAATAAAAGTCTATTTCAAAACAGAATCTTCAGAGTGAAATAAATGTAAAGCTCTTGCTATATACTGAGTAAAACTGAGGTTCAAAAAAACCTGTGTGGTACTGTATATCCACACATCAGCAGTATACAATGAAATCTCAATCTTCATTCAAATACAAAAAACTACTTTTTATATATGTCATTATCATAAGAAATATAATGTCTCATTGTACCTCTGCTGCTGCTAAGTCGCTTCAGTCGTGTCTGACTCTGTGCGACCCCATAGACGGCCTCCCACAAGACTCCCCCGTCCCTGGGATTCTCCAGGCAAGAACACTGGAGTGGGTTGCCATTGCCTTCTCCCATTGTACCTCACGTTAGCTAATTTCTTCTCATCACAGAAGTTAAAAATACATGCACTTATATTTAAAATAATGAGAAAAATAATAACATATTTACTAGTCTGATTTTATTATTAAATAATACCTGCATTTGGGTGTATACATTTCTGGACTTTATTCATACATATAGTTCTTATTTGTTTTCCTTTATAATAATATTGCTATGGCATTACAAACATTATTAAATAACATGAATTTCATTTCTACTTAGCAATTTTATTCTTTTTCTATTCCAGTGTTCGTTAATTGGACTAGTTAATGCAAACATAGCATTGAATTAATTTTTATAGTATATTTTTATTGTCCCTGTTAAGCATTTAGGGAGTTTTCAACTTACTGTTTAGATGTCACCATGATGATCATTCTTAAAGTAATTTTGTTTATGGTCCAATGTACTCTAAGGAAAAAAATATATATTAAATACAATTGAAAATTTTAATAGACATGCATATTTATAAAGAAATGCAAATTGCTCTTAGGGAAAAAAAATTGTAACTATTTAATCTCCCACCATAATCCAAGCATTCAATTTTTATTTCTACTATAACAGTGGCAAATAGATGATTTTTATAAGTTCTAGTTTTGTATTAAAACTATATGTTTTATACTGGCTGGGTATTTTTTCATTTAATATGTGAGGTAGAACTTTTTAAAAAGTTAATAATAATCTAATCTCTTCAGTTTATTTTCTGTTGCTACAATATGTTGTCTGTTGTTCTACTTTTGTTCACCCACTTGCTGTTGAAGACTTTTAATTTGTTTGCTTACATTCTTTAGATGCTAAGAACATTAATAATTTTTCCATTAATATTATTTTGTTACATATACTTACAGATTATAATTTTCTATTTAATTGCTTTTGTACTTGAAACATTGTGGCTCAGCTGGTAAAGAATCTGACTACAATGCGGTAGACCTGGGTTAGATCCCTGGGTTGGGAACATCCCCTGTAGTAGGGAAAGGCTACCCAATCTAGTATTCTGGCCTGGAGAATTCCACAGACTGTATAGTCCGTGGGGTCGCAAAGAGTCAGACACAACTGAGAAGGTTTCACAGTCACAGTCACCTGAAACATAATTTTAAAAACTGAGGTAGCCAAATCTAGTTTTAAATATGTATATGCATAGATGAATAAAATATGCAATTATATATTTACATTTGCATATGCACTTATAATTATATAATTTATAAAGATATATATTTAAACAAATTTATATCTGAATTAGTTTATATAGAAAGTTCATAAATATTTAACTGTCAGTTAAATATTTGCTGTATATTTTTATATTTCAAGTTTATTGAACCGATGAAGGTTGATATCACTAGTGAAAATCATATTGATACAATTAATTGCCAATATATTTTGATAAGAGGGAAACTTGGCTACTGTTGCATTCTTCATGAAAGACTATAAACTCAGTGCAACCATGAGGAAATCAGAAAGACTCAAATTAAGAGATATTCTAAATCAGTTGAGATCATGTAAAGCAAAAGAAGATTGTTACAGATCATAGGATACCAAGGAGGCATGATGATTGAATAAACTGGTGGCATTCTGAATAGAATCCTAGAAAGCAAAAAAACTTAGTGGAAAAACTGCAGAAATTCAAATGTCTCTAACTTACTTACGAATACTGTACCAGTGTTAATTTCTTGTTTTTGAAAAACCTACTATGATTATATAATATTAGGAATATTAAATGAAGGCTGTATGGAAACTCTTTGTATTTTCTTTGCATGTTTTCAGCAAATCTAAATTTTTTCCAAATATATTTATTCATAAATTATGATCATGTATCTATATAATGATATATCTAAAATTTACTTTGTTTTATTTGTAAGACAAATGCATGGCTTTTTCCTGCATGAGAATGGTTAATATTCTCAATGGCAAATATATTTCTATTGGTTTCTTAAAATTTTTATATACATTTTATAGTATTAATTTCAGCAAGCCTTTTTACTTATAAAAAATATACCTGCCTATTTTCTATTGCCCTCTCTTACCTCATGATTTCATGTCCCATTTTATCTCTCTGGACTTCCCTGGTGGCTCAGATGGTAAAGCATCTGTCTACAATGCGGGAGACCTGAGTTCAATCCCTGGGTTGGGAAGATTCCCTGGAGAAGGCAATGGCAACCCACTCCAGTACTCTTGCCTGGAAAATGCCATGGACGGAGGAGCTTGGTGCATGCTACTGTCCATGGGGTTGCAAAGAGTCGGGCACAACTGAGAGACTTCACTTTATCTCTCTGAGTATTTTCTTATTTGTAAAATACTTTCTTACTTAACATTTTATCCCTGATCAAAAGTATTTTTAGAAATACAATCATATATACTTTGAACTTGATTCTTGTCCTTAATCTGTCATACTTTATTCATTCAACTTCGATTTTGTATGTGTTGTTTACTCATCTTTGTATTGTGACTATAAAATCAAGGCTCAAATTGAAATTTTCCTCTTTTGCATCTTATATGAGGACAGAGGAATGCATATTTTTCCTAGGTGAATTTTGAGGTGCTAATTTTCAACTTTTCATGGTAGTCACCTGCTCTTCTGAACTTGAACTCTCTTTTCTCACTGGAAGTTTCCCTGACTAATACATTTAATTGCACATCTGTGCTGTATCCTTGATCATGTTGAACTTCTCCATGTCCTAGAATTAACCCTGTGTTACTTCCTTTGCATACGAGACAGGTTAATTTCCATAATAAAGTAAACGTAGTGAGAAAGTCTCATGCCACAGGAATTATGAATTCAATGTTATAGTCTGTTTTAGAAATAGATTAGTTTATAGGTGAGGCACATCAGTATTGAGCTTTGGGGGTTTCAGAGAAATTTTCTCTCAAATTGATGATTATTTTTTTCTATTTTTGTAGTCAATGCAATAAATAAGTCTAGAATTTAGAACTAAAGAATGCATGTGAAGCAAAATCTTAAGGTTTTGGAAAATATATTTGTTTACATTCCTCGTTTAGGTACCACTGAAATTGCTTTAGTGTAGGGTGCTGCTGCTGCTAAGTCACTTCAGCCGTGTCTGACTCTGTGCGAACCCACAGACAGCAGCCCACTAGGCTCCCCCGTCCCTGGGATCCTCCAGGCAAGAACACTGGACTAGGTTGCCATTTCCTTCTCCAATGCATGAAAGTGAAAAGTTAAAGTGAAGTCACTCAGTCGTGTCGGATTCCTAGCGACCCCATGGACTGCAGCCTATCAGGCTCCTCGGTCCATGGGATTTTTCAGGCAAGAGTACTGGAGTGGGTTGCCATTGCCTTCTCCTTAGTGTAAGGTAAGTCACTTCAGTCATGTCCGACTCTTAGCGACCCCATGGACTGCAGTCTACCAGGCTCCTCCATCCATGGGATTCTCCAGGCAAGAGTGCTGGAGTGGAGTGCCATTGCCTTCTCCATCTCCTTAGTGTAGGGTAGGTAATGGAAAAAATGTAGTCCAAGAACATACTTAAAAATCTTTCTCACTGATGTTGGTTATTTCAGTCTCTTCCTTTTCCAACAACCGATTTCTAGATCTTGGTATATGTTCTCATTCTTCTATGCAATTAAAGGGACAGCCACATTTTATCTCTTTGTTATAGCTTCATAAGCAATTAAGAAGGAAATGGCAACCCCCTCCAGTACTCTTGCTTGGAGAATCCACGGACAGAGCAGCCTGTCGGTGAGCTACGGTCCATGGGGTGGCAAAGAGTTGCATACGACTGAGCGACTAACACACACATAAGAAATTAAAGGAAAACTTTTAGCAGGTTTTTCAGGCACTGTAGGTGACTGTTCAAGCTCATCATTTTACATTTTGTATCTTAATAGAATTTGTTTCATTAAATCCTTGTTCTTTACATCAGATGACAGTAGCTACATTATATTCATGGGACAAAAATATTTATATTTTGTCTACATAATTTCATCTTTTTTAAGAATCAAATGTAATTGGCACGGAAATAAACTTTATTCAGCAAAACTTAGCTAGCAAATAAAGCATGGCTAAGACACCTTCTTGAAAACTTCAGAGAAATTGTCCAATCCTAAATTGATAAAGATGTTTTATTTTACTTAGTGGTCCTTTCTGTATTATGTTAGTATTTGATTTAAGTTATTTAAAGAATATAGAGTTTATAACAAATATAACTGACTTTTAGGGTAATTGGGAAAAAATCTTGTAATTAAATAATAAAGTATCCTGCTAGAATAAGGGAAGAATCTGCTCTATAAATCATGGTAATTTGAACAGTGAATACTGTACTTAAATTGGAGAAGTAAATGAGCTTTAAAGGGCAGAAGGAAAACTACTAGCCACTTCTCAATCAAAATGTAAACATGCAGAAGACTCTGTGCTTGCTTTAAAAATATTTAACTGTTAAATTTGTTTCTTAAAATCTTTAAAATTATTGTTGCTGCTCTCCTTAACAAGCACACATAAATACAACTAAAACTTCGTGAAATATGTCCTATGATATCATATTGAAGATAAGTTAAAATTAGGAATAGCCTAGTTACCACCTTCTAATTCAGACCAAGTCCACAGAACCTGACAGTTTCAGGTTAATTATTGCTGCAAAACTATTCCTGCTAGATAATGCAGAGAAAGCATTACATTAATTCTTGCCTTTACTGTTCAGTTTTGCACAAAATCTAATTTGCTTTATTATAAATAGTTTCATTGGTTTTACATATTTTGAAAGCCCAGACTCCTTTATATAATGATCATATGTTAAATTAATATTTTAATACTTTCATTTTAACAGGGGTCAATGCTGAACATAATTAATGTGTATATGGAAATTTTAGGCTTCAGTGGCACTCAGAAGAGATATGGTCAGTATACATGCAAAAAGAAAATAAAATCCTGTCATGAGAGCTTATTAGATGTATCTATTCACACTTCATAACGCTTTCACTTAGACAAGTATATTCCAATAGAAATAAACTGCTCTGCTTTTGGAAGAGCCCTCCTGTCTCACTTATGATATATTATAAATTGAGACAATCTGATTTTCACCTCTTAAGATACAGCTGTGTTATACAGCCTATATAGAATGGATGTGAAATCTGTCACCTCTAATAATGGGGGTCTTCTCTTTTTCCCTTGCCGCCAAACAAGAGGAACTTTCAGACTCCCAGCCCACTGAGAGCTAAATGCACAAGGGATTCCCATGAGGTACTCACCAGATCACTGGGGCAGCTGGTAGTCTGTGCTGTTGCTGGGAGAAGAGCCTGAAGAACCTCCAACGATGAAGAAACACCCAACGTTTGCCTCTAGAGGGTGGAAGTCGGTGTTTCCTCTTCTCACTAGCAGCTCAGAATCTGGTTAAGTGGCTCAAAGGGCCTCAAGCTCACTTCAGAAATTCAGGTCCAGCATCTTCAACCAGTTTTATCAGCTAATCCTCACTACCTGGGCCTTTCTGGGTCTCAGCTCAGGCTGCATGCAGCAACAGCGGCTTCACAGGGCTGCTCAGCGTTCTTTACCAAACCGGAAGTGACAAGGCAAAATTTACTGTTAATCATGGAGGTCGGGAGCACAAAAAGCGCTGGTGCGTCGACTACTGCTTAGTTCAGGGATCAGGCGAGACAATGGGCAGAGTGTTGAGGCTTCCCTCTCATCCACAGGTCCCTGTCATCCAGGGCATCCTGCACCAAAGGAAGGACAGCCAAGGGCAGCAGGCAGATTCGAGTGAGTTTCAGTCTTCAACCCCCAACGATACACAGTACAGATGACCCTGTGGGCAATGCGGTGTGTGCAGAGTTGCTATTAATTCAACTACAGGCTGACGCCATTGTACCCCATCACAGTAAACTAAAACCAGATCTCGGCATCCTCAAACAAACCTCCCAAAGTCTCCTCCGTGTTCCTACAGGAGCCAGGGTGGGCCAAAATGTGTTAGCAATCCTTGGCAGTTAGGCTCCGAAAAGTGTCCTCCTGGTGTAACTCGTACTAATAAAACAATATCGAGTTCAGTTCTGAAAAGGTGTGAGCTCTCACTCTAGCATCCATAGTCTTCCAAACAGATCCTCAGCGGCTGCGTTTGAGGTTCTCCTCAGTCAGGCAAGGAGTTCTCGCGAGGCTTGTGCAGTTGCGCGGCTCAGAGGTCTGAGTGCCACCGCACATGGCCTACCATCACCATCTTGAATTGAGCATCTTGTGCAGCAACAGCAGCATCTGCAAATGGTACCCTGAGCTGAGGTGTCAGAGGAGGTTTTTTCCACAGAAGAAACTCTGGTCTGAGGTGCCAGATGTTAGGCTTCTGTACATGGCCCTCTGTGAACCAGACCAGATTAAGCACGGGGGGCGGGGGGGCGGGGGGGGGAAGGCTTTATGTTATTACCCAGATGATATTAATATGTATACTTCCTGGGAACTGTTAATATGTTTTGCTGGTGACACCATCACAAGGTCTTTTTAAATGAACATGAGTGTGCCTGCCAAGTTGCTTCACTTGTGTTTGATTCTTTGTGACCCCCGTGGACTGTAACCCCCCAGGCTCCTCTGTCCATGGGATTCTCCAGGCAAGAATACTGGAGTGAGTTGCCACACCCTTTACCAGGGGATCTTCCAAACCCAGATATGGAATCCTGTGGCTCCTGCGGCTCCTGCATTGCTGGCAGATTCTTTACCACTTTAGCCACCAGAAAAGCCGCCTTAATGTAAAGTATCATGTATGAAACGAGTTGCCAGTCCAGGTTCAATGCACGATACTGGATGCTTGGGGCTAGTGCACTGGGACGACCCAGAGGGATGGTATGGGGAGGGAGCGGGGAGGAGGGTTCAGGATGGGGAACACATGTATACCTGTGGCGGATTCATTTTGATATTTGGCAAAACTAATACAATTTTGTAAAGTTTAAAAATAAAATAAAATTGTAGTTGGAAAAAAAAATGTACATAGAGTAACAGAAATATACTTGAGATATCCAATGATTCCTCTGCCTGACTTATTTACTTTTAGAACTCTCTCATTCTCTACCTGAAGGCAGATAAGGTATTAACGTGAGCTATAATAAATAACAATTTTCATAAAGGAAGAAAAGGAGAAAGGAAAATGACTTTGGCTACTGCAAGGTTGTATTCCAAATAGTGCAGGCATAAGTCACAGAGTAAACATTTTCACTGGAGAATATGGACTGAAATAACATTAATAAACTTTTCTAACACTATTAAGTAATGTGTCTAAAGAATTAATTCTCATTAAAGATGTTTTCAACATTTCTAAAGAGGTTGTATGTTTCATGGGGACTGCAATAGATTGATGATGGATTCTCAAAGATGTCCCATGTCCAAAATCCTGGAACCTGTGAATATATTAATTTGCATGATAAAGAAGACAGTGTGGAAGTTATTAAACATTTTGAAATGGGGGTTATTCTGGATTATCCTGGTGGCCTAATGAATCACAGAGGTCCTACAAGAGGCAGACTAAAGATAAGACGTGGGGAAGAAAATTAAAAAAAAAAAAAAATAGAAATACAATGAGGTGGCAATAAGACCAGAGGTTGGAGTGGAGCAGGATAAGCCAAGGGATGCAGGCAGCCTGTGAAAGCTGGAAGAGGCAAGGGAATGGACTGATCACTAAGCTTTCAGAAGGATCCAGGTCCTCCCATTATATTGATTTTTGAATTCTGACCTCCAGAATTAGAATATATTTGTTTTGGACTTCCCTGGTGGCTTAGATAGTAAAGAATCCATCTGCAATATAGGATTCCAGGGTTCAATCCCTGAGTCAGGGAAGAAACCCTGGAGAAAGGAATGGCTACCCATTCCAGTATTCTTGCCTGGAGAATTCCATGGATAGAGGAGCCTTGTGGGTTGTAGTCTATGGAGTTGAAAGAGCTGGACACAATTGAAGCAACTAGCACACACATCGGAGAAGGCAATGGCACCACACTCCAGTACTCTTGCCTGGAAAATCCCATGGATGGAAGGGCCTGGTAGGCTGCAGTCCATGGGGTCACTAAGAGTCAGACACGACTGAGTGACTTCACTTTCACTTTTCACTTTCATGCACTGGATAAGGAAATGGCAACCCACTCCAGTATTCTTGCCTGAAGGACCCCAAGGATGGGGGAGCTTGGTGGGCTGCCACCTATGGGGTCACACAGAGTCTGACACGACTGAAGCGACTTAGCAGCAGCAGCAGCAGCACACACATACAGACATAGACTACCAATTGGGCAAAGCTCTATGTTACCCAAACATCCTACAGTAGGAGGAAGCTACGAAAGCTTCAGTCTTATACTACCACTATATTTGATCCTCAATCTTCAAAGTTTCCAATAAGGTAAATACTTGTTTCTCATTGAAAACATCAAAAGGAGGGAAAGTAATCCAAATAGACATCTCTGTGCTATAAGGTCATCCAGTGTTCAGATTCATTTTTTTTTTTTTCATATTCTGGCATTGCCTTGTGAGGCTTGAATTTTATGACCTTTTGCTCATTTACATAGCTGGCAATTGATGCAGACTATTCTCTGAGAACTTGGCTATGGATATTGAAAAGAGCATCAATGTATGGTCTCTCCATATGTCTTGCACTCCCTTACAGTATAGTGTCTACATTCCAAAGTTGAACATTCAGAAACAGAAGCCAAATAGAAACAATTTCTTTCTTTCTTCCTTTTTTTATGAACTGGACTCAGAATTCCTAGGCCATCACTTTTATCATACACCATTTGTCAGGATAATCAGAAGTCTCAAACAAAATTGACAAGGTGACAACATAGAATCCAATAAACTTTGAGGATGCCTGATTGTAAGAATATGAGGGATGGGACATATATCTATGTGACATGTATAAAAGATACAATCCAACAGGTTCACCGTGAGGGGAAGAAAAGATATTAAAGAGCAAGCAGCATTTCCCCTGAATATGTGATGTAGAGGTTGCATATATCACTTCTCTGCATATCCCTTTGTCTAAAGTTTAATAAAGTACTTGTTTCTAGATGACATATGCCAGTTTAAATTCTAATGGAGGGGCAGTTATGACAAGGTTGGTGCACAGTAATTGCAGTTTTTGCATTGCTGAAATTTGCTATTTGATATTGGAATACATTCTTAAATAAATGGGGTTATGTTATACATCATTTTCATGCACATTACTCACTTTTTGCTTTTGTTATTGTTGTTGTTAATGACATTACTTGATGCTTATTTTATATTTATTTTAGACTACAGAAATCATGTTAGACAAAAAGCAAGTTTGAATGATTTTCTTTTTTTTTTTTTAAATAAAAGGTAGTTTAAATTTTATTTATTTTAAAATTTCTTTTTTTAATTAATTAATTTATTTTATTTTATTATTTTTTTTTCCTTTGGAGGCAGATTTTTTTTTTCTCTAATTTTATTTTATTTTTAAACTTTACATAATTGTATTAGTTTTGCCAAATATCAAAATGAATCCGCCACAGGTATACATGTGTTCCCCATCCCGAACCCTCCTCCCTCCTCCCTCCCCATACCATCCCTCTGGGCCGTCCCAGTGCACCAGCCCCACGCATCCAGCATCATGCATCGAACCTGGACTGGCAACTCGTTTCCTACATGATATTTTACATGTTTCATTGCCATTCTCCCAAATCTTCCCACCCTCTCCCTCTCCCACAGAGTCCATAAGACTAATGAATGATTTTCTTATTGAGTTCAAAATGGTTCCTCAAGCAACAAAAATAACTTGCAAAATCAATGAAGCATTTGGCTCAGAAACTGCTAAAGAATGTTCAGTGCAGCGATAAGAAGTTTTTCAAAGGAGGTTAGAGTCTTGAAGATGAGAAGTGCAGTGGTCAACCATTGGAAGTTGACAATGACCAATGGAGAACAATCCTCAAAGCTGATCTTCTTACAACTACAGGAGAAGTTGCTGAAGAACTCAACAATGATCATTCTATGGTCATCCAGCATTTGATGCTTCAAGTTGGAAAGGTGAAAAAGCTCAATAAGTGGATGCCTCATGAAAGTGAAAGTCGTTTCTGACTCTCTGCAACCCCATGGACTGTAGCCTACCAGGTTTCTCCATCCATAAGATTTTCCAGGCAAGAGTACTGGAATAGGTTGCCATTTCCTTCTCCAGGGGATCTTCCTAATCCAGGGATCAAACCCAGGTCTCTTGCATTGCAGGCATACACTTTACCCTCTGAGCCACCAGGGAAGCCCGCCAGGGATGCCTCATGACCTGACTGCAAATAAAAAAGAAAAATCATAATTTTGATATGTCATATTATTTTATTCTATGCAACAATAAAGAACCATTTCTCGAGCACATTGTGACATGTAACAAAAAGTAGATTGTACATCACAACAGGCAATGACTAGCTCAGTAGTTGCACTGAGAAGAAGCCCCAAAGCACTTTCCAAATCCAAACCTGCACCAAAAAAAGGTCACAGTCACTGTTCCGTGGTCTACTGCCCATCTGATCCACTATAGCTTTCTGAATCCCTATGAAACTGTTATATCTAAGAAGTATGTTCAGCAAGTCAATGAGATGCACCAAAAACTGCAATGCCTGGAGCCAGCATTGGTCAACAGAAAGGGCCCAATTCTCCTCCAGAAGAATGCTTGACTGCACATAGAACAATGGACACTTCAAAAGTTGAAAGAATTGGGCTAAGAAGTTTGGCCTCATCTGCTATATTCACTTGACCTCTCACGAAGTGACTACCACTACTTCAAAGCATCTTGACAAATTTTTGCAGGGAAATGTTTCCACAACTAACAGGAAGCAGCACATGCTTTCAAGACCTCTTCAAATCCCAAAGCATGGACTTTTATGCTATGGGGAAAACAAACTTACTTCTCATTAGCAAAAATATGTTAATTTTAATGGTTCTTATTTTGATGAATAAAGATATGTTTGAGTCTAGGTATGCTGCTACTGCTGCTGCTGCTAAGTCGCTTCAGTCGTGTCCGACTCTGTGCGACCCCAGAGACTGCAGCCCAGCAGGCTCCCCTGTCCCTGGGATTCTCCAGGCAAGAATACTGGAGTGGGTTGCCATTTCCTTCTCCAATGTATGAAAGTGAAAAGTGAAAGTGAAGTCACTCAGTCGTGTCCAACTCCTAGCGACCCCAGGGACTGCAGCCCACCAGGCCCCTCCGTCCATGGGATTTTCCAGGCAAGAGTACTGGAGTGGGGTGCCATTGACTTCTCCGGAGTCTAGGGATAAGTATTTAAAATTCATGGTCTGAAACCACAGATATGCGTGGACCAACCTAATACTAAGAGGAAAAGAGAACAGTCTGTGTCACAATCTTCCACCAGAGTATTGATGCCTATCTTTTTTTTTTTTTCCCTAAATGCATCACCCCTTCTACAAGGATGAAAATTCATTGGAAAGACTAATGCTGAAGCTCCAATACTTTGGCCACCTAATGTGAAGAACCAACACATTGGAAAAGCCCCTGATGCTGGGAAAGATTGAAGGCAAAAGGAGAAGGGAGTGACAGAGGATGAGGTGGTTAGATAGCATCATAGACTCAATGGACATGAACTTAAGCAAACTCCAGGAGACGGTGGAGGACAGAGGAGTGCAGCAGTCTATGGGGTCTCAAAGAGTCGGACATGACTTAGTAACTGAATAGCAACCTTTGCAAGGAAATCAACTGAGGATGTTATTCATTATCAGTTCAGTTCAGTTGCTCAGTCGTTTCCGACTCTTTGTGACCCCATGAATCACAGCACGCCAGGCCCTGTCCATCACCACCTCCCGGAATTTGAGTGAACTCATGTCCATCAAGTCGGCAATGCCATCCAGCCATCTCATCCTCCATTGTCCCCTTTTTCTCCTGCCCCCAATCCCTCCCAGCATCAGAGTCTTTTCCAATGAGTTAACTCTTTGCATCATGTGGCCAAAGTATTGGAGTGTCAGCTTTACCATTTGTCCTTCCAATGAACACCTTTAGAATGGACTGGTTGGATCTCCTTGCAGTCCAAGGGACTCTAAAGAGTCAGATCAAATACTAGGATATTTGGGAGAAGTCCTCACCACAAGATAAATTATCTGCTTATCATTCACACCAAATATATAACTTACTTGGAGTAAGAATATTGCAATTATAATATATATATTTTTCCATTTAGAAAAGTAAAGAATGATCAGGCAGGCAGTCCCTTGTCAGAGCAAAGCTATTTTGCTGGAAAAGAACTGCAAAGACTCTTTGCCCAGCACTAAAGTAAGTTTCTTGCTTAGAAGTCATTTCTGCTTATTGGAAAAAATTTATCTCCTTTGTGGCCCCTGGCTTTCTCTTTGAAAAAAATGTATTCTTATTGTATATCGTCCCTAGTCATATCTGCATGGATATTAAAGAGATTGCTTTTCTCAGGAGCACAGCCAATGTTTATAGCCTGCTTCTGTTCCCATTGATTTGGGAGCTAGAAAATTTTTGAAGGCTGAATATATGACTTTCTTAGTGAAACAATTCCTTAAAAAAAAAAAAAAAAAAAACACCTCAGTGAGCTTCTGGTACAGTTGTTCCAGTTATTTCCATGTGCTTGAAACCACCTCCAAGGTTCTTTCTGGAGATAATTATTAAACCTGCTCTCATGGAATGGTTCTCTTCTTCAGTCAGTGAGTAGCATGTGCTATCATTTTAATGATGGCTCTATTGAAAACATAAAACCATATAAAACAATAGGCTTATTTGGAAAGCAACACCCTTAATCTGCTCATTGGCACAAATCATCTACAGATTCATTTGTTGTGCTGAGAATTCTTAACAGGCCCTGGTAGAAAGGGTCTATGCAACAGGGTTATTTCCTACTGCTAGGATGATAAAAACAATCAGAGCCTTCATTTCAAAATTCCTTCTATTCCCTTCAATCTCTGCTTGAAAATTGTCTGGTTCTTGCTTGAGCTCATTAATTCTTGAAATAAGCTGGCTAAATGCAGCAATAAACAGCTAACTCATGGCAACATTCTGACTCTTTCCAATAGCTTCTCTTAGACTTGCAGGCTCCTTAGGCAAGTGGTGTGCTCTTCCAGTTACCAGAGGTGACATTTTCAATAAAGGCACTACCTTCACTCTGACTGCAGTGTAACACCCACACTTTTTGTTGTTGTTGTTGTTAGGCTTTTGTGGCAGGCAGCAAGCCTTCCAATACACAAGTTTTTATTGGCTAGAGTAAAGAATAATTTGTTAAAGAAATAAATCTCATCATTTTTGTGTCTAAACACGTGTATTGTAGGTCCAGGAATTCAATGTTCCATGAAACAGTACAGGCAGCCAGCAAATTGGCTTTGCTATCTATACCACGGTTGGTCCTAAAGAAAATCAGCCCTGAATATTCATCAGGAAGTGAGAAGGACTGATGCTAAAGATGAAGCTTCAACATTTGGCCACCTGATGCAAAGAGTCGACTCATTCGAAAAGCCCCTGATACTGGGAAAGAGTGAAGGCAGAAGGAGAAGACAGTGACAGAGGATGAGATGGCTGGATGGCATCACAAATTCATTGGACATGAACTTGGCAAACTCTGGGAGGTGGTGAGAGACAGAGAGGCCTGGTATGCTTTAGTCCATGGAGTCACAAAAAGTTGGACATGATTTGGTGACTGAACAACAATAATCCATATCACAAAGTTATAAATGTTCTGGTCATTACTGTTTTCATTTGGGAGCAAGGTAAAGAAAGAGTGAGTTATTGCCAGTCATATTTAAGATGTGTTTGATGCTGTGTCTCTTTAGTAAGAATTTAGGCAGTAGGCACACCTAGCTACAAGGGAAGCTGAGAAGTTCAATCTCAAGCTTGATAGCCATGAACCTAAGCCATAAACATAACTGATTTGAATGAGAGCCAGTAGGCTCCTACTGATGTGAATGCAAATATTATATTTAACCTTTGCCATTTAACAGTATCACATTAACTGTCTGATAATATTTAATAAGAAGTTCTTGAAAAGGGCACTAAATAATCATTGTTTCTCTTTTATTTGGAATATAATAATAGTTGATTTTTCCACTATTGTTGTTTTTGTTTAGTCACAATTCATTTTCAACTCTTGAAACCCCATGGACTGTAGCCTGTCAGTCTCTTCTGTACATGGGATTTACCAAGCAAGAACCCACCTGCCGATGCAGGGGATGTAAGAGACATGGATTAAATCCTTGGGTCAGGAAGATCCCTGGAGGGAGGGCATGGCAACCCACTCTGGTATTCTTGCCTAGAGAATCCCATGGAAAGAGGAGCCTGGTGGGCTTCAGTCCATAGGGTCATACAGAGTCATACAGGACTGAAGCAACTTAGCACAATTTGGATTACAGACTACTGACAGACAACTTTTGTTATCGGAGTTACATTTTTTTTATCTCTGTTTACAAATTATTTCCAAACAATATTATAAACCTTGTATACCCTTTTGCTGAAGGAATTAAAGAGTATCCAAAACACACCAATATTCTTGTATATTGAATTTATTTTCCCTAAAGCTATAGGTTTTTGCCAAATAGCCTACTTATCAAATGTTTTTGCAGTGACAGGAAATGATCAGCATCTTTCTAGCCTGCAGTTTTTCCCATACTGCTGGGAGTAGCCAGATGATACAAATTGTACAATGAAGAGGATGTAAAAGTCTCCTAGTTTTGCTTTTCTGATAACAACCTGACTCACAATCTATTTTGTCCCATTTATAGCTTTTCCACCTGCAATAACATCTTGACACGTGGATCTATACCAGTCTCATGTTGATCATTAGCCAGGGTAGATGAAGAGGAAAGTCAGCCTACTGAGAATCAGAGAATGAAAAGACAGAAAGAACAGGGCCCATGGTATGATCCCTGAGAATGTACACAAAGCATGCTTTCTCTCTATGGACTCTCCTTATTATGTAAGGTAAATTTCTTTTAAATTTAGGTGCAGTTACTTTATTTTTAGTAGATCATTCCTAATACAATATGGCTGTAGTGTGTTCTATGTAAACCTTCCAGAACTGGTGAACATTAGCCTACAATGGTCTGTTGCCTGTGATTTTATCTAAATTAATCATGTATCCTAATAACTGCTCTTTGTTTCATTCCTTCTGCATGAATGTGGGCTGGCCCTGTGTTAACTAAGAGAATCTGGTGGAGATGGCATTGTGTCAGTCCCTGGCCTAAGCTTTAAGAAGGCCTGGCAGGTTCTATGTTTGCATTTTGGAAATCAGAACTATCATGTAAGGGATCCTCCAACCCTGAAAGAAGATCCCCAGGGAACAATCAATTAGAGCACTCATGTGGAAAGGGAGACCATCTGAGATGACATGGGAAAGGAAAGCCTAATCTCTGGCAACTGGTAAGAGACATGCAGACAAACAAGTGACCACTGGCAAGACAAGAAGGATATATGCCCAGATGGGCCCAAGCAGTATTGAACTATTGTGAAAAATTATAAAATGGTCATTAAGTCAGCAAATTTTGAATAGTGAATTTTGGTACAAGAGATTATCATAATAGAAATTGACACTGAGGGAGATGCTTCTGTAACAGATACCTGAAATTAAGTGGCATTCATTTTGAAACTGGGTAGCAGGCAAAGATCTGAAGGAAAACTGCTAATAAATTCTGAAAGGACAATGAGAAAATTTCTATCACAAAACTTAATTAAGTAGACCTGAGTTAAGTGCAGAATAATCAGCAAAACTCTTGAATGCATTAAAGTGGAAGATAGAAAGTCCTCACATTGAGCTAGCGGATATGGCTATGAAATTTCCAGACAGGATATTGAAAGTGCTGGTTGGCTCCTGTTAACTGCCTAGAATAAAATAGTGAAGGGGTAAGATGAGCTATAGAAGGGATTGTTCATGTTTAAATCATAATTTAGAGGAAATATGAAGAAGTCAGTGGTTACTGAGCTCAAAACTATTTCTCACCCCCAGTTTCTCTCTCGGCAAAAATCTCCAGGTAAGAAATATTATTAAAATAAATACTAAATGTGTGGTCTTGCCATTAAAAATAGCCTTAAGTCAGGGTGTGGTTCTTAGAGTTTTTAGTGATATTCAAAAAATGTCAACTGGATACCTAATTCTCAAGGAGGAAAACATGACTTTTGGAAAATCTTATATATATTCATTTAGTCCCTAAGATAATTTATTCCAAGAATAATAGTTATTCTAAGAATCCTGATAGCATTATACCTCAGCACCCTAATTCTCAGTCTAAAGTAGAAGGGTGTGACTCAAAAAGAGATGTTGTGTGGTGTTGCCTTTGTATAATGGAGTGGATTATGAGACCTGAGAGATACACAGTTTTGTGAAAGAATTTTATAAACTTAAGAGAAAGACAGTAACAAGAGACCAATATACTCAAATTTCTCAGGCAGGGAACAGGCTAAAAAGACACTGAGATGAAAAAGAAAAACTCTTCTTATGGAAAATGAAAGATGACTCAGAGAATTCTCGGGAAACATGAAGCAGAACTGGAACCTCATCAAACAATTGTCATCATGTAACTGATTGTTGTTGTTCAATTGCTAAGTCGTGTCTAACTATTTGTGACCTCATGGACTAAAGCACACCAGGTTTCCCTGTTCTATACCATTGCCTGGAGTTTGCTCAAACACATGTCCATTAAGTTGGTGATGCCATCCAATGATCTCATCCTCTGCCATCCCCTTCTCCTCCTGCCTTCAATCTTTCCCAGCATCAAGGTCTTTTCTAGTAAGTCAGCTCTTTACATCAGGTGGCCAAAGTATTGGAGCTTCAGCTTCAACATCAGTCCTTCCAGTGAATATTCAGGGTTGATTTCCTTTAGGATTGACTGGTTTGATCTCCTTGAGGTGTAAGCAACTCTCAAGACTCTTCTCCAATACCACAATTTGAAAACATCAAATCTTCAGCGCTCAGCCTTCTTTATGTTCCAATACTCACATTCATACATCACTACTGGAAAAACCATAGCTTGACTAGACGGACCTTTGTCAGCAAAGTGATGTCTTTGCTTTTTAATATGCTGTCTAGGTTTGTCATAGCTTTTCTTCCAAGGAGCAAGCATCTTTTAATTTCATGGCTGCAGTTACTGTCCACACTGATTTTGGAGCCCCCAAAAATAAAGTCTGTCACTGTTTCCATTGTTTCCCCATCTATTTGCCATGAAGTGATGGGACCAGATGCCATGATCTTAACTTTTTGAATGTTTAACTTTAAGCCAGCTTTTTCACTGTCCTCTTTCACTTTCATCAAGTGGCTCTTCAGTTCCTTTTCACTTTCTCCCACTAGGGTGGTATCATCTGCATATCTGAGGTTGTTGATATTTCTACCAGCAGTCTTGATTCCAGCTTGTAATTTATCCAGCTTGTAATTCACCATTTTGCATGATGTACTCTGCATATAAGTCATGCCACATCTTGGCAAGTCATGTTTGGCGACATTTGGCATGACTTGCCATGTATCTGATTAGATTTCAGAATTACAAGGTACCATTTCCTGCTCTGTGCCTTTTACAATCTCTCTTTGTAAAAATTGTCTGTTTTTGTTTTCCTGTCCTAATCTCAACATTGCATACTGGATGTGTGTGTGTGTGTAAGTTAACTTGTCTACCTAGTTTAAAGGAATTCAGATAAAGTGCTCTGACAGCTGAAGATCCTTATACACAACTGGACCTCACTATATTCCAAATCTCAAGCCTGACACCCTGATTCTGTGATACAAAGAGACATCTGCTGTTCTGGGAGTTGAGAAAGTGAGTGTATTTTAATGTGGGGATAAATGTGAATCCCTCAGAGACAAATGATGTACCACAATTATCTGTTAAATGATGATTCCCAAGGAACTATGCTCTCAGTATTAGATTCTTGTATAGTCTCCTTCTGAAACGGGGGTGGGCCTGAGGGTTACTTATAGGAATAGCAGGTGGCAAAAATGATATCAAGCCAAATCTCTTAGAAGGCCTAGACATTACTGGATTTGGGCTCCTGGAAAATATAACCACATAAGCTTTTTTTTTTTTTCCCAGCAGGCAGAAGAGATACAATGCTTGGGGCAAAGGACTGAGAGAGGAAAATGAGAGAAAGATCATTCAGTGAGACTCCAGCTAATCCTCCAGCTTTCACGACTAGTAGATTCTTTCAGGTGAGTATAGCACAGGTTGTAGGATCTGTGAAATAAACCATTCTTTTTTAATAATAATGAAAATATAACACTCAATAATCAACTTTTCAGCCATTAGTTTGTTTATTCATTATGCAGCAGTAGATAATCATGATATCTTTCTCCTATGATCCTTTTATTTCTTAATCTTAGACATGATACCCAGTGTTACTGCAGACTTATGGTCACTAAACGGCAGCAGGAATGAGGATAAAAATCACATAAGAATCAGAGAAGGAAAAGGGAGAGAAAACCTGGTTATGTGCTTTTATCATGGAGATCCTAAACCAGTTCTGCACTGTCTTTTTCTGGACTTCTCTTATTATATGAGAGAAACCCCTTTTCCTGGAAGCCACGTTAAATCAATTTGTAGTAGATCACATTCTTTCCTAATAAAATGTGCCTATGCTATGCTGTGATATGGGGCTTATCATATGAGTTACTCTGGTAACTCAGCTGATAAAGAATCCACCTGCAATGCAGAAGACCCTGGTTCGATTCTTTGGTTGGGAAGATCCCCTGGAGACTGGATAGACTACCCACCACAATACTCATGGGCTTTGCTGGTGGCTCAGATGTTAAAGAATCCACCTGCAATGTGGGAGACATGGGTTTGATCCCTGAGTTGGGAAGATTCCCTGAAAGAAGGCATGGCAACCCACTCCAGTATTCTTTCCTGGAGAATCCCCACGGGCAGAGGAGCCTGGTGAGCTACAGTCCTGGTGAGCTACAGTCCATGGTGTTGCAGAGTCAAACACTGAGTAAATATGACTGAGCACACACAGCATATGCTATGTTATATTATAGTCCCTGCTTTTGGTGAGGATTATATTATATGACTATGAATATAAGCCACATAACATGTACTTCAAAAACATAGATTCTGGGAACAAGACACTAAAATAACAATCATAACACTGGGTTCATGAATTATCTTTTGAAACGTGAACTCATGAAACAAAAGGGCATGAAAATGTCTTTTGTTCTCTAGGCAGATTTGATGAACAAGCAAACCAAAATATTATACTAGGACCTATATGGAACTATTAGCAGATTTGGGACTAGACATTCTTCTCTGTAAATAGAAATTAGCCAGAACAATATTGTTTCTCCTTTTGTTTCATTTATTTTTAACCTTCTATTGTTACTGTGCTGCACTTACCAGCAGTGTCTATCCAGCAGAATTTTAAAAGTTAATAAAGCAGTAACAAAAGAGTTCCAGCTAAATGTGAAAAAAAAAAAAATGAAAAGACAACCAGATTAACTAGGGAAAACTAAAAAATAAAACGTGTTTTCATAATATTGAATTTTTTCTCTATATTACAGCTTTGCTTAATAGCAGAAAATAAAATATTGTGAGCAAATATTCAATTTCAAGTATCTAGTGCATTAGAATACAACCCCAGCAGCAGTGGCTTATTATGTAGATAATATGGGCCACAGTATTTTATTTCTTAATTATGAAATATTTTGCTTGAGAGTAGATTTGATAAAATTTGTGAAGTCTAAAACAATTTATTAAAATCAGAGCATCCAAATCATGAAGATGTTAACACTCACCAGCTTCTGAGAAAATATTATCTCCATTAGAGTCACATTCATTAAAGGAATTTCTTTTGATTAGGCTTTGTCATCTTCAATGGAAATTTTCAGGGCCATTGAAAAATTTCACACATTATTTTCTGTGTCATTCTAAATTCTTTAGAGAGTGAATAAGGAAGCTGAATGGCTCTGTTAGACATTCTCAGTCATCTTTAAATGGGTCATAGTTTTAAATAGGATATGTCAAATTGGAACGATGTGAACAAAATTATATCTAAATTTCACTGTATCATCTGCCTAATGAATTCTTAGCAGGGGGTCAGTGTGTCATCAAATACTAATTGCAATTCATTTTTGAAAATGTCAAAATCAATGCATATTTTTCAACTGAAGTGGAGGTGAAAAATTAGCCCTCAGAAAATACTGAAAAAGAGGTAGCTGAACAATGGCCGTAGGTATTCAGTGTCTATAGCAAACAAAAAATCTATTTACTAATGTCTGATATATAATTTGTTGCTAAATTTAAGATCCTTTTTTATTTAGTTCCACACCTGGGTTTTGAACAAGGATACATAATTAAAATAATCAAGCTATTGAAATATCTTTGACCTTTCAAATGTCCCATAACATATTTTCCTATGTGCACAAAACTTATATTTCATGTAATAGTTATATTATTGCAATGTTGACTTTTTCTAATTTTGATTATCTATTATTTTTTATCTCTTTTACTGTTTATCAGTTTGAAATTGTATATTCTATTTTAAATGTTCAGTTTCTTAGTTAAAAACTTTACATGTACATTTTACTAACCAAATTTCATAAAATTATGTCTGCATTCTCCTTCTGAGCTATATAAAATATAATTAGGATTTCATGCCTTCTGAGCCATCTTTCTTCTAAAATGGCATTGTGTCTGTATTTTAATTCCAACTTTATTACCCCCAAATATCTAGCATCAAGTTATTTATTTAGTGTTAACACTTGTTTAGATTCACCACCATTTTTACCTATTTGTGATATTACAGCAAGATATATGTCTATTTCTGAATGCTATCACTTAAAAAAATACAATAACTTCACTGAAAGTCTATTAACATTAGGCTCTATGCTCTTGTTTATTTATAACTTTTATTTTCCCTCAATTTTGTTATATGGTTATTTGTGTATACAATTCTAGGCTGAGAACTATTTTCTTCCATCTTTCCATCAAGGAAGTGATCTAATTTCAATTTTTTTTCATTGAAAATTCTGTTCTCATTTAATTGCCATGTTTTTAGAAAATCTAAATGAACATTAGATTTTAAAGACTTTTCCTTACACTTGATACTTCATAATTTTATCTTTGCTAAGAAAGGTCCATATTATCAAAGCTACGGTTTTTCCAGTAGTCATATACAGATGTAAGAGTTGGACCATAAAGAAGACTGAGCTTCGATGAATTAATACTTTTGAACTGTGGTGTTGGAGAAGTCTCTTGAGAGTCCCTTGAACTGCAAAGAGACCAAATCAGTCAATTGTAAAGGAAATCAATCCTGACTATTCATTGGAAGGACTGATGCTAAAGCTGAAACTCCAATACTTTGGCCACCTAATGCGAAGAGTTGACTCATTAGAAAAGACCCTGATGCTAGGATAGATTGAAGGTGGGAGGAGAGGGGAACAACAGAGGATGAGATCGTTGGATGGCATCACCGACTCAATGGACTTGAGTTTGAACAAATTCCAGGAGATGGCAAGGGACAAGCCTGGCATGCTGCAGTCCATGGGTCACAAAGAGTCAGACACAACTGAGCGACTCAACAACAACAACAACAACAATTTTACCTGAATGTATTTGGATTTATTCAACAAATCTTTGTTGTTATTTAGTTGCTAAGTTGTGTCTGATTCTTTTGAGACCCTGTGGACTGTACCCCACCATGCTTCTCTGTCAATGGGATTCCCCAGGCAAGAATAGTGGAGTGGGTTGCCATTTCCTTTTCCAGGGGATCTTCCCAATCCAGAGATCAAACTCATGTCACCTGCTTTGGCAGGTAGGTTCTTTACCACTGAACAACTAGGGAAATGTTTGCTAAGTCATTAACTGTTTTAAGACTGTTGGTAACATCAGTTTTGAATCATGTTACCTCAATTTGGGGAATGACATCCTCCATCAGATGTATCTCAACTGGTATTCCTTAACAATGATTCCTTCTTTCACACTCCATGGCTTCCTAGACCTTTTCTAAGATATGTGTTAGACAGTAGTGATCTGCATACATGTCTCTCAAACTATCTTTAATAATCTTCCATCGTTGCCTTTCTGTGGTAATAATTGAATATGCCTTTTTGCTTATATATATAGAGAGAGTTGTGTCTTCTCTCAAGCTGAATCTAAAGTGCTGTTTTATTATATTAATTTTAGGCATTTCTTCTTTCTTAATACAATTATTTAGAGCTATAAATTTAAATCAGAGAATTGCTTTAAGTACTTCATGTAATTTTACTATAACTCTTCATTTTAGTTCATCTGTAAATATTTTCAAATTTCCATTGTAATTTCCCATTTGAAACACTAGCATTTAAGAATAGGTGGTTTAATTTTCATACAGTTGTAAGTTTCCTCCTAATAATGATTTATAATTTTATAGAGGGTAGAGAATATATTTTATATTATTTCAATGCTTTTTTATTTGTATTGAGGCTATTTTTAGGGCTCCACCTACGGTTTATCATGGAGAATGTTCCCAGTGCCCTTGAGAAATTTGTACTGTGCTTTGTTGAGTGGAGTGTTCTATAGATATCTATTCAGTTTATACAGTTTACTGCTGCTGTACCTTTCCATTTTCTTGTCGATCTGCCTAGTTTTTTCATCCTTATTGAAAGAGGAATATTAAAATCTCAAACTATAATTTTGAATAACCTATTTTACTTTGGTTTTGTCAGTTTTATCCTAATGCATTTTGGAACTTTGTTGAATAGTGCTTATCTATATAATTTTAAAAATATATTCCTGTTCAATTTACTCAACATTATATATATGTGGATCTGAATTGTCTCCCTTGTAAACAGCATAGTTGGATGTTGATTTTCTTTATAAAATTTCAGTCTTTGACTTTCAGTTGTTTTATTCAACCATTCACATTTAATGCTATTATCAATATAGCTGGATATATATATATATATATATATATAAAAATATATATGTCACATTTTTCTTTTCTTTTTGTTTCTATATGACTAGTGTTTTTGTACTTTTGTTCTTTTTAAACTGTGTCCCTTTTTTTAAAATAAATATATTCTAGTGTAATATTTTAACTTCTTAAATGATATTTAATTACAATGTTTAGTTATTTTTGTGGTTGTTCTATGGATTAAAAGTGGCTACTAAAACCACCAAAATCTGCTCCACATTTGTACTGACTTGAATGCAGTGAAAGATAGAAACCTTATTTCCATATACCTCCACTCTCTCCTCCATCCGTGTCTGCTATTATTCTCATAGGTATTAGATGTATATATAACCTACACTTGGAAAAGACCCAGAAGCTGGGAAAGATTGAAGGCAGGAGGAGAAGAGTATGACAGAGGATGAGATGGTTGGATGGCTTCACTGTTTCAATGGACATGAGTTTGAGAAAACTCCAGAGTTCGTGATGGACAGGGACACCTGTGTGCTGCAGTCCATGGGGTCACAAAGAGTTGGACATGACTGAGCAACTGAACTGATAATTTACCAACATATTGTTAAAATTACCATTTCATATAATCTTATGGCTTTTTAGAGAGAGAAAACAGAGAGAGAAGCTTACCCGGTAGCTCAGCTGGTAAAGGACCAGCCTGACATGCAGGAGACCCACTACCCACTCCTGTGTTCTTGGGCTTACCTGGTGGCTCAGACGATAAAAAAATCTGTCTGCAATGCAAGAAACCTGGGTTCAGTCCCTAGGTTGAGAAGATCCCCTGGAGGAGGGCATAGCAACCCACTCCAGTATTCTTGCTTTGAGAATCCCCAGTGGACAGAGGAGCCTGGCGGGCTACAGTCCATGGGGTTGCAAAGAGTAGGGCATGACTGAGCAACTAAGCACTTAGAGAGAGAGAGAGTTTAAAGTTCATTATATTAACCTTCTTCTAATAATTTATTTGTTTATCTTCATTCTTTATATGAACTCCAATTACTGTTGAAAAAATCATTTTTCAATACAGTTTTCTTTCTTTTTTGGTAATAATTGAATTTATTTTTATTTTTGGTAAATATAGTTTATTTTTAATACCCTAAACACACTTTTATAAATAATAGACTATAAATGTTTGGAAGAGTAAATGGCAAAATTGGAGCCATTAAGACATTTTTAGCAACACAGCTTTTTTCAGGGATAGGGACTATTTACAGAAAACACTGCAATTATCTACAGAATTTTTCAGTTAATTCTGTTCTCATAGTTTCCATGGAGATTATATACGTATATATACACATATAATTTTTTTCTAAATGAATAAAGGTGTGAGTGGGGTGTGGGCTGGGTATAGTGTGACCAACTTAGGTCACAAAGTAACATAACTGCTTTCCTAGTGGCAGAGCACCAATTTATTTCCAGAGTCAGTTTCTAGTAACAGCATCCTTGCTTGATATTGGTGATTTGGTTGTTTATTTAGTGGTTTATTTTTTCAAGTGGCTGGTTGAACTATCTTCATGAAGTCTATTCCCTTTACTTAATGCTGCCTTTGATGCCCCAGTTCAGATTGTTTTGTTTGTTTGTTTTCATCTTTTAAACTGGCTACGCAGTCAGAACTAGGTTGTTGTATACCTCTTTTTGGTCACAGGTTGTACTTAAGCCACTTTAGTCAGTTAGATTTGTTTTTCCTCTTTGACTCTTATTTGTGTCACTTAGAAGCTGCTACAGGGAGTT
This sequence comes from Bos grunniens, assembly GCF_055505025.1. Classification (NCBI taxonomy): domain Eukaryota; kingdom Metazoa; phylum Chordata; class Mammalia; order Artiodactyla; family Bovidae; genus Bos; species Bos grunniens. Next base: position 19,402,930 of record NC_141184.1, on the reverse strand, counting down.
TATATTTTTTGCTTCATATTCAGACAATGATTGATTGCTTGGGGTGGAAGGGGGGGAGGGGTTTGTTCTCCTATCACTCCCAAAAAGGTGAATCCTTGAACATGCACAGTCCTGCAGACTGACAGGGATGTGTGCAATTTTAGTTTTGTCTGACTTCCTAAGAATTGCCCCTAAGAGAAGTTCATGCTTCAGCCAGTTTTCATTAGAGATTGTGCTCAAGGTCCTTGTGCCTGTAAGGCTTCTTCCTTGCATTGATGGATCTGTGTGTCAGCTGGAAAATTATTTTGAACTAATTCATGTCCTACTCTGCTGCTCTGCAGGTCAACCCATCCTATGCCATATGGCATTTGCCAACCCCCAGGGGTCAGAGGCTCCTTTGATCCCAGGATTATTTTTCTTGGCTGACTGGGTTCTCTCTCATGAATTTCTGGCTGCTCTGTTCTTTCACTTGTTGCCATTGGTATCATGAAGCTACCAAGATCCTCATATCTGCTCTCCACCAAGCTCTTCATTCTTTTTGACAATGTCTTTGGGTATAACCTTCTTCATGCTCTGTTTTAAAGTCTGTTTTGGCAGAGCAGGTGATATCTTTGTACTGCTGACTTACCTCTCCCCTTGGAAAGAAACTCTGCATCAAAACAAAAGAGCTGGGAGTGTGGGAAACAGCTTACTTCTCCTGAGAGATATCCCTGCTCAATGAGCAGGCATTATTGGGGTGGGGCAGGATGGACCTTCATCTCCTTAACTTGCCCTTCTCAGTATTAAATCTCCTCCCTATAAGTGAGCTGGAGTGGGATCCACCAGGTCTCTGGGATTCATAGCCTTTGCTAAAGCTTCTCTACTAATACGGGCAAAATGAGAGAGGGATCCTCCATCTTTTAGCCCAGTCCACCCAGGGTAAATTTTCTGCAACAAGGGGCTGGAGTGGAGAGGTAGCATAGTTGGAGTGAAGAAGTGCCAGCAGTCTGTCATTCCAAGGGTATAACTCCAGACTTAAAACTGGAAACTAGAGGAAGAGAGTCCCTTTATTCTTGGTCATCCCCATACAGATGCTCTCCAACAGAGCATCTGGAGGAGAGTTCGGATAACATGGGGAACTGGTGAGGAAGCAGGTTGCAGCTGACTGGCTGTACTTACCAAGATTTAGGAGGTTCTCTTAAATGAATATTTCTCCATATGTCATATGCCCTTATGTCAATTTTCTGAAAGTTAAACCATTATATTACACATATAGTTTTTACCAATTAAATAGCTGTTTTTTTTCTGGGGAGAAGTTCTGCCAGGATCCTCACTCTATCATTCCAGAAAATGAAAGTGTTAGTTGCTCAGTTGTGTCCAACTCTCTGAGACCCCATGGACTGTAGCCCAGCAGGCTCCTCTGTCCATGGAATTATCCAGCAAGAAAACTGGAGTAGAAAGCCATTCCCTTCTCCAGGGAATCTCTCAACCCTGGGATCAAACCTGGGTCTCCTGCAAGGCAGGCAGATTCTCTACCATCTGAGCCACCAGGGATCATTCCAGAAACCCTACCTCAATACCTGTCTTTTAATGTGAATACTTCACCTTGGGGGCCCCAAGTCCATGCAGGAGAATATTTTTCTCTACAAGCCTATATGTACAATTTTAAATTCTGAAGCATCAAAACTAATATACTCACACTTTCTTGGAATCAAATTTTTTTTTTTTATTAGGCCTATGTTCTAGGTTCTTTTTGAAATGACTTCTCAGAGGTCCCATCTTTATGTGGGACTCTCAGTATAAATTTGTCCCAAACTCGGTGTGAACTCAGTACCAATTTCTCATGCTTATACAGCAACAAATACCATATTCTTTTATTTCCAGGAAATCGTTTTCTTCCAGATGAAGCATTAAACCTCAATAAAATTTTCATTTTCATTTCCCTCTTTTCTGTTACTTTCTTGAAGTTCCAAATATTGATTTTAAAAGGATATTTATTGTAGTACACCTATCATTTTATGTTTTATTATGTGAGAATTTTCTAATTAACCAATGCTTTATTCAATTATATAATTCTCCATTAATCAGCACAACAGAGCAGTCATATTGTTAAATATATAGTGTGTGGTAAGTCAATAATTGATTATAAAATCACTGCAGATGGTGACTGCAGCCATGAAATTAAAAGATGCTTATTCCTTGGAAGGAAAATTATGACCAACCTAGATAGCATATTCAAAAGCAGAGACATTACTTTGTCAACAAAGGTCCGTCTAGTCAAGGCTATGGTTTTTCCAGTGGTCATGTATGGATGTGAGAATTGGACTGTGAAGAAGGCTGAGCACCGAAGAATTGATGCTTTTGAACTGTGGTGTTGGAGAAGACTCTTGAGAGTCCCTGGGACTGCAAGGAGATCCAACCAGTTCATTCTGAAGGAGATCAGCCCTGGGATTTCTTTGGAAGGACTGATGCTAAAGCTGAAACTCCAGTACTTTGGCCACCTCATGAGAAGATTTGACTCACTGGAAAAGACTCTGATGCTGGGAGGGATTGGGGGCAAGAGGAGAAGGGGACGACAGAGGATGAGATGGCTGGATGGCATCACTGACTCGATGGACGTGAGTCTGAGTGACCTCCGGGACTTGGTGATGGACAGGGAGGCCTGGCGTGCTGTGATTCATGGGGTCGCAAAGAGTCGGACAGGACTGAACGACTGATCTGATCTGATTTGAAAATGTGAAGAATATACTTGATGAGTTATTCTCTTTTCAAACATGGTCCATTTTTAATATTTTATTTTAATAACATAGTAAAAAGTAATCTTTAATATTTACTTAATTCATAAATTTATTAGAATAATTATAATTCCATTTTATATTTTAAAATGTTTATGTTTATAATAGCATAGTGAAATATGCAGTGTGAAATACTGAATCCCCCCCCCATATACACATATATTTGCTCTTCATTTCCTCTTGAATTTTGCTGAGAGCTTACTAAAAGGTAAGGTAATTTAAAACCAGAATTGTGTTTGTACTTATACTTGGAGAAATTGAGATTTTTGCTATTCTGAAATATGAGTGAAATAAACTCGGTAAAAGAAAATTAAAATTGTATTTTTTCAAACATGATACTTACAAACCATAAAGTGAACTTGTTTACATTGTTATAAGCTAGAAAGTGGAGAGTTATTAAATTATTCTAATGAATTTATGAATTAAGTAAATATTACAGATTTTTTAGGTTTTACTCTTTTACTAAAATATCCGTATTCTGGGGCCTTAGGTACTGTTTTATGGTACTCAGAGAAGGTCAGCTGGGCCCTGGTCACCGCCTGCTGTCTTCACTGTTGAGGTCTGCCATGTGCTGGAGAGTGGATGCTGGGAGGGGCTGAGAAGGACAGTCTGTTCTTCAGGTGCTACAGGTTCACTGCTGGTGGGACTCAGCCACTCCTGCATGTGGCTTGGGCTCTCAATACCAGAGAATTAGCTGGGGCTCAAACCACTTCACACAGTTATCACCCCAATGGAAAGCAAAACAGGCACCTGTCCATTTTCAGTCCCTTCCAGACTGCAGTCTAGTGTGCAGGAACACATGGATTTCCCCCCAGATCCCAAGGGAGAAAGAAACACAACAGGGGTGTAAAAGGCAGCTTCATCAAGTCCTTTCTCAGCCTCAGCCTAGGCCTTCCTTACACACCATTCCACTCCAGCATGACTTCATGGGTGTACCACCTATGTACTTGCCGAAGGTCCCAGCCTCCGAAGAGCCCCTCCTTTGGATTAGTGCTCTGTTGTCACCATCTTGCAATCCTTAATGATTTTTGAATAAGGAGATTTCCATTATTATTTTGAATTGGGCTTCACAAAATATTGTAGCTGGTGTTGATTCTATGTGCAGCTGGGCTATGTCATTGAAAGAAAGTCCTCAGGAAAGCCATCTTCTTCTAGAGATTAGACAAAAATAAGGACTACCCTGGGGTTCTTGGTTCCCTAAATTTCTTCCTGGAACTTTGCACCATTCCTGTGGAAAATGGCATGCTTTCAAGTCTCTCAATTCTTGAAATGATTTGTTTAATCTCTGTCACTGGGGAACTGCTCTTATCATTTGGTGGCATTTACAGCTTTTGTTTAAAATCATCCTGTTTGCACCCTTGCCCCAATGCCTACCCCCCAGACCCCACACAAATGTGTACAAACGTGTGCATACACACAGTCAGTGAAATCCACTGACTCATAAAACAACTTTAAAAAAGCTCAAAAAATGCTAGTTTTATCACTATTAAGTTCCCCTTTTTAAAACTGAAATAATATGTCTGCTTTTGATCTACAGTAAATGCCAGCAGAATTGTTAAACTGAGAATGTGCTTTTTAAAAAATCAACAATTCAAGCTCTTGGGACTTGATCAGTGTGTAAAGCCTCCTAGTTGTTACTCTCCTGGGGGGAAATCTTAATCTACATTAAAATGCTAGAATGTCACTGATCTTTTATATTAAAATCTGCCACATCTTTCTACAGAAGGGAATTATCCCAGTGATCTGGCAAGATTTTCCCTTTTTGTCAGACGCCGTACTGCTTTGAAGATGAGACATCAGGGAGACTGTGCTGAAGAAATTTTTCCAAGCCTGCTCCTCCAATCCTACAAAGACCACTCCCTATTGTATACTATGCTTGGGGAAATCTCCTTTTTATCAGTAGCTGTTTTAATTTTCTATTGCTTCTATAAGAAAGTAATACAAAATGTGTTGCTTAAAGTGACACAAAAGTGTTCCTTACAGATCCTGAGGTCAGACTTCCAAAATGTGTCTTGTTTGGATAAAACCGAGGTATCCTTAGACCAGCATGCATTTTTAGAGTTTCTAGGAGAGAATCCATTTTCTTGATTTTCCAGCTTCTAAAGACTGCCTGGTGTTTATGAATTGTGCTCCCGTTCCATCTTGAGAGATAGCAATGACTGGTCAAGTGTCTCTCTTGGCATTACTTTGGTATGGATTACCTCTTCCGTATTTTGAAGCCTCTAATGATCCCATTGTACTCAACAAGATTATCCAAGATAACTCCCTATTTTAAGGCCAGTTAGTTTACAACCTCAATTTCATCTTCAACTTTAATCCTATCATGCCATGTAATGTACACATTCACAGATTTTAGGCTTTAATAGGTGGAATCCTTTGAGAAGGACATAACTTTGTCTACTATAGTGCTTTATTTTTGTACATAATTTCCTGAACATAAACATTAGAATTGAATTAAAATCAGGAAATAGATTAGTCCATTTTTATACCACTTCAAGGGAGTATCCTACAAAAAATATCAGACCTTTTACAGTAAAGTGTAGGCAGCTAATAGGTACAACATATCAACTTTAAACATTTGCATCATCACTCATGTATGTTTCAGAACTACAGTATCCAGGAATTCAAATACTTCTAAATTTCACTAATATTTCCAGAATAATATTCCAGAATCAATATTTTATGCTAGAGAATGTCAATTTTAGTTGATGATATTTTGCTTTAATTACAGTTGTCTATAATCTTATGAAATTTTTGTAAATTAACTTTTTCAGAGTGGAAAGCAAAATGAAAACATTAGAAAAGAAAATATAAGAAAAAGGTGATAAAGTTAGCATTGAATACATTTAGATGTATAAAATGGTATGTCATATATATCAATATAACATATTTTTTTCTCAAATACACATATATGCACACATATATCCTTAGGTTATGGGATACAGAAAGAAGAATTAATGATCATGTGGTTTCTACTTCTTGCCTCAGGAAATCTCACTGAATCCCCCTATCTATCCAAATTACTGAAGGCAATAATTCTACAAATCTTTGAAACACTCAGGCAGAATTAATTAAAATCAAGAACTCCTTCCATATGTCCTTAAGTGATTATCTGTGTTCTAATAAATTCTGATATATGCTTTAGTCAGGCTTTTGAGATAACTATAGTATGGCTGTGTATGTGTTGTGCTTGTGTGTGTGTACTTACGATAGCCATGTTCAGGATTTGAAAATTTCATGTCATCTTATATTTTAATATTGACATGTCTTGTACAAAGGAATAAATACAAGATTACTGCTCTAATTTCAAAATTTTACCTCCTTTTTTTTAAACAAACATATTTGCTCTTGTAAAGAGTTGCATAGGTAGAACAAAGAAAATAAAAATGCACCTAAAGTATATTTTTCATATGTATATATATATTTATGTATATATATATATATAGGTATATGTGTGTATGTGTATGTTATAGTAAATAATATTATTAACTCCTATATTAGTCAAACTGCATAAGAAAAAGTAAAAATCCCAGTGGCATAGCACAATTGGCATTAATTTTTCACAAACTTAATGGTCTGCTGAGGTAACTCTTCTACCTCTGTTTAGGTAAGTGATTCTCTGCTTTATGTATCTTTTCCACTTCCCATGAACTGGGACCACTCAGGTTCTGCATGCTTTTCTAAGGGCAATGAGAGAAGATGAAGTGGTCACAGTGAACTTCACAAGCACATTTCAAGGCTCTACTTGAATCAAGTGCTAGCATTTTATTGGTCAGACCAAGTTTAACAGGGGTGACCCCCAAATCGAGAGAGAGCAATTTTGCAACTTACAAACTACTAAAGAAACGGCAAAGTTCCATGACAAAGAACATGCATAGAGAAAAGGATAAACAAATGGAGCCAAGAATTTACTATGACCCAATTTCATTTTTTTCTCTTTCCTAAAATGGATAAAAAATATTGATAGTGGCTGAATTATTACTAATAGTCAAAAACAAAAAGTTCCAATGACAGAAACTTCTATTGATGATGACTACTGGTCAGATTTAGTATTCCTTAAAAAGATTCATCTGGTTTTCAAAATAATGTTTGTGGTTAGGATAATAACAACTATAGAAAGTTTGGCAATTTGGGTATGTCAAGTAATTTAATAATTGCTTTATATTCATTATGCAATTTAAACTCTTTAAAGACGTTATGTTTTTCTATTCAGATATAGATACTGAGACATGTATTTCCATGCCCAGTAATATCCAGTTATTATATATTGGCACTGAAATATGAACTCATGTCTTCACTGACAGCTAAATATTTACAATAATATTGTAAAATATTTTGCTTAAAATATTTCCACAAGCTATTAATTCTGCTTTGTGAGTTATATGCTTTTTACTGTGTTCTATTGCTCTCTCAGGAGAAGGAAATAGCAACCCGCTCCAATATTCTTGTCTAGAGAATCTGGTGGAGAGAGGAGCCTGGTGGTCTGCCTTCTGTGGAGTCGCACAAGGTTGGACATGACTGAAGAGACTTAGCAGCAGCAGCAGCATGTTTCTCTCTTTTATTTGTGCAGAGAAGAAGGCAAAGAAAAGTAGAATATAATGGAATATCTTGTGATAATTAAGCTCCCAAATATAACTGGCAATCAGTTCAATTAAAAAATATTGCTTGAAAATCAACTCTAGAAATGTGCAGGCAAGCCTTTTGTTTAATGTAAAAGCAACTTGGTACATCTTCATGTGTAATATAATCATTCAGAAGATTTTTTTTTAACGTCTGTACCTTAGTACAGTGAAAGTGAAAGTCACTTAGTCGTGTCTGACTCTTTGCCACCCAATAGACTATATCAGCGGAGAAGGCAATGGCAACCCATTCCAGTAGTCTTGCTTGGAAAATCCCGTGAACAGAGAAGCCTGGTAGGCTGCAGTCCATGGGGTCCCTAACAGTTGGGCACGACTGAACAACTTCACTTTCACTCTTCACTTTCATGCATTGGTGAAGGAAAGGGCAACCCACTCCAGTATTCTTGCCTGGAGAATCCCAGGGACAGAGGAGCCTAGTGGGCTGCCGTCTATGGGGTCACACAGAGTCAGACATGAGTGAAGTGACTTAGCAGCAGCAGCAACAGACTATATCAGTTCAGTTCACTTGCTCATTCGTGTCCAACTCTTTGCGACCCCATGAACTGCAACATGCCAGGCCTCGCTGTCCATCACCAACTCCTGGAGTCCACCCAAACCCATGTCCATTGAATCGGTGATGCCATCCAACCATCTTATCTTCTGTCATCCACTTCTCTTCCTGCCCTCAATCTTTCCCAGCATCAGGGTCTTTTCGAATGAGTCAGCTCTTCGCATCAGGTGGCCAAAGTATTGGAGTTTCAGCTTCAGCATCAGTCCTACCAATGAACACCCAGGACTGATCTCCTTTAGGATGGACTGGTTGGATCTCCTTGCAGTCCAAGGGACTCTCAAGAGTCTTCTCCAACACCACAATTCAAAAGTACAAATTCTTCAGCGCTCAGCTTTATTTATGGTCCAACTCTCGCATCCACACATGACCACTGGAAAAACCATAGCCTTGACTCGACAGAGCTTTGTTGACAAAGTAATGTCTCTGCTTTTTAATATGCCATCTAGATTGGTCTTAACTTTCCTTCCAAGGAGTAAGCGTCTTTTAATCTCATGGCTGCAATCACCATCTGCAGTGATTTTGGAGCCCAGAAAAATAAAGTCAACCACTGTTTCCACTGTTTCCTCATATATTTGCCATGAAGTGATGGAACCAGATGCCATGATCTTAGTTTTCTGAATATTGAGCTTTATTTTTTTTCTTTTTTTTTTAATTTTATTTTATTTTTAAACTTTACATAATTGTATTAGTTTCGCCAAATATCAAAATGAATCCATCACAGGTATACATGTGCTCCCCATCCTGAACCCTCCTCCCTCCTCCCGCCCCATACCATCCCTCTGGGTTGTCCCAGTGCACTAGCCCCAAGCATCCAGTATCATGCATTGAACCTGGACTGGCATCTCGTTTCATACATGATATTTTACATGTTTCAATGCCATTCTCCCAAATCTTCCCACCCTCTCCCTCTCCCACAGAGTCCATAAGACTGTTCCATACATTATTAATTGTATTTTATTTAACTTTACAATATTGTATTGGTTTTGCCATATATCAAAATGAATCTGCCATAGGTATACATGTGTTCCCCATCCTGAACCCTCCTCCCTCCTCCCTCCCCACACCATCCCTCTGGGTTGTCCCAGTGCACCAGCCCCAAGCATCCAGTATTGTGCATTGAACCTGGACTGGCGACTATTTCATATATGATATTATACTTATTTCAATGGCATTTTCCCAAATCATCCCACCCTCTCCCTCTCCCACAGAGTCCAAAAGACTGTTCTATAACCCTGTACGAGACAGCAAAAGAGACACTGATGTATAGAACAGTCTTTTGAATATTGAGCTTTAAACCAACTTTTTCACTCTCCACTTTCACTTTCATCAAGAGGCTTTTTAGTTCCTCTTCACTTTCTGCCATAAGGGTGGTGTCATCTGCATATCTGAGATTATTGATATGTCTCCCAGCAAACTTGATTCCATCTTGTGCTTCCTCCAGCCCAGCATTTCTCATGATGTACTCTGCATATAAGTTAAATAAGCAGGGTGACAACATACAGCCTTGACATACTCCTTTTCCTGTTTGGAACCAGTCTGTTGTTCCATGTCCAGTTCTAACTGTTGCTTCCTGACCTGCATGCAGGTTCCTCAAGAGGCAGGTCAGGTGGTCTGGTATTCCTATCTCTTTCAGAATTTTCCACAGTTTATTGTGATCCACACAGTCAAAGGCTTTTGCATAGTCAATCACACAGGAATAGAGGTTTTTCTGGAACTCTCTTGCTTTTTCGATAATCAAGCGGATGTTGGCAATTTGATCTCTGGTTCCTCTGCCTTTTCTAAAACCAGCTTGAACATCTGGAAGTTTACGGTTCACGTATTGCTGAAGCCTGGCTTGGAAATTTTTGAGCATTACTTTACTAGCGTGTGAGATGAGTGCAATCATGTGGTAGTTGAAGAATTCTTTGTCATTGCCTTTCTTTGGGATTGGAATGAAAAATGACCATTTCCAGTCCTGTGGCCACTGCTGAGTTTTCAAAATTTGCTGGCATATTGAGTGAAGCACTTTCACAGCATTATTTTTCAGGATTTGAAAGAGCTCAACTGGAATTCCATCACCTCCACAAGCTTTGTTCATAATGATGCTTCCTAAGGCCTTCTTGACTTCACATTCCAGGATGTCTGGCTCTAGGTGAGTTATCACACCATCGTGATTATCTTTGTCGTAAAGATCTTTTTTGTAGAGTTCTTCTGTGTATTCTTGCCACCTCTTCTTAATATCTTCTGCTTCTGTTAGGTCCCTACCAGTTTTTTCCTATATTGATCCCATCTTTGCATGAAATGTTCCCCTGGTATCTCTAATTTTCTTGAAGAGATCTCTAGTCTTTCTCATTCTATTGTTTTCCTGTATTTCTTTGCACTGATCACTGAGGAAGGCTTTCTTATCTCTCCTTGCTATTCTTTGGAACTCTGCATTCAAATGAGTATAACTTTCCTTTTCCCCTTTGCTTTTCGCTTCCCTTCTTTTCACAGCTATTTGTAAGGTCTCCTCAGACAGCTATTTTGCTTTTTCCATTTCTTTTTTTTTTGGGGATGGTCTTCATTTCTGTCTTCTGTACAATGTCATGAACCTCCATCCATAGTTCATCAGGCATTCTGTCTGTCATATCTAGTCCTTTAAATCTATGTCTCACTTCCACTGTATTATCATAAGGGATTTGATTTAGGCCATACCTGGATGGTCTAGTCGTTTTCCCTACTTTCTTCAATTTAAGTCTGAATTTGGCAATAAGGAGTTCATGATCTGAGCCACAGTCAGCTCCCAGTCTTGTTTATGCTGACTGTATACAGCTACTCCATCTTTGGCTGCAAAGAATATAATAATCTGGTTTCAGTGTTGACCATCTGGTGTTGTCCCTGTGTAATTGAGGCGGCTGAGATGGACAGCGTAGGAGTGCGACCAAGAGGAACTACACCACGTCCAAGGTCAGGGGCAGTGGCCGAGAGGAGCTACCTCACGTCCAAGGTAAGAGAAACCCAAGTAAGGTGGTACGAACTGACAGAGGGCATCAGAGGGCAGACAGATGGAAACCACAATCACAGACAACTAGCCAGTCTGATCACATAGACCACAGCCTTGTCTAGCTCAACGAAACTAAGCCACACCATGTGGGGCCACCCTAAACAGACCGGTCATGGTGGAGAGATCTGACAGAAATATTGTCCACTGGAGAAGGGAATGGCAAACCACTTCAGTATTCTTGCCTTGAGAACCCCATGAATAGCATGAAAAGGCAGAAAGATAGGACACTGAAAGATGAACTCCCCAGCTCAGTAGGTGCCCAATATGCTACTGGTGATCATTGGAGAAATAACTCTAGAAAGAATGAAGGGATGCAGCCAAAGCAAAACCAATACCCAGTTGTGGATGGGACTGGTGATAGAACCAGTGTTTGATGCTGTAAAGAGCAATACTGCATAGGAACCTGGAATGTTAGGTCCATGCATCAAGGCAAATTGGAAGTCGTCAAACAGGAGATGGCAAGAGTGAACATCGACATTCTAGGAATCAGTGAACTAAGATTGACTGGAATGGGTGAATTCAACTCAGATGACCATTATATCTGCTACTGTGGGCAGGAATCCCTTAGAAGAAATGGAGTAGCCATCAAAGTCAACAGAAGAGTCTGAAATGCAGTACTTGGATGCAATCTCAAAATAGACTATATAGACCATGAAGTTCTCCTGTCCAGAATACTGGAGTGGGTAGACATTCCCTTCTCCAGGGGAACTTCCCAACCCAGGGATCAAATCCAGGTCTCCCACATTGCAGGTGAATTCTTTAACAGCTGAGCCAGGAGGGAAACTATGAAGTGAAAGTGAAAGTTTCCCTCGGTTCTGTTGGACTCCTTGGACCCCATGGACCATACAGTCCATGGAAATGTCCAGGCCAGAATACTGGATTGAGTAGCTGTATCATTCTCCAAGGGATCTTTCCAACCCAGGGATCAAACCCAGGTCTCCCGCATTGCAGGCAGATTATTTACCAGCTGAGCCACCAAGGAAGCCCAAGAATACTGAAGTGGGTAGAGGATCTTCCCAACCCTGGAGGAGAATCAGGGTCTCCTGCATTGCAGGTGGATTCTTTACTAGCTGAACTACCAGGTATAGTTCATGGATCAAATATATTTCAAGAAAAGTTATTGTTTTCCTTTTTTCTATCTGTTTTTCCTTTTCCATATGAGATATTCACTTTGAACATTAATTATATAACAATATATTTATTCAAATATGACATATTTATTTACTGTGTAATATGTATCAGGCACTCTTCTAAGAGCATTGCATGTGAGCTTTTGTGTGCTTCACAGCAAATGTATGTGGTATAACGGCAAAAACATATGCCCATGGGAATGGGAATTAAATAATATTTTGAAGTTTTTCCCACTAGAAAGTGGCACAGCATTTTTTACCTGCAGACAGTTGATTTCTACAATTAAAGATATGAATTATTCTGCAATATAACCCCTCTAGAATATAAAACTTTGCTAAGATGACAGTATTCTCTACTCTATCATCTTTTGCTAGTTGCCAGAAGAAAATCTGGATATTACAAACATTCCTGATTCTATTTTTTTTCCACAGATAAAATTAGTTTTTATTGTTCAGTCAGTCAGCTGTGTCTAACTCTTTGCAGCCCCATGGACTGCAACATGCCAGGCTTCCCTGCCTTTCACTATCTCCTGGAGTTTGCTCAAACTCATGTCCATTGAGTAGATGATGACATTGAACCATCTCAGCCTCTGGAGCCCCTTTCTCCTCCTGCCCTCAATCTTTCCCAGAATCAGGACATCTTCCAGTGAGTCAGTTCTTTGCATCAGGTGGTCAAAAATTTGGAGCTTCAGTTTCATCATCAGTCCTTTCAATGAATATTCAAGTTTGATTTGCTTTAGGATTGACTGGTTTGATCTCCTTGCAGTCTAAGGGACTCTCAAGAGTCTTCTCAAACACCACAGCTCAAAAGCATTAGTTCTTAAGTGCTCAGCCTTCTATAGGTCCAACCCTCACATACATACATGACTACTGGAAAAACTGTAGCTTTGACTACATGGACCTTTGTTGGCAAAATAATGTATCTGCTTTCTAATATGCTGTCTAGGTTTGTCACAACTTTTCTTCCAAGGAGCAAGCATCTTTTAATTTAATGGTTGCAATCACTATCTGCAGTGATTTTGGAGCCCAAGAAAATAAATTCTGTCACTGTTTCCATTGTTTCTCCATCCATTTGACATGAAGTGATGGGGTCAGATGCCATGATCTCACTTTTTTGAATGTTTATTTTAAGCCAACTTTTCCACTCTCCTCTTTCACTATCATCATAAACCTCTTTAGTTCCTCCTCACTTTCTGCCATCAGGGAGGTGTCATCTGCATATCTGAGGCTATTCAAATTTCTCCCAGAAATCTTGATTCCAGCCTTTGATTCCTCCAGCCTGGCTTTTGCATGATATACTGTGCATGGAAGTTAAATGAGCAAGATACAAACTTGATGTACTCCTTTTCCAATTTTGAACCAGGCAGTCTATTGTTCAATGCCTGGTTATAACTGTTGCTTCTTGACTTGCATACAGATTTCTCAGGAGGCAGGTAAGGTGGTCGGGTATTCCCACCTCTTTCAGAATCTTCCCACAGTATGTTGTGATATACACAGTAAAGGCTTTACTATAGTCAGTGAAGCAGAAGTAGATGTTTTTCTATAATTCTCTTGCTTTGTCTATGATCCAGTGGATGTTGGCAATTCAATCTCAGGTTCCTTGGCCTTTTTAAAATCCAATTTGTACATCTAGAAGTTCTCAGTTCAAGTACTGCTGAAGCCTAGCTTGAAGGATTTTGAGCATTACCTTTCTAGCATGTGAAATGAGTGCACTTGTGAGGAAGTTGAAACATTCTTTGGCATTGTCCTTCTTTGGGATTGCAATAAAAACTGAGCCTTTCCACTCCTGGCCACTGCTGAGTTTTCCAAATGTAATGGTATACTCAGTGCAGCACTTTGACAGCATCATCTTTCAGGATTTGAAACAGCTCAGCTAGAATTCTATCACCTTTACTAGCTTTGTTTGTAGAAATGCTTCCTAAGGTCCACATGATTTCACACTCCAGGATGTCTGGCTCTAGGAGAGTGACAACACCATTGTGATTATCCAGGTCATTAAGACATTTTAATACAATTATATCAGATATGTCAAAAGTTTTAACTTGTAGAAATTCCTGACACATATTCAGTGAGCACTTGCAAGCTATTTAATTGGTAACAGTGGGTATTAAAATGGCATTTATGAAATACGATGAAATCTGTATTATTTTTAAAAGGTGCATTAAAACCCTAGGTAGGGAATGATTTCAGATGGTTACATACATTCATCCAGTGTTAGTTGTTATTCTTGCTGAGAATTAAGACATGCTCAGCCACTATATATAACTCCCATCAAGTATGATATAGATTACCTCCGAGAAGCTGAGGGCAAGGCCAGATCTCTCCATGATAAAGGCCAAATTTTTTACAACACACAAAGGAAAGACTAAAGTCAATTCCATTTGTCATCATTTCCATACATTTTCCTTTCCCAAGGTGGAGAATGACCTTATACTATGTACCTTATTAGACTACATATTTTGGGTGCTGTGCTAAGTTGTTTAAATCATATCTGACTCTTTGTGACCCCAGGGACTGTAGCCCACCAGGCTTCTCTCTCCATGGGATTCCCAGGAAAGAATACTGGAGTGGGTTACCATTTCCTACTCCATGGCATCTTCCCCACCCAGGGATCGAACCCATGTCTCTTGTGTCTCCTGCATTAGCAGATAGGTTCTTTACCACTAGCTTGCATTAATGAAAATGTTTGTCGTTTTTATGTGTGATGAAAATATTTGAATTTTTGTAAGGATTAAAGCACCTCATTATTGTTATCTCTATTTTGTTTTTGTGGTAACCATAAGATTATCCTGATGAAATAGTTAGCTAGTGTATGTAACTTAATCTTACAAAAACGTGTTTCACCATCAAAGCAAAATATTAAAGTGGCTGCTTCTATAACTCACATTTTTAATTTCTTTAAAATTAAGAATGTCAACATTTATTAAATCTGCAATCATATGTACATATATATGGCTCAGAGGTAAAGCGTCTGCCTACAATGCGGGAGACCTGTGTTCGATCCCGGCATCAGGAAGATACCCTGGAGAAGGAAATGGCACTCCACTTCAGTACTTTTGCCTGGAAAATCCCATAGACTGAGAAGCCTGGTAGGCTACAGTCCATGGGGTCGCAAAGAGTCGGACATGACTGAGCAACTTCACTTCACTTCATATATATATATAATGCATGCATGCATGTACAGTTGCTTCAGTCATATCCATCTCTTTGAAGGTGCTCACAGGACCCTGTGTACTGTAGCCCACCAAAGTCTTCTGTCCATGGTATTCTCCAGGCAAGAATATTGGAGTAGATTGTGCCATGCCCTCCTCCAGGGGATCTTCACAACACAGGGATCAAATCTGGGTTTCCTGCTTTGGAGGTGGATTCTTTATTGTTCAGTCACAAGGGAAGACCTTATATTATGCATACATACAACTATATACATAAATATAGTATAGATACAGAACATTAGACTTTTAGCCAGATTGCCAATACTGAAATCAGATTGATTATATTCTTTGCAGCCAAAGATGGAGAAGCTCTATACACTCAGCAAACACAAGACTGAGAGCTGACTGTGGCTCAGATCATGAACTCCCTATTGCAAAACTGAGACTTAAATTGAAGAAAATAGGGAAAACCAGTCAGGTATGACCGAAGTCAAATCCCTTACAATTATACAAAGGAAGTGACAATCAGATTCAAGGGATTAGATCTGATAGACAGAGTGCCTGAAGAACTATGGACAGAGGTTTGTGACATTGTAAAGGAGGCATTGATCGACACCATTCCCCCCAAAAAAGAAACACAAAACAGGAAAAGTGGTTGTCTGAGGAGGCCTTACAAATAGAAGAGAAAAGAAGAGAAGCTAAAGGCAAAGGAGAAAAGGAAAGATATACCCATTTGAATGCAGAGTTCCAAAGAATAGCAATGAGAGATAAGAAAGCCTTCCTCAGTGATCAATGCAAAGAAACAGAGGAAAACAATAAAATGGGAAAGACTAGAGATCACTTCAATAAAATTAGAGATACTAAAGGAATATTTCAAGCAAAGGTGGGGACAATAAAGGACAGAAATGGTATGGACCTAACAGAAGCAGAAGATATTAAAAAGAGGTGGCAAGAATATACAGAACTATACCAAAAAGATCATCATGACCCAGATAACAATGATGGTGTGATCACTCACCTAGAGCCAGACATCTTGAAATGCAAAGTCAAACGGGCCTGAGGAAGCATCATTATGAACAAAGTTAGTGGACGGGATATAATTCCAGTTGTCTATTTCAAGTCCTATAAGATGATGCTGGGAAAGTGCTGCATTCAATATGCCAGCAAATCTGGAAAACTCAGCAGTGGCCATAAGACTGAAAACGTTCAGTTTTTATTCCAATCCCAAAGAAAGGCAATGCCAAAGAATGCTCAAACTACTGCACAATTGCACTCATCTCACATGCTAGTAAAGTAATTCTCAAAATTCTTCAAGTCAGGCTTAAACATTACATGAATCATGAACTTCCAGATGTTCAGGCTGGATTTACTAAAGGCAGAGGAACCAGATATCACATTGCCACCATCCATTGCATCATCGAAAAAGCAAGAGAGTTGCAGAAAAACATCTATTTCTGCTTTATTGACTATGCCAATGACTTTGACTATGTGGAACACAACAAATTGCGGAAAATTCTTAAAGAAATGGGAATACTAAACCACCTTACCTGCCTCCTGTGTAATAGGTATGCAGGTCAGGAAGCAACAGTTAGAACTGGACATGGAACAACAGACTGGTTCTAAATTGGGAAAGAAGTATGTCAAAGCTGTATATTGTCACCCTGTTATTTAAATTATATACAGAGTACATCATGCAAAACTCCGGCCTGGACGAAGCACAAGCTGGAATCAAGATTGCCAGGAGAAATATCAATAACCTCAGATATGCAGATGACACTGCCCTTATGGCAGAAAGTGAAAAAGAACTGAAGACCCTCTTGATGAAAGTGAAAGAAAAGACTGAAAAAGTTGCCTTAAAACTCAATTCAGCAAACTAAGATCATGACATCTTGTCCCATCACTTCATGGCAAATAGATGAGGAAACAATGGAAACAGTGACAGATTTTATTCTTGGGGCCTCCAAAATTACTTCAGATTGTGACTGTAGCCATGAAATTAAAAGATGCTTGCTCCTTGGAAGAAAAGCTAAAGACTAAGTAGACAGCATATTAAAAAGCAGAGGCATTACTCTACCAGCAATAGTTTGTCTAATCAAAGCTATGTTTTTTCCAGTAGCCATGTATGGATGTGAGAGTTGGACTATAAAGAAACTTGAATGCCGAAGAATTGATGTTTTTGAACTATGGTGTTGGAGAAGACTTTTGAGAGTCCATTGGCCTGCAAGGAGATCAAACCAGTCCATTCTATGGAAAATCAGTCCTGAATATTCACTGTAAGAACTGATGCTGAAGCTGAAACTCCAATACTTTGGCCACGTGATTTGAAAGACTGACTCATTGGAAAAGATCCTGATGCTGGAAAGATTGAAGGCAGGAGGAGAAGGGGACAACAAAGGTTGAGATGTTTGGATGGCATCCCCAAGTCAATGGACATGAGTTTGAGCAAGTTCCGGGTGTTGGTGATGGGCAAGGAAGCCTGGCGTGCTGCAGTCCATGGGGTCACAAAGAGTCAGACATGACAGAGCAACTGAAATGAGACTTTTAGCAAATATGCAAGGTCTTTATTTATTTACTTATTGCATTTCAGTTGGCAGTTAGGACCATGGAAATAAAGTCTGGTTCTTTTTCCTCTGAAACATTTTATTTTCAGAAGAAATCTGTTTTAAATCTCCAACCCCTTAATTATATTCTTGGCATGTTTCCTGTGATTATGTTGTTGTACTGCCAATTTTCAGGACATAGAATGTATTTTTTAATTGCTAAAAATTAAAATTATAAGTTTAAAACTGTCATTATATTTTGTCTTTGTCAAATTAATGAACATCTTCAAATTGATAAAACCCCAACTTTTTAGTTTTTTATATACTGTAAACATGTCTTTTTATTCCCATCAATTATATTCCTGAAATATTCATTTTTGAAAGAAAAGTTTCAGAAAATCAGATGTGTGAGTTTGTGTCATGTGTGTGTGTGTGTGTGTGTGCAGGGGTGTGTTAGGGTATATATGTGTGTGCATTGATTATTTTCCTCAAAGGATAGGCTTGTATCTCAATGAATTGTTTCAAAAATCTGTGCTCAAAATATAAGGGTGCTATTTTTGCAAACAGATATATAGTTCTAAAACTCTGAAAACCCCATGTGGCTTTTTTTAAACTCATATAAGTTTATAATACCTTTGATCATACCACACTGCTAAAGGTCAAAGCACTTTTACAGAAATATGGGAACTTTAATGTCAAGTCAGAAAGAGGCACTACCCACATTAAAAAAGAGTTACTAACAGGTAAAACAACTCCCACATAGGCCTTGAAATGTTATTCTTATGATCATCCATCCTTTAATTAATAAGTTTATTTTTGAAGACTTCTATACAGAGATGGATAAATCCCTGGACAGCTGGTGAACTCTTTAGATCCCTTTTCATCCATCATCACATCTCAAAACAACAAAATTCAAAACAACTCAAAATAACTCAAAAGTTTCGTGTTATTTTAAGCAGTCTTTGTGTTTAAGATAAAATAAGGACTCACTTAATATTTGATGTAAGTAATCTGTTTTGGGAAATACATGAGAAGTTCTTCAATGAAGGTGATTGATTTCTTGACTGATTTCACAAAACTGTCATAGGCCTGTTAATTATAAATGTGGATCTGCTCTATCTGTAAGCCCCATTAGGTTCCCACTTTCCATCACAAGGCAAAGAAGGGGAGGAGACAGACTCAATAACTTCAGTCTCATGGGCTGTTCTTTTTTGCTCCAAGAGGTGAAGGATAGGGAGAGGGATGGACTAGCTGCCAAGTATGACAAAATTCCTCTCCCTGTAAGTCATTTTGAACCCCCAGGAGATGCAACTCCACCATCTTCATCAACAAAATGAGAGGGATAATAGTTGACTAGAAGAATTAGTAAGTATGTATGCATGCATGCATGCACTGCTAAGTCACGTCCTACTCTTTGCGATCCCGTGGACTGCACTCCTCCAAGTTCCTCTGCCCATGGGATCTAGGCAAGAATTACTGGAGTAGGTTTCCATGCCCTCCTTCAGGAATCTCCTCCCAACCCAGGAATGAAACCAGCACCTCTTACATGTCCTGCATTGGCAAGCGGGTTCTTTACCCATTAATAGTAAGTATAGTGATTAGTGTTAATCAGTCACTCGTGTCCTACTTGCAACCCCATGGACTGACCATAGACCGACAGGCTCCTCTGTCAATGGAATTCTCCAGGCAAGAATATTGGAGTGGGTAACCATTCCCTTCTCCAGGGGATCTTTCTGAGCCAGTGATCAAACGCAAGTCTTCTGCATTAAAGGCAGATACTTTACCATCTGAGTCACTAAGGAAGCCCATTTAAATATATCTGTCACTAAATATTGTACATACAACCACCACAGCTCCAGTCAGATCTCAAGAATATAACCCTGTGCTCCGTGCCCACAAATCTATCCCATTTACTTCCCATATATTTATCAATAGTTTATATTTGGTACCTTCCAAAAGTTCAGGAAGCTTCTACTTTTTGTTGTTCTTTGAAAATAATTCATAAAATATATTTGTGAATTTAGGAAACCAAGAGATAAAAATTGAAATATTTTTTCTATATTCAAAGTACTCAATCACATTAATTTTAACACACTGACTTAGTCTTTTTTCAGGAGGTGAGACTTTTTTTTTATTTTACTGTGAGAAATTTTGGACACCACCCTTTGGAGGGTGGTGAAGTCTGATTTTGTCTACTACCTGCAGTAGGCTGCATAAATACAATGTGCTATCTGCACATTTCTAACCATTCCTGGACCAAAAGTCATGGGCAGTGATGACATCTTTTTATATTTCTTTATATATTTATGTACATTTTAAATGGCTTTTGCCTTTATAATAACATGAAACATTAAGCAGATAAAATTTAAATGTAGTTCTTTCTAAGAGAGTTCTAAGCATGGTATTTTCCATATATTGCAATAAGTAAAATATATCTTTTTTTGAGAAAAGTAAGCAATGATATTTGTGTGACTTTCTTGAGACCCATGACTAGCTCCCAATTTATTTACTTTTTATTGTAAACTTTTTATGCAAAAAGAGGATGGAATTATGAGGTGACTATTGGTGGCTCAGAAGTTAAAGCATCTACCTGCAATGCAGGAGACCCAGGTTCAATACCTGGGTCAGGAAGATCCCCTGGGGAAGGGAATGGCAATCCACTGCAGTAGTCTTTCCTGGGAAATCCCATGGACAGGGGAGCCTGGTGGGCTACAGTCCACTGAGTTGCAAAGAGTCAAATGAATACAACTAACTAACACACACATTGGTTCTTAAAGAACTTCAAGCCTATACATGGAAATAGTCTAAGCTTGATTAAAAACATTTTACTGTAAATTAAGAATACATTGATAAAAAAAGAAAAAAAATTAAAAAATTGTTATTTGGTGCATGAGAATAATTATATAAAGTCCTCTTACTTGCCTGGAAGAAATATTTTAGTCATATTGAGAGTAAATGTTTATCTAAAATATATCAAGTTTAAGGGATATAGTGTGGAGGGATGTGGGAAGAGGGGTTCAGGATGAGGGGACACATGTATACCTGTGGCCAATACATACCGATGCATGGCAAAACCCATCATACTATTGTGAAGTAATTGCCTCCAATTAAAATAAATAAATTTAAAATAAAAATAAAACAAACCATGTTTAGAAGTGAATTTGATACAAAAATAGCAAATTTCCATTTCTATAAATTGTCCATATGAAATCCCTATTAATACCTCTATGGTGTGTTGCTGGTTAACAGAAAACACTCATTCAAAACAGTATTCATTGAAACCTTTATTAACTGCTATGCAACTTGTGTTACTGTGATGAGAATTGTTATGTCAATAGACATGTAATTATCATCTAGTCCAAATATTCAATTACTGCACTAGATGGAAGAGGCTTTGTTTCAACTCAGAAATTATAAATAGACAAAATGTATCTACCAAGATTCAAATGAACCTGTATTCTGAATCAAAACCTATATAACTGATCAACATAACTACATCAGTTCAGTCGCTCAGTTGTGTCCGATTCTTTGCGACCCCATGAATTGCAGCACGCTAGGCCTCCCTGTCCATCACCAACTCCTGAGTTCACTCAGACTCACATCCATTGAGTCAGTGATGTCATCCAGCCATCTCATCCTCTGTCGTCCCCTTCTCCTCCTGCCCCCAATCCCTCCCACCATCAGAGTCTTTTCCAATAAGTAACTCTTCGCATGAGGTACTAGAGTTTCAGCTTTAGCATCATTCCTTTCAAAGAAATCCCAGGGCTGATCTCCTTTAGAATGGACTGGTTGGATCTCCTTGCAGCCCAAGGGACTCTAAAGAATCTTATCCAACATCACAGTTTAAAAGCATCAATTCTTTGGCGCTCAGCTTTCTTCACAGTCCAACTCTCACATCCATACATGACCACTGGAAAAACCATAGCCTTGACTAAATGGACCTTTGTTGGCAAAGTAATCTCTCTGCTTTTCAATATGCTATCTAGGTTGGTTATAACTTTCCTTCCAAGGAGTAAGCGTCTTTTAATTTCATGGCTGCAGTCACCATCTGCAGTGATTTTGGAGCCCCCAAAATTAAAGTCTGACAATGTTTCCACTGTTTCCCCATCTATTTCCCATGAAGTGATGGGACCAGATGCTATGATCTTCATTTTCTGAATGTTGAGCTTTAAGCCAACTTCTTCACTCTCCTCTTTCACTTTCAGCAAGAGGCCTTTTAGTTCCTCTTCACTTTCTGCCATAAGGGTGATGTCATCTGCATATCTGAGGTTATTGATATTTTTCCCAGCAATCTTGATTCCAGCTTGTGCTTCTTACATTACTACATACAATGAAATAAGAAAAGTTACACCAGGACTTCTGATATTAATCTCTAGTTTTGCTTTGGTTAAAGAACTGATATTAATCAGAGTGCCTAAGGAAATGACATTGGTTTAATCAATATTTTTCTTTCTGGTATCCAATTTTCTTATATTCTACAATGTCCTGTTTTCCTGCAAGTATTTTCCTCAGGACATTTTTATTAAATTTTTTTTTCTATATGCACTTGTTCCAAGCACATACATCAATATCTATTCCTTAGCTTCTCCTCTAGAATAGTCTCTGCAAGTATGTGAAGTTTGGGCTCTCTCTTTTCCTCCTTATTGCTATTTGTCTTTATTTGTCTTCCTTCTGATCACTAAACCATATTACTTGTTTTCTAGCATGGAAGAAATGCATGTGTGAATAACTCTGTCACACAGGTTACATGTACAGTGTGGAAAACTAGAGACCATAGGGCCTAATAAGTTTTTTGTAGGATGTATGGTAGTAGACTGAGCTTAGATGGGTCAGTGAACTCCTGCCTCGAAGGTATCTATGAGACAATGTCTTTGGGCCAACTCAACTCATGTCCCCAGAATCTGGTGTTGAATTTTGAGTATCCAGGAACTGTAGTTCAAATCTGGCTTTAATTAAGAAGGTATATTTGTCAAAGTGGGAGACAAAGTATAGTTTATGTCATAGTTTAACTTTATTTATGACTTTTAAATATTGAAACATATCATATGTGTCTTTATTATTCTTTCCTGGGCCTTAAGAAAGCTCAAGCCTTATTTAAATATTTTATTAGATATAAGGAAGCAATCGTACATACTAACAAATGCAAATATAAACCTTAACCTAGTCTCTAGTTTTAAAATATAATAACATGTTCCATTAAACATCCTATTACAGTGCAGCCCTGGTAGCATCTCCGGTGATTCAGTTACATTTGTCTACTCAACAGGGCTAATTGTTCCTCAGAAAAAAAAAAAAAGTGTTCTCTTGGCACAGCAAAGTTTTATTCCTCAAAACTATAAAAGTGTGGGACAGACATGTTTTACCCACATGTTTTTAATCTAGGTCATATTAATAAGACAAAATTTTTGTCATAAGTAAACTTTTAAGTTTTAGTTGAATCTTACAGCAGTCTTCCCTGGTACCTCAGCTGGTAAAGAATCCACCTGTAATTCAGGAGACCCCAGTTCGATTCCCAAGTTGGGAAAATCTGCTGGAGAAGGAACAGGCTATGCACTCCAATATTCTTGGGCTTTCCTGGTGGCTCAGCTGGTAAGTATCTGCCTGCAATGCAGGAGACCTGGGTTCAATCTGTAGGAAGATTCCCCTGGAGAAAGGAACAGCTACCCACTCCAGTATTCTGGCCTGGAGATTTCCATGGACTCTATGGTCCATGGGGTTACAATGAGTCAGACATGACTGAGCAAAATTTTCACTTTCACTGCACTGCTTCCCTCATGGCTAAGATGGTAAAGGATCTGCCTGCAATGTGGGAGACCTGGGTTCAATCCGTGGGTTGAGAAGATCCCCTGGAGAAGGGACCATTTTACCCACTTCAGTATTATGGCCTGTAGAATTCCATGAACAGTATAGTCTTTTGGGTCACAAAGAGTCAGACATGACTAAGTGACTTTACTCAACTCTCTTTACTTACAGCAAGTTAGTTGTTAATATATGCTTCACACAAACACACATACACACACAATTATCTCAAAAAGAAGCTATAGGAAGTTGACTTGGATGCATTAAGAATTGTAATATATCATAACTTTATAATAACCCTTTGAATATTAATACTTGTGTAGGTGAATCCAGTTAGAAATATTTTTGTTTCCTCTGTCCAACTGGTTTGAACCTGTTGATGGGTAAACAGGCTGGCACTGTTTTGTACATGAACTCATGTATACCTCTACCAAAGTATATTAACGTTGGCAGCTCTGATGGTCTTACACAGTATTTATCTAATCAAAGCCTATTTATTTTGGTCATTATGTTAAAGGTCTGTGGTGAATTTTATGAAGGAACTGATGACTGCTTAGGTTTGGGAAAGAAAAGCCTGTAGAAAAAGCTTAAGTATGTTTCTGATAACTTCTTTTCCCCTGGCTATGGATCCATAAATGTTATATTCATATATAATTTGGAACACCCAAGGTCCTTCCTTCAAACCTTCCACAAGAGACTGAGACTCATAATGAGACACATTAATGAAGCCCAGTTACCATCTGATAATACTGTCATTAACACTTATTATCACATAATTAGATTGGACACTGGCCATCTCAGAGCCAATTTAAAAGAAGAAGAGGAAAAAAAAATCTTGTTCAAAGAACTATATCAGGATAAAACATTGTTAAGAGTGTCTGAATAATGATAAAGATTCAGAGAGAATGAGACATCTTATCACTTGGTCAATTAGCACTTCAAAATGGCAGTAATCAAATCAACCTCTTCCTCCAATCTTATATATGAGTTACTTGTTAAATCTTCCACCATCTCAAACTGGAGCAGTTATCTCAGCAATGACATTTTTTAGTGATGGCAGAAAAATCATAGTAACTGTGGGTAATTGTTAGAAAGAATCAACACAACTCTGAACTTTATAGGTCACGATATCTCTGTAGTTTATGGGTATAACTGCAGTTTGAAATAGATAAGTGTCTCTCTTAGCATCTCCTTTTTAAATTTTTTTAAATGTGTGTAAGTTTACAAAGGTCAAATGCCAGTATGATCTAGAATAAGAGCTTTTGTGGCTGATTTTGAAACCTTACTTTAGAGAAAATCTTGTGAAGCAGCAGTACCCCAAAGTGCTGTGGGAAATGTGGCTAAAATTTTATTACTTCCTAACAGAGTTTCAAACACATTTGAATTGCAGAGTGTTGAATGTGTGCATGAATCTGAGGATTCTGGTCTCTGTTTACTAAATAAAAGTGAAAAGGCATCTCAAGGTCACATTTACACTTCTGAGGTCAGGTTCACATGATATCAAAATAATGTGCAAATCATTTCTACCATAAAAGAAAAATTTGAAACACCTATTTAATGATTTACTGGAAGAATAATTGCAATGCAAAATCTTTGTAATAGTGAAGGAAAAGTCATAGGCCTCATTTCTCTACTGACTATTATACTATCTTTTGATACAGAGGAAAATGACAGAATGATGTCTGTTCATTTCCAAGGCAAACCATTCAAAATCACAGTAATTCAAGTCTATGACCCAAACAGTTATGCTGAAGAAGCTGAAATTGAACAGTTCTACAAGGACCTACAAGACCTGCTAGAATTAATACCAAAAGGAAAAAAAACAAAAAACAAAAAAAAGGATGTCCTTTCCATCATAGGGGACTGGAATGCAAGAGTCAAGAGATACCTGGAGTAATAGGCAAGTTTGGCCTTGGAGTACAAAATGAAGCAGGGCAAAGACTTATAGAACTTTGCCAAGAGAATGCACTGGTCATAGCAAACACCCTCTTCCAAAAATACAAGATAATACTCTACGCTTGGACATCACCAGATGGTCAATACTGAAATGAAATTGATTATATTCTTTGCAGCCAAAGATGGAGAAGCTCTATACAGTCAGCAAAACCAGACAAGGATCTGGCTGTGGCTCAGAACATAAACTCCTTATTGCCAAATTCAGACTTCAGTTGAAGAAAGTAGGGAAAACCTCTAGACCATTCAGGTATAAACTAAATCAAATCTCTTATGATTATAGAGTGGAAGTGACAAATGGATTCAAAGGATTAGATCTGATAGACAGAATGCCTGAAGAACTATGGATGGAGGTTCATAACATTGTACAGGAGGCAGTGATCAAAACCAACCTAAGAAAAATAAATGCAAAAAGGCAAAATGGGCATCTGAGGAAGCCTTTTAAATAACTGAGAAAAGAAGAGAAGCTAAAGGCAAATGAGAAAGGAAAGATGCACCCATTTGAATGCAGGATTCCAAAGAATACCAAGGAGAGATAAGAAAGTCTTCCTCAGTGATCAATGCAAAGAAACAGAGAAAAACAATAGAATAGGAAAGACTAGAGATCTCTTCAAGAAAATTAGAGATACCAAGGGAACATTTCATGCAAAGATGGGCAAAATAAAGGACAGAAATGGTATAGACCTACCAGAAGCAGAAGATATTAAGAAAAGATGGCAAGAATACACAGAATAACTATATAAAAAAATCATGACCCAGATAACAACGATGATGTGATCACTCACCTAGAGCCAGACATCAAGGAACGAAAAGTCAGTGGGCATTAGGAAGCATCACTAGGAACAAAACTTGTGGAGGTGATGGGCTTCCAGTTGAGCTTTTTCAAATCCTGAAAGATGATGCTGTGAAAGTGCTGCATTCAATATGCCAGCAAATTTGGAAAACTCAGCAGTGGCCACAGGACTGGAAAAGGTCAGTTTTCATTCCAATTCCAAAGAAAGGCAATGCCAAAGAATGTTCAAACTTTTGCACAATTGCACTCATCTCACAACGTAATGGTCAAAGTAATGGTCAAAATTCTCCAAGCCAGGCTTCAACAGTATGTGAACTGAGAAATTCCAGATGTTCAAATTGAATTCAGGAAAGGCACAGGAACCAGAGATGAAATTGTCAACATATATTGGATAATAGAAAAAACAAGAGAGTTCCAGAAAAATGTCTACTTCTTATTTATTGATTATACCGAATATTTGGTTTGAATCACAGCAAACTATGGAAATTATAAAAGAGATGGGAATACCAGACCATCTTACCTTCCTCCAGAGGAATCTGTATGCAGGTGAAGAAGCAACAATTAGAACTGGAAATGGAACAATGGTCTGGTTCAAAATTGGGAAAGGAGTATGTCAAGGCTGTATACTGTCACTCTGTTTATTTAATTTACATGCAGAGTACCAGAGTACACAATGCAAAATGCTGGGTTGGATGAATCACAAGCCAGAATCAAGATTGTTGTGAGAAATATTAATAATCTCAGATATGCAGACGACACCACCATTATGGCAGAAAGTGAAGAGGAACTAAAAAGCCTCTTGATGAAAGTGAGAGAGGAGAGTGAAAAAGCTGACTTAAAATTCCACCTTCAGAAAACGAAGATTGTGACATCCAGTCCCATCACTTTATGCAAATCTGGGAAAAAAATGGAAACAGTGAAAGACTTTATTTTCTTAGATTTCAAAATCACTGAAGAGAGTGACTGCCGTTCAGTGAGTTCAGTTCAGTTTAGTCAATCAGTCGTGTCCAAATCTTGCAACCACATGGACTGCAGCACGCCAGGCTTCCTTGTCCATCACCAGTTCCTGGAGGCTACTCAAACTCATGTTCATCTCCTCGGTGATGCCATTCAGCCATCTCATCCTCTGTCATCAACTTCTCATCCTCATTCTCAGCATCGGGGTCTTTTCAAATGAGTCAGTTCTGCACATCAGGTAGCCAAAGTATTGAAGTTTCAGTTTCAGCATCAGTCCTTCCAATGAATATTCAGGACTGATTTTCTTTAGGATGGACTGGTTGGATACCCCTGCAGTCTAAGGGATTCTCAAGAGTCATCTCCAACACCACAGTTCAAAAACATCAATTCTTTGGCTCTCAGCTTTCTATATAATCCAATTCTCACATTCATACATGACTACTGGAAAAACCATAGCTTTGACTAAATTAACCTTTGTTGCTAAAGTAGTGTCTCTGCTTTTTAATATGTTGTCTAGGTTGGTCATAGCTTTTCTTCCAAGGAGCAAGTGTCTTCTAATTTTCATGACATCTACAGTAATTTTGGAGACCGAAAAAATATACTCTCTCACTGTTTCCATCATTTCCTCATCTATTTGTCAGAAAGGGATGGGACATGATGTCATGATCTTAGTTTTCTGAATGTTAAGTTTTAATACAACTTTTTCACTCTCCTCTTTCACTTTCGTCAAGAGGCTCTTTAGTTATTCTTTGCTTTCTACCATATGGATGGTGTTATCTGTGTATCCAAGGTTATTGATATTTCTTCCTGAATTCTTGATTCCAGCTTGTGTTTCATCCAGCCCGGCATTCCACATAATGTGTTCTACATATAAGTTAAACTAGTAGTGTGACAATATACAGCCTTGATGAACTCCTTTCCCGATTTGGAACCAGTGTGTTGCACCATGTCCAGTTCTAACTGTTGCTTCTTGACCTGCACACAGATTTATCAGGAGGCAGATCAGGTGGTCTGGCATTCCATCTCTAAGAATTTTCCACAGTTTATTGTGATCCACACAGTCAAAGGTTTTGGCATAGTCAGTAAAGCAGAAATAGATTTTTCTCTGGAACTGTCTTGGTTTTTGATGATCCAACGGATGTTTGCAATTTGATTTTTGGTCCCTCTGCCTTTTCTAAATCCAGCTTGAACATCTGAAAGTTCTTGGTTCACATACTGTTGAAGCCTGGCTTGGAAAATTTTGAGCATTACTTTGCTAGCATGTGAGATGAGTGCAACTGTGCAGTAGTTTGAGGATTCCTTGGCATTGCCTTTCTTTCAGATTGGAATGAAAACTGACCTTTTCCAGTCTTGTGGCCACTGCCTAGTTTTCCAAATTTACTGGCTTATTGAGTGCAGCACTTTCACAGCATCATCTTTCAGGATTTGAACTAGTTCAACTGGAATTCCATCACCTCCACTAGATTTTTTCATAGTGATGCTTCCTAAGGCCCACTTGACTTCACATTCCTTGATGTCTGGCTCTTAATCTGGGTCATGAAGATCTTTTTTGTATAGTTCTTCTGTGTATTCTTGCCATCTCTTCTTAATATCTTCTGCTTCTGTAAGGTCCATACAATTTCATTTGTTTTTTGTGCTCATCTTTGCATGAAATATTCCCTGGGTATCTTTAATTTTCTTGAAAAGATTTCTATTATTTACCAATCTATTATTTTCCTCAATTTTTTTGCATTGATCACTGAGGAAGTCTTTCTTATCTCCTTGCTATTCTTTGAATCTCTGCATTCAAATGGGTATATGTTTCCTTTTTTCCTTTTCCTTTAGCTTTTCTTCTTTCCTCAGCTATTTGCAAGGCCTCCTCAGAAAACCATTTTGCCTTTTTGCATTTCTTTTCTTGGCGATGGTCTTGATCACTGCCTCCTCTATGCTGTCATGAACCTCCATCCATATATCTTCAGGCACTTTGTCCTTCAGAGCTAATCCCTTGAATCTGTTTGTCGCTTTCACTGTATAATCGTAGGGGATTTGATTTAGGTAATACCTGAATGGTCTGGTGGTTTTCCCTACTTTCTTCAATTGAAGTCCGAATTTGACAATAAGGGGTTCATGTTCAGAGCCACAGTCACCTCTCAGTCTTGCTTTCACTGATTCTATAGAGCTTCTCCATCATTGGCTGTAAAGAATATAATTAATCTGATTTCGGTATTGATCACTTGGTGATGTCCATGTGTAGAGTCTTCTCTTTGTTTTTGGAAGACGGTGTTTGCTATGACCAGCATATTCTATTGGCAAACTCTATTAGCCTTTGACCTGCTTCATTTTGTACTCCAAGGCCAAACTTGCCTGTTACTCCAGGTATGTCTTGACTTCCTACTTCTGCATTCCTGTCCCCTATAATGCAGAGGACATCTGTTTGAGTGTTAGTTCTAAAAGTCTTGTAGTTGTTCATAGGGCCATTCAACTCAGCCTCTTCAGCATTACTGGTTGGGGCATAACTTGAATTACTCTGATATTGGATGCTTTGCCTTGGAAATGAACAGAGATCATTCTGTCATTTTGAGATTGCATCCAAGTACTGCATTTTGGACTCTTTTGTTGACTATGATGGCTACTCCACTTTTTCTAAGGGATTCTTATCCACAGTAGTAGATATAATGGTCATCTGAGTTAAATTCACCCATTCCAGTCCATTTTAGTTCACTGATTCGTAAAATGTCCTTGTTCATCTTGCCATCGCCTATTTGGCAACTTCCAATTTGCCTTGATTCATGGACCTAATATTCTAGGTTCCTATGCGATATTGTTCTTTACAGGATCACACTTTACTCCCATGACCCGTCACATTCACAACTGGCTGATGTTTTTGCTTTGGCTCTGTCTCTTCACTCTTTCTGGAGTTATTTCTCTACTCTTCTCTAGTAGTATATTGGGCACCTACCGACCTGGGGAGTTCATCTTTTAGTGTCATACCTTTTTGCCTTTCCATAATGTTCATGGGGTTCTCAAGATAAGAATACTGAAGTGGTTTGTCATTCCCTTCTCCAGTGGACCACGTTTTGTCAGAACTCTCCACCATGACCTGTCCTTTTTGAGTGGCCTTTCACTGTATGGTTCAAAGTTTCATTGAGCTAGACAAGGCTGTGGTCCATGTGATCAGTTTGCTTCATTTTCTGTGATTGTGATTTTCATTCTGTATACACTCTGATGGATAAGGATAAGAGGCTTATGGAAGCTTCCTGATGGGAGAGACTGACTAAGGGGAAAACTGAATCTTGTTCTGATGGGTGGGGCCATGTTCAGTAAATCTTTAATCCAACTTTCTCATTTTGTTAATGAGTGAGGCTGCATTCCCTCCCTGTCCCTTGACCTGAGATCAAGCTATGGTGTAGGTAATGAAGATAACGGCAACCTCTTTCAAAAGATCCCACACAAACACTGCTGCACTCAGTGCCTCTGACCCTTTAGCAGGCTACCACTGACCTAAGCCTCCGTCAAAGACTCCTGGACACTCATGGGCATGTCTGGTTCAGTTTCTTATTGGGTCACTGCTCCTTTCTCCTGGATCCTGGTGCACACAAGTTTCTTTTTGTGCCCTCCAAGAGTCTGTTTCCCCAGTCCTGTGTAAGTTCTGGTGGTTCTATGGTGGGGTTAATGGCGACCTTCTCCAAGACGGCTTATCCCATACCCAGGTCTGCTGCATCCAGAGCCCCTGTAGCAGGCCATTGCTGACCCATACCTCCACAAGAGACACTCAGACACACTTCTAGCTCAGTCTCCGTGGATTGGGCATGAGTTTTGTTCCCTTCCCAGGTCTGAGCAGCACAGGTGACCAGTTGCTTGGTAAGCGCACTGGCTCAGGTGGGCTGTGCATCTTAATCACCTCCCCAGGCCCAGCCACTCTGTTTCCTGCATGCACTGCAAGAGCACTGTCTCAGGTGTGCTGTATGTCTCACCTGCAGAGCTGATCTCAGGCTGTGATGCTCCTGGGGGATGTCAACCATCCAGGATCTCAGAACGACTTGGTTAGCAGCTGAGAACATGCACACAGCCCTGAAATTATCAGAAAGACTTGATTAGCAGCTGAGAACCTGCACACAGCCATGAAATTGTCAGAAAGACTTTGTTAGCAGCTGAGAACATGCACACAGCCCTGAAATTATCAGAAAGACTGGTTAGCAGCTGAGAACATGCACACAGCCCTGAAATTATCCAAACGACTTGGTTAGCAGCTGAGAACCTGCACACAGCCATGAAATTATCAGAAAGACTTGGCTAGCAGCTGAGAACCTGCACACAGCCATGAAATTAAAAGGCACTTGCTCCTTGGAAGGAAAGCTCTGACCAATCTATACAGAGACATTACTTTTCTGACAAAGGTTTGTTTAGTCAAAGCCATGATTTTTCCAGTAGTCATGTATGGATGTTGAGTGTTGTTTGTAAAGAAAGCTGATTGCTGAAGAATTGATGCTTTTAAACTGTGGTGTTGGAGGAGACTTTTGAGAGTCCCTTGAATCACAAGGAGATCAAACCCATCAATCCTATAGGAAATCAGTCTTGAAAATTCATTGCAAGGAGTGATGCTGAAGCTGAAGCTCCAATAATTTGGTCACCTGATATAAAGAACAGATTCATTGGAAAAGACCCTGATTCTGGGAAAGATTGAAGGCAGGAGGAGAAGGGGACAACAGAGTATAAGATGGTTGAATTGCATCACCGACTCAATCAACATGAGTGTGAGCAAGCTCTGGGAGTTGGCGATCGACAGGGAAGCCTGACATGCTGCAATCCATGGGGTTGCAAACAGTTGGACACAACTGATTGACTGAACTGAACTGATGATGTTGTATCCTTCCAAAATCTGTAAACTTTTCATTGGCTATTTATCCCACAAAACTATATTTTAAGGAAAACAGTGAAGTTCAGGATCCTGCTAGTTTTAAATTAATCTGTTTATATATTTTTTTTAATTTTTCAGAGTTAAAAACTGGTAACTAAAAAAAAATCTGCGTAAATCAATCCTAGATATTTAAGCTGTGAATGACTATAATTGTAACTGAAGTAATCTAATTATGGCTTGTATGAATGTGATCTGATAACATTTAATATTTCACGTTTAATGAAGAAATATATTTTTAATAAAGCATGGACTAGTTCTTTTTCTGAGACGCTCATATGTTAAATAGTACTAGAAATTTACTACAATTAATGTTTCTTCACTTTTGTTTTCTTATTATTTTTCAAGGTGGGAGGAGATTCTAGTCTTAGAGTTGGATAAGGGCTGAATTGAGTAACCAATGGTGTGTTAACTTTAAGGGCACACATGATGATTAAAAACAAGATACATTTATAAAATTAAGTGTTCTGTGTTGATAGTGCCTTAGAGACAAAGACAGAAAGAGACAAAGGGAGATACACAGAGAGAAAGATTTGACAGATATACATTTGCAAATGTAATCATCCACTAGATTTCATGCAGGAAATTTTAAGTGCTAGATTCTTCCTTTTTTTTTTTTTTTCTTTCACTACCTTCCTTGTTAGGCACTCCGTCATGTTTGACTCTGCAATCTCACAGATTGTAGCCTGTTATACTTCTCTGTCCATGGAATTCTCCAGGCAAGATTACTGGAATGGGTAGCTCATCCTTTGTCCAGAGGATCTTCCCAACCCAGGGATCAAATCTACATCTCCTACATTGCAGGTGGATTCTTTACCATCTGTACCCCTGGGGAAGTCTTATATTCTTAGAGAAACTTTAAAAGTACATATAGAAAGAAATGTTACTGTTTTAATAATTCAGTAAAAACACTTTAAAAAGAGCTATCATGGGGTGTAGTTCAGGAATTATTGCTCAGGTATTGATATATCTGAAAATCTCATGTTTCTGTATGTATCTATTAACTCTATTATCCAAATTACAATGCTACAAAACAATTAGCATTTTCTAGAAGTAAATTCTTTTCTGCAAGTCATTTCTGAGAATCTCTGAATGATATTTGCATGATCTTGATGTCTATCTGGTGTTTGTTTCCTCTGCCAGAAAGTACTATTTGATTGCTGTTTTAACATATTGAGGGTCAACACACATTTCCATAGATTTATAGATCTTGTGTTGCCCTTTCCCATACTAAATTTTTACCACAATTGGACATGTCACTTCTATCACTGATCAGAACTTAGCCTATACTTGACTGTAATTTTTGCCAAAACTTTTCTGGAAGGTTAAGAAATAAGGAAAATGCAATACAGAAAATTACTTCCCTTGGTAACAAAGTGATTATTCTCAGGGCCCAGGAGTCCAATACAAATATCAGGATCCTAGGAAGTTTTAATATGTTCAAGGTCTGCTCAATTACATTCCATCAAATTCGTTTTTGGTTTGAACTGAACTCTGAGTTCTCCATTCACCAGATTTCTGTATCCTGATTCCCAAAACTTAAAGATTGAAGGGTTAAACTAATACAACATTGTAAATCAACTATACTTCAATAAAAATCACAATGAGGAAAATCCTTTTATCATTCTATAAGGTCTTTCTTTGTCATTAGTGGCAGCTTTGGGCTTAAAGTCTGTTTTATCTGATATAAACATAGCTACCCCTGCTCTCTTACTTACTGTTTGCATGGGATAACTTTATCCATCTCTTCAGTTTCAGTCTATCTGTGTTCTCATATCTAGAATGAAGATCCTGTATATTACCATGCTTGTGGTAATGGTTTCACAAGGATATGCATAATTCCATACTTATCAAAATTGCATATATTAATATGTTCAGTTTTTCTTTTGTATCAAACGTATCTCAGTTAGCTCTTTAAAAAATAATGACGGAGTGTGTATCTTCTCTCAAATTCAAAGCTTATTTATTACTCTAAAGGGGCTTCCTTAGTGACTCAGCGATTAAGAATCTGTCTGCAATGCAGGTGACAGGAGTTCAAACTTTGGGTCGGGAAGATCCCCTGGATAAGGAAATGGAAACCAGTTTCAGTGTTCTTGCCTGGGAAACCCCATGAACAAAGGAACCTGGCTGGCTGCAGTCCATAGGGTTGCAAGGATCAGACAGGAATTAGCAGCTATACCACCACATTACTCTAAAATTGGGTGGTAGCACCGATATCTTTTTTCTCTTTCTCTCTCAGTGTCTCAGCCTCTCTCCTATCTTTAGGAATTATCAAATCACTATGTCTGGGAGAAAATAGCATAGCACTGAACATAGCCTGAAATAATTAATCCTAAATAATATTATATTATATGTGGACCACCGGAAGTCTTTCTAACTCCTTATTAATACAGTGAAACTGTGTTTTAACTCTTTGAAAGGCAATGCTCTTAAAAGCACACCAAAGCATATGTGTTCAGGCTTTATAGCTCTCATTTTCACATATGCATATGCATAGGTGGATACCAATAACCACATACAGAAATGTCAATTATTTTACATTTGTATAAATGCAGTATCATTCTGCTGACTTTCCATACAATAAATGAAGACTTCAAGTTGAATTCATCTTTATCTGGTAGAGAACAAACAACGTGTTATGAGCTGTTTTGTATCCTCATCAAATTTATGTGTGGCATCCCTGATTCTCAGGACCTCAAAATGTGGCCAAATTTAGAATTTTTAAAGAGGTATTTACATTAAATGAGGTCATTAAAGTAAGTCTTAGTCTAATATGTCTGGTCTTGTTATTAAAAGAGATTAGGACACAGAGAGACATCAGGCCTGTGTGCACAATGAGAGGCAAACATGGGAAGACAAAGCGAGAAGAAAGCCATCTGCACATCCAGGAGAGAGGCCTGGGAGAAATCAAGCCTGCCAACACCTTGGTATCAGGCACCTGGACTGCAGACTGTAACGTTGAAGATATTCTCTTTTTTAAGCCACCTAGCCTGCGGTATTTTGTCATGAAGAGTCTACCAAATTGATATATAATTTTTAACAGATTCTGAATCACAAGCCTGTTGTGAAATGGCAAGAATGATAATACTAGGACTTTGTCACCCTATGTATAGATAACGATATACAAGGCTATATAAAAGAATTATTCTCTAAATTAAAGAAAAATTAATACCATTATTATGGACTCATATACTTTAAAATCTGAATGAGTAGTTATATAGGAACTTTTTCCTCTGGCTTGATAGAAATTTAAACCAGAAATGTCTGCATATTTGTTTTTTAAATATTTAAAAATTTAATTGGCTTCCTGGAGTTCAAAGCAATGCTGCAGACATGACATAATTAACTTCTCATGCGACATCTACAATGTTGGCAAGGATGATTTTAATTTTCCCATTATACAAATTTTATAAATGTTAAGTAAATAAATAAGTAAAACTACAAAAGTCAAAAACTGAGAAAAATATCTACACAACTCAATTTTTAAGGCCCCAAGTCAATTCTGTCTTATCCCTGGAGATAGAAATGGCAACCCACTCCAGTATTCTTGCCTGGGAAATCCCATAAACAGAGAAACTTGATGGGTCATAAGTCTATGGTGTCGCAAGAAGTGGACACGATGTATTGACTTAGCCAAAACCACACAGAGTACCTTTTATTTAAAATATGCACAATCCATATTTTTCAAAGAAATAACAATATTTTAGCACTTGTGTGTTTAAAGTCTGGTGCTAACCACTCTACAAACATTGTATTTGAATATCACAACAAATTCATGTTATAGGTACAAGTCTCTAAACTATAGGTGTGGCAAAAGAGGTTCAGAAAATTAAACTATTTGCTTAATATTACATAGCTAATAATTAGCAAAGCCAAAATCTGGACCTGTCAAATTACAAAACTATTATCCTATTCAATAAGTAGAACAAAATATTTCTTTTTATATGTATTTAATTTTATTTATACATGTATTAATGGGTTTACTCTTCTATGTAAGTACAATATACTTTGGAACCTTGGGATATATTCAAAGGGAAGATACTAGAAAATTTTAAAACAAATCAAAAGTCAGTTCAAGTATTTCACTTGCATTCCTTGAGGTACATTAAATTATTTCATAAAATAATGCAACAGTATATAAATATTTCTTTTACTCTCAAAATTAATAGCATTCTTAAATCACTCTCAGATCTCCCTAGATAGCCCAGGAAATGATGTACTTTACCACTTCAACCTACTAAAAATAGAAAAAAAATGATCAATTCAATTGATGTAGAAAACTTTTGATAAAATTTCATATAGATTAAGACGTAAAAATTCATAGACTGTAAGAAATAGAAAAAAATAATTTTAACTTGGTAAATAGCATCCACTAAAATCTACACATCCTTAGAAGAGAAGCCATACAAACATTTCCATGAAATTAAACAACATAATAAACTAGCTACGATTACTATTTTTTGCTATGTTGTCTGGAAGACCAAAGTCACCAAAAATTAAAAGGAATTAGCAAGATATTATAGTCAATTTACATATTAGGTTTTGCTGATCTGGGTTGTCTTGCATTCATAAAAATAATATTTTTTATCAAAAGTACCCCTTTATTTGTAGTAAAAAACATAAATAGGTCACATAAATGCATACAAGTGCTGAACTGGATGCCACAGAGCAAAGCTGGGACATAAATCTTGTAGAACAAAATGTCAGCATACGTTATTGGATGTAGTGTAACAGTACTGACTCCCTGCCACTTAATTTTACTCTTAGTATAATAGCACACCCACAGCAAAAAACTGAGGGCACACAGTCTTCTTGGAAGCTATACCCAAAGAAATTGTGAACCAATTGCTATGACCCAGATGAGAGATGAAGATTTCATGAAAGTTTCCCTTAGAGATACAGAGCTTAATGAAATGGAAGAAAGACCAAAAACATCTCTGGAAAAGAAGAAGTAAAATCCTCCTCCTGAGATAGGTAGAATGTATCAGTGATTCATGAATATTGTTTGGGAAAGTATTGTGCTTCAAGTCTGAGCCAGTTATGAAATCATTTGAGTTTTTCTAAAGAATACGTTGCCATTATCCTGAGGGTGAATCATTTGGTCTTTCAAGTTCTTAGAGAGGCAAGGAAGATTTAAAAAGTATTAGGATAATATACCTTTATTCAAGAATGTAGAAATATTAATTCTAAATTTATTAACTTGGCCAACACATCTTGTTCAAAATGATTAATTATTGAGAGATATTCAGATGAGAAATATATCAGACCATTGGAGATAATATTTGCCACTTCTGAGTGAAGAACTTTTTGGTGAACTTTATGTAGATACTTACTCTGATTGTTTGAGTGCCATATATACTTGTGTCTTAGAAGATGATATTTCTTCAAAATATAGTTCTGATTCAGACAATGTGAATACTAGACCAACAAAATGACAATGAACTTTAGTGATTGATTCTGATACAAGAAGTGAAAATGAAACTCCCAAGCTGGAGAAGACTTCACAAGTGTGTCAGGTGTAACCATTGAGTGTATAACCCACAAAGTGTTAGTGAAATAACAGAATTAAATTTTGACCAGCCAAGATAAAGAGTGCCATCCACAGTTGTTAGTTTCTGCAAAAATCAATAATGAGTTAACATCTGAAGGACTGAGGGCCCTAAAAAGGACCCTCTTCATTTAGCCAGATTCTGCATGGTGCTCAGAACCTAGTAGTGCCCATAATTGTGCATCAAAAGGAAGACAGATTGCAGAGGTGAACTAACATGAAGTGAGTTCAGCCCAGAAATTAGTTTCTACCCAAGGGAAAATAGCACTTGTACAATGCTGTAGTTATTTTACATTTCTAAGTTTTATGTTATCTTGAGATCTTAGAACACCTTTAATTTTACACTCCCCGCTCTGCCAATTATTCATTTGGTGTGAGTCAAAAGTTGCCATTGTGAAGACAAAGGAAATTCTAAGGACAAGTGATTATTTTAGGGACTTCTCTGGTGGCTCAGATGGTAAAACATCTGTCTGCAATGCGGGAGACCAGGGTTCAAGACCTGGGTTGGGAAGATCCCCTGGAGAAGGAAATGGCAATCCACTCCAGTACTATTTCCTGGAAAATCCCATGGAAAGAGAAGCTTGGTAGTCCACAGTCTGGGGTTAAAAAGAGTCGGATATGACTGAGCAACTATATTTTCAAGCAGGCGTCCATGTCCATCACCAACTCCTGGAGTTCACTCAAACTCATGTCCATCGAGTCAGTGATGCTCTCCAGCCATCTCATCCTCTGTTGTCCCCTTCTCCTCCTAACCTCAATCCCTCCCAGCATGACAGTATTTTCCAATGAGTCAACTTTTTGCATGAGGTGGCCAAAGTACTGGAGTTTCAGATTTAGCATCAGTCCTTCCAAAGAACACCCAGGATTGATCTCTTTTAGAATGGACTGGTTGGATCTCCTTGCAGTTCAAGGGACTCTCAAGAGTCTTTTCCAGCACCACAGTTAAAAAGCATCAATTATTTGGCACTCAGCTTTCTTCACAGTTCAACTCTTACATCCATACATGAACATTGGAAAAACCATAGCCTTGACTAGACGGACCTTTATTGGCAAAGTAATGTCTCTGCTTTTCAATATGCTATCTAGGTTGGTCATAACTTTCCTTCCAAGGAGTAAATATCTTTTAATTTCATGGCTGCAATCACCATCTTCAGTGATTCTGGAGCCAAAAAAAAAATTAAGTCTGACACTTATTCCACTGTTTCTCCATCTATTTGCCATGAAGTGATGGGACCAGATGCCATGATCTTCGTTTTCTGAATCTTGAGCTTTAAGGCAACTTTTTCACTCTCCTCTTTCACTTTCATCAAGAGGCTTTTGAGTTCCTCTTCACTTTCTGCCATAAGGGTGGTGTCATCTGCATATCTGAGCTTATTGATATTTCTCCTGGCAATCTTCATTCCAGCTTGTATTTCTTCCAGCCCAGTGTGTCTCATGATGTACTCTTCATATAAGTAAAATAAGCAGGGTGACAATATACAGCCTTGACATATTCCTTTCCCTATTTGGAACCAGTCTGTTGTTCCATGTCCAGTTCTAACTGTTGCTTCCTGACCTGCATACAGGTTTCTCAAGAGGCAGGTCAGGTGGTCTGGTATTCCCATCTCTTTCAGAATTTTCCACAGTTTATTGTGATCCACACAGTCAAAGGCTTTGGCATAGTCAATAAAGCAGAAATAGATGTTTGTCTGGAACTCTCTTCCTTTTTCCATGATCCAGCAGATGTTGGCCATTTGATCTCTGGTTCCTCTGCCTTTTCTAAAACCACCTGGAACATCTGGAAGTTCACGATTCACGTATTGCTGAAGCCTGGCTTGGAGAATTTTGAGCATTACTTTACTAGCATGTGAGATAAGTGCAATAGTGTGGTAGTTTGAGCATTCTTTGTCATTGCCTTTCTTTGGGATTGGAATGAAAACTGACCTTTTCCAGTTGTGTGGCCATTGCTGAGTTTTCCAAATTTGCTGGCATATTCAGTATCTTTCACACTGGCATTTTCACAGTATCAAATTTCAGGATTTGAAATAGCTCAACTGAAATTCCATCACCATCACTAGCTTTGTTCATAGCAATGCTTCCTAAGGCCCACTTGACTTCACATTCCAAGAGGTGGCTCTAGGTGAGTGATCACACCATTGCAATTATCTTGGTCGTGAAGATCTTTTTTGTACAGTTCTTCTGTGTATTCTTGCCATCTCTTCTTAATATCTTCTGTTTCTGTTAGGTCCATACCATTTCTGTCCTCTATCGAGCCCATCTTTGCATGAAATGTTCCCTTGGTATCTATAATTTTCTTGAAGAGATCTCTAGTCTTTCCCATTCTGTTGTTTTCCTCTATTTCTTTGCACTGATCACTGAGGAAGGCTTTCTTATCTCTCCTTGCTATTCTTTGGAACTCTGCATTCAGATACTTATATCTTTCTTTTTCTCCTTTGCTTTTCACTTATCTTCTTTTCACAGCTCTTTGTAAGGCCTCCCCAGACAGCCATTTTGCTTTTTTGCATTTCTTTTCTATGTGGATGGTCTTGATCCCTGTCTACTGTACAATGTCATGAACCTCTGTCCATAGTTCCTCAGGCACTCTATCTATCAGATCTAGTCCCTTAAATCTATTTCTCACTTCCACTGTATAATCATAAGGGATTTGATTTAGGTCATACCTGAATGGTCTAGTGGTTTTCCCTACTTTCTTCAATTCAAGTCTGAATTTGGCAATAAGGAGTTCATGATCTGAGCCACAGTCACCTCCCAGTCTTGTTTTTGCTGACTGTATAGAGCTTCTCCATCTTTGGCTGCAAAGAATATAATCAATCTGATTTCGGTGTTGACCATCTGGTGATGTCCATGTGTAGAGTCTTCGGTCCACTGGAGGAGGGACTGGCAAACCACTTCAGTATTCTTGCTTTGAGAACCCCATGAACAGTATGAAAAGGCAAAATGATAGGATACTGAAAGAAGAACTCACCAGGTTGGTAGGTGCCCAATATGCTACTGGAGATCAGTGGAGAAATAACTCCATAAAGAATGAAGGGATGGATCCAAAGCAAAAACAATACCCAGTTGTGGATATGACTGGAGATAGAAGCAAGGTCTGATGCTGTAAAGAGCAGTATTGCATAGGAACCTGGAATGTCAGGTCCATGAATCAAGGCAAATTGGAAATGGTCAAAAAGGAGATGGCAAGAGTGAACGTTGACATTCTAGGAATCAGCGAACTCAAATGGACTGAAATGGGTGAATTTAACTCAGATGACCATTATATCTACTACTGTGGGCAAGAATCCCTTAGAAGAAATGGAGTAGCCATCATGGGCAACAAAAGAGTCCAAAATGCAGTTGCTGCTGCTGCTGCTAAATCGCTTTAGTCATGTCCGACTCTGTGCAACCCCATAGATGGCAGCCCACTAGGCTCCTCTGTCCCTGGGATTCTCCAGGCAAGAATACTGGAGTGGGTTGCCATTTCCTTCTTCAATACATGAAAGTGAAAAGGAAAGTGAAGTCGCTCAGGATGCAATCTCAAAAACGACAGAATAATCTGTTTGTTTCCAAGGCAAACCATTCACAGTAATCCAAGTCTATGCCCCAACCAGTAACGCTGAAGAATCTGAAGTTGAATGGTTCTATGAAGACCTACAAGACCTTCTAGAATTAACACCCCAAAAAGACGTCCTTTTCATTATAGAGGACTTGAATGCAAAAGTAGAAAGTCAAGAAACACCTGAGGTAACAGGCAGATTTGGCCTTGGAATAAGGAATGAAGCAGGGCAAAGGCTAATAGAATTTTGCCAAGAGAACACACTGGTCATAGCAAACACCCTCTTCCAAGAAAATATAGAACTTAGCAAAAGAGTACTTATCAAAAATTGACTGCTGGTGTTTTGGGGGGAGATTGCTAAAATAAATTACGCTAATGCTGCCTCTCAGTTCCACTTATCTAGCAAGTAGCAATGATAATTTTACAGAATGATCTTGAATTTCTTGGAACAGGAATTTTCCTGTAGATTTCTAGTTTTTCCTGGAGACAATAGTCACAGGGAATGTTCTTTCATTGGAGACATAGAATAGTTACTAATCTTTTCAATTATGTAAGTAATTCCTGGGTAATTTATGGATTGTTTAACAATGTATTTTATATGATGGTATTTCTTTAAAAATACATAATATCTGATAATATTAAACAGATCACCATTTTGTCAAGCAGGGACGTTGGGCTTAACTAAAAATGCTAATAGGGACCCTGGGGCAGTGTATGCGACCAACTCCAGGAAAGGGTCTAGCTGCTTGGTAGAGACAAATGCATCCTGAATAACTGGCTGTTGTGAGCTCTGCATGGTTGCCCTTGTGTTGTCCTTGCATTGGTACTGGTGGTGGTGGCTGTTCAGGAGAAGGTGACAAACTATACAATCCTTTCACCACGTCCTGCCAAGTTTCTCAAAACCCACATAGTTCAGAGGTAAGTGTAACCAGAGTGACCTCTCAATGACCAGGCATGGATTTCAATTCACTTTCTCTTTCCTTACACACAAGCCTCTCTTTCAAGTACTCACTATAGTCCTAGGTGTTTAATTTCTTCACCAGAGTATGATATAGAAGCATTGTGATATATTTTAATAGGGAAATAAATAAACATTAAACTCACACCAAAGTGTTACCTCATCCATATAGAGATGTGAAAATGTGAGCGTCATTTGTTTTACCCTTAGGGATTTCCAAGAAATGAAACAAATTTTAGGTAGTATATCCTTACTAAATTCACAAACACTAAAGCAAACATATCTCAGCTCTCCATTCTGTCCCCTTTTTTCTAAATGCTTTTGAAATATTTTGTCTGTCCCAGCAATTCAAGCCTTTGTAATGCCCCAGCAATCCAAGCCTGTCTATCACAGAGTTTCCTAGCTGGCCGTTCCAAAAAGACTTTAGGGATCACAAACTTAGTCTTGTTTTATTTTTTAATCAACCTTTTGTTTTGTTTCCTGATTTTTAATTCCCTGTAGACCTAACCAGTTGCTCAGTGGTAAGGAATCCGCTTGCCAAGGCAGGAGACTCAAGAGACACAGGTTTGACATGTGGGTCGGGAAGATCCCCTGGAGAAGGAAATGGCAACCCATACCAGTATTTTCACTGGGAAAACCCATGGACAAAGGAGATTGTGGGCTATAGGCCATGGGTTCATAAAGAGTCAGACATATCTGAGCAACTGAGCACAGATGTGCATATGCACACACACACACAAACAAACATAGCCATATAGGCAATTGAAGTCCAGAGAACTTATAAAATATACTCAATCCAACTCATAATTTACTATAAATAATTAGATTTCAATTTTCTTAATTCAGGGTTTGAATGCTATCAACAAATTCATCTTTATTTGATGTAATATATATATATTATTTATGAAATTTTTGATAAGGAAGTATATCAAAGAAGTATACACACTTTATAGATTCATGTTATTATAAGTTCAATTGCATATCTTAAGTATGAAATCAATTATTTTT
The DNA here is from genome assembly GCF_055505025.1 of Bos grunniens. Lineage (NCBI taxonomy): Eukaryota > Metazoa > Chordata > Mammalia > Artiodactyla > Bovidae > Bos > Bos grunniens. The sequence continues at coordinate 19,359,698 of NC_141184.1, read as the reverse complement.
ATTAAATTATGGAAAAGTCATTTTGTATAAATAATGCGAGGTATATATAATCCTGATGATAATAGTTTTGTATTAACTTGCAGAGTTTTTGCTATAATGAATAAGTATTATGAAATTGTTTATTCTTATTACTATAGAAAAGTAATCATATGAAATTGGAATTTGTTAATTTTATCACTTTTAAGCATATTTTTGGAAAGAGAAAGCATAATAAGCTTTTCGCTCTTTCTGATTAGTCACAACCTATTGAACCTGGAATGAATGAAAACAAGTAATTTTATTCATTTATTCCATCACTAAAAGTATTTCTAAAGATTTTAAATTAGAAGTTCCTCCTTCCATGAAAAGCACAATTTAGTGGGCAATACTCATTCATCCCTTATGCAGTTAATTGGATTAATTAAATGTTCCCTCTTTGTCCTCCTCTCAAAATGTTAAGTCTGTCTTAAAACTTGAGGCAAAATCTGCTAAAACGCTAAGAACTAGCTTTCAGTCAAATCCGTTAACCATTGGCATTTTGTGGACAATGATAACTCACTCCATCTCTTTGATGTATTCTCACCAGGATCAGCCGCTGTCAACCTCAGCTGCACGTTTGTATCATCTGGGTAATGTGTGTGTGTATGTCTGTGTGTGTGTGAGAGAGAGAAGAATCTCCTGATAGGAAGGTATGAATCAGGTATCTGTATTTATAAAAATCTTGCCAGTTTACTCTGACTGAGAGTTGAGAACCACTGGCATGGCGATAAAAACATGCTGATCAATTTAAATGACAATTCAGTAATTGCATGCCATCCGGCACATTTTTATGACTGTATATTTCCTGGTTACCCTTTTAGCGGCTGATGACTGTTTTTAATCTATATAATACAGATATCATGAGAATAATGGAAATTGCTTGTAAAGTTACAATTAGAACATGTCTTTACAATTACAAAACATAGTTTAGCTATAATTGTCAGGATATTGAGTAAAAAAGAAAAAATAAAAACAAATTATGGTTTGGTCCTATAATTGGCTCTATAATAGCAAAGAATTGATTCTGCATGTACACAGTAAAAGGCAGCACAAATCATAATGTAAAGCAGTCCCATTTTGATTTGGGGAGTTTGTAAGAAATAATGCATTCTATCTTTAATATAACACTATTTCTGGAGAATAAATAACCTACAAACAATCCTAATCCCAAACATATTGCCAAGCACCTTTTGACCTTCCTATCAACTCCAAAGTGAATAGTAAATTGGATTACACGGCTGTGCATATTTATAGCAGAATTTGATCTTAACTACACAGAATGCACCTGCTTACCCAGACATGATTTTAATATCAGAGTATCTGTGGAAGGCTTAAAACAAATCCTTTTAAGAAGTCTATTGATAGATAGAATTTCCCAAGAGAAAAGTTAGTTCAAAATAACAAGTCAGCAGAGCACTAGCTGGTTCACTGTGTCTGTAATAGAAGTTAGAGATAGAGAAATTCAGAATTATTTATAAGAGGATTAAAAAAATTCTACCCCAAATATGCTAAACATAGGAAAGTGGTAAGTTTTGATTTAATCATCAAATCATTAAGAAGTTAAACATCGTGCTTCTGTCTTTTTGTTTTGATATATAGCATCAAATAAAATAAAATAAAAATATTGAGAAAGATTTCATTATGAATCTGTGAATTGTGATAGTCAGAAGGAAGACCCCCCACACACACACACACAGATGTCTGTGTTGTCATCTCTAGGATTTATGTAAATAGTAACTTATGTGTATATGTTACAATGTGTGTGTTCTGTTTATGTGCATGCTGAGTCATGGCCAACTCTTTGTAACCCCGTGGTCTGTAGTCCACCAGCCTCCTCTGTCCACGGAATTTTCCAGGCAAGAATACTGGAGTGGTTTCCATTTCCCTCCTTCAGTGGATCTTCCCGACCCAGGGATCAAACCTTTATCTCTTGCATCTCCTGCATTGGCAGGTGGATTTTTTAACCACTGAATACCTGGGAAGCCCTATATATGTCCATACATGGACTTTATATATCTAAAGAGACTTTGCAAATGCCATTGAGTATCTTGAGATGGAGAGATCATACTGGATTATTCAGGTGTATCTAGTCTAATCGTTGTTGTTGCTGCTGTCCAGTCATCCAGTCGTGTCCAAATCTTTGTGACCCCATGGATTGTAGCACGCTTGGCCTCCTTGTACCTCACCATCTCCTGAAGTTTGCTCAAGTTCATGTCCAGTGCATGGGTGATGCCATCCATACACACCCTTAAAGGCAGAGAACTTTTCTTGGCTGTGGTCAGAAAGAGAGTTGTGACCCTGGAATAATTTCCAGAGAAATGCAACTTTTTGGCTTTTATGGAAGAAGGAGGTCAAGAGCTAAGGCATGCAGGTGGCCTCCAGAAGGTGGAAAAGTCAAGGCAGTAAACTCTCCTTTGTAGCCTCCAGAGAGGAACACAGCTCTTACCCACACCTGTGTTAGCCCAGTGAGATCATATCAGGCTCCTAACCTACATAACTGTAAGATAATAAATCTGCGTGGTTGTCAGCTGCCACTTTGTGGAGCTTTATCACTGTAGAAATACAAAAAAAATACATACCCACACACCTAACCATTTAAAATTCTTTGTATCTACATTTTAATTCATTATTACTGTTCCAGATTTACTTTCCTGGGGACCTTATCATCATTTCCCTCTCTATCTCCTTATATATGTTCAGATGGAAGAAAGCATAGGGCCTGTTCTATTTAAGAGCAAACTCAATCTAAGGAAACCTGCTGTTTGTCACGCAGTCAAATTCATTGTGAAATACAATGTGATTTATTTATCTTATTTTTTACATACAAACATTGCCCCCATGAAATTGTTGTCTAATTTAAGAAAAAAAATGTTTCCCGTGAAGTGTTTTTACTTATTATGTGACCATTTATTCATAAATTTACATCCTTAAACATCATAATTATCATGTACTTTCCCAGAGCCAATTTAATTTCTCTCAAAATTATTTATCTTGAGATGACAGCTAAATTACTACACATGCAAATAGTTATATAACATCAAATTTGAATTTCCCAGAATATCTTTTATTTGCTAGCACATTAAATGTAAGCTAGATAATCCTCTAATAAATATTTATTAGTAAAAAAATAATAAAAAAATTAAAAAAATAAAACTTTCATGTAAATTATTCTGACTCAATCAGGGAATAATTTACTTTGTTTGAAGATTCTTTGGGATACTCAAGCGTTAATAAAAAAAATATGCAATGATTATAATCCTAAGTTTTACTCACATGCATAGGTTTTTATGAAAGGTCAACTCTCAACACTAAATTATAGAAGACATAAGAGGAGAAGGATTTAGAAAAAATATATAGACACACACATGCACACACTCATACACATATGTATATTCATGAACAATGAATAAGTGTAGCACATAAGTAATATATAAAGAGTAGTTTCATTAATTGCACTTTAATGCTATTCTTGATAACCCTAACCAAGTCATTTGTGCATTCTGTATCTCTTCACAATTTTTGTTTTGTTGGTTTTAACATCAAAAAGCTATGTATTTCAGTTTACAGTTATCAAATCCATGTCTACTATCTGACCATTTCTACTAAAGAAAGAGTCATGCATTTGAATGCCAAAAACAACGGATAATCTTATTTAATATTTATTAATGACTATTATGAAAACAATTATTTTATAATAAAAATATTTAGAAAGTTGAACAAAGGCATGCAACTCATTCAAGAGTAATAAAATATGTTTTCCCCAAGAAACTAATTTTAATATACTCATTTTAATGTCCTCATTTTCACCAAATTATACAAATAACATAGAGATTTGTTATATGCAAATAAGTGATTGAAATAACATGACAGAATTATAATGACCTCTAACAATTATGACAAGCTGCAAACAAGAATACTCATTAAAGAGGTTGTACAATTAATTTTGTAAAAATGTTCCAAACACAATTTGGCAAGAGAAAGATGTAAGGAACCCAAGGATAATTTATAGTCTTCATTTAAACTTGTAATTTTTCCAATTAAAGTCCAGTAATGAAATTTTTAAAATTCAATTTTGAATGTCTTTTCTTTCTACTTTATTAGTTAATTCTTGGACTTTAAATATATCACTGGGAAATTCGAAGACTTTCCAGGTAATATGCTGTGTTAGGTAGAAATATGAGGTTTAGTCTCTGTACTTTTTCTTGTAAACAGCCTAGAGAATGCAGATATACAAAAATATACTTATATATAGTTAAAATATTAAAAAGTTAGAGGCTTCAAGAAAACAGTTAAAGATAAAACACACAGATAAGCATAGAAACAGTTCTAGCATTTTCTAAGAGAAATTATAAGTAACTTACTTGAGAATAAATTAAGTAACAACTGTAAAAGTACACAACTATATAAGTAGACAAAGTAGTTATAAAGAGGTAAAGTCCCTATCTTTGGATTAAAAAGCTGACACGAATTAAGAAGAAGGGGTAGGGGGAGGAAGCAGAATCAGAGTTCAGAGTTCGTTAGGAAACACCTGCCCTCAGACTTGTGTTGATCAGTTGGACTGGTAGGGTTGAAATCCAAGATAGAAGACAGACGACAATAAGCAAGGGACCAGAGTAGCCTAGACCAAAACGAAGCCTACTGTAAGTTCCTAGAAATTCACTAATTGGGTAGACAGGTGAAAAGAACAGAATAAGTTTCTAACAGAACTCCTACCCTACCCCCCAATTGTAGTTTTGCTTTTTGTTTAAAATTCTTATGACATTTCTCAAATCTCTCTGCAAAGGAATTGTCCCAACATTGCATACCTGGGTAAGCTTCATTAAATTATTAAAAGTCTACAATGTTTTCAAATACATTATCTCCATATAGGGATTCCCTGGTGGCTCAGAGGGTAAATCGTCTGCCCCCAATGTGGGAGGCCCAGGTTCGATCCCTGGGTTGGGAAGATCCACTGCAGAAGGAAATGGCAACCCACTCCAGTACTCTTGCCTAGAAAATTCCATGGACGGAGGAGCCTGGTGAGCTACAGTCCATGGGGGCGCAAAGAGTCAGACATGACTGAGCGACTTCACTTTCACTTTTCTCTCCAAATATAGAATTATAATTGGTCTGCCCAGTATCTGAAATGGATATACAGTTAGCCTCTAAATGGACTATCAGAGAGCTGGGTATATACTCAACTGCTCACCACTACCAGACTCCCTAAAGAATCAGAGGAAGCAGGGCCATTTGAGCAGTTAAGAGTTTGGTTACTCTCTAAAGTCAGTCAGCTCAGATTCAAGTCTCAACTCCATCACTTATTAAATAAACGACTTTGGAAAACTATCTCTAGTGTCTAAATTCTAGGCATATCATCAGTTGGGGGGGAGAAAGCAAGATAGTGCTACCTACTTACCTACTAAAATCATTGTAAGAATTTAATTCAGTAATTCTGGACATATGATATACTGAAAATAACTATTGTTGAGAAAGAGAATGAGAAAGGGATAGAGAGAGAAAAAAACAATCTCAAGTACAAAGAAAGAAATAAAAAAAATTCCTTTATATTTAAAAGTGGAGAAAAGACAGAAAAGAAATTTCAGGGGAAGAAGTGCTGTTTATTCTTTTTGTTTTCTTTTAAAATATTTATTTATTCATTTGTCTGTGACAGGTCTTAGCTGCATCATGTAAGAGCTTCATCGTAGCACACAGAGTCTCTAGTCACTCTGTGCCATGTGGGATCTTGGCTCCCCAACCAGGAATCTAACCCATGTCTCCTACATTGCAAGGCAGATTCTTAACCACTGGACCACCAGGGAAATCCCTGTTTATTCTTCTTCAGTTCAGTTCAGTCACTCAATCTTGTCAAATTCTTAGTGACCCCATGGACTGCAGCATGCCAGGCCTCCTTGTCCATCACCAACTCCCGGAGTTCACTCAAACTCATGTCCATTGAGTCAGTGATGCCATCAAGCCATCTCATCCTTTTTCATCCCCTCCTCCTCCCGCCTTTAATCCTTCCCAGCATCAGGGTCTTTTCAAATGAGTCAGTTCTTTGCATCAGGTGGCCAAAGGATTGGAGTTTCAGCTTCAGTATCAGTCCTTCCAATGAATATTCAGGACTGATCTCCTTTAGGATGGACTGGTTGGATCTCCTTGCAGTCCAAGGGACTCTCAAGAGTCTTCTCCAACACCACAGTTCAAAAGCATCAATTCTTAGGCGCTCAGCTTTCCTTCTATTCCAACTCTCACATCCATAACAGGACTACTGGAAAAACCATAGCCTTGACTAGACGGACCTTTGTTGACAAAGTAGTGTCTGTTTTTTGATATGTTGTCTAGGTTGGTCATAACTTTTCTTCCAAGGAGTAAGTTTATTTTAATTTCATGGCTGCAGTCACCATCTGCAGTGATTTTGGAGTCCCCCAAAATAAAATCTGTTACTGTTTCCATTGTTCACTACTATTTGCCATGAAGTGATGGGATCAGATGTCATAATCTTACTTTTCTGAATGTTGAGTTTTAAGGCAACTATCAGACTACTTAGGAAAAAAAATCAGCTTTCTAATGAAAATTCAAAACTTCATATGATTTTTCAACCATTAAAACGGAGCATAATTTATTCAACTCAAAATATATATGAGAAAAATTACTCTTTCCCCTTTAGAGTTAAAGATATTAAATAGTAAAACAAATTTAAAATTCCTTGTTATGAATTGGGCACATTGGGAGTTTTATGAAGAGTACTTATAGTATAGTTATTGATTAATATGTTTGGATATGTTATTATTTTTCACATGGGATACCTGGAATCAGTTTACTGAGACAAAGTTTTTATCTTTCTACAGGAACTCTTACTTGGTTGATCATTCACATTTAATCCTTGGTTTCAGTGAACATTTCTATAAAACCATCTATGAATCAAACATATATGAAGAGTTCTGCAAATGATATATAATTAGAAAGTTTGAGATATGATTATTGAAAATATTAATGGATATATGGATTACTTGCTTTAGTAGTTATTGTAAATATATAGGTCATAACCAACGAATTTCCTGACCAAAATATGACTCTTTTTAAGAAACCATTTGAGAGTTTTCAGGATTTTCTTCTAAGCCATGTATCTAATTTATTAGTTTCTTTCACCACTTACAGAAAACCATCTTACTTTTGGGTTGGTTCTCCCTACACTATACAGCCTAAGGTATTTTGAGATATGCATATTATATTAATGGTTTTTATCTTGCACACTAAGCACACAATCAAACAAACTATCTGGCTCCAGCTCTGAATTTCTGAATGTTGTAGAAAACTATTTCCATAGGGGCTTTAAATGTAGAGTATTTTAAAATATTTATTGCTTTTATGTGCATTTTCTGTTTGCATATTTTAAGTATTTATATTGGTATCAGTAAAGAGGGAAGAGAATATTCCACAAATTTGTTTTGGATTGTATGATTTATGAAGTTTAGAACTTGTAATTGTTTGTGCAGGGTAACCCATTCTAATGTCACCTCTTAGTAAATTAATATTATGGGATTCATAACTAAAAATAACAAATTATAGATGTGAGATTGGGGTGTTAGCTCTGTTTTGAAGAATTCACTTGGTTTTGAACTTGTTTTCTTTGGGAAAAATTGGCATTGCTCTCATTTGCTTGGTCTTTTCTTTGTAGCTGAAATTCTTGTGCCATGGAAAGTAGAGAACAAGAAGGAACTCCTGTTTTTTTCCTCTTAACATGCCTTTTGGCAACTCCTTTTAATCAATTATCCACAATCAAATGCTGAGAGTGTCTCTAATCAGTGGTTTCTCCATCATGTGTGTAGGTATGCAGATTAAAAATATAATAATTTCTGTATGAATTTTACTGACAGTTCATTTGTCTTTAATATGTTTACCTTTGAAAACATGAACATGAGTGCATTTTCATTTTTGAGTACATTTTGCTAGCAATTTCAGATTTTTGATCCATCACCGGGGAAATAATATAGTTAAATAAGTGAAAGGAAAGAAAAACAGAGAAAAAAAAAATTATGTCTCCAAAATTAGAGCTAATTCTCCTTCATTAAGTAACAATCTAGAGGAAGAATATGTTTTTGCTATACATGTTTTGCTAAACATACGCTAATATATTTCTGCTATATTATACTACTTTTTGGTATTTAACTATGATGATTATTTATTATGGGAGTTTTAACAATTTTATTTTTATTACATATTCTAGAAACAAAGTTTTCCAAATTTCAGTTATATATTATGGCAGAGATTGTTAGGTAGGGATTCTGTAATTTATGTTTACTTAGCAAACCTAAATAATGAGATCATATTCAACCACTATAGAGAATAGCTGACTTAAATAGATTGCCAGGTATTTCTCCAGGAGGAAAAAAAAAAAAAAGGCTTATTCAGGATTAGCAGAGAATTTCAATAAAAGGAGAGCAATAGTAAAGAGTCCATGATTTTTCATATGCTGAGTCCTTTGCCTGGAAGAAGGAACTATCTCTTCTTCCTGTTGGAATCACTATTTTCACAGAGCATGAGAGCCCCTCATTCTAGTCTCCTAACTCTATTTAATTAACATTTCTGTTGTTTATTTTTTATAGAATATTTTGATCTATGATAATTTGTTTAAAAAACACGATTTTAATTTTAGAGTAAAAAGTTGAAAACGAGATTAAATAATATATGTCATAGCATAGCAGTGCTGGTGCAATGTTTTTAAATTAATTTATTTTAATTGGAGAATAATTACTTTACAATATTGTGATGTTTTTGCCATGAATTGACATGAATCAGCCACAGATGCACGTGTCCCCCTATCCTGAGCCCCCCCTTCCAGTTGTCGGGATTTTTAATACATTTCTATCTTTTAGAAGGAAAATAAAGCTTAAGTATAAAATGTCATATACACACAAACAGGAACCAATTAGATAATTCAATTAAGAGGAATTATTTGGAGGTTGGAATAGGATGCTGGAGTTAGGGGGCTTCCTCAGTGACTCAGAGGTAAAGAATCTGCTTGTAATGCAGGAGCCACAGGAGACACAGGTTTGATCCCTGGGTCAGGAAGATCCCCTGAGGAGGGCATGGCAACCCACTCCAGTACTCTTTTCTGGAAAATCCTATGGACAGAGGAGCCTGGCAGGCTACAGCCCATAGGGTTTCAAAGAGTTGGACATGACTGAAGTGACTCAGCATGCATGCATGCACACTGAGGATATGAAAATGCCCTTGTATAACTTAACAAGAGGTTAAAAACATTTAGGCAAAATGATGGACTTTAGAATGTTGTAGGAGTATCCAGCATATCATTGAGAGTGATGTGATTAAGGAGTAGCTGAGAATTTGTTGCCAGAAAAATGTTCAATGATATTAAATAGAAAGAGTCATAGGAGATATTTTCCACTTAAACTTGACAATAATGTAGCTCTTCCTAGAATAAAATGCCATCCTTTCACCTAAGCTCCTGGAGAAAATGATGCTGTCTCATCCAGAGTTCAAAGAGAGCAGTAATTCAGGTTTTAGAGAAAGTTTCCAAGTGAAGCAGACAAAATACTGACCATGTTTAACAAATTAAACCAGTATGACAAAGTATAAATAGATTGTAGGAAAGAAAACCCTCCCCATGTTTCCAGGGTAGACTCTGAAAGTGTAGAAAGGAGTTTTAAGTGAGAAAAAGCAGGTAAAATATATTTCTGGGTTGGGAAGATCCGCTGGAAAAGGGCTAGACTACCAACTCCAGTATACTTGATCTTCCCTGGTTAATCAGCTAGTACAGAATCTGCCTGCAATGAGGAAGACCTAGGTTTGGTCCCTGGATTGGGAAGATTCTCTGCAGAAGGAAATGGCTAACCACTCCAGTAACCTGGCCTGGAGAATTTCATAGACTGTATGGACAGGGACCCCTGGCGTGTTGCAGACCATGGGGTCACAAAGAGTCGGACACGGCTGAGTGACGTTCACTTTCACTCTCAAATAAACAACGGGTTGCTCAAGGAAAGAAAACAAAACCTCAGACTGTCTGGAAACAAACCACTGCTTTTGCCACACTGACAAAGCAACCCTGTTATATTTTTAAGTTCGCGTCACTAGTTATAATTACTTACATTCATATTTAAGTTCAGTCAGTTCAGTTCAGTCGCTCAGTCGTGTCAGACTCTTTGCGACCCCATGAATCGCAGCACAGCAGGCCTCCCTGTCCATCACCAAATTCCGGAGTTCACTCAGACTCACGTCCATCCAGCCGGTGATGCTATCCAGCCATCTTATCCTCTGTCGTCCCCATTTCCCCCTGCCCCCAATCCCTCCCAGCATCAGAGTCTTTTCCAATGAGTCAACTCTTCGCATGAGGTGGCCAAAGTACTGGAGTTTCAGCTTTAGCATCATTCTTTATTTAAGTTCAGTTCAGTTCAGTTCAGTCGCTCAGTCGTGTCAGACTCTTTGCGACCCCATGAATCACAGCATGCCAGGCCTCCCTGTCCATCACCAACTCCAGGAGTTCACTGAGACTCACGTCCATTGAATCAGTGATGCCATCCAGCCATCTCATCCTCTGTCGTCCCCTTCTCCTCCTGCCCCGAATCCCTCCCAGCATCAGAGTCTTTTCCAATGAGTCAACTCTTCACATGAGGTGGCCAAAGTACTGGAGTTTCAGCTTCAGCATCATTCCTTCCAAAGAAATCCCAGGGCTGATCTCCTTTAGAATGGACTGGTTGGATCTCCTTGCAGTCCAAGGGACTCTCAAGAGTCTTCTCCAACACCACAGTTCAAAAGCATCAATTCCTCGGCGCTCAGCCTTCTTCACAGTCCATTTCTCACATCCACACATGACCACTGGAAAAACCATAGCCTTGACTAGAAGAACCTTTGTTTTCAAAGTAATGTCTCTGCTTTTCAATATGCTATCTAGGTTGGTCATAACTTTCCTTCCAAGGAGTAAGCATCTTTTAATTTCATGGCTGCAGTCACCATCTGCAGTGATTTTGGAGCCCAGAAAAATAAAGTCTGACACTGTTTCCACTGTTTCCCCATCTATTTCCCATGAAGTGATGGGACCAGATGCCATGATCTTCGGTTTCTGAATGTTGAGCTTTAAACCCAGGTTTTTAATCACAGTGTTTGCATTCCACTATTAAAAAAAAAAAAAAAAATACTTTTGCCATCTTTGAAACCCTAAAGATCTTGGAATGACTTCAGGTAAATATTACTTGATTTAGATGGATCTTGCCAGATTATTAGTAGCAGAAATTCAGTGTTTATATCACAATTATAAGTACAGTGAAAATATTTAATAGATTTTCTCTTTTATAAAGTTATTAATTAATTTGGAAAGGACATGTGTTTTAGAGTGAAACACCTGGGTTTGACACATGCTTTTTTGTTTCTTGTCTTATAACTATTGTGCATTTACTTAATTTCTTTGCATCTCACTTCCCCAAGTATATAAGGTATGATTAGTAAAACAATTCAAGTTTATTATTAGCATGAAATTGGATAATATATGTAAACTACTGAATTCAGGACATGGTATAGAAAAAATATTCATCATAGACTTACTGTAATTGTTGTCACTGATATTCTGAGATCAATTAATAGTTCTAAGATAAGATAAAATTATTTGTTGTAAAATTATTTTTAAATGATAAATTAAGTGAACAAAATCTTTTTAAAATAATCTGTTAAATTATTCACTACAGATATTTAAAATAGTATAGCTCACAGGAAAGTTTTTGGCTTCTAACAATTTTTACTGAATATGTAAGAAACAAAGTTTGAAGTCTGCTTAAAAATATATATAAAAAATATATATATATATATTCAATATTATTTTGAAGTTAATTAGATACATTTTAGAACCAATCAGTTGAAACTTATCCTCCAGCCATGAACACAAGAACACAAAGGTAGCATTTCTTCTGTTATAAATTCTCCTGAAATGTTTAGAGTAGCAGATCTTAATTTTTCACATTGATTCCCCTGTTCAAATACTAGATTTTTTTTTTTTTAATTTGGCAAAATAAGAAGCAGTTTTAGAGTTGTTTTTTTTTTTCAAATATTCAAATAATAAAATGCTATCTCTGTTTCATTTGTTTTTTCTTTCTTCTCAAGATCCCATGATGATAAATGTGGTTGCTTTTTTTTTTTTTAATCCCAGGAAATATAAATCTTCCAAGTACAAAGGGCACAAAGTCTCTCTTCAATATTTTCTCCTGATGCTGAGTGCAGAATTGGTTTCAGAAAGAAAATTGCTGACATTAAGCAAGCATCTAACTTGGCAAGTCATTGCAACATATTTCTATATGATGTGGTGAGATGAACTGGAAAAAAGGACGTTTCAGACCCTGAGAGACTGTTGCCTGTTCCCCAGGAAATTGAAAAAAATTAAAAAGTTATACTTAAGCTCTAGTTCTTGATTTATAGAACAATGCAATAGAGGATCAAATTTTTGAGCTTCCCTGTTCTTCAATAGATGGAGTGATATAGTCTGTTTGAATTCTTTCCTCAGTCAGGGAAGGTCTTAAAATAGAATACTTCAACTCTTTCAGATATTAGACAATCAATCACATTGCAAATATTTTCTAGAGTCAAATATTTAAGAAACTTTTTCAACAAAATAATGGTTCCGTTATATCCATAGATTTTATATTAACTTTATTAGAGTATATTTATTTTACAGTGCTGTGTTCATTTCTGCTGTACAGAAAAGTGTATCCATTATATGTATACATATATGCACTCTTTTCTAGATTGTCTTCCCATTTAAGTCACCTAACAAAGCATTGAGTAGAGTTCCCTGTGCTATACAGTAGGTTCTCATCAGATATCTATTTTATATATGGTAGTGTATATGTAAATTTTGATCTCACAATTCATCCCATCCCTTCTCCCACTTGGTATTTGTAAGCTTGTTCTCTACATCTGGGTCTCTATTTCTGTTTTGCAAATAAGTTAATCTGTACCATCTTCTAGACTCCACATATATATGATATTCATTTTTTCTCTTTCTGATTTCCTTCACTTTGTATGACAGGTTTTAAGTCTATCCACATCTCTGCAAATGATACTATTTCATTTCTTTTTATGACTGAGTAATATTCCATTGTGTGTATGCGTCACATCTTATTTATCCATTTTTCTGTTGTTGGACATTTAGGTTGCTTGCATGTCTTGGCTATTTTAAATGGTGCTGCAACCGTGTATTTTTTTTTTTTTTTTTGATTTATAGTTTTATCTGGGTATATGCCCCAGGAATGAGATTGCTGGGTCATATCGTTGTTCTATTTTTAGTTTTTTGAGGTTACCTTTATGCTGTTCTCTATAGTGGCTGTATCAATAGTACATTACATTCCCATCAATAGTGTAGGAGGGTTATCTTTTCTTTACATCCTCCAGCATTTTTTCTTTGCAGATTTTTCGATGATGGGCATTCTGACTGGTGTAAGGTGATACCTCTTTGTATCTTTTACTTGCAACTCTTTAATAATTAGTGATATTGGATATTGAGCATCTATTCATGTGTTTGTTAGCCATCTGTATGTCTTCTTTGGAGAAATGTCTATTTAGGCCTTTGCTCACTTTTTTCTTTTCTGTTTTTTGAGCCACAGAAGCTGTTTGTATGTTTTGGAGATTAATCCCTTGTGAATTGCTCCATTTGCAATTATTTTCCCCCATTCTGAGAGTTTTCCATTTTGTTTATGATTTCCTTTGCTGTGCAAAAGCTTTTAAGTTTCATTTTATCTCATTTATTTGTTTTCATTTTTTAATTTTCATTACTCTAGGACGTGAATCAAAAAAGATCTTGCTGCAATTTATCTCAGAGTGCTGTGCCTATATTTTCCTCTAAGAGATTTATCATGTCCCACCTTACATTTAGGTCTTTAATCTATTTTGAGTTGTGTGTGTGTGTTTGTATGATGTTAGGGAGTGTTCTAATTTCACACTTTTACATGTAACTCTCCAGTTTCCCCAGAACCACTTATTGAAGAGACTGTCTTTTTCTCCACTGTATATCCTTTCCTCCTGTGCCATAGATTAAATGACCATAGGTGCATGGGTTCATCTCTAAGCTTTCAAGCCCATTCCATTGACCTATTTTTGTTTGTTTGGTGTTTTTTGTGCAAGTACCATATTGCCTTGATTACTGTGACTTGTAGTAAAGTCTGATGTCAGGGAACATGGTTCCTCCAGCTCTACTTTTCTTTCTCAAGATTCTTTGGCTATTTACAGTCTTTTCCATATTTTGAAAATGACTATGTGAACTGTGAACTTTCTGATGTTCAAGCTGGTTTTAGAAAAGGCAGAGGAACCAGAGATCAAATTGCCAACATCTGCTGGATCATGGAAAAAGCAAGAGAGTTCCAGAAAAGTATCTATTTCTGCTTTATTAACTATGGCAAAGCCTTTGACTGTGTGGATCACAATAAACTGTGGAAAATTCTGAAAGAGATGGGAATACCAGAACACCTGATCTGCCTCTTGAGAAATTTGTATGCAGGTCAGGAAGCAACAGTTAGAACTGGACATGGAACAACAGACTGGTTCCAAATAGGAAAAGGAGTACCTCAAGGCTGTACATTGTCACCCTGTTTATTTAACTTATATGCAGAGTACATCATGAGAAACGCTGGACTGGAAGAAACACAAGCTGGAATCAAGATTGCTGGGAGAATTATCAATAACCTCAGATATGTAGATGACACCACCCTTATGGCAGAAAGTAAAGAGGAACTCAAAAGCCTCTTGATGAAAGTGAAAGTGGAGAGTGAAAAAGTTGGCTTAAAGCTCAACATTCAGAAAACAAAGATCATGGCATCTGGTCCCATCACTTCATGGGAAATAGATGGGGAAACAGTGGAAACAGTGTCAGACTTTATTTTTCTGGGCTCCAAAATCACTGCAGATGGTGACTGCAGCCATGAAATTAAAAGATGCTTACTCCTTGGAAGGAAAGTTATAACCAACCTAGATAGCATATTCAAAAGCAGAGACATTACTTTGAAAACAAAGGTTCGTCAAGTCAAGGCTATGGTTTTTCCTGTGGTCATGTATGGATGTGAGAGTTGGACTGTGAAGAAGGTTGAGCACTGAAAAATTGATGCTTTTGAACTGTGGTGTTGGAGAAGACTCTTGAGAGTCCCTTGGACTGCAAGGAGATCCAACCAGTCCATTCTGAAGGAGATCAGCCTTGGGATTTCTTTGGAAGGAATAATGCTAAAGCTGAAACTCTAGTATTTTGGCCACCTCATGCGAAGAGTTGACTCATTGGAAAAGACTCTGATGCTGGCAGGGATTGGGGGCAGGAGGAGAAGGGGACAACAGAGGATGAGATGGCTGGATGGCATCACTGACTCGATGGACGTGAGTCTGAGTGAACTCCGGGAATTGGTGATGGACAGGGAGGCCTGGTGTGCTGCGATTCATGGGGTTGCAAAGAGTCAGACACGACTGAGCGACTGATCTGATCTGATCTGATACTACTTAAAGCAATTATAGATTCTATGCAACCTATAAAATTACCAATGGCATTTTTCACAGAATCCATTTACTTTAATTGTCTCATTATGCTTAGTATTAATAACAAGTCATACTCCATTACAGGTATTTCCTAATTTAATGAGGCTTGTGATAACAATTTCTTTTAAATTACACTATATTTGTGATAAGTTATTTGGGGTTGTAAGGTTTGCAAACATGTGTATGTCACACAAAGTATTCAAGATTTTACTATTGTGAGAACAGCAAATAGATAAAACCAATGAAGATCAAACCACAATTAAGGAGAAAACAGTAGCTCTATGACAGTACCTATAAGGATTCTTGTTTTCTCCACATTTTCTCTATTTTTAAACTTATTTCCTTTTCATCAGAAGCTATTCTGCTCAATAGAATTAATTATCTTTTAAAAGTGGTCCATTTACTTATTATAAGAATTCTTTCTCAAGTCAGTTTCTCATCATTATCTGTCCCGGCTGTTCTCAGTCTCTGTGGAATAACAGTTACCACTGTATAGCTTCTCTCTGTTCTCCATAGCCTTCCCTTACCTAATGCATGCTGCTGCTGCTGCTGCTGCTACTAAGTCACTTCAGTCGTATCCGACTCTGTGTGACCCCATAGATGGCAGCCCACCAGGCTCCGCCATCCCTGGGATTCTCCAGGCAAGAACACTGGAGTGGGTTGCCATTGCTTTCTCCATACCTAATGCATAACGTCTTTTAAATCAAACCTGCAACTTTGCAACTTAACTAGAGCACTTCCTGTCTCATGTTTCAAGTTTAATGTGTCATCTTAATTCACCTTTCAGCTTCTGTCCCTGCTACAAATTGCTACCACTCTCTTCTCATATTTTACATCCAAATTACCTAAAACCCATTATTATTCAACAAATCACTACTCTGTCAGGCATTGTTATAAAACAAAGAGATACAGCCCTTAATACAGCGAAGTCTCTGCCTCCACTGTATTTGTGATGAAGGCTCTGATCATTCAGTAAAAATTGTTATTCCTCCTATGCAGAACTCTCTTGCTGTACTACTCAATGCCCAGCCAATAAATTAGTGGCCTCTTGGATCAAAGTACATATGTTGATACAATCAACTTTGGGTAGAGTGGTGGAAATTTTCCTTAGCTTTTCTAAATGAGGAGCAAGAATACATCCCAAACAAAATCCCCATAACCTACTCCCCAAACAAATGTTTTGATAATAAACAAAACTTTCAATAAAATATAATAAAGTGGTTGCTTTGCATCTCTTAGTTTTCTTTAAAACTTCTATCTTGTTTACCTTAATTTAGTATTAACTCAGTATTTTGCTTGAATGGATACAAAATTAAATTCACTTTGCCTCTATAGACTGGAAATATGAAAATGATATTTTCAGTGCTCAGATATTTCTGAATGTTCAGCTTTCCACTATGCTTCAGCTTTCCACTATGCTTCAAATAAAAATGTTTCTTTCTTCAGAAACAGGAGAGCTGCCCCTGATTCCACAGTGCAGACACTGTTGCATCTTAAATGGAAAGGATGAAAATAAGTCCACATGAATATGTGATGTCAATATTCACACATTGGAACTCTCTAAATTATAACATTTTTCTTTCATGAATTTTACTCTTGTATTTAATATTGTGCCATGAGATTAAAAGATGCTTACTCCTTGGAAGAAAAGTTATGACCAAGCTAGATAGCATATTCAAAAGCAGAGACATTACTTTGCCAACAAAGGTCCATCTAGTCAAAGCTATGGTTTTTCCAGTAGTCATGTATGGATGTGAGAGTTGGACTGTGAAGAAGGCTGAGCACCGAGGAATTGATGCTTTTGAACTGTGGTGTTGGAGAAGACTCTTGAGAGTCCCTTGGACTGCAAGGAGATCCAACCAGTCCATTCTAAAGGAGATCAGCCATGGGATTTCTTTGGAAGGAATGATGCTGAAGCTGAAACTCCAGTACTTTGGCCACCTCATGCGAAGAGTTGACTCATTGGAAAAGACTCTGATGCTGGGAGGGATTGGGGGCAGGAGGAGAAGGGGATGACAGAGGATGAGATGGCTGGTTGGCATCACCGACTTGATGGACGTGAGTTTGAATGGACTCTGGGAATTGGTGATGGACAGGGAGGCCTGGTGTGCTGTGATTCATGGGGTCACAGAGAGTCGGACACAACTGAGCAACTGAACTGAACTGAAAGCATATTTTTAAGATTCAGAAATTTGGATCTATTATTTATAATGATAGCTTTTACTTATAAAAGGGTGAATAATATACACATATGTGTGTGTGTGTATATATATATATATATATATAGTTTGATTTAACAATAAGTCTGCGTATTTTTTTTTTAATTTTGTGCATCAGAAACTCTTGAGACATTACCCAATGTTACAAAACAGGTAAGCATAAAACTAATGACATTATTTATTTGAAAAAAAGCAGTCATGAGGCTTAGGGAATATAATAAGTGCTATATTTCAGTGACTTCCAGATCCCTTCCAAATCTTTCAAAATTTTAATGTTCAAGTGGCTTCACCCTTCATTATTACTGCAACTTTGGGCAAATTACTCAACTTCTCTTTGCCTCCACTTTCTCACTTATTCAATGGAGAATGATAAAAAACTTTATCACATAATTCACATAAGAATTTATGGGATAATGTGTACAAATATCTTAATGTGGATTCATATGTGAAGTGCTTAAAAGTGTTAACTAATGTTTTCTAAAAATGGGAACATACCATGCACATTACTCTGCAAAATTGTCTTTTGTTTAAAAGAACATCATATGTAAGTTGTTTACTAGCTAAGCTGTATCTGGCTTTTTTGCGACTTCATGGACTGTAGCCCACCAGGCTCCTCTGCCCATAAGATTTCCCAGGCAAGAATACTGGAGTGGGTTGACATTTCCTTCTTGAGAGAATCTTCCAGACCCAGAAATCAAACCCGTGTCTCCTGTATTGGCAGGCAGATTCGCTACCATTGAGCCACTAGGGAAGCCCTCAATATTAGCTATGCTGCTGCTGCTGCTAAGTCGCTTCAGTCGTGTCCGACTCTGTGCAACCCCATAGACGGTAGCCCACCAGGCTCCCCCGTCCCTGGGATTCTCCAGGCAAGAACACTGGAGGGGGTTGCCATTTCCTTCTCCAAGGCATGAAAGTGAGAAGTGAAAGTGAAGTCGCTCAGTCGTGTCTGACTCTTAGTGACCCCATGGACTGCAGCCCACCAGGCTCCTCCATCCATGGGATTTTCCAGGCAAGAGTACTGGAGTGCAGTGCCATTGCCTTCTCCAAATATTAGCTATAACCTACCATATGTTGGATTTCCCTGGTAGCTAAGCTGGTAATGAATTCGCCTGCACTGCAGGAGACCCCGGTTCGATTCCTGAGTTGGAAAGATTTCTGGAGAAGGCACAAGCTACCCACTTCAGTATTCTTGGGCTTCCCCGGTAGCTCAGACAGTAAAGAATCCACCTGCAATGTGGGAGACCTGGGTTTGATCTCTGGCTTGGGAAGATCCCCTGGAGTAGGACACAGCAACCCATTCCAATATTCTTGCCTGGAGAATCCACATGGACAGAGAAGCCTGGTGGGCTACAGTCCATATAAACACAAAGAGTCGGACACAGCTGAGCGAAGAAGCACACAGCGCACAGACTCTATATTATTGAAATTCAGTTAAGTTCACTCATTTATTGACACGATGCAGGTATTTGATTCAGGATCATAAAATTTTCTCTATTTTTTGTTTTCTCTATATCTATGGAACATAGTTAAATCAAATTTCAAAGTGAATATCTTATAAAATAAGTAATTAAAAAAAACTGCATAAATGACATACATTTCTCTTATATCCAACAAATTGTTAAAAGGACAATTCTCATTCAGTCAAGACTATGATCCAGAGGAAAATAGGCCCAGCTGTTCATTAGAAGTTTTGCTATTGAAAATTTTCCCACTTCCAATTTCCAGATGAAAATTATCCTGAAATTTTTAAAATAAGAAATACATTTATATATCTGACAATTTATCTTTAGTTCATATGGCATATAGTTAAATTTTGTGAATAAAGGAAACACATCAACTTTATAATGAATAATATATGATATTAAATGTATGCACACATGTTCCATCACTCAAGTCATGCAAGACTCTTCTGTGATCCCATGGACTGTAGCCTGCCAATCTCTTCTGTCCATGAAATTTTCCAGACAACAATACTGGGCTGGGGTGCCGTTTCCTAATACAAGGGATCTTCCCAACACAGGGATAGAACCAGTGTCTCCTGCTTTTTTTTTTTTTTTTTTACTGCTGAGCCACCTGGGAAGTCATTAAATATGTGTATGTGTTTCTCAGAATACATGTGTAGATACAATCATTTTGTATTTTATAGACTTTTTTAAATTATGAGCAAGTTTTATTTTATACATATAAACAATTAAAATACATAAAATTTGCTCTACAGAAAAAAGTAATTTCAGATCAGATCAGATCAGTCACTCAGTTGTGTGATTCTTTGCAACCCCATGAATCGCAGCACACCAGGCCTCCCTGTCCATCACCAATTCCCGGAGTTCACTCAGACTCATGTCCATCGAGTCAGTGATGCCATCCAGCCATCTCATCCTCTGTCGTCCCCTTCTCCTCCTGCCCTCAGTCCCTCCCAGCATCGGAGTCTTTTCCAATGAATCAACTCTTCGCATGAGGTTGCCAAAGTACTGGAGTTTCAGCTTTAGCATCATTCCTTCCAAAGAAATCCCAAGGCTGATCTCCTTCAGAATGGACTGGTTGGATCTCCTTGCAGTCCATTGGACTCTCAAGAGTCTTCTCCAACACCACAGTTCAAAAGCATTAATTTTTCAGCACTCAGCCTTCTTCACAGTCCAACTCTCACATCCATACATGACCACAGGAAAAACCGTAGCCTTGACTAGACAAACCTTTGTTGGCAAAGTAATGTCTCTGCTTTTGAATATGCTATTGAGAGAGTCATTTCCTAGGCAGGATAGGGAGTCTAGGGGTCCCCAAGGAGAGAGGGGTCTGGAATTCTCAAGGAGGAAAAAAGGACAAACTTTTTTTCTTTCTCCACATTCCTTAGGATTATATACCAATAATGTATCCTGCCTAAGGACAGTCTTTGGATTCAACCTTCTGTTATTTTAAAATGTGGGAGTATACCTGGTCTTTACAAGGATGTATCTTGTCTGAGGACAGTGTTATCTTAAAATGTAAATTATGGGAGTAGGTCGGAGGAGGTCTTTACAACCTCCAGACATTCTTTGGATTATATAACCTCATTGTTAACACTAGCAAGCGGGTACTCTTTCTACCCCCTTCTGATGCCTATGTCAGAAGCTTTCTCTATATCCTTTATACTTTAATAAAACTTTATTACACAAAAGCTCTGAGCGATCAAGCCTCATCTCTGGCCCCGGATTGAATTCTTCTCCTCCTGGGGCCAAGAATCCCGGTGTATTCTCATGATTCAACAACAACCTTTCACTATCTAGGTTGGTCATAACTTTCCTTCCAAGGAGTAAGTGTCTTTAAATTTCATGGCTGCAGTCACCATCTGTAGTGATTTTGGAGCCCAGAAAAATAGTCTGACACTGTTTTCACTGTTTCCCCATCTATTTCCCATGAAGTGGTGGAACCAGGTGCCGTGATCTTTGTTTTCTGAATGTTGAGCTTTAAGCCAAATTTTTCACTCTCCACTTTCACTTTCATCAAGAGGCTTTTGAGTTCCTCTTCACTTTCTGCCATAAGGGTTGTGTCATATGCATATCTGAGGTTATTGATATTTCTCCCAGCAATCTTGATTCCAGCTTGTGTTTCTTCCAGTCCAGCGTTTCTCATGATGTACTCTGCGTATAAGTTAAATAAACAGGGTGACAATATACAGCCTTGAGGTACTCCTTTTCCTATTTGGAACCAGTGTGTTGTTCCATGTCCAGTTCTAACTGTTGCTTCCTGACCTGCCTACAAATTTCTCAAGAGGCAGATCAGGTGTTCTGGTATTCCCATCTCTTTCAGAATTTTCCACAGTTTATTGTGATCCACACAGTCAAAGGCTTTGGCATAGTCAATAAAGCAGAAATAGATGTTTTTCTGGAACTCTCTTGCTTTTTCCATGATCCAGCGGATGTTGGCAATTTGATCTCTGGTCCCTCTGCCTTTTCTAAAACCAGCTTGAACATCAGGAAGTTCATGGTTCACATATTGTTGAAGCCTGGCTTGGAGAATTTTGAGCGTTTCTTTACTAGTGCATGAGATGAGTGCAATTGTGCAGTAGTTTGAGCATTCTTTTTCATTGTCTTTCTTTGGGATTGGAATGAAAACTGACCTTTTCCAGTCCTGTGGCCACTGCTGAGTTTTCCAAATTTGCTGGCATATTGAGTGCAGCACTTTCACAGCATCATCTTTCAGGAGTTGGAATAGCTCAACTGGAATTCCATCACCTCCACTAGCTTTGTTTGTAGTGATGTTTTCTAAGGCCCACTTGACTTCACATTCCAGGATGTCTGGCTCTAGGTCAGTGATCACACCATCGTGATTATCTGGGTCGTGAAGATCTTCTTTGTACAGTTCTTTGTATTCTTGCCATCTCTTCTTAATATCTTCTGCTTCTGTTAGGTCCATACCATTTCTGTCCTTTATCGAGCTCATCTTTGCATGAAATGTTCCTTTGTATCTCTGATTTTCTTGAAAATATCCCTAGTCTTTCCTATTCGCAATTCATTTTCTGTCAAATGCTTTCAGCTGTTATCATGTTTAACAGGACTTTGATATTTGGCTGTGTACTCAAATAACTCAAAATTTTGTTTTCTTTTCAATAGCAAGAAAGTAGTAGTAGTTGGCCATCTCTAACTCCCCACAAATAAGGGACTATATCAGAAGAGAGCTCAAAAAAACGTGTTTATTTGTACATTATAAAATTAATTGATGCTACTGAATCAATATTGACTTTATTCAATTTCAATTTCTTTTAGATGTGATTGAAACTTTAACACAGAAAAGATAATTTTGAAGTCAACTCAAGGCATAAATCACTAACTGGATTAAATGAAGTTTTGACAGAATTAATTTCACATAAATCATGCTTTTACATGATTGCTTAATATTTAAGACAGTGAAAATTGAATAGGGCCAAAATATACTATTTTAGCTGACAAATATAAAACCTGAATAGTGGTTAAAAGCTGGATAGATGTTTATATTCATCTCACATCAGCAAAGTTTGATGTTAAAGCATGCAGCAATTGTAGAGCAATTCCTCTAACATCAGTGACCCCATCTCTTTTCATCACATTCTTATCCTTTATGGTGAATAGATGGGGACACAGTGGAAATGGTGACAGACTTAATTTTTTGGGGGGCCCCAAAATCACTGAAGATGGTACCTTCAGCCATGAAATTAAAAGATGCTTGCTCCCTGGAAGAAAAGTTATGACCAACCTAGACAGCATATAAAAAGCAGAGACTTTACTTTGCCAAAAAAGGTCCATCTAGTCAAAGCTTTGGTTTTTCCAGTAGTCATGTATGAATGTGAAGGTTGGACTCTAAAGAAAGCTGAATGCTGAAGAATTGATGATTTTGAAATCATCAAATTTCAAAGAAGACTCTTGAGAGTCCCTTAGACTGCAAGGAGATCCAACCATTCCATCCTAAAGGAGATCAGTCCTGGGTGTTCATTGGAAGGATTGATGCTAAAGCTGAAACTCCAATACTTTGGCCACCTGATGCAAAGAATTGACTCATTTGAAATGACCCTGATGCTGGGAAAGATTGAAGGCAGGAGGAGAAGGGGATGGCCGAGGATGAGATGGTAGGATGGCATCACTGACTCAATGGACACGAGTTTGAGTAAACTGCAGAAGTCGGTGATGGACAGGGAGGCCTGGTGTACTGCAGTCCATGGGGTCACAAAGAGTCAGACACGGCTGAGTGACTGAACTGAACTGAACAGTTTTATAGCTATGACCAGCCTAGACAGCATATAAAGAGCAGAGACATCACTTTACCAACAAAGATCCTTATAGTCAAAGCTATCATTTTTCCAGTAGTTCTGTATGTATGTGAGTTGGACCATTAAGAAGGCTGAGCACCAAAGAATTGTTGCTTTTGAACTGTGGTGCTAGAGAAGAATCTTGAGAGTCCCTTGGACTGCAAAATTAAACCAGTCTATCCAAAAAGGAAAGCAACCCTGAATATTCATTGGAAGGAATTATACTGAAGTTGAAGCT
Source organism: Bos grunniens (assembly GCF_055505025.1). Taxonomy (NCBI): domain Eukaryota; kingdom Metazoa; phylum Chordata; class Mammalia; order Artiodactyla; family Bovidae; genus Bos; species Bos grunniens. Next base: position 19,335,970 of record NC_141184.1, on the reverse strand, counting down.
CCAATCCTTTGGCCCCATGATGCAAAGAGCAGACTTACTGGAAAAGACCGCGCATCTGGGAAAGTTTGAAGACAAAAGAAGAAGGTGGCAGAAGATGAGATGGTTGGATGGCATCATTGACTCAATGGACATGAGTTTTAGCAAACTCTAGGAGATAGTAAGGGACAAGAAAGCCTGGTATGCTGCAGTTTATATGGTCGCAAAGACGCGGACATGACTGAGCAACTGAATAACAACAAAGTTATAACTGTCACCTCATGGTTCAAAGATTTCTGCTTGCAGAAGCTTCTACATTACATCCTCATCCAGATGAAATGATCAGGGGAAAAAGGACACAACAGATTCCCTATAAATCAAATTACTGGAAGATCACACACATCATTTTGATGTTCTTTTTGTTGTTGCTCAGTCACTAAATCATCTCCAACTCTTTGTGACTCCACTGCATGCAGCACATTGGGCCTCCCTGCCCCTCAACATCTCTGGGTGTTTCCCCAAGTTCATGTCCATTAAGTCCTTGATGCCATCCAACCATCTCATCCTCTGTCTTTTCCTTCTCCTTTTGCCTTCAATCTTTTCCAGCATCATGGTCTTTCCAATGAGTTGGCTCTTCACACCAAGTGGCCGATGTACTGGAGCTTCAGCTTTAGCATCAGTCCCTCCAATGAGTATTCAGGGTTGATTTGGTTTGGGGTTGACTGGATGGATCTCCTTGCAGTCCAAGGGACTATGAAGAGTCTTCTCCAGCACCACGGTTCAAAAGCATCAATTCTTCGACACTAAGCCTTCATTATGGTCCAACTCTCACATATGTACATGACTACTGGAAAAAGCATGGCTTTGGCTATATGAATCTTTGTTTACAAAGTGTGTGTTTGTTTTTTAAAGTACTTTCCATGCAAGAATACTGGAGTGGGTGCCAAAACCTCCTCCAGGAGATCATCCCAACCCAGGGATTGAACCTGTGTCTCCTGCAACTCTTGCACTGCAGCAGATTCTTTACTACTGGGCCACTGAGGAAGCCCATGACAAATCTGTGTATGTGTGTTTGTTAGTTTGTCAGTTGTGTCCTACTCTTTGTGACTTCACAGACTGTAGTGCATCAGACTCCTCTGTCTATGGAATTCTCTAGGCAAGAATACTGGAGTGAATTGCTATTTTGGTAATTGTGGTGCATGAGATTGGAATTTGAGGTTCATCGACCCTAGAATGTGGGCTCAGTAGTTGTGACACAGGGTGTCAGTTTCCCTGCAGCATGTGGGATTTTCCCAGACCAGGGATCAGGGGTTGAACCCGTGTCCCCTGTGTTGGCAGGCAGATTCTTAACCACCACACTTCCATGGAAGTTCCCAATCTTTATTCTTAAGTGAACATTTATCAAGCTAAATATTGTGGACTGTATCACTAAGATAATGGAAAGAATAGATACTGAGGGCTACCTAAAGTCTCTACAAGAGTTAGGGATGCACTCCAAAATAGAATAGTATACTTGGGAATGTTTTTAAAAAATAATATGACAGAATCAATAAATGGAAAATTACAAAAGTATCTACAGAAGAGGTAGAAATGAAAGTTAGTCTTCGGTGGTAAGAGATGTGAGGTCGGTACTTGAAAATCTCATAGGAATTGCAAACCTGATCTGAGCATTTCAAGATCTGAAATGTGGCTATGCTATTGAGTCCTGACTGGATGCACATTCCTAGGCACAGGAAAGAAATGCTTTGTGACTGTTCTGATCTGATGTGAAAAAACAGTTGTGTCAAACATTTTTAAAAGTATTCAGTAGTTTAAATTATTGGTATAAGCCATAATTTTTTATTTTATTTTTTTTGTTTTGATATTTATTTTTATTATTTTTTTAATTTTATTTTAATTTTAAACTTTACATAAGTGTATTAGTTTTGTCAAATATCAAAATGAATCCACCACAGGTATACATGTGTTCCGCATCCTGAACCCTCCTCCCTCCTCCCTCCCCATACGATCCCTCTGGGTCATCCCAGTGCACTAGTCCCAAGCATCCAGTATCCTGCATCGAACCTGGATTGGCAACTCGTTACTTACATGATATTTTACATGTTTCAATGCCATTCTCCCAAATCTTTCCACCCTCTCCCTCTCCCACAGAGTCCATAAGACTGTTCTATACATCAGTGTCTCTTTTGCTGTCTCGTACACCGGGTTATTGTTACCATCTTTCTAAATTCCATATATATGTGTTAGTATACTGTATTGGTGTTCTTCCTTCTGGCTTACTTCACTCTGTATAATAGGCTCCAGTTTCATCCACCTCATTAGAACTGATTCAAATGTATTCTTTTTAATGGCTGTGTAATACTCCATTGTGTATATGTACCACAGCTTTCTTATCCATTCATCTGCTGATGGGAATCTAGGTTGCTTCCATGTCCTGGCTATTATAAACAGTGCTGTGATGAACATTGGGGTACACGTGTCTCTTTCCCTTCTGGTTTCCTCAGTGTGTATGCCCAGCAGTGGGATTGCTGGATCATAAGGCAGTTCTATTTCCAGTTTTTTTAAGAAATCTCCACACTGTTCTCCATAGTGGCTGTACTAGTTTGCATTCCCACCAACAGTGTAAGAGAGTTCCCTTTTCTCCACACCCTCTCCAGCATTTATTGCTTGTAGACTTTTGGATCGCAGCCATTCTGACTGGTGTGAAATGGTACCTCATAGTGGTTTGATTTGCATTTCTCTTATAATGAGTGATGTTGAGGATCTTTTCATGTGTTTGTTAGCCATCTGTATGTCTTCTGTGGAGAAATATCTATTTAGTTCCTTGGCCGATTTTTTCATTGGGTCATTTATTTTTCTGGAGTTGAGCTGTAGGAGTTGCTTGTATATTTTTGAGATTAGTTGTTTGTCAGTTGCTTCATTTGCTATTATTTTCTCCCATTCTGAAGGCTGTCTTTTCACCTTGCTGATAGTTTCCTTTGATGTGCAAAAGCTTTTAAGGTTAATTAGGTCCCATTTGTTTATTTTTGCTTTTATTTCCAATATTCTGGGAGGTGGGTCATAGAGGATCCTGCTGTGATGTATGTCAGAGAGTGTTTTGCCTATGTTCTCCTCTAGGAGTTTTATAGTTTCTGGTCTTACATTTAGATCTTTAATCCATTTTGAGTTTATTTTTGTGTATGGTGTTAGAAAGTGTTCTAGTTTCATTCTTTTACAAGTGGTTGACCAGTTTTCCCAGCACCACTTGTTAAAGAGATTGTCTTTAATCCATTGTATATTCTTGCCTCCTTTGTCAAAAATAAGGTGTCTATATGTGCGTGGATTTATCTCTGGGCTTTCTATTTTGTTCCATTGATCTATATTTCTGTCTTTGTGCCAGTACCATACTGTCTTGATAACTGTGGCTTTGTAGTAGAGCCTGAAGTCCGGTAGGTTGATTCCTCCAGTTCCATTCTTCTTTCTCAAGATCGCTTTGGCTATTCAAGGTTTTTTGAATTTCCATACAAATTGTGAAAGTATTTGTTCTAGCTCTGTGAAGAATACCATTGGTAGCTTGATAGGGATTGCATTGAATCTATAAATTGCTTTGGGTAGTATACTCATTTTCACTATATTGATTCTTCCAATCCATGAACATGGTATATTTCTCCATTTATTAGTGTCCTCTTTGATTTCTTTCACCAGTGTTTTATAGTTTTCTATATATAGGTCTTTAGTTTCTTTAGGTAGATATATTCCTAAGTATTTTATTCTCTCCGTTGCAATGGTGAATGGAATTGTTTCCTTAATTTCTCTTTCTGTTTTCTCATTATTAGTGTATAGGAATGCAAGGGATTTATTATGTGTGTTGATTTTATATCCTGAAACTTTACTATAGTCATTGATTATTTCTAGTAATTTTCTGGTGGAGTCTTTAGGGTTTTCTATGTAGAGGATCATGTCATCTGCAAATAGTGAGAGTTTTACTTCTTCTTTTCCAATTTGGATTCCTTTTATTTCTTTTTCTGCTCTGATTGCTGTGGCCAAAACTTCCAAAACTATGTTGAATAGTAATGGTGAAAGTGGGCACCCTTGTCTTGTTCCTGACTTTAGAGGAAATGCTTTCAATTTTTGCCCATTGAGGATAATGTTTGCTGTGGGTTTGTCATATATAGCTTTTATTATGTTGAGGTATGTTCCTTCTATTCCTGCTTTCTGGAGAGTTTTTATCATAAATGGATGTTGAATTTTGTCAAAGGCTTTCTCTGCATCTATTAAGATAATCCTATGGTTTTTATTTTTCAATTTGTTAATGTGGTGTATTACATTGATTGATTTGTGGATATTGAAGAATCCTTGCATCCCTGGGATAAAGCCCACTTGGTCATGGTGTATGATCTTTTTAATGTGTTGTTGGATTCTGATTGCTAGAATTTTGTTAAGGATTTTTGCATCTATGTTCATCAGTGATATTGGCCTGTCGTTTTCTTTTTTTGTGGGATCTTTGTCAGGTTTTGGTATTAGGGTGATGGTGGCCTCATAGAATGAGTTTGGAAGTTTACCTTCCTCTGCAATTTTCTGGAAGAGTTTGAGCAGGATAGGTGTTAGCTCTTCTCTAAATTTTTGGTAGAATTCAGCTGTGAAGCCGTCTGGACCTGGGCTTTTGTTTGCTGGAAGATCAAACAGAACCCTTTTTAAGTCTCTGGTCATAAAGACTTGATTACAAATATTAGTGAGGTTGAGACATGATATTGATGCTTCATAGAGAGGTTATTATTCATATTCCTATTTCTGTAAGTATAAATGATATTTTAAGGTGTAACTTTGTTAGAGTTATGATGTGATGGAAGCTGTAGATTTTCAAATCTATTTTATGACTCTGTCCTCTTACATCAAAACCCAATGTGAATATTTTATTATTAATCACTGAATACTAATAGCTAATGATAATGTTTCCAATGAATGGCCTTAAAATCGTGGAAAATGCATATGTGAGGCCTGGAAACATGAGAGTTACAGAGCAGACATCATAATAAGGGTAACAATTGTATACAGTCTTTGAAAGGACTTTAAACTCAAAATTTTCAATCTTCATTTGAACAGTTTTAGGATGATACTGAATACAGAGTATAAATTCCCTTGGGAAATTAGCTAAGTCAAAATCCATTATTAACAGTTTGTTCAATTGGCCCTATTTTTCGAGATAAGTCATTTGTTAAATCACCACATACATCCTGCTTAAGAGAATCTTGACTAAAATGAAAGTGCTACAAAAATTCTCAGTATATTTAAAGTAAAATTATCTGGGTATATATTTTATGAACATAATCTTATGATTAAAATGGGCTTTTAAAACACAGCTGTATTGAACCACATTCTGTGCTGAAGGGAATTATTACCATTTTGTTTCTTCTCATTGGCTACCAGGGCACAATGACATTTTCTTAATGACAGAATCAAAGCAGAAAATGACTTGTTGAGAACATCTATTTGCTATTTTCATAGAAATCTACCCCATCAAATCCCTGAGAGGAAAAAATGAGACTCCAAGATTTAAGAGCTAATATAACTTTTTTCCAAGTGGATTAGTTTTCAGAGAAAAATATATTTGAAAGCAGTTATCAGTTCAACTTCCCTTGAGTTGTTAGATATAACATTTTAGAAAATATCTGAAAACAAGCCTATTGAATTTCATAGGTATAATATTTTCCTAAAGTGGAATATAGTTTGGATTCTAAAAATGTAAGATATGTCATTTTAAAATGCTTTTAAGTTAAATAAAAAAGTGTCTCTTCCATAATTTAGGTATAGCATTTGTCAACTTTTGGATATAAAATAAGTTGTTTCATTGTCTTTTCTTAGGGGACTTTAATACTTGAGGTAGAACCATCCATTAACCATTGAAGCAGCTTCTTGAACCTAAGAGAAATAAGATAGTAAAACATTCAAAAATATAGAAGATTTATATACTAAAACTTAGTTCACTTTCTCTACTTCAGGAGTGAAAATGAATGGAATGAACTACCCCTAAAATAAAGGGAGATCAACTCAATGTATACTATTTTTCAGTTCCAAATAACTGTATCTCATTGTTCCTTGACAGAGTGAAGGCTATATTGTATATAAATGGGGATATTTCTTGAGAACAGAAGGACAGTCCTGCTGTACCTTAATATTCTAAATTTCTAGGCTCTGTTTACAATCTTATGAAATCTTAATGTCATTTACACCTCACTTTATAATCAAACATTCCCTATATAAACTGTGACAAAATTCAACTCACTTCAAACCAGTTTACATTAAAGAGCAGAAAAAATTGTTAGAACAAAACTCATTTGCCTTATATATGTGAAAAGACTGTTACATGGAAATGTCATAATCATTCCTGATGCTTTTCTTTCAGTAACAGAATTACTTTTCACCTTCTGGCTTCAAAATATGAATATCAAACAATTGTGCGTCTTAAAGAATGTCACAAATTCTAGTTGAAGTCAGAAACAAATAGGGTTTAGTTTTTTGAGTTAATATTATGGGTGCATTATAGATTATTTTTCATCTTTAATTGTTTCACTTCAAATTAACAAGCTGATATCTATTTAACAGTGTATATCTTTATATACTTGTGCATGTATTGGTATAAATAGAGGGATTTATTAGAAGGATGTGTGCTTAGTGCTTGTACTGAGACTCTGTATGACCCTATGGACTGCAGCTAGTCAGTCTCCTCTGTCCATGGTATCCTCTAGGCAAGAATGATGGGGTGGGTTGCCATTTTTCCCTCTAGGGGATCTGCTCAACTCAGGACCCAGGAATCAAACCTGAGTCTCACCTGTCCCCTGCATTGCAGGTGGATTCTTTACCTACTGAGCCGTCAGGGAACGTTAGCATAATAATGTAGGTTGGCTAAGCAAGCTAGTCATCCCTAGAGCTGACAGTGATGAAGGGAATATCTGGAGCAGGCTGAAACCCCAAATACATCAGCTTAAATCCATTTTCTACAGGCAACAAGGAAGTTCCAGAGGAAAAGGCAAGCAATTCTGATGTGGATGGAACTTTATCTTCATTGTTTTTGAGGTTCATTGGGTTTAAACATTCATCACAATTAATGATACTGTACAGATTAAATGGGTGCAGTTTATCAATAAATTTGTAAAAAGATATTACGTGCAATAAAAGCATTTCTTAACAGCATAAAGTTTTCCAGTTTTCAGTAAGTTTAGTAAGATCTATTCTTAATTTTGTTCACATATTGACTATGGATATTAATTTAACATCCTAAATGAAGTTAAGAACTTAAGTATACATCCAAAGCATTTACCTCCTTGGTCTCTTCTTCCTTTAGTAACTAACTACAATTTTCAATTACAGTCCAGGTTCGATGTATGATACTGGATGCTTGGGGCTGGTGCACTAAGACGACCCAGAGGGATGGTACAGGAAGGCAGGAGGGAGGGGGGTTCAGGATGGGGAACACGTGTATACCTGTGGAGGATTCATGTTGATGAATGGCAAAACCATACAATATTGTAAAGTAAAAAAATAAAAAAATAAAATGCAAAAAAAAAAACAGATTTACCAACCTCAAGAAAATTATATTACAATGGAAGTTAAATTACATAATTAAATTACATAAATTAAATTAAGAAACATTTCAATAGTATTTTTTTAATTTGACATATTTGTTAAGACAAATACTTTATTTTGAAGTAGAACAGAAAACATTTTTATCTGTTTTCAAATTTCCCATCTCACTCATTTTCCAAAATTTATGTTTTCAGACTTAATTTATGTGATATGAGATTATTTTTTATGGAATACTCTATCATTATTTATTTTTTGAAAATAGAGTTATATGTGAGACAAATGTACATATTTATATAATACATATTTAATATATCTATTTTAAAGAGCACATTATCTTCTTTTGAATTCAGGGAGCTAGGAGTCTAGTTTCCTAACTGTGAATACTTTCTTCAATTTTCTATGCAGAGAAATACACGAAACCTGTAACAACCATGATCTAGACTTAAAGGACCATATCATATACATAAGATAGTTACAAAGAATAATAAGAAATTATAATTCAAGGGAATAATGTCTAAGTGCTTGCTAGAGGCACAAGTGATGCTCAAGAATCGTAGGAGTATGATAACATTAATTATAACTGGAGAAATTTTTTTTTTAAAGTTTCTGCCAAAAAGAAAAGCCAATTGAATTTAAGCACTAGGTGGATATTTATTTAATTAAAGCTGCCACACAGTAAAATCAGTGATGCAAAATTTAACCTCAAGGAGTGAAGAGAGTTCCTACTTTAGATGAAATTCCAAGTCATGACTCATCTGTTTATAATTTGAGTTGTATATTCATTACCTTCAATTTGTATAATTCTTAAACATAAATCCTTGAATATTTAAATATAATTCTTATAGAAGTCAATACAAACCACAAGATTAAACTACATTCAGTGTGAGGGGAGATAGACTGTACCTCTTGATGAGAAGATGAGTATGCATTTACAAGGATGGAAAGAACCATTGGTATCCTATTTTTTAGGAAACAAGTCACCCATAATTTTATTCCCCATTATTCTAGAATATAGAACTTTTTTCAACTTCTCTGAATAATTAAAATGTTTTATTCTTTTTTGTTTATTCATATATCTATTTTATTTTCCATTCATTTACAGTGTCATTTAAATACAGAATGCTCAGTAACATTATTCTAAGTATTAAAATGCTTTTCAAATCTGCTCCCTTGTGCTAGTCTTTTGCTGCTGCTGCTGCTGCTAAGTCGCTCAGTCTTTTAATTTATACTTAGAAATCATTTGTGCTATCACAAAAGCATCTTGCCACTCGTGTTCCTCTAGTGGCATTCCTTTGGCACAATCTTCCTCATTGCATCCAGAATTGCTTTCTAAAATAAATATTTGATCAACTATCATTTTAGTATATTTTACAATGTTTCTTGGCCTATATTAAAGTTCCCTTGTGTATCACAGAGACTTTATGAATCTACTTCCAGATGGCTTTTCCACTTTTACTTACCAACAGGAAGTCCCTTAACACTCTATATTACAGCTCCAAAACAGTACTTTTCTTATACTATATCAGAATCTACATGTGCTTGACAGTTTATCAACTATAGAATCTTTCTGAAAACTTATTTTTGCCTTACAACATAAACACAAGATGTGTGTTAGTTGTGACTCTTTGCAAGCCCATGGACTGTAGCCCGCCAGGCTCTTCTGTCCATGAACTTCTCCAGGCAACAATACTGGAGTGAGTTGCCATTTTCTTCTTCAGGGGATCTTCCCCACCCAGGGACTGAACTCAGGATCTCCTGCATTACAGGCAGATTCTTTTTTAAAAGAAATCATTTATTTTAATTGGAGGCTAATTACTTTACAATATTGTGGTGGTTTTTGCCATATATTGACATGAATCAGCCAAAGGTGTACAAGTGTCCCCAATCCGAAACCCCCTCCCTCTTCCCTCCCCATCCCATCCCTCTGGGTTGTCCCAGTGCAGCAGCTTCAAGTGCCCTGTTTCATGCATCAAATTTGGACTGGTGATCTGTTTCACATATGGTAATATGCATGTTTCGATGCTATTCTCTCAAATCATCCCACCCTCACCTTCTCCCAGAATCCAAGAGTCTGTTCTTTATATCTGTGTCTCTTTTGCTGTCTCTCATATAGGATCATTGTTACCATCTTTCTCTATTACATATATATATATATATATATATATATATATATATATATATATATGCTTTATTATACTGTGTTGGTGTTTTTCTTTCTGACTTACTTCACTCTGTATAATAGGCGCCAGTTTCATCCACCTCACTAGAACTGATTCAAATGTGTTCTTTTTTAATAGCTGAGTAATATTCCATTGTATATAACTTTCTTATCCATTCATCTGCTGATGGATATCCAGGTTGCTTCCATGTCCTAGCTATTGTAACAGTGCTGCGATGAACATTGGGGTACATGTGTCTCTTTCAGTTCTGGTTTCTTCAGTGTGTATGCCCAGAAGTGGGATTGCTGGGTCGTATGGCAGATCTGTTTTCAGTTTGTTAAGGAATGTCCACACTGTTCTCCATAGTGGCTGTACTAGTTTGCATTCCCTCCAATGGTGTAAGAGGGTTCCCTTTTCTCCACAACCTCTCCAGCATTTGTGGTTTGTAGACTTTTTGATATTAGCTGTTCTGACTGGCATGAGATGGTACCTCATTGTGGTTTTGATTTGCGTTTCTCTGATAATGAGTTGATGTTGAGCATCTTTTTCATGTGTTTGTTAGCCATCTGTATGTCTCCTTTGGAGAAATGTCTGTTTAGTTCTTTGGCCCATTTTTTGATTGGGTCATTTATATGCCATCAGATTCTTTACCATGTGAGCCATGAGGGAAGCCTGCCCTTCAACACATTAACCCTTTAAATCACAGCTTAATTTTGCTTAGTCAGAGATAGATATTTCCTAATCTCCACCCCCTAGCAGACTTACAAAAACATCTTCTATGCTTACATGTCACCTTGGACTTGTCACTATCAAACTGTATATTGCACTGCACCATAACTTTAAATGTATCTTTCTCTATCCACCAGAACTTTGAGCTACATACTGTCACACACTGACCAGTAAAAAGCAATACACCTTACATAGAATGCATTCAATCTGTATTTGTTAGGTAATGAATATTTGACTAGCTTCATTGTAAAAGCCCATAATATATTTAAGAATGTATTTTACATTGAATATATGTTCGTTATATTATTCATGATATTTTTGTGCATTTTTCAATCAAGATACACTAGTGATACATAAAAGCTACACAGCATATAAAGCAATTGCACTGAGATCTCACACATTTACTAAAAAATATCAACATATTTTTAGTTATATTTCTTTTGTAAACAAGCTAAATAGAAAATCCTTAGTAGAAATTCTAATTCTTACACACCAATGATGATACACACCCTATCCCTGATGTATAACTTCTGTATTTCGATAGAAGAACTGGAGTCACTTTTTTCTTAAGAATTTGTTTTTGTCTTTTCAAGCAGTTGTTATTGAGCTCACTGGGCTGCAAAATGCAATAAATGTCTTCATTTCATTGCCAAATTATTCATCTGAACTAGAGTGAGAAGAGACGTGTGCTAATTTCTTGATAGCCTGACTGCTTTGTCAAAAAGTTGGAAAGTACTGTCAAATTTGCATTACAAAATAAAACATGTTTAACGCTGATCTACTGCTAGAGAAAGTAATTTGTTTTAACAAATATTTATGTTTATCAGGCCTCAAAAAGAAAAGTAGCTTATTCTCCCTAAAAAAAGAAAAAGCCACAAAGTTTATAATATTCTTTTTGTGCTTGTCTTTTGTTTTACCTTTAAAGGAAATCTTCATTACAGTCTATTAGTGCTCTCAAATTGGATCTGATGTTGGGCTGTGCAAAACTGGAATTGACCCATAACCCATGACAGTAAAAGAGCACTAGAAATATTGTGAATTTTAGAAAATGAAACTTCACACACATAAACACACACAAAGAAACTTCACAAAATTTGAAAACTGGCAAACCATTATATGGGAAACAAACAAAAATAAATAGTTAAAAGAGGGTGAAAAACAGTGTGAGGAAATGGGAAATAAACTGGAATATAGTCAAATTTCCAGAATTGAAATAGGGCCAGGAATCAAAACCAGGAGCAATTTCCTAAATTGCTCCATGACTGTATAGGTGCTACCCATAGAGGAGATGAAACCTATAACATGAGCTGTGAGGGAATAACAAAGGGCAGCAGACAGGCCTGGAAAATTGATAAAATACTGTTGATAAACATCAACAGTAAATCTTGAATTTAATAAAAGAGAGACAAGTCTAGGTAACACTGTAAGAGCAAAACAACATAGATAAATCAATCTTTCCTTTTAAAATCAAAATATAAGTTAAAGTAGAATTCTTGTATTTACCTGTGTATTTTCCATGGTGTGGACATGTTTTGGAAATGTCTCTATTGTGGAAAATACATAGTTAATCTGGCTGAACAAAGAGTTGAAACCTAAGTGTAATGTATATTTCTTTAAAGATTCCTAACAGTTTCTAAATTTGTATAATTATTTTAGCAAGTGTTCCTAAAGCATTCAGTATATTAGTGATTTTAAGTCCAGTTTGATCAGACTACAAATGTCCTCAAGAGAACAATTTCTGTTATTCTTTCTGAAACAGAAAATGTCAAGGAAAACAAATCGAGTAGAATCTCTGTATAGCTCAGTTGGTAAAGAATCTGCCTACAATGCAGGAGTCCTGGGTTTAAACCCTGGGTTGGGAAGATCCCCTGGAGAAGGGAAAGGCTACCCTTTCTGGCCTGGAGAATTCCATGGACTGTATAGTCCATGGAGTTGCAAAGAGTCAGACACAACTGAGTGACTTCACGTATATCATCAAAGAAATTGTTGAAAAATTTTAAAGACTTTTTTCTGTAGGAATCTTTAAGAATTTTTTCTCCTCTGCTGAAACATGCCAACATTTATGATGCAGCTGATGTTGTATACACTCAAATTGCCAACTCAGTCCTGTGAGTGGCTTGTAGCCAAGGAAGACCTAGATGAGGAACCAGCAAGGTCTGACAATGGTGCAGTGGCCACCACTTCAGAACCTGGTAAGTCTGCTGAGAGTAAAGGATTCTGGATTTTTTAAGAAGCCATAGCCTTCATGTAAACTACAATTTAGAGTGCATAATACACATCTGGCTAGTGGTGAAGAACACACCTACCAACGCAGGCAACATAAGAGATGCAGGTTGAATCTCTGGTCGGAAAGATCCCCTGAATGAGGGCATGGCAACCCACTCCAGTATACAAATCCCAGACCTCTCCTCCAGTTACTTGGATTGTATAGGTCTAGACTGGGACTCAGGGACCTGCTTATATAAATAAGCCCCTTAGGTAACTTCAGTGGAGTCATCCAGTGATCATACTCATACTATGAAAAACTCACAGTTCAGTTCAGTTCAGTTGCTCAGTCGTGTCCGACTCTTTGTGACCTCATGGACTGCAGTACACCAGGCCTCCTTGTCCATCACCAACTCCTGGAGTTTACCCAAACTCATGTCCATTGAGTCAGTGATGCCATCCAACCATCTCATCCTCTGTCGTTCCCTTCTCCTCCTGCCTTCAATATTTCCCAGCATCAGGGTCTTTTCCAATGAGTTAGTTCTTCATATCAGGTAGCCAAAATATTGGAGTTTCAGCTTCAACCTCAGTCCTTCCAGTGAACACCCAGGACTGATCTCCTTTAGGATGGACTGGTTGGATCTCCTTGCAGTCCAAGGGACTCTCAAGAGTCTTCTCCAACACCACAGTTCAAAAGCATCAATTCTTTGGAGCTCAGCTTTCTATTTAGTCCAACTTTCACATCCATACATGACTACTGGAAAAACCATGGCCTTGACTAGATGGACTTTAGTTGGCAAAGTAATGTCTCTGTTTTTGAATATGCTGTCTAGGTTGGTCATAACTTTCCTTCCAAGGAGTAAGCATCTTTTAATTTCATGGCTGCAGTCACCATCTGCAGTGATTTTGGAGCCCCCCAAAATAAAGTCAGTCACCGTTTCCACTGTTTCCCCATCTATTTGCCATGAAGTAGTCCTTAATTTTCTATAAGTCTTTAACTGTGATTCTTAATGTGCCCACAAGTTTTAAAACTTGTCATTAACATGATGTGTTTTCTTTGCAGGAGACTGAATATATCCGGTTGTGTCCATTTTTTTGTTTGTTTGTTTTTAGTCACTATGTCCAATACTTTTGTAACCCCATGGACTGTAACCTGCCAAGCTCCTCTGTCCATGGTATTTCCAAGGCAAGAATACTAGAGTGCATTGCCATTTCCTTCTCCAGAGGATTTTCCCAACCCAGGGATTGAACCCATGTCTCTTAGATATCCTGCACTGATAACTGGGTGCTTTACCACTGAGCCACCAGGGAAGACCCTACCTATTCTGAATTGAATATATCACTGAATACAAGATATTACCATTTATTTGATTTTGAGCAGAGCTAGTAATACAGTGAGCTTCTTAGGTAGCTCAGCTGGTCAAGAATCCACCTGCAAGGCAGAAGACCCTGGTTAAATTCCTGGGTGGGGACAATCCTCTGTAGAAGGGATAGGTTACCCACTCCAGTATTCTTGGGCTTCTCTGGTGGCTCAGAGAGTAAAGAATTCACCTGCACTGAGGGAGACCTGCTTTTGATCCCTGGGTTGTGAAGATTCTCTGGAGAAAGACATGCAACCCACTCCAGTATTATTGCCTGGAGAATCCCCATGGATAGAAGAGCCTGGAAGGCTATAGCCCATGGTGTCACAAAGAGTCGAACGCAACTAAGCACAACACAGTTATTCAATAATGACACTTTGCTCTATAGTTTTGTTCTGAAGAAAATTTCATGCATAAGAATAGATGTGTAAATCAAAGCAAAATTTCATTTGAGAAGTGATAGCTGATGATGAGATTTTGGACTGAAGATCACATTGTCAAGTGTCTCTGCCACTTTATATTCAATATCATCATAGTAGTAAATATAACGCATAGGTATGCCAACAAAACAATGGTATCAATCCATCTCTAGGGTGCTATCCTCCCAAAGTCTGCTGGGTAGAGTTTTAGACCTAGAGGAGAGAGTGATGTAGAAAGAGGTTCATTGTTCATGAAAGAAAAGAAGGAAAAGTATCAGCAATGGGAGAGAGACTGGCAGAAGGGAGCTTAGGGTGGTGAGTTCCATAGTCACAGAGTTATCATCTGCACTAGAGGACACTGATCCTGAATCTTTCTCAGGGTTTTTTTTTTTTTTTTAATTGAGAGATTATTTACTTTATAATGAGTGTGCTACATTGTTCAATAAATGTATGGGTAGCAGTTTTAACCAATATGAATAGATATGATCTTTTAAAAAGCTACATTCTGAGATGTGCTTTTTACATTACACAATTCATTATGAAGCTCTACCTTATTTTCTACATTATGAAATACCACACATTTTCTAAGGATTTCATGAACTTGGCCTGTCTATCTGTTTCAAATTCATTGTCTTGCATCTGTGGATCTCTAATATGGAAGATGTATAATGGTCAAGTGATACATCACTGAAATAGTATTTTGTCATCAACCTGCATGGCTCATGTTATTATGGACATTGTTTTTAATTTTGTTTTAATTTGAGGATAATTGTTTTACAGTATTGTGTTGGTTTCTGCCATACTACAATGTGAATCAGTCATAAGTAAACATAGGTACCCTCCCTCTTTAACCTCCCTCTGATCCCCTGATGAACCTACAGCTTGTCTGTCATAAAGAGTAAAGTCAGAAAGAGAAAAAACAAATATCATATACAAATGTATATATATATATATATATATATGGAATCTAGAAAAATAGTACTGATGAACCCATTATATTTTATTATGAGAAACATATTTAGGTAGGATAAAAGATTGTCATTTCTTACTAATGTGACCTCCTGTATCTTTTCCATGTGGTCTCAATTGTGCTTACTGTAAATTAAGTGTTATAACTGATGTTAACTACTTTTTGCTTATTTATATTATTTATCATACCAAATTTTGTATTAAAAGAAATAGCATTTTGGGTTTTTTGTTGTTGTTTTTTCTTTTCTTATCAACAGTTTCCCAAAGAAGCAGTAAGAAACTTTCCTATCACACACTGAGGCAATTTCAAAAATTGCACTGAAATATTCTGAAGTGTGAATTAGTGAAAGCAAGTTAGTAAGAAAAAATGGGAAACATTAAGTTAATTCAAGATATAAACTATAAATAGTAATCATAGCCTGGTAAACATCAGATACTTTATACTGGTATTGATGCTTTGCTGTTGTTGAGTCATTCAGTCATGTCCTACTCTTTGCAACCCCATGGACTGTAGTCTACTAGGCTCCTCAGTCTATGGGGTTTCCCAGGAAAGAATATTGGTGTGGTTTGCCATTTTCTTCTCCAGGGGATCTTCCTGACCCAGAGATCGAAGCTGTGTCTCCTGCTTAGCAGCTGAATTCTTTACCACTGAGCCACCTGGGAAGCCCCTACTATAGGTGCTAGACAGGTTTAATATTTGCTCTGCTTATGGCCCAGATATTATAAAATACTGCTTGTATACAAAGAAGTACGACATAAATGGAAAACTCCACTGTTCCAAACTTATAGTGGCAGGTGTATATGAAAGTATCGACTTAAAAAAATTCACAACATGAGTGCTGTGAGTTAAGTTTTATTTGGGAAAAAATGAAGATTATAACCTTGGAGGCAGCATTTCCAATAGCTCTGAGATACTAACTCAAAGAGATAGGGGAGGAGATCAGTGTTATATATTATTCTAGTGGAGAGGGGTATAGGGCAGTCAAGCACACATTTTGGCAGAAGCTTGCTACTACTCGCAAGGAGCCAATGTCCCTGTTAATGATTTTACAGATTTTCTAGATATAGGGAGATTCAAGAATCAGGCTCATAAAATCTTGTCCAGAAAGTATCTGTCTAAAAGTTTCTTCTGCCAGAGAACAGAATGTCTCATTCCTGATCTTCACCCTGAACTCCTTTCAGGGTGTGCTGAAGCTCAGTGGCTACAGTGACTAGTGAATTGATCCTTGTAGAGACAGATGGCACATGCCAGTTTTTTTTGTTGTTGTTGTTGGCAAAAAGAACATAAAGTGAAACTTCCTTACACAGAACAGCAATGCTGCAGTCACCACAGCCCTATAGAAGAGTAGTTTCCACAATCCTCAGCTTCCTATTTCCACTATCTACTGCAGATGTTAGGGATTGACTGATGATCTTGACAAGTATTCCTCAGTACTGATCTGTGTTCTGGTGCCGGGCTTTGAGAATATTTTCATATGCCTGAAGTGAAATAAGAAAAATATATGAGCTTGTGATAAGGATAAATTCCCTCATTGTTTTAACATGATTTTCCAATCCTTTTCTTTCAAGATTCAGGATAAATTTTAAATAAAGTTTTTTGTTTGCCTATGTTTTCGTTTCAGTATGTACTGTGTTTCTGCTAGGCAAAAGTAAAAAAAAAAAGAAAAGAAAAAATAATTGCAAACTATACTCAGAAATTAGAAAAAAAAAATTATACTGAATCAGTAAATTAAAAAATCCTAGCAGCATTAGGCAGCTCTGTCCCTCTCTTTAAGGAAATGGAAGGCTATCGATCTCTTACACATATTTATTTATTTTCCCTTATTAAACAATTAGCTGCAATTGTGGGGGATAAAAAGTAGATTCCTTTGCCACACTTATCTTTGTGACATTTCACGAACTAATTTTAATTAACATATATTTGATTTGATGTCAAAATGCTCCGGTTCCTTTAAAATGTCAAATTTTAAAGTGCTGACATTTTCTTGGAAAGAGCAAGGACCTGAATGAGTTAATTAGGAAGGGGCTGGCCACTCAGAGATTTCAGTACAAAAGGCAGTTCCAGTTCGCTTTTGCTGATAAGAAAGCTGTCCCTGAAGATGGCTGAGTCTTTTTCAGCTCAGGGCCAGGATGACCTTCCATAGGAAGCCTAATTTTATACTGTTCTCTCACATGCTAGAGAACGGACCATATTTTCTACTACGATCCAAATCTATGTTAGTAATCAGACAACTTCTTTATATTCATCTGTAAAGTTCTTGAGAACAGGTATTTGTCGTATTCATCTGTTTGAACAACACTTAAAACTATGCATGGCACACAGTAGGCCCTCAGTACATATATCTTAAATTAATGGTGAAGGAGGAAGTGACAAAACTATCAATACAAGAAATTTTGATTCAGAGTAAAAATGAGAAAGCAGTTGAGAATTTTCAGAGACTATTTACTCAAAAAAAGTTGACTTGAATTTGACATAACTGAGACCAGTTTAAAATAAATTGCTGTAAATAATTGTGATGAAGAATCTATACAATAGTTAAAATTCAAGCATCTGTAGATTATTAAAGTGTGAGACAGATAGACAAAGACTAAAGAGCACCACAAGCAGCTTATGACAATAAGTGGGATAAAAGCAAATTGACTGACTGATCTTCATTGTAGTTAGATAACAGGCTACATATTTGGATTCTTTTTAAATATTTAAGGCTGTTTTCTTAATTGTTTTATATGATTTGTGTGGTAGAATGCATTATGAAATGAATTTTAGATTCTTGGTTTAGTTTTCCTAATGAACTTATATGAATGAATAAGTGAATTAGAAGTGATAGCTCTAGTTTCTGTCACCTAATCTTAATTTGCAGTGCTTTGGGGAAATCTAAACCTAACTAGCAATGATGCCTATTAGAACAGTCATGAAATTAATATGTGTTTACAGCTAACTCCCAAAATAAAGGAGAGGTAGTTCAGATTAAATCAACTTTAGTTTATTTGGTCCTTTAATTATAATGAGAATTTAATGGTGTATAGATGTGTACACTAATTGTATATTTATCTTGAAAATGTAATCTCATCACCCTAATTTTTATATGATTTGAAAAGTCTTAGAGAAAAGGAGATATAGAGAAGACCACTAATCACAAACTTGTAAAAGAAGTGACATAATCAATAGTTTATGTTTATTAATATTTCATAAGTTTAGGATGCAGACATCAAACCTTCTGACATATACTGAAGGATAACTAAGTGATGTGCGAAAAACAGATTATACTCTCACTTTTGTGATCAAGACTTAGAAATGACTGCGGAGCTCTACCCTTGTTCCTAAACAGCCCCCAGGTGAGGCTAATGGGAAGTGCATGCCTGTCTGCTTGCTCAGTCTCTCAATCATTTCTGTTTGTGATCCTATGACCATAGCCTACCAGATTCCCCTGTCCATGGGATTCTCCAGGCAAGAATACTGAAACGTGTTGTCATGCCCTCCTCCAAGGAATCTTCTGGACCCAGGGATCACACCTAGGTCTCTTATGCCTCCTGCATTGACATGATGGTTCTTTACCACTAGCGCCACCTGGGAAGTATCTAATAGAAAGAAACATTGCAAACCAGTCCTGCTAGCTATAAAAAGTAGTTCCAGAATTACAGTATGATCATTAGAATTGGGTACAACCGGTGTCTTTACTATAAATCCTAATTTAAATGTAATCAGGGATGTGTAAAGCTTCAATTTCCAAAGCTGCCAACATGTAAAACCTACCTGATTTTCTGTCATTGCATTTTTCAAACCAGCTGGGCTTCAATGAAAGTATTTTGTGTTCCTGCTGGGCCATAATGAAATGATTTTTCACCTGGTTTGAAACCCATGCAAATCCAAATAAAAACTGAAACTGAAGTGAAATGTACAATATGTCAACCACAGGAACCAGTGCCAGTATTTTTTCCCCCCTCCAAAGCGATTGCTAACTGAAACAGCAGGCTTCACACTTTCATAATCTCAGCAGACTGCAGCAGTAGCTAACTTCACAGACTACTTGAGGACAATTGAGCACCACGATAAAAGAGAAGGGCTGTTACTAGTTGGTTGAAATGAGATGTTGACTCTTGATTCCTTGGGTTACAACTGGTGTTGAAGGTAGTTATAGTTAAAATTATTATGACCACTCCATCGGATTCATTTTATTTTCTTCTATAAATGTTAGATGACTTTCAACTGGCAAATTAAGATACTTAAATTAACAAATTAAAGGTATGAGCAATATTATCTTTTATTTTGAATCTGAAAAACATGTGGCCTCAGAGATTATTTGATTTTCTAGTTTGAAAAGTTGGAGCAGCAGAAATTAGAACATTTCTTGTGCATGCTAATAATTATAAAAACTATTTTAGATTAATGAAATATATGTTTAAGGAAAAATGTGAGATCTAAACAAAGAAAACATGACTTTAATTTAGGGAAATGCTTATTTTGCATATAATTTTCAACAAAATGGTGCAACTTATTCATCTTAACATCCTTTATTTTTCATCATGATAGCTGAATATAAAAGCATGAAATGAGTGTTGTCTAATAAGTAAAATGTGGCTAACTTCTTCATTCCTATCCCTGTGAACAATATTATTTTGGAATGTGCTCTTGGTTTTAGTAACTGAGGCCCTTGTGGCTTTAACCCATTAAGAAATGGCTCCTAGAGTTAGTAGTCATTCAGAATACCCATGTATCCAGCAATGGTGGTGATTTTGTACAAATATATCAACATTTATTTACCCATCCTTCTTTTTTTTTTTTTTAAACTGAGGAAAAATTGACCTGTTATATTGGTGTCCAGTATACAACATAATGATTCTGTGTTTGTATACAATTCAAAATAATTCCTACAATAAGTCCAGTTACCATCTATCCTCATATAAAGTTGTGTATTTTTTTTCTTGTGATGAGAACTTTGAGCTGTTTTTTTTTTTTTTGATGAGTCCAATCAGTTTTTCTATAACACTTGTCTTGAAAACCAATGTTTTTCCAAACAATTGACATATCAGGAAACAGTTTTAGCATGATAGAGATTCTGCCGCTTATGTGTGGTTTCATCTGTGAGAGACTAGAGGTAAATACAGAAAACTACATTCAACTGAATGGAGCCATCCTAAAATATCCAAAAGATTAAAACTGCACACAGGAATACGTGAAGCAAGGACGAGTTGTACTCATCCCATTCTGGAATTCCAACTTCTGCTCTGATTTCAGAGAACAAACCTTACATCCATTTACAACAGCTCATAAGTTTCAACCCTTCTGGCAGCCAACCTGGCTCAGCACACTCTCCTCTGTTTAATGTTCCCCTTTCCTCTCTGCCTCATATATTTCCCTCCACTGTGTTCTCTGTTCTTTTTACTTTCTTTCTCTCTCTTTACATTCACTCATTTTCCATCCAACTTTTATTCTCTTCCTCTCACACATAGTAGGAGAAGGTGTTTAGTGTTTCTTGCCATACATTGACATGAATCAGCCATGGATGTACATGTGCCCCCCCCCTCATCCTGAAGCCCCCCCCCCCACCTCCTTCCCCATCCCATCCCTCAGGGTTGTCCCAGTGCACAGGCTTTGAGTGCCCTGTTTCATGGATCAGACTTGGACTGGTGATTAAGATAAAGTGCCATATTGATTTGTAATGCTTATTTATGAATCATGTAACAGGCCTAAATCTGTGCTTTTATTTTTATTATGTGGCTATTTTGTTGTTAATGTGACACTGATCACAATTTTGAGCATTGGCTATCTCACTATATTTTCATAAAGTCTGTGGGTTTTGCTATGTAATTTGCAGTGTGATGATATTTAAGGAACTCACCTGCTGCTTTAGAATGGAAATGATGATATTATAGTTTGCAACCTGTTTGATGCCCTTAAAAAAGACTCAGTCCAAACTTTACCCAGGAGGGAGAAATTACCTTTATTACTCTGATCAGGAAACAAACCTGTCCTCTGACACAAAGAACATTATCTTTATCTTTCAAGACTGTTCTACAAACTTCCTTTGAAATGTATCCCAGAACAAAGACCGCCAATGACTCTTCCCAAGATGTGCAGGAATACAAGGCACCTATGGAGAATTTTTTCCCAATCATATTATTCTGAAGAACAAGTATGAGATTGCCCCTTTCACCATGCTTCCATAGTAGATGGTCCAGAGGAGTGTCTTCAGAGCATGGTATTCAGCCACTCTACAAAGAGCCTCCAGGAAAGGAAGTGATATGGTGATTAACCTGACCAGTTCATCCAAGGAAAGTCAATCCTGATAAATCTCAAACTGGGTTAAGCCCTCAACTACTGATTCAGAAGACCTATCATGGTTGTGTTATAGACCTTACTAGACATAGACTCTAACATGCCACAAGCTTCACAAGGATTGTCACCGTTGTTTTGGCTGCTCAGTCATGTCCAACTCTTTGTCACCCCATGGACTGTAACCTGACAGTCTCCTCTGTCCATGGGATTTTCCCAGACAAGAATACTGGAGTGGGTTGCCATTTCCTACATGTCCCTCCATGTGGCTGGAAGGTGGATATTTGATGTTTTTAAAAAAAATAATAGAAATGAGTATTCCCTGAGAATTTATTGACCAGAAATAAGTATTTCTATGTGCAAAATCTCCTGTTCACTGGTTATCCAATTTGAGTGGACAGAATATTGGCCACTGAGAATTCCTTTCTCTATAGTTTTGGTCATTCTTTGATCTCCTATTCCCTGTACTCAAAATCCACTTATATGATTGTTTAGAGAGAGGAAACTCCACTCTTACTATCTGATGTGTCTCTCTGTGTAGCATTTTTAAAATAATATTTTGATAATACCAAAAGTATAATTTTAATTATTATAGAAGGCTATGATTCAGTTTTTTTTTTCCTTAGAGATTTGAAAATGTTTATCCATTTACTTTTGGTATCTGTGTTAAATATAAAATATGAAGCAAATTTAATTACAGTACATACTGCATTTTTTATAACTCTATTAAAGATTTAAGTAATTTAAACTGTTTCAATTATAAAATAACAGTAGAATTACTTTAGAATGTATTGTTTTTTGTCATTCCTGCTGAGCCCATTTATAGTCTTTAAGAATATTTGAGTTTTGCCTAGAAATATTTTCATATATTTTCTTTCATTACAGCCTCTGTTTAGTTCTCTCAAGTCTCTTCTGGAAGACATTCTAAAATGTATATCTATCATAGATTAGGCCTATTTCCATTCTTTAGATATTACCTTTTCCATAATATATTTAAGGTCTTTAAAATCTGACATATTTCTGTCAGACTTCTGAGCTTGTTCTCTAGTTTGCTACATTAGCCACGTTTTGTTCTGCTACTTGTCCTTATAAGTGAATATAGCAAAGAATCAAAATGCAAGATCAGCATAAAAATACAAGTATATTTATATATATTAGCAAAAAACAATTGAAAACCAAATTGTTAAACAATGTTGCACTCTATAGTGTCAAAAATACCAAATACTTACAATAAATATTTAACGAAAGACCTGTAGGAACTGAAAGTTATAGACTTGCAGTTAAAGTCTAAAGACTTTACTTAAGCAAAGAAAGACCTAAATAGAGTGATGCCAGACTTCACTGGTGGCTCAGTGGTAAAGAATCTGCCTGCCAGTGCAGGAGATGCAAGAGATAGGGATTCGACTCCTGGGTTGTAAAGACCCCTGGAGGAGGAAATAGCAACCCACTCCAGCATTCTTGCCTGGAAAAATCCCATGGACAGAGGAGCCTGCTGGGGTATAGCAAATAGAGTCAAAGAGTAGGATACGACTGAGCTCACAAGAATGTGATGCACTATTTATATGCATAGGAAATCTCAATATTGGTAAGATTTTTATTCTTTCCAGGTTAATCTATAGATCCAATGCAAAACTTACCAAATGTAAGCATATCTTTAGTCTGTGATGCAACAATTATACTCTAGGGTATATACTTATGTGAAACTAGTGCAAATGTCCAGCAAAATAGAAACAATGTTCATAGACAAGTTTTACATAATAGCCGTAATTTGAACCAACCCAAATACCTACCATAGGCCTCAAGTGAAAAATTCTTTGCTATAGTATGGATGAATCTCCTGTACATAATATTAATGAAGAGTCAGACGTAAAAGAAGCAAAGCAGTATGGTTATATTTTATGGAATTAAAATTGAGCAAAACTAATCTAAGATGATAAAAACCAGATGGTGGGTAAAATTATACTGAAGATGGGAAGAGTAATATGAACTGACAGGAGGACAAAAGAGCTTTTTAGAGTTCAGGAAATTCTCTGTATCACAGGTCAGAATTGGTTACATGAGGATATGTATATAAAAAAGTGCATCAATGTATAAATTTATGATTTTTACAATTTAAGAAAATGAAAAGAATCACTCATCAAACTCCTTCACATGCTACTGTGTAAAAGTGAATCTCCAGGAGAAGATTTTAAAGTGCAGCATTTCTCGAATATATTAGTTAATGAATTATAGGAACTGACTTTCAGTGTAATATGAGACAAGCCAGTAATTGAGTTAGAATAAAATATCTAAAGGATAGTGAATTGGTTCTGATTTCTAATTTAGGAAGAGATTAGTGGATAATAACCAGGATTAGGAGACAGTTGAAAATATCTTATTCAACTAGAACATTTGGTAGTGATAAAAATTATAGAAATTTATTCATTAGAAAAATTTCAAGAGAATAAGTATAAAACTATATTTCCACTAAGGTCAGGAAATTTTGACTATCTTGGAAACTATTTCACTATACTCATACATTTGACTATACAAGTCTATCTTTTAATTGTCTTCCATCTGACTTTAAGCAAATATATATATATATATATATATATATGATCTATATATATATAATAAAGTGAACTTTCTGCTTGATCAAGATAAATAGCTTGAGATTTTAATTATTTTATTGAAATACAAAAAACCTTTTCCTATACCCCTTCAACTCTCCATCCAGGCCATGGAGATTCTGATTTAATTGGTATGGGGTAGAGCCTAGAAATTGGGATTTAAAAAAAAAATCTAATATGGAGCAAACTGAAACTTACAAGAGAGAGGGCCCATATGCCAAAACCCATACCTAAAATCCAACAGCCATTTGAGCTGATATAAGGGGAAATAATAACTTTCAAATTAGGCAAATCACTCTGAAACTGAATGATTCATCAGTGAGAATAAATAGAACACATATTCAGGGAGAAGTAGTTTCTCAGAGAAGGAAATTACAAATTAAATAGAAAAAAAAGATAAATAAAATGTTATTTAAAAGCTTTCAATTGTTCCAATTTTTAAAAAAAATATCAGTTAAGTCATACAATAGATTTTCATGTGACCTTATGAAAACGATATCAGCGATGTTCAGAAGAAAATAATTTTCCTCATTTTCTTCAATTCAGTTCTTGCCTAAGATACATCAGATGAGATTTTGTCTACCTGAAGGCAATCACTTCCTTCAGTTGTGCCACTGGCAACGATTTACAATGGACTGAGATGATAAGGGGAGAGAGACAATGTGTCAGAGACATGCCCCTGAAGAAACATTTCTGCATGCCAAGAGATGCAGCAGTTGAAGCAGAGAAAAAAGTAAAGCTAAACACGTGGTTTTTGAGTGAAATAACCAAGTTAAAATTTGGGTACATAAATTTCATGGGATTATTTTGAAATTTCAGTAGTTAGGAGGCAAAAAGAATGAAAAGAAGAAAAATGAGGTCACAACTTTACCAGTGTTGTAAGATCCATCTTGTTAGTTTTGCAGCTGATTTTGAAGAATCACCAAGAGTAAATCTATATTTGAAGATAGAGTTTAAAGAGATAGGGAAAGAAAAGGAACTGAGTTGCTATCTATTCCTGCATGTTTGGACAAAGAATTTAAGTTATAAATGTCAGTGACAGAGTTGAATTCTAAGTTTGTATTCAGAACTGATTTCAGTTGCTAAAAGACGTTAGGTTGTGTGTCCATGGACTGTTTAGATGAAAGTAACTTTTGAGGTTTAATGATCTGCACATATGCCAATTTCTATAGATCTGACTAGACTGCAGAATCAAGAAGAACTAGATATCTTTCACTAATGCAAAAATTCATTGAACATCTTATGTATTAGAGGATACATTTTTTATTTAAGCTCTTTATCAGGAGAGAAAAGTTAGAAGATTTAAAATTATTGGAATTTGTATTTGATTCCCACCTGTAGAGAAACAAAGGTCCATCTAGTCAAATCTATGGTTTTTCCAGTAGCCATGTATGGATGTGAGAGTTGGACTATAAAGAAAGCTGAGTGCTGAGAAATTGATGCTTTTGAACTGTGGTGTTGAAGAAGACTCTTGAGAGTCCCTTGGACTGCAAGGAGATCCAACCTGTCCATCCTAAAGGAAATCAGTCCTGAATATTCATTGGAAGGACTGATGCTATAGCTGAAACTCCAATACTTTGGCCATCTGATGTGAAGGACTGACTCATTGGAAAAGACCCTGATGCTGGGAAAGATTGAAGGTAGTAGGAGAAAGGGACGATAGAGAATGAGATGGTTGGATGGCACCACCAACACGATGGACATGAGTATGAGTAAGCTCAGGGAGTTGGTGACGGACAAGGGAGCTTGGCATACTGGAGTCCCTGGGATCACAAAGAGTCAGACAGAACTGAGCAACTGAACTGAACTGAATTCCGCCTTTGGAAATAATAAACTTTAATATTGGGGTTTCACATTCTTTATTAAACAGTGTAGAGATTCCCTAAGTGTATTATATTGCAACTATTCATTTATTTTGCTACATATTCACTATTTTCATAATGCAAATATAATTAAGACAAATACAGAAAGCTCTTGAAACAATTTCTTGAAATAAGTTCTAGAAGAAAATCATGTAAACTTCCAGTTAATACTTTGTGGAAGTATACTGTTTTCTGCTGCTGCTGCTGCTAAGTCGCTTCAGTCGTGTCTGACTCTGCAACCCCATAGACTGCAGCCCACCAGGCTCCTCTGTCTCTGGGATTCTCCAGGCAAGAACACTGTTTTCTACCTTCTCCTAAAAAGCATTCCGTAATTCACTTTCTTTGAAACTACAGTATAAAGACTATCTCCATGATTTCAAGATTTAGAAAGAAAATTATGTTAGGTTTAGGGTATAGTCAAGTTATTCACACATAGATTTTTTTCAGTGACTTAATTTTACTTAGGAAATAGCAATGAAATATAACAAATAAGTATAAATTACATAATTTTTAATGAATCATTCTGATTATTTTCCAGGTGTTTCTACAGTGAGGATTCACTAACACAATCCAATGGTATTATATGTTCAGACCTTGTAAAATCTGGTCAGTGTGCTTTGCTCTTTCCTCCTTTTCCCCAAGTTGTAGAGAGGAAACACTTTAAGTAAATAAAGATTTTTGTTTTTAAGGAAATCGTTTAGGAATTGAATAAACATTTTCTGGAGTTTGGAAGGCTCTTGGTCAAAAGTGCATAGAAGAATAATGGACCGAAAAATAGAACCTACAGAGCTAATAGCTAGTAGCCTAATATAGTATTAAATTACATGGATTCTGCCTGCAGATTGCCTTGGACTTGAACTCTGATACTACCACTTATTAAGTCTATGATGTTAGCACATTACCTAATCTTTAGTGCTCTGTTTCCTTATCTGTGGTGGTAGTGGTGGTTTAGTTGCTAAGTCATGTCCGACTCTTGTGACCCCATGGACTGTAGCCCTTCAGTCACTGTCCATGAGATTCTCCAGGCAAGAATATTGGAGTAGGTTGCCATTTCCTTCTCCATTCCTTATCTGTATAATGGCCTTAACACAGAACCACTACATATGGTCATTGTCAGTATTAAGTATTTAGAATAGTGCATAGTCCATACTAATTACCACATAAGTATATGCTCAATAATAAGATGCAGCTACTCTCAACTTTTCTCATTCTTTATTACATTTTCTTCTTTATATACTTTTTCTGTTTCTCTTTCAGTATAGCATGACTTTGTCTGAGTTTTCACCTATCTTGACCACATATAACCATGTGTGCACACTGAGTCACTTCAGTTGTGTCCAACTCTTTGTGACCCTCTGGACTGTAGCCTGCCAGGCTTCTCTGCAATGGGATTCTCCTAGCAAGAATACTGGAATGGGTTGCCATGTCCTTCTCTAGGGTATCTCCCTGTCCCAGAGATTGAACCTGTATCTCCTTTATTTGCTGCATTGTAGCATATGCTTTAACACTGAGCCACCAGGGAAACCCACATATAGCCATGCCAGCACTCAATAAAGACAAATCAGTATTACCTTAGAGATACTGGTTAGTTTAAAATTTAAGGAAATCATATTTCTATTGGCTGGACTTACATCAGGAATATTGTAGTGGTCTCATCAGCTACAGACAGTGCATGAGTTCTACACCTCTTTTGTCTCATTTGATAGAAGGTTATCATAAACTAGAAGAAAAATGCAATAAGTAGGTTGCCTACAACACTATTCAGTTTACAGAATATACAATTGACTGTGCATTTAATTTTATATCTTGAAATACCAATTAAATCCATCAGTTTTATATAATTGCATCAATAAGTAACTTGCTAGTTCTTAAAATAGCATCCATCCAAACAGTAGATAAATAACAAGATGACCAGACACACAAAAA
The DNA here is from genome assembly GCF_055505025.1 of Bos grunniens. Taxonomy (NCBI): domain Eukaryota; kingdom Metazoa; phylum Chordata; class Mammalia; order Artiodactyla; family Bovidae; genus Bos; species Bos grunniens. The sequence goes on along the minus strand of NC_141184.1, from coordinate 19,307,918 downwards.
TGGAGTCATTCATTTGTGAATTGCAATACACAAATGTCTCAAAGCCTAATTACTGGAAAATTATAGTAAAAACACTCTTTATATGTACATATACATCACTGGAATGAAATAGTTTGCCAAGTAATCTGCAACAAATTAGGTCTGTAAAGATGAAATTAATCCTATTGACATTCATAAATCAAAAACATTACGAATGACTAAAATTCAAGAAAGTAAACACCTCAAGACACTACTGATAATGTCTTGGTGCTGATAATGAAGATTTCTCCCTAAAAATATGCAAAAGCTTAAATCCTAAACAGGTGTTCCTGTGTTATAAGAATATTGCCAATTTATGTTTCACAAGCCAGTCTCATATATATATATACATATATATATACACATACATGTAGTGAATCTTCATTATAAGTGCTTCTCAGGTGGTGCAGTGCTAAGAATCTGCCTGCCAATGTAGGAGACACAGGAGACATGGGTTAAATCCCTGGGTAGGGAAGATCCCCTGGAGGAGGAAATGGCAACCCACTCCAGTATTCTTGCCTGGAAAATTCCACAGACAGAGGAGCCTGGTAGGGCTACAGTCCACACGGTTGCAAAGAGCTGGACTCAACTGAGTGACTGACCACACACAAGCAATCTTCATTGTCAATTCCATGTTCATGAATTTGCTATCTAGAATGTATTTCTAACCCGAAAATTAATATTCAGAGAGCTTATTATAGTCACTTGAGGACATGCACAGAGCGGCAAAAAGTTTGAGTCACTCAAAGTTCTAGTTCTCAACAGGACGACCCTCTCTTGTGTTTCAATTCTCCCATTGTAAAATGTGTCCTTCTCATGTCCTATTTAATGCCATATTTATTCAATTTTTGTGCTTTTCATTAGTGATTTTGTTGTTTAAAATACCCCAGAACTCTGCGGCTGCTGCTGCTAACTCGCTTTAGTCGTGTCCGACTCTGTGCGACCCCATAGATGGCAGCCCACCAGGCTTCCCCGTCCCTGGGATTCTCCAGGCAAAAGTACTGGAGTGGGGTGCCATTGCCTTCTCCAATGCATGAAAGTGAAAACTGAAAGTGAAGTCGCTCAGTCGTGTCCAACTCTAGCGAACCCATGGACTGCAGCCTACCAGGCTCCTCTGTCCATGCGACTTTCCAGGCAAAAGTACTGGAGTGGGGTGCCATTGCCTTCTCTGCCCCGGAACTCTAGTGTGGAAGTATTCTCTACTGTTCTAAGGGCAAAAAGGCTGTGATGTGGTTTATAGAGAAAATGTACGTTTTAGATAAGCTTTTTCAGTCATTAGTTACAATGCTCTCGGGTGTGAGTTCAGTGCTAATGAATCAATAACACTATCCATCAAGGGGATAAAAAGAAATTTGCAGATCTGTGCATAAGGCTGCTCCATAAAGTGCTAAAGTCTCACAATGCGTGATGAATTATGAAAAAGATAGAAGTTAAAATTTTGTGGATGGATGTGGTGATAAGCAATTTAAAAAGCTTGATGGACAGCACTGTTATCAGGCTAAAAGCCAGATAAAGTTTAGGTTATGCTGCTCAGGATTAAGAAAATATTAGGAGAAAAGGCTACTGAATTATTGTTATAAAGAAATGACAGCCAATTAATTATTTGTAAGAACTGTATAGTTCTCTATACAGTTAAACAAGATCTCTTTTAACAAGATCTGTATTAAACAAGATCTCTTTTAACAGAAACACACATAAAACAAGATTCTGTACTGATTGGCTAACAAAAATGTTGTGACCAGTACCTTGAAGAAAAGTAACCTTGAATTTCTCCCAAGAGAAATGGCTCAGTATTCGCTGATTCTATTTAGCCTAGTTATCTCCTTTATCAGGTTAGTAGCTACTATTTATATTTTGGTTTTGTATTTTCTTGCCTAGATTAAGTGAAATAGTTCTACTAAAAATTAATTTCTTGATATCTGTTATTAATATAATTCTTTATTTGATTTTCTTGTCTTCAGCCACTTCCTCTTTTACCCTGTCCTGCTAATCACAAAATATCTGTTTACTTTTTTTTAAATCACTAAATATAGAAAAATATTTTACTCTGGTTGCTCTTTCATTCAAGAAGCTAAAATATTTGTTAATTGTCAACTCATAGACTATATTTTTGGTTATTTAAAATTATATTTAACATTCTACCTCTATTCCATCCAATCTTATTTCTCACTGTATTTATACAAGCATTTTCTAATTAAGTGTTGTGTCTTCTCGGATAAGCTTCATATCTTTTCATATCTTGAACTTGCTTATGTTCAAAACATGGGTGAAGGTCAGCAACAAGATCAGGGTAGAGAAGAAAAAAAAAGAAAAAAATGGACAAAAAGATCTTCTAGGCTGGTTTATGCAGCCTCAACTCATCAAGTCCAATGTATAGCATCAAAATGAGTATTGCAAATGTTGCTATGTTTATTATGCCAAATTCCACTTTGGTTTTTCTGAACACTTGTTATCAATTTGGGTAAATCAAGCAGATTTTAGGGATATCTTGTACATTTATAATAGTAGTGACATTTTTGAGCATTTACTCCGTATACAATAGACAGTTCGTGGGAATATGAGAATGGAAATCAACAGTCTAAAACAGGGAAGAAGTGTGACCTTGTTTGAATTTCAATACCTTTGTTGTGTAGTGTGAAGCGCTTACTTTCCTGAAGTGTTGGGATGCGGTTTGAAGGAGTAGCCCCTGAATGCAGAAGGGTTCAAGCTGATGTGAAATGAAAGTGACATAATTGAGGGTCCAGGGGTCATCTTAAGCTACTTTAGGTCCAGTATAATGTAGACCTGAACCACTAAGGGCTAATACTCTTGATAATATTTTTCTCATTGGTCAAAATCGTGTCATGGAAGAAGGAATCTTGGGACAATAAGTGTAAGAAAATAGTAATTCCAACTATTGAGTTTAGGAAAGATAAGTTTTGATTTTCTTTACCTATAATACTTAACTGCATACCCCACTTATACTTCAACCCTTCTCCACACACACAGAATAATTGATGTCTTGATATAATATGCATTTATCTTATGGAAAAAACAATGGAAATGAGAACAGATAAACTATGGATTTACTTCTTTACATTCTCTTTTAAGTGCTTTCTATCTTATAGTTAATTTATTATTTTTTTCCATTTTATAACTATTAACAATGTAATAAATCAATTGTATTTAAATAATAAACTATTATGCATGCCTTGTTTGTTCCATCTTGGTCTTAGAGGTGAGAAGTCAAACATGTTTATCAAAGATTTGTTTAAGGATATTAAAGCTTTAATATTAAGCTAAGTAGTTGCATTTTACATGTGAAAATTTAGGCTTCTTTCTCTATGAATAGATCTGTTTCCTTTACTTTCTAGACTCAGGCTATAAATGAGGGGTAGCATTTATTGATCATGTGATATGCATCATGAACTGCTAGAAGTGTTTTTCTTGTGCCTTTTAAATCCTCCCACAATCCTATTTTATATGTCTTAATACAGCCACTTATAGATAAGGATATAGAAGTTCACAGAGGTTTCAGTAATCAGAATTTATCAAGAAATAGAATTCAGCTAGCTTCAAATTCCAGGTTGTTTTGCAATACAAAATAACTCCTGTTCAGAACACATTGTATTAGAGACTGAATTTTTAGCTAACATAAATCTTTTATTGATTGCAGTAATAGCATTTTAGTGTTTTGATATTCCAGGTCATTACTAAGCATTATTTTAATGCATTACACTCATAGAAAATATATTGGATGGAATAGTTTTGGGGATTATATAAACAATTCTTGTCTAAGTGATATTTTGACAATATAAAATTGTATCTAGCTATTATATCTTCATTTATACTATGTCTAGAAAGGTCATTTTTATCACAGGATATATATAATTCAATTTAGATACCATGACAAAACCAATCAAATATTTTATTTAAGTAATTAATACTCTCATAATTTAGTAATGAACTTTATACATTTCTCACTAAAAATATGAAATTATATCGGCATTCTCGATTCTAACCCATATCCTTTGACAATTTATCATTGTTTCTGGCTCTCAGGTTTCTCAGCTATAAAAAAGTCAGAAATATTTATATCAAGCACTGTGGGTATTAAATGAGTTTGTACATGAAAATAAAAAAGTAGTTGCTACTTTTAAGTCATATACATAATTAGAATCTGATATAATGTTAACTATAATTGAGCTATTTCTCATCTATCTCTCTTGATAAAACTCAATGTAAGAGAAACAGTGAGCAACCCTTTTAAACAGTCTAATTTTCTCATTTCAATGAAGACGTTTTACTTTTTAAAGTAAAATTGTAAGAATTTGTTTTATTGCATGGTTTATATTAACTACTATATAATTCTATTACAATTTAAAAAATTAACATCAGGTTATGTGTTTAGTAAGTTTCTTGCATCATGAAGATTTTATTTTTTCCACTAAGTTAGAATACTACTGACTAAGAGATTAGTGTACCAACCACAATATAAAATCATAAATATTACTATCTTTTATGAAATTATAACAATGAAATTTCATTTTGATTGCTGTTTAAAAGCTGGTTAAAATTACTTTCAAGGTGCTTTATAAAACTGCTTTCCATTATCATTAACCATGGATGGTTTAGTGGAGATTGTTATTTAACTTATGCAGAGGAAGTATAAGTAAGTTTGTTTGTCATTTCTTCATAAAAGATTAACATTTAAGACCACAAAAACAATTAATCCATTATCTTCATTAGGTTTTGGGGATAAAGAATTGATATTTGTACAAAATACAAATAATCACGTAGATATTGTTTTAGCATGTATCAACAAATAATCATAAGGTTAAATTTTTTAAAAAATTATCTAAAATGCTTGTACTCAGAGACAAGGTGACATATTTGAAAAATAAACTTGAAAACTAAGTTGTTTAAATTTTCTTCAAATGTAAATGTAAGGTTATGAGTATACAGAATTATATTCTACATGATAAACTAACACATTTAATAAACATATTAATTTTTATATTGATTATTCTCTAGACATATAGAATATTCTAAGAATTTCATTTACAATTTTTACGTACAAAAAATTGTACGTAATTGTAAATTACGTATTTCAGTGTAATTTAACATCTATTTAACACTTAAAATTCCAAGAGCTTGCTACATTCTGGGAGTAAAATATTTAATAAAATGCGTTTGTTGCCCTCCAAGTACTTATTGATTACCAACAGGAATACATAAAATATATTATATTAGATCTTAAACAAAGAAGTATCTGCAAGGTACTAAGTAAGGGACAGTTAACTCTCTCCTCAATTTCAGGGTACTTTTGAGATAAAATTAACCTGTCAGCAACAATTTTTCCAAATCTAAATATAAAAATCTCCATCGCTATCCCTCATGTGTGCCTTATAAATGCAAGCCACTTCAATTACCATCTCCATAAACCAGCAGTGACACTGCAAGGGAGTCATTGTCATACCTAGTTTATATAGTAGGAAAATGATGTTCAAATATATTGTATAATTTATAAAGATTGCAGATTAGTAAGTGAAGGTCCAACTATCAAATATGAAAGCAAAACTCCAGTAGAATGGTCATAGTATTAGAAGTTCTTACTTACTGGTAAGTTTCTATACAAATTTCATGATTACTTCAATCCCTCTTATTCTCCCCACATTTTCTTAAAGAAAAAGGGATAATGATCTCTCCTTGAAACTGCATCCAAGGAATTGACCTACTGTAAGCACTAATGATAGCAAGGGTGGCACAGTGGTAAAGAACCCTGCTATGCAGGAGATAAATATGCCAAAATTTTTGACTGTGTGGATTACAACAAACTGTGGAAAATTATTATAGAGATGGGAATACCAGACTACCTTACCTTCCTCCTGAGAAATCTGTATGCAGGTCAAGAAGCAACAGTTACAACTGGATATGGAATAACAGACTGCTTCCAAATAGGGAAAGGAGCACGTCAAGGCAAAAAAGTCTGCTTGTTTAACTTTTATGCAGAATACATCATGTGAAATAATGAGCTGGATGAAACACAAGCTGGAATCAAGATTGCAGGGAGAAATATCAACAACCTCAGGTACACAGATGACACCACCCACATGGCAGAAAGTGTAGAAGAACTAAAGAGCCCCCTGATGAAAATGAAAGAGGAAAATGAAAAAGTTGGCTTAAAACTCAAAATTCAAAAAACGACGATCATGTCATATAGTTCCTGCACTTCATGGCAAATAGGTGGGGAAGCAATGGAAACAATGACAGACATGGGCTTCCCTGGTGGCTCAGAGGGTAAAGTGTCTGCCTACAATGCGGGAGATGCAGGTTCAATCCCTGGGTCAGGAAGATCCCCTGGAGAAGGGAATGGCAACCCACTCCAGTACTCTTGCCTGGAAAATCCCATGGACTGAGAAGTCTGGTAGGCTACAGTCCGTGGGGTCGCAAAGAGTCAGACACGAATGAACAACTTCACATAATCACTGCTTATTGGCAAATTCAGACTTAAACTAAAGAAAGTAGGGAAAACCACTAGACCAATCAGGTATGACCTAAATCAAATCCCTTATGATTATACAATGGAAGGGAAAAATAGATTTAAGGGACTAGATCTGATAGATAGAGTGCCTGATGAACTTTGGATGGAGGTTTGTGACATTGTCCGAAGAGAAATGAAAAGCAATGAAGAAAAGGAGAGATATAAGCATCTGAATGCAGACTTCCAAAGAATAATAAGGAGAGATAAGAAAGCCTTCCTCAATGATCAATGCAAATAAATATAGGAAAACCACAGAATGGGAAAGACTAGAGATCTCTTCAAGAAAATTAAAGATACCAAGGGAACATTTCATGCAAAGATGGGCTTGATAAAGGACAGAAATGGTATGGACCTAACAGAAGCAGAAGATATTAAGAAGAGGTAGGAAGAATACACAGAAGAACTGTACAAAAAAGAGCTCCACAACCCAGATAATCACGATGGTGTGATCACTCACCTAGAGCCAGACATCCTGGAATGTGAAGTCAAGTGGGCCTTAGAAAGCATCCCTATGAACATAGCTAGTGGAGGTGATGGAATTCCAGTTGAGCTATTTCAAATCCTAAAAGATGATGCTGAGAAAGTGCTGCACTCAATATGCCAGCAAATTTGGAAAACTCAGCAATGGCCACAGGACTAGAAAAGGTCAGTTTTCATTCCAATCCCCAAGAAAGGCAATGCCAAGGAATGCTCAAACTACCACACAATTGCACTCATCTCATATGCTAGTAAAGTAATTCTCAAAATTCTCCAAGCCACGTTTCAGCAGTACATGAACCGTGAACTTCCAGACATTCAAGATGGTTTTCAAAAAGGCAGAGGAACCAGAGATCAAATTGCCAGCATCCACTGGATCATTGCAAAAGCAAGAGAGTTCCAGACAAACATCTATTTCTGCTTTATTGACTATGCCAAAGCCTTTGACTGTGTGGATCACAATAAACTATGGAAAATTCTGAAAGAGATAGGAATACCAGACCACCTGACCTGCCTCTTGACAAATCTGTATGCAGGTCAAGAAGCAACAGTTAGAACTGGACATGGAACAACAGACTGGTTCCAAATAGGAAAAGGAGTACCTCAAGGCTATATATTGTCACCCTGCTTATTTAACTTATATGCATAGTACATTATGAGAAATGCTGGGCTGGAAGAAGCACAAGCTGGAATCAAGTTTGCTGGGAGAAATATCAATAACCTCAGATATGCAGATGACACCACCCTTATGGCAGAAAGTGAAGAGGAACTAAAAAAGCCTCTTGATGAAAGTGAAAGAGGAGAGTGAAAAAGTTGGCTTAAAGCTCAACATTCAGAAAACTAAGATCACGGCATCCGGTCCCATCACTTCATGGCAAATAGATGGGGAAACAATGGAAACAGTGTCAGACTTTATTTTGGGGGGCTCCAAAATCACTGCAGATGGTGATTGCAGCCATGAAATTAAAAGATGCTTACTCCTTGGAAGAAAAGTTATGACCAACCTAGATAGCATATTTTAAAGCAGAGACATTACTTCGCCAACAAAGGTCCGTCTAGTCAAGGCTATGGTTTTTCCAGTGGTCATGTATGAATGGGAGAATTGGACTGTGAAGAAAGCTGAGCGCTGAAGAATTGATGCTTTTGAACTGTTGTGTTGGAGAAGACTCTTGAGAGTCCCTTGGACTGCAAGGAGATCCAACCAGTCCATTGTAAAGGAGATCAGTCCTGGGTATTCATTGGAAGGACTGATGCTGAGGTTGAAACTCCAATACTTTGGCCACCTCATGCGAAGAGTTGACTCTTTGGAAAAGACCCTGTTGCTGGGAGGGACTGGGGGCAGGAGGAGAAGGGGACGACAGAGGATGAGATGGCTGGATGGCATGACTGACTCAATGGACATGAGTTTGAGCAAACTCTGGGAGTTGGTGAAGGACAGGGAGGCCTGGCGTGCTGGGGTTAATGGGGTCTCAAAGAGTTGGACACGACTGAGCGACTGAACTGAACTGAACTGATAACCACTGCAGATGGTGATTACAGCCATGAAATTAAAAGACACTTGCTCCTTGAAGGAAAAGCTATGACTAACCTAGACAGCATATTAAAAAGCTCAGACATTACTATGCCAACAAAGGTGCATCCAGTCAAAGCTATGGTTTTTCCAGTAGTCATGTATGGATGTGAGAGTTGGACTATAAAGAAAGCTGAGCGCTGAAGAACTATGCTTTTGAACTGGGGTGTTGGAGAAGACTCTTGAGAGTCCCTTAGACTGCAGGATATCAAAGCAGTCAATCATGAAGGAAATCAGTCCTGAATATTCATTGGAAGAACTGATGCTGAAGCTGAAACTCCGATACTTTGGCCACCTAATGTGAAGAACTGTTTCATGGGGTAAAACCTGATCCTGGGAAAGATAGAAGGCAGGAGGAAAAGGGGATGACAGAAGATAAGATGTCTGGATAACATCACCGACTTGATTGACATGAGCTTGAGCAAACTCCAGGGTTTGGTGATGAACATGGAAGCCTGGAGTGCTGCAGTCTTTGGGGTTGCAAAGAGTCAGACATAACTTAGCAACTGAACTGAATTGAACTGATGCAGGAGATTCAGGAAACAGAGGTTCAATCCCTGGATCAGGAATATCCCTTGGAGGAGGAACTGGCAACCCTCTACAGCATTCTCCCTTGAGATATCCCATGGGCAGAGGAGCCTGGCTAGCTACAGTCCATGGGGTCACAAAGAGTCGGATATGACTGAACATACACAGGCACACATACACACACACACAAGCACTAAAGAGCATAATGCATTGCTTGTAGTCAAAGAAAATTCTGGCAATCAGAATATCAGGAGCAAATACTTACTATTTTAACCTGATAAATATTAATAATACCACAAAGGTTTTTTTTCTTATTGATGATTTTTCAATAACATATAGTAATGTGATCCACTTAATGAGAAAGATTTCCCCCATAATAATGAAAACATGTTGATAAGAGCTTTCAAGTCAATAAAAATATAGGCCATGTTTTGATTTTGAATATTCAATAGTTGGACATTTTTGAGTTACACTATTTGGGGTCGCAAAGAGTTGGACACGACTGAGTGACTGAACTGAACTGAAATAACTGATGATTTTTAATGTTCTGACAAAAGACCCTTTGTTATGCACACTTTAGAAAATGAATTCCCTTTAGTCATGATTTTATTTGATTTTATTCACATATTCCATTTGAGATATCAACCTATAAATATTTATTCTCATTGAATAGTGCAAGTTTATAAATATTTTAAATTAAATACCATGTCCCATTATCTTTTATACCCACTAAGCATATATTTCTTATTTCTCTCATCTAAAATTCGATAGTCATGAAATTCTACATTTAATCCATTCAATAGATAAAAAATCCAATGATTATGCATTTATATTTCATGGAGCTGAATACTGTCACTTGAAATTTATTACCAAAGACAACACTGAAAATTATATATAAACTGAAAATAATTAAACATGTGAATTAAGGAAACCCATGTCACTAAATGTAGCATTAATAGAGTAGCAAAATGGCAAAGAATCCTGAAAAATATTGATAAAGTCTATCTTTAAAACTCCTGAAAACTGCAAAGTTGGGAGTCTGTTTCCTGAACATCATCTCTGAGTTACAGATGATCAGTTTTCTCATGTCTCTTCAAGAGCAGAGGACAGTTTTCTAGTATCTACATAAGAGCTACGTCTTCTTAATAAGGAAAGGTTTGCTGCATATTTATTCCCATATGTAAAGGACTGAAGGAAGTACAGAACCCAAGAAATTGTTACTGGGCAAGCTGACACAGAATAAGTACCAACCTCAGGGAAAGAGAGCAATTTGTAAATTACATAGAAGAGCTATGAGTTTATAGGAATAGAATGCCAATTAACAATAGAGGTTGCACCATCATTAGCTTGTGGATAGCTCTTTTTATGCAAACTTTAGCCAGCCTTGTGTAAGCGGCACACTTTCACCCACCGGCACTTTCTCAAGGTAGCAATGGAAACCACCAATCACAGTAGAAAGGAATGCTCTGTTGGCATAAAACATTTTTTGTGTGTGTGCCAGAATACATTTCTCATTAATTTATTAATTCCTTTCAGCTAGCATTATCATTCACCTTTCTGAAGTGAAGCAAATACCACAGGAAGAAGAAAGATGTCCCAGCTTTAAATTGGCTCTTTGGCCACCTGGTGAGAATTGCCACCTCACTGGAAAAGATCCTAATGTTAGGAAAGATTGAAGGCAAAAGAAGGGATGACAGAGGATGAGTTAGGTAGACAGCATCACACCAACTCAATGGACATGAATTTGGGCAAACTCCAGGAGACAGTGAAGGAGAGAGAAACAGTCCACAGGGTCACAAAGAGCCGGAGACGATTTAGTGACTGAACAATAACAGTAATCTAGTAGGAAACACATAGGAATAGACAATTAAATAAAACAAAGTTTTGAGGGATGGAATGGGGAGGGAGGTGGGTGGGGGGTTCAGGATGGGGGACATATGTACACCCATTGCTGATTCTTGTCAATGTATGGCAAAAAAACACTATAATATTGTAAAGAAATTAGCCCCCAATTAAAATAAATAAATTAATTTTAAAAACAAATAAAACCACTGTAAAAAAAAAAGAAGAATAAGAAATAAAACACAAACAGAGGTGTTCAGTTTTATAAAACTGATCATAGACTCTTTCGCAGAAGGAGTGATAATTGAATTTTATGTAAACTAAGTAGTAGAAATTAATGGGCTTCTCAGGTGGTGCTGGTGGTAAACAATCCGCCTGCCAATGCAGGATACACAAAAAACATGTGTTCGATCCCTGGATTGGGAAGATCCCCTGGAGAAGGGCATGTCAATTCACTCCAGTATTCTTGCCTGTGGAATCCCATGGTCAGAGGAGCCTGGCAGGCTATAGTCCATAGGGTCGCAAAGAGTCAGACATGACTAAAGTGATTTAACACAACAATTAATAAAGAGAATATAGAGGGGATTATTTCTGACACAAGAGTATGATGTGTTAAAAAAAAAAAAAAAAAAAAGAACTAAAAAGAAGAAGCATGGAACTATTTAAGAAATTAGGTTTGAAGAGTGGAATCAGAAACCTGTTTGCTGCAAGTTCAGGGAACACCTTACTTCTTCTAAAGTCATACAGCATTTGTGAAATATCTAGCAGCCACGTTTTAAGAGACTACTGTTTTATTTCTGGAGTAGGAAATGGCAACAAACTCCAGTATTCTTGCCTGGAAAATTCCACGGACAAAGGAGCCTCATGGGCTATGGTTCATGGGATCACAAAGATTCGGACATGAATTCTTAAACCACTTTTGTTGTTGTTGTTCAGTTGCTCAGTCAGGTCTGACACTTGTGACCCTATGGGCTGTAACACGCCATGCCTCCCTGTCCTTCACCACCTCCCAGAGTTTGTTCAAACTCATGTCCTTCGAGTTGGTGATCCCATCCAACTATCTCATCCTCTATCATCCCTTTCTCCTTTTGCCTTCAATCTTTCCCAGCATCAAGGGTCTTTTCCAATGAACTGGCTCTTTGTATCAAAGTATTGGAGTCCAAAGTATCAGTGTCCAAAGTATCGGAGCTTCAGCATCAGTCCTTCCAATGTAAACCACTTTTATTTCCTCTTTTATTACCAGAGAAAACAAATTTCTAGGTCACTTTTGTCTCATGACAGCACACAGTTCCTAATTAATGTTTCTCTTAATCCTGCTTTCTAAACAGTAACTAATTTCAAACACATCCATATTTTCCTTAAGACTTTCCTCAGAGTCCATCAGCTCTATCCCAAACCTTATGAAATAAGTTTATCTCTTCCTTCTCTTTGAGCAGCAAGCACTCCCTCTTTCTCTCTGGTGCCCTCCATTGCTGCAGCGAGTCAACAAGTCTGATTTTTTTACACTACAGACTTGTGTCTAATTATCTTTTGCTATTTGCCTTTAACAAGATGTAGTGCATTGTCAAATTGAGAAAGATCTTGTAGGACCTTTGGGAAATGCAGCATCATGATTAGGTGCAGACTTTATATCCAAATTAATGTGTTTGAATCCACTCTATATCACTGATTAACCCCATTATATTGCATTAATGTTAGTTGCTCAGTTAATTGACTTTTTGTGACCCCATGAACTGTACCCATCAGGCTCCTCTGTCCATGGAATTTTCCAGACAAGAATACTGGGGTTGGTTGCCATTTTCTTCTCCAGGGGATCTTCCCAACCCTGGGATCGAACCCGGGTCTCCTGTATTATAGGCAGATTCTTAATTTAAGCTGTACTTGCCTCAATTTATTCATCTGTTAATAGGACAATAATGGTATTTCCTTTGGGCTTCCCTAGTGGCTCAAACAGTTAGGAATCCAACTGCAATTCTGGAGGTCTGAGGTCGATCCCTGGGATTGGGAAAGATCCCCTGAGGAAGGGCATAGCAGCCCACTCTAGTATTCTTGCCTGGAAAATCCCCATGGACAGAGGAGCCTGGTGGATTTGTAGAGTCAGACACAACTGAGCGATTATGCACAGCACAGTATTTCCTTTAGAGGGTTTTGGGTTTTTTGTTTGTTTGTTTTTTCAGTTAGTGTAGGCAATCTGGTTAGAAAGACTGCTGTACTTCTGTTAGCTATTATATATCATGTTAAGAAACTTGGATCTCTTTTTATAAACAATCAGTAGGAATGCATATATCTCTTAGCCCACTAGGCATCCGAGTATTGAATATATTTAAGAGAGTATGAGTGGAGCAAGGATACCAGTTAAGAGGCTGTTAAAACAGACTTTATGGATAATTTAAGTAGAACTATGACTGTAAGGTCAGAACAAACAGGTTGACTGAGTGAAGTATTTGAGAGCTGACATCAGCTAGACCTTGTTATTTATTACATATATTCAGGCATGCATGAAATGTGTGTATGCTCATGCTGTGATTGAAATGTATCTGTGATTATATAGAATATACAATTATATACACAGTTTGAAATGTATAAATACTTGTAAATCATTTCATTTAAAGCATCCAAAACATGTCAAGTGGTTTGGGTGCAATATAATGTTTTAATACCAGACAGTTTTACTGCCAGTTACTTTTTATTTCACCACATGATCTGTAAGACAGAAAATATATTTAAATTTACTGGGAATATACTGAACTGTGAGTCTTATTTAATCAGTTTGTTTAATGCCTAGAAACTAGCCTATGGTGTTAAAAGTGTGTGGTCTTAGGTAATTGACTAACTAAATATAGGCACTAGGAAACATGACATTAAAATGGGCTGGTCAGTCAATTAATCAGGACTTCATGGAGTCCAAAAGATGACATTAGCAATTCAGAATTCATAATCTAGTTTTATAAATAGAGTATTAGAGGGATAAACATCACGCAAATTATAACCCGCCTCAGAATTTAACAAATGTCATCATTTCAAAGCATAAGCCTGGAACTGAAAAGTTACTATTAAATATTTAGGCTTGTAATTCTGGAGCTACCAGATGAATGTCTTTTCAGAAACAAGAACACAAATCTAAAGGTGAATAACTAACCTTAAAGACCAAGTTCATATGCCTACCTATTTTTCTAAAATTGTATTTAACAAATACAAACTTAAATATCTAAAGAAAATCATCTAGGTAAAAACTGTGTTGGGTTCAACTACAAATTTATTTTTATTATGTTCTATTTATCTCTACTATTAATTTTTCATTTGTTTTAATTTTGAAAATTTTCAATATATCCCATAGGCATATGCAAATGATATATATGATGGTGCTTATAATTATTTTTCCATATTATGGCTGAAATGGATGAATTATAGGTTACTGATATTTTAATTGTGTTGTTTATTTTCTTAATGATGGATTTTAAGATTGCTTTGGATACTTTGTTATATATCATTTATCAGATGTATGTTTTGCAAATGCTTTCTCCCAGTCTATGGCTAAGATTTTCATTCTCTTAATGTCTTTCATTATCATCAGTATTTCATTAATGTCTCCTTATTGTCAAATTCAGACTTATATTGCAGAAACTGGGGAAAACCAAGACCATTCAGGTATGACCTAAATGAAATCCCTTACAATTATACAGTGGAAGTGACAAATAGATTCAAGGGATTATATCTGATAGGCAGAGTGCCTGAAGAACTACTGACAGAGGTTCGTGACATTGTACAGGAGGCAGGGATCAAGACCATCCCCAAGAAAAAGAAATACAAAAAGGCAAAATGGTGTCTGAGGAGGCCTTACAAATAGCTGTGGATAGAAGAGAAGCAAAAGGTAAAGGAGAAAAGAAAAGATATACCCATTTGACTGCAGAGTTCCAAAGAGAATGGCAAGGAGAGATAAGAAAGACCTCCTCAGCAATCAATGCAAAGAAATAGAGGAAAACAACAGAATGGGAAAGATTATAGATCTCTTCAAGATAATTGGAGATACCAAGGGAATTTTTCATGCAAACTTGAGCTCAATAAAGGAAAGAAATTGTATGGACCTAACAGAAGTAGAAGATCTTAAGAAGAGGTGGCTAGAATACACAGAAGAACTATACAAAAGAGATCTTCATGACACAGAAAACCACAATATCACTCACCTAGAGCCAGACATCCAGGAATGTGAAGGCAAGTGGGCCTTCGGAAGCATCATTAGGAACAAAGCTAATGGAGGTTATGGAATTCCAGTTGAGCTATTTCAAATCCTAAAAGATGATGTTGTGAAAGTGCTGCACTCAATATGCCAGCAAATTTGGAAAACTCAGCAGTGGCCACAGGACTGGAAAAGATCAGTTTTCATTCCTATCCCAAAAAAGGCAATGCCAAAAAATGCTCAAACTACCGCACAATTGCACTCATCTCACACGCTAGTAAAGTAATGCTCAAAATTCTCCAAGCCAGGCTTCAACACCGCATGAACCATGAACTCTCAAATGTTCAAGCTGGATTTAGAAAAGGCAGAGGAACCAGAGATCAAATTCTCAACATCCGTTGGATCATAGAAAAAGCAAGAGAGTTCTACAAAAGCATCTACCTCTGCTTTATTGACTATGCCAAAGCCTTTAGTCCACTGTGTGGACTACAACAAACTGTGGTAAAATTCTGAAAGAGATGGGAATACCAGATCACCTGACCCACCTCTTGATAAATCAGTATGCAGGTCAAGAAGCAACAGTTAGAATGGGACATAGAACAACAGACTGGTTCCAAATCGGGAAAGGTGTGCATCAAGGCTGTATATTGTCACCCTGCTTATTTAACTTCTATGCAGAGTACATCATGAGAAACGCTGGGCTGGATGAAGAATAAGCTGGAATCAAGATTGCTGGGAGAAATATCAATAACCTCAGATATGCAGATGACACCACCCTCATGGCAGAAAGCAAAGAATAACTAAAAAGCCTCTTGATGAAAGTGAAAGAGGAGAGTGAAAAACTTGGCTTAAAACACAATATTCAGAAAACTAAGATCATGGGATCTGGTCCCATTATTTCATGGGAAATAGATGGGGAAACAGTGGAAACAGCAACAGACTTCATTTGTTTTTACTCCAAAATCATTGCAGATAGTGACTTCAGCCATGATATTAAAAGATGCTTGCTCCTTGGAAGAAAAGTTATGACCAACCTATTCAGCATATTAAAAAGCAGAGACATTACTTTGTCAACAAAAGTCCATCTAGTCAAAGCTATGGTTTTTCCAGTAGTCATGTATGGATGTGAGAGTTGGACTATAAAGAAACCTGAGCACCAAAGTATTGATGCTTTTGAACTGTTGTGTTGGAGAAGACTCTTGAGAGTCCCTTGGACTGCAAGGAGATCCAACCACTCCATCTTAAAGGAAATCAGTCCTGAATATTCATTGGAAAGGGCTGATGCTGAAGCTGAAACTCCAGTACTTTGGCCACCTGATGCAAAGAACTGACTCATTTGAAAAGACCCTGATGCTATGAAAGACTGAAAGCAGGAGGAGAAGGGGACAACAGAGGATGAGATGGCATCAAGACTCAATGGACATGAGTTTGAGTAAGCTCTGGGAGTTGGTGATGGACAGGGAAACCTGGTGTGCTGCATTCCATGGGGTTGCAAAGATTCAGGCTGGATTGAGAGACTGATCTGAACTGAACTGAATGTCTCTCATATATTAGAGTTTTTAATTTTAATAAATTCTAACTTATTACTTTGTTTTTTTCTTTCATGAATCATGCTTTGAGGTTAAATCTAAAATTAATTAACAAACCTAAATTCAGACAGATTTACTTTCAGAAGCTTTACAGTATTGCTGTAAAGCTTATATTTATATTCACATTTATGATTCATTTTTAAATTTGCTTTGTAAGGTCTGCCTATTTTCATACATTTGCAAATGTGCATTCAAATTTTCCAACATAATTTGTTGAAAAAAATTGTCTTTTATCCATTTAATTGCCTTTGAATCTTTATTTAAAAAATCAGTTGACTATATCTGTGTGGATCTGTAGTTTGCCTCTGGGGCTTCCCTGGTGATGAAGTGGTAAAGAGTTTGCCTGCCAATGCAGGAGATGTGGGTTCAATCCCTGGATCAGAAAGATCCCCTGTAGAAGCAAATGGATACCCACTCCAGTATTCTTGCCTGGGAAATCCCATGGACAGAGGAGCCTAGGGGTGTTCAGTACATGGGGTCACAAAGTGTTCGGCACAATTGAGCACGCACCCATGCATAGCTTGCCTCTATTTAGTTCTATTGCTCTATGGGTCTATTCTGTAACCAGTACCATACTGCTTTTATTATGATAGGAGTATAGTAAGTCTCACAATAGCATACTGTGAGTTCGCCGATGATTTTTATGCAGTATTCTGCAGTGTATTGTAGATATTTTGCCTTTCCGCTGCATTTGAGAACCAGCTAATTGTTAAATAAAGAAGAGCTCACTGAGTTCCTGGGGTTGTGTTGAATCTACAGATCAAGTCTGGACGAATTCAGTTCTTAATAATACAGATTTTTCCTATCCATGGACATAAAATATTTTCCCATTTATTTAGATCTTTTATTTCTTTTTCAATCTCTTGCAGTTTTCCCTCTAGAAATTCTGTACATATTTCATCACATTTGCATAAAAGTATTAATTGCTTTGATATTATTATAGTCAATAATTTTTAAAATTTTAAAGTTTCTATTGTTCATTGTTGATAGATGGGAAAACAGTTGGTATTTGAGTATTGACCATGCACTTGCGACCCTATTATATTCCCTTGTTAACATCAGGGGTTTATTTGTAGATTTTTAAAAATTTTCTCCGATGACAATTATGTCATCTGCCAATAAAAATAACATCATTTCTTCCTTTCCATTCAGTATATGTTTATGTTTTCCTTTTATTATTGCACTAGCAAAGACTTACAGTAGGACATTGAATACTTGCTGAGAAATGATGCCCTTATTTTGTTCTTTATAAGTATCTAATCTTTCAACATTAAGTATAATGCTAGCTTTAGGTTTTTGTGGATTATCTTTATAAACTTGAGGAAGCTTTACACTTTTCTAAATTTTCTGAGCGTTTTTATCATGAATAATTATTAGATTTTGTCAAATGATTTTTCTGTATTATTTGATATGATCATATGATTTTATTCAGCTTGTTGGTAAGGTGTATTACATTGACTGGATCTTTCAATATTGAACCAACCATATAACTGGAATAAATCCTACCTGGCTGTAGAGTATAATTATTTTGATACATTATTGAATATAATTTCCTTATAGTTTGCTTAGGATTTTTGTATATGTTCATAGACTATATGTACAATTATCCTTTCTTGTTTTGTCTTTCTCTGGCTTGGATATTAAAGTAGTGCTGGCCTCATAGACTGAACTAAAAAGTAATTCTATATTTTATGGAAGAATCTGTGAAAAAGTGGAACAACGTTTGTAAATGTTTGGTAGAAGTTATCAGTGAAATAATATGGGCCTAGTAATACTCATTTTTCAAAAAGATCATTAATTCTTGATTCATGTGTTTTAAAGGATGTAAAGATATTCAAAGTATTTCTTTCTCCTTATATAGGTTTAGGTAATTTACATCTTTCCAAATAGTAGTGCATTTTATGTAAATTATCAAATTTCTGGACATAGAGTATTTCATAATATTATTTCATTACCTGTCTATTGTCCATATGATTGGTAGTGATGATTTCTCTTCTATTTCTGATATTGGTAATTTGTGTAATCTCTTTTTTCATCCTTGATTGGAGTTTCAAGGTGTTTTATAAAAGAAAAATTCTTTTTTTAAGAGAAATATTTTTGTTTCTTAATTTTTCTATTATTTTCCTATTTTTAACTTTATTATTTCTGTTGCAGTCTTTACTACTCCATTATTCTTTTCATGTTATTCTTTTACTTTTTTAGTCATCTAATTTCTTTAGGCTTAAATTGATCTTCTTTCTCTGAATTTCTAAAGCAGAAGCTGAGATTGTTGCTTGAATACCTTTCTTCTTTTCTAATACTTTTTGTAATACTATAAATTTTCCTGTGAATACCTATTTCACTGTATCCCACACATTTTGTAGCAATAAATTTTTACTTTACCTTAGCTAGAAAATTTTTGTTTTAATGTTTTAAAACTTCTCCTTTGCATCTATATTATTTAAAAGAATATTTTATGTCACTAACTATTTGGATATTCTCCCACTATCTTTATGTTACTAATCCCTTGTTTAATTCCTTTCTGAGAAAACACTTTGCATTATTTCTAGTCTTGTAAATTTGCTAAGGCACATTTTATGGCCCCAAAGTGTAGCCTTAGTGAGTGCTTCATGTTTGCTTGAGAAGAACATTATTTAGCTGTTGTTTGATGAAATATTCTATAAATGTCAATTTGATCCAGTCGATATATGGTACATTTCTGCTTAAAGGTATGAAACATATATGTTCTAATATATAGAAATATGTTGGATTGCCCATCTATAATAGTGGACTTGTCTGTTTCTTTTTGTAGTTCTATCTATTTTTGCTTCATATATTTTCTTCTATAGTTAGATGTATGTGTGCTTACTAGCTTAGTCATGTCCAACTCTTTGTGTCCCCATGGACGGCAGCCCGCCAGGCTCCTCTGTCCATGGGGATTATCCAGGCAAGAATACTAGAGTGGGTTGCCATACCCTCCTCCAGGGGATCTTCCCAACCCAGGGATCGAACCCAGGTCTCCCACATTGCAGGCAAATTCGTTACCATCTGAGCCACCAGGGAAGCCTCATTTAGGTGCAAACACATTAACAATTGTTACTGCTTCTTGGAGAACTGATCCCTTTATTGTTATGAAATATCCTTTGATTTCCCTAATATTATTTTCTTATTCTAGAATATATTTAATCTTAATGTAGCAACTACAATTCCCCCCCCCCATTTTCTTTTGATTGGTATTACTCTGGTATACTTCTCCAACTCTTTTAACTGTCTTTGTCGTTATATTCAAAGGAGGGAATCTTCAGACAACCTATCTTGTTCCCTTTCTACTCTTTTAAGTTCTATCTTTTAATTGATGATATATTTAGGTGATTTATGTTTGCTGTTGCTGCTGCTAAGTCACTTCACTCATGTCTGACTCTGTGGGACCCCATAGACGGCAGCCCACCAGGCTCCCCAGTCCCTGGGATTCTCCAGGCAAGAACACTGGAGTGGGTTGCCATTTCCTTCTCCAATGCATACAAGTGAAAAGTGAAAGTGAAGTCACTCAGTCGTGTCCGACTCTTAGCGACCTCATGGACTGCAGCCTACCAGGCTCCGCCATCCATTGGATTTTCCAGGTAAGAGTACTGGAGTGGGGTGCCATTGCCTTCTCTGTACTTATGTTTAAGCAATCATTAATATAATTGCTTCAATATATGTCATATCTATAATTATTTTTAAATTCATTGAATTAAGTCTTTGTTCCCTCTGTAGCTTCATTAGATTAAGTGAGCATTTTATATGATCCCATTTTGTCTGTTCTCTTTGTATAGCAATAACTCTTAATATTTTATGGTTGACTAAAGTTTCCAATACATACATTTTTAACTATTCTATCTTCGAGTAACACTACACTTCTTCACATGTAGTGTGGGTACTTACTACATTTATTTCCAATTATCTTTCTTTCTCCTGTATGAATGTATGAATGTTATCATTCATTCAACTTAACTAAATGTTATACTCACAGAATATAATATTATTATTACTGCCTTAAACAAACTATTATGGTCCTAAAATTAGATGGCTAATACACCTGCAGGATGTGTTTTTAGAGCAAAAGGTCTTGAAATTTCCTAGGTTTTACCACTCACTAAATGCTTTTCCAGAATATACTTGAACACACTGATTGCAAATATATCATTTTATATAACAGTAATACAATTCATAAGATTGGTTACTAACATATCTTATCTTCTCACAAATCCATATACAATTACTCCTTTAGGATTTTAATTCCCAGAACAAGATTTACTACCTTGAATGTAAACTTACTTTATCTTGTTAAAATGCATCTCCTCATTCTAATTTTTCAGATATTTTAAGATGCAGATTTCATTTTACAGAATATTTATAAACTTTCAGTTTTATAACTTTGGAAACCTAATAAATAAGCTTCCTAAAACTTCTTCTAATTCATTAGTGAATAAATATGAAGCACAGTTTTATAACACATACATTTTTAAGGACTCATGACCCCTGCTACCCCACAAAGAAATTAATAATATTATGATCATTTGGTCAACAGGTCAGTCACGAGAACTGCTTAGGAATAAAGAGCCTGGTTTTACTACAGATGACGAGGACAAGAGGCAACCTGTCTCAGAGGTAGAGAAGTAGAAATGATTCATGAATCTATAATTCTAGAGGCAGCATACTATTGTAGCAAAGTTATATTTTGAGTTTTTCTGATGTGTACAACTTCATTTTTGCATATGACAAATCTGTTGTAGGTTGAACAAAATAATTAGCTTTATTATTTATAATAATATTTTACACTAGTGGTTTGGATTGCAATCATTTTAGTCACAAGGATCATGACTGAACTTTCCCACTTTTTTCCAACAAAATCTATACACAAATGTTAGGCAATAAGAAACTGATTTTAAAATATACTGATGCTTGGGGCTGGTGCACTGGGATGACCCAGAGGGATGGTATGGGGAGGGAGGAGGGTTCAGGATGGGAAACACATGTATACCTGTGGCTGATTCATGTTGATATATGGCAAAACCAATACAATATTGTAAAATTTAAAAATAAAATAAAAAAAAAATATACTGGTGGTTGTGACATCTGTCACAAACAAAACCAAGAGCTTTGGTAAAGAACCCAGTTGATTCTTGCTTATGTAAACATAAAGAAAAAAATATTTTTATTAATAATATTTCTCTTCAGCCAAGTTATCACAGTTAGCATGCAGTGAAATAATAAATATATTCCCCAAGAACATCTCTATGATTGAAATTTATCTATAAAAATATGTCATGTGTGCATGCACGTTGCTGCTGCTACTGCTGCGAAGTCGCTTCAGTCGTGTCTGACTCTGTGCGACCCCATAGACAGCAGCCCACCAGGCTCCCCTGTCCCTGGAATTTTCCAGGCAAGATCACTGGAGTGGGTTGCCATTTCCTTCTCCAATGCATGAAAGTGAAAAGTGAAAGTGAAGTTGCTCAGTCGTGTCTGACTCTTAGCGACCCCATGCACTGCAGCCTACCAGGCTCCTCCATCCATGGGATTTTCCAGGCACAAATACTGGAGTGGGGTGCCATTGCCTTCTCCGCATGCATGTTACATCCCTTTAGTGGTGTCCAGCCCTGAAACCCTATGGACCATAGTCCAAATGATCAAAATACATCATACACCTTCAAATCTATGATTTCTAAGTGCCTCATCTCCATTTGTTAAAACAGGTATTTCATTCCATGGAATTACTATTAACATAAAAATTTTTTAAATGTGGCAGGTTTTAGCAACAGTCAATATACATACATAAATAAGGTAATAATGAGTGTGAAATTTATTTCATCATGGATAACTTGATGATAATATTAACATATGTGATAATTTAAATGACTGGAACCCTATTCAGGATCTCTTTCTAAATTTGGATGAAAGCTAAAGAGAAATTGCTTAATTGCTAATAGATAAAAATACATAACGCACTAATATATATTAAATAAAGGCTCATACCTTTGAGAATCAATGTTATACATTAAATTATGTCCCTGCAAAAGATATGTTGCTGTGATCCACACAAAGGCTTTGGCATAGTCAATAAAGCTGAAGTAGATGCTTTTCTGGAACTCTCTCACTTTTTCAATGATCCAACAGATGTTGGCAATTTGATCTCTGGTTCCTCTGCCTTTTCTAAATACAGCTTGACATCTAGAAGTTCATGGTTCACATACTGTTGAAGCCTGGCTTGGAGAATTTTGAGCATTACTTTGCTAGCATGTGAGATGAGTGCAATTGTGCAGTAGTTTGAACATTCTTTGGCATTGCCTTTCTTTGGGAATGGAATGAAAACTGACCTTTTCCAGTCCTGTGGCCACTGCTGAGTTTTCCAAATTTGCTGGCCTGTTGAGTGAAGCATTTTCACAGCATTATCTTTTAGAATTTGAAATAGTTGAATTGGAATTTCATCACCTCCACTAGCTTTGTTCACAGTGATGCTTCCTAAGGCCCACTTGATTTTGCATTCCAGGATGTCTGGCTCTAGGTGAGTGATCACATCATTGTGATTATCTGGGTCATGAAGACATTTTTTGTGTAGTTCTGTATTCCTGCCATGTTTTCTTAATATCCTCTGCTTCTGTTAGGTCCATACCATTTCTGTCCTTTATTGTGCCCATCTTTGCATAAAATGCTCCCTTGGTATCTCTAATTTTCATGAAGAGATCTCTAGTCTCTCCCTTTCTACTGTTTTCCTCCATTTCTTTGCACTGATCACTGAGAAAGGCTTTCTTATCTCTCCATGCTATTCTTAGGAACTCTCCATTCAAATGGGTATATCTTTCCTTTTCTCGTTTGTGTTTCACTTTTCTCAGTTATTTGTAAGGACTCCTCAGACAACCATTTTGCCTTTTTGCATTTCTTTTTTTTTTTTTTTTTTAATTTTATTTTATTTTTAAACTTTACATAATTGTATTAGTTTTGCCAAATATCAAAATGAATCCGCCACAGGTATACATGTGTTCCCCATCCTGAACCCTCCTCCCTCCTCCCTCCCCATACCATCCCTCTGGGTCATCCCAGTGCACTAGCCCCAAGCATCCAGTATCGTGCATCGAACCTGGACTGGCAACTCGTTTCTTACATGATATTTTACGTGTTTCAATGTCATTCTCCCAAATCTTCCCACCCTCTCCCTCTCCCACAGAGTCCATAAGACTGTTCTATACATCAGTGTCTCTTTTGCTGTCTCGTACACTGGGTTATTGTTACCATCTTTCTGCCATATATATGCGTTAGTATACTGTATTTATGTTTTTCCTTCTGGCTTACTTCACTCTGTATAATAGGCTCCAGTTTCATCCACCTCATTAGAACTGATTCAAATGTATTCTTTTTAATGGCTGAGTAATACTCCATTGTGTAAATGTACCATAGCTTTCTTATCCATTCATCTGCTGATGGACATCTAGGTTGCTTCCATGTCCTGGCTATTATAAACAGTGCTGTGATGAACACTGGGGTACACGTGTCTCTTTCCCTTCTGGTTTCCTCAGTGTGTATGCCCAGCAGTGGGATTGCTGGATTTCTTTTTCTTAGGGATGGTCTTTATTACTGCCTCCTGTACAATGATAGGAACCTCTGTCCATAGTTCTTCAGGCACTTTGTCTATCAGATCTAATCCCTTGAATATATTTGTCACTTCCACTGTATAATTGTAAGGGATTTGATTAAAGAAATGTGAATACCAGACTACCTGACCTGCCTCCTGAGACATCTGTATTCAGGTCAAGAAGCAACAGTTAGAACTCTACGTGGAACAACAGACTGGTTCCAAATCCAGAAAGGAGTATGTCAAGGCTGTATATTGTCACCCTGCTTATTTAACTTATATGAAGAATGCATCACGCGAAATGCCAGGCTAGTTGAAACACGAGCTGGAATCATGATTGCCAGGAGAAATATCAATAACCTCAGATATGCAGATGACACCACCCTTATGGCAGAAAGCAAAGAAGAACTAAAGAGCTTCTTGATTAAAGTGAAAGAGGAGAGTGAAAAAGTTGGCTTAAAGCTTAACATTCAGAAAACTAAGATCATGGCATCTGGTCCCATCACTTCATGGCAAATAGATGAGGAAACAATGGAAATAGTGTGAGACTTTATTTGGGGGGCTCCAAAATCACTGCTGATGGTGACTGAAGCCTTGAAATTAAAAGATACTTGCTCCTTGGAAGAAAAGCTATGACCAAACTAGACAGTATATTAAAAAGCTCAGACATTATTTTCCTAACAAAGGTCTGTCTAGTCAAAGCTAAGCTTTTTCCAGTGGTCATGTGTGGATATGAGAGTTGAACTATAAAGAAAGCTGAGCACCAAAGAATTGGTGCTTTTGAACTGTGGTGTTGGAGAAGATTCTTGAGAGTATCTTGGAGTGCAAGGAGATCCAACCAGTCCATCCTAAAGGAAATCAGTCCTGAATATTTATTGGAAGGACTGATGCTGAAGCTGAAACTCCAATACTTTGGGCACCTGATGCGAAGAGCTGACTCATAGGAAAAGACCCTGATGCTGGGAAAGATTGAAAGTGGGAGGAGAAGGGAATGACCTAAGATGATATGGTTGGATGGCATCACTGACCCAATGGACATGAGTCTGAGTAAACTACAGGAGTTAGTGATGGACAGGGAAGCCTGGTGTGGTGCAGTCCATGGGGTCCCAAAGTGTCAGACACGACTGAGCGACTGAACTGAACTGAAAAAGATGTTATAGCCTTAACTTTTCTTACCTCAGAATGTGATCTAATTTGGTATTGGGTCATTGTAAGCAAAACAAAGAAATCAGAGGATGAGAGCTACTCTCAGAAGCTAGAAAAAGGCAACAAAGTATCCCTCTGCAACTGTGAAAGGAAGCATGATGCTGCTTGAATGTGTGCTTACAGCCTTCAGAAACTTGAGATAATGTATTTCCACTGTTTTAAGCCACCAAATTGTGGCCTTTTGTTTGGACAACCCAAGGAAACTAAAACAATTGCCACAAAATTTGGTTATCAAATATTAATAGAGTGATATGTCATTACCTCAATAATTCATGTATACTTGCCATATTGAGTCTGAGATAAATTGTGCCACTGGTATTACATTCAAGTATTTAAACTCTAGAGAGTAAGAATGGAATAAATGATATTTCAGTCATTCCAGAAGTATATATCAAATATCTTTCTCATGTCCAGCCTGTTCTAAGAGCTTGGAATACAGAGGTGGACAATATCTGCAATGTTTTTCCTATGATAGAAGATTTTGGAAAGGCTGACAGTAAACACATGTAAAATAAACAATAACAACAAATAACATTAGACTTATTTTAACTGGTAATAAGTCCTATGGAGTTCAGTCAATGATGGGAAGGTCATCAAAGGAGTTCTGAAGGTGCAAATGCCTTTCTATTTTATTTAGAGCAGTAATCAAAGTCTTCTTTATAACAGTAGCAATTGAGCAGACACTCAACTGAAGGAAGTGGGGGAAATAACCATGCATCAATCTGGAAAAGAATTTTTGGAAGAGAAAACAGGAAGTGTCTCAAGTTTGGAGAAGACAAGAGTGTGACTGGAGTGGAGTTAGAAATAGAATGTTGGGGACTGGGGCCACTGGGAGATGATTAAGAGCCATTGTTCATGGCCTCAGCCATGGTAAGAACTTTAGCTTATTTTGGATGAGAAGCAATTGGTGGGTTTTGAAAACAGTAAAATAGCATCATTTGTATGTTATAAGCATCACTTTTGGAACTTCCCTAGTGATCCAGTGGTTAAGAATCTGCCTTGCAATGTAAGAGAGAAGGGTTCAATCCTTTGCCAAGGAACTAAGAGTCCACATACCAGGGAATAACTACATCAGTGAGCTGCAGCAACTGAGCCCACAAGCCACAACTAGAGAGTCTATATGCTGCAACAAAAGATCTGGCATGACACAACAAATTTCCTGCATGCCTCATATAAGACCCAACACAGCCAAATACGAAAGTATTTTTAAAAAGCTTTACTTTCATTCACTACAATGTAGAGCCCAGGGTACAGGGGGAGAAGCAGAAAGAATATTGGAGGGCTATTACAAAAGTTAATGTTTTGTGAGCTGAATAATACGCCCCAAAATATTCATGTCCTAATGCATGAAACCTGTGAATATTACTCTATGTGACAAAAAAGGCTTTACGGATGTAATGAAGTTAAAGATGTTGAGATAAAAATGATTATAGATTATTTGGGTGGGACAAATAAAATCCCAAGGGTCCTTGTAATGAAGAGGCATCATGATATTCAAGTCAAGAAGAGGATAATTGACAATGAAAACATGTAGGAGCAATGTTCTTTGAGGATGATAAAAGGTGCCATGAACCACGGAATGCAGGTGGCTATAAAAAACAGAAAAGGCAAGGAAATAGACTTCCCTCCTACAGCCTCCAAAGAAATCATGACCCTGCCAACATCTTGGTTCCAGTCAAGTGGAATCCATTTCAGACTTCTGATCCCCAGAACTGTAACACAGGTGTTATTTAAAGTTACTAAATGTGATAATTTACTACTTTAACCGTAGGAAACAATTTACCTACTAAAACCATGTGAAAACTGATGTTAGAAGGATATTACACATTTAGAAGAATATAATTCTCATTATTTTTTGAAGATAATAGCAAGATTGACTAATGGTTTCAAAGTGTGTTGTGAGAGAGAGGTCAAGAATAACATTAATGTTTTAGCTTAAGCAAATTATAATTTTCAGAAACCTTAAAGGTAACAGAAAAAGCTGTCTGAGTAAGAATGGAAACCAGGAGTTCAATTTTGGATATTTCAAGTTTGAAGTTAGATGGGAACTATTAGATTGGGATGGAAATGTGAGATAAAAAGTTGAATGTGTAAGACTCAGAGTTGGGGTGGAGATGAAATCAAATTAAATCGCACATTTGGAAATGAGTATTGGTGCCATATATCTTCATACATAAATATACACATAAGTTTGTTGTCTCCATATGTAATTATAAACACACACAGTCTTCATACGCCAATACATGAATGAAAGTGAAAGTCGCTCAGTTGTGTCCGACTCTTTGCGACCCCATGGGCTATACAGTCCATGGAATTCTCTAGGCCAGAATACTGGAGTGAGTAGCCTTTCCCTTCTCCAGGTGTTCTTCCCAACCCAGCAATCGTACCTAGGTCTCCTGCATTGCAGGCGGTTTCTTTACCAGCTGAGCCACAAGGGAAGCCCAAGAATACTCCAGTGGGTAGCCTATCCCTTTTCCAGGGGATCTTCCCAACCCAGGAATCGAACCGGGGTCTCCAGCATTGCAGGTGGATACTTTACCAACTGAGCTAACAGAGAAGCCCAATACATGAATATATATACATATTATCTTTATACATAATTAAATATACTATACAATTTAGATTCATTTAGCTTTCACAAGGCTCCAATTAACTCATTATTTTATTGCCCGCTCCCATTTTTTATAAATCTGTGTCAAACAAGACTAAGAGATTTTTAAATCTAATAAAAGGTCTACTTTGTTGCAAAGCTCATGTGTTTACTCTTTATGTTTTACTTCCTCATGTTTTACAAAGTGATTTCATTTTCCTCACACACAGTTATTAAAATGTAGGAGGTTTTAGTTCAGGGAATTTGAGGGTTGATCAAGGGAAAAAGATGAGCTGGAGAGGCATTATCAGACATAAAGCTTTTCTGGAAAGATTTGGACAGGTTTTCATGGTGCGAGAAATTCTTCACAGCAGGAGATTATGAGTGGTAGGCTTGGGTGATAGTAGGGGGCCACCACACAGAAGGGAAAGACAGTAAGAGAACTCTGGGAAAGAGGGGACCTGAGAGTGGGCTTATGAGTATAGGTGATGCGCTCAGCATAATGTCAGGTTGTCTTTCGGTCGGAGAGCTCAAAAAGGCCACTCCAAGTTAGGCTCTAACCTATGAATAGCCTGCAGATACTGGATGGGATTTCATGAGATATGAATGGGATATTTAGGCAAGCTCTAAATGGATAAAAATCTGCTTTTTTTTTTTTTGATTGCTTTGAAAATAATTGCACATGAAAAAATTTAGTTTTGCACAAGTCAGCTCTTGAGCAAATGAGTCTTAGCCTGCAGTAAAGAAATAAACAATCTAGCAAGTGATACACAAAAGCTGTCTTTGGTTCATGTGTGTGACAGTGAAAGTCGCTCAGTTGTGTCCGACTCTTTGCGACCCTATGGACTATGTATTCCATGGAATTCTCCAGGCCACAATATTGGAGTGGGCTGTTCATGTGTATAAAAGAAGAGAATATCAATTTTTAGTTCTTTTTGAAATCTGAAGGTAGAGGTATTTTAAATATAGATTAGAAAATGTAAAGCAAGTAATTAGAGTATTAACAGTAATGTAGGAAATAAATGTCTTAGAGAAATCCAAGTAATATTTTTGAATACTTTTGGAAAATTTTTACCTTCTGTATATATTACTGAGTACTATTATTTATAAAATTGCCTTTCTTCTCATCAACACAACTCTGAGTTCATAATATATCAGCCATCTAGTTTATGAATAATGCTCAGAATACTAATTATATTGTGAACATGCATTAATGAGTAGAATAAAATTATAACAGTTTCCAATTTCCCTTTTGTTTTCATTCATATTAAAAATAAGCACAAAAATCAGGTAATATCTTTAAAACTGCAATAGGTGAATAAAAGTATTCAAATGCAATAATATTCACAAATGGTATGTAACTGAGACAAAAAAGGGGTGCAATATAGTGTCCCTGGCATATTTTACTAATGCACACCTTTACCTGACATACTATTGAATATCACAAACCATAATTTTTCAAAAAAATTATAAAACATCAATTTAGGTTTGCAATATATTTCTTTAATCAGTAAGGACAGCAAAACTACAACATATCAACAATTTACAGGGCATTTTAATATTATAGAATAGCTAATCTGTAAAATCAGTTAAAGGTCATTGCTTTCAAATTAAATATCTATTTTTATAGAAAAGGATTGTTTCTGTCCTCATTTTTCTCCTTTCATGACAGACTGGTAAACCTTTATGCATGGTTTACCTCCACTGCACACCTACTGGTCAGTAACCACCAGGAGAAACTACCGCTGCTGCTGCTGCTAAGTCGCGTCAGTCGTGTCCCACTCTGTGCGACCCCATAGACGGCAGCCCATCAGGCCCCGCCGTCCCCGGGATTCTCCAGGCAAGAGCACTGGAGTAGAAACTACTAGGCCATCGAATTGCTATAAAATGGATTTAGTGACACACATGGAAAGCTGTGATTCAGCAAGAAACCGCTGTATTTAAGCGTTTTTTTTGGACAATAGTGAAAAGTGCTGAAGTGCTACTAGTCTTTGAATTGAAAAAAAAATGCACATTTCAAGAGATAATGTCACTCTTATCCATCTGAAAATATTACCAGTGTTGATATTTTTTTAAAAAGTCCTTCTTGTAGCCTATTTCTCATTAAATTATATATATCTATATATCTATATATATATTTCCCCTATTGACTCTCCCTTTTATTCTTTCTCGTCTTTCTTCTTTCTTGTTTGTTTTTCCTTCTGTTTTTTGCCTTTCCTTTTTTTTTTTCCTTTACTTTTCGCACATGCAGGCAA
This sequence comes from Bos grunniens, assembly GCF_055505025.1. Taxonomy (NCBI): domain Eukaryota; kingdom Metazoa; phylum Chordata; class Mammalia; order Artiodactyla; family Bovidae; genus Bos; species Bos grunniens. Next base: position 19,277,555 of record NC_141184.1, on the reverse strand, counting down.
TGAGAGATTTCTGGTATAGAGCAAACTAAAAATGTATTAAATTATTATATTTAATCAAAAATCCTTATTTTTTGTGTGAAAAGTCCATTAATTAAAAAAGATGATTTTTCATCTGTCAAATTCAGTAATATTGCAATAGACTATTAATGTGAAGGAAAAGAAATAATTATAACTATCTACATTGAAAAGAAACAAGGTTCCAGTGTGAAAAAGGAAGTTAGGTTTCAACTGAATATTATAACAGTTAGTTACAGTATTGCAGCTAAAATTGTTAGAATAAAAAAAAGAGAATTTTGTAGTTGTACATTTCTTAGAGTAAGCTTTATTAGTTTGTTATTAGAAAGCACATGTGATATAACCAGATCATCCATCAGATCTGAAAATAATTCTCTACTTTTTCATTTTTATTCATTGACTCACCATGTATCATAACTTTGTTCTCTACATATGATATTTTCATGATATGTCTGTCATCTCCCTCACAAGTTCTTGAGGTGGAGAGAGTTATTGATGAGTACTGTGAAGTTCGGGAATGCTGATCATAGATTAAAACAATACTGGAAAGATTGAAAGTTCAGAAGCAATCTAACATGACTCAAAGATTTGACAAATCTTCGAAGTGACAAATGGAAATCCAGCAATCATAGAAAAGTTGGATAGTTTTATTTAAAAAGATTAAAACACCTATTTGAAGTTTATGCTACAGTGAACTATTAAAAAGCTAAGTGTTTTATAAAATTGAGACGTTCCTAACTTTTTTTCTAAAGAGACATTTTTAAGGTAGCTTTAATAGGCAAATAATGTATTAAATCTTCCAATCTTAATGACCGAGCAAACATTTACACAGACATAATACATATATGTATAATATACCTACTATATTCCTGATACTTTCTTAAGTCTGGACAAATAGCCGTAAACAAAGCATGCATGTCCATATGTATAAATTTAATCCAGGGGGGAATAATGAAAGACTAGTGGCAGAGTTGGAACCAGCACCTTGTTTTGAGGCTGTCCTTTGCCTTATTGGATGTTGAACATTATCTCTGGCTTCAGCACAAAAGAAATAAGTAGCAGCCTCCATGCCCTCCAACTGTGGGTCTCAAAAATGTCTACAAAGGCACCTCAGGGCAAGAACCATCCCGAATTGAGAACCAATGATCTGTACCAGCTGTTGGTAGTGCTTTATTCATGTCGCCTCGGTCCATGGAATTCCTCAGGCAAGAATACTGGAGCAAGTAGTTCTTCTCTTCTCCAGGGGATCTTCTCAACCCGGGGATCGAACCTGGGTCTCCTGCATTTCAGGCAGATTACTGTCTGAGCCACCAGAGAGGCCCCATTTATGGAAAGAGCATGCTAAATGGAAGAGGATGGTAAACTGGTCTTTTAAATCTCATAAAATTGTTATTGTCATTTTGAGATTATCTCCATGTATTATTCATGCAATATTTAATAACTGACAAAAACATTGAATAAGCCCCTGGATATAAAAGGTAACAATAAGCTGAGGTTCATTTTGCCTATATAAACATACAGTGGTATGATAATAAATCTGTTATACTTTTGTATTTGACCAGACTTCTCTTGAAACCATTTATAGAATAAAGAAAGAACTCTCCCTGTAGTGTACTGTGTTGGAAATTTCTGTGGGATCATAGCAATCTTATATTTCTCCAGAATGAACCCTTTGAGAAGAGGCAGGGAAAAACTAAAAACAAAGAGACAAAAAACTACTAGCAAAAAATTGAGATTATTGTGTACTTTGAGAAAAGTTTGTTAACATTACCCTCTTAAGATTTTGCCAACATTACTCCTCCAAACAATAGAAGGCAATGAATGGAGTATGAATTGCTTTTCTCTTTTGGCAGGTACAAATCCAAATGGAAGAAAGAGTAAAACAGAGGAAAAAATAAGATTTTTTTCTTGTCCCAGCCCCACCTCCTACTGCTACCAGGAAATTATCATCACACAAAAAGTAAATGTTTTTAAATAGCTGATAAATAATAATACACATTAAATTTTATTTTCAAGATGGCCATGGGTCCTAAATTAATAGTTTCCACTGTCTAAATTTATACTATATCTCCATTGTAGGAAATTGCTAGATTTATTTTATTAAAATAGTTATTTAAGTATAGATAGATGTTTGTTAGATACACAATTGGTTTTGACAGATCTTCAATTATAAAGGAAAGGTTAAGCTGTATTTTCACATTTAGATTGACTGTTCTTGTTATTTTCCTTAGGCTCAATTTTATGTTAATGATGAGCCAAACATAAATATCATAAATGGATTCAATAACATGAACCATTGGTAATACAACACGGAAATACAAATTTGAAATATGTATAATCTTCATTTGAGTTACATAATATACTCTCGATTATTAATGGTATTTTATATAACTAAAGATTTTCTAGTTTGTGGGTTTGTCAATATTAGACAGGAACTGAAATATTGACACTAAATATAAGAATCTATTTTAATCGAATATATGTGCTTATTTGATCATCCTAACTTCAGTGATGTCAACTAAGCAGAGGAGAGCCGTAGCTAGAAACAGAAATATGAATGATCTTAATCACATAAATTTACATAAAAATAATCTTCTTGGAAATTCTCCATGTATGCTGTTTTGAGTTTTCAACAGCTTATTTCTCTCATTCAGAGGAATTACCCGTTTGAAAGAGTAAGTCAGGTGATCATAATTACATACCAAACAAACTGTGTTACTTAAGTTATTTAAATTCAGATATGCAGTGTCCTCAAGAGTCCTGTCTGATTCTTTTCCACTCCATGGACTGCAGTGTGTGAGACTTCCTTGTCCTTCACTGTCTCCTGGAGATTGCTCAAACTCATGACCATCGAGTCAGTGCTGCTGCTGCTGCTGCTGCTGCTAAGTTGCTTCAGTTGTGTCCGACTGTGTGCAATCCCATAGATGGCAGCCCACCAGGCTCCTCTGTCCCTGGGATTCTCTAGGTAAGAATACTGGAGTGAGTTGCTATTTCTTTCTCCAATGCATGCATGCATGCTAAGTCGCTTCAGTCATTTCCGACTCTGTGTGACCCTATGGACAGCAGCCCACCAGGCTCCTCCATCCACAGGATTCTCTAGGCAAGAACACTGGAGTGGGTTGCCGGTGATGTTTTTCAAACCTCTTATCCTCTGCTGCACCATTCTCCTCCTGTCCTCAATCTTTCCCAGGATCAGGGTCAATCCAATGAGCTGGCACTGTGCATTTGTTACACAAACTATTGGAGCTTCAGCTTCAGCATGAGATGTTTGGGAGTGAATTTGTGACCTAATTTGAAATTGTAACATGGAGAAATAGGCAAAAACCTAAGATATGCAAATGATACCACTCTAATAGCAGAAAGAATAATAAGAAAGCCTCTTGATGAGGGTGAAAGAGGACAGTGAAAAAGCTGGCTTAAAACTCAGCATTCAGAAAACTAACATCATTGTATCCAGTCCCATCGCTTCATGGAAAAAGAAGGGGGAAAAGTGGAACCAGTGACAGATTTTCTTTTCTTGGGCTCCAAAATCACTGTGGAGGGTGACTGCAGCTATGAAATTAAAAGACACTTGCTTCTTGGAAGAACAGCTATGATAAATCTAGACAGTGTATTTAAAAGCAGAGACCTCACTTTGCAGACAAAGGTCCATATGGTCAAAGCTATGATTTTTCCAGTAGTCATGTACGGATGTGAGCATTGGACTGCCAAGAAGTCTGAGTGCTGAAGAACTGATGCTTTCAAATTGTTGTGCTGGAGAAGATTCTTGAGAGTTCCTTGGACAGCAAGGAAATCAAACCATTGAATCCTAAAGGAAATCATCCCTGAATATTCATGGAAGAATTGATGCTGAAGCTGTAACTCCAATACTTTGGCCACCTGATGCAAAGAACTGACTCATTGTAAATGACCCTGATGCTGGGAAAGATTGAAGGCAGGAAGAGAAGGAGATGACAGTGGGTGAGATGGTTGGATATTATTGCCGACTGGATGGACATGATGTTGAGCAAGCTCTGGGAGTTGGTGATGGACAGGGAAGCCTGGCATGGTGCAGTGCATGGGGCTGCAAAGAGTCAGACACGACTGAGCAACTGAAATGAAGGGTTAGAACTTCAACATTTTTGGAAGTGCAAAGTTCAACATATAACAGAGAAACTGGAAAGATAAGTACCCTAAGATTTCTTTGATGTGTAATTTTGTTTTCCAGACTCTAGAAAGAATGACTACATTGTGTTAATTGTGATTTTATATTCTATAATGTTTTACCATTATAGATATATGTAATATATAATATAATTTGACTATATATGTGTGTGTATATATATATATATATATATATACACTTATATTATGCTCAAAATCCTTCAAGGTAGACCTCAGAAATATGTGAACCTAGAACTTCTAGATGTACAAGCTGGGTTTAGAAAAGGCAGAGGAACCAGAGGTCAGTCTGCCAACATTCAATGGATCATAGAGAAAGCAAGGGAATTCCAGAAAAAAAACTCTACTTCTGCTTCATTGACTATGCTAAAGCCTTTGACTGTGTGGATCACAACAAACTGTGAAAATTATTAAAGAGATAAGAACACCAGACCACCTTACCTGCCTCTTGAGAAACCTGTATGTGAGTCAAGAAGCAAGAGTTCGGACCTTACTTGGAACAATTGACTGGTTCAAAATAGGGAATGAGGTATGAAAAGGCTGTATATTGTCACCTTGCTTATTTAACTTATATGCAGAGTACATCATGCAAAATGCCAGGCTGGATGAATCCCAAGTTGGAATCAAGATTGCCAGCAGAATATCCATAACCTCAGATATGTAGATGATAGCACTCTAAAGGCAGAAAATGAAGAGGAACTAAAGACCCCTTGATGAGAGTAAAAGAGGAGAGTGAAAAAGCTGGCTAAAAATTCAACATTCAAAAGCTAAGATCATGGCATCCAGTCCCATCACTTCATACAAATAGAAGGGAGAAAAGTGGAAGCAGTGACGGATTTTCTTTGCTTGGGCTCCAAAACCACTGCAAATGGTGACTGCAGCTATGAAATTGCAAGATGCTTGCTCCTTGGGAGGAATGCTATGACAAACCTAGACTGCATATTAAAAAGCAGAGACATGACTTTGCCAACAAAGGTCCCTACAGTCAAAGCCATGCTTTTTTCCAGTAGTCATGCATGAACGTGAGAATTCATTCAGCCTAAAGATGGCTGAATGCTGAAAAACTGATGTTTTTGAATTGTAGTGTTGGAAAACACTCTTGAGAGTCCCTTGGACAGCAAGATGATCAAACCAGTTAGTTATAAAGTAAACCAACCCTGAATATTCATTCACAGGATTGATCCTGAAGCTGAAGCTCCAGTAGTATGGCCATCTGATGCAAAAAGCTCACTCTTTTGAAAAGACCCTGATTCTGGGGAAGACTGAAGGCAAAAGGGAACAGCAGAGAATGAGATGGTTAGGTAGCATCATTGACTCAATTCATATGAGTCTGGGCCACCAGGGAAACACATGAATCCCAGTCAACTCCAGGAGATTTTGAAGGACAAAGGAGCCTGGAATGCTGCAGTGCATAGAGTCACAAAGAGCTGGCCATGACTTTGTGAATGTATAACAATAGCACAATGTTTTGACACATATGAGACATATAGCTGTCTAAGGAAAGTTTGCTCTTTCCAGCTTAGCTAATTTTGTGAGATAGTGCAGACCTTAGAAAAACAGACTGGCAGTTATTCCTAAAGCAAAATTGGGCTTATTTAGAATTAGCAAAGAATTGCAAGTGGAGATCTGCAACTATGGCAAGCAACATGAAAGCCCTGCACAACAAAGCAAAAATAACTTTTTTTTTCCCCCCAGAGAGGAAAAGGAAGCTGGGTAGAGTAAAAAAAGAGTCTCCTAGTGTGATTGCACTTTGAAGTGTAATGACTTTCATTGGCTGCGTCGTGACAGTCTCTCACTGGCTACCTTCTTGTCAGGCAAAAGGAGAAAGTCATTCTTCTGTTAGGCTCTACTATTGTTGTAGGATACAAGAGCATTCTGACTTCTGACTCTATTATAATTGTTGTCTTTATTAATTGTTACAATGCTAGCTTTTCAGTGAGTTCACCTTATACAAACCAGCTGATTCTGAATTCATATCTTTATACACCATCTTTGAAAGTGAAAGTGGCTCTGTTGTGTCCCAGTCTGAAACCCCATGGACTGTAGCCTATGAGGCTCCTCTGTTCATTGGCTTCTCCAGGTAAGAATACTGAAGTGGGTTTCCATTTCCTTATCCAGGGAATCTTCCTGACCCAGGGATTGAAACTGTCACAAAGAGTAGGACATGACTTTGTAAATGTAGAACAACATAATGTTTTGACACATAGAGGATATACAGCTGGCTATATCTCCTGCATTGCAGGCAGATTCTTTACCATCTGAACCACCAGGGAAACCCATATACCACTTTTATCTTTGTATCTTTTATACATCAAGCCATATTTCTGTTTACCTGAATTAACTGGGGGTCACATACAAGTCAACTAGAAGCCAGACCCTAAACGCTAGAGCCCACAGAACTGGCAACCCACTCCAGTACTCTTGCCTGGAAAATCCCATGAACAGAGGAGCCTGGTAGGCTGCTGTCTCTGGGGTTGCTCAGAGTCGAACACGACTGAAGTGACTTAGCGGTAGCAGCAGCAGCCAGTCCTAAACGTTTACACCATCCTGTCATGCCTTTTCCACAATTACGGCTATGTCCTGTGCTTTCACTTTCTCCTCTGTCTCCTGATCCAAATTTGATTCTTTCCTATGTAGACTTGAATGGTATGGCATGTACCCTTCTTTTGGGAAAATAAAATGTAAGTAATAGCTTCTTGTTCAATGGCCTTGACCTCTATGTCATTAATCAGTTACTTTTATAAATGAAAATCCCACAGATACAGTTGAGACACAAATGCTCAGTAAACACGCCCGCCAAAAGATCTGGTGGGTTCTTTCAGTCTTCTTGTTAAACACATTGTATTGTCTCATGCCATACCTTTCCGTTTCTCACCACCCCCTTTTCATCACAATTATAACCCTACCCTCATAGGGAGTTTGTACCCCTGAAATCTAATGTCATCACATTTGCCTTATTTCAAGCTTTGCTTTCTAGAGGACCAGGCTAATACTTATTTGGAATCAGCAATGTACAAAATGAAAAAAAGAATGGTGATAAAGCCTAGATTAAAAGCTAGATATCTAAATCTATTAAAAAGCTATAATTTTTAAAACAGTAAGATAGAAAATCATGGTTAAAAAGCCAGGTCAGTATGAAGTGTTAAGTTCAGAAACATTCAACTACAAGTACGTGATTAGCAAGTAAACACAGAGCTATGTCAAATCAGTACAATGAGTTACTTGATTGGTATATTGAGAAGGATTAGTTAATCATTAGGAAAAGAAATAGCCTGAAATGAAAACAAAACTGCAATAAATTATGAGACAGAGTTCAACCTAGTTCAGTCAGTCAATCAGTTCAGTCACTCAGTCGTGTCTGACTCTTTGCAACCCCATGAATCGCAGCACGCCAGGCCTCCCTGTCCATCACCAACTCCCGGAGTTCACTCAGACTCACATCCATCGAGTCAGTGATGCCATACAGCCATCTCATCCTCTGTCATCCCCTTCTCCTCCTGCCCCCAATCCCTCCCAGCATCAGAGTCTTTTCCAATGAGTCAACTCTTCACATGAGGTGGCCAAAGTACTGGAGTTTCAGCTTTAACATCATTCCCTCCAAAGAAATCCCAGGACTGATCTCCTTTAGAAGGGACTGGTTGGATCTCCTTGCAGTCCAAGGGACTCTCAAGAGTCTTCTCCAACACCACAGTTTAAAAGCATCAATTCTTCGGCACTCAGCTTTCTTTACAGTCCAACTCTCACATCCATACATGACCACTGGAAAAACCATAGCCTTGACTAGACGGACCTTTGTTGGCAAAGTAATGTCTCTGCTTTTCAATATGCTGTCTAGTTTTGTCATAACTTTTCTTCCAAGGAGTAAGTTGCTGCTACTGCTGCTAAGTCGCTTCAATGGTGTCCGACTCTATGCGACCCCAGAGACGGCAGCCCACCAGGCTCCCCCATCCCTGGGATTCTCCAGGCAAGAACATTGGAGAGGGTTGCCATTTCCTTCTCAGATGCATGAAAGTGAAAAGTGAAAGGGAAGTCACTCAGTCGTGTCTGACTCTTAGCGACCCTGTGGGCTACAGCCTACCAGGCCCCTCCATCCATGGGATTTTCCAGGCAAAAGTACTGGAGTGGGGTGCCATTTAGTAGCCAATAAACCAAAGAACTAAATCAGGTCACATTTGGCATGTGTTCAGTTGAAAACATTAAAAAAATATTCTCAAATTGGAGAACTTGTAACAAATGTGTCTATTCTGGATGTAAATATGGTGCATGCATGTGTGCTAAGTCACTGTAGTCATGTCTGACTCTTTGTGACATTGTAGACTATAGCCTGCTAGGCATCTCTGTCCATGGGATTCTCCGGGCAAGAATACTAGAGTGGGTTGCCATGTTCTCTTCCAGAGGATCTACCCCACCCAGGAATTTAACCTGTGTTCCCTGATAGCTCAGTTGGTAAAGAATCGGCCTGCAATGAAGGAGACCCTGGTTTGATTCCTGGGTCAGGAAGATCTGCTGGAGAAGGCATATGCTACCCACTCCAGTATTCTTGGGCTTCCCTTGTGGCTCAGGTGTTAAAGAATCCACCTGCAATGCAGGAGACCTGGGTTTGTTCCTTGGGTTTGTTCCCTAGGTTGGGAAGATCCCTTGGAGAAGGGAAAGGCTACCCACTCCAGCATTCTGGCCTGGAAAATTCTATGGACTGTATAGTCCATGGGGTTGCAAAGAGTCAGACAAGGCTAAGTGACTTTCACCTTCACTTTATCTTATGTCTTCTACTTTACAGGCAAATTCTTTACCAGTGAACCACTGGGGAAGCCCTGTAAATATGGTAATACATACAAAAAATGTTAAAATAGGTCATATTCTTCAAATAAATGGTTCATTTTTATTTGTTTTAATTTTATTTTATTTTTAAACTTTACAATATTGTATTGGTTTTGCCAAATATCGAAATGAATCTGCCACAGGTATACATGTGTTCCCCATCCTGAACCCTCCTCCCTCCTCCCTCCCCATACCATCCCTCTGGGTCATCCCAGTGCACTAGCCCCAAGCATCCAGTATCGTGCATCAAACCTGGACTGGCGACTCATTCCATATATGATATTATACGTATTTCAATGCCATTCTCCCAAATCATCCCACCCTCTCCCTCTCCCACAGAGTCCAAAAGACTGTTCTATACATCAGTGCCTCTTTTGCTGTCTCATATACAGGGTTATTGTTACCATCTTTCTAAATTCCATATATATGCATTAGTATATTGTATTGGTGTTTTTCTTTCTGGCTTACTTCACTCTGTATAATAGGCTCCAGTTTCATCCACCTCGTTAGAACTGATTCAAATGTATTCTTTTTAATGGCTGAGTGATACTGCATTGTGTATATGTACCACAGCTTTCTTATCCATTCATCTGTTGATGGACATCTAGGTTGCTTCCATGTCCTGGCTATTATAAACAGTGCTGCAATAAACATTGGTGTACACGTGTCTCTTTCCCTTCTGGTTTCCTCAGTGTGTATGCCCAGCAGTGGGATTGCTGGGTAATAAGGCAGTTCTGTTTCCAGTTTTTTAAGGAATCTCCACACTGTTCTCCATAGTGGCTTTACTAGTTTGCATTCCCACCAACAGTGTACGAGGGTTCCCTTTTCTGCACACCCTCTGCAGCATTTATTGCTTGTATACATTTGGATCGCAGCCATTCTGTCTGGCATGAAATGGTACCTCATAGTGGTTTTGATTTGCATTTCTCTGATAATGAGTGATGTTGAGCATGTTTTCATGTGTTTGTTAGCCATCTGTATGGATTCTTTGGAGAAATGTCTATTTAGTTCTTTGGCCCATTTTGAAAGTTGCAGGATATAAAATCAACACACAGAAATCCCTTGCATTCCTATACACTAATAATGAGAAAACAGAAAGAGAAATTAAGGAAACAATTCCATTCACTATTGCAACGGAAAGAATAAAATACGTAGGAATATATCTACCTAAAGAAACTAAAGACCTATATACAGAAAACTATAAAACACTGGTGAAAGAAATCAAAGAGGACACTAATAGATGGAGAAATATACCATGTTCATGGATTGGAAGAATCAATATAGTGAAAATGAGTATACTACCCAAAGCAATTTATAGATTCAATGCAATCCCTATCAAGCTACCAATGGTATTCTTCACAGAGCTATAACAAATAATTTCACAATTTGTATGGAAATACTAAAAACCTCGAATAGCCAAAGCTATCTTGAGAAAGAAGAATGGAACTGGAGGAATCAACCTGCCTGACTTCAGGCTCTACTACAAAGCCACAGTCATCAAGACAGTATGGTACTGTCACAAAGACAGAAATATAGATCAATGGAACAAAATAGAAAGCCCAGAGATAAATCCACGCACCTATGGACACCTTATCTTTGACAAAGGAGGCAAGAATATACAATGGATTAAAGACAATCTCTTTAACAAGTGGTGCTGGGAAAACTGGTCAACCACTTGTAAAAGAATGAAACTAGAACACTTTCTAACACCATACACAAAAATAAACTCAAAATGGATTAAAGATCTAAATGTAAGACCAGAAACTATAAAACTCCTAGAGGAGAACATAGGCAAAACACTCTCCGACATACATCACAGCAGGATCCTCTATGACCCACCTCCCAGAATATTGGAAATAAAAGCAAAAATAAACAAATGGGGCCTAATTAAACTTAAAAGCTTCTGCACAACAAAGGAAACTATAAGCAAGGTGAAAAGACAGCCTTCAGAATGGGAGAAAATAATAGCAAATGAAACAATGGACAAACAACTAATCTCAAAAATATACAAGCAACTCCTACAGCTCAATTCCAGAACAATGGTTCATTTTTAAGCAGAAACTATTTTAAGGTATACTCAGGCATTTATGTGAATAAATATATTCAAAAATTCTTGCAATTTACAAAATAAGATTTTATAAATTATGACCCATTCATATATTAAACATCTATTAAAATGATGTATAAAAATAACATGGGTAAATATGAAAAGATTTTCATGATTTATCATCACATGGTAAATTGAAAAGCAAGTGTTAGTCACTCAGCCATGTCTGAGTCTTAGTGACCCTATGGACAGTAGCCCACCAGGCTCTTCTGTCCATGGAATTTTCCAGGCAAGAATACTGGAGTGGGTTGCCATTTCCTTCTCCAGTGGATCTTTCAGGAATCGGACTGGGGTCTCCTGCATTGCAGGAGGATTATTTCCCAACTAAGTTTTCAGGGAAGCCCTATGAAAAATAAAGTTATTAAATATGATTTAATGGATATAGTATCTGTAAATTTAAATAAACTAAGTTTATTTAAGTTTTAACTTTCTTAATACCAGAATTTCAGAAATGTTGCTTGCACACTGTTCTAAGTGAAAAGCTAACTGCAGAAATCTGGAAATAGAGGAGAAAAAGAAAAAAAGATGTACATGAGGTGGTAAACATTGAAGGAGTATACTACTTTTATTTTAACTTTTACATTTTAGGATTTAACTTTTTTTAGCATTTAACTTTTATTTTAAATGCTATTCTGACTGGTCCTCCTCAAACCGCCTATTAATTTAATTCCACACTTTAACCACTTCTCTTATTCAGTTCTAACATTCTGGGCCACTATACGCACTTACTCTAATCTTCCCAGGGTCAGGTTCCAAACAACTGGGGACTGCCCCTATGTTATGGAGCCCATGAACCTATTCAAATTAGGAAACCCACCAGGAAGTCAAGACACCTGGCTTTCTGTGTGCCATAGGTGAGCTGCCGTCTACAGCCCCAGTTTGCTCTTTCCCTGTGCCCAGCCATTACTTCTTGTGTGGCCCTGAGTGACAGCCTTCTCTCCTTCTGAGCTGTAAATAATACAGACTTCTGCTTTTCATCTATGCAAGTATCAGTGTGTTGTGTCCCACCATCAAAAGAATCTTGAAATCTTGTTAAACAAAGAGGTATGTATGTCCCTGTATAAATGTATACACATACATATACTTAACTTTTTCCTATACACATCTACTCTAGTTCAAGTATTCATTATCCTTATGATTCTAATCCAATAATGTGTCTTCCAATTCAAGATTCCTAATATGCCTGTCCTTAAAAACTCTTTGTTAAGGTGAACAAATATTTCTGAGTCTGAAATCACACCAGTTTTGACAAAGATCTGTGCCTTGGTAAAGCTTTCTGACAGTACAGTTTCTAATTCCTGCATTGCCTTTGCCAACCCAGCCAGAAACTTTGTGGTCATTGTTCAAAAATGAACACTAATATGTCCTCTGCTCCTAAGATAAAATGTAAAGCTTCCTCACGCATTACTGCAACACTTTGTAAATACCACCATAATGTGATGATAGTTGCCATATTTATGTGACTACATGTCAACCTCCCTCTGTAAGTAGATTTTCTAAGACTAACTGGTACTGCTAAGTTCCACTATATTTTCTCCAAACTATCACCATCTGACAAATTAGGCACACTCATAATTTGTTTTGCTGAACTGAGCTGAAGGGATCTATGTACATACATTAGTTAGCAAATACTGATTTGAGGATGAGATCACTTTCATTGACAGTCTTTCTTAAATTAGAGGTTTGGGGGAAATTAAATGGAAATTAAGTGAGATCTTCTCCCCTTCTCCCCAACACCACTGCCTATATACTAGAGGTATCTGTCTTAGCACTTTTATGTGGCTTAGAAAGTGTTAAATATTGAAACACCAGAGACATCTCAATGGATCTTGAGTCTAGAAACCATAAATTTAAAGACCTCTTTCAGGTATCCCTTAACCCAAAGTTATTTTTTTCCATTTAAAATCAGGGAAATTTATATCCTATATCCATATGAAAAAAAAAGCTAAAGAAAATGTCATTTTGGCAGTCTTTAGAAGAATGGGCTCATATTTGAAGAGAATCATATCTTTAAATTCCTGCATTATTATGAGTTTATTCAGTACCATAGAGACAGAAAGTGTTAGATCAAGATAAATAGACATGAATCTTTCTTGCTTTGTAGAATGAACATTCTAAACATTGTAGGTGGTGTGAAAACCGCATGACTTAAGAAAAAACTGGGATAAAGATTTAATTAATCTGATAATAATCTACAGGATCAGCATAATATCTGAGAGTGCAAATGAGAAAAATGAGAATAATGGGTAAGTGATGATAGGGAGAATTGATCAGTTCAGTTCAGTCACTCAGTTGTGTCCAGTTTTTGAGACCCCATGGACTGCAGCATGCCAGGCTTTCCTGTCCATCACCAACACCTGGAGATTGTTCAAAATCATCTCCATCGAGTCGGTGATGCCATCCAACCATCTCATCTTCTGTCATCCCCTTCTCCTCCTGCCTTCAATATTTCCCAGGATCAGGTCTTTTCCAATGAGTCAGTTCTTTGTATTAGGTGGCCAAAATACTGGAATTGCAGCTTCAGTATCAGTCCTTCCAATGTATATTCAGGGTTTATTTCTTTTATGATTGACTGGTGTGGCCTCCTGGCAATCCAAGGGAATCTCAAGAGTCTTCTCCAACACCACAATTCAAAAGCATCAATTTTTTGGTGCTTAGCTTTCTTTCTAGTCCAACTCTCACATCCGTACATTACTACTGGAAAAACCATAGCTTTGACTAGATGGACCTTTGTCGGCAAAGTAGTGTCTCTGCTTTTGATTTATTTTTATTTTTTTCAAGTATGCTAAGTTTGTCATAGCTTTTCTTCCAAGGAGAAAGCGTCTTTTTATTTCATGGCTGTAGTCACCATCTGCAGTGATTGCAGGTTCTTTACCAAGTGAGCTATGAGGGAAGCCCCATTCATATATTAAGTACCTATTAAAATGATGTAGAAATATAACATGGGTAGATATGAAAAGATATTCATGCTATATCATCACATGATAAAAGTAAGTTATAAAACCTTATGGTAGTTGGGGTAGAGTTATGGGATTATGTTAAATACAAAGAAAATTTTATATTATAGAAGAAAACAAAAGATACAGAGAAATTTTTGAATAGGATATATTTGGGGGATTATAATTTCTACAGTGATTTATATTTTCTTCTTCATGCCAGCGTGAATTTTCTAAACTTTGGGTAAAACATATACATGTATTTTCCATGAAAAATAAAGTTACCTGAATATGGTTTACTGGGTACAATGTCTATAAATTTAAGTAAACTAAATACAGTATTAAGTTTCTTAATACCAGAATTTCAGAAATGTTGCTTGTACTCTGTTCTAAGGGTAAGGTGAAATGCAGAAATTTGGACATAGCGGAGAAAAAAGATGTAGACTTCAAAGGTGAGCAGTTGCCTATAGCCCCCGTTTGCTCTTTCCCTGTGCTCAGACACTACTTTCTGTGTGGCCTTTTCCTCTTTCTGAGCTTTTAGTACAGACTTCTGCTTTGTAAATATGCAAGCGTCAGTGTGTTGTGGCCCATTATCAAAAGAATCTTGAAATCTTATATAACAAAGAAGTGTATATGTCTGTGCATATGTGTGTGTGTGTTAGTTGCTCAGTTGTGTCCGACTCTTTGCAATGCTATGGACCATAGTACACCTGTCCATAAAACAGACTGTAGCTTCCTCTGTCCATAGAATTCTCCAGGTAAGAATACTGGAGTGGGTAGCCCGACCCAGGGATTGAATCCCGGTCTCCTGCATTGTAGGCAGATTCTGTGCCATCTGAACCATATGTATGCATATACTTAACTTTTTCGTCCACAACTTTGCTCAAGTTCACGCGTTCATTATCCTTATCATTCTAATCCAAATAATGTACCTTCCAATTCCAGATTCCTAATATAGTAAAGTCGATCAATCATGTCCAACTCTTTGAGACCCCATGGACTGTAGACTACCAGACTCCTCCACCCATGGGATTTTCCAGGCAAGAATACTGGAGTGGGTTGCCATTTCCTTCTCCAGAGGATCTATCCCTGTCATTAAAAACTCTTTGTTCAGGTGTACAAACAGATCTGAGTCTGAAACCACAACAGTTTTCACAAAGATCTGTGCTTTGGTAAAGCTCTCTGACAGTACAGTTTCTATTTCCTGCATTGCCTTTGCCAAACCAGCTAGAAACGTTGTGGTCATTGTTCAGAAACTAACATTAATATATCCTCAGCTCCTAAGATGAAATATAAAACTTCCTCATGCATTGCTGTAACACTTTGCAAATACCACCAAAATGTGATGATAATGTCACCATATTTATGTGACTACATATCTACCTCCCACTGTAAGTAGATTTTCTAAGACTAACTGGTATGGCTAAGTTCCACTATATTTTCTCCTAATCATCACCAGCTGACAAATTGGGCACACTTATAATTTGTTTTGCTGAGCTGAACTGAAGGGATCTATATACATACATTAGTTAGCAAATACTGATTTGAGGATGAGATCACTTTCATTGACAGTCTTTCTTAAATTAGAGGTCTGGGGGAAATTAAATGGAAAATAAGTGAGATCTTCTTCCCCTCTCCCCAACACCACTGCCAATATACCATAGATATCTGTCTTAGTGCTTTTATTTGGCTCAGAAATTGCTATATATTGAAACACCAGAGACATCTCAATGGATTTTGAGTCTAGAAACCATAAATTTAAGGACCTCTCTTTCAGGTATCATTTAACCTAAAGTTATTTTTTCCATTTAAAATCAGGGAGATTTGTATCCTATATCCATCCTTAAAAAAAAAAAAAAAAAAGTTAAAGAAAATGTCATTTTGGCAGGCAGTCTTTAGAAGAGTGGATTCATATCTTTAAAATCCTGCATTTATATGAGTTTATTCAGTACCATAGAGACAGAAAGTGTTAGATCAAGATAAATAGACATGAATCTTTCTTGCTTTGTAGAATGAACATTCTAAACATTGTAGGTGGTGTGAAAACTGCACAACTTAAGAAAATAAAACTTTGAGATAAAGATTTAATTAATCATAGTAATCACAGGACCAGCAAAATCTCTGAGCCAGGGTAAGAGTGCAAATGAGAATAATGGGAAAATGATGAAAGGGAGAATTTATAGGAGGTTTATTTTTTTATTTTTTTTTAATATGGTCAAAGAGGTACCTGAATGTGTCAGTGAAAAGGAATTGGAATGTGGTTCCACACTATTTGTTAATAATATATACATGTGTATACTATGTTGTTATGAATGTATATTATATATATACATATATGATGTATTTCAACTAGCTAATTATACACAATTTACTGCAAAGTATGACTCAGTGTACTGATTTGCTAAATCCAAAGCTTTAATCACTCACCCTTCTTAAACTGTTAATGGAGGCATATGTCACAAATTTACCCAAGTGACACTTGTGGATGTGAATCTGGGAACTGTGGAGAGGCAGTCAAGTAAATGACAGCATTGACCAGCGTGTCTTCTTCATATTCAAATCAGATAATCCAAGTAAGATCTTTAACTTAAGCCCATTGTTGGCTTCTGCTTGGTGTTGTTCAGTTGCTAAGCCCTGTCCAACTCTTTGTGACCCGATGGACTGCAGCACACCAGGCTCCCCTGTCTTATGCAGTCTCACAGAGTTTGCTTGAATACATATCCATTGAGTTGGTGATTCTTTCTAACCATCTCATCCCCATTGCAGCCCCCTTTTCCTTTTTCCTTCATTCTTTCCCAGCATCAGTCTTCTCTAGTGAGCCGGCTTCTACATGCTTAAATAAAATGTCTGTTTACAAAAATTCTCACTCAAAATTTTAGCCTTACTCATGCTTCATGGTTATTTTTCTAAATCTAAAATAAGAAATAAGTACTAAATGAATAAATACTAACATAAATACTATTTATAAATAAAAATAATTATAAAACATATCCAGCTTCTAGTCCTTAATATTCTTAATGATAACCAAAAGTCTATATTTTGGTGGAAATGTGACTAAGCACACATGAATGAGAAATGAACACATTAGAACTATGAAATCACATCTGCAAGTAATGTTGTTCCATTGCAGTTGCTCCCACCAAAGCAATGTGGGAGGCATCATTTGACCCAGTTCTCTGAAGGATACTTTTATTATATGCAGTGAGGAAAGGAAAAATTAAGGCCATTTGTCAATGGCTGAAATGAGATTCTAACATGTTTGAATTACCATTTCTGGACTTTTCCACCATTTATTTTATAAAATACAAGCATTTGATTCATAAACACCCTATGGTAGAATTCTCTAGTTATGAGTAATAGATTATAGCTCGTGTGGTGTTTGAGACATGGAGTTACAGGAGCTTAATAGTCAGCATTAATTTATTCTTGGAGCTGATAAGTGTTGGAAAGACTTTGCAGTTTGGGTGTGTGCTCAGTTGCTCAGTCGTGTCCGACTCTTTGCAGCCACTTTTCAAATAGAAGTAATAAATCATATTAACAACCGCCTTTACTTTCAAGTTTATTCTACAAGTAAAGAGTAACAGAAAATACTGAAAAATATATATTATATATGTGTGTGTGTATATATATATATATATAGCATGTATTAATTCAGTGCAATATTTTAATGAGAAATACTTGATTTTGTTTTAAAAATTATTATCATTGCTTTGTCCTGGCTGCACGACATGACTTGAGAGGTTTTAGTTCCCTGACCAGGGAATGAACCTGGGCTCTTGGCAATGAAAGCCTGCAGTCCTAAACACTGGACCACCAAAGGATTCCCTGTTTATTATTATGTTTAAAATAACTAGAAGACTAGGAAAATATAGATGATAATACAGATTTTAAAAATAGAGGAAACATTTCAAGACCTATTATTAGGACATGAAAGAAAATAAAAATACAAAAATAAAGATTCCCTGTAAAACATGTAAAAGTATGGTTCAAACATTTATTGAGTTGGGTTTTGTGCTTCAAAACTTAGTCGTTTATGTCTTTAAAATCAGTAAATTAGTCTGTAATCTGCCTACTGATAATAAGGAAAACAGAGTGTCTTATCTCACATCATGTGAAGCCATAATTATATGAACATTTGCACACAGTTAATTTTGTTTGTATTCACTTAGAAATACCTGCTGGGTAGGGATTATCATTACTTTCAGGAAATGTCTGATTTGCCAAAAGGCCAGAAATATCACACAGCATACTAAATTTTCTCAGCAGCTAAAGTACATTTAGAAAGAATGAAAATGAGGTATCTTTATCATTTCAAGGAAAATATTAGCTGATTTTCAAGCACTTTAGGTACATAAATAATGCAACCAATTTAAACATGGAAAACATTGTTTTCAGTTCACCTGATATTTGAGCAGAACTACCTACATAATTCTGTTGACAAAAGAGGACAAAAATAATTCAAATTTCAAGCTTAATTTGCCTATTTTTTCATTTACTTAATTTGCAAATTTGACAGATATATCAATATACAATACAGAATTACCACAATTCCAGGTACTTATCAGAGACTTCTACCTTCTATCAATAAAGTTAGTTGGAGAAAACAGAATTTCAAGATCGTTGCCTAAAAAGTATGTCTGCCATACATCTACACTTTTTCAAAACACTAAGCTACCTTTGCATTAACCAAACATTTTAGAGTCATGAAATCAGATTGTTTAGAAAGTCATACTTGCCAAAGGAAATGTGTTTTGCATAAATAACATGAGGGATGATGAGGACAGGATTTCTTAGATCACCGTGACATCACTGAAGTCACATTTGAAAAGATTTTATTCATCTGTTTTGATAAATTTTATCCTCATTGTGGCAGAATGGCCCCTGAGAGATGGCTGCTCCCTAGCGCCAGGAACCATGAATATGGCAGAATGGGCCCTTGAGAGATGGCCGCTCCCTAGTTCCAGGAACCTTGAATACATCATCTTAGTTGGGAAGAGAAACTTTGCAGTCTAGTCTAGGTAGCAGATCATAAAGTAAGTTTAACCTTGAATAAATGTTGATGCCCAAACTGAAAACAAGGGTTCTTAAAAGCAAAGAAGTATCTTCAGCAGGAGCAAAAGAACTTGGGTGGAAGAGAAGTTAGATAGACTCAAAATATGAGAAAAACAAAACGCCCTTCAGGTTTGAAGACAGAGAGGGCAAAGCCCCCAGGAATGCAGATGGTTGTAAAGAACTGAGAGTCTCCTGGATAATAGCCAGCAAGGATCTCAGCCAGAAAAAGCTGCAAGAATTCTGCAAACAACCTGAATGATCTTGAAAGCAGATTTTCCCTTTCAGTCCAGGCCAGCCAAGACCTGACCTTGACCTTGTGTAACCAGCAACAGTCAGTCCACTAGAACTTCTAACTACAGAGCTGTGAGTTGATATGCTTATGTTGTTTTAAACAAATAACTTGATGGTAATTTGCTACAACAGCAATAGAAAACGAATGAACACACACACACACAAATAATGTACTTCCTACTTCAGATGACAAGAGCAACATCAGACATTATAGTCTTTTTTGCTGGTGGTAAAGATGCTCACAGATAATTTTAAATTTTCTCATAGAAACAGTGCAGGTAATTTTATGCCTTAGAGTAAGATGCCCGTTAAAAGACATTAGATTTCTACCCTCCCATAGTGACTGCAGACAAGGGGCATTCTATCCAAAGGCACAAACTTTATAAGTTATAGGGATCTAATGTACGATATGGTGACTATATAGTTAACAATACTGTGTTGCACATTTGAAAATTGTTGAGAATAAACCTTCAAAACGATAAAAAAGAAAGGGATATTATCATCCTTCATGATTACATGTCTAAGGGGTGGCTCCCAGGCCCTTGAAAAAGATATTTCTAGTCTGGGATTGTAGAACCTGGCAAGAAGCTTTTGAAAAGATTTACATCTCAAAGGGTCAAGGAATGCATTTTCAACTAGCAAATGCTCTTCAACTAGTAAATACTCACAGAAAAGGTAGGTCAGGGGCTTACAGCAGGAAAAAAAAACCTGTCGTTTATTTCTGGGTGTTTTATTCTTTTTGATGCTATTATAAACAGAATTGTTTTCTTAATTTCCTTTTTGAATAATTCCTTGCTTATGTATAGAAACAACTGACTTTTTTATGCTGATTTTCTATCCTTCAACTGTAACGGATTTGTGTGCTAGCTCTAACAGTTTTTCTGTTTGTTTTGTGGAGTCTTGGAAATTTTTCACATGAAAGATCATGTGATCTGAGAACAGATAATTTTACTCTTTATTTTTCAATTTGGATGATTTTTTTCTTCCTTTTTTTTTTTTCTTTCTTTCTTTTGACTAACTGCTCTGGTCAGAATTTTAGTATAATGTTTAATGTCGAATAGAAGTGATAAAAGTGAGCATTATTGCTTTTTTGTAGATCTCAGTGTTCTTGCCTGGAGAATCCCAGGGACAGGGGAGCCTGGTGAGCTGCCGTCTATGGGGTCGCACACAGTTGGACACGACTGAAGCAACTTAGCAGCAGCAACAGCAGCAGAGTAAAAAAAATCCAGTTTTTCACCATGGAGTAGAATGATAATGATGGGCTTTTCAAATAAGGACTTTATTGTACAAGTTCCTTCCACATTTAATTTTTTTTTAATTTAAATTTATTTATTTTAGTTGGAGGCTAATTACTTTACAATATTGTATTGGTCCTGCCATACATCAACATGAATCCGCCACGGGTGTCCACGTGTTCCCCATCCTGAACCCCCCGCCCACCTCACTCTCCGTACCATCCCTCTGGGTCATCCCAGTGTTCTAGCCCCAAGCATCCTGTATCCCACATCGAACCTGGACTGGTGATTCGTGTCTTATATGATATTATACATGTTTCAATGCCATTCTCCCAAATCATCCCCTGCTCTCCCTCTCCCACAGAGTCCAAAAGACTGTTCTATACATCTGTGTCTCTTTTGCTGTCTTGTGTAATTTTCTGAGAGTTTTTATTATGCTGCTGCTGCTGCTAAGTCGCTTCAGTCGTGTCCGACTCTGTGCGACCCCATAGACGGCAGCCCACCAGGCTCCCCGGTCCCTGGGATTCTCCAGGCAAGAGTACTGGGTTGCCATTGCCTTCTCCATTTTTATTATGAAAGGTGTTGAATTTTGTCAAGTACTTTCCCTGCATATGTGTTATCACACACATAAATAGTATAATAAAAATAAAAATAAATAAAGAGGATGACAAAAAACTTTTGGAAGCAATGAATTTGTACATGACACACATTATGGTGATATTTTCATATAAATATATGAATCTCCAAATATGTTGTGCTGCATAATTAATTATGTACAGATTTTTGTATAGCAATTGTATCTAAATGTTTCACAAAAAAATGATAAAAACAAATATGAGGGGAATGTTAAAAAAAGTGGTCAACTTCAGTAACATCACAGAAGCAGCTCCTTAACAACAAGTAGAATCCTGAATCATGGGAAATTTCCCAATGTCAACAAACTTTCCAAACAGTTTAAAAATCTCTGCACTTCTTGGGTCCAGGCCATTTATGATCCATTTGCAGACATGTTCTCCCAGTGCCCACAGGTTTATACCCATATTCTGCAATTCCTTTGGTAAATACTCTCTTTTGTTGACCTAAAACAAATGGACTGCCAATTATTTCTTCAGCGATACTTGAGTTTATTGAGGAATAGCAAAGAATTGCGATTCAGAGTCTGCAACCATGATGAGTCACTTGCAAGTCCTGTTGTAATAAGGAAAAGAGGACTCATATATAGGGGAAAAGGAAGAGGGGGAGGCAAGCTACTCTAAATAGAGAGTCCATTAAAAGATCTGAGAGTTTGAAGTAAAGCTGCTTTTCACTGACTAAGTTGTAGAGGTTCTCATTGAGGACTTTGCCAGGCAACAGAACAATTCTTTTTACGGCTGTTAACTCTGCTATCACTATAGAGTGTGAGAGTTTCCACTTCTTGTATTCTGACTCTATTTAATTGAGATTTCTGTTTATTCATTTTTATACTTTTTTACTACAAGAAGGACAGTAATTATGGAGCCAGGTTGAGACTTGACCCAAGTTATTGGTATAGGATAGTATAATATACAGCATTACCCTTGAACTGAAGCATCATCACAGGTGAGCTTGACAAAATGCACATTTATAATTCACTTTGATTTAGCAAATTGGAATCTGGGGCATGGGGTGGGGACTGAGATGTTTAACTCTCTGTCCAGGTATCTATATGTTTTGTTCAGAACAGTTTGAGAACCACTGGTCTAGTGATTTGGGCAAGTAAAGGCAAATATTGAGGAAGACAAACATCGTTGCATAACGTATCCATTTCAGATGATATTTGTACATCTTTTTCAGATAAAGGGAAGGCCTCTATTCTATAATAAGTTGCAGGGACCATTTCTCTGTCTGTGTGGATCGAGCATATCTGTGAGTTCAGGTTTCTGAGAGTGTCTGCCCAGTTGTGCCAGCCTCAGGTCTCAGGGTCTCACCTCTTTCCCATCACAATGAACACTTTAGCATAAAATATTCCCCAGGGGTGAAAATTAAACCACTTTTGTAAGTGGCTCATTTGTTACAGGGAACTCTCTTTAAACAGGATATAAGCATTCTCTGACTTGAGAGTGGCCTGCTTAAACCTGTTATTGAAGGAGGAAACAGACAGAACAGGCTCCATCTTGAAAGCAGGACTCCATCTTGGACGGGACTGTGGACTTTGCGCTATATGTCCAGTATCTATGGAAACTACATACCAACTGGAAAAACGGACCCCCCCCCAGATGGAAGAGCCCCAGGAATTGTACCTAGACTCTCCATTGCCTAAAAGAATACTCTAATTATCTGTGTAACTGAATAGAATCATAAATTCTATTATACTTGTTGGAGTATAACCACAGGCCGATAATTGTCCACGGTTAACTACCTAGGCTTAAAGCATATGAATCACGGGTTAACTTTGATTGTAACTTTCTTTTCCTTTGTTTAGACTAGTTTCAGGGAATTTGGGGAGGTGGGTTTAGGCACATACACTTAGGGTATATAAGGTTTAAAAAAAGAAAAAAAAAAAACTGGTCGGGGTCCTTGGCTAAGAGAAGACTCTGCTTTGGGCCCACCAGTATAATGAGCTGCACTCCACTATCTGCATTGTCCTTCTGAGTGAGTTTGTTTCCCAAAATGCATGGCTACAACATTATTATTATTATTATTTTCTTTTCGGAGTTAGATTTCAGTTAGGATCTTCCAATTACTTTATCAGTCTTTATTACTTATAATAAGTAGTAATATATTACTTATAATTCTCATTATCAAGTATTTCGCAAATCCAGTATAACCTTTCTACCTTTATTCCATCTAAATCCACAAAACTTGAGTGTCTCAGTACTTCAAATGCTTAACAGGCTAAGAGTGCTCACTTTCTAATTTATTACCACTAATGGCCAGACCAGAGAGTGGGCCTAGTATTGGAGTCACAAGAATTTGCTTGCTAGGAATCCACCTCCAGCACCAACTGTCTTTGTTTAGGTTTTCCCCAAATCAACCCTAAGACAGGAAGTCAAATACAGGTAGTTTATTTGGAGACAATTTAAGAAATTATCATTGTTACATGGAAGAATCAATTCAGTTCAGTTCAGTTGCTCAGTCATGTCTGACTCTTTGTGACCCATGAACCTCAGCACGCCAGGCCTCCCTGTCCATTACCAACTCCTGAAGTCCACCCAAACCCATGTCCATCGAGTCAGTGATGCCATCCAATCATCTTATCCTCTGTCGTCCCCTTTTCATCCTGCCTTTAATCTTTCCCAGCATCAGGGTCTTTTCAAATGAGTCAGCTCTCTGCATCAGGTGGCCAAAGTAGTGGAGTTTCAGCTTCAGCATTAGTCCTTCCAATGAACACCCAGGACTGATCTCCTTTAGGATGGACTTGTTGGGTCTCCTTGTTGGATCCAGTCCAAGGGTTATCAGACTACCAACAAATACAAATACTTAAATTAGACCTATTGAATTTTAACTATCTATGTAATTCTTTTTCTCCCTATCCAGGATCAGATATCATTTCCTGTAAGAGGCCAGTTAGTAAATATTTTAGGCTTTCCAGGCCAAATGTTCTCTGTCACAACTGCTCATCCTTGGAGGACAAAAATGGCCGTGGATGATGTGTTACTGAATGGGCATGGGTGTGTTCTAATATCATATTATTCACAATAAGAGGTCATGAGATGGATTTGACCCACAAACCATACTTCATTGACTTGTGCTCTTTATTGTGGTCTTTTTGAGGACCAAAATCACTGCAGATAGTGATTACAGCCATGAAATTAAAAGATGCTTAATCCTTAGAAGGAAAGTTATGACCAACCTAGACAGCATATTGAAAAGCAGAGATATTACTTTGCCAACAAAGGTCCATCTAGTCAAGGCTATAGTTTTCCAGTGGTCATGTATGGATGTAAGAGTTGGACTGTGAAGAAAGCTGAGTGCTGAAGAACTGATGCCTTTGAACTATGGTATTGGAGAAGACTCTTGAGAGTCACATGGACTGCAAGAAGATCCAACCAGTCCATCCTAAAGGAGATCAGTCCTAGGTGTTCATTGGAAGGACTGATGCTGAGGCGGAAACTCCAATACTTTGGCCACTTCATGCGAAGAGTTGACTCATTAGAAAAGACCCTGATGCTGGGAGGAATTTGGAGCAGGAGGAGAAGTGGACAACAGAGGATGAGATGGCTGGATGGCATCACCAACTCGATGGACATGAGTTTGAGTGAACTCCAGGAGTTGGTGATGGATAGGGAGGCCTGGCATGCTGCGATTCATGGTGTCGCAAAGAGTTGGACACGACTGAGCGACTGAACTGAACTGAACTGAGGACCAAAGCATGACTTTTTATCAGTATAGCTTAAATATCTGGCCAAGGATATACACATAGATATATAGAACACATGAAAGAAATGTTTAATATGTTTACAGATTCTATGGATAACGAAATTGAGGTGATCTTTCTCCTTCCCTTATTCAATGAACTTGAAAATGTGGTTGCATTTTAAAAATATAAATTTGAAACTACAACTCAAGATTGAACCATGCATAATTATCTTTAAAGCAGAATAGCAATGCACCACCCAAATAGGCTGAGTAGTAACCTAATTTGCTTTATTGCCTTTGATAAAGAAATAACATTTCCCTCAGTAGGTCAATTTTAAAGAAATGAAAAGCAGATGAAACAGAAAGAGAGGTGAACTCTGACTAATTAGCACAACCCTATCCAAAGCAGAAAGGTGGAGCTTTGAGTGTTTATTCTCATTGACAGGCAAACCACCATCATGAAAAGCCTCCGGAATCAATCATAACTTTTTCTAGATGCTTCACCTAATACTCTTTCTTTTGTTCTCCTACCTTGTTTTTAAAATATCTGTATAAAATGTAGTTGATCCCTTTCATATAAAGTTTACCTACATGTAAAACTAAAGCATTGTACTGATAAGGACACAGCCTTGGACAGTAGATCTATAAAGAAAAACATATTTACAAATAAAATTCTGTATGTAGTAAAGAGAATGGTTAGGAGTCTTCAAGGGTCAGTGTGCATGGGTGAGTGCTGAGTTGCTTCATTTATGTCCACCTCTTTGAGATCCAATGGAATATACCAGGCTCCTCTATCCATGGGATTCTCTAGGCAAGAATAATAGAATGAATTGCCATGACCTCTTCCAGGTGGTCTTCCCAACCCAGGGATGGAACCAGCCTATCTCACATCCCTTGCCTTGTCAGGTGGGTCCTTTACCACTAGGGCCACCTGGGAAACCCCTAGGGTCAGTATATTTAGTTATTAAGCAGGACACTATGTGTACAAGTATCCCTTATATTATATTAATAACTTACACCCCTGTTACAAATGTTTGTTTGTTTGTTGCATGCAACTTCCGTATTATGAGAAAAGTATTTCTCAAAAGGTGTATATAACTTGCTTTCTTGGAAGTCTTTTTGGGCAATGTGAAATTCCTTTTGTAATTTATGAAAGAAATTCTGTGTTAGAATAAAGCATTTTCATGTTGAATTTCCTTCAATCTTAGATTTTTAATATTAGATAGGTGAAGACAATTACATGAAACTTTTCCCCTCAAAATTTGTAGGACATCAATTTTAGATCCAAATTTGGGGTCTTTCTCAAATAGAAAAATTTCCCTTCCTTTCTTATTCATGTAGTAATTTTAACATTATCACATTTAAATCTTAAGTCAGTATCTGCCTGCTTCTAGCATCCCATGTAGAAAAGGAAATACAGAGGACAAAACTAAAGGCAAAAACATTTTAAATTTACAACCTCTTTATTTCAGTGGCAAATTCTTTGTTACCTCATTAATTATTTAAGTAATATAAAGTATCAACCTCTCATTGATGAAATGTTCTTTATACTAATTTACAGAATAACTTCATAGAGTCTTGTGGTATATATATTCTCTTTTGCAGTAAAAAAATGGCATTGAACATAATTACATGAATTAATGACCTTGCATTAGTGTAGCCTTAAATCAAGCAGAGCCTGTAAATTATTTTAATTGTGGCATCCAGTTAAAATATTTTGGTCAATGAGCCTTTACAAATTGTATTAAAATGTGCAAAAATAATTTGGCTGTGATATATATCATGTTAACACACATTTATGATGACTGAATTTAAAATACAATCTCCTTTTCAACCTTTTCTTCTAGAATTATACATATTTCATTTTGAATCTATGAAGACAGCCTAAATTCAGACTCTCTTAGCACTGGTGAAATTAACATATTAAGAATTCTTCCTCAGAAACCTAACCAGTTCTCCAGTTACTAGGTCAAACTATTTTCTCTGCTCTTACTGCTGCTGCTAAGTCGAATCAGTCGTGTCCGACTCTTCGCAACCCCACAGACCGCAGCCCACCAGGCTCCTCCGTCCCTGGGATTCTCCAGGCAAGAACACAGGAGTGGGCTGCCATTTCCTTCTCCAATGCATGAAAGGGAAAAGGGAAAGTGACACGACTCCTAGTGACCCCATGGACTGCAGCCTACTAGACTCCTCCATCCATGGGATTTTCTAGGCAAGAGTACTCTTACTAGTTTGCTATTATTGAGTTAGCACACTGAACAGCTATAAAAAGTCCACACATTATTTCACAGTTACCTTGGGGCAGGATTCTAGTACATTTTAGGTAATCCTCTATTCTGGATTTTACAACTTTAAAATTGAGAGGCCAACTGGGTAATCTTTCTTTCTAAAGCTTTGGAACATCATCCAGATTTTAGTGTTGTTGGCAGAATTCAATTCTCTCTAGCTATAGAATCAAGGTCTCATTTTCTTGCTCTGTCTGCTGGCGGATGCTTCAAGCATCTGGAAACCAATCACAGTCCCTTGTCATGTGGTCCAGAACATGGCAGCTTCCTTCTACAAAACCAACAGAAAAATCTCTCTAGAGTCAGCTAATACTGCAACTTAACATAAGCACAGGAGTAACTACTCTCATATTTACTGGTCTAGTGTATATTCAAAGGTAAAACCTGTATACTAGGGACAAGAATCCTGCAGGCCATCTTAGAATTCTTCCTACCATACTCCCCCAATCACGTGTGTCAATGACAAGCAGAAAATGTTCTCTCTGGTCCTGAGAAAATAATGTTTTTTTCTCACCGTCTGTAACCACTGAAATGTTTAGCATTTACCTTTGAATGAAATTAAGATTATCACTGTAAGAAGGAACAAAGGATTTGAATATATTCTGAGAATGTCTAGTGTTGGAACCATTTCTGACATATTCAACCACTGAATGTTAAGCCTGGACCATCTCCTGATACAGTGTTCTCTTTGGAGGAGGCACACACGACATCAAAAAGATGTGTGAATAATCACCTCTTATGAATTACTAACTGTGTAGCCACAACTCAAAGCAGATTTTAACTGTAAAACTACCCCATAGAAATGAAATTATAAACTGTATAAAACAATTTTTCATTTTAGTACTCAATTCTGAATTCTCTTGCACACATGTCAATGGTGATAAATATTTAATAATAATGAAAAAATTTGAGAAATATATTAAAAACCTCCACAATGCAAAATATATGCCCAAAGTGAAAAAGATAGCACAGTAAATACATCAGATGACAGTCTAGTCATCTAGTCAGACTAGTTTAGATGCTAGTCTACCTTAGTAGGTAGCCAGGGTCAAAATTAGAGAAATACATCCATTAATTTGTCTTTTTACTTTAACATGTAATTAATTTGAGGATATTACAAATGTAACTGGATCTTGCCAAGGATATTTTTTATCAGGTGTGATAAATTGTATTTGACCTACTGGTACCACCCACTGAATACCTAACTTTATGTATTTCAATAACTTCCCTGATAACCAACCAACTGGGTAACATCTGCAGTCTCTCAAACTGTCACTTTGGGACATGAATTAGTGTTAGCATACACATAAATCATCATAGTAAATCAAGCGGAACTGAAGCAGAGATAGGCTGGCTTTAAAATAGTTATATGACCAAATAAATTCAAGAGATGCATTAATTCAATCAAGAAATAGATCCTACTTCTAACTTTTTAATTTTGACTTGATCCACT
This sequence comes from Bos grunniens, assembly GCF_055505025.1. NCBI lineage: Eukaryota > Metazoa > Chordata > Mammalia > Artiodactyla > Bovidae > Bos > Bos grunniens. Next base: position 19,248,885 of record NC_141184.1, on the reverse strand, counting down.
TTGGTTAAATTCTACCAAAATTGTTTATTCCTAAAATTAAAATCATTGCTGTTAAAAGGAAAGGATTAGCATCATAAACAAACCATGGTTTGTGGTAATGAACTAAAGAACACTCAACAATGAGGAACCAGCATCTTGAAATACTGAATTATTGAAAAGTAAGAGTGATTATAATTATAGGCTGATGTGGTTGTATCCTTTTTTATGTGCACCTTTAGCAAGTAGTTTCAAAAGGATTAGAAGCAGTGCTGAGAAGAAGGAAATAGTGTCTTATTTATTTCAGATCACTTAAAAAACTTGTCAAAGTCATTTTGAAACATTTTATCCTTTTTTTTTTTGAAACAAGTTCACATAATGTCTCTAAACAACAACCTTTACTAACTTCTTCAGAGAATCAGAGGTTAGTTTACAGACATAATCATAGACTATTTATCTTCATAGTTTTAGTTTCCTACTCTTTTCAAAAAAACCTGTACTAAAATTTCAGTTTTTATCTAGTTAAAATCCAAAATATGCATCAACACATTAAAATGAGTAAAATAATCAGCTCTCACTTAATTTTATAATTTTATTTAAAAATATATCATTGGTTCTAAATGTTTTTGTTCTTTTACTTGGGCACATTTAGTTTCAGGTACTTTTTTGAAAAATTCTTTTAAAACAATTGTTTATATAAAGCACCATATCCTGCTTAATAAACCAAATAATTGAACGTGTCATTCAACAGAGTTTTGATGAAGTTGGGGGTTAAGAGTGTCCATAGGTAAGATGTATTATTAAATTTCATACAGGTAAGGTATTGTAAATAAGAAATAGGATAATAATAATGATAACTAGCTTTCAGAAATACTATACTTCTTAGAGATAAAAAATAAAAAATACAATAATAGCCAAGTTAAAGTTAGGCAGGCATGAGGAATTCCCAGATTTATTTCTTCTCCCTTTGGCTACCTCATGAAGGTAAATATGGGTACAGGTATAGATTCATAGATAAAAGGGGAAAGAAGAAGGAATGTCTACAGATGAAAAGTCAGAAAACAGACAATGGCAAAAAACTTAGCAGACACCTCTGCTCCACATTTAGAACATGCAGAGGCCAAGGCAAAAGATAAGGATAAGTGTTGTCAGCCATGCCTGGAGAAGTTAGCAATGTGGAAGAGTCAAATCGGGTCATAAACAAGAGTGAGATGCTCAGAATATTTATGGAGAATCTATTTTGAGAACACTAAGTGCAGACACCTAGACAAAGACCCGAAAAAAGGGATTTGTGAGACTGCAGGTTAGTGAGGAAAATATTGGTTGATATCAAGGAACCAACGGGAACCATTGGTTTAAACACATATGCATTCCAACACCAGCTTCTCTCATGTCATTACTGACATCTGAGTATCCGCTTCCCCAGTCAGTATTGCGTGACGTCATCAAAGGGACAAGCCCTACCCATATATAAAATTCTTCCGTTAGACAGTGTTAGTGCTTTGCCCCTAATTCACGGATTCATTCCTCCATTCATTCAATTAATACATAAAACCATACACATCATGGTCCAGTAACTTCTAGGTGATCAAAGTATGTCAATAATTATGCCTGAGAAGACCACTTCTCTTAAGGAACTTACATCCTTTATGGAGAAGACTGGCAATAAAAGTTAGAGATACAAATACAAAAATAACCTAAAAATAAGTGCTATGAATAAAGAAAGAAAAAAAAAAAAAAAACATGAAGTGGAGCTGTATTATAAGAAGTATTGGAAATACTGAAGAAGGCAGAATTAGTTCAAACATTAATTAGATGCCCAAGGGGAGTGTCATTGAGGAGACGAAAATCAAGCAATGATTTTAATGAGGTGAGGGAACTGGTCACATGAGTATCTCAGGGAAGAGAACCCCAGGCAGAGAGAATAATAAGTGCAAAGGACACAGGATGAATACCTGCTTACTGCTTTTTTCAATGCATATATTAAATATATTTATTTTATTAAGTTGCTAAACCCATAACTCTGAGATCATAAAGTCTTAGAGAACAGAGATAAAATGGACTGTATCATTAACATTCTAATAGCAAGTTCGACCTTTCACATGATGAGGCAAAAATGAATATTTGTGGAGGGGCAATGACCTTGAGTGTCTTTCCAGGCTCCACACTGTGTGCCAGGGTCATCTAGAGGAAATCAGCCTGAATATACTAACTAACTATTAAAAGTTGTCAACTGAAAGAAGCCTCCCTGACAGAAGGATAAGGGCAAAGGGAGAGTCAGGGGTTGCAAGCCAGGTAGGTATCTGGGGTCACCGCTGAGAGAGGTGGGATTCAGGAACAGAGACCTGGGGCTTGGATCAGCTGTCAGCCCAATGGATTGAAGGATCTTGGAAGGACAAGGCAGGGAAGCTCTGTGATAAAGGCATCATGATGCCTCTGGTTTATTTATGGGTGGGGAATGAGAAACGTGGGGCTTCCCTGATAGCTCAGTTGGTAAAGAATCTGCCTGCAATGAAGGAGACCCTGCTTCAATTCCTAGGTCGGGAAGATCTGCTGGAGCAGGGATAGGCTACCCACTCCAGTATTCTTGGGCTCACATTGTGGTTCAGTTGGTATCCAGTACTCCAGTATTTTGGCCTGGAGAATTCCATGGACTGTATAGTCCATGCAGTTGTGAAGAGTGGGACACGACTGAGTGACTTTCACTTTTAGTTTCACTTTCAATGAGAAATTGGAGTGTAAGGGCATAGATGGGATGAGCTTGCTTGTCTCAAAGACTACACATGTGGAGGGTGTGTTTCTTCCTGTTATTTTATCCCAGAACTCCTTGCTTTGAAGACTGATAGCCCCATTGTAATCTCTGCAAGTACTTGCTATTTTTTAAAAGGAGCAAGGAAGTCACTGTGGCTGGAGGAGAATGGAGAGGAAATAACTGAGTATCATAGAGAAAACAGGAGCTAGATACTGTGGACAGCTATCAAGAGTTTAAAATATTAATAGATTACCAAAGAACAGGATAAAGCAGGAAAGTACCCCATGCAAAAGTGAAACCCAAAAGACACAAATTACAAACGTGAAAAAAAGGATGGAGAGATCATGAAAGAAACAGGAGAAATGTGCACAGTTAAGTTCAGTCAGTCAGTTGTGTCTGACTTTTTGCAACCCTATGGACTATAGTATGCCAGGCTTCCCTGTCCAGCACCAACTCACAGAGCTTGCTCAAACTCATGCCCACCAAGTCGGTGATGCCATCCAATCATCTCATCCTCTGTCATATCCTTCTCTTCCTGCCTTCAATCTTTCCCAGCATCAGGATCTTTTCCAATGAGTCAGTTCTTTGCATCAGGTGGCCACACCAAAGCAAAACCAATTGATTTTTAGATAAATAAAAATAAATTACATTCATAAAACAGGAAGAATAATTCACTAAAGAAGGAGAATCAGATTAAAATAAAGAGTTTTGAAGTAAAAAATGTGACATTACAAAGAACTTTAATAAAAAGTTTGGAAGATGACTTCAAGGACGTTATACAGAATGCCAACTTAAATTTAAAATTTAGCAATTTAAAGGTTTAGAGGAACAATCTACAGCATCCCATATGCATAATATTTATTCCAGAAAGAGATTAAGATCAGAGTGGAGAAAATACATAAATAACAGAACAGCATTTTCTGGAAACAAAGTATGATTCAATAGCATAAGGAGGCACAAGAAGTGTTTAGAGCTATGATTTTTTTTTAAATCCACATCAAGGCTCATTTTCGTGTTTCATTTCACTCGGGAAAATCTGAACAGAGCTGAGAGGGGGAAAAAACACTTTATCTATAGAGGTGTGATAATGCAATTGGAGCTGAATTTTCAACAACACTGCATTGCTGGATGATAGAAGATTGGACAAAACTTTTACAACTCATACAGAAAATAATGTTTAGATAGAATTCCATTTCTAGCCAAATTAGTAACCAAGAATGAAAGACAATAAAACTTGGGAAAAATCCTGAAAGGAATTATTTTCCTGTAACTTTTTTAGGAACACTTTTTCAAGCAAAAGAGAAAATTAAACTCCTCACCCCCCTCCCGGAAGAAAAAAAGAACTAATATGCAGAATCAGTATCAGGGACTCCAACCCATCAGAAGTCCTAAAAATACAGTTAAAACAAAACATAAGTAAAATATTACATTCTTACAGTTTTGCATTCTGTGGTCAGAAGTCCTAGTGGGGCCTGTTGGACCTCTACTGTAAGTTTTACAAGACTGAAAGCAACGTGTTGGCAGGGCTTCATATCCTTCATAAAGAAGGCTGAGCACCAAATTGATATTTTCAAATTGTGGTATTGGAGAAGACTCTTGAGAGTCCCTTGGACAGCAAGGAGATCAAACTAGTCAATCCTAAAAGAAATCAACCCTGAATATTCATTGGAAGGACTAATGCTGAAGCTGAAGCTCCAATACTTTGGCCACCTGATGAGAAGAGTTGAATCATTGGAAGGGCCCTGATTCTGGGAAAGATTGAAGGCAAAAAGAGAAAGGGGCAGCAGAGGATAAGATGGTTAGATATCATCAGTGACTCAATGGATATGAATTTGAGCAAACTCGGAGCTAGTAGAGGACAGAGAAGCCTGGCCTGCTATAGTCCATGGGGTCAAAAAGAATTGGACAAGACTTAGCAACTAAAAAATAACAACAATAACAACAATACACCCTTCTAGAGACTTTGGGGAAGAAATAGCTTCCAGGTTTATTCAGATTATTGGTGAAATGTAGTTCCCTAGTGAAAGTGAAGTTTACTCAGTCGAGTCTGACTCTTTGCGACCCTGTGGACTATACAGTCCATGGAATTCTCCAGGCCAGAATACTGGAGTGGGTAGTCTTTCCCTTCTCCAGGGGCTCTTCCCTACCCAGGAATCGAATCCAGGTATCCCACATTGCAGGTGCATTCTTTACCAGCTAAGCCACAAGGGAAGCTCAGGAATACTGTAGTGAATTGAACTGGGGTCTCCTGCATTGCAGGTGGATTCTCTAAGACTTAGGAGTTCTCTCAGACTGAGGTATCTATTTTCTTGCTGACAGTGAGATTTGGTGTCCATATCCTGGTGGCCTGTCTCCATTGGCATGTGGTATTACTACCACTATCTCCTCTGTCAACCTGCAAAAAATGTTATATGACTTCCTTAACTCATTTCCTATTGCTGCCGTAGCAAACACCACACATTTAATGGCTTAAAAAAAAAACTCACTGATGTATAATTTTACATTTTTGTGGGTTAAAAACCCAACGTGGATATCAATGGACTAAAATCAAGATGTCAGCCAGGCTGCCTCTCTGGAGTAGAATCTGTTCCCTTGTCTTTTTCAGCTTCCAGAGGCTCCCTGCATTTCTTGGCTTGTGGTCCCCTTTCTCCTTTTTTGAACCAAACAGTGGCAAGTGGAGTTCAGCTCACATCACATTTTACTTACTTATTCCTCTGATTCTCTCTTAGTATTAAGGATCTTGTGATGACATTGTTCCCGTGTAAGAAAACCAGAATAGTATCTCTATTTTAAGATCAGCAAGTTAGAAAGCTACTTGCATTGGCAACTTTTATCCCCCTTTCCCATGAACCTGTCATAGTCACAAATTCTGCGGGCTTCACGTACAGATGCTTTGGAGAGGTCATTACCCTGCCTAGTACAGTCCTCTTCAGTTTATCCCCTTTCTGTGATTGCTTTCTTGTAATGAATGGAGCACACCCTGACCCATTGGGATAAAGTACTTGTTGGACTTTGAAAGTCACACTTAGGACCGAATTAATCATCCTTTCACCATCCTGGAGTCAGAACCTTATCCTATTTATTTTACTACACCATGTCCTTACCAATTTCATGTTTAAATCTATTCTACACTCATCTTGAGAAAAAGTGTCTTACGCTTTCTATAATCTGCTAGCATTCCTTATTATACAATCAACATAAATTAGAATTCTTATAGTATGAAAAGCCCAGAATTCCAATGACTTAACACACTACAAGTTAATGTCTTCCTCATAAAAAGCTCTGAAGTTTCCAGTAACATTTTAGGTCCAAAGTCTTTTAAGTCAGAACTCAATTTTCCAGGCTAGTGGAGGCCTACTCACCTGTAGCTTCACATTTTGGAACACATGCTTCCCCAGTGAACAGTGGGAAGAGAAAGCAGGAGGATCTCAAGATGTCCAGAAATTGCTTCAGCCCACATCTGATACAGTTCACCCGTGCTCACAATCCAGTGGCTAGAGCTGGGCAATCCTTAATGTCAACAGTCAAAGCAAGAAAGTTTAATCCTCCCAGATTCATACAATAATAGGAGATTGAAAAAATTACAAGCACTAGAATTTTCCACAGCACTCATTCTTAGAGACATGTATGACTTTTCCTAAGATCTGTCACCATCAATGGGCTTCCCAGGAGTCACAGTAATGAAGAATCTGCCTACCGATGCAAGAAAGGCAAGAGATGCGTGTTTGATTCCTGGGTTGGGAAGATCCCCTGGAGTAGGAAATGGCAATCCACTCCAGTATTCTTGCCTACAGAATTCCATGGACAACCGAGCCTGGCTGGTTACAGTCCATGGGGTCTAAAAGAGTCTGATAAGACTGAGCACTCAGGAGTATGCCTTACCATCAACAATATCTAAGCCCTGATTTTGAGTTGAAGCACTCATTCTTAAGTTTGTATTTCTCTCACTGAATCTAATGAGTGAAAGTGAAAGTGTTAGTCGCTCAGTTGTATCCGACTCTTTGCTACCCACTAACTGTAGCCTGCCAGGTTCCTCAGTCCATGAGATTTTTCAGGCAGGAATACTGGAATGGGTTGTCATTCCCTTTTCCAGGGGATCTTCCCCAGCCAGGGATTTAACTCGGGTCTCCTGCATAAGGCAGGAGGCAATGGCATCCCACTCCAGTACTCTTGCCTGGAAAAATCCCATGGATGGAGGAGCCTGGTAGGCTGCAGTCCATGGGATCGCTAAGAGTCGGACCTGACTGAGCGACTTCACTTTCACTTTTCACTTTCATCCATTAGAGAAGGAAATGGCAACCCACTCCAGTGTTCTTGCCTGGAGAATCCCAAGGACAGGGGAGCCTGGTGGGCTGCCATCTATGGGGTCACACAGAGTCAGACATGACTGAAGTGACTTAGCAGTAGCAGTAGCAGCTCCTGCACTGCAGGCAAATTCCTTACTGTCTGGGCCACAGTCTCTCACTGAATCTAGCAGTTTTCCAATTATCTTGATGCTGTCGGTCTCCCACTAATAGGGCAGTCCTAGTATCACACCTGCTAGTCGGCTAGTTTCGTCACTGCATCCTCATTCTGTTAAATATTTAGACTACAGAGTGGAGAATTATCTATGGTATGCTATGAGTTTTTATGCAAATTATTCTATATAATTTAGCCTCACATCATCCCACTGCTTAAAATTCCTCTATACTTTTTATTCCCTAATAGAGATCTCAGTTGTTACCCATGAAATCTTGAAACACCTATATAAACATAATAATTGAAATCTTTTCCCCCCATTTTAATGTAACTTCAAGTGTTCATGTTAAGATACCCAATACTATTCTGATTCATGGTTGAATTAGTTTAAGCTAGGTATTACCACATACTTTACTTAAAATATATTTATTATTTTGGGTCAGGAGTCCAGGCATGGCCTAACTTGTCCTCTGCTCAGAGCCTCACAGGGATTCAATCAGCAGGTTGATTTGGCTGCACTTGAATGGTGATGAGCACACTTGGATGCATGTTGAAGTTGGTGGTAGAATTCATTTCTTCATGGCTGTAGAATTCATGGCATTTTCCAGACCAACAAAGAATATCTTTGAACTTAGGAAGGCTCACATTCCCTTTTGGATGAATTCCAACTGGTTGAGCAAGCCTATCTCTTATTATTAACTTACAACAGATTGATTTGGGACTTGACATTTAGTACTTCTGCCATGATGTAACTTAAGCATGAATATGTGCTTCCCTGGTGGCTCAAACAGTAAAGTATCCATCCGCAATGCAGGAGATGTGGGTTTGATCCCTGGGTTGGAAAGATCCCCTGGAGAAAGGAATGGCAACCCACTCCAGCATTCTTGCCTGGAGAATCCCATGGACAGAGGAACCTGGTGGGCTACAGTCCATGGGGTCACAAAGAGTAGGACACAACTGAGCGATTAAGCATGCAAGCATGAATGTAATGGAGATCATGGGACAAAATCTTAGAATTTTGCCTACCATAAGATCCTGTTTTAGTCTTCCAACAGTGGAGGGTTTTTGTAATTTTTGTTCATCCCCACAAGTCTAAAATTTCAGAATTCTCTGTAAATTATTTATTACTGATTGTGTGATGTTTGTAGTGAGTTCTTTTAGTCTAAATTCCTTTCCTCACTTCTGAAAATTAGTTTTTATATCTTCTCCGATAATTTCTATGCTTTCATTTTTGAATTCTTTTATTTTTTTAAATTCCTGTACATCTTTTTTATCTTTTATCATCTGATATATCCCTATTTGTAATATTTACAATATTTTAAAATTCCAACCACTTTATTTTCACCTGAATGTTTGTGTTTTCTAGTATCTCTGTATTGTTGTCCAGATGAAATGCCAACTCAAATAACTATGGAGATATTACTTGTGGGTCTTTTGTTCCAATCTATTCAAAAATTTTCTGAATTTCTCTTGGTTTGCATTCATTAGTTTTAGTCTTTGACTTTTATTTAGATATTTCTTTTTTATTTTATTTTTTAACTTTACAATATTGTATTGGTTTTGCCATAATTTAATACACAAAATCCATTTTAGCACTTAAGGTAACATGTTCTCAGGTTCTAGGGATTTGGGCCAGAGAATTTGGGGGGAGGCTATTCTACCTACCACAGAGATGTTCAATTTCCCCAGAAAGTAAACTTCTTATCTCCCACCTGAGTTGTATAAGCCTGGCTGCCGATATTGGTGGTTTAGTGAGAAAAGTGTTTTAGAATTTTAATTAATCTTCTTGCTTTCAACTGAATATCTAAAACACATTCAATTTGCCTGCTATCTTGGATTTCACACAATGTCTGATCCAATTCCTCTAACTTCCAGCTTTCCATATTTCTGCAAGAGAGGTGAGGATATCTGACATTTCAGACTAGGACTGGAGATTTCAAAGTCTAGCCGCTGCATAGATAAACTTTCAACAGAATCACCTGTTGTCAGACACCAGAGCATTTTGCTTCAGGTATATGTGGTACCTTAAATTCCTGAGTCTTTGCAGGACCTGATGATTTTACACACACATAAACACAAAATGAGTTTACTCTGCTCTGCCAAATCACTGAACACTCATTTATCTTCTTTCCAGTTTCTAAACTTTGTTGCTATCACTTGTTTTCTGTTGTATCCTCTCCTATATATCTTGTCCTTATCAGTTAATGTAGTTTTATTTTACAGAACTTTTAAAAGGAGAGTTAGGAGAAAGTAGCTGTAACTAAATATATTCAGAGTTTAAATAAAATATATTGTTTCCAAATTCTTTTGGCTTATTTTCATCAAATGGTATAGCTGATCTCAAATATGTGATATTTGTCATGGCTCTAATTTCCTTTAAATTCCATAAGAATTATTTAACTAAGTATTTGCTCATAGGTATTTTAGTTTATGGAGAAGGAAATGGCAACTCACTCTAGTACTATTGCCTGGAAAATCCCATGGATGAAGGAGCCCCGTAGGCTACAGTCCTTGGGGGCGCAAAGAGTTGGATACAACTGAGCGACTTCACTTTCACTTTTCATTTTCATGCATTGGAGGAGGAAATGGCAACCCACTCCAGTGTTTTTTTGCATGGAGAATCCGAGGGACGGGGGAGCCTCGTGGGCTGCCGTCTCTGGGGTCGCACAGAGTCGGACACGACTGAAGTGACTTAGCAGCAGCAGCATTTTAGTTTACATTTTTCTTGAAAATGTGAGGACTGTGTAGGTGTGTGCTTGTTGTATTTTTTTTTCCCAACTGAGATGTAATTTACAGAATAAAGGACACAGCACAAAGCTTATATAACTTGCCAGAATTTTACTTATATGTACCCCTCCCTGTTTATTCATCATCCAGGAGAAAATACAAATTATTTCAAATACCGTAGTAAACTCCTTCATGATGCTCTGGAGCCCACATCACTCTAAATATAACCACTATTCTGATTCCTAGCACCATAGATTAGTTGTGCCTATAATCTTTTGCTATTTTTTCAATGTTGTATTTATGAGATTTATTTATGTTGTTATGAGTTGTTGTAGTTTGTCTTTCTATTGCTATATCATATTATACTGTACAACGTTACCATAATATACTCACTTGCTTATGGACATTGTGAATTGTTCCCAGTTTCTGGCTGTTAAACACAATGCTGCTGTGAACAATTTTGTCTGTATCTTTTGGTAGATATCAACACTCATCTATCTTGTTTGAAGAATTTCTGGTTCCTAGACCACTGGAGAAGGAAATGGCAACCCACTCCAGTGTTTTTGCCTGGAGAATCCTAGGGACGGAGTAGGGGGGAGCCACGTGGGCTGCCATCTCTGGGGTCGCACAGAGTCAGACACGACTGAAGCGACTTAGCAGCAGCAGCAGACCATAAATATGTTTGACTTTAGAAGACACTGCCAACATGTTGTCCAAAATGCCTGTGCCAATTTACATTCCCAAGAAATGTAACAATTTCTGTTTGTTCAATATTCTGGCTAATATCGATTACTATCAGACTTTTAATTGTAGATATTCTGATAGAGTATATTAGTATCGTATTGAGTTTTGACTTTGGTTTTCAATCTGTGACTTTCCTTTTAATTTTCTCAATATTATCACTTAATGAATAGTTCATAATTTAATGAAGCCCAAGTTTTAACTTTAAAAAATTTTAATACTCTTTTGTTGCAATTTTTTAGAATTCTTTGCCTATCCTCAAATTATGAAAACACTCACATGTTCTTATGTTAAAGCACTGTTATTTTAACTTTAATATTTATAATACATCAAAACTTAATTGTTCCTTGTTGTGTCATTTTTACATGGCTTTTCTAATATTGCCCTAGCAACATTTATTATAAAGACCATTCTTTCTCTAGAGAAGAAAGGTCTCTCCATTTTTTTGTTGATGGATTCTTGAACCAGTGACACTCACTCAATCTGGAAACCTCTAAAAATACAACAACAAAATAAACCCCACTTAACTAATGTAGAGGAGAAAAAAGAATTTCTCTCTACTTTTCTAGATTTTTGGCTTAGATCTCTCTGTGATAAAAGACAGAGTAAAAGGAGAAAAACAGATTATAGCATGCATACCTCCTCTCCAAGGGAGACCCAGGAAAACTGAGTAAATTTCTGAAATGGACCAAGCTATCATCTTAGATACAATCTTCAGTGAAAGACAAAAAAAGATGTTGGGGGTTTGGGAGCCAATTATGGAGATTTCAGGCAAAGCACAGTAAAGGAGGGTTTTGCTGTTGTGCAGATTTGCAAATTTAAGCTTCTGCCTTTCCATTACCTGCTTCCCTGGTGACTCAGGGGTAAAGAATCCTCCTGCCAATGCAGGAGATGCAGGTTCCACCCCTGGGTCAGGAAGATTCCCTGAAGAAGAAAATGACAACCCACATTCCAGTATTCTTTCCTGGAGAATCCCACGGACAGAGGAGCTTGGTAGGCTGCAGTTCGTGGGGTCATAAACGAGTCAGAAATTCCTAAGGGACTAAACAACAGCAACAACTTGTCCATTAATGAGAGTTTCTAGAGATTTAGTTATTATTTTTTTCTTGACACATAGTGGAAGATGCCTTTACAGAGACTTCCCTTGAATAGGTTAATGTCTCTTACAAAAGTGTAACTTCTAGGTTTTCAAAGCTTGTTTTGTGTCTGCTGTTTCTTAAAAATAACCATCTTGAGATAATCTTAATCCAAAGGGGGTATTTGGGGTGGTGAATTCTGTTCTCCTTCCCTGCTAAGTCAATAATAAAGAAAAAAGGAGCTATAAAAATATTACATTAATCCAAGAAAGACAGAAAAAAGGTAAAAATTACCAAACTATAGATGGTACACATAGAAAAAAAATGTGAGATGGCAGAGTTAAACATACTAATAGTTCCAATAAGTTTAAAGGCAGACATTTGCCAGATTGGATAAAATGTGAGATCCAACCATAGACTTATCTACAGGAAACCATTTTAAATATTGAAGACATAGACTAAAATGTGAAACTAGACACTTTGTGCAAATGCCAGGCAAAGGATAGCTGGAGTGTTTTCACTTATATCAGACAATGTACAGAAAGAGGAAGGAATATTATGCTGATAACAGGACAAAATCATCAGACTATAATTTATAAAAATAACATTTTCTTCCACCAATTTCTAGTACAATACAGGAACATGCAATATGTTAAACACACAGTATTGTGTCATTAAATTTCAGATAATACGTATACTAGTCTAGGCTGGAAGGATCTTAAAATATGAGACTCCTTGGATATCATGTTGATCAGTTTACATGTCAGCTTGGCGAGGCTATAGTTGTTCAGTTGCTAAGTCAGTTTCAACTCTTTTGCAACCCCATGATCACCTGTAGCTTGCCAGAATCCTCTGTCCACGGGTTTTCCCAGGCAATAATACTGAAGTAGGTTGCCATTTTCTTCTCCAGGGGATCTTCCTGACCTGGGGATGGAACCCTCATCATTTGCTTAGCAGGTGGATTTTTTACCACCGAGCCACCTGGAAAGCCCAAGTCTATAGTACCTAGGCATTTAATTAAACACTAATATAAGTTTTGCTGTGAAGGTAGCTTACATCATGTTTTTGTTTAGTTGCTAAGTCATGTTTTACTCTTTGTAACGCCATACACTGCAGTATGCCAGTCTCTACTGTCCTTCACTATCTCCTGGAGTTTGCTTAAATTCATATCCATTGAGTCAGTGATACTATCTAACCATCTCATCCTCTGCCACCCCCCTTCTCCTTTTACCATCAATCTTTCCTAGCATCAGTCTTTTCCAATGAGTTGGCTTTTTCACATCAGGTGGCCAATGTATTGGAGCTTCAGCTCCATGGATGTGATTAATTACTATAATCAGTTTATTTAAGGAAAAGGAATTATACTCAATAATTTAGATGGGGTACTTGAAATCATCTAATGGTATTAAGAGTAAATCTAAGCTTTCCTGGAGAGGAAAACTTTTTTTCTCGAAACGACAGATCCCTTGATTGCTTCTTAGCCTGTTGGTTGATTCTACGGATTTTGGGCTTGCCAGCCCCCAGAAACATTTGAGCCATTCCCAGTTCCTTTAAACACATACACACACACACACACACACACACACACACACACACACATTTATTTATTTATTTTCTGCTTTCCTGGAGAACTCTGATACTAACATATTTCTCACTCCTTTTGAGAACATAGGCTCTTCTCTACTCTCTTTTATTTATGAAAGTTAATTTATAGGCATGTTATAAATAGGCCACCATAACAATTTTCTAATTTTAAATTTTATGTCAGTCTTTTTTATTTTTATAAAAATAAATTCTCTTTGGCAATGTAATTAGCAATGTAATTCTCTTTTATTTTCATAATCTTGTGAATCTCAGTTTCTCATTCTCTATTATTTATATTCTCTCTCACACACTCACAGATTCAACAATTAAAAAGAGCTCAAAACCATCTCAGTCTCCCTCTTTTTCCTCTGAGTTCCCAGTATCAGCTCTTAAAGGTGGGAGTGAGAAAAGTGGAAGTAAGTGACTTCTGCTATTTTCTGAAACATTTTCTATCAAGAAGGATAGAGCAAGGACTCATAAGTTAAGACAAGATAATTACTCATTTTTAGCAATAGCTTAGGATTGGGTCACAGTAGTTTCCTCAGCTTCTCCTACAGGTAATTTTATAGAAAATTGAAGATAATCTCACAAATAAGAAATCTGTAATAATAAAATCAGAAATTAACTTTGGTTGGTAGAGATGATCACTCATAGAAAGGGAACTTTGTGGGGTGATACCTTTTTAACTGAAATAGCACAGTAGGATGAAAATTACTTAATTATAAAACCGATGGAGTCATTACAATCTGCCAGACATAACACGATGGCAAGAAGCCTAAATACTTTGGCCTCTTACTCCTAAGAAGCTCAGATTTCTGACAATAAACTTAAAGACATCTGTGCGAGAAGCTGTTTTTTAAACATTGATTTCTTTTATTGAAATATAGAACATTTACATTTAATAAATAATTCAAGATTAATATTTTATTTACTTTAAATGTCAACTAAATTGAGTTAAAATCTTACTACATTCCAAAGGCAAGTATAAATATGTTCTTAATTATCACAGATCCTTAAAGTAAAAAAAAAAATGAAAAATGAATAGACTGCTATGAAAAATATCCTTAGTTACAAATATAATTTTATTCTTCAATCATAATTCCTCACTCCCTTTTCCAAAGAGTTATGCAAACAAAATGTTTTGACAATAGTGATTCAAATTTCTAGTGAAAAATTTTATCTCTCTCTCAATTTCCATTATTCCTTTTAGTTAAAAAAAATGGCTCTTAATCCTAAGTAATTCTAACTTATGGACAAAGTCTCTGTGTACCATAAACATTTTAGTAATCCCAATACCATTTGTTTATTTGGTTTGTTTTGTCTATTTGTTGGTTGGTTCGTTGATTTTATTCCTCGGACTTGGTCAAATTCATTTGTTTCCTTATTTATTTTAAGATTGTTAAATTTCTTGACTGTCTTGCTAGAGCCTCTGGTAGGATAAGCATCCATTATAATGCACAATCTTAACCCATAGACTTTATATCTAAATAAGAGAAAGCTTTGACCTCTTCTAGAATTATTTTGGAATAATCACATTTATTGTCCCCTAAAAATATCTTCATGATACAAGTATTGGATACTTATATACATGATATAAGTATTGTACATATCTGTTGCTCTTTATTTTTAGCATTCATAGGTTTTTCACAGCAACCTCTGTAGCTTAAAACTATTGACTATGACATGTCTCCTTCTGATTGCATCTTGTTTTTATCCTCCTTACATGAACTTAGAATTATTCACTCCATTTCTCTCTCTATGTGTATATGGTATGCATATACATATATATGTATGCTGGAATATGTATACATATATACATATGCGTGAATATTTACATACTTTGTGGTGGTTTAGTCATTCAGCTGTGTCCAACTCTTTGTGACCTCATGGACTGTAGGATACCAGGCTCCTCAGTTCATGCGATTTCCCTTCCTCCTCCAGGGGATCTTCCTGACCTAGGGATCGAACTCACATCTCCCTGCATTGCAGGCAGATTCTTTACCACTGAGCCACCAGAGAAGCCCATATATATTCATACATACATACGTACATAATAGCAATTCACAGGGAACATACATCTTATGAGAGTATCTTGGACTATTTCTTAGGTATAAGGGTACAAGAAACTTGCTTCAGTGTTCTCTCTGTGTATCTTTCTCCTTGGGCTCTTTCCTAGTAATCTTAGAATATTTCTTCCCTAAATCCACAGGATTTCTTATTTTCTTTCTAGCTTGATAGACAGCTTTGTTCATATCACTAATACTGTCTCATTCCTGTGATAGTATTGATTTTTCTCCTCACTAACTTTTCACTCTCAACTCCCAACAATCACTTTAAACTTCTAGTTTACTTTTCCCTTTTTACATATTGAAGGCTTGTGAATCTTCCCCACTCTTTGTATAATTTAAGAGAAAATGGGAATATAGAGTAAACTCTCAAAATACATTTGAAGGGATTCTTTACAAAATGAATATGATGGCATTGGAAATATCAGTTCTAAATTCTATAAAACTTCATACCTATTTATTAGATTAGATAGGCAGTACTATTACCTATTTCAATGCAGGATACTTCCTGTGATAGAAAAACCTTTCACTGCAGAATTACTGTAATCTTCTCCAGAAGGCAAAATAAGCTAAAAAAAAAAAATTAGTAAACATGTTCTTTTGGTGAACAATTATCCACTATTCTATAAGAGTAACAACGTGATATTCTTTTTCTAAATATAATGACACACAGTCAATAAGCACTCCCATAGATATTTAACAGTCTCACTGAAGTCTGTGATGTTTCTATTACCTGTGTACAATGCTGCAAATCAATCTATCTCAACATCAAGGCGTTTCTTTCTTCTGGGAATCAGAAAGGGCAGAACAGGAAGAGCAGTGTTGAAATAATTCAGTAAAAGTGCAGACCACAGAGAGAGAAACAACACAACTGAAGATGAGCAATGCAGAGAACTCACTGCAAAACACATGCAAACCAATAACCAGACACTTCTGCTGCATTTAAAGCTGGCACTAAGTGCAGCCTTAACAGAATGCTCCTCTCTGGAATAATCTGCTCTAACTGCACTATGCTTCTTAGCAGCATAAGCAGCCCCAGCTGCAGGTACCTTTGCTTGTAGTGTCAGTTCACATCCATCTGATGCCTAGACTCCAGCTCCATAGAGAGAAGCTCTAAACAGAGCTCAGGCCATTATACAAAAGGAACACCTGCCTTATATTCTTTGGTTTTGGAGGAGAGTCCCTATCTGATCCTGTTTCCTTTCAGCTCTCCATTCGAATTTAGAATGGTCAAGACATTAATTCCTAACAAAGAGATTTGTATGGCCAACACTCGCCCCTTTCCTTTAACTGTAATCAGTAAAAGTTAACAATTATGTTTTGGAAAAATTTACAGGCCTTCTGTAATCATCTACTATCTCTTACTTTCCCAACTGCTTCTTATTAGAAAGAAAACCCTGGGAATGGGAAACAATTTTTTTTTCTTTCTTTTCAATTTTAATATAGTGAAAATCTCTGAAAAATTAAAGCTGAAAGTGTTAGTGGCTCAATCATGTCCAACTATTTGAGACCCATGGACTGTAGCCCACTAGGCTCCTCTGCCCATGAAATTCTCCAGGCAAGAATACTAGAGTAGGTTGCCATTCCCTTCTCCAGGGGATCTTCCCAACTCAGAGGTCAAACCAGGGTCTCCTGCATTGCAGGCAGATTCTTTACCATCTGAGTCACCAGGGAAGCCCACTTTGCTACAAATTCCATATTCTATTTCAGAAGCTTTGGATGTTTTTCTTATTCATTTGGGTCAGATGGTTTTTGACTTTGACTCTGTGGGGGAAGTGACTCAGGAAGTTGGGAAGATGTTGGGTAAGTGGCATTTTAATATTATGCCAGGATTCATGGCATTCAAAATGCCATACTTACTTCCTATCTCTGGTTTATGATGATATATTGTCACATATATTTATTCCTGTAGGAGTCTAAGTTGCACATAGTAGAACCAGTCTAACTATTCTAGCAGTTAGGAATTTATTAAGGATATGTCCACTACAAATTGGCACTTGCCAACTGCCTTGGTGGGGTTTGTATCCTGTGCCACTGTAGAAGCTGAACTTCAACACCCCCTGAAGGGAGTTCAGGCTGGATATCAGGAATGAGGCACTCTGTTCTCTAGGAAAACTGGCAGAACAGTTCTTCAGATATAAATTTTCAGGAACTAATTCTATGCACCCACTTCTTGCATCTCCTCATATCTATAAAAATGGTAAATGCCTTTATGCTGACATTTGCTCCTCATGAGTAGCAGAAAACTTCTGTAAAGATAAGTGCTTGATTGCATCAACTCTTCCTTCATTAAAACCATATATATTGATTCCTTCCTCCCACCTCTTTGGAGCAATTTCTCAGAGCTATCTGAGGTGTTGTCTGCAGTGCTGCCCTCCTCACTTTGCCCCAAATAAAACTTAACGTGCAACCCTCATGTTGTGCATTTTTTAGTTGACAGATATTAGTTTTGCCACAGATTCACCAGAAGAGGAGAAAACTAGACTGGGATTCTACATACTCAGAAACTATATATTCAGGGAAGGTAATCAAGAAATGTTTATGAACAACCAAATGCAGACATTCTTCTAATGGAAACACAACTGTACTTCACTTTATCACCTAAAACAATAGGCAACAGACCCAAGAATTCTGCTCCTGCTGTCTCCACGCTTCCCCGTGTCCCTGCCTAAACAGATGCATACACTGTCATGCTTGCTAGCAGATAGCTGTAGTCAATAACCACTGACTTTGCTCATTTCCACTTTCAAGTCTCATGAAGACACATTTGATTGGCAGATACAAAGTCACGCACCAAGGACTGATGTGATAGCAAGCCTAACAAAGGCAGATCTTAGCCTTCAAGACTTTAACACAAGGAGACCTGAAAAAGGAGTGTGAAAACAACAGTGAATCTGACTTCCACGGTAACCTGTATGTTAGCTATTGTCATGGAAGGTTAGAGCTTCACATGAATTTGGCTTGAATCTCCTATCCCACAACACAGAAAAATTCAATGGTTACTCAGTGTTTTGAGAATTCCTTTATTTTTACTTCCTGTTTCAATTAAATATCTCATCTTTATTTCAACTTGTATCCTGAGAATTCCCCCTTCTTTCAGCCGACCTAGAAAAGAATCAAAGTCTCAATCACTATGCATACCACACATTTGGATTGTAGCGTTTCCTCTGGCATTTTGCTGTCTTATAGGGAAGCAGTGCAAACTAAATTTTGCTTCAGCCATCTCTGCTATTATTAATTCCTTTAACCCAGTTCCTCCTTCCAGTAGATATCTGATGCACTATTGCTCCACCCAAACGTTTTGTCTCCTCTTCTCCTCATGTAACCACAGCTTCAAAATTCCACTCATTTCTTACTTAACATTATTTACCTATCTCTCCTTGGATAATCATAGCTCATTTAAGGTATACTCAGAAAAACTCACCTTTAAAGCAAGATCTGTTCTAAAACTAGGTAATAATTAGGTATTCATATCTTAAAGCAATTATATTCTTCATAATACTTACATATCTCATAATTTAAATTATTTAAGAATTCAATAATCATTTATTGAAACTGCAGTGGTTATTTAGAAGAAAAAAAGTAAAATTTAGTTTTTGCTTAAAAATCGCTTATAGCTTTTTCAGAGAGTTAAAATACGTATGGGATTCCCAAGTACCGCTAGTGGTAAAGAACTCACTTGCCAATGCAAGAGATATAAGAGAGACTGGTTCAGTCCCTGGGTTGAAAAGATCCCCTGGAGGAGGGCATGGCAACCCACTCCAATATTCTTGCCTGGAGAATCTTCATGGACAGAAGAGTATGGTGGGCTACAGTCCAAAGGGTTGCAAAGAGTCAGACATGACTGAAGTGGCTTAGCATGCATGAAAAGTACATATGAGAAAAAGCAAAATATGGAAATAGGTAACAGTTAATATATATATACTATTAGAGTTTAATAAAATACAAATTCAAATATGAAAGTGAAAATGATGGCTTGTCAAAACCAAAGAAAATCATTTGCTTATTAACTTGCCCTTTCATTAGACATTTCTGATAAGTTATCCAGTGAAGGAACTCTTTCTTCAAAGGTTAATATTTTTTATGCACAAATCATATTTTAAAGATAAAGGAGAATCATTAAATAAATAAAAAAATAAATAAAAAATACTTTTTTTATTTAAAAAATAAAATGGATATATTGAGAATGTTTGAAGAATAGTATGTAAACACATTATAAACACCTTTGATGAATTCCTTTTAAATATACTAGTATGTAGTACATAATAAACAAGAACTTGTCAAAATTGTAAAGCTTAAGCATATTATGAAAAATTTGAATTCAATAGGTTAAATTTCTATTTCTCTGAATTTGGTGTAAATTCTAATTATGAATGTTAATTGGATTCAATATAGACTGTGATCAGGTATATAGGTATAGGAATAATCACTCACCTAGATCCAAACATCCTGAAATGCAAAGTGAAGTGGGCCTTAGGAAGCATCATGAACAAAGCTAATGGAGGTGATGGAATTCCAGCTGGGCTATTTCAAATCCTAAAAGATGATGCTGAGAAAGTGCTGCATTCAATATGCCAGCAAATTTGGAAAACTCAGCAGTGGCCACAGGACTAGGAAAGGTCAATTTTCATTCCAATCTCAAAGAAAGGCAATGCCAAAGAATGTTCAAACTATTGCACAATTGCATTCACCTCACATGCTAGCAAAGTAATGCTCAAAGTTCTCCAAGGCACGCTTCAATAATACATGAACCATGAACTTTCAGATGTTCAAGCTGGTTTTAGAAAAGGCAGAGGAACCAGAGATCAAATTGCCAACACCAGCTGAATCATCAAAACAGCAAGAGAGTTCCAGAAAAACACCTGCTTTATTGACTTTGCCAAAACCTTTGACTGGTTCACAACAACCTGGAAAATTCTTCAAGAGATGGGAATACCAGATCACCTGACCTGCCTCTCAAGAAATCTGTATGCAGGTCAGGAATCAACAGTTAGAACTGGACATGGAACAACAGAATGGTTCCAAATTGGGAAAGGAGAACCTCAAGAGTGTATATTGTCAACTTGCTTATTTAACTTACATGCAGAGTACATCATGAGAAACACTGGGCTGGGAAAAGCGCAAGCTGGAATCAAGATTGCCAGGAGAAATATCAATAACCACAGATATGCAGATAACACCACCCTTATGGCAGAAAGTGAAGAAGAACTAAAGAGACTCTTGATGGAAGTGAAAGAGGAGAGTGAAAAAGTTGGCTTAAAGCTCAACATTCAGAAAACGAAGATCATGGCATCTGGTCCCATCAGTTCAGTTCAGTTAGTTCAGTTCAGTCACTCAGTCCTGTCTGACTTTTTGTGACCCCATGAACCGCAGCACACCAGGACTCCCTGTCCATCACAAACTGCCAGGGTCTACCCAAACCCATGTCCATTGAGTTGGTGATGTCATACAACCACCTGATCCTCTGTCATCCCCTTCTCTTCCTGCCTTCAATCTTTCCCAGCCTCAGGGTCTTTTCAAATGAATCAGCTCTTCTCATCAGGTGGCCAAAGTATTGGAGTTTCAGCTTCAACATCAGTCCTTCCAATGAATACCCAGGACTGGGATCCTTTAGGATGGACTGGTTGGATCTCCTCGCAGTCCAAGGGACTCTCAAGAATCTTCTCCAACACCAGAGTTCAAAAGCATCAGTTCTTTGGTGTTCAGCTTCCTTTATACTCCAACTCTCACATCCATAGATAAAAACTGGAAAAACCATAGCTTTGACTAGACGGATCTTTGTGGACAAAGTAATGTCCAGTCCATTCTGAAGGAGATCAGCCCTGGGATTTCTTTGGAAGGAATGACGCTAAAGCTGAAAATCCAGTACTTTGGCCACCTCATGCGAAGGGTTGACTCATTGGAAAAGACTCTGATGCTGGGAGGGATTGGGGGCAGGAGGAGAGGGGGATGACAGAGGATGAGATGGCTGGATGGCATCACTGACTCGATGGACGTGAGTCTCAGTGAACTCCAGGAGTTGGTGTTGGACAGGGAGGCCTGGTGTGCTGCAATTCATGGGGTTGCAAAGAGTCAGACACGACTGAGCGACTGATCTGATCTGCTTTTAATATGCTGTCTAGGTTGGTCATGACTTACCTTCCAAGGAGTAAGCATTTTTTAATTTCATGGCTGTAATCACCATGTGAAGTGATTTTGGTGCACAAAAAAATAAAGTCTGACACTGTTTCCACTGTTTCCCCATCTATTTACCATAAGTGATGGGACCAGATGCCATGATCTTAGTCTTCTGAATGTTGAGCTTTAAGCCAACTTTTTCACTCTCCTCTTTCACTTTCATCAAGAGGCTCTTTAGCTCCTCTTCACTTTCTGCCATAAGAGTGGTGTCATCTGCATATCTGAGGTTATTGATATTTCTCCTGGAATCTTGATTACAGCTTGTGTTCCTCCACCCCAGAATTTCTCATGATGTACTCTGCATATAAGTTAAATAAGCAGGGTGACAATACACAGCTTTGATGTACTCCTTTTCAGATTTGTAACCAGTCTGTTGTTCCATGTCCAGTTCTAACTGTTGCTTCCTGACCTGCATACAGGTTTCTCAAGAGTCAGGTCAGGTGGTCTGGTATTCCCATCTCCTTCAGAATTTTCCAGTTTATTGTGATACACACAGTCAAAGGCTTTGGCATAGTCAATAAAGCAGAAATAGATGTTTTTCTGGAACTCTCTTGCTTTATCAATGATAAAGTGGATGTTGGCAATTTGATCTCTGGTTCCTCTGCCTTTTCTAAAACCAGAATGAACATCTGGAAGTTCACAGTTTATGTATTGCTGAAGCCTGGCTTGGAGAATTTTGAGCATTACTTTACTAGTGTGTGAGATGAGTGCAATTGTGTGGTAGTTTTAGCATTCTTTGATGTTTCTTTTCTTTGGGGTTGGAATGAAAACTGACATTTTCCAGTCTTGTGACCACTCCTGAGTTTTCCAAATTTGTTGACATTGAGTGCAGCACTTTCTCAGCATCATCTTCTAGGATTTGAAATAGCTCAACAGGAGTTCCATCACCTCCAGTAGCTTTATCTGTGATGCTTCCGAAGGCCCACTTGACTTCACATTCCAGGATGTCTGGCTCTAGGTGAGTGTGAGTGATCACAGCATCGTGATTATCTGGGTTGTGAAGATCTTTTTTGTACAGTTCTTCTGTGTATTTTTGCCACCTCTTCTTAATATCTTCTGCTTCTGTTAGGTCCATACAATTTCTGTCCTTTATTGAGCCCATCTTTGCATGAAAAGTTCCCTTGGTATCTCTAATTTTCTTGAAGAGATCGCTAGTTTTTCCCATTCTATTGTTATCTCTATTTCTTTGCATTGCTTGCTGAGGAAGGGTTTCCTATCTCTCCTTGCTATTGTTTGGAACTCTGCATTCAAATGAGTATATCTCTGTTTTTCTCCTATGCTTTTTGCTCCTCTTGTTTTCACAGCTATTTGTAAGGCCTCCTCAGATAGCCATTTTGCCTTTTTTGCATTTCTTTTTCTTGGGGATGGTCTTGGTTCCTGTCTCCTGTACAATGTCATGAACCACGGTCCACAGTTCATCAGGTACTCTGTCCATCAGATCTAGCCCCTTAAACCTATTTCTCACCTCCACTGTGTAATCAGAAGGGATTCGATTTAGGTCATACCTGAATAGTCTAGTGGTTTTCCCCCCTTTCTTCAATTTAAGTCTGAATTTGGCAATAACGAATTCATGATCTGAACCCCAGTCAGTTCCTGGTCTTATTTTTGCTGACTGTATAGAGCTTCTCCATCTATGACCGCAAAAAATATAATCAATCTGATTTAGGTGTTGACCATCTAATGATGTACCTGTATAGAATCTTCTCTTGTGTTATTGGAAGGGAACTATGGTATAACACACTATGACCAGTGCATTCTCTTGGCAGAACTCTATTAGCCTTTGCCCTTCTTCATTCTGTACTCCAAGGCCAAATTTGCCTATTTCTCCAGGTGTTTCTTGACTTCCTACTTTTGCATTCCAGTCCCCTGTAATGAAAAGGACATCTTTTGGGGTGTTAGTTCTAGAAGGTCTTGTAGTTCTTCATAGTACCGTTAAACTTCAGCTTCTTCATCGTTACTGGTTGGGGTATAGACTTGGATTACCATGATATTGAATAGTTTGCCTTGGAAACGAATGGCAAATAGATAGGGAAACAGTAGAAACAGTAGCAGACTTTTTTTTTTGGGGGGGGGGGCGGGGCTCCAAAATCACTGCAAATGTTGACTGCAGCCATGAAGTTAAAAGACACTTACTCCTTGGAAGAAAAGTTATGACCAACCTAGACAGCATATTGAAAAGTAGAGACATTACTTTGCCAACAAAGTCTATCTAGTCAAAACTATGTTTTGTTTTGTTTTGTTTTTTTCCCAGTAGTCATGTATGGGTGTGAGAGTTGAACTATAAAGAAAGCTGAATTCTGTAGAATTGATGCTTCAATTCACAGTTCAAAGAACTGTGGTGTTGGAGAAGACTTTTGAGAGTCCCTTGGACTGCGAGGAGATCCAACCAGTCCATCCTAAAGGAAATCAGTCCTGAATATTCATTGGAAAGACTGATATTGAAGCTGAAACTCCATTACTTGGTCACCTGATGTGAAGAACTGACTCATTTGAAAAGACCCTAATTCTGGGAAAGATTGAAGTGGGGAGGAGAAGGGGACAGAGGATGAGATGGTTGGATGGAATCACCCACTCAGTGGACATTAAACTCAGTAAACTCTGGGAGTTGGTGATGGACAGGGAGGCCTGGCTGCTGTATTCCATGGAGCTGCAAGGAGTTGGACATGACTGCGTGACTGCACTGAACTGAACCGATAAACTGTGAATCCTTTCAACATTCTAATAGACTGTTTAAAAAGTTCATTTATGTATACAGAATTCTGTTTATCTCTTATATGGGAAATGATTATCTCATTTTCATATTATAATATTTGTAGTATAAGTTCTAAGACATTATTCATTTCACCTTTGCATTCTTTATTGTGTCCGGCATTTAGTTTTGCATATAGAATTACTCAATATAAAGTTATTCCTAGACTAGTAAACACATGAGAGGTAATAACCAGTGGCTGAAAAACAGAAAGAATCAAAAAGTTGATGCATTTATATATGCTTCATTCAGTAGTTGTCTCCATTATTGTAAGTGATCAAAATGCACCACATTATAAACTTAAAATTGTTCTTTTTAGAGCAGCAGTGAATGCCTGCTACTTTTTTCACTGTGGTTTCTTCAAATCTCTAATTCTGGATTTCTCATGTCAATTCTTCTCAGTGTTGTTCAATGGCTTATCTCTATACTTTGTTTTTCAAATTTCAGGTTTCTCCATGTTCCTGCCTTCGATCCTTTTTATCTTGTTATTCTAAGTGTTCTTTCTTGATTCTCCAGAATAAGATAAATGATTATCTATATCTACATCTTTTGTTTAAATGACTCTCCAAGGTATCAAAAACCCAACTATTAAACTCTTACTGGACTCTGCACCTATACATCCACCACAAATACCAACATCATCATTTTCAAAACAAAAAATATACATTTCTGCCCCTTTTCTCACTTAACATCAAAATAGACTCATTGTCTTGATTCTTATCCAATATTCAAAATTCATAAAGCCCTGAATGTTTTATCACCTAAAAACTGCTCAAACTTTTCCCCTCATCTCTATTCTCATAGTTAATGCCTTTATAAAATTTCCCCTTATCTTGTTGCCACTGAAATTTCTTTCTAAAACATTATTATTATTAGTATTATTAGTTTTATTTTTTCTAAAACATCATTCATCAAAAGTACTTCATTGTATACAGATTGTTTTTATGCATGATGATATTTTCATGGTTTTGTTTAAGTTTTTATAAGATTATAGGGAATAAGTACAATATCAGAAATAAAATGTACCTTGACCTCATGGTTTTCTTTCCTTCTGAGTAATTCTTAGCATAGAAGCAAAATTAGTGCTGACCAACACTTCCAACCTTTATAACCATCTTTTATGCTCATTTTAGCATGCTATTTTCTATTTCTAAAATCATGGGAACCTTAAACTAAGCTCATATATTCTCTCCATTTTTATTTTTCATTTATCTTTTTCTTCTTTCTTCTTCTGGTATCTTCTGACATATAACTTTTCATACTGTTAGGTTTTCCATTTCCATGATTCTTTATGTTATGCATACAATTTTATTGCAGAACTTAGATTAATAACTATAATTATATACATTTTATATACTTACAAGTATTAGAGCTTCCCTGGTAGCTCAGCTGGTAAAGAATCTGCCTGCAGTTCAGGAGACCCTGGTTTGATTTTTGGGCTAAAAGATCCGCTGGAGAAGGGAATGGCTACCCACTCCAGTATTCTTGGTTTTCCCTGGTGATTCAGCTCATATAGAATTTGACGCCTAGGTTGGAAAGATCTCCTGAGAAGGGAATGGCTACCCACTCCAGTATTCTGGCCTGGAGAGTTCCACAGACTCAATAGTCCATGGGGTTTCAAAGAGTCAGATACAACTGAGCGACTTTCACTTTCATCTTTTCATTAAATCAGTCAACTGGTAGAAAAAATCCTATCTATCTTTATTGAAATCCTCATCTTCTAATAGGTTATTTAGAGCCATAAAGTGTTTATTATTAATTTTGAAATAAATAAATTCAGTAGAATTTTTGACAGTATTTTGACTGTACTTTGACAGTATTGTCTCTCAGGAAAGCTGTTGGCCTCTACATTCCCATTTTCTTCATGGCCTTTACAAATTAAGTATCTCTCTCTTGCGTTCTCAAGGTGTCTCTTTCAACCAGCCCTCTACATTTTGTACAGATATGTACTCTACAACCAACTATTGAGACAACTCAAACTATGCAAGATATTATGGTGTTTTCTTCCTCCCTCCCTGCTTCTTATCCACTTTTTCCAAATTCTTGCCAAATTTCTCCTAAAAGAAACCAAAGTTTTGCTTTCTAATAATCCTTTCAGTCTCTCAGACATCTAAGCTGCTGAGCATAGCTCAGCAAATCCATGCAATCTTACAGATTGGTGCCAGTGGAAATGCATGACTTGTTGGCTCTGCTGGGTCCTCAGAGCAGCTCAGCCATGCCTCTTCTACTTAATAAGGTCCCTGTTTTCCTTTGGCTCAGCAGTTATCTCTATCATTCACACCTTGCTATTAACCCTCCTCCTAATGCCTCCCAACAGTCTTCTTATTCTCAGTACATGAGTCCAGTGGTTATTCCACTTGAAAACTTCAGCTTTCTATCCTTAATATGCCTCCCTTTGATCCTCTTGTTTGAATTTCATTTATTTTTGTCTCCTTCATCTATACCAATTATATGACCCAGATATCAGTATCCTGATAATAATTTTCTACTTTTTTTGGCTGCACAGCACAGCTTACAAGATCTTAGTTCCCTGACCAGGGATTGAATCCAGGCCTTTAACAGTAAAAGCTCAGAGTCCTAACCACTGGACAGTCAGGGAATTCTCTATTTTAGTTTATAATATAGCTGCTTTCTAAAAATTCAACACTCTTTAGAATATGGTCTTCGAGATTCAGCAGACACTAATTGCATTTCATTGGGCATGCTACTTAACCTGTTCAACCATTACCTTCTTTAGATATGAAATAAGATAATATCTTCAATACTTTGGCCACCTGATGCAAAGAGCCAAGTCATTGGGAAAAAACCCTGATGCTGGGAAAGATTGAAGACAAAAGGAGAAGAGGGCAGCAGAGGATGAGATGTTTGGATAGTATCACTGACTCAGTGGACATGAACTTGGGCAAACTCCAGGAGATAGTGAGGGACAGGGAGATCTGGCATGTTGCAGTGCATGGAGTCACAAAGACTTGGACATAACTTAGTGACTGAACAGAAACAACCATTCCACAGAGTTTTGAATGAGATAATATTTGCAGAATTATTAGCTCAGAATTCGTTATGAATTGAGTACCAATATATGTCAGGTACAATTCTAAAATATGTGAAGGAAAGAGTATTGGAAAAATTCAATTATTTTCATTGGAGTTTATATTGTTGTAGGAAATTGCCCATAGCAATGTTTCTCAGTATTACTTCATTCTGCCCATTTCCACCATGAGCAAACCACCATGAGAGTACTAAGTACTCTCCTTAGTACTCCTGAAGGAGACCCTGGCAATGGTCCCTAGTGATTCCTCACTCTCACCAAGGTCTCATTCCAGTGCATCCTGCAACCTCCTGTAAGACTGAGGTTCTGCAACCTAACAGGTCTGTGAGTCCTTCCCAGATTAGGTTCCCTCACCTCTGTTCTTTGCCTGCCTTTTATCTGTAGGAAAATCTTAGTCACATAATAAATTTAATCAGATAACTAAGAAACCGCAGAAAGAAAGGAAAATAATCAAGCAAAACAAAGAAATACATTAGTCATTAAACAAAGTCAAGGACCTTTAGTTCTTCCTCAAGAGCTATAGGCAATATTCTGAGTCAAGTCCTCTGAGCTGTTTTGCAGTTATTGAAACCCACACCAGGTGGAAAAAGTTAACTGTATGCTGCCCACACTGACCAACTGAGACACACACACACACACACACACACACACACACACGCTGCCCACAAGCACAGAGACCATGAACCACTTGGAGCCACAATGTTGATGATGATGATTCTCAGTTACCTCACCACCAATCAATCAGAAGAATGTTCATGAGCTCATCCCACCCTGCTCCTGAAACACTATGAGACATTTCACTGCTCCCTCTGGGGTGGGACACAGTTTTGAGGGCATTATCCCACTGTGGCTCCCTCTGCCTGTCAAAGTAGGAAAGCTATTTCTTTCTACTTAACCCAAAACTCTGAGATTTAACCCAGCACAGGCATACAGAGGTCAATTTGGCAATAGTTCCCAAAAGCACATTTGAAATGTTATTGGTTTTCTGTTAAAAAAAAAAAAAAAAAGAAAGAAATTGAAAGGCTCCCAATTATCTAGTTGCTTATTCTCAGCTAGCATTCAAGATCCTCTGGCCAGCTTCCCACTTAGCTCTACCCCTCCCCCATCTCCTGCTTCCTTTGACCACAAAGTTTTGCTTCTCTCTCTTCCCTCTGTTGCTCCTTTCCCTCTGCCAGTAAGATCTTTTTTTTTTTTTTTTTTTTTCTCTTTAATAAGGTCATTGCAAATGGCATGGTTTTTACAGACTCTTTCTGTTTTCCTAGAGGAGGAATGATCTTGCTTTTGAGTACCTTGCCCTTTGAACTAATGCTAAAGAAGGCAAGAACTGAATGCTCTGCCTTTGTATGTTGCTTACCTGAGGATTCCTTATCTACTCATCAGGATGTACACTCCTAAAAGATTGACTTGTCCTACTACAGTGCTCTGAAAACACCAAGCATACAAAGAAGCTTGTTCTCTCCTTTACTTAATTACTTTTGTATTACCGAGAGTACAAGGCCTGATACAAAGAGTTGCTCAATAAATATTTGCTGAACTGAGTTGATTATATAGAGGAAGTTTGCCTCTAATAAGTGTTACAACACTTCATAATTTGAACTTTGAGTGTGACTCCATGTCCCTTACCTTTCTTATGGTCTTTTTGGTCTTCATTTACAAGATATCTTAGCACATATTCCAAACTTTTATTCATGTTACATAATGTTGAAAGTTGTAGCTACAAGAGCTATGGCCTGGAATTTAATTCCAGCTGAGAATTGTGGTGTAGTTAAGTATTCCTATACAATTTAGTTTAATGAGAGCCATAATGTATTATTACCAAGAAAAAGTAACTAGAAGGTTGGTTGACCAAGCAGTGTGAAACTGAAATAAGCAACCGCTTCCTAATTAGAAATGAAAGGAGTCTGCATTTCTAGGGTTTGGCTAAGTGTTGGAGGAGGTCATCAAGAGGATGTGACTGCAGCCTGAACCAGAGAGCTGGACCCCAGAAAAACAGAGGTTCATCACTCCTCCCCGTCCTGGGAACGTACATTCTGCCTGCCATTCCCACAGTGGAAGCCACATTCATGGACACAACCTTGAGAGAGAAATGCATTGCCGAGACCAGGTGGATGGTGTACATGAACCCAGTTCAGGCCTCCGTATAAATTCTTAATCGTCTGGCAGGCAGATGCAGAGATCCACGCATCCTGGGGCCACCAATGCAAGCCTGGCAGGTGAGTCTCCTATTTATTAAACCTGCCCTCCACCCAACCCAAGTGGCTGCCTCTTTCCTAGGTTTCTCCTTGTCTTCTGTGTTCTGGGGCCAGTTTACAAACCAAGACCAAATTGACCACAAATGTTCTTTTATTTTTATGGTTTTTATTCCCCTTAGAAGTATCTGGGGAATAAAAAGCCAGTCTGGTCTTCAGTGGCTCACTTTGTGCTTCTTTATTACGGTCAGTTACAGGAGATGAGCAGTCAATGTGTCACTTTAAGAAGAAAATCTTCTTAACCTTGAAGGGATGAATCAGGTGTGAAATGTTCTGTTTGATACATTCGGAGGGATGCTTTCCTAGATTTATGCTATAAAATTGAAAAACATTTTACACACTGAGGTCTGACTCAGGCTCTAGTTCAATAAAATCTACGAACACTGCTTCTCTTTCCTTTTGATAAAAACACTACACTTCGCTATTTTCCTAGAATTAAATGAATAACTTTTAACATCCATCAGTATAATGGGGTATTCTTTAATTGATCCAAGCCATATAGGTTCTGAAGGCACTGTTGTTTTCAGGGGAAAAAAAAAACCAAAAACTGTCCTTGTGTGTAATTTTGTTCTTGTATTTTTCTCATATATTTGAATGAGAAAGCTTTTTTTTAATCACATATGCAACTGTTGTAATTCCTAAATGATGATGAATAGCAGGTGTGTAATTATAAATTAGTATCAGATGAAAAAGAAGAGGTACATTTTTTTACATGCAGAAATCTGCAATCATAGGAAGCTTGCTCTGAGCCTCTGCTCTCTCTAGCCCTATCTCTAACGGGAGATGAAATAATGAAAAAATATTTGGCTAAACTGCTGGCAAAACTCTTCCTGTTTGTACCACACTTGGAAACAGACTCTTGGGACTAGCAGTGGAATCCTTCCTATTGATTGGCTGGTTAAATAGAGGACTATTAGCTTCAGACAGGCTAGATTGATTATACAGCAGCAGCGAGAGCGGAGTGAGCCTCAGGGTGAAAAGGAGAGCGGGGGACGCAGAGTGCGGGGTGGGAGGGAGGCAGGCGCCTTCCAGCGCATCCCTGTGTGACTGCCGTGCCCAGCGCCTTGCTCCGCAGCTCCCTCAGTCAACAACTTACTGAGGCATCTTTTCTTTCACAAGAGGATGTCAGCTCCGAGCCCCTGAAAGAAATAACAGACTTCACCTTGGAATAGTTCATCCACTCCTGCTTCATTAACGAGGATTTTGAAAAGAAAACCCCAATCAAGTTCCCTTTCCAGCCCCACGTTGTTCCCGAGTTGAATAGAAACCGTGTCCGGCTCCTGGTAAGAAAATTAAATTTTTCTCTCTGAATTTCTTTTTGAGACATCCACAGTAAAATACATCAGAGCTTTGCATGCTTTAAAAATTGAGTTTCGGTGATATATTAAACTTAATACAGTATACAGGCATGTGGATTTAGGAATGTGTTAATGCATATTTATATGAGTATATTTGCTATTTTATCTCCAGGGATATGTAAGTTTCTTTTTCTGTTTTATAAAACCACTGGATTATAAGTTTATGAGTAGATCATCTGTGTGAAGAAGAGAAATAAGCAAAGTTCACACTAAAAAAGAGCATTTTTGGTGACAGCCCTGAAATATGTGCACATATATGGCTCTTAGCTGTTAAGCAACTTTGAGAAATAATAGCCAAGCAGGAAAGGACCACTGCTGCATTAAATGTCTACTATTATATTTCATGCATAGAAGCTACTGTGTGCTTTTCAGTGATTGTCAGTGGTGAATTTTTCCCCCTAAATCTGTCTTTTGATTGCAGTCCTAATTCAACATAAATATGATGCATCTTAAATGATTTGGCATTAGACTGCCATCTTATTATAGCTAAGTTATTGACAGCTAGAATTTGGTCTTAAGAAAGTACTGAGCTCAGGCAGGGAAATATGAGTGTGGAGATGTTCAGCTAGTACTAGAGCTACAGTTCTCTCAGTTAATTTCAGTGTCAGTGAAGGTAAGCGCTGGTAAAGTATCTGTGAATATATGGGAACTTTGCACATATTAAATTATCTTCTGGTAACAGGGATTTTTTTCATGTTTCTGCTGAAAGTGATGGGATGGAATAGGAATGGTGGGTTGGGGCAATGCAGTACTGATATGGTTGGTTAACCTCAGGTTTATAGGTCACAAATGTCAACTGTTAACGAGACAGCATTGTGACATCAGACATAAAGGGTTTATTTCATCCTTGCTAGGACTAAAATGGTTTGTGAGATTTTTTGATGGCAATTTATTTGGTCTGGGATCAATGAAGTGAGGTATTGTATTCTAAGAGCTGTTTGGATTGTCAGTTTCAAGTAAAGTTTCCTGAGTCACTCCTCTAATCAACCAAGCTTCCATCTGTGATAAGTCCACAAAACTTTTAAATATGTTATACAGTGTTTCACATGAGAAGGTGATGGCCAAAAACCTGTTAGACAATGTAGCTGAACTTCTTCATGTTACATTCTCTGAAAGGCAGTATTTGTGTATATTTCACCCTCACTTGTGTTTAAACATAACTACATACTTGAAAAGCATAACTTTTTATGATATCTATTTTGTTTTCCAAATGTGAATAATATTTTCATATTTTTAAGTAAATATTACAACTACCTAGATATTTCTATTTATAGTAGCCATATCAGAAGGGAATGATTGTATCATTAATGTAGACTTTTTAAATTGCATTTTGACTAAAGGAATAGAAATATGTATTGGAGAATACTAAATTTTTAAACTTTGAATTGAGTCATTAAAAAAAAAACACATCTTTTTGGGTATCATATTTGAGAAACTATGTGTATATTAGCACTATTGTATCAAATCCACATATAGCATTTATGTTAAATCAGTTATAATTTTGTTTAATTATGCTAACTTTTTGTTCAAATACAAAGTAGTGTTTTAATCCTTTTATTTTATTATTTTTACAAATAATATCACACATTTCAACAAAGGATATACTTAAGATTTAGTGAATTACTCTTATAGTTTCTATATTTAATACACAAAATTATTTAAAATTTCATTACTTTGTTGCAACAGTATTAGTGTCAGGCACTTATGCAGTATGTTTTCCTTATAGCACTTATTTATGGGTTCTATTGGGGAAAACACAGTAAGAAATTCTCAATTGTGTTGTATGATTATATGAGAAAATTTAATTAATTCTTTAGTATGGACAGCTGTAAATCTTCATCCTTAATTTTTCACATATTAGGCTTATATCTCCTTTAACAGATTTTTAAAATACTTTCTTTAAATTGATATTTAGGCATCCTTCTTAGCTTACGGTATTACTTTGATTCTCTTTTGTTTTGTTATTTTACAATTTCAGTGCTTAACCCTGTGAGGGATTTGCCTCCCCATCTTCTTAAAAGGAAATTGTATCATAATTGGGGGGAAAAAAGTGTTATTTTAAAAAATAATATTTCACACTTCCCAACTATGTAATTAATATGGCTCCTGCATGTCAGATCAGTGCCTCTCAGCAGGCATGAAGACATGTATCCTAGCAGTCATGTATATAAACCAGTCTAGATCTGAAATTCAGCAGTTTAGTCAATTCAGCTCAGGAATTTTCACTTTTCTATACCATCTTTGGAGGGCTCCATCTGACATTTTATTCAACTTCCATTCATTTCCATAGTATCAGATGTCTTTCAGGCTTAGTGAATCAATAAGAACTGAGCAAGCACCACCTATTCTGATTTTTATAGGTATCCGCACCATTAGGGGGCTCTTTCTTCCTGTGTTATACACAGTGGTTTCACTGTGAGAGGTTCTACTGCTTTCTTAAAGTATTTACCTGTTTTAAAAATGTTGAGTGCTGCTTGAAGTAGGTTTCTCCTATTCCCCACAAAAAGAAAAGTTTTCAGATCAACAAAAATTCTTCGTTTTCACAAGAAAGTGAATGTATCTTATGCTTTTTATGTTTTCTCTTTCAAATATTCTTATATACAAAAGGTTTAATTTTTGAAAATAACAGAGGCTTCAAATATTAAAATGACTGATTTTAAGAAAATACAAAGGTTATATATTATGCAACTAGCATCATAAATGTTCATATAAGGAAAAAACTAAAGGGAGGACACTTCTTTTACAATTGTCTGCAAATAACTGTGAACCACATAGACAGAATGAGTGACTCTGGGCTCACATGCAATTTGCTTCCAGAAGAGAACAGCAGGGAGCTAAGAGAATATTACTTATTTTCTACAAAAACAGACATGGAAGAGTTGAAAATAATAGAATGGTGTCACTATCTATACACATTCAGGAGCTATATTTTTAAATTTGTGTGTGTGCTCAGTCACTCAGTAATATCTAACTCTTTGCAGCCCCATGGACTGTAGCCTTCCAGGCTCCACTGCTCATGGAATTTTCAAGACAAAAATACTGGAGTGGAGTGCCATTTCCTAGTCCCGGGGGTCTTTCTGACCCAGAGATTGAACCTGCATCCCTTGTGTCTCCTGCATTGGCAGGTGGATTATTTTCCACTAGCGCCTCCTCTTCAAATTCTTCATCATTCTGTATGAAGCTTTCATACATGTACACAGAGGGTGATGCAAGGGCTTATTGTCAGGATAAAGGTATTTCCTGCATCACTTATGGAAGCCATGGTTTAGTCACTAAGTCACGTTTGACTATTTGCAACCCCATGGACTATACAGCCCACCAATCTCCTCTGTCCATGGAATTCTCCATGCAAGAATACTGGAGTGGGTTTCCATTTCCTTCTCTGGGGGATCTTCCCCAGCCAGGGATTGAACCTGGGTCTTCTGTATTGCAGACAGATTCTTTACCAACTGAGTCACCAGGGAAGCCCTGTGGAAGCCATACACATTGAATTACACTGCAGCCTTTCTTAATAAATGGAAACACAGTCCTCACATTTCCAGAGCGGCTAAAGATGTATCCTGGCTGCTGTTTTATTTGGGAATCAGTCGACACTTAATGATGTCTCTGTGCAAAAACAATCTATTTGGTAGGTCTAGACATTTCATCACATGATGACAACTCCAGGAAATAATAAAAGGTGAAATCTACTTTCTGAGATTTTATGTCAGAAAGTGCAAGGAGGGAAGGGATTCTTGACAATGAATTATGGAATCCCAATCCTTTATTAAAGGTTCATTGACTTATCAGGGTAGAAGAGTAGTTGCTTGAATAAAATGGGAAGATAGGCATGGTACAGTCATTTCATTTACTGGTATTTTGAAAGTAAATGTGTAAGGATTTTATCCTTTGTCAGAAAATTTGCATACCTTGAAAGAAGTGAATTTTGAATACAACTAGTATAATATATATCAGAGAAGACGATGTCACCCCACTCCAGTACTCTTGCCTGGAAAATCCCACGGACGGAGGAGTCTGGTAGGGTGCAGTCCATGGGGTTGCGAAGAGTCGGACATGACTGAGCGACTTTACTTTCACTTTTCACTTTTATGCATTGGAGAAGGAAATGGCAACCCGCTCCAGTGTTCTTGCCTGGAGAATCCCAGGGTGGGAGAGCCTGGTGGGCTGCCATCTCTGGGGTCACACAGAGTCGGACACGACTGAAGCGACTTAGCAGCAGCAGCAGCAGCAGCAGTATAATATATATAGCTATGTGGTAATCATCCCAAGTATATCTGAAATAGGCTGGCATATGGTCTAATGTAGTTTTTCTCACAAAATTATATGTACTTAATATAATTTATTGAGTAATAAACTTTGAGTGGGAATCTTAATGCTATAAGTCGATGTAATCAATAATGAAAAATATTTTAAGAAATTTAATTTGCCTCTTCTAAAAAGAGGCTGTCTTTTATGTTAAAATAGGACATCATAGGAAAAGACCCTGATGTTGGGAAAGATTGAAGGCAGGAGGAGAAGGGAGCAGCAGAGCATGAGATGATTGCGTGGCATCAGCAACTCAGCGCACACGAATTTGAGCAAACTCCGGGAGGTAGTGAAGGACAGGGAATCCTGGCGTGCTGTAATCCATAGGGTTGCAGACATTGTTATTAGTGACTGAACAAAAACTGGGCATCCCAGGTCGTGCTAGTGATAAAGAATCCATCTGCCAATGCAGGAGACACAAGAGACATGGGTTTGATCCCTAGGTGAGGAAGATCCCCTGGAGTAGGAAATGGCTACCCACTCCAGTTTTCTTGCCTGGAAAATTCCATGGACAGAGGAGCATGGTGAGCTACAGTCCATGAGACCACAAAGAGTAGGACACGACTGAGTGAGAGAGCAGGTAGTACTAGTGGTAGTAGAGCATCACGGGGGATAGGGGAAAAGGGCTGAGTTAAAAACCAAGACAAAGACATGAGAGTTAGTGGCAGTATGTGATGCTTTTTTATGTAATAACTTTTACCCAGAACTAAGATATATATATATATATATATATATATGTGTGTGTGTGTGTGTGTGTGTGTGTGTGTGTATTGCATGTTAATTATTCATGTTTAATGGTAAAATGGTAAAAATACTACTGAAATGTAACTTTCTATACCTCACATAATATGAGGATAGATCTCTATAAAGGTGTGAAAAGTAGAAAAATCAATGCCTGGTATGGAAAACTACTAATATCGTAGCCTAATATCAGACTTTCTCAGGAAACAAGATAACTCCTATTGAATTTAATCTTATAGATTGAGATATAGGATGTAAATAATTAGAAAGCATGCATGTGCTTATAGTTATTGCTGTTGTTGCTACTACCAATTAATTGAATTCCACTTTTAAAATCACTCCTGAGCTTATTTGTTTTTGTGAAACTATGTGTGTATATGATTGGTTGAGAATACATATGTGAGTATATCAGTGTAATTTTTATACAGTTTGAATAGAATAAAAATATAATCACCTTTAATATGTGACTTGAATTGTGTTCTATAGCTTCCACTTTCCTCTTTATAATTTGTCCTCACTGTACTTAAATCCCCGCCACTGCACACATACTTACCTGGCCAATATGATTACCTCTAAATATGTAACATTAGAATTTGCTTAGGTATGACCTTAGATTTTGGCTCAGATGGTAAAGCATCTGTCTATAATGCAGGAGACCCGGGTTCGAGCCCTGGGTTGGGAAGATCCCCTGGAGAAGGAAATGGCAAGCCACTCCAGTACTGTTGCCTGGAAAATCCCATGGACAGAGGAGCCTGGTAAGCTACAGTCTCTGGGGTCGCAAAGAGTCGGACATGACTGAGCGACTTCACTTTCACTAGATTGATCCATATACAAGCTGGAATCAAGATTGCTGGAACAAATATCAATTACCTCAGATATGCATATGACACCACACTTAGGGCAGAAAGTGAAGAAGAACTAAAGAGCCTCTAGATGAAAGTGAAAGAGGAGAGTAAAAAAGCTGGCTTAAAACTCAACACTCAAAAAACTAAAATCATGGCATCCTATCCCATCACTTCATGGCAAATAGATGGGCAAACAGTGGAAACAGTGGCAGACTTTATTTTGGGAGGCTCCAAAATCACTGCAGATGGTGACTGCGGTCATGAAATTAAAAGACA
This sequence comes from Bos grunniens, assembly GCF_055505025.1. Taxonomy (NCBI): domain Eukaryota; kingdom Metazoa; phylum Chordata; class Mammalia; order Artiodactyla; family Bovidae; genus Bos; species Bos grunniens. The sequence goes on along the minus strand of NC_141184.1, from coordinate 19,211,756 downwards.
CTTGCTCCTTGGAAGGAAAGTTATGACCAACCTAGATAGCATATTCAAAAGCAGAGACATTACTTTGCTAACAGAGGTCCATCTAGTCAAGGCTATGGTTTTTCTAGTGGTCATGTATGGATGTGAGAGTTGGACTATTAAGAAAGCTGAGCACCAAAGAATTGATGCTTTTGAACTGTGGTATTGGAGAAGACTCTGAGAGTCCCTTTGACTGCAAGGAGATCCAACCAGTCCATCCTAAAGAAATCAGTCCTGAGTGTTCATTGGAAGGACTGATGTTGAAGCTGAAACTCCAATACTTTGGCCACCTGATGCGAAGAGCTGACTCACTGGAAAAGACCCTGATGCTGGGAAAGATTGAAGATGGGAGAAGAAGGGGCGATGGAGGATGAGATGGCTGGATGGCATCACTGACTCAATGGACATGAGTTTGGGTAAACTCTGGGAGTTGGTGATGAACAAGGAGGCCTGGCGTGCTGCAGCCCATGGGGTTGCAAAGAGTTGGACATAACTGAGCAACTGAACTGAACTGATGTCTCTTCTAATGGGGATTGTTTCATTTCCATTAAAACTGTGTCTTGAGTCATGTAACTGAATCCTTAAATCTTGTTTTTTATCCAATTCCAGTTACTCTAAATTATATATGAGGATTTTTCCACAGGGCTATGGAAAATAATAGAAAATAGTTATTATTATGCATTCTATTTATCATAGAATGGATCATATGTAGGTAAAAATTAGAGTGAACTTTATTACTTGTCTAAAAGATATACAAATACCACTCAGGTCAAGTAGTCAAATCTAACCTATGATTGCAAGGAAAAAGAAAATGGGAAAATATCCCATTCTAAAGCAGACATGTCAAATGGGTTTCAAACATCTACAATATATCCATTTTTTAAATGAATAATTAAATTTTTAGATTAGGTTTAGGTTTACTGAAAAATGAGAGGAAGTGACATATGCTGCTCATGTCTACATCCATCTCCTCTCTACACTGCTAGCTTCCTCCCCTAGCCATGCTAGTTTCTCCTGCTATTACTATTTGGCATTTTCAAGATGCAGTTGTAGTGATGAATGAGCCATTACTAATAAAATATTATTATGTAAAGTCTGTAGTTTACCTTCTCTTGTGGCTCAGTGGTAAAGGATCCACCTACAAAGCAGGAGACATGGGTTCAATCCCTGGGTCAGGAAGATTCCCCTGGAGAAGAAAACGGCAACCCTCTCCAGGATTCTTGCCTGGGAAATCTCAGGAACAGAGGAGTCTGTCAGGCTACAGTTCATGGGGTCACAAAGCTGGAAATGACTTGGTGACTAAATCACCACCACATAGTTCATGTTAGTGTTCAAGTCCTTGTATTGTACATTCTATGGGTTATGACAAATGCATAGTTTTATATACAAATGACCTATACCTGATTAAAATTGCATCGCCCTAAAATTCCAGAGTTTCACCTATTTATTTATGCCTTTGCCCCTTCCTCTCTCTGAACCTCTGATCTTTTTACTCTCTGCATAATTTTGTCTTTACAAGAATGTCTTATGATTGTAATCATACAATATGGGCTCTTTTCGGATTGCCTTATTTCACTCAGTAACATGCGTTAAGTTCCTTTATGTATTTTGAAAGCTTGGTCTCATTTCACTTTACTGCTGAATAATATTCCATCGTATAGGTTAATCATAGTTTGTTTACCCATTTATCTACTGAGAGACATCGTGGTCGCTTCCAAGTTTCGGTGTTTCTGAATAAACTTGCTTTAAACGTCAGATGCACGTTGTTTGTGTGAATATAGCTTTTCAATTCATTTGTATTCTCAATCAGCATAGTCCCTGTTACTCCATATCCTTCCAGAATTTGTTGTCAGTGGTTTGTATTTTAGTCATTCTCATAAGTATACAGTATTTCTCATTGCTGTTTTTGATATATATTTTGGGTTGGTGATAGCTACTTGTGCCATGTTGAGAATAAGTCTAAGGGACATTATGGATCTGCAGAAAGCATAATTCAAAGTCCATAATCAATTGGACAGGGTATGTATTTGGCAGAGAGGGGGCCATCCATTATTTGTAACTCACATTTGCTAGTCACAATTTAGGGCTCTGGTGTAATGAATGTATGAAAGTGAAAGTCGTTCTGTTATGTCCAATTCTTTGTGACCCCATGAACTCCATGTAGTCCATGGAATTCTCCAGGCCAGAATACAGGAGTGAGTAGCTTTTACCTTTTCCAGGGTTATTCCCAAGCCCAAGGATTGAACCCAGGTCTCCTGCGTTGTAGGCAGATTCTTTACCAACTGAGCCACCAGGGAAGCCCAATGAATGTATAAATTAGAGCAATTAAGGAATTCTTGTCAGTAATCAGATATAACCATAATTTTATATTTTTTCAAGCACTGTGATTGAATTAAGTGACATAAAGACTCATAAAACACAATTGTTTTTTTTCAATCACTAAGTTGTGTATGACTCTTGCAACACCATGTACTGTAATAGCATCCACTCTGATTTCATTGTGTCAATCCTCTTCTTTCCCTTTCCTTATTGTACTTTCTAGCCATATTTTAATGGGTTGCAATTTCTTTTATATTAGTTATAAGTTAAAAAGAAAAATCCTCAGGCAGATTGACATTTTTCATAATCCAGCCTTGACCAATCTCTGATGTCATTGGTGATCACTCTGAGCTCAAGCTAAGCTACCTTTTCCCTTTCCCCAAAGTACTTTCTCTCAACTTTCAATTTTTGCTTCTGATAGTCTTACTGATTTTGTCTTTCTCTCATTCTTTACCAATTCAAATATTACCAATATTTGTACAAATTGTTGTTGAGAATGCCTCTACTATTTATCACATAAAACCTCACATTAATAATCATTACATCAATTGTGTCTTTATTATATCATTCTATGCAAACTGTATGAGTGAAAGATAATCTTTTGTAATTTTTTTTTTCATTCCTTAAAGTGCAGTTTCATAGAACTGATTAATGCCTGTGAGTTGAAGGAATACACCACCAGTTCAATGCACTTGAACTTGGGCAAACTCCAGGAAATTGTGGCAGACAAGGAAGACTGGCATGCTGTAGTCCGTGGGGTTGCAAAGGGTCAGACACGACTTGGTGACTGAACATCACAACAAAAAGCAAAACGTTAATTCTTATAAATAAACTTTGCAAATAATTTTGTCATGTCTCCAATATCCTTGCCTTTTCTCCTCCTTTCTTTTGATTTAAATAAAAGAGGGGCATTCCATTTGGTGGAAAGTTCTCATGTGCTAATCCTTACATGAAGGTAGGTGAAAGTTCTAGTTGCTTATTTGTGTCTGACTCTTTGCAACCCCATGATCTATCCATGGAATTATTTAGGCAAGAATCCTGGAGTGGGTTGCCACATTCTTCTCTAGGGGATCTTCCCGACCCAGGGATTGAAACAGGATCTCCTACACTGCAGCCAGATTGTTTATCGTCTGAGCTACCAGGGAAGTTCTTACATGAAGGTATGTATGTGTTAGTTGCTCGGTGTATCCGACTCTTTGCGACCCCATGGACTGAAGCCCATCAGGCTTCTCTGTCCATGAGATTTTCCAGGCCAGAATACCGGAGTGGGTTGCCATTTCCTTCTGCAGGGGATCTTCATGACCCAGGTATTGAACCTGTGTCTCCTGTGTTGCAGGCAGATTCTTTACCCACTGAGCCATTGGGGAAGCCCTACATGAAGGTAAAGTTCAGTTTAGTTCAGTTGCTCAGTCGTGTCTGACTCTTTGCGACCCCATGAATTGCAGCACGCCAGGCCTCCCTGTCCATCGCCAACTCCCGGAGTTCACTCAGACTCACGTCCATCAAGTCAGTGATGCCATCCAGCCATCTCATCTTCTGTCGTCCCCTTCTCCTCCTGCCCCCAATCCCTCCCAGCATCAGAGTCTTTTCAAATGAGTCAACTCTTCGCATGAGGTGGCCAAAGTACTGGAGTTTCAGCTTTAGCATCATTCCTTCCAAAGAAATCCCAGGGCTGATCTCCTTCAGAATGGACTGGTTGGATCTCCTTGCAGTCCAAGGGACTCTCAAGAGTCTTCTCCAACACCACAGTTCAAAAGCATCAATTCTTCGGCGCTCAGCCTTCTTCACAGTCCAACTCTCACATCCATACACACTGTATAATGACCCTGTATTTATCCATAGCATTTTCTAACTGTAAGAGACATATACATGTCATTATACAGTGTGTACTATTAGATACCCCTCAGAAAACAAAATTTAAGGTATTTGGTAAAAGAAAGCACTTTAAGGCAGAATACAAGCTGGAGATTTGTTTATGTTCCCTTTTGGGGCATTGATTTGAATTTAAAATGTACTGAAAGAAGAGCCAAGCAACTGAACTATTTTGCTAACATGCTAATTAAATTTTGGAAAGTCTCTTGAAACAATGCACAGATCAAGGTCTATATGAAGCATAAATAAAACCACTGGTCTCTGAAGATGTTTAAAGGTCCTGCAAAAGAACAGATAGGAAGAAATACTTACAGTTCCATTGCTTTCTGTCACTATCTTCTTTTCTGTATGTGGATATGTGTCTTGGCATATTTTCTTCTTGTAAATTAACTTATTCTGAAATACCCTTTTTGGACATTCATTTAATAATTTAAATGTACTTTTAATTTTCTTTTTCTCTTTTTTTTGGCATTCTTTTTGTTTCTCTACTTTATTTTTTTTTAATTTAAATTTATTTATTTTAACTGGAGGCTAATTACTTTACAATATTGTATTGGTTTTGCCATACATCAACATGAATCCACCACAGGTGTACATAAAGTTTACTTGCTGGCTGGTACAAGTACTCGGTATCATTTTGCCATCTAGTTATTGAATGCTTCGTCATAAATCAATATGACTTCTTGGCTTGGAACTAGAGAACTGACCAATTCTTTGCCATGAATATTCCTTGATAAACTGTTTCTGTATTCAGGATAATAAAAATGAATTAGAAACATTATTGCAGTTCTAGACTTTCTATGGAATTGATGTGACTGAATAATAAATTTGGAATTGTTTATGACTATTAGCAAATCTGATCCTCCTTATAAAATGTAATATGCAGAAAAAAAAAAAAAAAAAAAAAAAAAAAGAACACTTTGACTCAAAGCAACAACATTTTTGCCAAGAAAGAATGCTGGAGGTTTTTTAAATTAAATTTCTGAAACCCAATTTTGAAACTTGTTTGATAGAAGAAAAAAGAGAAACAGAGAGCCTGAATTTCAAATTCAGGTCTTTCTATCTCTGGAATATATTTTTAAAACACTATGTTAGTATACTGCATTGGTGTTTTTCTTTCTGGCTGACTTCACTCTGTATAATCTGCTTATACTAATGCATGTATATGGAATTTAGAAAGATGGTAATGACAACCCTGTATGCGAGACAGCAAAAGAGACACAGATGTATAGAACAGTCTTTTGGACTCTGTGGGAGGGGGTGGGGGATGATTTGAGAGAATGGCATTAAAACATGTATAATATCATATAAGAAATGTATCGCCAGTCCAGTTTCGATGCAGGATACAGGATGCTTGGGGCTGGTATACTGGGATGACTCAGAGGGAGAGTATGAGAAGGGAGGTGGGAGAGGGGTTCAGGATTGGGAACATGTGTACACCCGTGGCGGATTCATGTTGATGTATGGCAAAACCGATACAATATTGTAAAGTAATTAGCCTCTAATTAAAATAAATAAATTAAAAAAAAAAAACACTATGTTATATTGCCTCTCTTATGCTCCAAATTTAGAGAAGAGGTGTTTTTTGTTTTTTGTTTTGGCTTTTGTTTTGAATATTCGTAAGCCTGAGTTTCACCCAATTTATAAGAAGGAAGATCATGGCATTTACCTTGCAGAGATAATCCAAGGGTTCAGTAAAATCATATGGGTAAAAAACTTAGAAAAGTGATTGACATAATCACAGGCATAAAAACAACAGCAGGGTTGATATGCATTAAATGCTTCTGAATCCACATTGCTTGAAAAGGGAATTTATTTTTTTTAATTTAATTTTATTTTTAAACTTTACAATATTGTATTAGTTTTGCCAAATATCGAAATGAATCTGCCACAGGTATACATGTGTTCCCCATCCTGAACCCTCCTCCCTCCTCCCTCCCCATATCCTCCCTCTGGGTCGTCCCAGTGCACCAGCCCCAAGCATCCAGTATGATGCATCGAACCTGGACTGGCGACTCGTTTCATACATGATATTATACATGTTTCAATGCCATTCTCCCAAATCTCCCCGCCCTCTCCCTCTCCCACAGAGTCCATAAGACTGATCTATACATCAGTGTCTCTTTTGCTGTCTCGTACACAGGGTTATTAATACCATCTTTCTAAATTCCATATATATGTGTTAGTATACTGTATTGGTGTTTTTCTTTCTGGCTTACTTCACTCTGTATAATAGGCTCCAGTTTCATCCACCGCATTAGAACTGATTCAAATGTATTCTTTTTAATGGCTGAGTAATACTCCATTGTGTATATGTACCACAGCTTTCTTATCCATTCATCTGCTGATGGACATCTAGGTTGCTTCCATGTCCTGGCTATTATAAACAGTGCTGCGATGAACATTGGGATACACGTGTCTCTTTCCCTTCTGGTTTCCTCAGTGTGTATGCCCAGCAGTGGGATTGCTGTATCATAAGGCAGTTCTATTTCCAGTTTTTTAAGGAATCTCCACACTGTTCTCCATAGTGGCTGTACTAGTTTGCATTCCCACCAACAGTGTAAGAGGGTTCCCTTTTCTCCACACCCTATTGAAAAGGGAATTTAAAATGGCTCTCTTGCTAGCATTCCTTCAGTCATTCAAGAAACATTGCTGGGAAGCTAATAGGCATGAGAATTTATTCTTAACTATTCGAATGGCTAGAGAGATGAATAAAAAATATGTTAGGGGCTCCCCATTGGGAGACTATGAGTAAAACCATGTCAGTAATGAAATTATTGTATTTTTAACTGCAGATGTGACCCTGCTCACCCTCTAATGTGGATGGTGGCTGTTGAAACATTTTTCGTTTTCTAGATTGCTTTCTATCATGTTCCCCAAGGAAGTACTAGAGGGAGTTGGAAGGCAGGAAGATGAAAGAAAGCTTCTTCCTTTCCTTTTTTTCTTGTTTGCTCTTCTTGACAGTATTACTTCACACTGCTCTTCACCTCCCCACCACCCATATTCTGCTGATTCCAGTTCTCACAGAACTGGCTTCATTGCCCCCCTCAGTGGAGGACTACAGACAGGCAGGCAGACCCCTTCCCCTCACCCCAGGGTCCCCTCCTCCATGATTTAGGTTTCTTATATCTTTAATAAGTATTAAGCTGTAATAAGCTGTTCTTATAAAACAAATATTTCAAAGTTCTTTGTTAAAAAAAAAAAAAAAGGTGGGAGAAATACTTCAAGACAGAGTGTAAATTAAAGGTTTCTTCCTGTCACTTTTAAAAAGCATTTACTTGAACCTGAAAGATCATAGAAAAAGAACCCAGAAATTCTCCCTTGTTCCCCAGCCTTACGGGTGGTAGCTGCTTTCAGCACTTACTATCTCTTTCTTAGCTCACTGTTGTCTTCCTGTGTTTTCAGTCTTCCAGAGTATCTGTTAAATTTCTGTTATCATTTCTATTCTCCTTTCTCATTTCTGTCTGAAGAAGCTGATACCAGAAGAGTTGAAAATAGAAATGGTGTAGGATACTAATGTTGGGTCTAGGATACTGATTTGATTATGTCCTGGGCCATGGCATAATAGTGAACCATTTGCTAGAGGTAAAAAGGACACTAGAAATCTCTAGTATTCTGTGACTTACAAATAAACTAAATAACCAAATATGTTTACTTATGATGAAGGGCCCTCGGAAGCAAAGATCTTGAAGCCAAGTCATAACTGTCCTCACTATTTGGTGCTGATTACAAAGCTATAAGTTGGAATAATTGTTTCAATACATGAGACCTTACAGACAAACAAACCATAAACAAAAGCTCATGCCTTTAAATTATTAGATCATGGCATTGCAAGAAAATCAGAAAATTTCAAAAGCCATCTGAGAGGGTTTGGATTAGGCTGATAAACATTATACTCTGAGTTTCTCTAAGCCTCATTCCTTAGGGAAAAAAAAAAGTCTTTCTTTTTCTGTTTGAGAAGACTAGATTTCTCTTGCTTGAAGATCCCACAGAAATCCACCTGATGGACTTGCCATGCAAAAACTGTCCACTTTCCTCAAGAGTATATCACCCCCTATTTAGACCTTATTTATACCTGACCCATGATTAGAAGGCAATGGCACCCCACTCCAGTACTCCTGCCTGGAAAATCCCATGGATAGAGGAGCCTGGTAGACTGCAGTCCATGGGGTCGCTGAGGGTCTGACACGACTGAGCGACTTCACTTTCACTTTTCACTTTCATGCATTGGAGAAAGAAATGGCAACCCACTCCAGTGTTCTTGCCTGGAGAATCCCAGGGATGGGGGAGCCTGGTGGGCTGCTGTCTATGGGGTCACACAGAGTCATACACGACTGAAGTTACTTAGCAGCAGCAGCATGATTAGAATCAGAGGTCTTCTAGAACTCAGCAAGCACTCAAAGGATACAAGAAAAAGTGAGCTGGGAGGAGCTAACTTATCAGTTCAGTTCAGTCACTCAGTAGTGTCCAACTATTTGCGACCCCATGGACTGCAGCACTCCAGGCTTTGTTGTCCATCACCAGCTCCCAGAGATTGCTCAAACTCATGTCCATCGAGTTGGTGATGCCATCCAACCATCTCATCCTCTGTCGTCCCCTACTCCTTCTGTCTTCAGTCTTTCCCAGCATCAGGGTCTTTTCCAATGAGTCAGTTCTTTGCATCAAGTGGCCAAAGTATGGGAATTTCAGCTTCAGCATCAGTCCTTTTAATGAATATTCAGGGTTGATTTCCTTTCGGATTGACTGGTTTGATTTCCTTGCTGTCCAAGGAACTCTCAAGAGTCTTCTCCAGCACCACAATTTGAAAGCATCAATTCTCAGCACTCAGACTTCTTTGTGGTCCAACTCTCACATCCCTACATGACTACTGGAAAAACCATAGCTTTGACCATATGGACTTTAGTCTGCAAAGTGACGTCTCTGCTTTTAAATATACTGTCTAGGTTTGTCATAGCTTTTCTTCCAAGGAGCAAGTGTCTTTTAAATTCATGGCTGCAGTCACCATCCACAGTGATTTTGGAGCCCAATAAAAGAAAATCTGTTATTGTTTCCACTCTTTCCCCTTCTTTTGCCATGAGGTGATGGACTGGATGCCGTGATGTTAGTTTTCTGAACGTGGAGTTTTAAGCCAGCTTTTTCACTATTCTTTCACCTTTATGAAGAAGACCTTTTGTTACTCTTCACTTTCTGACATTAGAGTGGTATCATCTGCATATCTTAGGTTTTTGCCTATTTCTCCATGTTACAATTAGAGTTTAGGCCACAAATTCACTCCTAAACATCTGATGCTGAAGTTGAAGCTCCAATACTTTGGCCACCTGATGCAAAGTGATGACTCATTGGCAAAGACCCTGATGCTGGGAAAGATTGAAGATGGGAGAAGAAGGGGGCAACAGAGGATGAGATGGTTCGATGGCATCACTGATTCAATGGACATGAGTTTGAGCAAACTCCAGGAGACAGTGAAGGATAAGGAAGCCTGAAGCACTGCAATACATGGGGTGGTAAAGAGTCAGGATTCTTGACAACACCGCATTTCTGAATTTAAGTGATGTAAGTAACACAGAAGATGTTTTTCTGGAACTCTCTTGCTTTTTTGATGATCCAACAGATGTTGGCAATTTGACCTCTGGTTCCTCTGCCTTTTCTAAATCCAGTTTGAACATTTGGAGTGATCAACATCTGTTGCGAACATCTGTTGGACCATCCGCAAAGCAAGAGAGTTCCAGAAAAACATATACTTCTACTTTATTGACTATGCCAAAGCCTTTGACTGTGTGGATCACCACAAAATGGAAAATTGTTAAAGAGATGGGAATACCAGACCACCTTACCTGACTCCTGAGAAATCTCTATGCAGGTCAAGAAGCAACAGTTAGAAAATTGTAAAGTAATTAACCTCCAATTAAAATAAATAAATTTATATTAAAAAAAAAAAAAAGAACTGGACATGGAACAACACACTGGTTCCAAAGAGGAAAAGGAGTACGTCAAGGCTGTATATTGTCACCCTGCTTATTTAACTTATATGCATCATGTGAAATGCTGGGCTGGATAAAGCACAATCTGGAATCAAGATTGCCAGGAGAAATAATCAAAAAAGCAAGAGAATTCCAGAAAAACATCTTCTGTGTTACTTAAGTCATTTAAATTTAGAAATGTGGTGTTGTCAAGAATCCTGGCTCTTTACCACCCCATGTATTGCAGTGCTTCAGGCTTCCTTGTCATTCACTGTAACCTCAGATATGCAGATGACACCACCCTTATGGCAAGAAAGCGAAGAACTAAAGAGCTTCTTGTTGAAAGTGAAAGAGGATAGTGAAAAAGTTGGCTTAAAGCTCAACATTCAGAAAACTAAGATCATGGCATCTGGTCACATAACTTCATGTCAGAGACTTTTTTTGGCCTCCAAAATCACTGCAGATAGTGACTGCAGCCATGAAATTAACAGATGGTTGCTCATTGGCAGAAAAGCTATGACCAACCTAGATAGCATATTAAAAAAAAAAAAAAGTTTGTATTTATTGTTATCTTTACTATCCAGGTGCTTATTCATTTCATTTGTCTAACTTTTAAATATTGCATGAATAATATATGAAGATAATCTCAAAATTACAGTAAAATTTTTCATGAGATTTAAAAGACCAATTCACTGTTCTCTTGAATTTAACATGGTCTTTTCCATAAATGGGGTTTATCTGGTGGTTCAGACAGTAAAGAATCTGCCTACAATGCAGGAGACCCAAGTTCAATCCCTGGGTTGAGAAAATCCCCTGGATTTTGGCTACTTACTCCAGCATTCTTCCCTGGGGAATTCTTGATTGGTTTGATATCCTTGTAGTCCAAGGGACTCTCAAGTGTCTTCTCCAACTTGACAGTTTAAAAGCCTCCACAAAAATAATTTCAAGATTTTGCTGATACCAGCAAAAGCCAAGAAATATGTCAGATATAGTGCTATAAGAAATTTAGACAAAGAATGACAAAATATAATGGTGGATGGTGCTGAATTTATCAATAGGCATGTGTTCGTGCTAAGTTGCTTCAGTCTTGTCTGACTGTTTGCGACCCCATGGAATGTATCCCAGCAGTCTCCTGTGTTCATGGGATTCCCCAGCCAAGAATACTGGAGTGGGTTGCCCTCCCTTCCTTCAGGGGATCTTCCCAACCAGGGATTAAACCCATGTCTCTTTTGTCTCCTGAATGGGCAGGAAGGTTCTGTACTACTAGTGTCACCTGGGAAGCCTGAATTTCTCAGTATGGATGAACCTAATAGGGATTCCTCATTTAATAGATTTGATTACACATCTGAAAGTAGCACTCAGTGAATTGGTAGGTTGATTGAAATGCTTACTAGCAGTGACCTAAATTCAAGGAGGTTGAAATGTCCTAACTTACTTATCATAAAATAGAAGAAAGGGTTCAAAAGCTTAGAGGAATGTTAGGATGGGTTTATCATATGCAAGCTCTCTGTCTTCTCTCTTCCACATCACTCCCATCAAAAGGACTTAGAGGATACTCTCTTCAAAAAGGCAGTGAAAACTCAATATGAGGTAATGATACCAGACATTTCAAGGACCACTTGAAAAGCTTTCAGGTACTAGCCACAACAGTTCAGACAGGGTTGGAGATGACACCATTGGTTTTTCATCTCTTACTATTGAGATGAGTGCCCTGATATCGGAGAAGGCAATGGCACCCCACTCCAGTACTCTTGCCTGGAAAATCCCATGGACAGAGGAGCCTGGTAGGCTGAAGTCCATGGGGTCGCTAATAGTCGGACACGACTGAGCGACTTCCCTTTCACTTTTCACTTTCATGCATTGGAGAAGGAAATGGCAACCCACTCCAGTGATCTTGTCTGGAGAATCCCAGGGATGAGGGAGCCTGCTGGGCTGTCATCTATGGGGTTGCACAGAGTCAGATACGACTGAAGCGACTTAGCAGCAGCAGCCCTGATATCAGTGTATCAAATGGAGGGATTCCAGAGGCATAAAAATCAAGGAGATAACTGACAAGGTTGAGATGGTCATATGACCAAAAAACAGCAGGAACTAATTACTAATAAGGATATTTTTATCTTCTGTTATCCTTGCTATCGGCCAAATGATTATGCTGTTCCTAAAATTGTACTCAATATATTCAGTCATAACGATACATTTTATGTTTGTGGCCAGAAAGATGACTTAAACTCACAGTGGAGCGGCCTGGCCTCTGACTCGAGTCCTCAAACAAGGCTGCTTCACATATCTGGAACAGCTTGATTAACAGGGTTGGTGGGTTCCCTTGAGGGAAGACCAACCACACTGCATGAATTTTCCATTATAAATTTCCCTCCAAACCATCTTCAAACAAACCAACCAACCTACAGCCACTTTCTAGAGTAACCATACTAAGCAGAGAAGAAAATATCAATCCCTGAAAAGTTGCTTTCTATCTCTGAAGTGTTGCTAATTTTCAAAATACAGGGTGATCCACCAAATTCAGAGATCATGGCAGTCAGATGGTATATGCTGTTTTGAACTAAATTAGAATCATAGGGATCTCAGTTGTTCTGTTAACTCACTCTGTTAACCTTTCCCTAATTTCTGAATGTATACTTGACATAAAAATAATTCATGGCAAGATTTCTGACCTTAAAATAACAATAGTATGTGGGGGAGAGCCAAATAAAAGTTTTGGTGGATTTCTTCAAATCCAAAATGGCAAACATAGTACAGCATGAAACAATGGCCAAAAATATTTTTTAATGCAAGATGCTTTGCAAAATGTGAGAGATAATAAAGAAGAAATCAGTTACCTGTTTTTGTTTTATTTTCCCCTCATTCTGAAAAGGTATCCTAGAGAATGTAATGTTTCAGTTGTCTGTAAAATGGTGAGAAAAAAATTCCTGAAAGAACTGAGGGTAGGGAAATATTGTGGGATTATTGAGGGTTGGGAAAAGTGCTGGTAGCCAGCTTGGCTGGGATGTAGGGTCTTTAAGAGGATGCAGGGGCTATTGGTCATAGAGAAATAGGCAAATTGATTACCAAAGTATACTGTATATAGTACTTGAAGGAAGATAAACTTTGTGAATAAGTCTTTAAATGTTTTCAATTAATGAGATAATATGATCTGACTTGGCCAAAGGTTCTGTCATTACCTTAAATGTTAATAATAATAGAATACATGTGCTTGGATTATTTCTTCAATTGGAGAATATGGGACAAATATATTGGATACAGACCTCTCTACTAGCTTTTTTATTTCAGATTTCAACCTGAGTTAGGTTGGCATTCCATTTTGTTTTGGCTAATAACAGAAGTTCAAGGCGGCTCTGTTGGGACCATTGCTGTACTAGATCTAATATAAATAAATGAGTTGCCTAAAGCAATAGAACTTCCTCGACATACCAGTGAGTATTTTAAACATGCTAAGCATACTTTAGATCTGTCACAACCAGCTGTTCAATTTAAGCTTGTGACTGGGTATCTGAACTGCAGCAGCAAAAGATTTTCAAACCCAGTGAACACTAATTAAAACACTATTTACTAGCATATAAATAGCTTCTTTTTTCTATGTCATTTATTAAAAAAAAAAGTTGAACTGATTGTCAATAATTAAATGGAAAAAAATTAAAGGAACATTCAAAACCTAGCTATAGATAAGCAAAAAATGTAAAAGAACATATCTGTTTTGTTAAAAACAGTGCTCTAAAATGCTGGTCAAACAAGGAAAAGTGTGTCTAGAATATTTTAACTTGGAACTTTTGGACACTGTTAATGTGTTTAGTGGCTTCCCTGGTGGCTCAGAGGGTAAAGAATCTGCCTGCAATGTACAAGACCTGGGCTTGATCCCTGGATCAGGAAGATTCCTTGGAGAAGGGAATGGCAACCCACTCTAGTGTTCTTGTATATTCTTGCCTAGAGAATCCCACAGTCAGAGGAGCCTGGTGGGCTACCATCCATGGGGTTGAAAAGAGTTGGACACAATTGAGTGACTGACTAACAATATGTTTAGAGAATAGCATCTTATATATGCTTTCAGAAACCTAACATGAAAAACATTTTTATTGATCCTGTTGTGCTTTGCCCTACTCCACCCTAAGTCCTATTTTTCAACTGAATGGTATTAGAAAATAAAAACGTTTTTTGTTGTTGTTGCAGAGTCACATGTGTTTTTGTTCTTACACTAAACAGTCTTACGCTAATGATCAATTCATGGTGAAGTCATACCTTCCTGCCACTTTGGGAGTTATGTTTTCCATATATTGTAGAGTAATTAGTTGATCACGATAAAAACCTTTTTCTACTCAAGGTATGATTTGTGTACCAGTAGGATTGACATTTACCAGGAGCTTGTTAAAAATGTTAGAAATACAGCAAAGTCAGCTGAATTAGTATCTACATTTTAATAATCTACAAGTGATCCATAGGTATATTGAAGATTGAGAAGTACTAAACAAATTTAGTTATTCTACAACTTAAATCTAATTGTATTATTTTTATTAGATGGTACCAGTATGTCTTTTAATATTTTTATATAAAGTATTCTGACTTGAATTAATTTTTGGCAACTATGCCTTTATATATTTCATATTATTAAAATGTTAATTAATAACCCTGTTTTACATTTTACTTTTTACATTTTACATTTTACTGAAGTACCTAAGCCTTCTCTAAGGTGTTTCCTCAAATATTGCCCTTCTCTGATTCTAGGAAGATTCCTTAGGCATTATTGAAAAATAATATCTATATTCCTTCATGTATAGCAATAAACTCATACTGCTCCTTGTCCCCTAGCAGTTCTAAAACTCTTGATACTAATTTCTTTTCCTCCTTTCAAGAGTTTATAACATGTATTAACTCTTATGATTGAAAAATCAGTTTCCACCAAATTCCTTTACCCTTCGGATTTGTGAATGTTCACAGTAGGTCACCTGTTTTCTTTTGTATTATAGATCTCCAGTTTATATGAGTCTTAATTTTTTAACTAACATCTAATTTTTTTTCACAAAACCTTTGAGTATCATTGTAAAAATCATTGCATCCCCTTCTGTGTATAAGAGACAACTTGATTTAAGACTTGTGGTACAAGTGTTAACACAGTATCATACAATCATGTGTTCAACTATGAAAGGCAAGGAGTCATTTTGTTTTAAGTTTTTTGATATCTGAAAAGATGAATAATAAAGATATTACAATGTAAGAATGAGTAAATGAGTTGTGTGTATAATCTTGTTCAACTGGAATTGCTTAGACTAAGGGAATTATCCATATCTATTTTTTCCATTTAAATCCTTTCTGCTCCACCTATTCATCTCTCCCTCCGAACTCATGGCAACTGCTGATCTTTTTTATGGTCTCTATAGTTTTACCTTTTCAAAAATGTCACAAAGTTGGAATCATAATAGTAGGTAACCTTTTAAGATTGGCTTCTTTCACTTAGCAGTCTGCACTGAAGATTCCTCCATATCTTTTCAAAACTTGGTAGCTCAATTCTTTTGCTGAATGATTCCATTTTCTGAATATATCACTACTTATTTACCCATTCACCTTTTGAAAGACCCCATTTTTCCCCAAAGTTTGATAATTATGAATAAAGTTGCTATAAACATCCCTGTGCAATTTATATGTAAACATAAATTTCCAACTCGTTTGCTGGATTCTATGGTTAAGAATGGTTTCATTTTGTAAGAAACTTCCAAATTCTCTTCCAAAGTGGCTATACCATTCTGCATTGTTACCATCAATGGATGAGAGTTTGTGTTGCTCCAAATCCTCTCCACATTTGGTGTTTCCAGTGTTTGTATTTTGGCCTTTCTAGTACGTGTGTAGTGGGTATCTTATTTTAATTTGCAGTTCCCTCATGACACATGATGTGGACTTTCTTTTCATACGCTTCTTTGGCATCTGTCTGTCTTCTTTGTTGAGATGTCTATTTGAGGCTTTGGCCCATTTTCTAATCAGGTTGTTTTCTAATTATTGAGTTTTTGATAATTCTCTGTATAGTTTAGATATCAATCCTTTATCAGATTTTTTTTTTTTTGTAAATATTTTCTCCCAAACTGTAACTTACTTTTCAATTCTCTTTATACTGATTTTTTTTTTTTTTTTTTTTTAGAATTTACTTTCTATCTATTCACCTACTTGTGAAATATTCTCTATATACCTTGGACAACAATAAAACTGAATCCATCTCCAACTTACTCTAGTGGAGGAGATAGATAAATCAGCTTTAAGTAGAAGAGTTGTCCTGAAGATCCGGCCTTTTCTAACTAGGGGAATCTGTCAAGGCTACTTAGTGAAAGGAAGGAGCTGGTGGCTGCTGAGATATCCCTACTCCGGATCCCTTAGTCATTGAATTACCTTTGATCTCTCTTTTTAATGGATATTTATTTTCTTTTTTTTTTGCAATGTTTAAAGACATGTAAACATTAAACAATGTTTAAAGACAAGGTGATTTTTATAATGCTATTTCAACCCTTCAATATTATATTCTCTCAAATTGTATTTCATTTGAGATTTCCACAGACACCCAATATACTATTTAAAATGTAGTATAATTATGACTGTGGATCCAGGAATTTGGAATACAGATTCTGAAAATATAGTGCCCTCTATTACTATCTAAAAGTCATGAAAGTCCATAGGAAAATATATTCTTCTGGGACAAGTACCTCTAAAAATCATACCTGTCAAATAAGAAATTCATAAATCTGTGACAGCTCAAGAGCCTAATGGCAGAGAGAATGCTGATTCAGTCCTTGAATTTTCCATGACAACTTCTCACCTGCATTTAGCAGCTGTTTATTGCTTGGTTCACTGGAGCATATGATGCTGAACCAAGCCACGGGTCAATAAAGTCATTTACAATGATCAACCCTCTGAGTGAAAGAGGTGATGAATCAACCAAAACTCCTTTAGGCAACAGACTTAGCAGGGAAATTTTGCACTTTAGGTAGAAACACATAATCAAATGAATCAGCAGCCTGCACATCTCCCTAATTAATTTTACTACCTCTGGAGAAAGCATGCAGCCAACTTTTAAATGCTTTCCTCTTTTATTAGGGATGTTACTGGTTAGATAACAAACTCTGCAGAAAATCTGCAACCTTGACCTTGGAAGTATTTGGCAATTTCTGGATTTTTATATTATCAGATTTAATTTTAAATTCAATATTATCTTAATTTCCTTTACATTTCTATGCAACATTCTCCTGTTAGATTGAACTAACATTTTCCTGTTAAACGGAACTAACATTTTCCTGTTAGATTGAAACCTGCTATGTTTGTAATTATTATAGAAACCAGCATTATTAATGATTAAGTCAACAAAATCACAACAACTTCAATTACCTAGCATCACTGGCTCAAAGGACATGAATTTGAGCAAATCCTGAGAGAGAGTGAAGAACAGGGAAGCCTGTTGTGTTGCAGTCCATGGGTTCTCAAAGAGTCAGACACAACTTAGTGACAGTACAGCAACAACTAAGTGCCATGAGCCGCATGCTTTACACATCCTGACTCATTTAAACGTTATAAGAAGCTACGAAGCAGGTAATGGATTTAGTCACATTTATGGAAACTCAATTGATAAACAGGTTAAATGTTGCCCTCAAGGCTATAAAGCTCATAGGTGGTCCAATTAAAACTTGAATGACTATCTCTTAGAATTGAAGTCTGTGCTTCACTACATTATGAGCAAATAATTACATGGCATTTATTCATACACTAGTTTTCATAAAATTTACATGTAATTTCTGAAATTTTAATACTTGTTAGCTGTTTAAAGAGATTGCTAGATTATATTCTACAGGATATTTCAAAATAGATACATAAATGTATAAATTGGTATATAGATAATGTAATCAATATATAAATTAGTAACTTGTTATATAAATATTTTAATAATAATAATGACACATTATTGAATAGCAACACATTATTTAGTAACAGCACATTGAATGACACATTATTATATTTGGAGTCCAGAGTATGTGACAACATGCTAACTGCTTAAATGTGTGATCTGACTCAATCTTCATATTAAATTGGAAAAGGAGGTGTTTACCAAATAATCTTAAACATTTTCACATAAGTTGAGAAAATATATCCAGAATGACATAGTTTTTCTGCCTGAAAATCTTACATGTTAATACACTCCTTTATTTTTTTAAGTTTTACACTGTCAAGTACTTTTGCACGTAGGCACAATTGTGAGTGGCTTCTGAGATGAGAAGGTAAAGAATTTGGGTCCCTCATGGGTATTAATCTAATCTGCCCATAAATAATATTTGTGGCTTCATATAGAGATCCATCAACTCAACAATTGACCATAGTGCCTACTTGAACAAGGCAAAAGGTAGCTGTTGGTTACAGTCAAAATGTTTTCTAAAATGAGCCCTGTCCTTTGGCAGTTTATAAATATTTCCTGAGGCTTGATACAAGCATATGCAAATACAAACAACACAGCCTTAATTAAATGAGTGTTCAGGACAGCAAAGTGCCACCCAAATTAGTGCATGGTGCATGTTACGTGAATAAAGAGAGGAGAGGGATCAGTTTGGACTAACGTGGTCGAAAAAGGCTGTAATAGACAGGACATCTGGACTGTATATAAACCAGATGTCGACTGGGGGTTCCTGTTCCCTATCAAATTTGTATTTATTTGAGATCAGCTCACTTTCCACAATTGTAAGCAATGAGAGGTCCAGTGTTTTCTCTGAGAGGTATACAAAATCTTGGAAAAAGATCCGGTCCACTTATAGGTCTTCTTAGTTTATGAAAAAAAAAAAAAAAAAACCCACAAAAAACAAAAAAAACCCACCTCTCTGGTCTTCGTCTTTTTTCCTCTGAATTGCATAAATCTGGATCTAACATTTATCTCATTTTGAGAACTATCTCCTTCCCAGTGTCCATAAATAAAATAAAAATGTAGTAACGTTTTGGTATGTTGTTTTGTGTGGACAGTAGTGTTTAACCCAATGTAAGTATTTAACCAAAGATTAGGTGTTTAACCTGGACTTGAGGAGAGAGAGGAGAAGGAATGGCTACAACTCAGGGATATTATAACCTATCAGCTAAGCAGACAGTCCTCTTGCTAATGTTTTCATCTACCAAACCACTGAGGATTTTGCCCTTGCCTCTTTGCTATGTGAAGCACCTGGTTCAGGTCTTTTCTGAGGCTGTTCTCATCTCTCTCTCTTTCTAATTTCTCTACTTGCTTCCTTCCTTTCTGACTTATTTAAAAGAATGCTAAGTTCTTTTCACTTTGTAGTCTGGACTATTCATCTCTTCTTACTGCTTCAATCCTTCTCAAGCTCCAGTCTAACCCAAAAAGGCTTTCAGAAGGCCAAAAAAGTTTTCTGCAAAACAAGATATACTCTCATTAGGAGGCACTTGTACCCATATATCTATGTATCTGTATATCTATACCTATCTATCTGTATCTATATCTATATGTATGTCCTTTCCTCTTTTTGGCCTGTGTTGAATTGTATTGATAAATGTGTAAAATCTTTCACTGAGTGATCATTCTTGCTTTTGATTGGGCAACTCAAGTTATTGAAAACTGTTATTGTCTAACTGTTCTAAATTGATTTAGCATCTGTGTCTCCATCATTCCCATTCTTGGCTTTAGAGCTTTTCTGTGCCATGAGCCACGTGGAAAACATACTGAATGCTTTCTCAGGTGGTTTCCTCATTCAGTTGAACTATCTTCATATAAACTTTTACCATTCTAGTCACTTTCCTTCAAACCTTTTCCCCCATAGTGCCATTAAAATACGGTGATCAGAACTGAATACACACCTTCAGATTTGATCTTATCAGTGAAGGATAAAGGATGCTTCATCTCCCTAATTTAATATGTGATACTTTTCTTAATGAAGAAATATATTGATTTTTTTTTTTTTGCAGCCACAAACCAGTTTATTGAATTTATTGGCAGTGGAGGAAATCTCAGGTTTATTCACATACGTTATTTGAAGAAAACTTATGTTATCTGATGTTGCTAATATATCTCTTCCACTGTGTTTTTGTATAAGTGTGATGAAAAAAAATTCTCGTTCTTATTTTATTTTACTCTTGATGTTGCTCTCCGTTCCTCTTGATGTGATTGTATGGCTGACATTGTTTTGGATTTTCACTTATTCTCTATAAAATGTTTCTCATTATATATGAAGCAAAGAAAAGCAGTAAAGTATTTCTCATGATAATAACCAGTTTTTATTTTGTGCCTACTCCTACCAGGGCTTAGCTTATAGCTTAGTTGGTAAAGAGTTTGCCTGCAATCCAGGAGACCTGGGTTCAATCCCTGGGTCAGGATGATCCCCTGGAAAAGGAAATGGAAACCCACTCCAGTATTCTTGCCTGGAGAATCCCATGGACAGAGGAACCTGGCAGGCCACAGTCCATGGGGTCACAAGAGTCGGACAGGACTTAGCGACTAAACCACCACCACCACTACCAGGAATCTGAACGTACATGCTAGTAATTTCCTGAAATAGCCTCTTTAATCTTTCTTATATTTTATTTAGGTATTCTAATGAGTATTTTTCTATTCTAAAGCTTCAAAGAAATGTGTTTGTTTCCTTTTGAGAATTGACTTTCCCAACTCTGAGGTATATTACTTAAGACAACTCCTCTTTGAATTATTTTGTAACATCTCTTCTTGATATTGCCAACAAGAATACTTACCAGAAAATGTCACCAATTACCTAAATCATATTTAAGAGAAAAACATTCTCCATCTGTTTTAGAGGAGAATTCTGTTTGCAAAATATCCGAAATAGAATACAAACATGTATTAATCCTTCATTGATCAATTTATTATTCAAAAAGCCCTTATTTTCCTTCTAAATTTTAGGCTCAAAATTAATCAGCTAAAGGCCCAGTGGGAAGAGTGGGGAAAATATTCAATGATGCTTTTGAGGAGCTTAGTCTAATGGAAGGAAAAGGCACATGTGGGGACAAGTACAGAATCTTAGGTTGCTGCTGCTGCTAAGTCGCTTCAGTCGTGTCTGACTCTGTGCGACCCCATAGATGGCAGCCCACCAGGCTCCCCCATCCCTGGGATTCTCCAGGCAAGAACACTGGAGTGGGTTGCCATTTCCTTCTCCAATGCGTGAAAGTGAAGTCACTCAGTCATGTCTGACTCCTAGAGACCCCATGGACTGCAGCGCACCAGGCTCCTCCATCCATTGGATTTTCCAGGCAAAAGTACTGGGGTGGGGTGCCATTGCCTTCTCCCCTGAATCTTAGGCTAGAGTTATATAAAAAGTGAGTTTCCAGATGGCACTAGTGATAAAGAATCTGCATGACAATGCAGGAGACACATGAGACGTGGGTTTAATTCCTGGGTCTGGAAGATCCCTGGAAATGACACCCCACTCCAGTATTCTTGCTATTCTTGCCTGGAAAATTCCATAGGCAGAGGAACTTAACAGACTGCAGTCTATGGGGCTGCCAAGAGTTGGACACGACTGAGTGACTTCACTTTCACTTTTCTCAGGTGAACTGAGTGCACAACTGAGTTCAGTTTCACTCAACTCAGGTTGCACTGAGTGCACAACCTGTATAAAAGGTAATACTGGAGCATATAGGGATAAGCATGAGGGTAAAGCAAGAGATAGGAATGGAGCTGTTTGGGAAAGGTGTTTTATGCTATAGCCTTCAGTAAAAAGAGGGATGTGGAGAAGGCGATGGCACCCCACTCCAGTACTCTTGCCTGGAAAATCCCATGGACGGAGGAGCCTGGTAGGCTGCAGTCCATGGGGCTTCGAAGAGTTGGACACGACTGAGCGACTTCACTTTCACTTTTCACTTTCATGCATTGGAGAAGGAAATGGCAACCCACTCCAGTGTTCTTGCCTGGAGAATCCCAGGGATGGGGGAACCTGATGGGCTGCCGTCTATGGGGTCGCACGGAGTCGGACACGACTGAAAAGTGACTTAGCAGCAGCAGCAGCAGCAAAAAGAGGGATGACCATTTTTCAGGGAATGGAGTACCTAGAATTTAAACTTTTCAAAGTTATTCACCCCTAAGACTCTCAGGGTCTTCTATAGACACTCTAACACATCTGTTGCCTAAATAGAGAGTGTTGAATTAAATGTGAGATCTTTTAGATCTTCTAAACGTGTTGATTGGTGGCTAAGAATTTTAGCCTGCAGCTTGTATGGGTAGGATGAGGCAAGTTTAATTGCTCTTAAAGTGCTTTTATTTTTTTCAAAAATATGAGAGATCAGATTTTTCTCTGAGATACAACATTATATTAGTGATAGTGACAATGACTAAAGGTAAGGAAAATATGTAGAAAAACACAAGGAATCAGTGGCTGATTTTAATATGGGAAGATGAGTTAATGGGAATAGAACTAAAAAGTTGGTTCACTATTTTCTGCCTTTTGAAATTGGATAAATGATACTATGTACATCATTTTGATATTACATTCAAAAAAAGAGGGACAATTCAAAGAGCAATGAAGATGATGATTTTGGTCTGGAGTATTATGAATATACTATATATTATAGTATGTAGTATATAGAATAATATATATATATGTATATAGGTGTTTATAAATGTGCATTCAGTAGACCTTTGGGAATTTAGTCTGAAACCTCAGGAGAGATTTGAGAATAACCATCAGTTATATTTGATAAATGAAACCATGGAACAGGGTGATATTAGCTGAGGTCAGAACCACAGAAAACACCACGATGGAAAATCAGAATTTAAGAAGAATGAAGTAATGTAGCCTGAAAAAGAATATTAGAGAAATAAGAGTATGTTTAGAGTAATCAGTACCTAGAAGTCAAGAAAGTAAACACTTTGAAGGAATATCCCAATTATTTGAGTGCTTAAAATAGCACCCATCTTCCACTACTTCCTAAGATTGTGTGTGTCATGAATTTGGGGAAGACTTGGCTTTATGCTTTGGGCTGAAGGTGTCTGATTTAGTTGCGGTTATGTGATAGCTGGAACAACAGCATTTGAAAGATACCTCTACATCTCTCTCTGTTCATTTAGTATCAAAGCTTCTCCAAGGGATCTCTTCATATGAGCAATTTGGACTTGCTTACTGCAGTACAGTTTCAGAACAGTGGGGTTATTTATACTGTGACAGAGGGTCCTAGTGCAAGTGTTTCAGCTTAATAAGCCACTTATAATGCCTTCTGTGACTTAACATCAGAAGTCAAACAGTGTCACTTCCACAGGGTTCTAATTGGTTACAGGCCCCTGCAGATTAAAGTGGAGGTTAGAATCCAACCCTTGATGGGAAATAGCGAGGTTCTGGAAGAGCATGTGTAGTGGAAGAAACTTCTGCTGTCTTTTAAATATTCAATGTGCAACATAAAGAAAGTGACCTAAAATGTTAATTGTAATGGATATATAAAATATGACGTAACTAAAACATGCCTGTTAGGTTTATTCCGTTGAGGGATATAACTCACTCAAGATAAAGACAAAAGCAGATTTTAGGGACTTGAGAATTGAATGGGAGGTGAGGAAGTAGATATATAATGTAGCAATTTTATTTATTCAGTTCAGTTCAGTCACTCAGTCGTGTCCAACTCTTTGCCACCCCATGAATCACAGCACGCCAGGCCTCCCTGTCCATCACCAACCCCCAGAGTTCACTCAAACTCATGTCCATTGAGTCGGTGATGCCATCCAGCCATCTCGTCCTCTGTCTTCCCCTTCTCCTCCTGCTCCCAATCGCTCCCAGCATCAGGGTCTTTTCCAATGAGTCAACTCTTGGCATGCATTTATTTATAACTATTGAATATAAGTGTAATAGGGTAGACTAGAAAGTTAAGCTTTTTAAATATTGGCTTTCTAACATGAGAAGGAAAGAATTGAGTCTGTTTTATCTTGAAGGCTAACAATAAGTTTTAGCAATTATTTCTAGGTTTTTATTTGTTTGTTTGTTTGGAAATAGTTGCTATAGCATGTCAGGCAGCATTACTAAGGAGTTTCAACAAGGAATTAAATGAGAAGGTTGTTAGCATGAGCAAAAAAAAAGGAGGCACTGTCAGTATTTCAAATGAGCAATGTCAATGACTGGTTCCGTAGAGAAGAAAGTGAAAGGAAAGTTAGGTACTCATTGGGAATGATGATTGAGTTCCAAATAAGTAAAACCACAATTACATTCAAGGTAAAAAAATAATAATTGATGTTGAGTAATAAGTCAAGTCGGAGAAGGCAATGGCACCCCATTCCAGTACTCTTGCCTGGAAAATCCCATGGATGGAGGAGCCTGGTAGGCTGCAGTCCATGGGGTCGCAAAGAGTCGGACACGACTGAGCAACTTCACTTTCACTTTTCACTTTCATGCATTGGAGAAGGAAATGGCAACCCGTAAGTCAAGTAATAATTTGGCAAAATTATTTTTTCACATTTAATGAAGGTAGGATATCTTTTATATTTATATTCATTATTATAACCAAGAAAATCAATTCTTCTCTGAATTTTATTGTGTTAGAACTGTCTCCAGTAATGTGGGATATTTTTACAATGGCCATAACACTGAGACTGTACTACTACAAGGAAAGAAGGAATTGAGAAACTGTGGGCCATCTTGTTTTGATCAACAAGGACAAAAGGAGTGCAAATGATATTTAACGGCAATTGCAAAAATACCAAACTATTGATATGTGTTGTGCATTGGTCAAACTTGTTTACTTAAGAATTATCCTGACAATAAGAAGGTAGTTAAGAAAGACCGTGTGGTGCCTATAATCATAAGGATTAAGATGATACAGAGATTTCTTTTAAATGAAAAGAAAATATGCCTAGATTAACTTTGAGGAATATTTTCAAAATAACCATGTTAACTTCAGTCTTTCCACAGAATAAAAATCGTTGTATTATAAATCTCTAAAAATACAGTAGCTCATTTCTTAAAAAAAACATATTGACAATAAAATTTATTTTTAGTAAAATTGCAAAAAAAAAAAAATTGATGGACAAAAAAATCCCAAGAAAATATTAGAGTCTTCTTTTTGAGGAAATAATATTTCACATTGATTACATTGTTATGCAGAAAGCTGATTATATGATGTATTTTCTTAGTTAATTCTGTATCTTTATAATTTGATTTTTTGAGACATTTCAAACCCTGACAACATTTGAGATTATTAGGGCTTCCCCTGCCCCACCCCAGTATTTGTCAGTCCCAAATATAAAATTATAGTCAGAGAAGAAAGAAATAAACATATATTTTAAAGTTTGTTTTTATATTTTTATGTTTTGTGTGTGTTTGTGGGGGTTGTAGCTACAGTGTGTTTTGTGATAAGGTGTGGGTTTTTCTTTTTTTTCATATTTTGCAAGCAAATCTTTGACAGACATTTCTGGTATTACTGATGTTCTTTGAAAACTCTAAGATATCTTGAAGAAATCCCCTTTAACTACACTAATTCATAGATTTACACATATATCACCCTTTAAACAAATAGGCAAAGTTAGTAAATTAAAATGATTAGACGTTTGGAAGTTTAAAATATCTTCTTTGGCCACTGCAACATAATCAGTGTGAGGAGTGACATTCTGCAGAAACATGGGGAATCTGTTCCTATGATAGTCAAGGCAGAGGCACTCCAGGTTCCAGACAACAATCAGCATTAAAGAAAGCTGGTGAGGCAAACAGCCCAAGTGTCTTTTTCTTTCTGTTTTCATTAACAGTGAGTAGAAATAAGACAGGGGCTCATGGCATAAAATGTAGAAAGGCAATTACAACTTTAACTTGGAGTAATTAGACCAATTTCCTTCTTGGCAGAACTAGAAGATTTGGGTTGGGAGGAACTTAAGGCCTTCCCTTGGAAGGAATAAAAACCTAGTTAGCAGACTTTGACACTTCTTTAAAAATCAGGAGCAGAATAAACACCAAAAACCATCCTTGAGCAAACTTCCTTCTATTCCAAGTCTTAATTGGATGATAATGAAAGATTTGTCTTTAAAGAATAAGAAAAACAGTAGCATATTAAAAATAAAGACATTTTAGATAGTATTTTTGTTAATTTTTTTTATGCAACGGATTTAAATGTATTATTGATGTTTCTTTCATTCAGTAATTTAGTCTTTCAGAGTGAGTATGTTGAGACATATATAACTTGCAACTGCTGCTATAACAGATTACCAGAAACTTTGGGTCTTAAAACGGCACAAATGCATAAACTTATAAAACCAACATGTGTGTCATCAGATTAAAATCAAATGACAGCAGGGAGCATTGCTTTCTGATGACTCTGGAAAGAATCAGTTTCCTTGCTCTTTCAGGTTTTTGGTGAAATTTAATTCCTATGGTTGTAGGACTGGAGCCCCTGGTTTCTTTTCTGTCTGTTAGCTTATGGCAGTTACCACCTTTCAGAAACTGCCTGTGTACCTTTTCACAGGGCCCCCTTGCTGCATTTCCAAAGTCAGCAACAGCAAGCCTGGTCTTTACAAAGTGAATCTCGCCTCCTCCTTTTGCTGTCACATCTCTCACCCTTCTGTCTTCCTTTTGAACTTTTAAGAGCTCATGAATTTAAATTAAGCCCACCATAATTGAATAAACTCCTTCTTTTAATATTTTTAACCTTTTGCCTCTCAAGGTAACATGGTCACTGATTCCAGGCATTCAGACATGAACATCTTTGGGGGACCTTTATTCTATCAAGTGCCTGCTATCTACTAGATATTCGCTAGGCAATGGCACCCCACTCCAGTACTCTTGCCTGGAAAATCCCATGGACCGAGGAGCCTGGTGGGCTGCAGTCCATGGTGTCGCGAACAGTTGGACACGACTGAGTGACTTCACTTTCACTTTTTACTTTCATGCATTGGAGAAGGAAATGGCAACCCACTCCAGTGATCTTGCCTGAAGAATCCCAGGGACAGGGGAGCCTGGTGGGCTGCCGTCCTTGGGGTCGCGCAGAGTCGGACACGACTGAAGCGACTTAGCAGCAGCAGCAGGTATCAAAAATATCATATGTATGTACATACTGCTATATTTAAAATAAGTAGCCAACAAGAACTTATTGTGTAATACAATAAATTCTGTTCAATATTTGTCAATAACCTAAATGGGAAAATAACTTGAAAAAAATAGATATATGTACATGTATAATTGAATCACTTTGCTGTACACCTGAAACTAATGCAACATTGTCACTCAACTATACTCTGATATAAAAAAAAAATTGTAAAAAGTCACATGCCTTGAAAATTAACACTATCCCTGATTATCAAGGAGACTGCCCTTGCTTGTTGGAAATGCAAAAGAAAGCACATGTCGGCAAAACCAAACAAAAATCTTATCCCTCCCTAGGATCATAATTAGATGGGGTAGGTAAATAATCTGCCATATAAATGTAAAATGACACCTGTGACATGTCAATTTTTTTTTTTTTTGCTCTGATAAACTACTCTAAATATTAGGGGATTAAGGTGACAAGTATTTCTCACTCATGCCACACACTGTAATTTGTCAGCAAGGGCTGTTGCACATAGTATTCTGACTCTGGAATTTATACTGAAGTAGCAGGCACCATCTGAGCATGTTGGGAAGGAGAGAGCAGAGAGAATTGCATATGGGTTCCTAATGCTTCTACCTAATAGTGATACCTGTCACTTTTGCTCACCTTTCACTGATTAACCATGCCACACATCCAAACATAACTTCAACATGACAGGGAGACTCCTACTGGGTCTCTGGGAAGAGATCTAGGACATTTGGAGGTCACCATAAAGTATTACTCTACAGATGTGAATAAGTACTTACAAGGGAAGGTCCATGTTGCTAAAAGAACGTTTTTCAGAGGAGTTTGAGAAGTTTCCCTGTGAGTGATATTTCTGAGATAAAACTAAAGGATGAGTAAAAGTAGAAGAATACAAAATTGGCAGGAAGAGGAAGAAACTGCTGGTCAGAAGGAAGTAACTGCTGGTCAGTCCCAGTGGGAAGCAGGAATGCATCTTAAAAGTTTTTCCAACTGGTGTACATGCAACCTGGTATTGCCTAATAAAGACTTGTGTTTTAAATAAATACTACACTAAGATTCTGTGTTAATCTAGTTTACAAAATCATGACCGTAAATCCTAATCAAATTCTCTTAGTTATTGCTTTCCTGGTATTTTATGAGAATTTGAATCTTTAAATCAGTGTTATCTAAAATCTCAGCAGTGAATCACCTATATCAAAGTCATCTGGGATGCCTATTAAAATGTATAACCCCAGCCAACCAGTATTTAAAGTTGGATTGCAATATCACATTTTTAGAAAGCTCTCCAAGGAATTTTGTTTCACTTTAAGTTTTAGAAACACTGTGTAACATAAGGCAAATTTCTAAAATCTGCAAAATATTTGCATGATTGCAGTAAGATTGAGCAATGCACAGTTCCTTAATAGGAGGACAGAGATATACTTGTGAACAGATATATACTTTTGTTTTTATGTTTATGATGGCTTAAAGAAGATTAATATGAGTATATTTTGAAACATCTGAAAGGCAATCTAAGTGCCAGAACTAACATGTAAATTGCTTGTTATGGACTGGAATGTCTGTGTCCTTGCAAAATTCCTATGTTAAAATCTAATCTGTCTTTGTGACCCCATGGACTGTAGCCTATCAGGCTCCTCTGACCATAGGATATCCCAGGTAAGAATACTGGAGTGGGTTGCCATTTACTGCTCCAGGGGATCTTCTGACCCAGGGACCGAACCTGGGTCTCCTGCATTGCAGGTGGATTCTTTATCGCTGGCACCACCTAGGAAGGCCAATTTAATACCAATGTGATGATATTAGGAGGTGGGGCATTTGGAAGGTAATTAGGTCATGAGGATGAACTCTCAGGAATGAGATTGTTGTTACTGGTCAGTCACTCAGTCATGTCCAACTCTTTGTGACCCCATGGACTGCAACGTGCCACGCTTCCCTGTCCTTCACTACCTCCCAGAGTTGGCTCAAACTCATATCCATTGAGTCAATGATGCCATTCAAACCTTTTATCCTCTGTCACCCACTTCTTCTCTTGCTCTAAATCTTTACCAGCATCAGGGTCTTTTCCAGTGAGTTAGCTCTTCGTATCAGGTAGCCTTATAAGAAGAGGTCAGGTAGCTAGTTGGTTCTCTTTCTTCCAAAGGGGAGTGGGGGAATGCAAAGAGAAGTTAACTTCTGCAATTAAGCAAAAGGCTCTCCACAAACTCAAGTTTGCTTTTACCCTGAACTCAGACTTCCAGCTTCCAGAACTGTGAGAAATACATTTCTGCTATTTTCAATCCATTTATTCTATGATACTTCCTTACGATGACCCTAAGACAGTGTTTATACTTGCTTGTATTCTCCACCGTAGCCATAGGATATGGTACTCTGATTTTCATGTGTATGGATAAAGTAGAAGGAAGGTCTTCCTTTGTAGCTCAGTCGGTAAAGAATCTGCCTGCAATGCAGGAGACCTGGGTTTGATTCCTGGGTTTGATTCCTGTGTCGGGAAGATCCCCTGGAGAAGGAAATGTCAATCCACTCCAGTATCCTTGCCTGGAAAATTCCATGGACAGAGAAGCTTGGCGGGCTACAGTCCACAGGGTTGCAAGAGTTGGACATGACTTAGTGACTCAACCACCAAACTACCAGAAGGAAGGTCGCCTTGATATGGAAAAGAAGCTTTCTTGTAAGGTGAGGGTAAAAAAACATACATAAAACAAAAATCTGTGAATGAGGACCCCTCGTGTCTTGAATGTTTCAAGAGGCCAGAAAATTGAGCTAGTACTCAATTTTGGTTCTATATGTATGCTCTCTATAAAAATCTCTGATATTTATATTTACTTTATATTCTACAAAAAGCGATTGGTTTCCACAAAACTCTATTTTTCAATTATATCAGTATTAATTTGTATTTTGTTTTATATTGTCATTAATTAACTTATTTTGTTGCAAGTTTATACTACATTATGTACAATAAACAAATATATTTAGCTTTATAGTTGAACATATCAAGTTACATTTAAATAAATAACTTAAGCAAATTCTAGGGCCTGTGGATTTTTGTATGTTTCTTTTCCTCTTAAAATGGGTCTGTGAATGTATACAAAAGTATGAGAAATGTGAGTCTAGTGTATTAGACTGCTCTCTTTGCCTGGCTAATTCCATTTCATCCTTAATATTTCATGATAGGCATGTTTTGTTGTGAGTTGCTTTAACTAGAACAGAATAATAAGAATAATAATATTCTTATATTCTTAATAATATTATTCTTATTATAGAATAATAAGTGGTATTATTCACTGCTATTAGAGCAGGCACATCCAAGAACTGTGATCACTTGCCTACTAGATTATGTAACTTCTGGGTATTGTCCATTTGCTCACTGAGATTTTTCTCTACTCTGCTCTCTTCTATGGAATGGTGATGTGGATGAATATCATCAATAAGCCCCCTTATCTCCTGCTCTTCATTTGGGTTCAGCCAGTATTGAAACTTCAGTACAAGAGTAGAGAGGGGGATACAGGGGAATTAAATGCCTATGTTTTTTCTTGTTCTTTTTTGTAAGGATCATGTTAGGCTGGAAGTGTTTGTTGACAAAGGGCCCTGCCCCTCTGAAGGTGGCTTCCTCTCCAGAGTACTGTCCCTCTCTTATACTCTCAGACAGGGTTCCAGTAACAGATCCCTCTCCTCAGTTGTGTTCTGATCGACCTTACCCATGACTTTGTAAACAGTGTATTTACTAAACACTACTCAAATGATTCTAGTATTTTTTAGTGCTTTCAATTCTACATTTTGTGGTGATAGATTCTTCTTTTAAAGCTTCACTCAATCTCTGTGTGTGTTAGTCGCTCAGTTTTGTCCGACCCTTTGCAACCCCATGGACTATAGCCTGCCAGGTTCCTCTGTCCATGGGATTCTCCAGACAAGGATACTGGAGTGGATAGCCATTCCCTCCTCCAGGGGATATTCCCAACCCATTCATTCAACCTCTAACACAGTGTTTGGAATGCAAGTACTTCAAAGACATTTCTTTGACGAATATAGTTGCTATTAGTTAGAGGTATTGATTAAATCAGAATTAAAATTCAGATCTAGAGAAACAATCCTATTAGCAACACTATTAGTTTAAAAATATTAGCTTTCATTTTTTATTTTAATCTCCATCTATGTGTATTATAAAATTGGTGATTGTAATAAAGGCTACCAAGAAGTTTTAAAGTAATAATTGTGTGACTTTAAATCACTATGCATACTTGGTAGGATGTAGTTCTTTAGGCTGATGTTTTCTGTAGAACATTAGCTTGTTTTAGAAGTTTCTCCATTATACCCAGTGTTGGTTCTA
This sequence comes from Bos grunniens, assembly GCF_055505025.1. Classification (NCBI taxonomy): domain Eukaryota; kingdom Metazoa; phylum Chordata; class Mammalia; order Artiodactyla; family Bovidae; genus Bos; species Bos grunniens. The sequence goes on along the minus strand of NC_141184.1, from coordinate 19,180,268 downwards.
TTAGTGTTGTAATAATTGTTTACAGTTATCTTGCAAAGTAACGTTAGTCATGTCTTTCTACATGAACTTAATGCCTGGTGTTTCATCTGTAAACATGATGAATGTAATAAATCTCAAAATTAAACAAACCATTATGTATGAGAGGATCACTGTCTTTTAAGTATTTGGATTAGTTGATAGGCTGCAAAGGGCACTTTAAATGGAGAAAAATGTCATTTCAAAGATTTTGGAAGCATGAGAAAAATTTTATATGGGGGATTCACTAAAAGATGTCATTGATATTTTATCTTCTCCCAGTATATATATATATATATATATATATATATATATATACACACACATACACACACACACACACACACACATATATATATATATATCTAAATGGATTGTTATTGTCCTTTGAATAAGAATTCAACACTTGTAATAAATATACTGCAGTATAATAAATATATAAGAATACGTAGCAGACTCTTCTATGCATTTTTATGTACCCACAGATCCTATTAGATCACTATAGCTCCCTGTCTTCATTGAAACTGCCTTAGACTAAAACAATGTCAAGTGTCTCTTGTATTACTGTAACAGGCCATTTTACTACGTCTCATGTCTCATTCAGTCTTGCCCCACAACTCTTTGTTCTTTATGTGGCAGCTAAGAAAATACTTCAAAAGGACACATTTAATCTTCTCACTTTCTTATTTAAAATTCTGTAATGTTTTCCAATAGATCAAGGAAAAAGTGCAAACAATTTAAAATATAAGATTCTCTATTATTTGGCCCAGGTTACCTCTGTAACCTACTTTGGGTAGGTTCAAAGCTTTCTCAAGTGTGTCTCTGAATATTCTCTATATACTGATGTCTGTGCAGTTCACTTAAGCAACAGCTGGTGGATGTTTGGAGTAATTTCATGGAAAGAAAATAAAAACAAAAGGACATATGGGTATGCAGTCTTACAAACTGTGCATTTACTGAGCAAGGAGGCTAAATATATATGTATTTACACATCCTATATGTACATATATATCTCAAAATATATATTTAGTAAACATACACAGTATATATACATATATGCACATATTTATATCTATATATATCACAATTATTTCATATAATAAGGAACACTTTAATACTAAATCTATTATGTAGATTCAAACATTTAAAACCCATCTAGATATATTTAAATTTAGGAAATATTTTCTTTCCTTTATGTGTTCTACTTCATCGTGAATTGTCACAAAATTCAGTGTGGACTTGGAGCAGTCTATGAGTCAATATTTGAGAATCACTATAAGTATTTTGTACAAATTGTTTTTTCTGCCTGACGAATATCCCTCTTTCTCAAATTATCACCACCATTACATACAGTATGAGATGTATTTTCATTCCATTCGACTGTAAGTCTTAGTTTCAATTTTACTTTTCTACTAAGTTTTCCTAAACTCTCCAAAGCTGAATGGTTTCTCTATGTGTCCCACAGTGTTTATTATGTACCACCATGGATCTGATGTCTTGTATTTTCTCATTTGTCTCTTTTCCTCAGTACATGTAAGATTCTCAAGATCAGGGCTTGAGTTTTCTTTACCAAGATAGGCTTACTGGTGCCTGTCTTGCCCAGGCCTAGACACAATGTGGTCAAAAATAGTCTAAAGACTGGATAAGCCAATGACTATATCACAATTTCAGCAAGCAAATTAATTTTAGGACTAGTTGTGTATTAAACTGATTCTTTGAAGCCAATTCAGAGTTCTCCAGTCATGATCAGAGATACTCACTTGTTTTTCCCTCCTTTGATTCTGTCCTCACTGAGGAAGTTTTAGTTATGTTTTTCTTGGTATATTTGGAAAGAAAAATTTCTAACTATGAGATACACACTGTCATGAGAAACTGATAAACCAATAACTAGTTTACCCTACTGTCATAGACTTTGATTCTTATTGTCCTTTAAAACAATTAAACAAAATATTTGGGTATACATGTATATCTGTCTATAATATTTGTCAATCCATGTGGAATTTTTTTCCTTAAAGTGTATCATAAAATGTATTTAATAAATGCACACACGTAAAATCACACACACACAGAAAAATACTAGCCTTATAATTGATAGGCTTATCTTCAATATATGAAATTACTTTGGAAAGGGAAATAATGACTACTCAGATGTCACTTTTATAATACACCCAATGTAATCTGTCTCTAAAAGAAATTATTAATATTTATTGTTAAATAAAAGATTTTTTAAAATATAGACATTTTGAAAGTTAGCTATATTGAGAAACTCCAGGGGATAGTGAAGGAAGAGAAGCCTGACATGTTGCAGTCCATGGGGTCACAAAGTCGGACAAGATTTAGTGACTGAATAACAGCAGCAAAGGTAATGTAAAGTTGTAAATAATTAGTTGATGACCTAATTAAAAATAAAAGTTGATGTTCCTTATATATTTGTAAACATATAGACTTTTTGTCCTTCAATGATAAAGTATGAATTAAATTGGCTTTTCCCTTTTTTTAATTAGTACACAGTTTATGTATGTTTTATAGTATCAGTATATTCCAATATCGGAGAAGGCAATGGCACCCCACTCCAGCACTCTTGCCTGGAAAATCCCATGGATGGAGGAGCCTGGTAGGCTGCAGTTCATGGGGTCACTAGGAGTTGGACACAACTGAGTGACTTCACTTTCCCTTTTCACTTTCATGCATTGGAGAAGGAAATGGCAACCTACTCCAGTGTTCTTGCCTGGAGAATCCCAGGGACAGGGGACCCTGGTGGGCTGCCGTCTCTAGAGTCGCACAGAGTCAGACATGACTGAAGTGACTTAGCATAGCATAGCATAGCATATTCCAATATACATAACATTCTTCTTTCTTTTTCTTACATATTCTTTTATGTCCATATTCAAAATCAGTTTTCTTTCCCAGTTTTCTATTATTGATTTGTTAATACTGAAAGATTTAGACATCAGCATTAATAAAAACAGGGTCCTAGAAAGTAAATACCAGCTAACAGAGTAAATATGAGATCACACACTAAAATTTTACTGAAAAGCTCAACATTCAGAAAACTAAGATTATGGCATCTGGTCCCATCACTTCATGGCAAATAGATGGGGAAACGGTGGAAACAGTGGCTGACTTTATTTTGGGGGGCTCCAAAATCACTGCAGATGGTGACTGTAGTCATGAAATTAAAAGATGCTTGTTTCTTGGAAGGAAAGTTATGACCAACCTAGACAACATATTAAAAAGTAGAAACATTACTTTGCCGACAAAGGTCCATCTAGTCAAAGCTATGGTTTTTCCAGTAGTCACATATGGATGTGAGAGTAGGACTATAAATAAAGCTCAGCACCAAAGAATTAATGCTTTTGAACTGTGGTGTTGGAGAAGAATCTTGAGAGTCCCTTGGACTGCAAGGAGATCCAACCAGTACATCCTAAAGGAAATCAGTCCTGAATATTCATTGGAAGGACTGATGTTTAAGCAGAAACTCCAATACTTTGGTCACCTGATGCGAAGAACTGACTCATTTGAAATGACCCTAATGCTGGGAAAGATTGAAGGCGGGAGGATAAGGGGATGACAGAGGATGAGATGATTGGATGGCATCACCAATGCAATGGTCATGAGTTTGGATAACTCTGGGAGTTGGTGATGGGCAAGGAGGCCTGGCCTGCTGTGGTACAGGGGGTTGCAAAAAGTTGGACACAACTGAGCGACTGAACTGAACTGAACTGATTCAGTCTTCCTATTGATATAAGAATAAGTTTAGAGACCTTTCATTTTGTAACAGACACCATCTTATTTTACCTGGAAAAATTGCTCACAGTCTCTTTTCATGTTTCAATCCATGGTAACTAGAATGTTTCAATGTTAGATAAATAATGCTATGAAATTTTATACCAGTTTCATAGTTGATAGTGAGATCTTTTCTGCATAGGTTGATTCTTTGACTCCCTTGGAATTTTTATTTAAGATTCTAGTCTATGTGACTCAGAAATGTATGCATCATTATTATCTCTGTACCAATCATTTGCAATCCTGATTTCTGTTAGTAATCAGATACAAAAGTATAAAATCATGTATACTGAAGTAGGGTGAACTTTTCCTCCCCTTGTACAAAATTGTTTGGTTTTGTATTTGTCTTTATTTTCTCATCTCTGCTTTTTGGTGGAAGGAATTTATGGGAATACCAGAAGCCCTGCCACCATCAAACACAGGGAGATAATGTCAGAAAACCTACTTACCAAGGACTAATACTTTTCTTCCAGTGGTTTATTGATTTCAAGTTCTCAGTACTGGCCAAGTGAGCATTCTACTTTTAGGAAGAAAGAGAGCTTAAAACAAATTGTCTTTTCAGTATGCTCGGTTGAAAAGACAGTTACCAAATCTCTATCCTGTGTCCTATAATACTTTTTTTTTTTTTTTCTTTCTTTTTACTCACAGCATATTCTGCCTGTGAGTTCTGGCTTCCTTTTTTAACCTACCCACATGCAATCTTTTCTAACTGTGCTGTGTGCCTGTGATTACTTCTCCAATTTGTAAATGTCTCTTTGAATTAGCATCTCTCAGTTTGTAATATGTTTGGCCACAATCAAATCTGGCAAGACAGAGAAGGAAATAGATTCAGCAATAAGCCTAATTACCTGTGAACTGAAAAGCCTTGCGCATGTTTGATCTTGATCTTTGAGAGTGAAGTATTAATGCATACTTACTGAAAAAAACATAGACATTTGAAGGAAAAGAAAGGCATGTTCTGTGTTCCTAGAATATTTACAGAAAAAAAAAAAAAAAACTAGCTTTCACATTTCAAGAGTAGTTCCCTCTGAAAACAGTTAGAGTTATGAGAAAAATTGCAAATATATAAAATGTAAACTTTTAACCATAACCAAAATATAGAATAAAAGTTTCAATCAGTTGTTTTATCTACTACTGTGCTATGTTGCCGCTGCTAAGTCACTTTAGTCGTGTCCAACTCTGTGCGACCCCATAGATGGCAGCCCACCAGGCTTACCCGTTCCTGGGATTCTCCAGGCAAGAACATTGGAGTGGGTTGCCATTTCCTTCTCCAATGCATGAAAGTGAAAAGTGAAAGTGAAGTCGCTCAGTCCTGTCGGACCCTCAGGACCCCATGGCCTGCAGCCTACCAGGCCCCTCTGTCCATGGGATTTTCTAGGCGAAAGTACTGGAGTGTGGTGCCATTGCCTTCTCCAATTGTCTTAACATATGTTTATGTAATATAATTTCTGTAACGACTTGTGCTATACACAAGAATTTTGTACAACTGCTTACATTATCAAAAGAGTAACCTACATTATGTGAATGAGCTCTTGAAAAGCAAAACAAAAAAATGTTAAATTATCTTTCTTTCACTAAATAACTTTTTTTTCACCAAATGAGGGGTTACAAGTATGATATTCAAACAAAGAAGTTCATTTATAGTAGACTGTAGAATGTATAGTTTATTAACAGACATTAAGATAGACTACAAGTTTACACTATGTAAACTTGTAGTCTATCTTAATGTCTGTTGGTTGTGGAATTGGCATCAGTTCAGTTCAGTCACTCAGTCGTGTCTCTTTGTGACCCCATAGACTGCAGCACGCCAGGCTTCCCTGTCCATCACCAACTCCTGGAGCCTACTCAAACTCATGTTCATTGTGTTGGTGATGCCATCCAACCATCTCATTGTCTGTTGTCCCTTCTCCTCCCACCCTCAACATTTCCCAGCATCAGGGTCTTTTCCAATGAGTCCATTCTTCAAATCAGGTGGCCAGAGTAGTGGAGTTTCAGCTTTAGCATCAGTCCTTAAATATTCAGGACTGATTTCCTTTAGGATTGACTGGTTTGATGTCCTTGCAGTCCAAGGAATTGGCATAAGAATGTGTAAATAAACCAATGGAATAAACTGAAGAATTCTGAACTAGAACCATGTAAATATAAAATTGTGATATAATATTGGTGGCATCATAAACCAATGAAGAAAACTTGAACCATTTAGTAGAAGGTATAGGAAATAGTCTTCTCTGGGGAATAAAAAAGTTAAATCCTTACCTTATACCATATACAGGCTTAAATCCAGCTGGATTAAATATTTACATAAAAAGGCACCTATAATTTTAATGACATAGTATATAGACTATAACAGTGATAAAAAAAATTCTCACCACAAGACCATAATGCAAATCCTTTATAATTGCTTGCCTCATTTTCTTCCCATCTCAGATAATAATAACAATAATAATTGATGTTTGTTTAGCATTTACTATTTACTGCTACTATTACTACCACTGGGGTTCCCCAGGTAGCACAGTGGTAAAGAATCCATCTGCCAAGGCAGGAGACACAGGAGATGTGGATTCGGTCCCTGGGTTGGGAAGATTCCCTGGAGAAGGAAATGGCAACCCACTCCAATATTCCTGCCTGAGAAATCCCATGGCCCGAGGAGCCTGGTGGGCTACAGTTCATGGGATCACAAAGAGTCGGGCATGACTGAGCATGCATGCACATTACTACTACTGCTGCTACTACTACTACTAATGATGATAACAATAACTGATGTTATTGACACTTACTTTAGCAGAAATGCTAAATTCATTACAAAAAACAGTACAACAGGTACTATGAAAACTGGGTTTTTAGATATTCCATACCTGATAAGGAACACAAAACTAATAAATGTTAATTAAACCTTTGAAATCTTTGACTTTGAAACCCTGAAACTAACATATTAATTTTCTACTTAATCATTCCACTGGAGAAGGCAATGGCACCCCACTCCAGTACTCTTGCCTGGAAAATCCCATGGATGGAGGAGCCTGGTAGGCTGCAGTCCATGGGGTTGCTAAGAATTGGGCACGATTGAGCGACTTCACTTTCACTTTTCACTTTCATGCACTGGAGAAGGAAATGGCAACCCACTCCAGTATTCTTGCCTGGAGAATCCCAGGGACAGAGGAGCCTAGTGGGCTGCCCTCTACGGGGCCGCACAGAGTCGGACACGACTGAGGCGACGCAGCAGCAGCAGCAATCATTCCACAGTTAGCTCTCACATGATTCTCCTTGAAGATATAACAATTCCCTGATTGTTTATCTTTTGGAGGATGTCACCATGAGATGAAACATGTATTCCTCCTGACTTATTTTCTCTTAAAACTCTTAAAACTTAAGCACCAAAGAGGAGGTGCTTAATTGAATTGAATGTATGGGTTCAATTAAGATATCTTGTCTCATTTCAAGAAACACATGTTTCTTATTTAACAAACACTCTAGAACAATTATTCTTAACATCAAAATTACTGGTTAGTCAAATTTTTAATTTACTCAAAATGTACATTAAATATTCAAAGTCAAATATGTTCAAAATGTATTTTGTCTTTCACTCCAAGGCATGTGTATTATACAAATATAATCCAGAATATTGTAGTCTGTAGAAGATAGGATTATTTGTTTCCAGTGGAGGTGCAAACAAATATATGATGCCCCCAAATTTAAAAATAATAGAAAATGGCAATCCATACAAGCAAATCACTATTGTAAAATATCATGTAGGAAACGAGTTGCCAGTCCAGGTTCGATGCACGATGCTGGATGCTTGGGGCTGGTGCACTAGGACGGCCCAGAGGGATGGTATGGGGAGGGAGGAGGGAGGAGGGTTCAGGATGGGGAACACATGTATACCTGTGGCGGATTCATTTTGATATTTGGCAAAACTAATACAATTATGTAAAGTTTAAAAAAAAAAAAAAAACAGTCAATCCTAAAGGAAATCAACCCTGGATATTCATTGCAAGGACTGATGCTGAAGCTGAAGCTCGAGTACTCTGACAACCTGATGTAAAGAGCCAATTCATTGGAAAAGACCCTGATTCTGGGAAGCACTGAAGGCAAAGGGAGAAGGGGATGGCAGAGGTTGAGGTGGTTAGATAGCCTTACCAACTCAATGAGCATGAATTTGAGCAAATTTCAGGAGATAGTGAAGGATAAGGGATCCCAAAGAGTCAGACATGACTTAGCAACTGAACAACAATCTTTTCTGTGGTTTTACACAAAGATTTACACAGAGTATAAATCTGTATTTAATGTTCTACATACCATCCTAGTGTTCTGAGATCTTGACTCAAGAGAAGTGTAGCTGGGTACCACTCATTCTTTCTCAAAGTGTAGAGGAAGAAATCATATTTATCAAAGGATTGGAATGTTGAAGCAATGTGTAAAATTTAAATTTTATGTCTTGATTCACTCTATAACTTATGCCCAATTACAACCATATTATTTTTTGTTTTGTTTATTTTGTTTCATTTGCTTGACCACGAGATACAAAGAGCAAGATCTATCAGTCGTCTGCATTGGTATAGCTGCATCATATTTGCTTGACCCTAATTATATTTTAATTATCATTTTATATAGATGTTTAATTATTAAAACATTTTTTGTATTTTTTTGTAAGTTACTTCAAATTCATTGTGTAAAGGGCAAAGCTGTAAATAGATTTCATTCAAAGACTGGCATTTATTTATTGGTATTTATTTGATCAAGGTCATCAGCTCTCATATTGAGCTTATCCCTCAGACTGAATATGCCTCTGAAGTTTTCCTGAATGATTTGATGGTTTGGTTTCTACTAGAAGCACCTCTGGAGTTGATTCTTACTGGTGATTTTAAATGTTTATCATTGACAACTGAGGCTGTGATGCATTTAAGTGTTCTCCTAGATATGTCTGCCTGCAATGCAAGAGAATTCAGGTTTACCCCTAGGAGGGGAAGACCCCCTGGAGAAGGGAATGGCAACCTACTCCAGTATTCTTGCCTAGAGAAGTCCATGGACAGAGGAACCTGGCAGACTAGAGTCCATGGGGTCGTAAAGAGTTGGACATGACTGAGAGGCTAACACTTTTTCAGTTCTCCCAGATCTCAGGTTGCACATAACCATAACACCCTGACAGATATTTTTTTTCTTTTTTGCAGTTGTTTAAAATTTTTATACATGGCTTAAGACTTTTTCCTTAGTAGTTTTATCTGATTTTCTCTCATATGAGCCTGTCTTAAATTTTTGTGAAATGTATATAATAATCAATGTTTCCCCAATCCCAAACATTTAAGTTATGAAGATAGATTATTGTTTCAAAATGTAGTTATTTTATTGATATAAACATATTAAAAGTTGTTGGACTAATGTAGAATTTCATGCTATCATGTATGATTTATATCTCTTAAAAGGGCTTCCCAGATGACACTAGTGGGAAAGAACCCACCTGCTAATATTGGAGACACATAAAAGGCTTGGGTTTGATCCCTGGCTTGGGAAGATCCCCTGAGGGAGAGCATGGCAACCCACTCCAGTATTCTTGCCTGAAGAATCCCATGGACGGAGAAATGTGGCGGGCTACAGTCATGGGGTCACAAAGAGTTGGACATAACTGAAGCAGCTTAGCACAGCATGCACATACCTCTTAAATCCATGCCTGGTACAAAGGATTCAGTAATAACTAGCTATGACGATGAGGAGGGGGCTTATTATGTTTATTACATTGACCCTTAATTTATATTGACATGTAATTATGATTCCGACATTTTCATGCTTATTCTGCATGTTTTTCTTTTTTTTCAAATCTAAATATTTTATTGTATAGTTGTTACACCCCAAATTGTGCTTTTTTCACTATATGCTTTTAACTTGAAGACATCTGTAAAATTAGTATATTACATACATCCTGAAAGAAATTCCACTAACTATAAGCTATTTAAATATTGCATATACAAAGTATTTAAAGGGGGGAAGGGGAAAAACTTATTTATAAAACAGAAGTCGGATGTAGACTTAACAATTACCAGGGGATACAGGGGAGTGGGGTACATTGGAAGATTGACACTGGTATATACACACTACTATACATAAAACAGATGGAGTGGGAAGTGACAACCCACTCCAGTGTTCTTGCCTGGAGAATCCCATGGACAGAGGAGCCTGGCAGGCTACAGTCCATGGGTTTCCAAAGAGTTGGACGTGACTGAAACAACTTAGCATACATAAAACATGTAACTAAAAACCTGCTGTATATCACAGGGAACTGGACTCAATACTGTGTTCTGTATGACAAAAGAACAAGTGGATATATGTATAACTCATTCACTCTGCTATACACCTGAAACTAATTCAACACTGTAAATCAACTATACTGCAATAAAAATATAAGAAAGTATTAAAGGAAGGCCAGTACCATATAAACAGCATACACTTAAATACAAAGATGAATATTTAACATACAGGGTAATGTTTTTTTTTTTTTTTTCCCCACTAATAAGCTAAAGGTCCATTTCAAGATGTTTCTTTCTTTAGTATGGTTAATTTGTTTTATTAGCAAGCAAAGCCCTATAAAGGATGGCATCATCTAGTCCTTAGACTCAGATTCATCTTCATCTTGTCTAATCTGGAAGTAACGAAGCTCATAAGTCTCCTTGTCAGATGCAACCACAGGAAGCCAATCATGAAGACTGTTCTTTTTAAGGTATTTCTTGGTAAAGTACTTCAAATACCTTTTAGAGAACTGTTTCTCAGAAACAACTATGATTTTATTCTTGAAGTGTTCAATGTGAACGACATTCCCAAGATTTCCAGTCTTTCCATTCACTTTAACCTTCTCCAGCATAAACTGTTCAACATTTCCAGAATCAAAAACTCCATCTTCTACTGGATGAGTAAACTCCAAATTAAACTTCCAGGTTGACTTTTTAGGCTTCTTGTCTTTCCTCTGCACCATCTTGAAGGCTTCCTGCACAATTAGAGCTTTTTTTTTTTCTTTTTTAAGTTGACTTTTTCTTGTAATTTGGCATTACCTGGAACTTGATGAGTATGTTTCATAGACTTAATTGCAAGTTAGGAAAAACAATAGGTACAATGAGACTTAAATGTGCATACTTTGAGAAGACACGTGTCTGTGTACTTTCTCAGGTTGCAATTGAAGTATTGATAGCATCTGTGACATGTCTATCACCTGATATATTCAAAACAACGTGGGACAATACTAAAGCTTTAGTGAAATAAGATGGATTTGCTCACATTATGTGCAGATGTAAATAATCATTAATATAGCTAATTCAGAAATTAAAATTCAGGAATTAAATATTTAGGCAATTAGTTTTATTAAATGAATAAACATTTTGACAGCTTAACCACTAAAATACCTTGTTCAGTTCTTTCACATTTGAGGTGAGGAAACTGCGGCTTCAGTGGGTTGTTACTTGTCTGAGTTTATGTGAGTTTTGACGGACAGAGTCAGGTCTCCAATCAGGAAATTCTTAAGCAAAATCCAGTTCTTTTTTCTACAACAAGCTTCTTCTTTATTGTGTTTATTATTTTCCTCTGAGGGTGTGTGTGTGTGTGTGTGTGTGTGTGTGTGTGTGTGTTTGAATGATGATGGTGGCAGTGAGTAACAAATATTACATAGTTTTTATAAAGTTATTGTACCTAACACAAAACTTTAATTTAGACACCAACATAGTCAAAATGTTTGCTAAATTTTTCTTTTTAATGTACTTCTAGCTCTTTCCCAAATACTGAACAGCCCTATCCACCAACTTCGCATTGATTTCAAATATCAGAAAAATTCTCCCATTGTTTTATTATTAAAAAACACTTTGTTATAAGGTCTTATGATTCCTGTTTTCAGTCTGCACAGCTCTTCTGGATTGTTGGCAAGAGATATTATCAATGGAATTTAGAAGCAGCAAGCTAACATTAATTCTGTATAGATATATGCAGTAATCTCATGGTTAAGATTATACTAGAAAGGCAATGTAAAAAGTAAAAAAAAAAAAAACTAAATCTATTTTTTTTTTTTTTTAGTTTCATGACATAATTTATTTCAAGTGAGGATATCAGGAAAGTTTACTTTCCATAAATTACTCTCAGATGTCTGTGCCTGAGAACTTTGATGATAAGAACTTAGCAATGTAGATACATATCCTCTGAGTCCTCAGATGGGACTACTGCAGTAAAAAGATCAAATATAGCCCAATAGAAGTGAGTCTCAATATGCAATTTCACACAATATGCAATTTCAAATTAGTTACCTGTAATATTGTTTTCTTCTCCATTTCTACCAAGAAGCTGATTTGGGATTCATTTATATTCAGTAAACAAAATGAAATCTCTTTCTGTCACTGCTCCTAGCCTCAAAGCCTAGAGGAGTGCGGCAGAGATTAATGGTCGTGATTAGCTCCCCACAGGTTGTGGTTTCATGCCCCAGTGATCGTTCTGTCATTATTCTGCATGAGATGCAGCTCGAGCCACATATGCTTTCAGCCACAAAGCCAGACAAGACCAAAAGGTCAGGCTACTTAGTAGCTTGATATTCCCTCATTCTGGCACATATACTCCCAGCAAAAAACCATTGGGATTATATAATTACTGTATTAACATGGATATATTAGGTTATGTGGTAGGGTCTATTGTGAAGTATAATAGATTAAAATTAAGGAAAGAACCATTTCCTTTATGGCATCCAGTTGTCTACTGTATTCAACAGGAAGAATATACTAGACAAGTGGCTTTGATCAATCAGGAGTAGTTTTTTTTTTTTCCCTAATTTATTTATTTTTTATTGAAAATTAATTGCTTTACAGAATTTTGCTGTTTTCTGTCAAACCTCAACATGAATCAGCCATAGGTATGCACGTATCCCCTCCCTTTTGAAACTTCCTCCCATCTCCCTCCCCACCCCACCCCTCTATGTTGGTACAGAGTCCCTGTTTGAGTTTTCTGAGCCATAGGGCAAATTCCCATCGGCTATCTAATTTAATCAGGAGTAGTTTTGAAACAAGCTCTCACCCCCACACGTCATCTCATTCTCAATCATTCTATTTTGTGAATTGCAGATTTTTAATTTCTGCCTATTTCTTACATTCCCACTTACTCTATATTTTAGGAAAATGGTACTAAGTCTGTCAGTGTCTCTGCACTTCTCTCTGTTGCAAGTCAAGCCATAACTTTGAGTTTATCATTCAAAACAGTAGGTGCTTTTCCTATTACAAAATAGAATGGCCCTCAAATTAAATCCTCTAAGCTCCATTGGGACATAAAAATTTAAAATAAGCCTGCTCCTAAACTTTTCCAAATTCCCCAAATGGATTTTCACTAAATACTTCATATTTCTCACAGGTATGAAATATGGGGATTAGGGTGGCACAACTTTAAGTTGCTATAGTCAAATGCTGCCAGATTTTGATACCAAGAAGAGTAAATAGTATTTCACAAAACTAGGAACTTTAAGCAAATTTTCTCATATGCTTTTATTCCTCAAAAAAATTGTTTTTTTCTCAGAAGTTTTCCCATACATTAAAAAGAGTATATGGCACTGGTTTCATTTTACCTGTTGGCTCTGGTGCTAGTTTAATTCTAGATGTTTAGTACTCGAATTATAAGGCATTTGATTCTTCATGACTTACAGCTCTAGTATCCTTTACCCCCAAAGAGCTTAACCATCCTTGTTGCATCAGTGAGTTTTCTGTTTCTTTCAGTTCCCCTTTATAGTGTGTTTTATAAAATAATAATTTATAGGAACACATATGTCAAGTATCTTAAAATGTCAAAGTACTGCTAATCCATATAGAATAATATTAGTTTCACTATATGTAGCATTTAATAATTTCAAAATTAAGTAACTAATAGATTTCAGTCCTTTCCAAAATTAAAAGATTCAGTTTTTGAAGGGGTGCTAACATTATTATGAGAATGAATAACATTTATGAAAATAATATCTCCATTGCATTGTTATATACATGTCTGTTAAACTGAATATAAATCAAACATTTTTGGAAGTAAATAATATAAATATTATTTAACTATTAGTTTATTCCCAATTGCCTATTAATAAAGAGAAATGGAAACTAAGATTTAGGATGATTGAATGATGCATGGGAATCATTACTTCTTATCCTAAAGGGGAAGTAATGCTCATAGCTTAAGTGAAAAGTCACACCGAGATGTTTCAGAATCGGAATACTTGGAGTTGACTTCCTGTATAATTTCTAAGCTATTCAAATTATTTCTAAATATTATGATCTTTTATAAATATAGTCCAAAGGATCATTTCATAGAGTTTGCAGTTCAACCTAGAATAGGGTAAATCATGGGAAAAATATTTCATACTACTACCTGATCTCAGAAATGGAGCTACTATGTGCTGATTAAAAAGACAGAAAGCAAACATTGACTGTATAATGGAACATTTTTCAGTGTTCATATTTGCTTTAAGGGCTTGATTACATATTTATTTATGGATATTACTAATATTTTAGTTAAATATTTACTATAAGCTTTCCAGTAGAATATGTGTGTATGCATAAATACCTACACACACATGCCTTTAGAAACACTCCAAAACAAATCATAAAAATACAGCTTAAAAGAGGCATTCAAAATGTTAGGTATGTTAAAGAAAACTTTAACATATGATAATGAATTGGGTACCAGATAATTACTAGACTCTTGTGAAATTCTTTAGTGATTAAGTGAGGTAATGAGTATTTCTTTCAGTTCTATTTTAAACTTCTGTTGGAGAGAAATATAATTGTTATTAGAATGGCCAGACTGTTTAATGTTATTCCATGTTTAATTACCCACTCTTTTCTGACCAAGAAGAAGAGTAAATTTCAGGGAATGGGTAAATTGGCCAAATTTCAAGTATGGTAAATTTCATGCAACTTTTTCCTTTTTCTCCACCATTCATTTATGCCCAAAATAAGTTTTAATTTATTAGACATTCATTAGAGATTCAGTACTTGGTTATACGTGTAGCACTCATATCCATGAGTGAGACAGTGCGTGGCTGGATCTGTGGGGGAAAATAGAGTGTTGAAGCCATAAGGGTGGTAGTGTGCACAGGTCAAGGGTACAATATCTGTAGGCTAGTGGGTGAGTCATGAGCTAAATGATCTGCAGGAAACTAAATGTTCTAATGCAGTGTGTTAGGTGGTGAGATGGAAAATGAAACATCACATCATCGTGTTCTCTTTTAAAAATTTGCAGCTATATCCTGCAACTTTACTATAGTCATTGATTAGTTCTAGTAATTTTCTGGTGGAGTCTTTAGGGTTTTCTATGTAGAGGATCATGTCATCTGCAAATAGTGAGAGTTTTACTTCTTCTTTTCCAATTTGGATTCCTTTTATTTCTTTTTCTGCTCTGATTGCTGCGGCCAAAACTTCCAAAACTATGTTGAATAGTAATGGTGAAAGTGGGCACCCTTGTCTTGTTCCTGACTTTAGAGGAAATGCTTTCAATTTTTCACCATTGAGGATAATGTTTGCTGTGGGTTTGTCATATATAGCTTTTATTATGTTGAGGTATGTTCCTTCTATTCCTGCTTTCTGGAGAGTTTTTATCATAAATGGGTGTTGAATTTTGTCAAAGGCTTTCTCTGCATCTATTGAGATAATCATATGGTTTTTATTTTTCAATTTGTTAATGTGGTGTATTACATTGATTGATTTGCGGATATTGAAGAATCCTTGCATCCCTGGGATAAAGCCCAATTGGTCATGGTGTATGATCTTTTTAATGTGTTGTTGGATTCTGATTGCTAGAATTTTGTTAAGGATTTTTGCATCTATGTTCATCAGTGATATTGGCCTGTAGTTTTCTTTTTTTGTGGCATCTTTGTCAGGTTTTGGTATTAGGGTGATGGTGGCCTCATAGAATGAGTTTGGAAGTTTACCTTCCTCTGCAATTTTCTGGAAGAGTTTGAGCAGGATAGGTGTTAGCTCTTCTCTAAATTTTTGGTAGAATTCAGCTGTGAAGCCGTCTGGACCTGGGCTTTTGTTTGCTGGAAGATTTCTGATTACAGTTTCAATTTCTGTGCTTGTGATGGGTCTGTTAAGATTTTCTATTTCTTCCTGGTCGAGTTTTGGAAAGTTGTACTTTTCTAAGAATTTGTCCATTTCTTCCACGTTGTCCATTTTATTGGCATATAACTGTTGATAGTAGTCTCTTATGATCCTTTGTATTTCTGTGTTGTCTGTTGTGATCTCTCCATTTTCATTTCTAATTTTATTGATTTGATTTTTCTCCCTTTGTTTCTTGATGAGTCTGGCTAATGGTTTGTCAATTTTATTTATCCTTTCAAAGAACCAGCTTTTGGTTTTGTCAATTTTTGCTATGGTCTCTTTTGTTTCTTTTGCATTTATTTCTGCTCTAATTTTTAAGATTTCTTTCCTTCTACTAACTTGGGGGTTCTTCATTTCTTCCTTTTCTAGTTGCTTTAGGTGTAGAGTTAGGTTATTTATTTGACTTTTTTCTTGTTTCTTGAGGTGTGCCTGTATTGCTATGAATTTTCCCCTTAGGACTGCTTTTACCGTGTCCCATAGGTTTTGGGTTGTTGTGTTTTCATTTTCTTTCATTTCTATGCAAATTTTGATTTCTTTTTTGATTTCTTCTGTGATTTGTTGGTTATTCAGCAGCGTGTTGTTCAGCCTCCATATGTTGGAATTTTTAATAGTTTTTCTCCTGTAATTGAGATCTAATCTTACTGCATTGTGGTCAGAAAAGATGCTTGGAATGACTTCTATTTTTTTGAATTTACCAAGGCTAGCTTTATGGCCCAGGATGTGATCTATCCCGGAGAAGGTTCCATGTGCACTTGAGAAAAAGGTGAAATTCATTGTTTGGGGATGAAATGTCCTGTAGATATCAATTAGGTCTAACTGGTCTATTGTATCATTTAAAGTTTGTGTTTCCTTGTTAATTTTCTGTTTAGTTGATCTATCCATAGGTGTGAGTGGGGTATTAAAGTCTCCCACTATTATTGTGTTATTGTTAATTTCTCCTTTCATACTTGTTAGCATTTGTCTTACATACTGCGGTGCTCCCGTGTTGGGTGCATATGTATTTATAATTGTTATATCTTCTTGGATTGATCCTTTGATCATTATGTAGTGACCTTCTTTGTCTCTTTTCACAGCCTTTGTTTTAAAGTCTATTTTATCTGATATGAGTATTGCTACTCCTGCTTTCTTTTGGTCCCTATTTGCATGGAAAATCTTTTTCCAGCCCTTCACTTTCAGTCTGACAATAGATTAAAGACAATCTCTTTAACAAGTGGTGCTGGGAAATCTGGTCAACCACTTGTAAAAGAATGAAACTAGAACACTTTCTAACACCATACACAAAAATAAACTCAAAATGGATTAAAGATCTAAACATAAGACCAGAAACTATAAAACTCCTAGAGGAGAACATAGGCAAAACACTCTCTGACATATATCACAGCAGTATCCTCTATGACCCACCTCCCAGAATATTGGGAATAAAAGCAAAAATAAACAAATGGGACCTAATTAACCTTAAAAGCTTCTGCACATCAAAGGAAACTATCAACAAGGTGAAAAGACAGCCTTCAGAATGGGAGAAAATAATAGCAAATGAAGCAACTGACAAACAACTAATCTCAAAAATATACAAGCAACTCCTACAGCTCAACTCCAGAAAAATAAATGACCCAATCAAAAAATGGGCCAAAGAACTAAATAGACATTTCTCCAAAGAAGACATACAGATGGCTAACAAACACATGAAAAGATGCTCAGCATCACTCATTATCAGAGAAATGCAAATCAAAACCACTATGAGGTACCATTTCACACCAGTCAGAATGGCTGCGATCCAAAAGTCTACAAGCAATAAATGCTGGAGAGGGTGTGGAGAAAAGGGAACCCTCTTACACTGTTGGTGGGAATGCAAACTAGTACAGCCACTATGGAGAACAGTGTGGCGATTCCTTAAAAAACTGGAAATAGAACTGCCTTATGATCCAGCAATCCCACTGCTGGGCATACACACCAAGGAAACCAGAAGGGAAAGAGACACATGTATCCCAGTGTTCATCACAGCACTGTTTATAATAGCCAGGACATGGAAGCAACCTAGATGTCCATCAGCAGATGAATGGATAAGAAAGCTGTGGTACATATACACAATGGAGTATTACTCAGCCATTAAAAAGAATACATTTGAATCAGTTCTAATGAGGTGGATGAAACTGGAGGCTATTATACAGAGTGAAGTAACCCAGAAGGAAAAACACCAATACAGTATACTAACGCATATATATGGAATTTAGAAAGATGACAACAATAACCCTGTGTACGAGACAGCAAAAGAGACACTGATGTATGGAACAGTCTTATGGACTCTGTGGGAGAGGGAGAGGGTGGGAAGATTTGGGAGAATGGCATTGAAACATGTAAAATATCATGTATGAAACGAGATGCCAGTCCAGGTTCGATGCACGATACTGGATGCTTGGGGCTGGTGCACTGGGATGACCCAGAGGGATGGTATGGGGAGGGAGGAGGGAGGAGAGTTCAGGATGGGGAGCACATGTATACCTGTGATGGATTCATTTTGATATTTGGCAAAACTAATACAATTATGTAAAGTTTAAAAATAAAATAAAATTAAAAGAAAAAGAAAGAAAAAAAAAATTGCAGCTATAACGTAAACTACATGTGTGAAAAAATTAGGCACTTTTGAGCAAAATTATGCCCCGACCAGTAATACTGAAGAAGCTAGGGTTGAACAGTTCTATGAAGACCTACAAGACATTCTAAAACTAACACCCAAAAAAGATGTCCTTTTCATTATAAGTGACTGGAATGCAAAAGTAAGGAGTCCAGAAATACCTGGAGTTACAGGCAGATTTGGCCTTGGAGTACACAGTAAAGCAGGACAAAGGCTAATAGAGTTTTGCCAAGAGAATGCACTGGTCAGCAAACACACTCTTCTAACAACATAAGAGATGATTCTACACATGGACATCACCAGAGAGTCAATACCAAAATCAGGTTGATTATCTTTGCAGCCAAAGATGGAGAAGCTCTATACAGTCAGCAAAAACAAGACCAGGAGCTTACTGTGGCTCAGATCATTGAACTCCTTATTGCCAAATTCAGACTTAAATTGAAGAAAGTAGAGAAAAACTCTATAGACCATTCAGATATGATCTAAATCACATCCCTCATGATCATACAGTGGAAGTGACTCCAGGTGTTCGATCTGATAGACAGAGTGCCTGAAGAACTATGGAGTGAGGTATGTAACATTGTACAGGAGGCAGGGATGAAGACCATCCCCAAGAAGAACAAATGCAAAAAGGCAAAATGGCTGTCTGAGGCGGCCTTACAAATAGCTTTGAAAAGAAGAGAAGCAAAAAGCAAACGAGAAAAGGAAAGATACATCCATTTGAATGCTGAATTCCCAACAGTGGCAAAGAGAGAGAAGAAAGCCTTCCTCAGTCATCAGTGCAAAGAAATAGAGGAAAACAATAGAATGGGAAAGACTAGAGATCTCTTCAAGAAAATTAGAGATACCAAGGGGACATTTCATGCAAAGATGGGCTCAATAAATGACAGAAATGCTATGGACCTAACAGAAGCAGAAGATATTAAGAAGAGGTGGCAAGAATACACAGAAGAACTATACAAAAAAGATCTTCATGACCCAGATAACCACGATGGTGTGTGATCATTCACCTAGAGCCAGACATCCTGGAATGCAAAGTTAAGTGGGCCTTAGGAAGCATCACTATGAACAAAGTTAGTGGAGGTGATGGAATTCCAGTTGAGCTATTTCAAATCCTAAAAGATGATGCTGTGAAGGTGCTACACTCAATATGCCAGCAAATTTGGAAAACTCAGCAGTGGCCAGAGGACTGGAAAAGGTCAGTTTTCATTCTAATCCCAAAGAAAGGAAATGCCAAAGAATGCTCAAACTACCACACAATTGCACTCATCTCACATGCTAGCAAAGTAATGTTCAAATTTCTCCTAGGTAGACTTCAACAGTATGTGAACCATGAACTTCCAGGTGTTCAAGCTATATTTCTAAAAGGCAGAGGAGCCACAAATCAAATTGCCAACAGCCATTGGATCATCAAAAAAGCAAGAGAGTTCCAGAAAAATATCTACCTCCGCTTTAATGACTATGCCAAATCCTTTGAATGTGTGAACCACAACAAACTCTGGAAAATTCTTCAAGGGTTGAGAATATCAGACCATTTGACCTGCCTCTTAAGAAATGTATGAAGTTCAGGAAGCAACCATTAGAACTGGACATGGAGCAACAGACTGGTTCCAAATAAGGAAAGGAGTACGTCAAGGCTGTATATTGTGACCCTGATTATTTAACTTATATGCAGAGTACATCATGAGAAATGCTGGGCTGGATGAAGCACAAGCTGGAATCAACATTTCTGGGAGAAATATCAATAACCTCAGATATGCAGATAACACTGCCCTTATGGCAGAAAACGAAGAACTAAAGAGCCTCTTGATAAAACTGAAAGAGGAGAGTGAAAGAGTTTGCTTAAAACTCAACATTCAGAAAACTAAGATCATGGCATCTGTCCCATGACTTCATGGCAAATAGATGTGGAAACAATGGAAAGAGTGGCTGAATTTATTTTCTTGGGCTCCAAAATCACTGCAGATGGTGACTGCAGCCTTTAAATTAAAAGATTCTTGATCCTTTGAAGAAAAGTTATGACCAAGCTAGACAGGGGAGACATTACTTTGCCAACAAAGATCTGTCTAGTCAAAACTATGGTTTTTCCAGTAATCATGTATGAATGAGAGTCTTGTACTATAAAGAAAGCTGAGTGCCAAAGAATGGATGCTTTTGAACTGTGGTGTTGGAGAAGACTCTTGAGAGTCCCTTGGACTGCAAGGAGATCCAACCAGTCCATCCTAAAGGTTATCAATCCTGAATATTCATAGGAAGGACTGATGCTGAAGCTGAAAGTCCAGTATTTGGCCACTTGATGCAAAGAGCTGACTCATTTGAAAGAATAAGGCCCTGATGCTGGGAAAGATTGAGGGCAGGAGGAGAACATGATGACAGTGGATGAGATGGTTGGATGACCTCACCTACTCAATGGACATGAGTTTCAGTAAACTCTGGGAGTTGATGATGGACAGGGAGGCCTGGTGTGCTGCAGTCCATGGGGTCGCCAAGAGTCAGACACAACTGAGCAGCTGAACTGAGCAAAATTATACATAAAAAGTGTTAATACTATATCTACTATAAGATTATGTATGAGAAAGAGAAATCCATGAGATGGGCTAAATGCTGGTGGACGTCAGGTTCTGAGAGAGACCTGTGGCAAAGGACAAGAGGGTGTTAGCAAGCCCACCCTCCCACGTGGAGGGGCACTGTTGAGAAAACAAAGGTTAACAGGTTTCACCAATTCAGAGGCTGTTACTTGGAGATTTAGAACACCCAAATCTCCAACTGGCTTTTTTATGCATACGAAAGCTTTTCATCATTGTGCCCCTCCACACCAACACCTTCTCTAGCCCTAACAGTCAAAAATGCCATATTCATTTGAAGTCAAATGAAAGTGGGGCCACTAGAGTTTCCTGAACAGTTAAATTCTAACAACCCAAGTGTCTTTCTTACCACTGTGGATGTTCTGCCCTGTCAAATTCCTCTCACTAGAAAGTCTTCTCTGAAGCACCATACACACGAGAGTAACTTGTCGAGTCCTAGGCTAGCTGAGTTCTACCAAGCTCCTCTTGGAACTCTGTTTATGACCATTTCCTGTCCACTGATAAGAAGCCCTTTGCAGCACTGGTACTAATTCCCAGGTGCCAATCATGTCTATGCTCTCAGAAACATTAGGATGGTTTATTTTTGCCAAAACACTTTTCTTGCTGTTTTCTTTTAGCTCTCACCTCATTGTTATTTGCTGAATTCTGAACTCTTTGGGGAAATAAGCAATATGTTTATAACTATTGAGTAAGTGGATAGAAGGATTTTGCTGGCAACAGTGAAATATAAGGGAAAGCAGATAATTGGCAGTATGGGGTTCTTTCTGAGAATGATTTCACTGCCAACAGTTTTAGCTATGTTTGTAGTGATATAAAAGAAAATTAGGAATTTGCAAATATTTTAGAGTTAAAAATATAATTTAACCTCTGTTTCCCCCGCCCCCCCTGGTGGTTAGATTTATTTTTCCTTTCTTTTCTCATTGAAATGGATATTTAAGAAAAGTTGGTAATGGTAAATCCAGGAACAGTGTAAGGATTCTAAAAGCTGTTTAAACTTTACTGTGTCTTTTAATGAAAAGGAAGTCACATATAAGAAACAGATGGCCATTCAAAGGAATTCAGATTAATATTATTTTATTGAATTATAAAATTATTGGAGAAAATAAGTTTAGATAGAATTCATGGTATTTACAAAAAAAAAAAAAAAAACACAATTGCTTCTTTAAACAAAGCAATAGAATTTATGAAGGGGCCTCAGCTATATGTTTGAGAAGGCAATGGCACCCCACTCCAGTACCTTTGCCTGGAAAATCTCATGGATGGAGAAGCCTGGTGGGCTGCAGTCCATGGGGTCACTAAGAGTCGGATATGACTGAGCGACTTCCCTTTCACTTTTCACTTTCATGCATTGGAGAAGGAAATGGCAACCCACTCCAGTGTTCTTGCCTGGAGAATCCCAGGGATGGGGGAGCCTGGTGGGCTGCCATCTATGGGGTTGCACAGAGTCGGACACGACTGGAGTGACTTAGCAGCAGCAGTATGTAGATAAATCAGACTTATAGAGATTTTTCAAATTTTAGATGCTAATTTCCTTGCCTGTTTGCTTAACTCTAATTCTCTTCCACTAAAGTAGTAGTTTATGACCTTGGGTATATATTCGTATTGTGTAGGAAGTTCTTATTTGTTTATTCACATTATTTATTTGGATTCGAATAGGTATAAATAATTCTTTAAGTTTTGCAGGTGGTTCCAAAATACAAGCAGGGTTGAAAAACACTGTGTTAGGAGTGAGGAAGTCTGTCTTTGTGAATCGTCCAGATACAGACAAAATCCCTTCTATATAAGAAATTAATGATTATATTTATTCTTTTTATAATGAATAATACCTGTTACAATCCCTCCATGGTTCAGTGTTTAGAAAAGGACAAATTAGTGCTGATTTATGTCCTTCTTCAAGATTATGATATCTGTCAATCTAGAAACCATCTACAAAATTACCTGTGCCCATTTTGATACAGGGTAAGTTTTCTTTGAAATATACTCTTTTAACCTATGAAAGGATAATGGCTCTTCTGAAATAGCATGCATTACAAAAATCATTTTATTAATGAAAATGTTTCACTATAAGAGAAACCTGAGTGCTAGGAATTAGGTCGTAGGTAACCTCAAGCTCACCACACACACATATATATCAGTTCAGTTCAGTCGCTCAGTTATGTCCGACTCTTTGCGACCCCATGAATCACAGCACGCCAGGTCTCCCTGTCCATCACCAACTCCCGGAGTTCACTCAGATTCACATCCCATTGAGTCGGTGATGCCATGCAGCCATCTTATCCTCTGTCGTCCCCTTCTCCTCCTGCCCCCAATCCCTACCAGCATCAGAGTCTTTTCCAATGAGTCAACTCTTCACATGAGGTGGCCAAAGTACTGGAGTTTCAGCTTTAGCATCAGTCCTTCCAGTGAACACCCAGGACTGATCTCCTTTAGAATGGACTGGTTGGATCTCCTTGCAGTCCAAGGGACTCTAAAGAGTCTTCTCCAACACCACAGCTCAAAAGCATCAATTCTTTGGTGCTCAGCTTTCTTCATAGTCCAACTCTCACATCCATACATGACCACAGGAAAAACCATAGGCTTGACTAGACGAACCTTTGTTGGCAAAATAATGTCTCTGCTTTTGAATATGCTATTTAGGTTGGTCATAACTTTCCTTCCAAGAAATAAGCGTCTTTTAATTTTATTGCTGCAATCACCATCTGCAGTGATTTTGGAGCCCAGAAAAATAAATTCAGCCAGTGTTTCCACTGTTTCCCCATCTGTTTCCCATGAAGTGATGGGACCAGGTGTCATGATCTTCGTTTTCTGAATATTGAGCTTTAAGCCAACTTTTTTATGGTCTTCTTTCACTTTCATCAAGAGGGTTTTTAGTTCCTCTTCACTTTCTGCCATAAGAGTGGTGTCATCTGCATATCTGCATATCTGAGGCTATTGATATTTCTCCCGGCAATCTTGATTCAGGTTTGTTCTTCTTCCAGCCCAGCATTTCTCATGATGTACCCTGCATATAAGTTAAATTACACACACACACACACACACACACACACATATATATATATATATATTTTCTTGAAAGTGCTTCAGTTACAAAGGACTTTCCAAATGACATGGTTTAAAGCCTAAACATCAATGTGCAAATCCATTTTTTGAGCAAATATTTGCTTTATTCAAAACTGTGAGGTGTTTTTATTTTTCTCACTTATATTGCAGATCTTTAACATACTAAGCATTAACATTATCATCACTTATTTTTATGAAAATAGCAGAATGGCATTCAAACTGGAAGCTGTTTTTGCCTAAGTATCTTTTTTTCCCCTCTAAACCTAAACTGCTCCCCAGTTCTTTAGATTTTATAATCAATTTAAAAAGTCAGACTAATAGAAATTACATTCCCCAGTTAGTCTACTGGGTTTTTAGATTATTAAAAATATAGTGTAAAATTGCTGTGGGAAAGAAAGTCTTTAATCAGCATATCTTGAAGAATATATATTTTTTGCTCATAAATATTAACTGCTACAAAAATTTGTCCTCATGTGGTAAAAAATTAAAACTAGAAGAGTAGACAAAATATATGAAATGATTTTAGACATCACACAATAAGCACCACAGAACTGTGATCCCTGAGAAAAGGGAAATTATGAGATGAGGTGTTTTCCAGAACACAGAATAAGGAGTTGAAAGCAAAGTACACCCCAATCATCTGACTGAGCTGAGGAGACAGAGGCTAGAATTTGGAGAAGTAAAGATGGCTAAAAATGATGGAGCCGCCTTCTGAAGTTAGACATTGCACAGAGACCTCCAAAAATATACAGTTTGTTCTGAGAGGAGATGACTAAAGATTAAAGAAAGAATCATTAGAGCCTGGTGGGCTGCTGTCTATGGGGTCACACAGAGTCGGACACGACTGAAGTGACGTAGCAGTAGCAATCATGTTGGATCAGGACCCAACCTAATTACCTCATTTTAATTTGATTATCTCTGTAAGTTGTTCATTCTTCAGTCAGGAAGTTGTGTCTAACTCTTTGTGACCCCATGGACTGCAGCACCTTCTTGAAAGTTATACTCAGTTTATGGGGCTTCTCTGGTAGCTTAGCTGGCAAAGAATCTGCCTGCAATGCAGGAGACCCCAGTTCAACCCCTGGGTCAGGCAGTTCTCCTGGAGAAGGGATAGGCTACCCACACCAGTATTCTTGGGCTTCGCTGCTGGCTAAGATGGTAAAGAACCTGCCTGCAATCAGGAGGTGTAAGAGACACCGGTTCAATCCCTGGGTCAGGAATATCCCCTGGAGGAGGGAATGGCAGCCCACTCCAGTATTCTTTCCTAGAGAATTCCCATGGACAGAGAAGGCTGATGGGCCACAGTCCATGGAGTCATAAAGAGTTGGACATGACTGAGCCACCAAGCACAGCACAGCATATTCCATTTGTAATTATAATAAAATATTGAGATTTCCATGAACAGAGGAACCTGACAGGCTACAATCCATGTGGTAGCAAAGAGTCAGATATGACTGACCCAGTAACACACAGACACATTATCTATATTCCTGTGTTATGCAGTATATCCTTACAGCTTATGCAGTCTAATAGTTCATACCTCTTAAGCTTCTACCAGTATACTGACCCCTCCCCCTTTCCTCTCCCCACTAATTTGTTCTCTATATCTGTGAATCTTCTTTTTTGTTATGCTTACTAGTCTGTTATATTTTTTAGATTCCACATATAAATGATCTCATGCAGTATTTGTCTTTGTCTGATTTATTTCACTTAGCGTAATGTCTTATAAGCCCATCCATGTTGCTGCAAATGGCAAAATTTCATTATTTTTATGGCTGACTACCATTCCATTGTATAAATATATAGTAAGTCCCCTACTTATGAATAATTTTCATTATGAAAGCATTTTCATTAAGTCCAGTTTGTTCGATAAGTCCAACAAACTTAGCCTAAGTACCCAACAAACACAATTGGCTGTATAGTACTGTACTATGATAGGTTTGTAATCCTCTTCACACAAATAATATGTACATAAAAAGGGAACAAAAAATAAAATGCATTTGATATTATACTACAGTATCTTAAAAGGTGAAGTAGTGCATTATAACAGCTGGCATTCAGGGGTTGGCATACACATTTCCACCTTTGAAAATATGTAATTTAAAGGGTTGTATGTAGGGGATTTACTATGTATCATATCTTCTTTATCCATTCTTCTCCTGATGGACACTTATGTTCTTTCCATATCTTGGTGATAGTAAATAATGCTGCTATCAACATTGGGGTGCATGTTTCTTTTCAAATTAGTATTTTTGTTTTGGGAGGTGTATTCCCAGTAGTGGAGAAGGCAATGGCACCCCACTCTAGTACTCTTGCCTGGAAAATCCCATGGATGGTGGAGCCTGGTAGGCTGCAGTCCATGGGGTCGCTAAGAGTTGGACATGACTGAGTGACTTCACTTTCACTTTTCACTTTCCTGCATTGGAGAAGGAAATGGCAACCCACTCCAGTGTTCTTGCCTGGAGAATCCCAGGGATGGGGGAGCCTGGTGGGCTTCCGTCTATGGGGTTGCACAGAGTCGGACATAACTGAAACGACTTAGCAGCATACCCAGTAGTAGAATTGCTGAGTCAGATTATATGACTAATAAGTTGTTAATATGGCAACATTTATAAATAACCCATACAACTCAACATTGATAAAATCAAGTAACTGTTAAAAAAT
The DNA here is from genome assembly GCF_055505025.1 of Bos grunniens. Lineage (NCBI taxonomy): Eukaryota > Metazoa > Chordata > Mammalia > Artiodactyla > Bovidae > Bos > Bos grunniens. The sequence continues at coordinate 19,153,443 of NC_141184.1, read as the reverse complement.
GGGAAAAAGAACTGAATAATCATTTTTTCAAAGAGGAAATGTGAATGGCCATTAGGAACATGGAAAGATATTCAACATCCTTAATCATCAGGGAAATGCAAATCAAAACTACAATGAAATATCACCTCACACCAGGCAGAATGGCTGTCATCTTAAAGAACACGGATAATGAATGTAGGCGAGGATATGGAGAAAAGGGAAACCTCATACACTGTCATGTCAGTCAGAATATAAATTGGTGCAGCCACTGTTATAACAGTAAGAAAGTTTCTCAGGAAACTAAAAATGAATTTTACCAGATTATTATTCTTAGAAGTGCTTCTCTAAAATGCCAGAGTCACCACTCATCTCTCTAGCCATCTAAATCAAAGAAGGATAGTTCTGTGCTATAGAAGAATAAAAAGAAAAGCATATTCATTTGTATTTTTCCACACAGTCACAGATAATACTACATATACAAGTTAAAACTTAGCAAAACATGTGACATCCAAAAATATAATCTTATAAAATTCTGGCTCACTGAAGAGATTAATAAAAGCCATATCTTTAAAATCAGTCTAACTAGTTACAAAAATCAAAAATATCAAATCATTAAATTTATATTATGTTCAGCTGATTGTATGTTGAACTAAAGAAGTGTCAAATAACCACCAGGCAGTCACTTCCTCCTACTTCCACAACAAGAACATTAGCACTGTGTCAGCATTCTTTTGAGAAATGGAGTTTTACAGAGGAAGGAATCAAAGGTCAGTTCTAGAGTAATCAGTGCACACACACATACACTTTACACACACACACACACATACACACACACAAAACAAAACCCACAATGCATGTTATATAGCTGAAATTAGGTACAGGCAGGGGATTATGGATATTTAGTGTTTATTACCACAATGGTCCTTCTTTTCTTTATAAAATCAGTTTTGAGATTTCAAGGTTTACAAATGAAGCTTTCAGTCTTCATCTGCAGAAATCATTTATGCATGCATTCATTAACACCTGTGCTCAATTGCTAGATAACAGTTTACCTTTGAAAAGTTTGAAAAATTATATGATATTCAGGTAGTGTGAAAAGATGACAAAGTAGAGAAACATGATAAAAAGAACAATGACTAAAGCTTTAGGCCATTCCAGGCTTGGTCACTTAACTGTCTTTTGGAATGTGATGTTTAAGTTAGAGTCTTCTCTGCATTTCTTCCTTTGTTCAATAGACAAATGTGTATTTAACCTGAGGGACTTTGCTAATATTAACTGCAAAACATGTAAGATTTCTAGCACACATTCCCTCAGCATTGGCATTTAACACATGAGAGCACATATTGCTGTTAATGAACTTTCTAGAAAACAAATACATAAAACTGATATGTAAAAGTTTGAAAGCATAAAGATATTCAGATGCCTAGCTATGAAAATTGATAGCCGCTGAAGTAATTTTAAATAGTTATTTCAAGTGTGATTTTTTTTTAATGTAGGTGAAAGTATAATCTTTATTTGAGAAATGCTAATTGAATTTTTTTTAATAAAGAAAAATGCTTTTTAGTAGAGAAAGGACTACTATTCAACATTTCAAAGTACAATTTAAACTTGAGGATGCAGCCCAAGTTACTCAGTCACTGCTCCCCATCTCCCTGTTACTCAATCCCTCTCTTAATCCTCCTAGCCAATTTATTAGCTACTTCATGAATCAAATGCCTTTTAATTTTCTATTTGTTTTACATATCTTATCCAGCCTCATATTTTGCTTTTAATTTTAAAACTAGGTCAGTGAAATGGTTTATTTTGATCTGTCTTAAACGAAAAGAAAAATATTCTTCAGTTCACCGCTTACCCTATAAAAAAGTAAAAAAGAAAGAAAATATTGGATTTAATCTGTCATTTGCATGAACTGAATCTGTGGTGGTAAAGAAAGATATTAATGTTTCTACTGAACATTGTTTTTATCTTATAAACTTGGAGAAATTAGTACTGAATTTGTTGAGATTAGTATTGGTGCCCTTCTTGCTTCTCTAGGTCCCATGGTCACACCTTCTGGTTAGCACACCAGGATTCTAGAAAAGGATGGGATTCCACAAAGAGTGGTTTGCAGAACTCCCCCCACCTCCTTATTTACTCTGCAATATCTTGGGTGGTATAAAGCTATATATTCTATGGTATGTGGATTTCTGATGACTTTGTTGAGATTGATGAAGCTAATGTAAATGTTATAAAATTAATAGAAACTTCTAAATATTATTGCAAGGATTTTAAAGATATAATAAGGCAAGTAAAAAAAGTAAAAATGGAATTTTCTCCTTGTTTTAGTACCCTTTTCATCAGCTACATTATAATACTTTTTTAAAAAATCTCACAAGGACCAGTCCCATATGTATATATACACACCTATACATACACCTCCAGTAGCATATTGGGCACATGCTGAGCTGGGGAGTTCATCTCTCAGCGTCATATATTTTTGTCTTTTCATACTATTCATGAGATTTTCAAGGTAAGAATGCTGAAGTGGTTTGCCATTTCCTTCTCTAGTGGACGATGCTTTGTCAGAACTCTTCATCATGACCCTTCCGTCTTGGGTGGCTCTACACAGCATGGCTCATAGTTTAATTGAGTTAGACAAGGCTGTGGTCAATGTGATCAGTTTGATTAGTTTTCTGTAATTGTGCTTTTCATTCTGTCTGCTCTCTGAGGGATAAAGACAAGAGGCTTGTGGAAGCCTCCTGATGGGAGGGACTAGCTGTAAGGAAAACTGGGTCTTGCTCTGGTGGGCAAGGCCATACTCAGTAAATTTTTAATCCATTTTTCTGCTGATGGGTGTAATTGTATTCCCTCCCTGTAGATTGGCCTTATGCCAGCACACAAGGGCTCCCAGGACTGTTGTCAGTGCATCTGACCTTGCAGCAGGCCTCTGTTGACCCACACCTCTCAGGATACTCCCAGAAAAAGCCAAGTTTGGCTCAGTCTCTTGTGGGGTCACTGCTCCTTTCTCCTGGGTCCTGGTGTGCCCAAGGTTTTGTTGTGCCCTCAAAAAGTCTGTTTCCCTAGTCCTGTGGAAGTTCTGTAATTAAATACCACTGGCCTTCCTCCTGAGAAACCTGTATGCAAGTCAAGAAGCAACAGTTAGAACCAGACATGGAACAATGGACTGGTTCTAAATTGGGAAAAGGGTATGCCGAGGTGGTACAATGTCAGCCTGCTTATAATTATATGCAGTGTGACATGCTGGGATGAAGGAATCACAAGCTAGAATCAAGTTGCCTGGATAAATATCAATAACCTCAGACATGCAGATGACACCACCCTTTTGGCAGAAGGTAAAGAGGAACTAAAGAGCCTTTTGATGAAAGTGAAAAAGGAGAGTGAAAAAGCTGGCATAAAACTCAGCATTCAAAAAACTAATATCATGGTATCTGCTCCCATTGTTTCATGGTGAATAGATGGGGAAACCATGGAAACTGTGACAGACTTTATTTTCTTGGGCTCTAAAGTCACTGTAGATGGTGAGTTCGTCATGAAAGTAAAAGATGCTTGCTCCTTGGAAGAAAAGCAATGACAAATCTAGACAGTATATTAAGAGTATTACTTTGCTGACAGAGGTCCATATAGTCAAAGCTATAGTGTTTTCAGTAGTTATGTGTAGATGTGAAAGTGGTATCATAAAGAAAGCTGAGCACTGAAGAATTGATACTTCTGAACTGTGGTGTTGGAGAAGTCTCCTGACAGTCCTTGGGACTGCAAGGAGATCAAACCAGTCAATCTTAAAGGAAATCAATCCTGAATATTCACTGGAGGGACTGATGCTGAAGCTGAATCTCAAATACTTTGGCCACCTGAGGCAAAGAGCTGACTTATTAGAAAAGACCAGGATGCTGGGACAGATTGAGGCAGGAGGAGAAGGGGAAGACAGGATGAGATGGTTGAATGGCATTACTGACTCAATGGACATGAGTTTGAGTAAACTCCAGGAGATGATGAAAGACAGGGAAGCCTCTTGTCACAAAGAGTCGGACATGACTGAGTGACTGAACCATAACAAAATACGTACATATGTATGTTATATGTTTATGTCCCTGTTGGATTTCCCAGGTGACAGTAGTGGTAAAGAACTTGCCTTCAATGCAGGAGACATAAGAGACATGGGTTTGATCCCTGGGTCAGGAAGACTCCCTGGAGGAGTGCATGGCAACCCACTCCAATATTCTTGCCTGGAGAATCCCATGGACAGAAGAACCTGGTGGGCTACAGCCCATGAGTTCATAAAGAATCAGATATGATTGAAACAACTTAGTATACACAAACATGTATTTGCATATTATGTATATACATACATGTTTATATATATATATATATATTGATTTGAGGTATACATATATAAATTTTAGTACATATTAAATTTACACACATATATAATTTTTAAGATGGAAATGTTTCAATATATTCATTATTAACAATTATCCACAACAAGTATATACTGTCTCTTGATATTTTAATTATGATAATATGCCTATTTTCTTGATGAAGAGTAATTGTAAATTCATTGGAAATAAATATATAAATAAATATGGTCTCTAAAATTAGAGACAACTGACCTCTGATTTCCAAATCAATGAGTAAGCAGTCATTGATTTGAATTTTAAGATATTTTAAAAAGTATATTTATTTATTAGTACATTTAGTAAAAAAAATGTTCAACTTATGAATATGTATGTAAATCTGAGAGAACTGACTATAATCTATTTTCAGAGAATTAAATTTGGAATGAGGTATATCACATTCTTAACCAAAGTATTTTTTCTGAAGTCTAAAGAACCAAATTGGTAAAGCATCACTGTCATACTGTAGTGAGAAGTGGTGCTTTAGTGATGTTTTAAAGAATTTCCTATGTGAGCCTGAGTTAAAGTGATGCGGATACCAGACCATCTTACCTGTCTCCTGAGAAAACTGTATACGGGTCAAGAAGCAACAGTTAGAACCCTGTGTGGATCAATTCTTGGTTAAGAATTGAGAAGGGATTATGACAGTACTGTCTGCTGTCATCCTGTTTATGTAACCTATACACTGAGCACATCATGAGATATTTTGGGCCAGATAAGTTAAAAGCTGGAATCAACATAGACAGGAGAGAAGTCAGCAACCTGAGATATGTGTATGATACCACTCTAATGGCAGAAAGCAAAGAGGAACTAAAGAGCCTCTTGATGAGGGTGAAGGAAGAGAGTGAAAGTGAACTTAAAACTAAATGTTTAAAAAAACTAAGATCATGGCATCTGGCCCCACTATTTCATTGCAAATAGAATGGGAAAAGGTGGAAGTAGTGACAGATTTTCTCTTCTTGGGCACAAAATCACTGCAGACGCTGACAGCAGTCGTGAAATCAGAAGACAGTTGCTTCTTGGCAGGAAAGCTATGACAAATGTGGATGGTGTGTTGAAAAGCAGAGACATTACTCTACCTACAAAGGTTCATATAGTCAAGGCTATGGTCTTCACAGTGGTCATGTAAGATTGTGAGACATGGACTGTAAAGTAGGTAGAACTCCAAAGAATTCATGCCTTGGAACTGTGGTGCTGGAGAAGACTCCTAAGAGTCACTTGGACAGCACAAGTATGAAAAGGGAAATCAACCCTGAATACTCATTGAAAGGACTGATGCTGAAGCTAAAGCTCCAATATTTTAGCCACCTGATGCGAACAGCCAAATCACTGGAAAAGTCCCTAATGCTGGAAAGATTGAGGGCAGGAGAAGAGGGCCTCAGAGGCTGAGATGGCTGGATGGTATCATCAATGAAATGAACATGAACTTGTGCAAACTGTGGCAGATGATGAGGGACAGGGAGGCCTGGAGTGCTGCAGTCCATGGAGTCACAAAAAGTTGAAAATGACTGTGCAACTGAACAGCAACAACAACATTTTTTATGATCATTTTCTCAATTCACTCTACAGACAAGTAAATCTCTTTTCTTTTTTTTTTTTTTCTGTTTTTTAAATTAAATTTTATTTTATTTTTTAACTTTACAATGTTGTATTGGTTTTGCCATATGTCAAAATGAATCCGCCACAGGCATACATGTATTCCCCATCCTGGACCCTCCTCCCTCCTCCCTCCCCATACCACCCCTCTGGATCGTCCCAGTGCACCAGCCCCAAGCATCCAGTATCGTGCATCGAACCTGGACTGGTGACTCGTTTCATATATGATATTTTACATGTTTCAATGCCATTCTCCCAAATCGTCCCACCCTCTCCCTCTCCCACGGAGTCCAAAAGACTGTTCTATACATCAGTGTCTCTTTTGCTGTCTCGTATACAGGGTTATTCTTACCATCTTTCTAAATTGCATATACTGTATTGGTGTTTTTCTTTCTGGCTTACTTCACTCTGTATAATAGGCTCCAGTTTCATCCACCTCATTAGAACTGATTCAAATGTATTCTTTTTAATGGCTGAGTAATACTCCATTGTGTATATGTACCACAGCTTTTTTATCCATTCATCTGCTGATGGACATCTAGGTTGCTTCCATGTCCTGGCTATTATGAATAGTGCTGCGATGAACATTGCGGTACACGAGTCTCTTTCAATTCTGGTTTCGTCGGTGCGTATGCCCAGCAGTGGGATTGCTGGATCATAAGGCAGTTCTATTTCCAGTTTTTTAAGGAATCTCCACACTGTTCTCCATAGTGGCTGTAAAAGAATGAAACTAGAACACTTTCTAACACCATACACAGAAATAAACTCAAAATGGATTAAAGATCTCAACGTAAGACCAGAAACTATAAAACTCCTAGAGGAGAACATAGGCAAAACACTCTCCAACATACATCACAGCAGGATCCTCTATGACCCACCTCCCAGAATATTGGAAATAAAGGCAAAAATAAACAAATGGGACCTAATTAAATTTAAAAGCTTCTGCACAACAAAGGAAACTATAAGCAAGCAAGGTGAAAAGACAGCCTTCAGAATGGTAGAAAATAATAGCAAATGAAGCAACTGACAAACAACTAATCTCAAAAATATACAAGCAACTCCTACAGCTCAATTCCAGAAAAATAAATGACCCAATCAAAAAATGGGCCAAAGAACTAAATAGACATTTCTCCAAAGAAGACATACAGATGGCTAACAAACACATGAAAAGATGCTCAATATCACTCATTATCAGAGAAATGCAAATCAAAACCACTATGAGGTACCATTTCACGCCAGTCAGAATGGCTGAGATCTAAAAGTCTACAAGCAATAAATGCTGGAGAGGGTGTGGAGAAAAGGGAACCCTCTTACACTGTTGGTGGGAATGTAAATCTCTTTTCATATAGGTGGAATATAGCAATAATTTATACAATTTTAATACATAGTTGAGTTGTTAAGTAAAATCATAAAAATTTACCCCAAGTTAGCATGTTTGTACAAACGTATATTATTTCTCTTTATCTTTCCCCCACTCATTTCTTCCCTCCCTCCCTCTGTCTCTCTCATGAACATGCAAACATACCTTTTTCCTTTTTTTTTAAGTATAGATGTGTGAAGTATCTAAGAGCTATGTATTTGCCTGTATCTCCTCATGGCCGCCACTCCTGACCTTGGACGTGGAGTATCTTCTCTCAGACAATTGTCACTCCAGTGCTGCACAGACTAAAAGATGATGCTGAGAAAGTGCTGCACTCAGTATGACACCAAATTGGAAAACTCAGCAGTGGCCACAGAACTGGAAAAGGTCAGTTTTCATTTCAATCCCAAAGAAAGGCAATGCCAAAGAATGCTCAAACTACTGCACAATTGCACACATCTCACATGCTAGTAAAGTAATGCTCAAAATTCTCCAAGCTGCTGCTGCTAAGTCACTTCAGTCATGTCCGACCCCATAGATGGCAGCCCACCAGGCTTCCCTGTCCCTGGGATTCTCCAGGCAAGAACACTGGAATGGGTTGCCATTTCCTTCTCCAATGCATGAAAGTGAAAAGTGAAAGTGAAGTCACTCAGTTGTGTCCGACTCTTAGCGACCCCATGGACTGCACCCTACCAGGCTCCTCTGCCCATGGGATTTTCCAGGCACAGCCTTCTCCAATTCACCAAGCTAGGCTTCAACAATACATGAACTGTGAAATTCCAGATGTTCAACCTGGTTTTAGAAAAGGCAGAGGAACCAGAGATCAAATTGCCAACATCTGCTAGATCATGGAAAAAGGAAGAGAGTTCCAGAAAAACATATATTTCTGCTTTATTGACTATGCCACGCCTTTGATTATGTGGATCACAATAAACTGTGGAAAATTCTGAAAGAGATGGGAATACCAGACCACCTCACTGGCCTCTTGAGAAACCTATATGCAGGTCAGGAAGCAACAGTTAGAACTGGACATGGAACAACATACTGGTTCCAAATATAAAAAAGAGTACATCAAGGTTATACAATGTCACCCTACTTATTTAACTTATATGCAGAGCACATCATGAGACATGCTGGGCTGGAAGAAGCACAAGCTGGAATCAAGACTGCCTGGAGAAATATCAATAACCTCATATATGCAGATGAAACCACCCTTATGGCAGAAAGTGAAGAGGAACTAAAAAACCTCTTGATGAAAGTGAAGGAGGAGAGTGAAAAAGCTGGCTTAAAGCTCAACATTCAGAAAACTAAGATTATGGCATCCGGTCCCATCACTTCATGGGAAATAGGTGAGGAAACAGTGGAAACATTGTCTGACTTTATTTTTCTGGGCTCCAAAATCACTGCAGATGGTGACTGCAGCCGTGAAATTAAAAGACGCTTCCTCCTTGGAAGGACAGTTATGACCAATCTAGATGGCATATTCAAAAGCAGAGACTTTACTTTGCCAACAAAGGTCCGTCTAGTCAAGGCTATGGTTTTTCCAGTGGTCATGTATGGATGTGAGAGTTGGACTGTGAAGAAAGCTGAGCGCCGAAGAATTGATGCTTTTCAACTGTGGTGTTGGAGAAGACTCTTGAGAGTCCCTTGGACTCAAGGAGATCCAACCAGGGTGTTCTTTGGAAGGACTGATGCTGAGACTGAAACTCCAGTACTTTGACCACCTCATGCGAAGAGCTGACTCATTGGAAAAACTCTGATGCTGGGCGGGATTAAGGGCAGGAGGAGAAGGGGATGACAGAGGATGAGATGGCTGGATGGCATCACCAACTTGATGGACATGAGTTTGATAAACTCCGGGAGTTGGTGATGCACAGGGAGGCCTGGCGTGTTGCTGCAATTCATGTGGTTGCAAAGAGTCGGACATGACTGAGCGTTTGAAAAGAACTGAACTGAAAGGATTAAACATGGATTCAGCTGAATTCAAACTTGTTCAGGGTCAGCCTGTTACCAGAAGCAAAGTTCTTGAGAACATGTTTATTTCTCAGCCAGCATTCATTCCAGATTGAGAGACTGATCAAAATCTCAATTCAGCTAATGGCAAAGAATAAGAAGACATTTGTAAAAGGATTGCTTGAACAGAACTGTTTTCACCAAACTTTTTTCTGACATTAGTAAAAATTTAAGTCTTTAGCAATATAGGACTTGGAAATTGATTGAAATGAGATTGTAAATGCAATGACTCTATCTTACAGGGCATTCAGTAATTGTGTAGAGAAATGAACTTCCATATATTAAAATGAGGAATTTTAAGACTGTTCTCAGTTGAATTCCTGCATCTTCTGATTTCATGACTAGTGTGAAAACAAGGCAGATTGTTACCCCAAAGAAGGCAAAATACAGGATCTTTGATTTATTGCTTGCATATTAATCACTATTCAGTTAGAAGTCATACTCAACAGAAATATTGATATGGCTGTGTATGAGTTACAAGTGTGTGCACATAAATTAGAAATAAGATTCTTTAAAATCATGAAGCATATCTGTAATGAAAAACACTTCATGAAAGATTTTAGACTTATTTGAGAACATCTGTTCAGAGAAGATTTTTTTTTTTCCCAAGATAAATTTATTGATCCTGAAAGGTTCTGGAAATAGCGGGTAAGGGGCTCTCTTGCCTTTAGGGAAGGGCATAGTTTCAGATTCATCTTATGCTGCCTCAAATTAATAGTATTCAGCTTTCAAATGAAAAGAAACTCCATCTGGTTCCCTTGGAGAATCCATATATTATCCTCACTATCATAAATATGTAAGTGCATTGTTGCTCGAGAAATATATCCAGGAGTAGTGAACTATAATTAAAGACAATGCACATAAACTATTGTTTAACCACTCATTCTTATCTATATCACTTAAATTGTATCAGCAAATATTTAATAGTAATTTCTGGACAGACTAAAAGGAACAAAAGACCTAGCTGTGTTGATGTCAACTGGCTTCCATCCTTTATCACTTTTCCAGGGCTCCTGTAACAAAATACCACAGACTGGCTGGCTTAAGAAACAGAAATTTATTTTCTCACATTTCTGGAGGATAGAAATTTAATATGAGGTTGTGGGTAGATCTGCCTTCTACTGAGGCCTCTCTCCTTGGCATGCAGGTGGTTGGCTGTCTTTTTTTCATGTCCTTACATGGTCATCCTTGTCTGTGTGTTTCCCCTGTCTCTGTTTATCTGTCCAAAATTCCTCCTCCACCCCCACCCCCATTTTTTTTGGTGGCACCCTGTGGCATCTAGGATCTTTGTAACCAGATGAGGGATTGAGCCCATAACCTCTGCATTGCAAGAGTCTTAACCACTAGACTATCAGGGACTTTCCAAATGTCCTCTTACAAGAACACTAGTCATAGTGGGTTGACTGTGCTAAGTTGCTCAGTCATGTCTGACCCTTTGTGACCTCAGGGGCTGTATCCCTCCTGGCTCCTCTGTTCTTGGGATTCTCCAGGCAACAGCAGTGGAGTGGGTTGCCATTTCCTCCTCCAGGGGATCTTCCTGACCCAGGGATCGAGCCCACTTCTCATAGGTCTCCTGCATTGGCAGGCAGGATCCTCACCACTAGTTCCACCTGGTAAGCCACATACTGGATTGGGGCTCCCTGTGAGTCACCTCTTATAAAGGCCTTGTCTTCAAAAACGGTCACATATTGATGTACTTGGAGGTCAGCTCTTCAACGTGGGGATATTGAAGGGCACATAGTTCATCCCAAAACATATTTTAATCCTTCACAGGAGGAGTCAACCACCTTGAACATAGTTGTTTATATAAGTTTTCTTTCAAGCTTTTATTGATTAGTATCATTGTCCAAAAGTTCAATTTTGTTAAAATTAAAAAGAAATGAATGTGTGTTGGTAACTTACACTAAGTTCTATCCACTTTTTCCACCATAAGGATCTTGATTCCAAAAATCATCTTCTCTCAGATTCCCTAGATGTTTTGCCAACAGGTTTGTAATCTTTTGGCTCCCACTTTTATAAATCTGGCATCTTTACATTTCTGTACCTTAATACCTTCCTTAAAAAGGCAAGAACCTTATAAGAACACTGTAAGCAGGGATTATGCTTTAAATATTTATATAACCTGAGCATGAATACATAGTTCTTTAAATTAATGAAACCAACATATATTTCACAATAGCCAGATTCTTAGATTTAAATCATTTGCTTGCTTTGCACTTCAAATCACTTGAATATAACAATCAGTGGTCAAAGAATTAAGTGATGTTGTAATTAAAATTCTGCTTATTTATTTTACCTGGAATGATAATTTACTCATTAGAAATGTCCATATAGTAAATTTGTTTTGTGTATTATAACATCTGCCTTTAGGAATACTGTTAGTTGATATCTTTTGTTTGATTATTCACTGTACCCTTTTTCATCTGATATCATCATGACCTTTTGTAGAAAGTATTAATACATATAAACAAATAAATTATTTTCAGAATTTTATGTTTTCTCTCTATATTCATGACTTAAAACTTTTTAGCTTTATAGTAAATTATTGTAAGTCAAATATATACTAGAAAATTGATGCTTGTTCAAAAGCATGCAGCAATTATCAATGAGTTAATTTATAAATGATGATTTTGAATTGTGGTGCTGGAGAAGACTCTTAAGAGTCCCTTGGACAGCAAGGAGATCAAACCAGTCAATCCTAAAGGAACTCAACCCTGAATATTCATCGAAGAGACCTAGTTTTGAAGCTGAAGGTCCAGGACTTTGGCCACCTGATGCAAAGAGCTGACTCACTGGAAAAGATCCTGATGCTGGGAAAGATTGAAGGCAAAATGAGAAGGGGGCAGAAGAGGATGAGATGGTTAGATAGTATCACCAACTCAATGGACATGAATTTGAGCCAACTCCTGGAGACAGCGGAGGACCCCAGGGAGCCTGGTGTGTTACAGTCCGTGGGGTTGCAGAGTCAGACATGATTCAGTGACTGAATAGGGCCAACATTAATCCTAATCAGGATTATTAGACATAAATAGGATTAGACATTGTTCCTAGGATCACACAAAAAAACATATAGAATTCTTTCTTACACAAGGAATACCAAATGTGTTTTAAATTTCATGCATTTTGGTTAAATTCCTACTCTGTGCTGTACTACACTCTATCGATAAGCTTTGTAGATAAAGACTAATCACACTTAAACAGTTTTTATCATTTGAAGGTAAGCAAATAATTCCTCAGCACCTTTTGGGTAAACCAAGTTGCAAATCCTGTGTCCTGCCTCTACAGAGTTAAGATGTCCTTATGGGTAACTGAAAAGAAAGTAAGAACTATATCAGTAGGTATAAATTATTACATGTATTCTATTCATATAAACCATAGTCTTATACATTCCATATCAGTTCCTGAGTTCATAGTAAGCTAATGGGAAACAAAGTTAGAGAAAATATAATATGCAATTAGTTCTTGAGGCTTCTCAGCATTGTCTAATTTCTACATTTTCTCCACGTTGGCTTCTTAGGTTGTTATTTTTATTTAGTCACTAAGTCATGTCTGACTCTTTGAGACCCCATGGACTGTAGCCCACGAGGCTGCTCCGTCCATGCGATTTTCCAGGCAGGAATACTGGAATGGGTTGCCATTTCCTTCTCCAGCAGATCTTCTTGACCCAGGGATTGAACCCATTTCTCCTGCATTGCAGGATTCTTAACCACCGAGCCACCAGGGAAGCCCACTTTATCAGGTACTACATACAAATCCCTGGTAGTTCATCACTTTTTATTATCCAGTGAATGACAACCACCTAATTAAAAAAGTGAACCCAAGGTGAGTTTTATTAAAATAATTTTTCCTAGTACCTCTTTTCTGTCCTGTTGATGATTTTGTTTATATTCCTTCAGAAATGTATCTGTTGTTTTCAGGAAACGATCTCACTGCATTTCTCCATTTGATTTTTAGCTGCCTCTTATGTGTTCCTTATAAGATTATAAAGCCTTTCCCCAGCTACTTTCGCAACACTCCAGGGTTTCATGAAGCCTGTCTTACTTCTGTGCATATGGAAGGTCATAAAGAAATGAATTAATGTGCTAATGAAAAGTTGCCAACAGTGAATTTCTCCATAGCTAATCCTACGTTTTATTAATGTTCTACAAAATGAAAGAATTTCAAATTAAAACAAGGCTACCATTATGATTATTGAAAACCTCTTAAAATTATCATTCACTGTTAAATATGTAATTTTATGGTGATATTAATAATGATATCCCATATGTCAAAAATTTGGGAAATAATAACTTTGTGTTCTGTTGAGCCATGTTAAAGGCCTAATGGCAGATTAACTGAAATGAACATGCTAGTTGTTAAAGTCACTCAGTGGCTATCAATCTAGATCTTAATATGTTTAATTACGTTAATGCCAGTCAATTAGTCAAGCAGCTTAGCTTCATCTATTTCTTGGCTCTACTGATGATAGAATTGTAAACGTTTATACATGAGAAAGCGAGAAGTCAGCCAACATGCATAAAAGGACAACATGAAATTATCATCAGTTTCTAAGAAAGAATTCCCATGTACTTTGGGAAAATTGCAAACTTTGGAGTCAATTAGCTGGTCATTGTTCTCTAAACTATATGTGAAAAGACGTTCCAAGGTGAACATTCTATAATACACAATAAGTCAACATTTCCTAAATGGGTTTGATGAGCTACATAGCTCTAACGAAAGGGATTGGATTTGTTTTGATTGAAAAAGCTGCTAAATGGGAGTTGTTGGATTTTATTCAATGTAATGGAACATTGTAGTAACAGACAAAAATGGCTGTCTTGGAATTTAAATTTGATGCATCTAATAGAGAATTGGAAATGAAATCTTGGGAAACAAAGCACTTAGTTGGAAAGATGACCAAGGGGCATAATAAGAATGCTCTCGGCAAGAGACTGTAAACTAGTTGAACACTTGTTCCCAGTGGCGTGTAGGAAGAAGTGGTCATGACTTGTTTTTCCTTTTCCTTTTTTTTAAAGTTTATCACTCTCACTCTCTTCCCCCTTCATTCCTTATCAAGCTCTGCCAATGTTAACATTTAAATTCTGGTTCATACTGAATACTATTGCACATTTAGCTAATTCATTTATTCCCCTTTCAAATAAGTATTCTGTTCACCAATGGTTTATATTAATATTCATTCAAAAAGTATATTTGGTCACATACATATGCCACACAATATATATGTATCTTAGACACAAAGATTACCTCCCTTTCCATCACTGTCTCTTTTCCCTTCTATGTTGGCATTTCCTTAGTGTTGTTGTTTTTAATGTTTTACTCCTCACAATGAGTATTATTACTTCTTTAGCATGTAGCCATTTTTAAGAAGATTGTTTAGGAGAAAATCTCCATGAAATATTAACAAGTGTAGGAGGACGGGACCCAATTAATCTCAAATCATGAGTGAAAACCTTTTTGTTCAGGATAGCCAGAGATTTTTAGTGAAGACACCTGAAAACACAATTTAAATAATGAAAATATTTTATTCTTTTTCACTTGTCACTTTCAAGTTACTTGATGTTTATTAATTCCATGCTTATTGAGCAATGCATTATCTTACTGTCTAAACATAAATCTAATGAGATTGTATAATAAAGGGCTAAAGAGGTAGTATAATAAACTTGTGTTGATTACAAACACACACACAAATACATTCACTCACACAGTAAATTTACAGTTATGTCGTTTGCCAACAAAATTCTCCTAATAAACTATCATCAAAACAAAGGCCTGAAGTCCTTATTTCTAAATGTTTTCATACTGAAGACCAGGGTTGAGATTTTGAACTAAAGAAAAAATTATAATGACTTTGTTTGATATTGGTATGGCAACAATGAACGGATATAAACTAGCAACCTGATCTAAGACTCTAGTACCTTCTCTGTGCAAAGGTTTTGTGACTCACTTGTTCCATGATTCTAGGCATGCTTTTTGCCTCTCTCAGTTTGCTTATGTGAGTCAGCTTGTCAAGATATGATTTTGGAAAGAAGTACCTTGGTCAAACATTTTGGAATTGAAAAGGAACTGATATATAAGAAATTAACTAGAAAATAATGTGGGAAATAAATCTGTTTTAAGATTGGAGAGGTTTAGACCTGTAACACAAAGGAGAATAATTTAACCTGTGAACTGAATATTATAACCATTCTACCTTCTTAATTGTATTGAAGTGTTTTACATTAGCATTTGTGAAAATGCATGTTGAAGGGTGAAACAGTATAAGTCGTATGAAGGTTTTATCATCATTATCATTATCACAAATGCCTCCTATATATAATTGTATACTGAATGGCTGGGTGTAATATATTCTTTTCTAATTTAGTTTTTAACTGGAGGAAAATTGCTTTACAAATATTGTGTTTGTTTCTGGCATACAACAACACAAATCAACCATAACTGTACACATATCGCCTCCCTCCTGAACCTGCTTCCCCTCCACCAATCCACCCTCTAGGCTACCACAGAGTTCTTAGCTGGGCTCCCTGTGTTATATAGCAACTTCTCATTAGCTATCTATTTTACACATGGTAGTGTATATATGTTGCTGCTTTTTAATTACAATCCAGATAGATTTTTAAAAATTTATTTGTTATAGAATTTTTTTTAGAAAATTAAAATGATCAGGCCAATTTGCTGCACAATTTTTAAAAGAGATTTAGAACATCCAAATTAACTCTCCAAATTCTTCTGAAAACTTAAAGGAAAAAAGAGGACATCTGTGTTTTGAGCTAATCAGTTCAGTTCAGTTGCACAGTTGTGTCCGACTCTTTGCAACCCCGTGGACTGCAGCACTCCAGGCTTCCCTGTCCATCACCAACTCCCGGAGCTTGCTGAAACCCATGTCCGTCGAGTCGGTAATGCCATCCCAACATCTTATCATCTGTCATCCCCCTCTCCTCCTGCCTTCAACCTTTTCCAGCATCAGGGTCTTTTCCAAGGAGTCACTTCTTCTCATCAGGTGGCCAAAGCATTGGAGCTTCAGCTTCAGCATCAGTCCTTCCAATGAATATTCAGGACTGATTTCCTTTAGGATTGACTAGTTTGATCTCCTTGAAGTCCAAGGGACTTTCAAGAGTCTTCTTCAAAAGTATAGTTCAAAAGCATAAATTCTTCAGGGCTCAGCTTTCTTCATAGTCCAACTCTCACATCCATACATGACTACTGGAAAAACCATAGCTTTGACAAGAAGGACCTTTGTCAGCAAAGTAATGTCTCTTTTTTAATATGCTGTCTAGTTTGGTCAAAGCTTTTCTTCCAAGGAACAAGTGTCTTTAATTTCATGGCTGCAGTCACCATCTGCAGTGATTTTGGAGTCCCCCAATGTAAAGTCTGTCACTGTTTCCATTGTTTCCCCATCTATTAACCATGAAATTATGGGACCAGATGCCATGGTGTTCAGTGAGCTAATAGATGTATAAAATGATATCTCTATGAGTACTAGGATAGAAAAGTTATGAGGATACATTATACACACACACACACACACACACACACACACATGTCTAGTGCTCTTGAGACTGATCAATGTGGACATTTCTGCCTATTCATAAGATTTGAACCATGCATCTATATTGTATTAAACCAGTCTGGCCTTCCCAGGTGGCACTAGTGGTTACCAATCTGCCTGCTAATGCTGTAAACCTAAAAGTTGCAGGTGTGATCCCTTGGCTGTGAAGAACCTCTGGAGGAGGGCACAGCAACTCACTCCAGTTTTCTTGCCTGGAGAATTCCATGGACAGAAAAGCCTCACGGGCTATAGTCCATATGGTTTCAGATTTGGACACAACTGAAGCAACTTAGCATGCCTGTATGTGTTAAACCAGTTACTTGAATATCTGGGCTTATGATGCATTGTTTATCATTCCTTCAATTGATTTGATGCAGAAATTTGGCCACTGGTAAAAACTCCAAGCTACAATTTTCCCCATAGGACAGCATAAAAGGTTTTAGGAAAAAATGTGCTATGGTGATTCTTAAAATAGGATTTCCACAGAAAGTGGAACTTCCTTTATGAATATGAAATTAACTGTTGCTCTTAAGATTTATTTTGTCCTCTCCATTTTCTTAGCATTTAAAGAGAGAAGACTTTAGTTCTAATCTTACTTATTAAATGTAATAAATATTTGTGTTTTTTTTGCTGTTAATGATATTTATTTATTAACTCTATCAAATATTTGAAAAATCTACAAGGAATTACTGTGCCTGATTCAAGAGAGAACATAAAGAATGCAAAAGTTTCAACAGCTATTGGATTTTTATAAGGCAAGATCATTTGTGACTGCAAAATATTTGCAGAAAAATTCTAGACTGAAATTCCTTAGAGGAGAAGCATTTAAATTAGGTCTTAGGTCACTTTTTAAGCATTTAGAACACCATAGTTTGCAAGTTAAACAAGGATGGAATGAGAAAAAACAAAGGTGGCTAGAAATACAACATGGGTTTTACTTTCAAATAACTTAGAGTGACATGGAACATGTCACATGAATACATAATTATAGATAGCATCAGTTATCCATTTTTAACATGCACAATAAAAAAACACAGGGTATTTAATTCAATCATGATTATGGATACAAAAATATTCATCGAAATAAGAATAGATATAAGGCAGAAGGAGAAGGAAATGGCAACCAGTTCCAAGAGTCTCTCCTGGAGGATTTCATGGACAGAGGAGCCTGGTGTTGTACTGTCCATGGATTGGCAGAGTCCGACATGACTGAGCGACTGAGCACACACACACCATATCCCTGACAAACTATAACTTCTCCTTGATGGCCAGCAGTTCTGTTCACCTGAAAAAGGCACTAGCTAAATTTTGCTTATCACCTTTTTAAATTCCTAAAAGCAAGTTGCTATCACGATTAAATAATGAATTTTGTAAGCTGCTTTATGTATACAAAATGTAATTTATTAGTTTTGGGTGTTGTAATAGTTTCCAAAGTGACACGAGGTGGTAGGTTAAAGCTAGGATATTAATTCTTTTTTATTCAGTACATATAATCATGGAGTGTTCCATTTTCTTAGCTATAATATTAAAAGACAACTAAATGCTCAAACTTTTTCAGTGACCTATGATGGTTTTGAGCATTCCAGGTAAGGTGTAGTATTTCTTCCCTAAGGTATATCAGGGATCATCCACGTGGCACACAGATACGGTGTTTTCACTCTTCATCCTTTGTCTTCATTTTCTCCCATTATCACCATGTTTCACTATCACTTAACAAATGTTTGTGTTAAACAGGGTAAGTAGAGATGCTTCGGTTTTGATTGTTGTGGCATAGTTCCAGGGTATGTGCTGTGAGTAGCTGTAGCAAGTTATTCACATAAAATTATTGTTTGATGGTGAAAATATTTATTTCTGTTCAAGTGCCTCATGATTCGAATTTTGTATGGTGAATTAAAATATTGCCTAATATTAGTGGTTTCATAAACCATTAAAAAATAAAACAATTGAAAAATATAAGGCAATGACAAATTGAACTTGTTCTAAGCATAAAATTATATTATTTTAAGAAATTTAATGTAAAGCATCAAATAAAAGAGATTTTAAAAGACCTGTAATTGATAAGTACATAAGTGTTAGTCATTCAGTCTTGTCCAACTTTTGCAACCCCATGGACTGTAACCCCCAGGCTCCTCTGTTCATGGATTCCCCTGGCAAGAGTACTGGAGTGGGTTGCCATTGCCTTCCCCAGGAGATCTTCCCAACCCAGGAGTCGAACCTGGGTCACCGGCATTCTTTACCATCTGAGCCACCAGGGACTCCCCCCAAATAATTGATAACTTCTATAATACATGTAAAAAAAGTTACTATAAAAAGGATGGTGAGGGGAGAGTGAGATGTATGGAAAAAGTGACATGGAAACTTACACTACCATATATAAAATAGATAGCCAACAGGAATTTGCTGTATGGCTCAGGAAACTCAAACAGGGGCTCTGTATCAACCTAGAGGGGTGGGATGGGGAGGGAAATGGGAGGGAGGTTCAAAAGAGAGGGTATTTATATACATACCTATGACTGATTCATGTTGAAGTTTGACAGAAAACAACAAAATTCTGTAAAGCATTTATCCTTCAATTAAAAAAAAAGAGGATTGGTATGCAATAACCAAAGTAAAGTAACTTTGCTGCTGCTAAGTCGCTTCAGTCGTGTCCAACTCTGTGCGACCCCATAGACGGCAGCCTACCAGGCTCCCCCGTCCCTGGGATTCTCCAGGCAAGAACACTGGAGTGGGTTGCCATTTCCTTCTCCAATGCATGAAAGTGAAAAGTGCAAGTGAAGTTGCTCAGTCATGTCCGACTCTTAGTGACCCCATGGACTGCAGCCTACCAGGCTCCTCCGTCCATGGGATTTTCCAGGCAGAAATACTGGAGTGGGTTGCCATTGCCTTCTCCAAAAGTAACTTTACTACCAAGCAAAATAAATAGTTTAAAACAAAACACCATATAGTAATGAGCACATTTGATAGTGAAATAGTAAATATATGCTCATTAAGTCACAAGTGTTAACAATCATCACTTCTATTCAGTGTTATATGACAATCCTGAGTAGATATATAGACTATATTTATGAAGCTTGAGTGTTCAGTTCAGTTCATTTGCTCAGTCGTGTCCGACTTTTTGTGATCCCATGAATTGCAGCATGTCAGGCTTCTCTGTCCATCACCAACTCCTGGAGTCCACCCAAACCTATGTCCTATCACCTATGTCGGTGATGCCATCCAACCATCTCATCCTCTGTCGCCCCCTTCTCCTCCTTCCCTCAAACTTTCCCAGCATCAGGTTCTTTTCAAATGTGTCAGCTCTTCACATACCATTTTTAAGCTACGTTAATTGTAAATGTTCTTGTTCTTCATATAGTTTAGACAATGGAATGTATCATTAAACTGTTTTTCCAGTGTTACAGATTTAAGAAAATGTCTTAATCTGGTAGCTTTTATTAGCATTCCCTATATTACGGGAAAAGTTAATTTTCTTATTAATATATATAAGGACAGTTTGCATTTGTTTTTTATGAATCATCTCGCCATATGCTGTCCAGTTATAGGTTGTTAGTATTGTTTCTACTTTTGGAAATTCTATTCTAATGTATGTGCATCCTTTGCTGTAATTTAATATTTATAAAATAAAAGTATTTTTCCTTTTTGTCATTTATTACAACTGGATTATGGTATTTTCCCTGCATACTCCCTATAATACAACTACATAGTTTAATCATTTCTTCTAGATTCTGAGTCATACCTAGAATTCACCACAATCTGCTTTACTTCCCCTTTAAATTTAATTTGGATTCATTTTGAATTTGTACTGGTGTAAAGATATATTCACTTTATCTTTTTTCATGGACTATCCAATTATCCCAAAGTTGAAAGTGAAGCCGCTCAGCCGTGTCTGACTCTTTGCGACCCCATGGACTGTAGCCTGCCAGGCTCCTCTGTCCATGGCATTTTCCAGGCAAGAATATTGGAGTGGGTTGCCATCTCCTTCTCCAGGGGATCTTCCCAACTCAGGGATTGACTCTGGGTCTCCAAAACAACTTATTAAATAATTTTAGCTCCACTAATTTGAGGCATCATTTTTAAATCTCATACTAAATTTCCCCATATATTTGTGTTTCTTTTTAGATTTTCTAATTTATTCCATTAGATTATCTGTTCAGTCTAACAAAATACTGTACAGTTTTCACATCTTCAATTACTAGTCATCACCTTCACATGCCTTTTTTTCTCACGTTTCCTAGGTCTTCCTTCTGGTCTAACCTTCGAACAAACAGGAACTTTTTAATCAGTTTGTATAGCTCTAGGAAATAAACCCTGATGGTGCTTTTACTGAAATTGCATTGTTTATAAATTAACTAAGGGAGAAATGGCACTGTTATAATTTTGCCTTCCTATCTGAGAACATGGTGTAACCCTGCAGTTGTTAAAGACAGAACTTTTGTGCAGCAGCTGAAATTAGATAAATGAGTATTATGGGAATTAGATTGTTAATCACTGTGAAGAAAAGACTCAAACAATTAGAATCACTTAGTGGGAATTTGTGACATATTTCACATAGTTAACTTTCCATTATTCAGGCAGAGATCATATAATGCAATAACTGAGATGATAATTATGAAAATTCATATACTACATTTTAGTTTATAAAAAAACTCTTCAGGATGATCTTCTTAAGTTGTCAAAGTAATATGATTTTATGAACAAAGGAACTGGGGCTTCTAGAAAATAACATTTTCCCTAGGATCATAATAGATGAGTTACATAAAACTAGCTTTTTATATATGCATCCCTCAGTATTCAAGGGCATTGGTTCCACGACCCCCATGGACACCAAAATCCTCCTACACTAAAGTCTCTTGGATAAAATGGCTTAGTGTTTTCATACAATCTATGTATACTCTAAGTCACCTCCATGTTACTTATTTTTTAATATGTTTTATTGAAATATAATTGTTTAAAATGTGTAAATTGAGTAAAGTGATTATACATATATACACATACACATAGTCTTTTTCATTATGATTTATCATGGGTTATTAAATACATTTCCTTGTGTTTCATGGGTACAAATGGTAAAAAATCCACCTACAATGCAGGAGACCCAGGTTTGATTCCTGGGTTGGACAGTAGGACCTCACTGTTTATCCAAGTTCCTTATTATAGTATCTAATACAATGTAAGTGATATGCAAAGCATTCAAGTTTTGCTTTTTTGAAACATTCTTTTTTTTTTTTTTTTTGGATAGTTGTGATCAGTAGTTGGTTGAATCTGTGAATATGGGAATCCAAGACCATACAGGGCCAGCTGTACTTATAAACATCATACCCTTCCCAGAGGATCATACCAATCAATACATTATGAATTTTGAAGTCCCTCTTTCCAAAATATTATTTCCCAAAGTGGAATCATGGATCATTATTTTCTAATGTGATTAGTGTGTTCTTTCATGAAGTAAAGTCAAATATAGTAAAATACATTTAAGACATGCTAGGTTAAACCAGCATGTCCTTATATTGCCTTTTATTACCAGAGGACATCTAATGAAATATTATACTAATATAATTTGATAGCAAAACTTCTCCCAAAAATATAATTGTATTCATACAACTACATAAGGTTTAGATACCAAATTTAAAGAAAGACCCCACATATCAAGCTAACTATCATGTGTTGAATTTTTGAGCCTTTGGAATTTTTGAGTGTTTGGAAAAGTTTTATTATCCTCACAGAGTTGGAAATATATGTAAGTGGACTACATAAAATAATTTTCAGAGCAGTTTTACCAAATTTTTTGATAACTTCTGTTCTTTTCAATCTCCTTGCTATTTAACTAAATCTAATGATACTCATCATATTAACAATACTTCAATTAATGATTTCTTCTTTGATAAATTGAAAGCACTGATACATTAAGACATATGGCAAGAGGGAGTTTTCTAGTAAATAATAAGGCTGCATACTATTGTCAGATTTGAGTAACAAAAATACTTACATATCTAGGTATTGTGTAAAAAGAGAAATAAAATGTTTAGGTTGACTAATCATTTAAAATTATAGTTGATGAGAATTATTAAACCAGTGTGCTCAAATGCTTTTATAAAGAAATAACATTAGTGTACTAGATGAATAATCTATTTTTCCTTTCCAAATATGGTTGTATACTTTTCTTAGTTGGAGACTGAAAGTGCAGTAATAAAAACATGTTTTTTAAAAATAAGGATAAACCTAGGATATAGAATTATCTATCTTCTACTAATTCCAGTTATCTTGTTAGGCCTCCTTTCTTTTGCTATTTTCTTTTATTTTGCAGATAGCTAAGCTTCCCACAGTTTAAATTCTGTCCTCTTTGCAGATGAAATCTGCATATCCAAATCTAAATATTTTCTCATGAAAATCTGTATCCAAAAATAAACCTCCATTCCAAAGTATTTTTAATAAATTTCATATCTTCATATTAAATTGTTTTTTTTTAATCTTCAGTAAAAGACTCAATATAACCTTAATATCTGCAAAAAAATATATGAGATTCTATAGGCCAATTACACTTTCAAGCACTGAGAATATACATGTGCCACGTGCATTGCTAAGTCACTTCAGTCATGTCCAGTTATTTTCGACCCTATGAACTTTAGCCCACCAGACTCCTCTGTCAATGGGATTCTCCAGCCAAGACTACTGGAATGGGTTGCTGACCTCCGGGGAATCTTCATGACTCAAGGATTGAACCCATGTATCTTATGTCTCCTGCTTTGGCAGGTGGGTTCTTTACCACTAGCACCACCTCGACCATTGCTTACACTTGGATTGTCTATTGTTGTGTAATCAACTACCACGAGATGTAGAGGTTTAACGGAACAAAAATATATTTGTCTATGGTTTTCAATTTGGTTGTAACTATTTGAAGAGCTCATTTCTGCTCTATGCATTGTCATCTCTCTCAACACTGGGTTGGAAGATTCATTCTCAAGATTTCTTTTTCACGTGGCTGGCAAAACTCTTGCTGGCTGATGGCTAGGAGCTTAGCTAAACTTATTGTTGGGGTTCACATTTTTTCTAGAAGAGACACTTCACAAAGCTGTCTGGGCTTCCTTACAGCAAGAGACAGGGATTGCCAAAGGGAGGAATTGAAAGTTAGCCATGTGTTCAGAGCTGGGTCTGTCCTGACCCTAGCACTTCAATTATATTCTATTAGTTTGAGGAGTCTCAGGCCCAGCCAGATTCCAGGCAACTGGAAGACAACAAACAAATACCACCACCCCCGCCACCAAACAGCAAAACTTAACTTTTGTTGGGAGAAGTAGGAAAGATTTTCTGACATTTTTAATCCATCATTCCTGGTATATGGAAGAAGTAGGGATCCGGCCAACAATTATAAGGAGATTCAAATCAATAATTATAGATGATGATAAACTGATCCCTACATGTTTGCAGATTTCTGTAAATAAGGAGCATTGGTTTCTTTAGGAATATCAACTAGGGTTAATATGAAATAATTTAGGGTTAAAGTGAAAATTACCCTAATAAAATGAAATATTAACCCTAATATTTTTAGAGATATGGGAAGGCATCTCTGAGAGAGATTTTTGTAAGAAAGAAAAATTAGTGTTGTATTTTTTGTTGATTGCTGTGTAAGAATATTGCCACCAACTTAGCAATATATAATACAGAGCAATATATAATAGCTCACAGTTTTCATAGATCAAAAGTTTGGGCGTGCTTTATGTGGTCCTTTATTTTAGGGTCTCATAAGGTGACCATCAGGGTGTTAGTCTGAATTGGGTTCTTATCTGGAAGATGTGCACCACACTGATGGATTGTTAAAGGGATTCAATTTCTTGTGGTTGTAGGACTGCGGGCTTCAGTTCCTTGTCACTTACAGGCTGCCTTTAGCTTGTAGAGGCCACCTGCAGTTCATGGTCAGGAGGGGCTCCCCAACAGAGCTGTTTGCATCTTCAGACCAGGAAGGCAAGTGGGTACTAAGGTCTCACATAACCACACAATTGTGGACACATGATCACATTTAGGGCTTCCCAGGTGGCTCAGTGTTAAAGTCTGCCTGCCAGTGCAGAAGATGAGAGTTTGATCCCTGGGTCAGGAAGATCCCTTGGAGAGGCAATGTCACCCCACTCCAGTATTCTTGCCTTGAGAATCCCCTAGACAGAAGAGCCAGGTGAGCTACATTCTGTGGGGTCACAGAATTGGAC
Source organism: Bos grunniens (assembly GCF_055505025.1). Lineage (NCBI taxonomy): Eukaryota > Metazoa > Chordata > Mammalia > Artiodactyla > Bovidae > Bos > Bos grunniens. Next base: position 19,128,360 of record NC_141184.1, on the reverse strand, counting down.
ACAACTGAGCAATTGAGAATGCACGCATGCACCCAACACAATCAAATATATCTCACCATATATAGATAGATAGATAGATAGATTTTATATCCTATAGCTCTATAGAATCAAGTCAGAGTTCTTACACACACTTACTGTGAGGGTACCCACCCACAAGGAAATGAGCTCCAAAAAGCTGGGATCATGAGGATCACGAGTATGTCCACAGCAAGTAGGATTTAGGGCAAAATCCCAGTACCTCAATAAGCTCTTAAACTTGGTGACATTGTTTGTGCCAAAATAAATTAAAATCCTAGTTTTTCCATTCCTTTATCACTTTTTTATTTTCCTTATCTAGTCAGTTGCCGTGTCCTGATGGTTACTTTTCTAAAACATTGGTGGTAATTCATAGGCCATCAGGGGACATCTGTCAGGCAGGAGACATGCATGAGTGCATCAGCCTGTGTATTACGTCATGATTGAAGAGTATATTCCCAGAATGGAAAGAGTGTAATAGTCCATCTGCAAATTCACTGACTGCCTTGTTTCAGAAGTAAGGCTATGGTGTACCAGCTAACCTTTTGTTTTTAAAGAGAAGCTGAACTTATTTAGTTTCATCGGGCATTTTGAAATATTTCTGCAATAATGTGCAGAAAATGTATCTCTAAGTCAGATCTGTTTCATAATTCGCCAGTGTTTGACTTATGATCAGACTTATTCCCTCCTGTATCTTTATATGTTATCTTAATGCCAGGTGGTGCTAGTGTAAAGAAACTGCCTGCCAGTGAAGGAAACCCAAGAGATGCAGGTTAAATCCCTGGGTCAGGAAGAGCCCCTGGATGAGGAAGTGGCAACCCACTCCAGTATTCTTGTTTAAAAAATCCCATGGACAGAGGAGACCAGCGAGATACAATCTATAGGGTCGCACAGAGTCGGACACAACTGAAGTGACTTAGCACATACACATGCACAATGATATACATATATACTAACACATAGAAAAATATATGAAAGAAAATTATTAACTTTAAATAAGTCATGAATATAACATGTAAGACATGGGCACTAAACCAGATGGATAAAAATATGTTAGTAATTTTGTATATAAAAGTTTAAAATAATGAAATAGTTGTAATTCAGTACATGATAATATTATCTCAGAAAATTAATGCCACAAAATCAATGAGATTACTTTCTTACCTTTACTAATATATTTTTCTTATTAGTCTGATGAATATAAAATATTAAATCGGACAAAATAGTGATCTCTAACTACCTCATTAATATTCTTCATATAAAATACTCTAGTATTTCTTTGGTCTGTCCTGCAGAGCACTTTCAAAAACATATCTAATCATGTCACATTTCTGTTTGGAATCTTCACATTACATTCTCTGCTTAATATTTCTCTTTATACTACTACTCTTTACCTGCATGGATCTTATCCTTAGGTAAGATGATATCACTTCCCCATATTCTAGACTTATATTTTTACTGGTTCCCTCCTTTAAAATCCACTTTCTTGTCTATTTCTTCTACCTCCAAAGTCTCTATCTTTCTAACTGAATTTATTTGTTCACCTTTTCCATTAAACTTTATTGCCTTCCCTGAAACAAGTTTGATCTCTACTTCTGATACATCTTCCTTTAACTCTAAAATATTACTCTCATAAGTACATCAACCTTTTTAGTATTGTGTTTTGTATTATATAATATAGTTTCTATATTCCTAGATTGTAATCTACTTGTGAGAGAAAAAATACCTCCATATAGTTCTTTTCAAAACTCTTACTTTAGGTAAATACTCAAAATATCTGCATAATTGCATTTATTTATTATAAAGATTTTTGTTAACTATGTTATTCAATGTTGTATTATACACAAACACACATTTACCTTATGAAATGTGACTTAAACATTATAATGCCTACATGAGTTTCATATGGTAGGTCTTTAGGTGTCTTAAAAAAAAAAACAAAACACAGAAATGAACAAGAAATAAAAAGCTGGAGTTATTTTGTGAAAATTCCAGGAAATACATTGAATCTGTTTTTCTTGTTTCTTTCTTGCTACTGAGTGAACCAGTGTTTTGACTAAGCATGTGCCCTGTATATGAAATGAAATAATCTTACACATATCCAATAATGTTGCTGTAAGGATTTGAAGGTTATTACATAGTTGCAGCTCAATAAATGTTAGCTTTTATTATTTTTTATTTTTTTTAAATTTAAATTTATTTATTTTAATTAAAGGCCAATTACTTTACAATATTGTATTGGTTTTGCCGTACATCAACATGAATCCACCACAGGTATACACATATTCCCCATCCTGAACCCCCCTCACACCTCCCTCCCCATACCATCCCTCTGGGTCATCCCAGTGCACCAGCCCCAAGCTTCCTGTATCCTGCCTCGAACCTGGACTGGCGATTCATTTCTTACATGATATTATGCATGTTTCAATGCCATTCTCCCAAATCATCCCCCCCCTCCCTCTCACACAGAGCCGGTCCATGAATAATGGAGTAAACATTGAAATAAACCTCAATCACTTAGAACCTTAGTCACTTAGTTTGGGACTTGATTTTTCACTTATATATAATTTTAAAGTTTAAAAAGTTAATTATTCCATTGGTGGGGAATATGTACAAAAAATAATAAAGAAGATTATTGCATGTTTAAAATCCTGAAGTTGAGTAAGAAAGCTGTGGTACATATACACAATGGAGTATTACTCAGCCATTAAAAAGAATACATTTGAATCAGTTCTAATGAGGTGGATGAAACTGGAGCCTATTATACAGAGTGAAGTAAGCCAGAAGGAAAAACATAAATACAGTATACTAACGCATATATATGGAATTTAGAAAGATGGTAACAATAACCCGGTGTACGAGACAGCAAAAGAGACACTGATGTATAGAACAGTCTTATGGACTCTGTGGGAGAGGGAGAGGGTGGGAAGATTTGGGAGAATGGCATTGAAACATGTAAAATATCATGTAAGAAACGAGTTGCCAGTCCAGGTTCGATGCACAATACTTGATGCTTGAGGCTAGTGCACTGGGACGACCCAGAGGAATGGTATGGGGCGGGAGGAGGGAGGAGGGTTCAGGATGGGGAACACATGTATACCTGTGGCGGATTCATTTTGATATTTGGCAAAACTAATACAATTATGTAAAGTTTAAAAATAAAATAAAATTAGAAAAAAAAAAATCCTGAAGTTGCTTGCAGTTCTTTGTGGTCTGTATTATGAGATTATGAATATCATTATACTGTACTTCCTCATGACTCAAATTTGAATTAATATGAAAGTAATAGTTGAGAAAGCAGATAAAAAGCCCCTCTCTCTCTGTAGCACTACATTAACTTTACTTCTCTAATTGGCTTTCTTCATGTGTGTGTGAACTCCTTTTTCTTTTTTTTTCTAAGATCAGGCTAGCATTGACCTTTCTCTTATAAAAAGAGAATTTATTCTCATTAAGTTTAATTGTGTAGTTAATGTTTTCATTGAGGTGCCTATTAAGCTCCTCTCTGACATTTCTAAGATCAGTTAAAGTTCTTAACTTGTCAAGGCAAAATGTCAACCCATCAAACTGCCCAATTCCAGTTTATATATGTACTAACCCTGAGTGATTCTCTTATTTCTTTAAGGTAGTTTGTGAAAGTTCTTTCACAGATTTCTTTGGTCATTTCCCAACATTGTTCCAAGTATATCCTCATCTTATCATACCTCATCTGTCCCAAGGTCAAATTCAGCACCATATATATCATTGAAAATCAAACACATCACAATTATTTGTTTTTTAAGCCATTACTTAAATGAATAGGCTTCCTGGGTGGATCAGTGATCAGGAATCCACCTGCCAATGCAGGAGATTAGGGTTTGATCCTTGGGGTGGGAAGATCCCCTGGAGAAGGAAATGGCAACCCACTCCGGATAATATTATTACCTGGGAAATCCCGTGGAGAGAGGAGCCTGGTGGGCTATAGTCTGTGGGATCCAAAAAGTCAGACATGACATAGGGACTGAACAACAACTTGAATGAATACATGTTTACAAAACAAGTTCATCTATTTTTTTTTCTAAAGATGTCTGCAGGAAGCAAACATTTATACCAATCCCCCAGTGGTTATTCTTTGCCCACTTCATTAATCTGCCCATTAGAATGAAGAAACATGGATAATGTTTCCAGCTCTATCTTCTTTGGTAGCACAGGGTTTCCTTAGTCATTAACTAGTGGACAAACAAGCAAAAAATTGAGACATATTTGAATTGCTGCTAATATACTTTGTCCCCTGCCAATGTGATATACTTTCCCTGACTTGTGTTTACAGTTTGAGTGTATCCTCTACATTCACCTGAAGCATCCGTCTTCTTGGTTTAGGAAAAAAGTAATCAATGGACAGTGAAACTAGTCATCCTTGGAATAGTAACAAGAAGGATGATGTGAAATGCAGAAAGCAAAACTTCATTCTTTAAACAGTCTGTTTTTTGCAAGACAAGTGGTCTACTCTAAAACTACATTTAGTAATATTTGGGATAACAAGTTCATTTCTGAACAACAGTGTCAAAAACTTTTCTCAAAGGATATACCCTCTATTTCTTTTATTTTTCTGACAAGTTTATATGACTTTTTAAGTAATGGCAAACTATTATTTGTCATTTAGCATTATGATTTAAACCAATTTTTTTATTGTTTAAAATAGTAAGAATTTTATCCATGTGTATAGAGATGTATTTCTTTAAGAATGTTCAACCTAGTGCACCAGTGCCATTCTCCCACTAGGTTGAACATTCTTAAAGAAATACATCTCTATACACATGGATAAAATTCTTACTATTTTAAACAATAAAAAAATTGGTTTAAATCATAATGCTAAATGACAAATAATAGTTTGCCATTACTTAAAAAGTCATATAAACTTGTCAGAAAAATAAAAGAAATAGAGGGTATATCCTTTGAGAAAAGTTTTTGACACTGTTGTTCAGAAATGAACTTGTTATCCCAAATATTACTAAATGTAGTTTTAGAGTAGACCACTTGTCTTGCATTAGTATACTGTATTTGAGGGTTGGTATGAGGAGGGAGGAGGGAGGAGGGTTCGGGATGGGGAACACATGTATAGCTGTGGCGGATTCATTTTGATAGTTGGCAAAACTAATACAATTATGTAAAGATTAAAAATAAAATTAGAAAAAAAAAAAAAGAAAAAAAAAAAAAAAAAAAAAGAATGTTCAACCTCCTAATGGCCTAAATCAAGAAATATTCAACTTGTGTCTCTATTTCTTTGTAAGTAGACAAAAGTACTACTAGTCCATTATTATTCAATCTCTAAAGAGTTATGTTGTTGTTGTTGTTCAGTCACCAAGTAGTGTCTGACTCTTTACAACCCCATGAACTGCAGCATGACAAGCTTCCCTGTCCTTCAGTACTCCGGGAGTTTGCTCAAACTCGTACCCATTTAGTAAGTGGTGTCATCTGGTCATCTCATCCTCTGTCACCCTCTTCTCCTCCTGCCTTCAATCTTTCCCACATCAGGGTCTTTTCCAGTGAGTCAGTTCTTCGCATCAGATGACCAAATATTGGTGCTTCAGCTTCAGCATCAATCCTTCCAATGAATATTCAGGACTGACTGAATATTTAGGATTGACTGGTTTGATCTGTTACTGTCCAAGGGACTATCCTTCTCTATGGTCCAACTCTCATATATGCATATAAATTCTTAAGTTTCTAGGTTTTGGTAGTACTTGAGAATAAGTTACAGAAATAGCTGATTATTTAGTGATATAGAGCATAAGCTTCAGAGCACCATTTGTACAGTACCACAGTTCTCCATTGATCTATGAAGCAATATAAATACATGTGAATATTTGCCTTCAGCACTCACGATTATTTACATTTAAGAATTCCACATGTCTGTAATACTGGAGAGTACTTTGAGATCATGTTTAATTATATATTTAAGATACAAAGAAATGAATATTAGAGGGATGACTCAAGGTCACTTAGCTACTTATTGGTAGAGTTGACATTTCAGTTTCCTCTCTAATGCCATACTCACATTTGAGAAAGAATGACCAAAGTTGCCCAAAGCCTTTAGAATTAATGGGTCCTTCCAGTTGAATTATTATTCCATGGCTGATTTGAGTTTAGTGATATTAAATTTGGACTGTAGAGTCCTTCTTAAGTTAAAAAGGCTAAAAATATAAACTATTTCTTAGCCTAGATCTAACTGATTAAATATCAAACATTCTTTTGTAGCATCAGCATTAATATTTAAATTGTATGTAATAAGACTCTATCATGATAACCTGGGTATATGTTTTAGGCACTTATCTTTTGGATGCCATTGGAAGGAAGTGTGTGTTCACATTTCATCTTTAAGCTCACCCATGCCCATGCCCGTCTTTTGACATTGCACAGCAGTAGGCTTTCAATCTCATGGCAGTTGTTGCTGTGTAGTGAATTTTCCTAACTGTGCTAAAATATTTGCCTAATGATGCTTTAAATCCATTTACAGCATGCCTTCTGAAGGGGCAGCACATGTTCAAAACATATCTAAGACTTGCAGTTCCTTTGATAATGAATCACAAGCTTCCTCTACAGACCAGCTGCAGGCCATTATATGTGTTCCCAGGAGGTCAAGGTAATTTAGAGGCGAGATATGTGCTCAATTCCCCAGGTGCCCCTGGCCCATTCACTCCTATAATTACGGTTAGAGTCCAGGAATCTTGGTATACTGAAGTTTAGAGTTGTTTCCTTGAAACACAGTATTTGTTAGGAGAGTGAGCAAATTGAAGAGATGGGCTGTTTTAAGCCAGCTATTTGCACGTGAGTATCAAAATCTATTTCTATTTTCTGAAAACTCATAATCTACTTAATGGAGGCTATCACATTTCTAAGATTCCAAAGCAGTTCAATAGGAATAATGATATATGAACTGTTTTAATAAGCAGTCATTTTAATGTACTTAAAATAGCATCTGAAATGTAATTGTTGAAGAGTGAATATAACACTATGTAAAATATTTATAGGCATTTTCTAGCCTTTCATATTAAGGTGTTTATTTTCTGCATAGCAAAGTTATAGGGATTTAAAAAAATTTTTCTTATGAAAAGTACATGATAACACATGGGCATAAGGCAAGTGTAAATCTCAAATATATACATCTGTCTATAACTGTGTGACAATTTGAAAATCTACATATCCTCACAGAAGTGACAGTTGAAATAATTTATGATATTACTTTTGCTGAGCACAAGGGGAATAGGCACGCTCACGTATTATTAGAATTAGGCATGGCTCATACTAAATATACATTTTTATACTTTGAGATGGCAGTTTGTTAATACACAGAAAACTTATATTATTCATTTATTACATGCTTGGAATTTAGAAAGATGGTAACAATAACCCTGTATATGAGACAGCAAAAGAGACACTGATGTATAGAACAGTCTTTTGGACTCTGGGAGAGGGATAGGGTGGGATGATTTGGGAGAATGGTATTGAAACTTGTATAATATCATATATGAAATGAGTCGCCAGCCCAGGTTCGATGCACGATACTGGATCTGGTGCACTGGGATGACCCAGAGGGAGGGTATGGGGAGGGAGGCGGGAGGAGGGTTCAGGATGGGGAACACATGTATACCTGTGGTGGATTCATTTTGATATATGGCAAAACCAATACAATAATGTAAAGTTAAAAAATAAAAATAATAATAATAAATAAATATTAAAAAAAGACACCATCATGCATTCATTTAACAAATTGTCTTTGCATTTGATGGCTATTGACAGAAGCCCCCAATAAAAACTTTTGATCAGGCACAACTAAGGTTCTTAGATGCACTGTAAGGAAGGTCAGACACTGTGACAGAGTCTGAGTAGTACTTCAAATGAGGCATTAAGGGAGTTTGGTTTTATAATTTTAGAGTCTGGAGGATTCACAGGTGAACCCTTTAAGTCAAGGGTCAGGTTGAGATTGGGTACATGTCATGGTGTTATAACTGGATTCGTGGGAATTATGAGATGAGGGCCCTAAATCAAGTCCTGATGAGGAAACTGTTAGTTTTTATAAATATATTGTTTAATTTGTTCACAAACTTACCTTTAAGGAGGTGTTATTTCTTGAAGCAAGCAAAGAGAAAAGTTTGAAATGCACGTCTAACCCAGGAACCTAGAGTATGCAGTTAAACCCAGAAACTCATCTCAGTACAAAGTCCACAGGTGGTGGTGATGGTTGTTGTTCAGTTGCCCAGTCGTGTCTAACTGTTTGGAACCCCGCAGGATGCAGCGTGCCAGGCCTCCCTATCCCTCACTATCTCCCGGACTTTGCCCAAGTTCGCATTCTTTGCATCAGTGATGCCGTCCAGCCATAGCATTCTACGAGGTCCTCATCTCCTACTGCCCTCAATCTTCCTCAGCATCAGGGACTTTTCCAATGAGTTGGCTGTTTGCATCAGATGACCAAAATACTGGAGCTTCAACTTCAGCATCATTTCTTCCAGTAATTATTCAGTTTTGATCTCCCTTAAGATTGACTGGTTTGATCTCCTTGCTGTCCAAGGGACTTTCAGGAGTCTTTTCCATCACCACAGGACCAGACATTTAAAAACATATGTAAGTTCTTAAATAAACTGTAGATATTTTATACATAAAATTAAAATCAGGGAATTTAATTTAAAGCTATGATTAGTGACTGTTGTCTTTATCATTTTATTTTGAAAATATCAATGTGACAAAATATTTAATAATGAATTTGATTTAAAATTGGTCCAAAGTTTTAGTTGACTAAACATCTAAAAATTCAAGTTCAGTATAGCATTTATAACACTCACAGTATTAAACATTTTAAAAAGTTGCCTATTATTTTAAATTTAGTCAGTTGAACCCAATTTGATATTTTTGTGATAAACTGTGGAATTAATTTTAGCCTACTTTAGAACTGGAATCATTTAAAAATATAAATCATGAGAAGTTAAACCATAGTCTTCTATTAAATAAAATATTGTATTAATATTATATTAACATTGGGGATAAAATTAGTGAACATCATAGAGTTAATTTAAATCTAATAGTTGCTCAGTCATGTCTGACTCTTTGCAACCCCATGGAGTGTTGCCCACCAGTCCCTCTGTCCATGGGATTTTCCAGGCAAGAAGTGGAGTGGGTTGCCAGTTCCTATTCTAGGGGATCTTCCCGAGCTAGGGACTGAACCCACGTCTCTTGCATCTCCTGCATTGGCAGGCAAATTCCTTACCACTAGTGCCACCTAGGAAGCCCTATTTAAATCTAATATCACCCTAATCTCTCCAGAATCATCCAATTATCAAAGATAAAACATGAAAAGTTTTAAAATAAACATTTCTGTCCATATATTAGAAATTATGATTAATTTTGAAATTTTGAATCTTGAAATCTTCCCCAGAGCAGGGAAAAATAGAATAGGATGAATGACAGTAGATGTGAGAGGAATTTCAGACAGAGGAAATTAACACTATATCTTTCTTATATAAGGAAAGGGTTAGATGCAGAAAAGCACATTTCAACATACACATATGCAACAGGAAGAGAGTCATGATAGCTGATACAAAACATATTTTTCTTCTCTTGACAATTGCATCAAGTCATAGGGATATAAAGCTAGTGTTCTTAAATCTACAAACTATGGGGTTCAGCAAGATTTTCCCACATTTAAATAAATGCTCTTGTTTAAATAATAGATGGCAAAACCAATACAATATTGTAAAGTAAAAAAAATAATAATAATAAAAAAAATTTAAAAAAAAAGAAAATATTTCCTCGAGAAGGTGTTTTCTTTCATTTTCAAAGTGTTATTTCTTAAAATATCCACCCTCATGGTGGGGGGAGCGTTAATAACAACAAAGAGCTTTTCTTGTTTTCTACTCCTATTTCAAATTTGCTCAGTTTTGGTGATCCCCCATCAAGAAAACAGAGAAAGTGGAGACTCTCACATTAGCTTCCTTTTAAGGTTCAAAAATAGCCTGAGCGCTCTCAGACTAATTCCCTCTTGGCTCTCTCCACCTTAGTCTCATGAACCTTTTTGCCATGGACTCAGACATGAGCACTTATTTTTGTTTTGGTTGTTCCTTTTGACATTTGCTTCTCCTTCAACTTTATGCATGGTTTACTCTCTTTCTTCTTGCGGTCTTTTCTCAACCAGCACGTTCTCTGTGAGGGCACCCAGAAGAATCTCTAATAGCACCCATGCACCACCATCTGCCTTTTCTGCTTTATTTCACTTTGTAGAACTTGTCTTTTCTAACATAGCATAAAATTTACTTATTCTTTATGTTCGTTGTTTTTATCTCCTCTCCAAGCCTCCACACAAAGAGTGAAAGCTATCTAAGATGAATGATATCAAGTTTATCCCCAGTAAATAGCATCTTGAGCATATCAGGTACTAATTAGCCTTTATTACTTTAATGAATTGAAGAGATGTTTATTTTTTCCCATACCAAACAAGTGTAAAGGTGAGGAGCATGTTTATAATTCATCACCTTTTACTGTAAAATTTTTCTCTGAAGCAATACTTTGCACATTTTTTCTTACTTGTATATTTGAGAGCACTATTTATAACAGTTTTAATCATTTATTTTAAAAAATTAAATATTCTGGACTCTAGAGTTCATTACTTTTGGTTAGCATAATTTAGTCCACTAGGTTTTCTCCTAAAAAAATTATGCTGACTGTTTTATCCACTCATATTTTCGGGTTTTAGGAAAACTATATGGTACGATACAAATGTCCTGAGTCATGCCCTTTATAAGATAACATTATAAAGGGAGTTTCCTGGTGGTCTAGTGGTTAGGACTGGGGACTTTTACTGCCATGGCCTGTGTTTCAATTCCTAGTTGGGGAACTGAGATTCAGCAAGTTGTTCAGCGTGGCCAAAAACCCCTCCCAAACACATATGATTATATGTCAGTTATAACTCAATAAAGAATAAATAAAAAATAAAAACGTGAATATTGCAGCAATATCTCTTAGTTTAGCCTTGTAAATAAACCTGAAGACAAACGATCTCCATTTCTGTCTTTCTATTATTTTTAATCTTTGTTCTTATTTGTTATACTTAAAATATTTTATTTTTCACTGGACTCAAATTCTCTTTTTTTATTTTTTAATTACTCTTTTTTTGTTTTTTAATTAATTTACTTTCCCTTCCCAAAAGCTATGCATCTCTTAAGATAACTAATATCATAAAGAAAATTCTTAAATCTTTTGCATTAATTTGTCTTAGTATAAGGTATAGTCTTGTAGTCTTCAGATTCATATCTATTTTAGAATAACTGTCTTTCATTTTTTCACTTCATGTTTTTCTGTCATCTTTTCTTTGATATCATAATTATTATATATGCACATTCAAATCTTCTTTCTTTGACATATTTATCATTTTCTCTAATATTGAGTTTATTTCTTTGTCCTTTCTAATTTATATATTTAGATTTTGCTACTTACTCAAGTTCTACTCATGCTCTTTAAACTTTTTGGATGCCTTGCTAATTATACTGAAATGCTGTTTCTAATATGCTTTGTTTTTATTGTATTTTCCCATAGTTTTATTTTATTTTATGCGTTCTGCAAGCTCAATTTTTAAATTGCATCTCTCTCAGAATCTTTCTTTTGTTCAGTCACTCAGTCAGCTCCAACTCTTTGTGACCCCATGGAATGTAGCACTCCAGGCTTCCCTATCCTTTACTGTCTCCTGGAGCTTTCTCAAACTCATGTTCATTGAATTGGTGATGCCATCCAACCATCTTATCCTCTGTCATCCCATTCTCCTCCTGCCTTCCATCTTTCCCAGCATCAGGGTTTTATCTAATGAGTTGGCTCTTCACATTAGGTGGCCAAATTATTGGCGTTTCAGCTTCAGCATCAGTCCTTCCAATAAATATTCAGGATTGATTTCCTTTAGGATTGACTGGTTTGATCTCCTTGCAGTCCAAGGGACTCTCTAGAATCTTCTCTAACACCACAGTTCAAAAGCATCAATTCTTCTGCACTCAGCCTTCTTTATGGTCCAACTCTCATATCCATACATGACTACTGAAAGAAAAAAAAAAAAAGAAAACAAAAACATAGCTTTGACTATACGGGCCTTTGTTGGCAAGATAAAGGATTAACTTAGGAGAAGCTACGTTTACAAATAATAAGGAGATTGAATATTATGATAACTAAAGTTCAAAATTTAAGTAAAAATTCATTTTTAGTTGTTACAAAGATAAATTCCCTTACCTAACATTTTCCTGTGTGAGAGTTAAAGAATTGCTAGATTTATAATGTGCATACATCAGTTTCTTGGTTCTTTGGCAAAAACGTCATTGGAAGCTCAGGAAATCAGTATAGTCAAATGGTGAAAAATTTAAATGATACTCAGTTTACCAAAACCTTTTTAGACTAATAATAAAGCACAGAGTATACTTAAGTATTATAGGAAAAATTTTACCAGTTTTACAATGTCTATTCTCTGTAGAAACCAAACCTGCAGGAAGTACTGAAAAAATTAAAATGTTATACATACCTTCAATTTATATTAAAATTGCATATGTATTTAAATTTATAAATAGCTGTGCCATGTAAATAAAATAGATATTACTTTGATGTCCTTTGATAATTTTGTGAAGGGAACTACTTGATTCCCATGAAAATACCTCAAAATGTTAAGGGTATCTCATAACTTTTTATGGTCTCCAAAATATTCTTATGTGTGTGTGTTCAGTCATGTCTGACTCTTAAGGACCCCATGGACTGTAGCCCTCTAGGCTCCCCCATTCATGGGATTTTCTTGGCAAGAATACTGGAGAGGGTTGCCATTTCCTTCTTCAGGGGATCTTCCCAACACAGGCATCAAAACCTGTTCTCCTGTATCTCCTGCACTGGCAGATGATTCTTTACCACTAGTGCTGCCTGTGGGAAGTAATTATGAGAAGAGTTGAAATGTACTGAGTGCTTACCATGTACAAGGTACTGAGCTATGCCTTTTTTTGTATGCTCTTGTTTCTCACAAGAATTCTATGCAGCTAGAAATGTGGAGTTTATGAATATGGAAAAGAACAGCATAGAGAGTAAAGCAATTTGCCCAGATTCAGGCAGCTACTGAATTGCAGGCTTAGAACTTGACCTCAAACTCTAGACTGTTAATTACAAAGTAACTTTCAATCTGCATCTGTGTACTTACTTACCTTCCTTTTGAACTAATATTTAAACTTCTCTATGGCTTGTTCATGATAGCCTTACTCTTATCTGCTCAGACTTTAAGGTATTTTTATTGTCATATCTCTATTTTTTTTTCATTACTTAATTATTTACCTAAAGTATTCTCAAATCTTTACACTAAAACTGAATAAGGAAACAAATAAGTCTGTTTCTGAAATTAGGAGAATGAGTCCCTCATTCTGAAAAGTCACATATGCAATCTCTCTGGTTATCACTTATAAGAAAAAGGAAATAGTTAAAATCCATTACCACTGAAGACCATGAATGTGCTATGATTTCTAGAAGTGATATACCATAATGCTTGCCATTAACTTAAAATCCTTTCTTCATAAAAATTGCTTGAGAGGGTGTTTGGATATTATGAGTACAAATTATTACTATCAAAAATATTGATCTGTCAGTCTTTAGTAAGAACATTATATCCCTGCTTATTTATAGTTCTCTCAGAGAAGTTCAGGCACACAGAAAGACCTTTGTAGTTTGCATCTGAAAACAATATTCCAGTATTACCTTTGAATATTATAGAGTCTTGAATCTATTTGTGGAGAGGAAACATGACTGTCAGCATACAAAAAAAGACCCAATAAACATTAATGAAAGTCTAAACGAAAGGTAAAATTTTTGATTTCCACAGTAACCATGGTTTATTTTGTCCTGAGTGCTTTGTTTTCAGCTGTAGAATTTCACACTGTTTTAAAAACAGCTTAGCATGACATTTCCATCCCGAGCTTTAGAACTTTAATTAACTTTGAGAAAAATTGTAATTTTTTACTAATCTAAGGGATCAGATCAGATCAGTCTCTCAGTCGTGTCCGACTACTTGCGACCCCATGAATCGCAGCATGCCAGGCCTCCCTGTCCAACACCAACTCCCAGAGTTCACTGAGACTCACGTCCATTGAGTCAGTGATGCCATCCAGGCATCTCATCCTCCATCGTCCCCTTCTCCTCCTGCCCCCAATCCCTCCCAGCATCAGAGTCTTTTTCAATGAGTCAACTCTTCGCATGAGGTGGCCAAAGTACTGGAGTTTCAGCTTTAGCATCATTCCTTCCAAAGAAATCCCAGGGCTGATCTCCTTCAGAATGGACTGGTTGGATCTCCTTGCAGTCCAAGGGACTCTCAAGAGTCTTCTCCAACACCACAGTTCAAAAGCATCAATTCTTCGGTGCTCAGCTTTCTTCACAGTCCAACTCTCACATCCATACATGACCACAGGAAAAACCATAGCCTTGACTAGACGGACCTTTGTTGGCAAAGTAATGTCTCTGCTTTTGAATATGCCATCTAGGTTGGTCATAACTTTCCTTCCAAGGAGTAAACATCTTTTAATTTCATGGCTGCAATCACCATCTGCAGTGATTTTGGAGCCCCCCCAAAATAAAGTCTGACACTGTTTCCCCATCTATTTCCCATGAAGTGATGGGACCAGATGCCATGATCTTTGTTTTCTGAATGTTGAGCTTTAAGCCAACTTTTTCACTCTCCACTTTCACTTTCATCAAGAGGCTCTTTAGTTCCTCTTCACTTTCTGCCATAAGGGTGGTGTCATCTGCATATCTGAGGTTATTGATATTCCTCCCGGCAATCTTCATTACATCTTGTGTTTCTTCCAGTCCAGAGTTTCTCATGATGTATTCTGCATATAAGTTAAATAAACAGGGTGACAATATACAGCCTTGATGTACTCCTTTTCCTATTTGGAACCAGTCTGTTCTTCTATGTCCAGTTCTAACTGTTGCTTCCTGACCTGCATACAAATTTCTCAAGAGGCAGGTCAGGTGGTCTGGTATTCCCATCTCTTTCAGAATTTCCCACAGTTTATCGTGATCCACACAAAGGCTTTGGCATAGTCAATAAAGCAGAAATAGATGTTTTTCTGGAACTCTCTTGCTTTTTCCATGATCCAGCACATGTTGGCAATTTGATCTCTGGTTCCTCTGCCTTTTCTAAAACCAGCTTGAACATCAGGAAGTTCACGGTTCACATATTGCTGAATCCTGGCTTGGAGAATTTTGAACATTACTAGTGTGTGAGATGAGTGCAACTGTGCGGTAGTTTAAGCATTCTTTGGCATTGCCTTTCTTTGGGATTGGAATGAAAACTGACCTTTTCCAGTCCTGTGGCCACTGCTGAGTTTTCCAAATTTGCTGGCATATTGAGTACAGCACTTTCACAGCATCATCTTTCAGGATTTGGAATAGCTCAACTGGAATTCCATCACCTGCACTAGCTTTGTTCATAGTGATGCTTTCTAAGGCCCACTTGACTTCACATTCCAGGATGTCTGGCTCTAGGTCAGTGATCACACCATCATTATTATCTGGGTCGTGAAGATCTTTTTTGTACAGTTCTTCTGTGTATTCTTGCCATCTCTTCTTAATATCTTCTGCTTCTGTTAGGTCCATACCATTTCTGTCCTTTATCGAACCCATCTTTGCATGAAATGTTCCTTTAGTATCTCTGATTTTCTTGAAGAGATCTCTAGTCTTTCCTATTCTGTTGTTTTCCTCTATTTCTTTGCATTGATTGCTAAGGAAGGCTTTCTTATCTCGTCTTGCTATTCTTTAGAACTCTGCATTCAGATGCTTATATCTTTCCTTTGCTCCTTTGCTTTTCACTTCTCTTCTTTTCACAGCTATTTGTAAGTCCTCCCCAGACAGCCATTTTGCTTTTTTGCATTTATTTTCCATGGGGATGGTCTTGATCTCTGTCTCCTGTATGATGTCACGAACCTCATTCCATAGTTCATCAGGCACTCTATCTATCAGATCTAGGCCCTTAAATCTATTTCCCACTTTCACTGTATAATCATAAGGGATTTGATTTAGGTCATACCTGAATGGTCTAGTGGTTTTCGCTACTTTCTTCAATTTCATTCTGAATTTGGCATTAAGGAGTTCATGGTCTGAGCCACAGTCAGCTCCTGGTCTTGTTTTTGCTGACTGTATAGAGCTTCTCCATCTTTGGCTGCAAAGAATATAATCAATCTGATATCGGCATTGACCATCTGGTGATGTCCATGTATAGAGTCTTCTCTTGTGTTGTTGGAAGAGGGTGTTTGTTATGGCCAGTGCATTTTCTTGGCAAAACTCTATTAGTCTTTGCCCTGCTTCATTCCGTACTCCAAGGCCAAATTTGCCTGTTACTCCAGGTATTTCTTGACTTCCTACTTTTGCATTCCAGTCCCCTATAATGAAAAGGACATCCTTTATGAGTGTTAGTTCTAAAAGGTCTTGTAGGTCTTCATAGAACTGTTCAACTTCAGCTTCTTCAGCGTTACTGGTTGGGGCATAGACTTGGATTACTGTGATATTGAATGGTTTGCCTTGGAAACGAACAGAGATCATTCTGTCGTTTTTGAGATTGCATCCAAGTACTGCATTTTGGACTCTTTTGTAGACCATGATGGCTACTCCATTTCTTCTGAGGGATTCCTCCCGCAGTAGTAGATATAATGGTCATGAGTTAAATTCACCCATTCCAGTCCATTTCAGTTCACTGATTCCTAGAATGTCGACATTCACTCTTGCCATCTCTTGTTTGACCACTTCCAATTTACCTTGATTCATGGACCTGACGTTCCAGGTTCCTGTGCAATATTGCTCTTTACAGCATCGGACCTTGCTTCTATCACCAGTCACATCCACAGCTGGGTATTCTTTTTGCTTTGGCTCCATCCCTTCATTCTTTCTGGAGTTATTTCTCCACTGATCTCGAGTAGCATATTGGGCGCCTACTGACCTGGGGAGTTTCTCTTTCAGTATCCTATCATTTTGCCTTTTCATACTGTTCATGGGGTTCTCAAGACAAGAATACTGAACTGGTTTGCCATTCCCTTCTCCAGTGGACTACATTCTGTCAGATTTCTGCACCCTGACCCGCCCATCTTGGGTTGCCCCATGGGCATGGCTTAGTTTCCTTGAGTTAGACAAGGCTGTGGTCCTAGTGTGATTAGATTGACTGGTTTTCTGTGAGTATAGTTTCAGTGTGTTTGCCCTGTGATGCCCTCTTGCAACACCTACCATCTCACTTGGGTTTCTCTTACCTTGGTTGTGGGCTATCTCTTCACGGTTGCTCCAGCAAAGAGCAGCCATTGCTCCTTACCTTGGACAAGGGGTATCTCCTCACTGCTGCCCTTCCTGACCTTCAACGTGGGATAGCTTCTCTAGGCCCTCCTGTGCCCGTGCAGCCATGGCTCCTTGGACGTGGGGTTGGTCCTGGTTGGTCCTTCTGGCCACCACCCCTGGCCTCGGGCATGGGTTGCTCTTCCCGGCCGCCGTCCCTGACCTCGGACGTGGGGTAACTCCTCTCGTCGCCACCCCTGACCTGGGACGCTGGGTATTTCCTCTTGGCCACTCCCCCTTACCTCAGACGCGGGGTAGCTCCTCTCAGCAATTGCTGTGCCGTCCCAGTCTGGTACTCTTGGCTGCTGCCCCTGACCTCGGACGTGGGGTGGCTCCTCTTGGCCGTGCTTAGCACACCAGTCGCCGCAGCTGCCTGCACTTAGCGCACCGGTCGTCGCAGGTCATAGCCACAAGTAAAAATATAAGAATTATAGAAGGATTTGGGAAAGCATTTTTTGTCTTGAACTATGATATAATTAGTACTGCAAACTATTTATGAATCATGTAAAATAATAAATGTTTATTTGCTAAAGTTGTTTCTGATTCTTTGTGACCCCATGGACTATAGCCCACCCGGCTCCTCTGTCCATGGGATTTCCCAGGCAAGAATACTGGAGTGGGTTGCCACTTCCTTCTCTAAGGGATCTTCCTGACCCAGGGATTGAACCTCCATCTACTGCATTGGCAATCAATTCTTTACTACTTAGCCACCAGGGAAGACCAACATAACAAATAGATCAGAGAATATCAGCAATCCAAACATTTGAGCTCTTTTGAGTCTACAAGAAACTATTTTTACAAAAATAAAAATAAAAAGAATTTTGAATATTGCAATTTCCTATCTAAAACATTTTAAGTAGCAATCATCTCTTTATTCATATTTGGAAGTTTTGCTACTGTCAAAACATTCAATACCTACCACTCTGCATATGATCATGGCCAACTTACTAAAATCTACTATCTCATTATCTTGAAAAATAAATATAATATTATTTTTCAGAAGTATTTATTTTCCAAAGTAGGTACAGAATACTCATAGTTAAACTTAGGATGTACAGAATCAGCATTTAGTAATTCACATTTTTCATTCTAGAGTTAATGTTGAGATGTGAACATATGAAAGCAGTTTGCCACTAAAATTAACAAGTGGAAATCAAAACCACACTTAATTTGTTATATCATTTGGGCATATATTGCCTATTAATAAATATTTCTATGACAAGGCATGTTTTCAAGCAATATCTACCTCTCTCCATGGTGTCTTCAGTTCAGTTCAGTTCAGTTGCTCAGTCGTGTCTGACTGTGACCCTATGAACCTCAGCACGCCAGGCTTCCCTGTCCATCAACAACTCCCGGAGTTCACTCAGACTCATGTCCATCGAGTTGGTGATGCCATCCAGCCATCTCATCCTCTGTCGTCCCCTTCTCTTCCTGCCCCCAGTGCCTCCCAGCTTCAGAGCCTTTTCCAATGAGTCAACTCCTCACATGAGGTGGCCAAAATATTGGAGTTTCAGCTTCAACATCAGTCCCTGCAATGAACACCCAGGACTGATCTCCTTTAGGATGGACTGGTTGGATCTCCTTGCAGTCCAAGGGACTCTCAAGAGTATTCTCCAACACCACAGTTCAAAAGCATCAATTCTTCGGTGCTCAGCTTTCTTCACAGTCCAATTCTCACATCCATACATGACCACAGGAAAAACCATAGCCTTGACTAGACGGACCTTTGTTGGCAAAGTAATGTCTCTGCTTTTGAATATGCCATCTAGGTTGGTCATAACTTTCCTTCCAAGGAGTAAACGTCTTTTAATTTCATGGCTGCAGTCACCATCTGCAGTGATTTTGGAGCCCCCCCAAAATAAAGTCTGACACTGTTTCCCCATCTATCTGCCATGAAGTGATGGGACCAGATGCCATGATCTTAGTTTTCTGAATGTTGAGCTCTGTCTTAGATTGACATAAATGTGATTTTTATTTAGAAACTAAGAGCAGCTAATTTTATTATTTCCCTTTCAAGTAGTAATTTAAATTGAATAAAGTGCATTAAAACATGCATGCATGAATACACAGCACATCAATTACCTATATCCCATCAACAACAAACTTTTAAAGCCTAAATCTACCATACATGTTGTTTGTTTGAGTATTTTAGGAAAGAAACTAGCTTTAATAGATGGCAAGGTATCAGATCCCTGGGTTGGGAAGATCCCCTGGATAAGGAAATGGTTACCCAGTCCAGTATTCTGGCCTTGAGAATTCCACGGACTGTACAGTCTCTGGGGTCACAGAGTCAGGCACAAGTGAGCGACTTTCACTTTCACTTCTCAAGCTATCAGAAAGGTATCTCATAATGTTTTTGATACCATGCTTTGCTCTAAAATGTGAAAGCTCTCAAGATGAATTAAGATTTAAAGGTCCTAAATTCCCTGCATGTCACGCCATGCTGATCATAGTGAAAGACTCTCTCACCTTATCAGAAAAAAAGTCTTAAAAGGAAACATGAAAATGTTATAAGTGATTCATCTCAAACAAAAACATTTTTAACATGATTGTGCTCTTGTATATGTGTCTGTATAGACCTAGTTGAAACACTGTTACAGACTTGAATGTTTTAAGCTGTACCTAGGTATTTAAATACAGATAAAAGTATTTTTAATGACTATCAAACATTTAGAATCCCATTAATATATTTTGTAGCTCTAGGATATGTATTTTGAAATTATACTAACGTGTTGAAATTTGAAAAAGATAGAAATATCTTTTCTCTGAAACAAAATAAATGACATTTATAGCAGTGCAAGGCATAAAAATGAAATGGCATCCATGGAAATGATAGACAGGACAGGCAATCAGCCCACAAGAGATATGCCATCGCTAAAGGCAACTTCAAGCTCACGGAACAAGCTTGAGTAGACTGCTACTGTGTCTACTGTACAGACTTGACGTTAGAAACTTGAGTTGAGGCTGAAGAAATCTATGAAAATCTAAAGATAGCATAAATCTATCTCTATAAAAATCTGAAAAATATTGCCATGAGATTTAAATAGTGTGTAATATTTAATAAAATAGTACAGTATATGTTTGGCTCTACAATTCATAATTTCATGTTAATAACTGTCTAATACAGAATTAAGACAAATAATAGAAACATTGTTGAGTTTACCTAAGGATTTATATTTCCACATTTTGAAATAAAATAAGCATTTTGATATCCTGTGGCTGTGTAGTGATCTCAGATATACTCCAAATGCTAAAATCTAATATTTTATGAACATAGACCAAATAGAACTAATTGTGTGTGTGTGTGTATATATATATATATTTATATATCTACATTTATATCTATTAAAATAGAGATTTGTATGCTCAGTCTACTAAAATAATTACATTTCTTATCAACCATAAAACAAATGTTATTGATCTAGTCCTATAATGCCAGTATTTCTCCCTGACAAATTGTAAATAAATTCTGAAGCCATTGATATATGTGTAACACATGGTTGAAAAATGTTTATAGGAATCAGAATTCACAGTGAAAACAGAAAACTCTGGGTTTTTCATTTACTTAAGAATGGATGACCGATAGGAAATTTGGTGCACAATATCCCTGGAGGGCTAGAGGAGAAAACAGACATGCTGTGGGAATATGATACTTGCTTACCAGATCTTGCCACCACGATTACAGTCCAGATGTTTGGAAAACTGCTCTCACTGCAGCCAGTGGTGCTTCTGTATCTGCTGTCTGCTACTGTAAATCATTGCACAGTCAGAAGATGTGGTTCTGGCCCCCCAAACAGTCCTACCTGTTACAGCACAGTCCTTGACTGCAATCACTCCAAGAACAGCATCCTCTGCCTTCTTGGCATCACTGCAGATTTCCTGTCAGTGAAGCTCATGGACCAAAACCACATCTTGCATAGACTCTGAGTAACAGAATCTAGGCAATATGGTTTTCATCAGCTTTCAAGACTCTGAGCTATTCAGTTAACTACAAGGGGTTGAAAAGGTTGCCAAAACCTGATAGACAACATCTAGTACATCACACATTATACCAGATATACCTCTTTACTATTAAAATTGTACTTTATAATTAAATTAATAGGTAACTATAAATTGTACCTCCTTACTATTAACCATTAATATGCACCACTTTGAAGCATTGTGGGAATACCTGACCACCTTACCTGCCTCCTGTGAAACCTGTATGCAGGTCAAGAAGCAACACTTAGAACTGGACACAGAACAACAGACTGGTTCCCAGTTGGGAAAGAACATCAAGGCTGTATATTGTCACCCTGCTTATTTATCTTATATGCAAAGTACATCATGTTAAATGTCAGGCTGGATGAAGCGCAAGATGGAATCAACCAAGATTGCCAGGAGAAATATCAATAACCTCATATATGCAGATGGCATCACTATTATGGCAGAAAACAAAGAACTAAAGAGCCTCTTAATGAAGGTGAAAGAGTAGAATGAAAGAGCTGGCTTAAAACTCAACATTAAAAAGCTAAGATCATGGCATCCAGTCCCATTACTTCATAGCAAACAATAGAAACAGTGACAGACTTTATTTTCTTGGGTTCCAAAATCACTGCATATGGTGACTGCAGTCATGAAAATAAAAGACACTTGCTCCTTGGAAGAAAAGCTATGACAAACCTAGACATTGTATTAAAAAGCTGAGACATTACTTTGCTGACAAAGTTTCTTCTAGTCAAAGTTATAGTTTTTCCAGTAGTCATGTATGGATATGAGAGTTGGACCATAAAGAAGGCTGAATACCAAAGAATTGGTGCTTTTGAACTATGGTGGTGGAGAAGATTCTTGAGAATCCTTTGGATTGCAAGGAGATCCAACCAGTCCATCCTAAAGGAAATCAGTCCTGAATATTCATTGGAAGGACTGATGCTGAAGCTCCAATACTTTGGCCACCTGATGTGAAGAACTGACTCAGAAAGACCTTGATGCTGGGAAAGATTAAAGGCAGGAGGAGAAGGGGATGACAGAGGATGAGATGGTTGAATGGCATCACTGACTTGATGGACATGAATTTGAGCAAGCTCTGGGAGATGGTGATGGACAGGGAAGCTTGGTGTGCTGCAGTCCCTGGGGTGGCAAAGAGTCAAACACAACTGAATAACTGAATAGCAACAACAGCAACCTGTTTACTATTAAACATCAATACACACCACTTTTAAAAAGAAAGTGAAAGTCGCTCAATTGTGTCCGACTCTTTGCAACCCCTTTGGAATTCTCTAGGCCAGAATACTGATATATATTTAAATGTGACAAAAACATCAGGAAAACAACACATTCCCATCTAATGTAATGAAGTCTCCTGCATGTTAATAAAAACATGCTAATTGTTTGCCCAAAAGAAGATATATAAAATCCATTGGTTGCTCTTCTATTTCTGTTAACATTCATTCTCATTGTCATTTTATCATCATGTGCTGTATGTTCTCAGTCACTCAGTTGTTTCCAACTCTTTTCCACCCTATGTACTATACCCCATCGAGGTCTCTGTCCATTGGAATTTTGAAGGCAAGAATACTGAAGCAGGTTGCCATCTTCTACTCCAGGGGTTCTTCTCATCCCAGGAATTGAACCTGCATCTCCTGCATCTTCTGCATTGGCTGGTAGATTCTTTACTAGTCTCCTATCTGGGAAGCCCTTTGATCACTGTATGACTTTAATAACTGTAAACCTGAACATTAAATCATAACGATGGTCACTATCACAAAATGTTTATAAAGTAAAGGCAAACAAGATGGAGGAAAATTTATGTAATATAAATATAAATGTGTAGGTATAATATATACTATTATTTATAATGCATACATATAGTAAGTGAAATGTGTGTTAATACGTTTGCATAGTCTTCATTTCAGCTATTATTTACAAGACCAGAGTTGGTCTTTATAACTTATTTATTAACCTGTTCATATCCTATTCCTTTTTTTCTTAGAGATCATTAAACCTTTTCAGGATTTTTGACTTGAGGAAATGACCCAGAACTTCAGTCTTGAGGATCAGGGTCCTCATTATTCTTGTCTGTTTCTGATCTGTCCTGTCTTCCACTAACATAGTAATAACTGAGGTGATCACACGGGTTCAAGGAATGTTTTTCTCTGCACTCACTATAGTACAACAATGTATTTTCCACTTGATAATCAGGATCAATAGGTCAAAAGAGTAACCCACTTCTTGATCTGTAGGTTCAGTGACAGAGGATTCTGAATGGCCCAGTGGAGCCTATTGTGCCATTTCTTTTGCTTAAAACACTTTCATATGTGTTACCAATAACACTTAAAATATAATAATATTTGACTTCCTACAAAACCCTGAAATAGAAACGTATTTTACTCATACACCTTCTCTGTGTGCTATGGAAAATAACTACTTTATTTCTTGTATTAACAATAGCATCTTGTGTCTATAGCTTATCTTCAAATTAATCTCTGGAAACATACAGAACTGTCTTTCAAAAAGAAGCAAAGCAAAATTTTCCATCAATAAGCCTGAAAAGTAGGAGAGATTCAGTATCATATCATATTATTTCTATAGCTAGAAATGGAATAATTAAAAAAAAAAACTTGAGAGGTTGAATTGATTTGAAATAGAAGGTAATCAATTGGGTGAAATTTCTTTTATTTATAAAATATATATATATTTTATATAAATAAATAAATAAATATATATATATACAGAAGAAAATATAAATTTAAGTGCACATGCTAGATACGCACATGTACGTAATTTATATATTTAATTTTTAAGCATCATTTAAAAATGGCTAAGGCCCAGTTTTTCAGTCTCTGACTGGGGAACTAGTTTCCGCAAGCCATACAGCCAACCACACTCACACACACACACACACACACACACAAATCATGTTTTTCAGTTAGTAATAATTGAAATCGAATGTCCTTTTGTAGAAGAAGTTGGACTCTCTAAGTCCTCAAATTCATAAAAACCAAGGAACAGTATATTTTACTTAAAGAGAAATAATTAAAAAGTTCAGTTCAGTTCAGTTCAGTCGCTCAGTCGTGTTTGACTCTTTGCGACCCCATGAATCGCAGCACGCCAGGCTTCCCTGTCCATTAAAAAGTACTTGCTATTAATCTAAATATATACATCCTGATGTTTAATGAATATTTACTTATATATATTCTTTGGGACCCAGTCCATTTGATCTTGGCTTTGTGCCTATGTGATAGTTTAAGCAATACATTGACTTTTACTTTTGGCTCCACGCAATGTCACTTCTATATTCCTCTCCTTATTGTTATTTAATTCGTGCCTAGTGTCATAGTGAGGAAAGATAACTGGCCTCCTGCTCACTTTGTTAGAAACAGTTAATTCTTTGAATGACCAACAGCAATTTCACATATGTCATCTTGAATGGAAAGTCCATAGAATAAAATGTTTGTATTAACTCAAGCCAACAGTCAACCTTAAAACAGTCTAGTAGTACTAACAGGATGAGAAGAGATATGTCAGGAAAGAGAAAATAAAAGAGAGAAATTAGCAGCTCAAGTTACAAAGTGCCTGAGTATTGAAATAAAGGAAAGAATGAAATAGACCAGATAGTGCTAACAAGGGGGTAGAAATACTCATTTCCTTCCACCTATCCGTGTTGGCTTCCAGTGGGTTGTTTGCCATGTGTCAGAATCACACCTTAGCAACTGTCTCCCATTTGACATCTGTCCATGAGATGATATATTCTAAGATTTTCCTAATAGGAGACATTTGTTCCCTAGGGAAACTCTATTATTACAGTCCCAAAATCCTGAAATAAATTCTAGAATAAAATTTTAAAAGCAGCAGAAACAAACACAAGGAAAGTTAATCAGTTGGTAAGCTCATATACATGAAAATCTCTGTAAATAGAATGATACGAATTTCAAAAACCGATTCATTTAGAAATAGAAAGCCTAAAAAAAATGGTAACCTTCAAATGTAATTTTAAATTGATAAAGACTTTCTCAAGTTCAAAAGGGAGGTGACATATGGATACCTATGGCTGATTAATGTTGATGTATGGTGGAAACCAATACAAAATTGTAAAGCAATTACCTTCCAAGTAAAAATAAATAATTTAAAAAAAGAGAATTTATCTGCAAACAGATATCTGGTTACAATAGTATTTTAAGTTATTAATTTAAAGCTAATAAAGTTATTTAATTAAAGAATCTCAGTAGAAGCTTTTAAAATGTGACAAATTATAGAGAACTTTATAATTGATGTAACATTATTATTTTAACATCATATAGAACTTTAAAATGGCAGCACAAAATATTCTAAATGTGTAATCTGGATACAGAAATCTGGAATATAATAATAAAAAGTCAAGTCTTTTTAAAAAATATATAAAAGTATATTTAATAGGTATAGTAGTTGGTATTTTTAGTAGAAATGCATAAATTCATGTCAGATGGCTTAAACAAAACTGAATAATATAGTACAGAAATACAGTTCTAAACTTAGCTCCACATATTGCTTAAATCATTTTTTAAAAAAATTATTATAAGTACAACTCCTCAACTTTATCTGTGTTCCTTTATGTTGGGCTTCTATTCAGCCAGTTTTTCCATATGGTGACCATGATGGACAACATCAGTCTAAGAATCACCTGTTAAATTAATAAGTCCTCAGTGAAAATAGTTCATCGTAGTTAAATATATATAGTGGGACTAATCAACCTGCCCTGGTAACATGCAGAACTCTCAGCTCATCACTGTGATCAGTCACTGGTAACATTCTTACAGATAGAAACTGAATTTGAGATCTCAGTTCTACTCAAATTACACAGAATAAAAGTGGGTCAAGAATTTCTCCCCAAAGGAAATTTAGAATTCTGTTAGCAGAAACTAGCTGAGATTACTTACTAGTTGACATTTCTCATGGTATTCTTCTAAAGTGTTCTCCTGAGAGACATGTGATTTGGTTTCACAGGCAGCTGGAATCATTGTGATGACTTGTATTGGCTCCAGACACGTCTAAATTTCCTCTTAATGGTCTACCTGATTTTCAGTACTTCAACTTACTCAATGGCTAGATAAGCCTCTAATACCATATATTAAATATATTTCTCTCTGAACTACCCTCTGTATGTTCTTTTTTCCTGACTGAGCACTGAATAATGCAGTTCAGTTCAGCTCAGTCCCTCAGTTGTGTCCAACTCTTTGCGACCCCGTAGACTGCAGCCTACCAGGCTCCTCCATCCATGGGATTTTCCAGGCAAGAGTACTGGAGTGGGTTGCCATTGCCTTCTCCAGGGGATGTTCTCGAGCCAGGGATCGAACCCAGGTCTCCTGTATTGCAGGCAGACGCTCTACCATCTGAGCCATAGATTATTAAATAAAGGAGTATTTATTTTAAATGGAAAAATCTTATTTAAAATGTGGTTTAAATGTCTTCAAATAACTAAAGTATTTTTTATTAAGCCAAACAAAAGAGATTTCACTTAACAAATGTTATATGTATTGCTAACATTATAAACTTTAATATATCTAATATGCAGTAGGCAAAAGCAAAAGATAGCCACTAAAAATAGGGGAAAACTAGAGGCAATCTTAGGAAATATAGAGGTCTATTCTCATTCTATAGAGGTCTATTCTCATTGTGCTTATAAGTATTATTATTATATAAATTTACATTATTATCTACTTTGACTATCAAAATTAGAAAATTTAAAAGCTTTTAGAACTTAAAATTACTACAAATAAACAGTACACAAATACTGCAAAAGTCAATAGCTTTCCTATGTAAAGCAGTTGGAATTATAATAAAAATAAAGTACTAAATTGTAAGTATTCATGAACATATCTTATATAAATTTGATCATGTCAATTCTATGCCTAAAACTCATCATCAATGACTTTCATCACTCTTTTTATAAACACTGAATCCCTTATCTTGACCAATGAAAGCTGAAATCACCTATTTTCTATTCCCTCTCCAATGTCACCTCACTTGGTGATTATCTAATGTCTGTTCTCCTCCTAGACATCAACTCTCTGTGGTCTAGGGGTGTGTCAAACTTAGTCTTGTCTCTACCCATCCACTATCCTGGTGAAAGCCTGGAATATCATAGGAATTCAGTAAATGTTTTGTGACTCTTCCATGACACATACATGGATTCTTACACAATGAAAATATAAAAACTTACATAGAAATATATATCTTTGTTTGCAATATAAAATATTGGAAAAAATCTTCAGTCTCACTGAATTATTTTATACATGAGAATATAATCAGGATTTTCATGGATTTTGTTTTAATTTTCTGAAAAGATAAAATGATACTGAATTTCCCCTATAAATATATATATATATGTACTTATGTTACCTAAAGATATATGTTTATGCAGATTCATAGGAAAATATGATGATGACTTCTGCTGTCTATTCAAATTCAGTGAGAAGTTAATGCCACTTAAATCAATGCAGTCCTGATGAAGGAACAAATAGAGCACAATAATTGACAATCCAAATAAAAAATACGCTGTAATATAATTGGTTGAGGCTTCATCAGAGATCATTTGATGAAGAAAATAATCAATAACATTAATTGAAAAAAGCAGAATTTATTGGAATGGCAAAAGGGTACCTCTCAGCCAACACTGCATCCTACTCTCACCCTGGAGCCATGGCAGCTGCTTTCCCTGATTTACTTTCCTTTCCTCGAGGCATAAAATGTATCACTACTTCCTTTTAAGTATTTTTTTCTTTTATTTCTCTCTTTGTAGGTCAACCTATTCATGCAGAAAATTATTTCTCCAGTTTTATGGTTTCAATGACCAACCTTAAATGAGTTGACCAAGTTTCCAAAAGCCAATTCCCAAGCTCCAGGCATAAGAACAGACTACCATGTACAGTCCCCTCTTAGAAGGACAAAGAGGATAAAATCTCTAAGAAATAAGTAAGCAAGAGGAAGGTATCAAGGGATTTCCCTGGTGCTCCAGTGATTAAGACTTTGCCTTCTAATGCAGAGGGTGTGGTTTCGATGCCTGATTGAAGAGGTAAGATACCACATGCTTTGTAGTCAAAGCACCAAAGCATAAAAAAACGAAGCAATCATGTAACAAATTTATTGAAGACTTTAAAAACAATCCACATCAAAATTTTTAAAAAATCTTAAAAAAAATAATAGATGTCAGCTTAGTAAAAGTGATTGTTATTTCTAGTGGAGATAAAACTTCCAACAGTTATGGAAAGTTATTGATGATTGAAGCTGGAAGAATTACTTATACCTACTTAGATACAAAATAATAGCCTTTAATCTAATATTTCAAAGGTAAACACATTCCAGTTGGAACAAAGAAATAAATGGAAAAATCATAAGAATGCTAGAAGGAAATATAATTATTTCCTTATTTTAGTATCATGAAGGTCTTCTAAGCACAAAAATGAGATGCCCAAAATGTGGCTAAATAAATATTAAATTCTTCATTGCACAAAGTGATGTGTGACAATGCACATACAATGATGCTTTCACAAATTTGGAGGATAAAAATGTTCACAAATTATGTGGCAAGCCAAAAGATAATATTCTTACTATTAAAAGCATTTATAAATCATCAAAGTTTGAGGCAGATAAAATAACAACAAAAAAGGAATAGCACATCAAAAAAAAAAAGCAGGAAAGACTATAAGTGGCATATATAATCTTATACACAATGTTTCCCCTCATTATTGATCTGAGACAAGAAAGTTTTTTTTTTTTTTTCTTATTGACATGCTATTGTTAAAATTATCAAGTGCAAAGCAACACAACTGCAACAAGAAAAAAGTAATAGTATCTAGTCTGGGACAAATTATAGAAAATAAGAAATCATGAATTGTTGAAACTGGTGATTGGTACATTTCAGATGACACTTTAGGAATTTATACAGAAATGGATAAAATGCATCTTATTTTAATACTGAATGCTTGGGGCTGGTGCACTGGGACAACCCAGCGGGATGGTAAGGGGAGGGAGGAGGGAGGAGGGTTCAGGATGGGGAACACGTGTATACCTGTGGTGGATTCATGTTGATATATGGCAAAACCAATACAATATTGTAAAGTTAAAAATAAAATAGAAAAGTAAAAAAAAAAAAAAAAGTATAAATTTATTCTGTGCACATGTTAAGAAATCCAAGTGAAAGAAAAATCTGTCACAAGATTATTTATCATAGTAAAATAGAGAAAAATGTCAAAAGCAGGGAATTAGTGAAGCTATAGCACATTCAGCTAATGGAATGAGAAAAAAATGCCTGAAGAGAAATATTTAATCAGATATTCCTGAGACTGCCAGATTAAGTATGAAAGTTCTATCACAAAGTAATATATTAAGTATTACCAAATTATGAATTATAGAAAATCAAATGTAAAATCAAAAAGACATACATTAAAATGTCAAGAGTTTGACTTACTGAGCTTGAGTTATTTTTCTCTTTTTGGTATTTTTGTTTGTTTTTTAATAAATAACTTGAAGTAGAGTTGTATTACGTTTAACAAAACATTAAGAACCTAAAGATCCTTTAACATCAGATAGTCTTATGGTTGACACTCATCCTTACAATTCATTCCAACAAGGTCTACATTTCAGAGAATTACTTACTATTTTAATTTTAATGCTTATTTCCTTTAAGCTTGTAATCTTAATGCCTATTTATAACTCTTGTACCTTGGATGGAGGAGCCTGGAAGGCTGCAGTCCATGGGGTCGCTGAGGGTCGGACATGACTGAGCGACTTCACTTTCACTTTTCACTTTCCTGCATTGGAGAAGGAAATGGCAACCCACTACAGTGTTCTTGTCTGGAGAATCCCATGGATGGGGGAGCCTGGTGGGCTGCCGTCTATGGGATCGCACAGAGTCAGACACAACTGAAGTGACTTAGCAGCAGCAGCAGAAGCATAACTCTTGTATGAATTATTGTGTGGCTTAAATGGGTTTATATGTGCTTATTACTATGTCTTATAATACAACAAATGCTTACCACATAATATTACCTATTTAAAAATAGTGTGTATATTACTTAAAAACTCATTTCTAAAGTGGGGTGCAGGTAATAAAAAGTGAAGTGCAGTATGTAAAATCTTGGTTAGGTATATTGCAAGTATATGTGTGTATCAGAAAAATCGCACATCATGTACTAAAATGGTACAAATAATATTACATATCAAGCATGTTTTAATAACAGTTACATAAGTCAGTCATCACAATTAACTCAAGCATAACACACTGGTCAAAAGTGAGGTTTAAACTTACCTAATTGCCAAGGACACTCACTCTCTATTAGCTAGATTGGAATTAGTGATTCCCAATCAGCAGTGGCAGAGAAGGCAATGGCACCCCATTCCAGTACTCTTGCCTGGAAAATCCCATGGATGGAGGAGCCTGGAAGGCTGCAGTCCATGGGGTCGCTAAGAGCTGGACACGACTGAGCGACTTCACTTTCACTTTTCACTTTCCTGCATTGGAGAAGGAAATGGCAACCCCCTCCAGTGTTCTTGCCTGGAGAATCCCAGGGATGGGGGAGTCTGGTGAGCTGCCGTCTATGGGGTCACACAGAGTCAGACACGACTGAAGCGACTTAGCAACAGCAGCAGCAGCAATCAGAGATGACATGTTACTACCAAATATAGTTATTTCCAAATAGATTCGACAATTGTATTCATTTATATCTCTCCTTTTTTAATTAATATAATTTATATTTTATAGCCATTTTGGGCTCAGAGTAAAATTGAGTGGAAAGTACAAAGTTCTCATTACTCCCTGTTCCCACAAAAGGACAGCCTTCCTTTTTGTAGAAGCCCTACCCAGAGTCACACACATATTACAATCAATGTACCTACATCTGGCATATCGTTATTATCCAAATTTCATAATTTATATTGGTCTCTTTTTTCAAAAAAGAAACTTTAGGACAGAACTCAAAGGCAGAATCTCATTAGCATGAATTATACATAGAATATAAATAATTTTTAAAATTATGCCTGAACACTAATCATTTGATTTGTAAAACTTATCCCCCTAAAGTTATTATTAAAGATGGTTGTGCTAATTATTATATTTGTTATCACTGTATCATATGAAAACACATGTTTAGTTTTTTTAGATTAAAAAAAAAACTTTGCAGTGTATGAACTAGAAGACACCAGGAAAATTATGAAGATATTAAGATGTTTTGTTCACCTTATAGTTGCAGGGGCCAGAATAGCGTTTGTTACATAGACTCCAATCCAATTTAATGAATTTTTATTGTCTACTATGTGCCTAGAAGCAATCTAGGGACTTGAGAAGGTACAGCAGTGAACAAGGCAGAAAAAAATAGCCTGCCTGCTTTCAGTGAAATTACATTCTAGAAAGTAAGAGAGTTCATAAATGTAATGTAATATGGGGAAAAGTAGTAAGTGTTGAGGAGCAAATAAAGGCAGACAGGTGGGAGTTCTTGCAGAGAGATACAGTTCTACACAATTTGGTCAGAAGAGGCCTCACTGCAAATGTGATGCTTCAGTGAAGGCTTGCAGGAGATGAGGGTTTCAACTTTAGCAAGATCTTAAGAACAAAGAAATGAAGTTAGAGAAAACAGTATTATAGACTTGTGATAAGAGATCAGAGTTAGCACACTGGAGAGAAAGAAAATGATATCAGAGAGGAAATGAAGTTATAAATTCTTTGCAAAAATTATAAAAACTTTGTTTTTTGTTGTTGTTGTTTTCTTTTGTTTTTTTTTTTTTTTTTACTCTGAGTGACATGGAAAACAAGTGAGGGTTGAGAGAAGAAAAGTAACTTAATGGATGTCTATTAAAATAATTCCCATTATTTGTGGTGAATATCCTTGAAGTTTGTCATGCATGGAAGCAGGGAGACAGCTGAGAAGCTACTGCTGTAATTCAAGTTTGATAGTATGGTT
This sequence comes from Bos grunniens, assembly GCF_055505025.1. NCBI lineage: Eukaryota > Metazoa > Chordata > Mammalia > Artiodactyla > Bovidae > Bos > Bos grunniens. The sequence goes on along the minus strand of NC_141184.1, from coordinate 19,096,090 downwards.
GTTTTGACCATGATTGTATGATAGCAGTGAGAAGTAGTGAAGAGTGATTGGATCAAGTAAACAGAGGGTACTATTTATGAAGCTGTGTTTACAGGAAAAGAGAGGTGTCAGCTTGTCCAAGATACATAAGTTCTGAGAACTAGCTTTACCTTTTTCAATAGAAAACATTGATGACTTCACTAAAAAAATACTTTTAGTGGAGTGGAAAAGGAGAATGGAGATCTCTCACTCTAATCCACTTAGAGTGAATGTAAGAGTAATGGGGAAAGTGAATTTAGAATGATTATAAAGTATTCTTAGAATAATTTTAGCTGCAATAGGGAAAGTAGAAATGGTAAGGATCTGGAAGGGGGCTTCCCTGGTGGCTCAGATGGTAAAGCGTCTGCCTGCAGTGCGGGAGACCTGGGTTTGATCCCTGGGTTGGGAAGATCCCCTGGAGAAGATCCCACTCCAGTACTCTTGCCTAGAAAATTCTGTGGACTAAGGAGGCTGGTAGGCTACAGTCTATGGGGTCACAAAGAGTTGGACACGGCAGCGAATTCACTTTCACTTTGGAAGGAGGGGAAAGAAATATTATATTTTCAGGATGGAATAGGTAACAGCAGGATAGGAGTGATCTAGCAGAGAGAGGAAATTGATGGCATTAGATAGAGAGTACAGAATTGCCAGAGAGATGTTCTTGAGTAGGAGGGTGAATGGTTCTCACTTAGAATTGTGTAGCACCTAGAGGTTCTGGGTCCAGGAGGTGAGGGAAGCTGTCATCTAGCTGAGGCCTACTGTCAGATCTTGTATCTCAGCAAAGGGCTGAATCCACTCAGAGGGAGAGAATCTTTTTCTTTCAAAGGGAATTTGTTTAGAGATCAGGACCCTGGAGAGGGGCCGTTGCCAGCAAGTGAAGGCGTTGGCCTTTGACACACTAACAGGGGTGAAAGCAGAGTATGCAGGTGTAGATGCTAATATGCATGTAGGTGTGAAGACAGTGACTGGACCTCATTCCTCAACAACGTAGGAAGCGAGTTCACCAGTTTCATGTGAGTATGAGGAAAGAGATGATGCATGTTTGAGGAGAGCAGGAAAGATACAGAGTAGTCTGTTAAAAGAGTAGGAGAGAAAATAATAGAAAATTGAATTTCACTAAGGTTTAGAGAGAATGTGAAACAAGATTGGGCAGGGTGCTTATGTGTTTTTCTCCCATTATGTCAGTGTTCAAGTTCAGGACTAGAATAGTAAAGAATTATTTAATTAGAGTATAGCCAAGTTGCGTGACAAAATAAAAGCAAATGATGTAGTTGAGGGTATATGCAGGGGAGTCATTAAAACAACCAACCATGGAATTTAAGCTTAGCTTTTATGGAAGAGGAAAATATACGGTTGATTAGTGAGCATAATGTGGGATCAATAAATATAGGTCCCGGTGGCATGATGGCTTATTGAGTAGGATTGCTTGAGGCGGTGAGTATGAACCAGAAGTCAGGAAGTCGAGCTGACAGAGTGTGATGCGTGAAATTGAAATTATGGAGGAGTTGCTATTACAGGTAATGACAAGACCAGGTCGTGACTATGGAGCTGAGTGGCCCGGGGAGTGTGCAAGACAAGTTCACAGTAGTTCAAGAAACTAAGAAGCCATGGTATGGTCAGATTTGTTGTTCACACTAAGGACTAAAATTGTCAAAACTTCTGATAGGCAAAGTAACAATGAGGTGAGAACTAGAGACATCAAGAATCAGTGAAACATTTAAGCTACTTCCATGTCCTGGATATTGCAAATACTGCTGCAGTCAACATTGAGATGCATGTGTCTTTTTGATTTGTGTTTTTATCAGGTTATATGCCCAGTAGTGGGACTGCTGGGTCATATGGCTCAGACAATTAGGAATCTGCCTGCAATGCAGGAGACCCAGGTTTGATCCCTGGGTTGGGAAGATCTCCCTGGAGAAGGGAATCCACTCCAGTTTTCTTGCCTGGAGAATTCCATGGACAGAGGAGCCTGGCAGGCTACAGTTCATGGGATTGTAAAGAGTCAGACATGGATGAGAGACTAACACTTTCATTTTTCACTTTTCATGGTAGCTCTATTTGTAGTTTTTAAGGAACCTCCATACTGTTCTCCCTAGTGGGAATATCAATTTACATTCTCACTAACATTGCAAGAAGGTTCTCTCAAGACTGTAAAGTGACTATACCCAATTAAATTAAAAAAAAAAAAAGAAATGATAAGAAGCAGTGAGGACACAGGGTATGAGTAGATATTAGAATGACGAAAGGTTCTAAGTGATAATACATAATACCATGGGATTCAAATCTCTGCATAAGGCCAAGAATAGCCTGGAAAAAACAATGAAGAACAAGTACAAACTCCATTTGACTTACAGGCTCGGTCATAAGAGAAATGTAGAGAAAGCAAAAATAAAACTTAACTGAAATCCTCTTCCACTTAGGAGTGTGCTGCAGGGGAAGTTGGTAGTGTCCTCGAGGGAGATCCAGGCATCCATTAGAGCAAACCTGTAAAGGGTACTTTCAGTGAAAAGGTTGAAGAAAGAAAGGTTTCTGTGGTGATGAAACTTGACTTTTGCAAAAGTATACCTAATAAGGGCAATCTCAGGAAAATTGGGAAGGGCTGAGGCAAAGATAAGAGTCTTCTAAGTTTTACTTCAATATTTTATTTTTGATAGCCTCTATTCAGTCTCAGTTGTAAAAACAAGTTACCTGTTTTAAGTGTCAACATACACAAAAATGAATAGAACAAATGAGTTTTCCCAGAAAAATATGGCAGAGTAGCAGTGCCTGTGATCTGTGATAACTCTGGATTGTTCACAATGTGCAATTCAGATTGGGTATCATGTAAGGTCCCTTCAATCTTTCTTACCACTCTACAGCCTATTACTATCTGTCCCTTCTTGTTTGGTGGTAAAAATCATTATCACTCTCTCCTTCCTGCCATGTGGTTGCTACCATTACTGGTATATATTGTGTTGTAAAGAGCATAAAAAATGGTATGACTGAACTGCCTTTAACCTAGGAATATACGTCATTTGAAAAACAAAAAAAGTCTTCCTTAGGATGACCAATTTCCAAAGAATTTTGAATTCTTTTCCAGTGTTTCAGTTCAGTTCAGTCACTCAGTCATGTCCGACTCTTTGCGACCCCATGAAGCTCAGCACGCCAGGCCTCCCTGTCCATCACCATCGCCCGGAGTTCACGTCCATCAACTCAGTGATGCCATCCAGCCATCTCATCCTCTGTCGTCCCCTTCTACTCCTGCTCCCAATCCCTCCCAGCATCAGAGTCTTTTCCAATGAGTCAACTCTTCACATGAGGTGGCCAAAGTACTGGAGTTTCAGCTTTAGCATCATTCCTTCTAAAGAAATCTCAGAGCTGATCTCCTTCAGAATGGACTGGTTGGATCTCCTTGCAGCCCAAGGGACTCTCAAGAGTCTTCTCCAACACCACAGTTCAAAAGCATCAATTCTTCGGCGCTCAGCTTTCTTCACAGTCCAACTCTTACATCCATACATGACCACAGGAAAAACCATAGCCTTGACTAGACGACCTTTGTTGGCAAAGTAATGTCTCTGCTTTTAAATATGCTATCTACGTTGGTCATAACTTTCCTTCCAGAGTAAGCATCTTTTAATTCATGGCTGCAGTCACCATCTGCAGTGATTTTGGAGCCCAGAAAAATAAAGTCTGACACTGTTTCCACTATTTCCCCATCTATTTCCCATACAGTGATGGGACCAGATGCCATGATCTTCGTTTTCTGAATGTTGAGCTTTAAGCCAATTTTTTCACTCTCCACTTTCATTTTCATCAAGAGGCTCTTCAGTTCGTCTTCACTTTCTGCCATAAGGGTGGTGTCATCTGCATATCTGAGGTTATTGATATTTCTCCTGGCAACCTTGACTCCAGCTTGTGCTTCTTCCAGTCCAGCGTTTCTCATGATGTACTCTGCATATAAGTTAAATAAGCAGGGTGACAATATACAGCCTTGACGTACTCCTTTTCCTATTTGGAACCAGTATGTTGTTCCATGTCCAGTTCTAACTGTTGCTTCCTGACCTGCATACAGATTTCTCAAGAGGCAGGTCAGGTAGTCTGGTATTCCCATCTCTTTCAGAATTTTCCACAGTTTATTGTGATCCACACAGTCAAAGGCTTTGGCATAGTCAATAAAGTCCAGTGTTTAATACAAGTTTAATATAGTGTTTAATACAAGTTTAACACATAGTGATGTTTAACACATAGTGATAATGTATTTTCAATTTATCCCTTTTATTTTATTATCCTGACTTGTATCATTTACCAGTTTTAGTAAATTTTTCTGTGATTGCTACTTATCACAACTATTTAAACAACTATTTTGCTATGTTGATATAAATTCAATCCACTTGACATATTTTTTCAGTCTAAATTTTAAGAATAGTTATCTTTTTTTTAATTTTTATTTTATTTTTTAACTTTACAATATTGTATTGGTTTTGCAATATATCAAAATGAATCCACCACAGGTATACATGTGTTCCCCATCTCAAACCCTCCTCCCTCCTTCCTCCCCATACCATCCCTCTGAGTCGTCCCAGTGCACCAGCCTCAAGCATCCAGTATCGTGCATCGAACCTGGACTGGCAACTCATTTCATATATGATATTATACATGTTTCAATGCCATTCTCCCAAATCATCCCACCCTCTCCCTCTCCCACAGAGTCCAAAAGACTCTTCCATACGTCAGTGTCTCTTTTGCTGTCTCGTATACAGGGTTATTGTTACCATCTTTTTAAATTCCATATATATGCGTTAGTATATTGTATTGGTGTTTTTCTTTCTAGCTTACTTCACTCTGTATAATAGGCTCCAGTTTCATCCACCTCATTAGAACTGATTCAAATGTATTCTTTTTAATGCCTGAGAAATACTCCATTGTGTATATGTACCACAGCTTTTTTATCCAATCATCTGCTGATGGACATCTAGGTTGCTTCCATGTCCTGGCTATTATAAACAGTGCTGTGATGAACATTGGGATACACGTGTCTCTTTCAATTCTGGTTTCCTCAGTGTGTATGCCCAGCAGTGGGGTTGCTGTGTCATAAGGCAGTTCTATTTCCAGTTTTTTAAGGAATCTCCTCACTGACCATAGGAAAAACACTCTCCAACATATATCACAGCAGGATCCTCTCTGATCCACCTCCCAGAATATTGGAAATAAAAGCAAAAATAAACAAATGGGACCTAATTAAACTTAAAAGCTTCTGCACAACAAAGGAAATTATAAGCAAGGTGAAAAGACAGCCTTCAGAATGGGAGAAAATAATAGCAAATGAAGCAACTGACAAAGAACTAATCTCAAAAATATACAAGCAACTCCTACAGCTCAACTCCAGAAAAATAAATGACCCAATCAAAAAATGGGCCAAAGAACTAAACAGACATTTCTCCAAAGAAGACATACAGAGGGCTAACAAACACATGAAAAGATGCTCAACATGACTCATTATCAGAGAAATGCAAATCAAAACCACTATGAGGTACCATTTCACGCCAGTCAGAATGTCTGTGATCCAAAAGTCTACAAGCAATAAATGCCGGACAGGGTGTGGAGAAAAAGGAACCCTCTTACACTGTTGGTGGGAATGCAAACTAGTACAGCCACTATGGAAGAATAGTTATCTTATAAAATCATGGTTGGACAGGCATTCTAAATTATTTTCATGAAGGCTTTTAGAAAATCCTTTACAGGGGAGAAAACTTGACCAGTTGTTTCTGAATAATAGAGAAAAAGCTCTTTAGAGAAAGCAGACATTCAAGGGTTTTTCCTGGTAGCTTAGACAGTAAAGAATCTGCCTACAGTGCAGGTTCAATCGCTAGGTTGGGAAGATTCCCTGGAGAAAAGAAGGGCCTCCAACTTCAGTAATGTTGCCTTGAGAATTCTATGGACAGAGAAGCCTGGCCGGCTATAGTCCATGAGATTGCAAAGAGTTGGACATGACTGAGTGACTTACATTTTCACCTTTCAGACACATTTAAAATAGATAGATGCTTATCATATAGAAATTAGTCTGAAAGAGTTGAAGGTAGCAGAACATGAAATGTAAATGCTAACAGATAGAAGAAAATTGGCATCTTTCCATTTTTATTCATTTATGTTTTTAATTGAAATATTTTGGCATACAACATTATATAAATTTAAGGTATCTAACATATTAATTTGACACATTTAAATATTATAATATGGTTGCCATTGTAGCAATAATTATCACCCCTATCAGGATACATAATTATCCTTTCTGTTTAGTGATTGGAATAATTAAGGTCTAGTTTCTTGGTAAACTTGGTGATTATAATACAATAATGTAGTCTATATTCACTGTACTGTGCATTATAGAGGGCTTATTTAGCACTTGCAGAAGGCAATGGCACCCCACTCCAGTACTCTTGCCTGGAAAATCCCATGGATGGAGGAGCCTGGTAGGCTGCAGTCCATGGGGTCGCTAAGAGTCGGACATGACTGAGCGACTTCACTTTCACATTTCACTTTCCTGCATTGGAGAAGGAAATGCCAACCCACTCCAGTGTTCTTGCCTGGAGAATCCCAGGGATGGGGGAGCCTGGTGGGCTGCCGTCTATGGGGTCACACAGAGTCAGACACAACTGAAGTGACTTAGCAGTAGCAGCATTTAGCACTTGTTGCAAATTTGTATTCTCAAACAATATCCATCCCATTCCCCAACACCCATGCCTTGGTGGCCACCATTTTACTCTCCTTTTTTATGAGTTTGGCTTTGCTGGATTCCACATATAGGTGATATATACAGTACTTGCCTATATCTGACTCTCCTCACAGCATAATGTGTTCAACTTCCATGTGCTGTGATGTGCTGTGCTTAGTCACTTAGTTGTGTTCAACTCTTTGCAGCCCCATGGACTGTAGCCCACCAGGATCCTCTGTCCATTGGGATTTTCCAAGCAAGAATACTGGAGTGGGTTGCCATGCCCTCCTCTAGGGAATCTTCCCAACTCAGGGTTCAAACTGAGGTCTCCCACATTGCAGGCAGATTCTTTACTGTTTGAGCCAGCAGGAAAGTCCAACGTCCATACATGTTATCAACAATGTATATATAAGTGACTTGATTTTTTAGAATACTGTTATATTTTTTAAGTAAGGGCAACTACTTACACCATTCTTGACATTTAAGAATCAGAGTCAATTATAGATACTCACATGTTGAGTAAAAGATAGGCATTTAAATTGGAGATGAAAAGTGTTGGTAGCAACTGCTATCTTATGCACAATAGCCAGATTGATTTACCTAATCCTTGACTCATCTTTATGTAAATGAATTATATTTTCCTTTATTTTGATGAAGAGTGCTCAATTTTGTATATTTTTGAGTCCGTAAAACATTTCCAGGCTCTCTGTAATTTTGACATTATTCATTTCATGTTATCCCTATCTTTCTCTTGCAACAAGCAACATTACCTTTATTACCCAATCATGATTTCAGAATATTTATTAAGATATTTACTGATTATTTTATGAGAGCAAAGTAGAACACATTCCTCTTTCTCAAGTTGCCATTATAATTTTAAGTTGGGTAAAATAACAAGCCTGGCTCATTATCTGTCTATGAAAGCAAGCAGGATGAAACAGCACAACAAAGATGCACATTCCCCTAAAAAGCTCAAACTCCCTGCCTCACCTGGGATGTAATCAAGGAAAAGAATTCTGTTAAGACTGGAGTCAATGGTGATGCATTGCCCCTTGTAGTGAAAAGACAACTTGTAACAACCATTGTGCCGGTGCATAGCGAGGCCTGAAGAAACAATAAAATGTGGCTGTGACTCAGAAACTCTGCTAAGAGTTTAATACAAAGACAGTTTTAGTGATTGGAAGAGCAAAGGGATTCTGAAGTGTAATGTAAATTTTAGTCCTTAGCCTGCATATGTTTAATTAAAACCATGTAAAAAATGTTGGATATAAGCATTTGTTGTTGTTCAGTCACTAAGTTCTGTCCAACTCTTTGTGACCCCTTGGACTGCAGCATGCCCGTCTCTTGTGTCCTTCACTATCTCCCAGAAGTTTGCTCAGATTCATGTCCATTGACTCCATGGTACTATCTAACCAGCTCATCCTCTGCTACCCTCTTCTTATTTTGCCTTCAATCTTTCACAGCAACAGGGTCTTTTTCAGTAAGTCAGCTCTTCATATCAGGTGGCCAAAGTATTGGAACTTTAGCTTCAGTATCAGTCCTTCCAATGAATATTCAGATTGATTTCCTTTAGGACTGACCTGTTTGATCTCCTTGCAGTCCAAGGGACTCTCAAGAGTCTTCTACAGAACCATAATTCAAAGGCATCATGAGAAGTAACTTTATGATATTTAAAACATAATTTATATAACAACAGAGAACTCAGATTCTAGTAGCAATGCAAGTGTGTAAGATTTTGTTGATTTTTCTGATAAAGAACTTCCCAATCTCATATAACAATAGAAATCATACACTGCCCCTTGTATTCCTGTATTATAAGTCTTAGCCAATAAATCAGTTTAAGTAATTACTTGGAAATTATCTCCCTGTCCTTGATGTTCATTTGTCACTAAAAGTGAAAATTGCAGAAAAACCACTAGTGCCTAATTTAGAAGATGTTTTAAAATGTTTATAGATTTCTAAGAATGGTTAGAAAATGGGAAGGCCTCCTTCCCTTCTGGACGATCGATACAGACACATATTAGAAACCAGAAAATCAGACATCTCAAGGTCAGTGATTGAACACCCTGCAAATGTGATTGAAACCACAGCTTTCTTGTATCTTTATTAGCAGATGTGGAATCACAATCATGGATCTAAAATTAAAAGTGCATAATAAAGTAGTAAATTTGCTAGTATGCAGTTTATCATCTTAATTAACAATTGATATTTTAAATGATGGCTTCAGGCTTTAATTCCTCAAGTGCATTGCATTCTGCATTTTATTATGTTATAGTGACCTGTAAAGACTGCATTGCAACTTATGTTAATGCAATATTGGAACTAAAATATAATTCAGGTCAATGGATACATGTATATGTATGGCTGAGTGGCTCTGCTGAGCACCTGAAACTATCACAACATTGTTAATTGGCTACACTCCAATATAAAATAAAATTTTTTTAAACATTTATTTTCTCAGAGAAAAATAATTATGATCAGAATATCAACATTATGTTTACTCAGATTGCTTAAACATAACAGTATCTAAAATTAGGTATGTTAGTAGAACATAATTAAAATATCTATTAAATTTAATGAAAGAGCCCTTCATAATATTTCATTTAGTCATAAGAGTCTGTAAAACTATTTCTATAAATCACACTAATCAGTATTATGATTTTTTAAAATTTCATAATACATATTTAAGGTATGTGCAAGCATAAAATTTTAATAACTCTAAATGCCATTTACTTTTAAAATTTCAGTTAAATTTCTTCCTTTAGCAACTGTGCTCTATGCTGATACAATATTCGTAAATACATTTTTACATTATTATCCATATTTGCAGTACAATAAAGGCAAAGGAAAATAAGGCAATTTTTGTTTTTTTCTGTTTGTTGGTGATGTTTGTAAATGCCATTCTTGATGTTGATTATGCAGTTATATAGTCCACAGCTGTTACTGTTTCCTTCTGAATTATTTCAAAATCTCTGAAATGTAATGATCATCACTTCTTCATTTTATATTCGGGCTTCACATAATTGATTCCTCCTTTTGTATGTATAAACATCATCACTGGGTTTAAATAATTCCTGTGAAATAGAACAATTAATTCACAACAAACTGTAGAAAACTCCCGAAGACATGGGAATGCCAGACCACCTTACCTGTCTCCGGAGAAATGTGTTTGCAGGACAAAAACAGCAGTTAGAACCAGACATGGAACAACTGACTGGTTCAAAACTGGGACAGGTGTATGACAAGGCTGTATATTGTCACTCTGTTTATTTAACTTATATGCAGAGTATATCATGTGAAATGCTGGGCTGGATGAATCCCAAGCTGGAATCAAGATTTCTGAGAGAAATAACAACCTCAAATATGCAGATGATTTCACTCTAATGACAGAAAGTGAAGTAAAGCTGAAAAGTCTCTTGATGAGGGTGAAAGAGGAGAGTGAAAAAACTGACTTAAAATTCAACAGTAAAAACACTAAGATCATGACATCCAGTCCCATCATTTCATGGCAAATAGAAGGGGGAAACATTGAAGCAGTAACAGACTTCATTTTCTTGGGCTCCAAAATCACTGTGGATGGTGACTGCAACCATGAAATTAAAAAGTACTTGCTCCTTGGAAGGAAAGCTAAGGCAAAGCTAGACAGCATACTAAAAAGCAGAGACACCAGTTTGCTGATAAAGGTCCACATAGTCAAAGCTATGTTTTTTTCAGGAGTCAGGTATGGATGTGAGAATTGGACCATAAAGAAGGCTGAGTGGTGAAGAATTAATGCTTTCTAACTGTGATGCTGGAGAAGACTCTAGAGAGTCCCTTGGACTACAAGGAGACTGCAGTCCAGTCAAACTGATCAATCATAAAAGAAATAATAATGAATATGCATAGGAATAATGCATAGGAATATGCATAGGAATAATAATGAATATGCAAGATAATCACGATGGTGTGATCACTCACCTAGAACCAGACATCCAGGAATGTGAAGTCAAGTGGGCCTTAGAAAGCATCACTACGAACAAAGCTAGTGGAGGTCATGGAATTCCAGTTGAGCTATTTCTAATCCTGAAAGATGATGCTCTGAAAGTGCTTCACTAAATATGCCAGCAAATTTGGAAAACTCAGCAGTGGCCACAGGACTGGAAAAGGTCAGTTTTCATTCCAATCCCAAAGTAAGGCACTGCCAAAGAATGCTTAAACTACCGCACACTTGCACTCATCTCACACGCTAGTGAAATAATGCTCAAAATTCTCCAAGCAAGGCTTAAGCAATACATGAACCATGAACTTCCAGATGTTCAAGCTGGTTTTTGAAAAGGCAGAGGAACCAGAGATCAAATTGCCAACATCCACTGGATCATGGAAGAAGCAAGAGAGTTCCAAAAAATCATCTATTTCTGCTTTATTGACTATGCCAAAGCCTTTGACTGTGTGGATCACAATAAACTGTGGGAAATTCTGAAAGAGATGGGAATACCAGACCACCTGACTTGCCTCATGAGAAACCTGTATGCAGGTCAAGAAGCAACAGTTAGAACTAGACATGGAACAACAGACTGGTTCCAAATAGGAAAGGAGTACATCAAGGTTGTATATTGTCACCCTGCTTATTTAACTTATATGCAGAGTACATCATGAGAAACGCTGGGCTGGAAGAAGCACAAGCTGGGATCAAGATTGCCAGGAGAAATATCAATAACCTCAGATATGCAGATGACACCACCCTTATGGCAGAAAGTGAAGAGGAACTAAAAAGCCTCTTGATGAAAGTGAAAGTGGAGGTGAAAAAGTTGGCTTAAAGCTCAGCATTCAGAAAACAAAGATCATGGCATCTGGTCCCATCACTTCATGGGAAATATATGGAGAAACAGTGGAAACAGTGTCAGACTTTATTTTTGGGGGGCTCCAAAATCAATACAGATGGTGACTGCAGCCATGAAATTAAAAGATGCTTACTCCTTGGAAGAAAAGTTATGACCAACCTAGATAGCATATTCAAAAGCAGAAACATTACTTTGCCAAAAAGGTCCATCTAGTCAAAGCTATGGTTTTTCCAGTGGTCATGTATGGATGTGAGAGTTGGACTATGAAGAAAGCTGAGCACCGAAGAATTGATGCTTTTGAACTGTGGTGTTGGAGAAGACTCTTGAGAGTCCCTTGGACTGCGAGGAGATCCAACCAGTCCATTCTGAAGGAGATCAGCCCTGGGATTTTTTTGGAAGGAATGATGCTAAAGCCAAAACTCCAGTACTTTGGTCACCTCATGCGAAGAACTGACTCATTGGAAAATACTCTGTTGCTGGAAGGGATTGGGGACAGGAGGAGAAGGGGACAACAGAGGATGAGATGGCTGGATGGCATCACTGACTCAATGGACCTGAGTTTGAGTGAACTCCAGGAGTTGCTGATGGACAGGGAGGCCTGACGTGCTGCAATTCATGGGGTCGCAAAGAGTCGAACACGACTGAGCAACTGAACTGAACTGAACTGATATGTAGGAAGGACTGATACTGAGCCTGAATCTCCAGTACTTTGGCCACCTGATATGAAGTGTTGACTCATTGGAAAAGAACCTGATGCTGGGAAAGATTGAGAGCAGGAATAAAAGGGAATGGCAGAAGATGAGATGGTTGGATAGCATCACTGACTCAATGGATGTGAATCTTAGCAAACTTCTGGAAATAGTGAAGGACAGGAAAGCCTGGCATAATGTAGTCCATGGGGTCAAAAAGAGTTAGGCATGGCTTACCCACTCAACTACAACTACATGATAGTAATTAAAGTCTATTTGAGTGTTTTGTTTGCTTGTTTATTTTAGCTTATGTTTTCTTTACAGCATTTTCTGCCATTTAATCTTATGACCTGAAGAATAGCCATTGCTCTGTCATGGTCACAAAAGGATCAGACTGAATCAGGATGCAATCCAATCAGGAGCAGGTTTTTTTTCTTTGTTTTGTTTTTTGAAAAAAAAAAAAAAAAACATGACTGCAGAAAATATTTAGACATGTTAAGCCAATGAGTTGTTAACTCTGCTGTTTGAAGCACTGTCTCTATGCTCATAGCTTTGCTCTGGAACATGCTACTCCATGGGAAGATGATTTTTTGGAAAGGCAGATGAGAACATCCTTAAGTTCCAAGCAGAGTTCAGGAGGGAGAAGGCAATGGCACCCCACTCCAGTACTGTTGCCCGGAAAATCCCATGAATGGAGGAGCCTGGTAGGCTGCAGTCCATGGGGTCGCTAAGAGTCAGACACGACTTCACTTTCACTTTCACTTTCCACTTTCAAGTATTGGAGAAGGAAATGGCAACCCACTCCAATGTTCTTGCCTGGAGAATCCCATCGACGGACAAGCCTGGTACGCTGCGGTCCATCGGGTCGCACAGAGTCAGACATGACTGAAGCGACTTAGCAGCAGCAGCAGAGTTCAGGATAAAAACAACATAGCCATAGTCTTAACAATTAGCATAGAACCAGAACACTTAGTTCGAATCTTGGTTACATCCTTTTACTTGTACAAATCACTTTCTGTCCTCTTTCTCAGTTTCCTCATCTATGCAACATGGATTTGTTGGAGGAGGTAATTGAGAGGATGTGACCACCAGCTGACTGGTGAGCTGAGCCTGGGCCATTGCAGGATTCTCACCCATGCCCCTGTCCCTGGAATATATGCTTTTCTCTCTGTTTCTACCTTAGGATCTGTTCCAAGGACAAATCATTGAGAGAGTAAGGTGCAGTTTAGAGCATCTATATAGTAACTTAGCACAGTTAAAGTCTCTCTTTATAAAGTTTCAGATTCTGGAGGGCAAGGGAAGAGATCCGCTCATCTTGCAGTTGTCCAAGACAAGCCTCTTCTGCTTATTAAACATGCCATGTGCCAATCTTGAGAGGTCTGCCTCTTTCTTGGGTTTCCCCTTGCCTTCTGTGTAAAGGGGCTGGTTTCAGTTTTTACCTGATAAAGTCTCAAGGTTGCAAATAAATAGGATTTTAATAGAATATACTGTGTAACATTATTTTGTTGATTGATTAATGCAAACAAATCCTTGAACAGTGACAGGTATGTGGTAATTATTTACACAACTATGATTATTATTTTGATTGTTATTATTTTATCCACTCTTGGGAAATACTCTACAAGCCAGAGTTAATTTATTTGCAAATGTTGAATTCTGTTGATGGAGAAAAGTTTTTTTTCTTAGAGTCGCAGAAGCCAAGATTTAGGTCTCAAGAATGAAATTAAGAGGATTGTGCCTAGAGTTATACATAGAATGGATAATTATATACGATACCTAATACTCTAGCACAATCCTATCTCTTTTTTCCCTAATGAAGCTTTTGATCATGGGTGTCTAAAATATCAAACACAGGTCTTCTTATTTATAAAGAAACCTGACTATAATAAAAAATATATTCTTTTTTATATAATCAAAGAATGTCATATGGCTACAAAGTCAAATGCAACTAAATAGTTGGCCATTGTGATGCATGTGTGCCAAGTTCCTGTGGTGCCCTGACTCTCTGCATATTATATATTTTTTTGCACTTGGTAGATTTTGTAGTCAAGAATGATATTTTATGGAACAACACCTTGGTTCATTTTTAAAGGACCAAGCCTGGGTGATGAGAGAAGACTGAGGTTGTCTCCTTCTCCCTTCTGATATAAATGAAGAAGAGAATACACCCAAAAGATATTTAAATAATGTTTCAAAATATATAACTGATAGGCAGTGACCCCAAAACCTTATGATAATTCTCAGTTAAACCTCAATTTAATAATGTCTTAGAACTAGGGCCAAAGTAACTCTTTTATTCCTACATTTTACTCATTAATCACCCCAAATGGAATACAGCAGTTCTCTGTTTCAGAACCATTAGGTCAACTTCCTCAGTCATCAGAATGTTGACACCAAGAGTGAAAAAGCTTGCTTAAAACTCAACAGTAACAAAAAACAAGCCAAAAAAAAAAAAAAAAACTAAGATCAAGTCATCTGGTCCCATCACTTCATGGCAAATAGAAGTGGAAAAAGTGGAAACATTGACAGATTTTATTTTCTCAGGTTCCAAAATCACTGCAGATGGTGACTGCAACCATGAAACTGAAAGTCATTGGGTCCTTGGAAAGAAAGCTATGACAAACCTAGACAGTGTATTGAAAAGTAGAGACACCACTTTGCCAACAAAAGTCCATAGAGTCAAAGCTGGTGTTTTTTTCCTTAGTCATGGATGGGTGTGAGATTTGGACTGTAAAGAAGGTTGAGTGCCAAAGAACTGATGCTTTTGAATTGCGGTGCTGGAGAAGACTCTTGAAAAGTTCCCTGGACTGCAAGGAGATCAAACTAGTCAGTCCTAAAGGAAATCAATCCTGAATATTCATTGGAAGGACTGATGATACTTAAGCCGAAGCTCCAGTACTTTGGCCACGTGATAGGAAGAGCTGACTCCTTGGAAAAGACCCTGATGCTAGGAAAGATTGAAGGCAGGAAGAGAAGGGGACAGTTGAGGATGAGACAATTAGATAGCATCTCTGACTCAATGGACATGAATTTGAGCAAACTCTGGGAGATAGTGCAAGTCCCAGCATCTCAGGTGGCGGGACGATCACAACAAACTGTGGAAAATTCTTCAAGAGATGGGAATACCAGATGAGCTTACCTGCCTCCAGAGAAATCTGTATGTAGGTCAAGAAGCAACAGTTAGAAATGGACATGGGACTGGTTCCAAATTGAGAAAGGAGTACATCAAGGCTGTATATTATCACCCTGCTTATTTATCTTATATGCAGAGTACATCATGTGAAATGCTGGGCTGGATGAAATGCAAGCTGGAATCAAGATTGCTGGGAGAGATATAAATAACCTCAGATATGCAGCTGATGCCAGCCTTATGGGAGAAAGTGAAGAGGAACTGAAGAGCCTCTTGATGAAAGTGAAAGAGGAGAGTGAAAAAGCTGGCTTAAAACTCAGCATTCATAAAACAAAGATCATGGCATCCGGTCCTACCACTTCATGGCAAATAGATGGGGAAACAATGGAAACAATGACAGATTTTATTTTTGGGGCTCCAGCATCATTGCAGATGGTGACTGCAGCCATAAAATTATTATTTTTTAAAAAATATTTATTTTAATTGTAGGCTAATTACTTTACAATATTGTAGTGGTTTTTGCCATACATTGACATGAATCAGCCATGGGTATACATGTGTTCCTCATCCTGAACCACCCCTGCCCACTCCTTCCCCATCCTATCCCTGAGGGTCATCCCGGTGAACCAGCCCTGAGCACCCTGTCCCATGCATAGAACGTGGACTGGCAATCTGTTTCACATATGATAATATACGTGTTCAATGCTATTCTCTCAAATCATCCTCCCCCTCCCTCTCCCACAGAGTCCAAAAGCCTGTTCTATTCATCTGTGTCTCTTTTGCTGTCTCACATACAGGGTTGTTGTTAATATCTTTCTAAATTTCACATATATGTGCTACTATGATGTATTAGTGTTTTTCTTTCTGGCTTACTTCACTCTGTATAATAGGCTCCAGTTTCATCCATCTCATTAGAACTGATTCAAATATATTCTTTTTAACGTAGCCTGGTGGCTCAGACTGTAAAGCGTCTGCCTGCAATGTTGGAGACCCAGTTTCGATCCCTGGGTCAGAAAGATCCCCTGGAGAAGGAAATAGCAACCCACTCCAGTATCCTTGCCTGGAGAATCCCATGGACAGAGGAGCCTGGTAGGCTACAGTCCACTGGGGTCGCAAAGAGTCGGACACAACTGAGCTACTTCACTTTCACTTTCACCTCCAAAGGTGACCTTATTTGGAAATGAGGTTATACTGGGAGGGGCTTCCCTGGTGGCTCAGAAGGTAAAGCGTCTGCCTGAAATACAGGAGACCTGGGTTCAATCCCTGGGTCAGGAAGATCCCCTGGAGAAGGAAATAGCAACCCACTCCAGTACTCTTGCCTGGAAAATCCCAGGTATAGTCCATGGGATCGCAAAGAGTAGGACACGACTGAGCGACTTCACTCACTTATGAAGACACTTGCTCCTTGGAAAAAAAGCTTTGATAAACCTAGACAGTTTGTTAAAAAGCAGAAATATCAGATGTCCATCAGCAGATGAATGGATAAGAAAGCTGTGGTACATATACACAATGGAGTATTACTCAGCCATTAAAAAGAATACATTTGAATCAGTTCTAATGAGGTGGATGAAACTGGAGCTGATTATATAGAGTGAAGTAAGCCAGAAAGAAAAGCACCAATACAGTGTACTAACGCACATACATGGAATTTAAAAAGATGGTAACAATAACCCTGTATACGAGACAGCAAAATAGTCACTGATGTGTAGAACAGTTTTTTGGACTCTGTGGGAGAGGGAGAGGGTGGGATGATTTGGGAGAATGGCATTGAAATATGTATAATATCATATATGAAACGAGTTGCCAGTCCAGGTTCGATGCACGATACTGGATGCTTGGGGCTGGTGCACTGGGACAACCCAGAGGGATGGTATGGGGAGGGAGGAGGGAGGAGGGTTCAGGATGAGAAACACATGTATACCTGTGGCAGATTCATTTTGATATATGGCAAAACCAATACAATATTGTAAAGTTAAATAAAATAAAATTTAAAAAAAAAAGCAGAAATATTACTTAGGTGACAAAGTTCTGTCCAGACGAAGCTATGGTTTTTCTAGTAGTCATGTATGGATGTGAGAGTTGGATTTAATGAAAGCTGAGCAGTGAAGAATTGATGCTTTTGAACCCTGGTGTTGGAAAAGACTCTCGAGAGTCCCTTGGACTGCAAGGAGATCCAACCAGTCAATCCTAAAGGAAATCAGTCCTGAATATTCATTGGAAGGACTGATGCTGAAGCTGAAACTCCAGTACTTCGGCCACTTGATGTGGAGAGCTGACTCATTTGAAAAGACCCCCCTGATGATGGGAAAGATTGAGGGCGGGAGGAGAAAGGGATGATAGGGGATGAGATGGTTGAATGGTATCACCAACACAATGGACATAGGTTTGGGTGGACTCTGGGAGTTGGTGATGGACAGGGAGGCCTGGTGTGCTGCGGTTCATGGGGTCACAAAGAGTCGGACACGACTAAGCAACTGAACTGAACTGATGTGAAAAACTGACTCATTGGAAAAGACACAGATGCTGGGAAAGATTGAAGGCAGGAAGAGAAGGGGACAACAAAGGATGAGATTGTTGGGTGGCATTACCGACTCGATGGACATGAGTTTGAGTAAGCTCCTGGAGTTCATGATGGACTGGGAAGCCTGGCATGCTGCAGTCCGTGAGGTCACAGAGTCAGACATGACTTAGCGACAGAACAACTTCCACTCTTGCCTATGAAAATCATGCCCAGAACCCATCTGCATATGAATGCACAGTGTATAAAGGCAGGAAGCTTAGAACAGGGCAAGGATATCTCCTTCTATGAAATACAGGAAAAGAAGACAACACCATGCCATGGTGAAGTGATGGAAAGCCCTGTCTACTCACTTGTAGCCCAGTGAATCCCAGGCTGTCACAAGTCAGACTTGTTGCTCCTCCTCCTGCCAGAAATCCCCCTCCTCTGGAGAGAAAAAATAGGAGACTGTAGATTCTTTTGTGTGATATGATAAGTATTTACTATTTCAAAGAATTATATTTCCTGGAAATAACAATGAAAGTGGAAAGTAACAAAAACAAAACAGCAAATCAAAATTTGTTGTTTTGTTCAGTCGCCCAGTCATGTCTAACTCTTTGTGACCCCATGGACTGCAGCATGCCAGACCTCTGTGTCTCTCACCTCCTCGAGTTTGCCCAAGTTCATATTCATTGCATTGGTGATGCCATCCAGCCATCTTATCCTCTGTTGCTCTCTTTTCCTGCTGCCCTCAATCTTTCCCAGCATCAGGGCCTTTTATAATGAAAAGTTATACCTGCTAAAAGAAAATCTTTAGCATTTTTTTTTTTCTAGAAGCATTCACTAATCACCTTCAAATGTAAGATATTCTGCCTGGCCTTGAAGAATATATACATTAATGTGACGATGTACCTCTTATAATGTGCTTTGTTTGATATCATTGCGGGTATGTGTTCAAATGTATATGCTTAGTTGCTTCAGTTGTGTCTGATTCTCTGCGACCTATGGACCCATAGTCTGTCAGGCTCCTCTGTCCATGGGATTGCTCAGGCAAGAATACTGGAGTGGGTTGCCATTTCCTTCTCCATGTCTGAAACAAATCAATAATAGAGACAATGCAGAGTCCCTAGATATTTTGCGTACACATGCGCACACACACACACATACATATTTATGTGAATATAGGCACATTCTGAAAGTAATCACATTTCATTTCGCTTTTTAAATGTCATGCAAAATTGAGAATGATATTTATATTAATTGTTTAGGAAGAACTGTATTATAATATTAATTACCAATCTTGAGAACAAGCTTTAGTATTTACATTTTTCTTCTCCCAAATATCGCAGAGGAATTTCTTCTAAAAATCAAAACTGTTTCCAAATTACATTTTCTTTGGAATAGAAATTTAGCTGAATAGAGACTAATATTCATGGCAGTTATTCAGATTTTAAATATTCATATTCAGCTTCTGAAAGGGACTTGAATACATAAATAATAAAACTCAAAATAACAATGGAAGCCACTAATTATTAAGCATTTAATACATCCTTACATTATTTAATTTCATTAAAAAAATTAAAATTAACAAACTGCCTTATGGTTAGCATAGAAAACAGAACATTTGCCTTATTACTTCAATTTTAAGATACTTTCCAACATGTCTTTTTAAAATATTCTATTTATTGCAACTTTAAGGCAACTTTCTCAGTTAAGTGGGGTGAAAAGATGAGCATTTCTTTCCTTTCTTTCTTTCTTTCTTTATTCTATCCAATCAGAAGCTGTATATTCCTTTTGCAATGGTCCTTCTATAGACTCCCTTCCTATTTCCTATCATCACTGTGCTAGGCAAAGCTTACAGTACCTAACAATTGTTAACCAACCTTTCTATGTCCAGTCTTTGGTCTGTCATTATCTTCTATTCACACTGCCTCTGAATTAGTCATCTGAGGGCACTGCTGAGACTGATGTACTGACTTGCCATCACATTTCTTAGACTTGGAGACCCCTCAAAAGCTTAAAGAAGGGCAAGGGCAGCATTTCAAAGCAGCCCACACAATAAACAAAGTGGTGTTTAAATGAATCCACATCCAGCCCATACTCCATCATTTGAAGCAGAATGACATAGTGCTTAGAAAGAAGCATAGCTCTCTATCCATACAGCTGGCTTCAGGTACAGCCTTTGTCATTAACTACCTGTGAGTAGTTATTTCATTTCTTTGTGTTCACTTTTTCATTTGTAAAATGAGGATACTGTAAGTCCCAATCTTTGGGATATGGGGAGCACTGAATTAGTGGAAACATGTAAAGGTCTGAGAACAGTGCTTGAGATATTGAAAGCGCTCAGTGTATAACACTATCATTTTATATCATTTGCTAATCTGTCTCCGTTTACAAGTTAAAGTGTTTGGATGTCAGTAGTTATACATGGCTCAACATGAATTTATCTATCCTCTTTTTATAATTTCCTGTTACCATTCTTCTACCCTGAAAGTAAAAACTTTGAGGTATTCTTTTACAAAATAAGAATATGTAATACTATTCTAATAGTCTGACTTTTTGATCTGTTTTGCTTTGAGATTCAGCTTCTGAATCAGATGTCATTGTTTCATTTTCCAAGTCTGAAATCTGCTTGTAGTGAAAAGTAGACTTTTTCTCAGTCTCTTACAACAATAATATTCTTTTAAATGTTTTAAACATTACAAGTGTATTTAGTTTGCATAATGATAGAACATGTACATAATGCTATAGAACTCATCTAAATGTCAAGACATATCAATTTTGCAAATGCAAACCTGGCATTCATGAAAACTCAGTTCTGTCATGAAGAACCCTCCTCTAGTTCACAATAAAAATTACAGCATTTCCTTTTAAATCTTTCTCCACTTAGCAGATGCATTCTTCAATAGTCATTCACTTTGGTATTACAGAGGCATTATCTGCAAATACATCTATTATAATGGTACAATAATATGCTATTTATGCCATTTTGTGTGTGTTTAAAATGAGTTTCTTTAAATTTATATATATATATATGTATATGTCTCTTAAATAATTTGAGAAATGGTATAAAATTCATTATTAAACTTCTACACGTACCATTTTTCCATGAGTGAAATTACTGAATTTTAAATTTTCTGCCAACTTTATTTCCCTGAGACTTTACATTTTGCCAATATAGACTGTGATAACCTATAACAAAAGAGTATATGCATTTTACAGAAGCCTACCCCTTTTAGTAGAAGAGTGTTCATCACAGTCAACCATGAAAAGCATTTTTTTAATAAGTTTTAATTTGGTTCTTATATTTGAGATATTTTTTGTTGCTTTGTTGCTTTCTTGCTCTTTGGTCCATGATATCCTAATGTGATTGGGATTTCTGCTCTAAATAGCAGTCACCTAAAGCCTTCATTATACCTAAAATTCACCTCCTCTGAGGGTGATTATATTTTTGATGATCTACAGTCACCCCAACATGAATTTTATGTGTATCTTATATCAATATCTTACATCAGGCCATTCCATATATTGCTCAACTCTTTTTTGACAAATTAATCCAAACTTATCTAAATATCAGATTCTGGCATCAGAAAGAGGAGAAGCTAATTTTGGTTTCCCTGAATGAAGTATGAAGTAAAGCAAAATGATAACATTTGAATGGCTGCTTTTCCTTGATGACTTCTAGTTTGTACATTTTCCATTTGTCCTTCCAGATCTTCTACCGCACTTCTCTCCTCTCTGCCTTTAGGGCCTATATTATATTGATAAGATGAATAGAAACCCCGGAATTTGTTTCAGATTGGGTTTGACACAAAAGGAGCTCCAAAAGTTCAAATGAATGGGAAAGAATGTGGTTCACATATTTATTACCTAGATTCATGCCCATCAAGGTCAACACAAGTTGGCTGGGTCCCACGACAAAAGGTTGTTGTTTTGCAATCATGTCCAACCGACTCTGTGACCCAGCGGACTACAGCACACCAACTTCCCTGTCCTTCACTATCTCCTGGAGTTTGCTCAAATTCATGTCTATTTAGTCGATGATGCTATTTAACCATCTTATGCTTTGTACACCCCTGCTCCTCCTACCCTCAATCTTTCCCAACATCAGTGTTTCTTTCGATGAACTGGCTCTTTGCATCAGGTCACCAAAATGTTGGAGCTTCAGCATCAGTCCTTCAAGTGAATAGTAAGGGTTAATTTACTTTGGAATTGACTAGTTTGATATCCTTGCTGTCCAAGGGACTCTCGAGAATCTTTTCCAACACCACAATTCAAAGCATCAGTTCTTTGGTGCTCAGCCTACTTTAGGGCCCAATTCTCACATCTATACATAACTACTGGAAAATCCAAAGCTTTGACTATGTGGATCTTTGTCGGGAAAGTGATCTCTCTGCTTTTTACTACACTGTCTAGTTTTGTCATAGCTTTCCTTCCAAGGAGCATGTATTTTTAATTCCATAGCTGCAGTCATTACCTACAGTGATTTTGAAGCCCAAGAAAAGAAAATCTACTACTTTCACTTTTCCCCCTTTTATTTGCCAAGAACTGATGGGACAGTAGCCAGTTCTATCTCCACATCTCTTTTCTAGGCTCATAACTATCTCCTCTTGTCCTTTAGAGTTAAATACTAAAAGCTTGCTTATTACTAGTTTCTGGATACTACAGAACCCCTTCCCAAACCTTTGTAAACAGTTTTTTTAATAAACTTTTCTCAAGTTATCCTAATTTGAGTAAGCCATCTGATTCTTGCTATGTCAGGATTCTTAGTAATATGCCTGTAGTAAATGAATAGGTCACTCTTCATAGTCTATCACCAAGATTTATTCAATAGTTTGGTAGAACTATTCCTATGATAATTAACCTTATATAGAGACTATCATTAGATTTTCATAATTGGGGATTTATTTATTTTTGATATTATATGTCAGGCCCTAATAAGTGCTAAAGCTTTTCACTTACTGGATAAATAGTCTGAATATTGAGAGTTTAGAAAGCTTTTCTATGACATTTGGAGATAGAATAGACATGTTAATTTGAAAATATCACAATACTGCTGGGTTGCTTGAAACATCTAAAATAAATAAAATCCTTCCATATTTTTCAATGTGTATGGAAAATTTCAGTCTCATACCTCTCTGAAGCTTACCATTTAGGAGAACTTTTGAAAGCCTGAAAGCCTAAAAATAGGGGAAAATTATATTGTCTTTATTTAATAAAACATATAGAAAAATGTTGCATATATTTGTATGTTACTTGGCAATAATTTTGTGTGCATATGTTCCCCAAGCAGTCAAATTTCTTTGGCTATTGAATGGGAATCTGATAGTCTTTTCCTGGAACTTAATGAGGGTATTTAGCTTCCCTGGTGGCTCAGATGATGAAGTGGCTGCCTGCAACTCAGCAGACCTGGGTTCCATCCCTGGGTTGGGAAGATTTTCTGGAGAAGGAAATGGCAAACCACTTCAGTACTATTTCTTGGAAAATTCCATGCATGGAGGAGCCTGGTAGGGCTACATCCATGGGGTCGCAAAGAGTCGAACACGACTGGGCGACTTCACTTTCCTTTATGCTGTTTAGGTTTACCTAGATAGTGTATTAAAAAGCAGAGGTACCACTTTAGTGACAAAGGTCTGCATAGTCAAAGCTATGATTTTTCCAGTAGTTGTATACATATGTGAAATTAGGCCATGAGGAAGGCTGAGTGCTGAAGAACTGATGCTTTTGAATTGTGGTGTTGAAGAAGACTTGAGAAACCTTGGACTGCATGAAGCTCAAACTAGTCAATCCTGAAGGAAATCAACCCTGAATATTCATTGGAAGGACTGATGCTGAAGCTGAAGCTCCAATACTTTGGCCAGCTGATGTGAAGAGAAGACTCATTGGAAAAGACCTTGATGGTGAGAAAGATTGAGGGTGTGGGGAGAAGCGGGTGACAGATGATGAGATTGTTGGATGGCATCATCAACAGAATGGACATGAGTTTGAACAAACTCTGGGAGATGGTGAAGGATAGGGAAGCCTGGCGTGCTGCAGTCCATGGGATCACAAATAGTCGGACATGGCTTACTGACTGAACAACAACAATGAGAGTAACTTTATACTATTACAATTGCAAGTTCATATATCTATGGTGTGATGTTACTGTAGGATGTTTTCAGGCATTTAAAATGATCAGGAGTGTGTTTTATCTTGCATCTGAAAGTCTTGCTCAGTTCATGTAGCACAGCTAGTGTTCAATGCAAAGTGACTAACTGGAAATACTCATTTAAGTGATTTTCACTGACAGTCTGGCAATTTTGATGATGGTAGATCTTTTCATTAATGCTTAACCTATATAATGGGGCTTCCCATGTGGCATACTGGTAAAGAATCCACTTACTGATGCAGGAGATGCCCCTGGAGTAGGAAATGGCAACCCCAGTAATTAATCTTGCCTGGAGGATTCCATGGACAGAGGAGCCTGTTTGTCTATAGTCCATGGAGTTGCAAAGAGTTACAGGGAAACAAATATAATTTAATTGTATAAGGTAATATGAAAATTAGATTAAGTACACTCTCCATTTAAATTTTCAAAAGATAGCTGATTAAAGTTCAATGGAGATATTAAAGCTCAGCTCTAAGTTTGGCTGTTTGATAATTAAAATTTATATCCTAGTAATAGAAGAGGGGCACACCTGGGGTTTGTATGGCCTACAGCTTATGTAATTTGGTGTTGGTGTGGGAGTGTTGTTGCATTGTAGGATGCCAGATATAATAACGGAAGTCTTGGTACATTTGAATTTCAGATAACAACTTTTTTTCATCATAAGTATGTCCCAGTAGTGTGTGGATTATACTTGTACTCAAAATTATCTGCTGCTTATGTGAAATTCACACTTCCCTGGTAGCTCAGCTGGTAAAGCATCTGCCTGCAATGCAGGAGACACAGTTTGATCCCTGGATCAGGAAGATCCCCTGGAGAGGTGAGAGGCTACCCACTCCAGTTTTCTTGGGCTTCCCTTGTGACTCAGATGATAAAAAATCTGCCTGCAATGCGAGAGACCTAGATTTAATCTCAGAGTTGGGAAGATCCCCTGGAGAAGGGAATGGCAACCCACTCCAGTATTCTTGCGTGGAGAATCCCATGGACAGAGGAGCCTGGCAGGTTACCATCCATGGGGTCACAAGAGTTGGACATGACTGACTTTCACATTCACTTATGTGAAATTCAAATGCTACTGAGTATTTTGTATTTTCCTTTGCTAAATCTGGCAACTCTAGAAGCATGTTTAATTAAAAACAATTTAAAATTCAAATGCATGACCTTGTAATAAATTAGGGCAACATGGGAACCTGAACTTAAGCTTTGTTAGGTTTTCAATCAATTCACCTTTTCAGTATAATATAAATTATTTGTACTAACAACAGGTAAGCCAATTTAATCTAATTACCTGTAATAAATATTATGTATAACTTTTTTCATGTATGAATATAATCAATTACATAAATCAAACTTATTTCAAATGCAGAATTTTATATATTGGTTATAAGCTATTGTGTGTCATACATTGAATCTAATAGTAATCTGAACAGACATGGTCCTCCTTATTCTTAATTATTCATAAAGGTCACCAAGAAGTAAACAGGTGTGATGTGTAGGAAAAGTACAGGATAAGCAGGTAGTTCATACTTGGAAGGCCTAGGTAAGGGTTTCTGGATCATGTAACTAACTTAAAGTCTGAAACATAAAGAGGAATTTACCAAGGTTAGGATGTGGTAGGAAAAGGACTATAGTCAGAAGATACAGTACTAAAATGACCAGGAGACAAAAGAAGGCATGACCAGTCAACCGCCTGGAAGTAAGTTAAAGGGTACAATGTAGAAGGGGGAAAAAAAAAATGATGAGGCTGGAGAGAGAGATTCTCTAAATTTCCCCTCTAGCATTTAAGAATTTGATAGTAAAAAAGAAAGACTAATTAATTTGAATACCAAATATAAATATATATATAATGAGGATATATTTCAGATCAGATCAGATCAGATCAGTTGCTCAGTCATGTCCGACTCTTTGCGACCCCATGAATCGCAGCACGCCAGGCTTCCCTGTCCATCACCAACTCCCAGAGTTCACTGAGACTCACGTCCATTGAGTCAGTGATGCCATATATCTAATAAAATTTGAGAAAATATTTGCAAACTAAAACTCTCATCATAAAACTGATTTAGGAAAAACATTTCTAGGAAGTCAGTACTTCCCTATTAAAACAACAGTAGCAGCAACAAAAACAACTAAATAAAAAAACTCAAGGAGGTTATTTCAGGCTGAAATTAATATACTTTAGACAGTAATTCAAATACAAATGAAATGAAGAGCACTGGCAAAGGTAACTAACTATATGTAAATATAAAGTATAATATAAATGCATTCTAATTTTAACTATTCTTAACCTATGTAAATTAAACTGCATAATAAATATAAAAATATTTAAGGTTATATATATATATATATATATATAATTAGGGTTAGGGTTAGGGTGTTCAATGTCCAGAGATGTAATTTGTATGACAACAGTAACAAAAAGAAGAGACAGAGTTATATCAAAGTAGTTTTATCTACTACTGAAATTAAGTTGGTTTTAATTTCAATCAAATTTTTTTTTTGGTTTTAAGATGTCTACAAGAATCATATTTTAGATTCAAAGACACAGTTTGAAAGTTAAAAGATGGAAAATGCTATACAAGCAGGAACCAGAAGAAAGCTAAAGTGGCTATATTAATATTAGATAAAATAGACAATATGAGATGAATAGACTAATATTAGACAAAATAGTTTTTAAGACTAAAGTCATTACAAGGAGCAAAGGGTCATTTTACAATGATAAAGGGATAAATATGAAAAGAAGTCATAGCAATCAAACATGCATTCACCTAATAACAAAGGCTCAAAATACATAAAGCAAAAATGATAACAATTGAAATTGAAACAGACAATTCAATTATAATAGTTAAGACACCTCTGCCAATAATTGATGGGAAATCTAAGGAGAATATAAAAAAGAAAATAGACTTGAAAGACTCTACTTACTAAGTCAAGTATAATGACATCTACTGAGTGCCAAAGTCAGCCATAATAGAATATGTGTTTTTCTCAAGTGTGTGTGTTAGTCACTCAGTGGTGCCTGACTCATTGTGACCCCACAAACTATAGCCAGACAGGCTTCTCTGTCCATGGAATTCTTCAGGCAAGAATACGGGAGTGGGTAGCCATTTCCTTGTCCAATTCTAAGCATAATATCTTCGAAAACAACACTATGAAAATTTAAAAAATATTTTTAAAATGAAATACCCTAGTCTAGGATACAGGTTGAACCAATTATGGTACATCCAGAAAATGAAGAATTGTATATTATTTTTTGAAAAATGGTTGGCTATTATAAAACAAAAAAATGAAGATAAAGACCATCAACAAGGGTGTGAAGCCAGTATGGAAAATAATACAGAGGTTCCTAAAATATTAAAGACAGAATCATATGATCAGCAATCGAACATCTGGGAATATATCCAAAGAATTAAAATCATGATCTCAAGCATGTAACCTGCTTTCATATGTTCTCTGTAGCATACCACATACCTAAGACATAAAAGCAACCTAAATGCCCATTGAAGGATAGAGACGTAAAGAAAATGAGGTACTAATACGCAGTGAATAATATTTAACCTTAAAAAAGAAGATTCTGCTATTAGAGACAATATGGATAAACCTGAGGACATTATACTAACACAGCGAAGCAAAAATATTAATACTATATGATCGTACTTACTTGAGGACTCTAAAAATAGTCAAACTTACAGAAACAGAAAGTAGAGAGGTGATTCCCAGGGATCAGAGCCTATGAGGTGTCAGTTATGCAAGGTGAATAGTTCCTAGAGATGCTGTATACATCAGAGTGCCTATGTAGTTAATGATACTAAATTGTGTACTTAGTAGTCTGCTAAGAGGGTGGAACTTATGTCAAGTGTTCTTATCACCAACAATTTTTTGCTAAGTCACTTCAGTCATGTCCGACTCTGTGCAACCGCATAGATGGCAGCCTACCAGGCTCCCCATCCCTGGGATTCTCCAGGCAAGAACACAGGAGTAGGTTGCCATTTCCTTCTCCAATGCATGAAAGTGAAAAGTGAAAGGGAAGTCGCTCAGTAGTGTCCAATTCTTCGCGACCCCATGAACTGCAGCCTACCAGGCTCCTCCGTCCATGGGACTTTCCAGGCAAGAGTATTGGAGTGGGGTGCCATTGCCTTCCCTATCATCAACAATAAATAAACACATAAAGATGAGAAGAAACTTTTGAAGGTCATGGATGTGTTTTATAGCATTGGTGGTGATGATTTCAGGGGTGTATACTTATCTCCAAACTCATTACATTGTATGTGTTAAATATATACAGCTTTTTGTATGGTACTGAATCCTCAATAAAGTGTTGTTTTTTAAAATTGGAAATTTGGAAAAATCTCAAATATCCTTTTTTTTTTTAATTAAAAGAGTCAAGTTACAGTATAGTATAGACAGGTGTTTCTCAACTTTACACAAAAGCATTACCTAGAGAGCTTTTAAATCACAACATCCCAGTTACTACCAAAATAAATTAAATTGGAATTTTTGAGGATGGGACCCAAGCTATTATATATATATATATATATATATATATATATATATATATATAAAATCTACTCTGAAGATTGTAACATACAGCCAAGTTAGAGAGGCACTGAGATAAGTACATATCTTTGTTTTTATATACACTGACTCTCCTTAGAAGAAAAGATATTCCTAACAATGTTTTCAAGGAACTGCCAACTCCTGTCCCCACCCTCGGTTAACAGACATGCTTTTGGATTTTGTACTGTGTGATTGTGCTTTATATATACATAGAATGTGTATGCAGTGTGCATCTCTCTTCCTTTTCCTTTTTGTGGTGAGTGGGTGTTTAGCTCAGGGGGAAAATAGGACTAAGTTTAATCCAGGAGTTCTGGGAAGAAAAATCAGAAATTCGGTCTTTGCAAATATTTTTATGCATATAATGTAGAATGTTAAGCAAATGTTATTGGCAGATGCATATGACTTAGTATGTGATTTTTATGCTTTTCTTAGAGTTATTGTGTATTCCTCAGATACCTTACAACAAATGCCTATTATGTTCATAAAAAAAGAAAACTAAATACATTTAAAGAGATTTCTTCCTAGAAAGCAGCATTTTTAAGAAGTAATTTGTCTTAAAATGTCTTTTATCCTCAACCTGAATAAGAATTACCAGGCAGAGTAAGGTCATGTTGCATGGGGAAGTCTTGCTAATGCAGATAAGAAACTCTATGACTGAAGGTAATTTCAGGTTTCCATGGTGGTGGTTTAGTTGCTCAGTGTTGTCTGACTCTTGTGACCCTTTGGACCATAGACCACCAATCTCTTCTGTCTATGGGATTTTCCAGGCAAGAATACTGAAGTAGGTTGCCATTTCCTTCTCCAGGGGATCTTCTGCACCCAGGGATTAAACTTAACCACATCTCCTGTGTCTCCTGCATTGGCAGGCAGATTCATTACCACTAGCTCCAACTGGGAGGTCCATAGTGCAATCAAGTGCAAACACTTGTTCTTTGTGTTTTGCACTGCAAAATATAAGCTATTGTCTAAAACCATTACATAGTGAGCCTAAGTGGTTCTGTTTGGCTACACTGAATCTTAGTTGTACCACACAGGAACTTTTCTTGCAGTGTGCAGGATTATCTATTTTATTTTTTTCTTCTTCTCTCATTTCAATGATGTCTTTCATCCTAAAAATTTACCAAGTTTTGGTCAAGAAAGCTACTGAGCTTCCGAGTTCAAATCAATGACATTATATCTAGGGATTTCTCTCGTGGTTCGATGGTAAATAATCTGCCTGGAATGCAGGAGACCCAGGTTCCATCCCTGGGTCAGAAAGATCCCCTGGAGAAGGAAATGGCAGCCCACTCCTGGATTCTTGCCTGGAGAATTATAGTTATTGATAAAATTCAATCTGTCTTTTTATCCAAATGTAGGCTTTCCTGATGGCTCAGACAGTAAAGAATCTGCCTGCAATGCAGGAGACCTGGGTTTGATCCCTGAGTTGGGAAGATCCCCCTGGAGGAGGGCTTGGCAAACCTCTCTGGTATTCTTGCCTGGAGAAACCCCATGGACTGAGGAGCCTGGAGGGCTACAATGCATGGGGTCACAAAGAGTCAGACATGACTGAGCCACTAAGCACAGCAAAGCAAGAAAGGTGGCAACTTAAGAAATATACTCTGAAAAGTAATTCATCAAAACCAAGTTTACCAGGCACATAATCACACACATACAAATGCAAACGTTTTAAAGGGTAAGTCATGAAGATGCACAGTTGCTTTACCTATATGAGCATAGAATTAATTCCTGTGGGGTGTGAAACAGGTGAGAAAATAATCTGTTCAGAACAGAGAATTCAATTTTAGCTATGTATTTGGATGTTCTAAGGGAGAAAAATGGCATTCCTATGTAAAGAGACTTTTATAGTGATAATATTTAAATGTTTAATTCTATATATATATGTGTATATAAATGGATGTATAAAATCACACACATTTGAAATGTATCAGAAAACTAAAATATAAATTATTTATCAAATCAATTCTTTTGAATGGATCTAATTTTAAAAGCTACCAAAGAATTGACATTTTTGAGCTGTGGTGTTGGAGAAGACTCTTGAGAGTCCCTTGGACTGCAAGGAGATCCAACCAGTGCATTCTGAAGATCAGCCCTGGGATTTCTTTGGAAGGAATGATGCTAAAGCTGAAACTCCAGTACTTTGGCCACCTCATGGGAAGAGTTGACTCATTGGAAAAGACTCTGATGCTGGGAGGGATTGGGGACAGGAGGAGAAGGGGACGACAGAGGATGAGATGGCTGGATGACATCACTGACTCAATGGACATGAGTCTGGGTGAACTCCGGGAGCTGGTGATGGACAGGGAGGCCTGGCATGCTGCGATTCATGGGGTCTCAAAGTGTCAAACACGATTGAGAGACTGATCTGAACTGAACTGAACTGAACTCTTTCTAAATTCTGATTTCTTCTTATGGCACATAGCCCCATTCTCAAGTGAGGATCCCAGGCATCTTCTCAGTCTTTACCTCTCTCCTGTCACTATATCCAGCGTTCAGTCTTGTTGATTGTACTTTAAATTGTTTTCAAATCTCTCACAGTGTTTTCCTATGCAGTGATTCTCTAGATTATACCTTTATCACAATCTTTTTCTTCTATTGCAATAGTTCCTTAATCCATCTCCCTGTCTTTGTCTTGCTCTCCTTAAATCCATCACTCTATTGAGGTCAAAATGATTGCCCCAAAATGTAAATCTGACCATGCTCCTTCATGTTATAAACTTCAGTGATTTCTCAGCTAAGTTCAAACTCCTACAGGGTGTAAATGGCCTTATGTAAACCCCTCGTTCTTCTCAGAATTCAAATTCTAATGGCTTTCCTCAGTTATTCAGTTACAGTAACCAGTATTTATTGAGTTTCCTACGTGCCTGACAGACATTGTTTCTGATCGAATAGGGGAGTATTGGGACTTTTGTTCTGCTCACATTTTTATTTAAGCTCTAAGCTTTTGCTAGTGTTTTGAGAGTCAGTCTACAATTGGGCATCAGTGTCTTTGCATCATCTTCCTGGGTAGAACAAGAATGCATCATGCTGACTACTCTATCTGGGTCCTTTCCCAGGGCGTGCTCATGGCAGGCAAGATTGAAGGGTGATGGAAGTGCTTCCCCTTGACAATATACAGTCTTGCTTCTGTTTGCTATAGTATCAGTGAATCCCTAAGCTCAAATTCTACTTCAGTAACACAACCCACTGGATGTTCATATTTTATGAACTGGATGTGTGTGTCTTTTCAATATCACTGTGTTGAAGTCCTCCTTTCCAATGTGATGGTATTTGAGATGGAAGTTTTTGGAGGTATTTATTTAGGTTACCTGAGGTAATGAGAGTAGAACCTCATGATAGAACCAGTGCCTTTGTAAGAAGTGGAAGAGACACCAGAATTTTCTTCCTTTGCTCCAGGGAAGAGTATATGAGCACATACTGAGAAGGGTGCTATTTACAAGCCAGGAAGAGAGCATTCACCAAGAATCAAACCAGCAGGCACCTTGATCTTGGACTTTTCAGCCTGCAGAACTGTGAGAACATAAATGTCTTATATAAGCCACCCAGTATATGGGATTTTGTTATAGCAGCTCAAACTGATGAAGGCAGCAATCCCGTTATCAAAGGCCCTACAGTACTCCCATGGGCTCTGGGGAAAAGACCACATAGGAACTGAAATCTCTGGCAAAGGCCTGTGCTGCCTACAATCAGGTACACTGTCTCCAATTCAGAAGCCTCATGTTTTCTTCCAAAACATATAGAAAAGTCACTAAATAGATTATTAGTTGGTAAGAAGTATAAAGTCTCAAGTCCTACACAATCCTTGGGTGTTATTTCCTCTCTTATCCCCTCTTCCTCTCTTTATATGTGTTCTTCTATGCTTGGACCAACCTAAATAGCATATTAAAAAGCAGAGATATTACTTTGCCAACAAAGGTCCATCTAGTCAAGGCTATGGTATTTCCAGTAGTCAAGAATGGATGTGAGAGTTGGACTGTGAAGAAAGCTGAGCACTGAAGAATTGGTGCTTTTGAACTATGGTGTTGGAGAAGACTCTTGCGAGTCCCTTGGACTGCAAGGAGATCCAACCAATCCATCCTAAAGGGGATCAGTCCTGGGTGCTCATTGGAAGGACTGATGCTAAAGCTGAAACTCCAATACTTTGGCCACCTCATGCGAAGAGTTGACTCATTGGAAAAGACTCTGATGCTGGGAGGGATTGGGGTCAGGAGGAGAAGGGGACGACAGAGGACTAGATGGATGGATGGCATCACCAACTCGACGGACATGAGTTTGAGTAAACTCCGGGAGTTGGTGATGGACAGGGAGGCCTGGCGTGCTGCGATTCATGGGGTCGCAAAGAGTCAGACACGACTGAGCAACTGAACTGAACTGATGCTTGGAATAAAACCGTATATGAAAGTGAAAGTTGCTCAGTCCTATTCAACTCTGTGACCTCGTGGACTATACAGTCCATGGAATTCTCCAGGCCAGAATACTAGAATGGGTAGCCTTTCCCTTCTCCAAGAGAACTTCCCAACACAGGGATTGAACCCAGGTCTTCCACAATGCAGGTGGATTTTTCACCAGCTGAACCACAAGGAAAGCTCAAGAATACTGGAGTAGGTAGCCTATCCCTTCTCCAGAAGTTCTTCCTGACCCAGGAATCAAACTCATATCCATCGAGTCGGTGATACCATCCAATAATCTCATCCTCTGACATCTACTTCTCCTCCTGCCTTCAATTTTCCCCAGCATCAGGTCCTTTTCCAATGAGTTGGTTGGAAAAGACTAACGTAAGTCAGTTGTTAAAACTAATGTTACTGGGGGTCTCCTGCGTTGCAAACAGTTTCTTTACCAACTGAACTATAGTATACCCTGATCTTATTTCTGAAACATTTTTTACAATACCTAAGTAATATATGATATCCATTTCATAACCATATTCTATACAACAAACTTTAAAAATATGAATGCTGTATATTATCTATAGAGTATTTAATTACTTTTGTAATTTTTGTTGTTGTTTTGTTGCTGTTGTTTAGTTGCTAAGTCATGTCTGACTCTTTTCCACCCCATGGACTGTATCCTGACAGAGATGTCTGGGATTTCTCAGGCAAGAATACTGAAGTGGGTTGCCATTTTCTTCTCCAGGGAATCTTCCCAACCCAGGGATCAAACCCGTGTTTCCTGCATCTCCTGAATTGCAAGCAGGTTGTTTATCACTGAGTCACAGGGAGAAAATTTTCTCTCCAAAAAAATGAAAGTTTTAAATGCAACATAGTTCTATCTTTATAGAAGTGACAATAGTAAATAATAAAGATAAACTATTGATGCTTTTGAACCATGGTGTTGGAGGAGACTCTTAAGAGTCCTTTGGACTGTAAGGAGATCCAACCAATCCATCCTAAAGGAAATCAGTCCTGAATATTCATTGGAAGGATTGATGTTGAAGCTGAAACTCCAATACTTTGGCTACCTGATGTGAAGAACTGACTCATTGGAAAAGAACCTCATGCTGGGAAAGATTGAAGGTGGGAGGAGAAGGGGACGACAGAGGATGAGATTGTTGGATGGCATCACTGACTCAACGGACATGATTTTGAGCAAGCGCTGGGAGTTGGTGATGGACAGGGAGGCCTGGTGTGCTACAGTCTGTGGGGTCACAAAGAGTTGGACATGACTGAGAGACTGAACTGAACTAATGTAAAACAAAGCCAAACCTATTGATGAGGCAGCAGCCTGAAATAGGCTTGTTATTGTCAGCCATCCCTACTGAAGACAACTCAAAAACAGAAGCTCTTATAAAAAGTAAAATTGCCTTTGGACTCAGCACATGTGAAAGCTGCAGTTTTAGAAGCCAAAGGACACATTTATTTTACATAGGCCTAGTTAAGTGCCTGACAAATTTTATCTTATTTATTGTTACTCATATTTATTTTGATTCAGAAGAAGATGGTACAGTACTTTCCATGATAGTTGTCTGAAATATTTGCCACATTTAAAAACTATTAATATTTTTCTCCATTAGATAGCAACAGTTACTGGATGCTTTCATGTATCAGGCTGTTTTCTATATATATACAAATATTTTTTCATTACATCTTTACAGTTGCTATGAGAGTAGACCTATTATTGTCTCTAGTTTTTAAGTGAAGAAAATGAGGTTCAGAGAGACTATTAATTTGTCCAAGGGGACAGAATCTTGTGATAACAGGGCTAGGATTTTAATACAGTCAAGCTGATCATGATCAGAATGCCTAACCACACAACTTACTGTTTCTTTCTTTTTTATATTGGGTGGAAAAAAATAAAGTTAAAAAAAAAAGTGTCTCTCATTGAAATGCTGATCATGAGTAAGACTAATGTGCACTTTAATTTTCTTCTGCACTAAAACTAACCAAAACATGAGATAACCTCCTTCTAGCTTACTTGTTATATGGAAATTTTGCAACATTTCTTAAATGGGAAATGAAGATGAAAAATTAAAGCAGATCTTGAATCACTTTGATGGACTTACAGTCTCTAAAGGTACCGCCAGGCAAGCCACCCCTAGGTCACAGAACAGAGAGGTTCACAGATCAAATTACGAAGCTCGGATCCCATCAATTTCAAACAAAGTTGGGAAGAAGAGATGGGGAAGGTTGAGGTACCTCGGATTTTGTGAGTAGAAAGACAACACAGCTACACGATGTTAATGCATTCTGCTTCTTTCTACAGCATCGTCGTTCCACATTGATTGTTTTTTAATGAAAAGGCTTCCCTGGTGGCTCAGATGGTAAAGCATTTGCCTGCAATGTGGGAGACCTGGGTTTGATCCCTGGGTTGGGAAGAAATCCTGAAGAAGGAAATGGCAAACCACTTCAGTAATCTTGCTTGGAAAATTCCATGGATGGAGGAGCCTGGTAGGCTACAGCCTAGGGGTCAAAAAGAGTCAGACATTCCTTTTGAATGTAAGCAAAATGAAGGCTTACATTCAAACTACATTCAACTAGTGACTCACACTTGCCTTAATGTTTAGACAGAGGCACAAGTATACACAACCGCAGTGTTTTGTTTATTTGTTTGTTTGTTTTGAGTCTTATCCCACCTTTTTGTTGCCCTTTCTCTATTGAAGAATTGAATATTTCAAAATAATACAGAAAATTGATATTACAACCCTGTCTAACATTCTGAAAATTTTAACAAGAATGATCTCATGATAATATCCATATTTTTGAGGCATTTATATCTTGACTATACACACACACACACACACACACATTTACACATTGTAAAAAATACCTGCTGTCTCAAACTCTGTGAAATATCTTTCTCCAGGGATTCCAGGTGATTTCTATCAATAAAATAAAATCTTACCACTTTTATTGTCTTTGTCTTTGGAAGCACTACAAACTGCATATCGTTGATCAAATAGAGCTGATATATATTTGTATATATAGTTCAGTTCAGTTCAGTCACTCAGTTGTGTCCGACTCTTTGTCACCCCATGAACCACAGCACGCCAGGCCTCCCTGTCCATCACCAACTCCCAGAGTCTATGCAAACCCATGTCCATCAAGTTGGTGATGCCATCCAACCATCTCATCCTCTGTCGTCCCCTTCTCCTCCTGCCCTCAGTCTTTCCCAGCATCAAGGTCTTATCAAATGAGTCAGCTCTTCGCATCAGGTGGCCAAAGTATTGGAGTTTCAGCTTCAAAATCAGTCCTTCCAGTGAACACCCAGAACTGATCTCATTTAGGATGGACTGGTTGGATCTCCTTGCAGTCCAAGGGACTCTTAAGAGTATTCTCCAACACCACAGTTCAAAAACATCAATTCTTCAATGCTCAGCTTTCTTTACAATCCAACTCTCACATCCATACATGACCACTGGAAAAACCATAACCTTGACTAGACAGACCTTTGTTGACAAAGTAATGTTTCTGCTTTTGAATATGGTGTCTAGGTTGGTCATAATTTCCTTCCAAAGAGTAAGCTTCTTTTAATTTCATGGCTGCAATCACCATCTGCAGTGATTTTGGAACCCATAAAAATAAAGTCAGCCACTGTTTCCACTGTTTCCCCATCTATTTGCCATGAAGTGATGGGACCGGATTCTGTGATCTTAGTTTTCTGAATGTTGAGCTTTAAGCCAACTTTTTCACTCTCCTCTTTCACTTTCATCAAGAGGCTCTTTATGAAGCTGACTGTGGCTCGGATCATGAATTCCTTATTACCAAATTCAGACTGAAATTGAAGAAAGTTGAGAAAACCACTAGACCATTCAGGTATGATCTAAATCAAATACCTTAGGACTATACACTGGAAGTGGGAAATAGATTTAAGCAACTAGATCTGACAGACAGAGTGCCTGATGAACTGTGGATGGAGGTTCATGACATTGTACAGGAGACAGGAATCAAGACCACCTCCATGAAAAAGAAATACAAAAAAGCAAAATGGCTGTCTGAGGAGGCATTACAAATAGCTGTGAAAAAAGGGAAGTGAAAAGCGCAGGAGAAAAGGGAAGATATACCCATTTGAATGCAGAGTTCCAAAGAATAGCAAGGAGACATAAGAAAGCCTTCCTCAGTGATCAATGCAAAAAAATAGAGGAAAACAATAGAATGAGAAAGACTAGAGATCTCTTCAAGAAAATTAGGGATGCTTGGGGCTGGGGCACTGGGGCAACCCAGAAAGATGGTACGGGGAGGGAGGAGGGAGGAGGGTTCAGGATGGGGAACACGTGTATACCTGTGGCAGATTCATGTTGATATATGGCAAAACCAATACAATATTGTAAAGTTAAAAAATAAAAAAGGAATTGGGGATATCAAGGGAACATTTCATGCAAAGATAAAGGGCTCAATAAAGGACAGAAATGATAGGGACCTAACAGAAGCAGAAGATTTTAAGAAGAGGTGGCAAGAATACACAGAACTGTACAAAAAAGATCTTCATGACCCAGATAATCAGGATGGTGTGATCACTCACCTAGAACCAGACATCCTGGAATGTGAAGTCAAATTCCAAGAAGCATCACTTCCTGATATAGTGATGGAAGCATCACTATGAACAAAGTTAGTGGAGGTGATGGAATTCCAGTTGAGCTATTTCACATCCTGAAAGACAAAGCTGTGAAAGTGCTGTGCTCAATATGACAGCAAATTTGGAAAACTCAGCAGTGGCCACAGGACTGGAAAATGTCACTTTTTATTCCAATCCCAAAAAGAGGCAATGCCAAAGAATGCTCCAACTACTGCACAATTGCACTCATCTCACACGCTAGTGAAGTAATGCTTAAAATTCTCCAAGCCAGGCTTCAGCAATATGTGAACCATGAACTTACAGATGTTCAAGCTTGATTAGAAAAGGCAGAGGAACAAGAGATCAAATTGCCAACATCTGCTGGATCATCGAAAAAGCAAGAGAGTTCCAGAAAAACATCTATTTCTGCTTTATTGACTATATCAAGGCTTTGATTGTGTGGATCGCAATAAACTGTGGAAAATTCTTAAATAGATGGGAATACCAGATCACCTGACCTGCCTCTTGAGAAACCTGTATGCAGGTCAGGAAGCAACGTTAGAACTGGACATGGAACAACAGATTGGTTCCAAATAGGAAAAGGAGTACATCAAGGCTGTATATTGTCACCCTGCTTATTTAACTTATGTTCAGAGTAAATCATGAAAAATGCTGGGCTGGAGGAAGCACAAGCTGGAATCCAGATTGTCAGGAGAAATATCAATAACCTCTCTATATAGAGAGATATATTTATATAGAGAGTTTTTTGGGGGTCTGCATATATAAATAAACTGGGAGCATAGTAGCATTCTAAACAATTATATTTTTCTACTGATATATATTTTCATAGCTATAATTTATTCTTGAGTGTGAAAAAGTGAGTGTTAGTCACTCAGTTGTGATTCTGTTTTCTTTTTTAAGAAGTATATTTTTTGTATTTTGCTTTTGTATGGTTCTTCAGACTATAAGTACACTTCAAATACATTTTTTAAACTAATTTATTTTTTAATTGAGGGATTATTGTTTTACAGAATTTTGCTATTTTTTGTCAAACCTCAACATGAATCAGCCATAGGTATACATATATCCCCTCCGTTTTGAACCTCCCTCCCCATCCTACCCATCTAGGTTGACACAGAGCTCCTGCTTGAGTTTCTTGAAACATACAGCAAATTCCCATTGGCTATCTATTTTACAAATGGTACTGTAAATTTCCAAGTTAGTCATTCCATACATCTCACCCTCTTCTCCCCTCTCCCCATGTCCATAAGTCTGCTCTCTATGTCTGTTTCTCCATTGCTGCCCTGCAAATAAATTATTCAGTACCATTTTTCTAAATTCCATATATATGTGTTAGTATATGATATTTATCTTTCTCTGACTTACTTCACTCTGTATAATAGGCTCTAGGCTCATCCACCTCATTAGAACTGACTCAAATGTGTTCCTTTTTATGGATGAGTAATATTCCATTGTGTATAGATAACACAACTTCATTATTCATTCATCTGTCAATGGACATCTAGGTTACTTCCATATTCTAGCTATTGTAAATAGTGCTGCAATGAACAATGGAATACATGTGTCTTTTTCAACTTTGAGTTTCTCGGTGTATATGCCTAGAAGGGGGTCATATGGTGGTTTTATTCCTAACTTTTTAAGGAATCTCCATGCCATCTTCCATAGTGGCTGTTTCAGTTTGCTTTCCCACCAATAGTGCAGGAGCCTCCCCAACAGACATAAAAAGAGAAATTGACAGTAACACAATAATAGTAGGAGACTTTAACACCCCACTTACACCAATGGATAGATCATTAAAGCAGAAAATTAATAAGGGAACACAAGTCTTAAATGATACATTAAATGAAATGGATCTCACTGATATCTTTAGGACATTCCATCCAAATGAAGAAGTATATAACTTCTTCTCAAGTGCACATGGAACATTCTCCATGATAGCCCACATCTTGGGTCACAAATCAAACCTCAGTAAGAAGAAGCAAAATGAAATCATAGTCAAGCATCTTTTCTAACCACAATGTTCTGAGGCTAGATATCAACAAGAAAAAACAAAGCTGTAAAAAGCACAAAAACATGGAGATTAAATAATACATTTCTAAATAACCAACAGGTTACTGAAGAAATCAAAAGGGAAAGCAAAAAAATTCTAGAAACAAATGACAGTGAAAACATAGCAACTCAAAATTTATG
The DNA here is from genome assembly GCF_055505025.1 of Bos grunniens. Lineage (NCBI taxonomy): Eukaryota > Metazoa > Chordata > Mammalia > Artiodactyla > Bovidae > Bos > Bos grunniens. The sequence goes on along the minus strand of NC_141184.1, from coordinate 19,056,350 downwards.
GGATGTAGCCAAAGCAGTTCTAAGAGGTAAATTTATAGCAATACAATCCTACTTCAAGAAACAAAAACATCGAGTAGACAACCTAACTTTACACTTAAAACAACTGGAAAAATAAGAACAAAAAGCCCTCAAAATTAGCAAAAGGAAAGAAATCATAAAGATCAGAGCAGAAATAAGTGTCTGACTCTTTTGTGACCACATGAACTATAGCCTGCTAGAATCCTCTGTCCATGTTCTCCAGGAAAGAATACTGGAGTGGGTACCCATTCCCTTCTCCAGAGGATCTTCCTGACCCAGGGATCAAAGCCGGGTCTCCTGCATCAGTAGACATATTCTTTATCATCTAAGCCACCAGGGAAGCCCCTGAGCCACCAGGGGAGTCTAGTGCTATAAAATGTTAAGCTTCATTGTCCCAATTTGCAGTAATATTAGCTTACCTTATAATGAAAATGTTCTGTTGAAATGAATCGAAATTAAAGAGCAAATTTAAACTTGAATTCATATACTTTGAAAGATAGTAAATTTAAATTTGATTGTTTTCAGCTTTATTGAGGTATAGTATATATACCTTTAAAGTGTACGACATGGTGGTTTGCTACATGTATATACTGCAAGTGAAAGTAAAAGTGAGTGTTGTTCTGCGGCTCTGCTAAGTCACTTCAGTCGTGTCTGACTCTGTGCGACCCCATGGACTATACAGTCCATGGAATTCTCCAGGTAAGAGTACTGAAGGGGATATCCTTTCCCTTCTCCAGGGGATCTTCCCAATCCAGGGATCAAACCCAGGTCTCCCACATTGCAGGCCGATTCTTTACCAGCTGAGCCACCAGGGAAGCCCATATATTGCAAAATGACTACCAAAAGAAAGTTGGTTAATGCATCCATTATGTCACATAATTAATCATGTGTAGGGGGGTAAAAATTTTAAGATCTACTCGTTTAGCAACTTTTAAGTATGTAATACAGTACTGTTAATTACATTTACCATCCTGTATACCAGATCCCTAGAACTTCTTAAAACTGCAATTTAGTACACTTTGACTAGTATCTTTCGAATTGCCTACCTTATCCTCCTCAAGTCCCTAGAAATTACTATTGTACTCTGTTTCTATGAGTTCAACATCTTTTTTAGATTTCACATACAATTAAAATCATGAAGTATTTGTCAGTCTCTTTCTGATTCATTTCAGTTGGCATAATGACTCAAGGCCCATCCATGTTGTCCTATATGGTAGGGTTTCCTTTTTATGGCTGAATAATATTTCATTGTGTGCATATCACATATTCTTTATCTCTGTACAGTTAGCATGACTCAAGGCCCATCCATGTTGTCCTATATGGTAGGATTTCCTTTTTATGGCTGAATAATATTTCATTGTGTGTGTATCATATATTATTTTTTTTCATATATTCTTTATCCCTATATCCATCAGTGGACAGTTTGGTTGTTTCCATGTCTTGACTATTGCACAAATGAGCATAGGGGTTTATGTCTTTTTGAGCTTTAACTTCTTTTGGATAAATACCTGGAAGTGTTAGTGTTTTTGGTCATACAGTAGTTCTATCTTTACTATTTTGAGGAATCTCCATACTGTTTTCTATAGTAGACATGCAAATTGACTTTCTTATTAATTCTTGAAAAAAATAGTTTAGTGAGGTATAATTGTTTTACAAAGCTATGTTGAATTCTTCTGTACAGCAAAGTTGTTCAGTAATACTTATATATAGATATATATTCATTTTCTTATTCTTTTCCATTATGATTTATAATAGGATATTGAGTATAGTTCCCTGTGTTATGCATTAGGATCTTATTGTTTATTAATTCTGTGCATAATAGTTTGCACCTGCTAATCCCCAGCTCCCAATCCATCCATCCCCAACCCCTTGGCAACCACAAGTCTGCTCTCAATATTTCTGAGTTTGTTTCTTTTCATAGATAAATCCATTTGTTTCATATTTTAGATTCCATGTATAAGTGATATTATATGGTATTTGTATTTTTCTTTCTGACTTTAGTTAGTATGATAATCTCTAGGCCCATCCACATTCTGGCAAGTGGCATTATTTTATTCTTTTCTATGGCTGATGAGTATTCCATGTGTATATGTAGCATATCTTCTTTATCTGTTCATCTTTCAATGGACATTTAAGTTGTTTTTATGCCTTGGCTATTGTAAACAGTGCTGCTATGAAAGTAGGGATGCATGTATCTTTTTAAATTAGACCTTTCTCCAGATATACACCCAGCAGTGGGATTGCTGGATCATATGACAACTCTATTTTTAGTTTATAAGAAACCTCTGTACTGTCTTTCATAGTAGCTATACCAATTTACATTCCCACCAACATTGTAGGAGGGCTTCTTTTTCTCCACACCCTCTCCAGCATTTGCTATTTATTGACTATTTAATGATGGCCATTCTGACTGGTGTGATGTGGTACCTCATTGTAGTTTTGATTTGTATTTCTATAATAATTAGCATACATTCCCACTCATTTTTAAGACTGTAAGCCTGCAAAGCCAGGTCACATACTGATAGTATCTTGTTCGCTTTCCCCAGGGAAGTGCTAACTGCTTAAGTTTGTGTTGTTCTCATAACCCTGCAAAGTGTGCAGGCTTTCTGAATGTGCTCATCAGCCATCTGTTAAGTGCTTCCTCTCCCTGCTTATCAGGGACCTCCACACAAGGGGTGGTGTCAGGGATGCCTATGGACCAGTGAGGTGGATCTAAGTCAAGGTGTCCCGAGCAGCTCAGGGGCAGGCTTCCTGTTGGAGACCAGGATATGATGATAGGATTCATTCCTTTTGATGTGTTCCAATCTGAGCCCTGGCTGCTCTTCTCCCACTCATGCACCCCCCACCCCTACCCCGCAACCAATTACACCATTGGTGATTCCAAAGAGAAGGCTGTGGGTCTCTCAGGCAGCATCCTGCATAGCTGGAGAAACTGGGTACTCACTTACACATCCAGATTTACCCTAGTGGGAAAAATCAGATTGAGATGCTCTCTTCTGGTTCTGGGCAGTAGCACGTTGGGGAAGAGGTGACACAGGTAAATTGTAACTCTTTCACTTACCCTCTTCAGTGCATCCACTTTGGATCTATTTACCCCGGTGATGTGCCGGAATTCTTCTGCTGATCCCCAGGACTTCCAGCATAGCCCATTCACCAGTGGATGATTGTCAAAACTTGTTCTTTGTGAGGAAAATGGTAGGGAATGCCTACACTGCTCTTTTGATGGTGTCTCTGCTGTAAACTCCCATCTTTAAATGGGCATGACTTGTTCAAATATTGCCAGTCAAAACTGCATTTCAAAAATATCAACATGTATAGTATGATATATGAAACTAGTCACCAGTCCAGGTTTGATGCACGATACTGGATGCTTGGGGCTGGTGCACTGGGACAACCCAGAGGGATGGTACGGGGAGAGAGGAGGGAGGAGGGTTCAGGATAGGGAACACGTGTATACCTGTGGTGGATTCATGTTGATATATGGCAAAACCAATACAATATTGTAAAGTTAAAAAAAAAAATATATCATTTGGAAAGTTGTTTTAGCATCTCTTTTTAACCTTTCTTTAGATCACATTCTTACTAAAACCTAAAAATGACAGTGACAAAATCATCATGACCAAAGTATAGAACATTTGCTGATAAATACTTGGTGACTATGAAGAAAAGTTTCCTAAAACACTTTTGTCTATTATCTCAATTTGAAATCTTACAAGTCCAAAATAATTTTATTGCCTGTTACAAATTTTAGTTATTGGATTTTGAGTTAAGTTGCTCAAGTATTCTTTTCCAAAATCTAAAGAAAGAAATCTCTTTTTGGGAAAACGATACTACTGATATTCAACAACTTGCTTCCCTCCCCGCTGTGGGGAGAGGGGGAACAGGTACTCTAGAAAATGAGATGTTACTAATGATAGAAATTAGAATTTTATTGCAGGGAGTAGATGTAAGCTGGTCATGAGACATAAGTTAGCAATGAATTGATAAGTCAAGTCAGCAAAAGCAGATATGTTTTATCAAGATTTCAAGATTTTAATATATGGGCAAAAGAATTCATGGCATCATAAATTTCCTCCAGCCCACTCAAACCCATGAAGTAGTGACCTGAAAATCATCCATAATTTATCTTGGTAAAGGTTAGGAATTCTCCTAGCTCCATATAGCAGGAAACTCTCCTTGGCATTTCTTACATACTGGTTATTCTTGTGTTCAAGAGAGCTGCTGCAATTCCAGATGAGATCTAAGTGCACGGCAGTAAATCATGCCAAGATGGAAGGGCTTTTTTGGCTATACCTTTTCTTTTTCTATTGTTATGATTAATTAGAAAAGCAAAACTTTTTATAAATTCTCACTTGTGTCTGTCTCCCTCCCATCCCCTGCAGATTTCTGCTCATACTCTCTAGAAATGGACCAAATGTCATTTCTAGCTGCTAAGGCATCTGTGAAAGTAAGTATTGTATTTATCCCAGCATCAGAGAGGAAGAAGAAGAGCAAATGTCTGGAAATGAGCAGAATCTGATAAGTGGCAGGCAGAATCCCAACAGAAATAAGCTTGGGTAAACATTTTTTAATGATCTGAGATGTATAACGCTCTAGGCAAAACTTCTTTTCAATCACAAGTTATTCTTTTTTTAAGCAAAATAATTTCCTTGGCTGTAGCTAATAAATTTTACAGTATTAAAGAAAATTATCTTTTCAAATGTTTGCATAAAACAAAACATATTTTTCATTGTCAAAGAAGGTTAGAAATCATTTAAAGTACAATACACTTGTATGTACAAATTTATATTTGGTGCATTTTACTTGCTATATAGATAGTTTAAAGTAAAATATTTCAAACATAAAGCTTGAAGTAGGCTCTAAAGAACACTCAAACAAGTTTACTTTAAAAATAACTTACATGTGAATGAATAGACAGAAAACATTTTAGGATTATATAATACTTTCTGTTCTTTAAGTCATGTTTTTTCAGGGAGATTAGACTTGATAAAAACAAAAGACAATAAAAGAACCTGGAGTACCAACAGTGTCGGAGAGCTGTGTCAATAACTTTGTTGAATGAAGAAAGAATAAGTACAATGAATACTGGACTCACCTCTTGGATCAGTGAATCAATTCTGGTGCGGAGTCTAAACAAATGAAAATCAAATAGGAACTACTTCCAGGGTCATAATCTGTAGTAGGCCTACCCACATTTCCCAGTATTCAAAGGCCTACTGGCTCCTTTCACAAATTCTCTCAATTATTTTCTCAGGTCAAGTGAAATTGATATATTACCCATTTTCTAAGGCTGCTAGAAGAATCTCTTCTTATCTTGAACAACTGTAACCATTTCCATTGTGTCTTATACTATTTCTGTGCATAAACTCCAAGATAACATTGCCTCTCTACAAAGTACAATAGGATCATTATATTTTCACTTCTGCTTATTCTGATATTTTGTGATAAAAAATAAAGAAATAGGATGACCTCTAGGCATGCTATAATACTTCTTTTCTTGGATTGTCCAGCCCTAGGAGTTTGTCTATTTAATCTTGTCCTTATTTCTGTAACCCCTTCAATTGAATTTTATTTTCAGTGAAATAAGAAATTCTTTTAGAGACATGTAGAAAACCTCTTGTTCTTTATCTGTCAATGGAACTAAGAGCTTAAAGCTTTGGACTTGTCAGTGTTTTCCACCTGCTTTCAGTACAGTAATGAGATATCCTAGCCCATGTGCATCAAGAGCAAATGCTTGGTTCCAGTTTCTTTAGACACTTGATCACAAGGGATGATTTAACTAATCATGGTATATGGCATGGCAAAATTTACTGATTTTTTATTTCGCATTGATAAGGCGCTCAGCACATTGTTCAAGGCAAGGTACAACTAACTAACTCATGAATCTCGTTTATAAGGTTTCCTTTCCTGGGAATATGCTTGGTACCAGTATGGTATCAAACTCTGGGTCCAGGTAGGAATAGATAAATTATTCTAAATATAGCAAAAAAAGAACTTCCCTTGTTTTAGCCCCCTGATCTTGTCCAGTTCTGGCAAAGAATCCTACTAAACCACTTTCTGGAGAATCCCCCCATCTATGATAGCCAATCAAACTCCCCTGCCCCCATCCTCTATAACTAATCAAGTTTCTCTTAGTGATTTTCCATCTACCCTCTTACTCTGTTCATTGGTTATCAATCAATCAGTCATCTATTGTCCTTGATTTGTAGTTGAGTTCAATCTCTCTCCTATTTCAATAGTCATGAGCCCCATTAAAATAGTCTTTAATAAAGTCTCCCTGGCTATTTTTAACAAATGGAAGGATAATTTTCCTTCTGCACTCCAAATCATTATGAAGACCAAGTATTACTGAGTGTCCATTTGTATCTTTCACATATAGTGTTTTCCTGCAGAGCTAGTTCCAGGGAAGTGGCACTGCAGGTTTGTTATAGCCTCCTTCCTTTTAATTTTCTTTTTCTAATCTGTAGTGTTTAAGAAACCAGATAATCAAAGTTGTTAAGTAAAGAAATAAACTCTAAATGATGTTCTAATGTTTAGTCTTTGTAATAGCAATTTGTATAAGCCAGAAGTCATTTTCTCCATTACTTTTAATTTGAGACTATTTAGAAGGCAGGAATAGCAGAAAGCACTAATCTGGGTGAAGGAAATGTTACTATATTAAAAGCAGTGTTTAAAAGCATGAAGATTACACCAATTTGATTTACTTTGGAGAGAAAGCTATAGATGTTCAGCATAGCTTAATATTTGTGTCTCTGGATACAAATAACCATTGCATATAAATGAATAATGAATCATTTTACAACCAACTCTATCTTTTTGCTGATGTATTTGTCAACAAATAAATGAAAAATTCAAGTTTTACTTGACTGCCAGACTGGCTGCATCTCTACTTTGGGATCCTTTTTTTTTTTTTCCCACATCAAATAAAGTCTTACAGAACAGCAATGACCAAAACAAGCTTAAAAGTTTATATCTGATTCAGAGAACCAACTATAGACTTAAACGTTGATGGTAAGGAAGAAAATTCCACTGGATCCCATGTTAACTCACTGCCAAATAGAGATGGTTTTTAAATGTCACAGTTTAAGAATTATGTAGCTAGGTATAACTAAGTGGAAATCTTGTTGGAAGATACAAATATGTGAAAAATAAGGTGGTATTTTACCCAACTGTAATGGCTCAACAGTAAAGAATCCAATTGCAATGCAGGAGACTCAGGTTCAATCCCTGGGTTGGGAAGACCCCCTGGAGAAAGAAATGGCAACCTACTCCAGTATTCTTGCTTGGAGAATCCCATGGACAGAGGAGCCTGGTGGGCTGTAATCCATGGAGACACAAAAAAGTTGGACACAACTGAATGTCTAAGCAATAATATCAACAAAAATAATGTTTCTTAAATACTCTGATTAGAGAATAAGCTTCTATTTATCGATTTATGTATTCACATACATTTATACATCCCTGGTAAGTGCTAGGCATATTGTAAGGATAAGTAAATTATAGCATCTCAGTCTACTAGAAAAAAAGATGAAAATGACTACTACTTAATTTACATAGTGAGTTTTCCAATTTTAATAAATGAAGAATAGATAAATGTGTTTTATTCAAAAACAATCCTATTTTATTCTTAACGAGTTAAGGCTTTCTCAAACATATACTTCTAATTTGAAAATAATTTAATAAAAAATAAAAATATGACTGCTTCATTTATGCTTAATTAGATCAGTAGTCTTATATGACTTGAGTTTGATAGTTGCTATACAATTCTTAGGGCTTCCCTGTTGGCTCAGGTAGTGAAGAAACTGTCTGCAATGTAGGAAACCCAGGTTTGATCCCTGGTTTGGGAAGATCCTCTGGAGAAGGCAATAACTACCCATTCCAGTATTCTTTCCTGGAGAATTCCACAGACAGAGGAGCCTGGCAGAATACAGTCCATTTTACTCTGCTTGCTTTATTTATTTATCTGTGCTCAAGCCTTTCAGCACAGTACTTGAAATGACTTAATCATTGACTTGAAAATTTCTGCCAACTTTCTTTAGGTTGAAGAAACTTAAGAGTGGAGAGAGATTTGTTTATTTACTATTTCAGATGAAAGTGAAAGTCACTCAGTCATGTCTGACTGTTTGCGACCCCAGGGACTATACAATCCATGGAATTCTCCAGGCCATACTGGAGTGGATAGCCTTTCCTGTCTCCAGTATTTCTGTCTTCCTGACCCAGGGATTGAACCCAGGTCTTCTGCATTGCAGGTGGATTCTTCACCAGCTGAGCTGCAAGGGACTATTTCAGATATGATCCCTTTAACAGAAATTCAGTGCTATTTGAATTCTTTTCTTAAGGCTACTCGTATCTTTTTTTTTTCTCCCCCAAATCTTAACCTTGTACCCAAAAATTTCATCCTGTCCTAAACTTCTGATCATGTATGCCATTTCCTTTTTATTGGAATTAATCATGGAATTGCTCCCAGGTACAGATTTTGCTAAAATCTCCAGCTCAAACTGAATCCTGAAAATTTGTTTCATGCATATTACACAATTCAGAAACCCTTGTGACAACAATACAAAGTGCTGTGTTTAAACACTGTGGCAACATAGATTAGTATTTTCTTGGTCTGATTAATTACTGATGCAAAAATTTAAACCTACTACATATAGGTTTCTTACAATATATTTAATGTTTAACTTAAGATATATTTAAGCTCCAAAACTTTTAATACATTTCTTTTCCCTCCCTCTCTCTCTTTTTTTTTTAATCTCTCAACCATCACAGATAAGGATATTAGTTTTTGAAATTTCTGCTTCATTTTTATTCAAGAAAATAAAAGGAAAACATAAAAAAAAATGATTGTAAAGAATACTGAAAATCACTGAAGCATTTGGTGTTGGATTTGTATTTAAGTAATTCATTTAAGGTTCCCTATTGAATAGTCCACACAAGAAAAGCCATGCCACTCAATTATTTGTACAAATAGTATGTGATTTTCTGACAAAGATTCTTCACACCTTTCAAAATTTTATTTCTGAACAGATATTGTTTTTTTTAATTAAACAGCTAAAGTAAATCATGAAGATTCTTAAAATATATTTGTCATTATAATAGGAATTATTGATCATAATTCAGCATTATTACCCATACAACAAGTTCTTGCTGTTGTTGTTTAATCACTAAGTTGTGTTTAACTCTTTTGCAACCCCATAGAATATATCCCACTAGGCTCCTCTATCCATGGGATTTCTCAGGCAAGAATACTGAAGTGGGTTGCCATTTCTTTCTCCAGGGGCTCGTTCTGACCCAGGGATCAAACCTGCCTCTCCTGCCCTGGCAGGAATATTCTTTAGGCATGGTCAAATGTAATACTGGATAGGAACTCTTCACATGACTATGATACAATTAGAAATTCTTTCTTTGATTTATAAGACCTAACAATAAAGGGAAAATATTAGATTATTAGAATTAGAAAGAGTTGTATATAAATTATAACCCAAATATGTTATGTTACAAATAAGAAATTGTCTAGAGAAATTAATTGGAGAAGGAAATAAGATTAGAATTAAATCCTGCTGCTACCGCTGCCGGCACTGTGCTGCTGCTGCTAAGTCACTTCAGTCATGTCTGACTCTGCGCGACTCCATAGACGGCAGCCCACCAGACTCCTCTGTCCCTGGGATTCTCTAGGCAAGAATACTGGAGTGGGTTGCCATTTCCTTCTCCAATGCATGCATGCATACTAAGTCATTCAGTAGTATCCGATTCTGTGTGACCCAATGGACAGCAGCCCACCAGACTCCTCTATCTATGGAATTCTCTAGGCAAGAATACTGGAGTGGGTTGTCATTTCCTTCTCCAAGAATTAAATCCTTCCCATTATTAAATATAATTTTCATTTTTTTAGAAAGTTAATAGGTTCATTTAGTGCTTGATAGATGGAGACAAAAATGCCAACCATCTTGTTATTCAACATAAAATTCAAGCATTTACATTTATGGAACAGAGAGAGGGATATGGAAATAGAGACACACACACAGAGAAATAGAGAGTCTATCTGATTTGAAACTTTTCTAAGAACCCCTCAAGACTTCAAGAGTAGAATTATCTGTTTGAAATATATCTACCAACTAGATACAGAAAAATGAATACACAGTTGACTAAAATATGAGGGAAACAGACAAATACTATAAAAGCACAGAATGATATGGAAAAGGTAATATTTAAGAATTGAGCTAAAAGAAGGGACCCATCATTATAGATGAATTATTCTGAATTTCTGCCATTAGTGATTTCTAAAGAGCCACCTAATGTGTGTCTCTACACATACTGACACCAATCACGCTCTCAAGGAAAACAATCCGTAGATGTTTGTCATTCACTCTCAGTTTAATACCACTGGAATCTTAAAACAAACAAACAAACAATAAGCAAACATGCTTGCAGTGGTCTAGGACATGTTACAGTGAAGTCAAATAGAGGCTTTATATAACTGTAGCCAAGGGGTAAGTCATGATTAACCATCATTGATGGTTTACATTGTTGTTGTTGTTTTACAGTTGCTACGCCACGTTCAACTCTTTGTGATACCATGGGCTGTAGCTCAACAGTCTACTTTGCACATGGGATTTCTAGGCAAGGATACTGGAGTTGGTTACCATTTCCTTATCCAGGGAATCTGCCTGGACCAGGGATCAAACCCATGTCTCCTGCAGTGGCAGGTGGATATTTACCACTGAACCACCTGGTAAACCCAAATGGCCATTGTACCTTGTTAACTGTAAAGTAGGGATGCAAAAGATATAGTCCTACCATTTTTGATGGTTGTTCCACTTAAATCAAGAATCTAAAATATTTTTAACTGTCCCTTTCCCCCTTAGTTCCTTAGATACTCTTATTTGCCAAAAGTAGGTACATATTTGGATTAACATTCATTTTGATGATAAAAAAGGAACCCCTAAGTTATTTTTTGGCAGTGTCTGAATATTTGATCTGTTGAATCTGGATATTTGTCCACACTAATCTGTCAGTTCATCAATTGCTGGCTCTTTTATTTGGCATCATTATTATTTCTCCTGTGACTTGCATTGTTAGAAGGACAGCAAGTGGTTCCTAGGGGGCTTCTTTTCAGCAACAGTCAATAACTGCTAGATCAATTAAATCTAGGTAGGCAGTAAGTGCTTTTTGCTTAGGTTAGTTGTGTTTGTTTTGTTTTTCTCTTGTTCAATAGTTTATAAAAAATGATACTTTCAGAGATAGTGACTGTTATTTTTATGACACAACTTGCCTTTCAGCATAATTGAGCCTCCCAGGACCATCTGCCATCAGATTATGCTATTTAATGTGGCACTGGATACAAGGGTAACTTATGCCCAAAAAGAGTCCTATATTTGACTCCCATATTTTTCTACATTTGCTTCTTTTTGTCCTCCTTTTCTCCAAGGATGGTGTTTAAAAAAATAATGCACATTTATTTGAGATGCAGATTTCCAGTATCTTCCATCCAAGAGAGTATAATTTTCATGATTCTTAGATAGGTTGTTAAAGAGTTATGTCCTATTAATACCATCTGCTTGTACTTAGAATCAACATATATCAATATTTACATTTTATTTGATTATGTGTTTGGGCTTTCTATGTGTCTAAGTCCTAAAGAGTTGGACTATAAAGAAAGCTGCACACTGAAGAATTGATGCTTTTGAACTGTTGTGTTGGAGAAGACACTTGAGAGTCCCTTGGACTGAAAGGAGATCCAACTGTCGAACCTAACAGAAATCAGTCCTGAGTATTCATTGGAAGGACTGATGTTGAAGCTGAAATTCCAATACTTTGGCCACCTAATACAAAGAATTGACTCAACTGAAAAGACTCTGATGCTGAGAAAGATTGAAGGTGGGAGAAGAAGGGCACAACAGAAGATTAGATGGTTGGATGGCATCATGGACTCAATGGACATGAGTTTGAGTAAACTCCAGGTATTGGTGATGGACAGGAAGGCCTGGTGTGCTGCAGTCCATGGGGTCGCAGAGTCAGACATCACTGAGCGACTGATCTGAACTGAACTGAAATTGTAAAGAATCTGCCTGTCAGGCAGGAATGGGGATTTGATTCCTGGGTCAGGAAGATCCCCTGGAGAAGGAAATGAAAGTTCACTCTAGTATTCTTTCCTGGGAAATCCCATGGACATAACAGCATGTTGGGCAACATCCATGGTATTGCAAAAGAGTCAGACATGACTTGGCAACTAAAATAACAATAAAACAACAAGCATGTATTTAGTCTCAAAATATGTTAATATAAATATTTCATTTGATTCAATGTTTAAGACTTTTAATTCTATAGTAAAAATTATTGGGGCTAAATAGCATGCTAGTTTATGGCTACATTCCTCTCCTGTGTATCCATGGTATTGGTTTCTAGGATGCCAGTAACAGTGTTTTGCAGTGATGGACCAACCATGTTACCAGGGTTACTGAATATATTTCACTCAGCACGTACCACAGAGCCCTATGATGCAGTCACTATTCTAGTAGGCAACATAGCAATTAACAAAATAGACACAATTTCTGCATTCATGGAGCTAACATTCTTCTCTGCTAAGATATTGCATTGACTGTTTCTATCTCTGGATGCAAGAATCTTATTTACTGCATCTAATATATTTGTTTTTTTTTTTTTTATCATTTTTACTGATATTATGTACTTAGAAAGCCCTAGAAAAACATCACCTGATTGAACAGTACTGATAATAATTTGTTTGACAATTTAGATACTTGCAATTCTATTTGCTGTTGATCTAAATAAGTATTTTCTCTTTAGTTTTCTGATTTGCAACTTGTGATTCCCTGAAATCAAAATAGTAATGATAAAAAGAGTCCTTGAAATTTTGAAACTGACAATAGTTAAGAGAATTAAGCACTGTTAGAGAATTATCTTGACTCTGTTGTACAGGTTATGAGTTTAGAATCAATACCCATTGATTTGGAATCAATGTGTAACAATTTAGCTGTTTTTCATATGAAAGTTATATTGTTAACTTTCAAATCAAGATAAGATGATTTTTTGATTGCTTTATATGCTTATATCTAAGGCCATCTTTGGAATTAAATGCACATACACATAAACAAACACATATGATTCCTGTACCATTTTACACACTTGAAAGCACATAGCACCCAGATACACAATGATAGTGATGCTTGAGTCTTGTGCTTCTTAAGTCAATATGAATGTGAAGTCAATTAGTTGTGCCTTTGTCTCTATTTCCATGTTAAGTTCATCAACTATTTTCTGTAATAGAAACTGTACCTATTTTTAAAGTTAGCAAAAATTTATTTTGACTTCATAAATTAACAAAATGATACTTTTTTTTTTACACAGAGAAACAAATTTGTTTAAAAGAAAGAAAGGAAACTCTAACCTTATCAGTGCCCTATTTTTGTCTTTTAAGGCAGGAGTTCCCAAACTCTGGAATCTAATGCCTAATTATTTGAGCTATAGCTCATGATATAATAAAAGAAATAAAGTGCACAATAAGTGTAATGAATTTGAATCATCCTGAAACCATCCCCCACCACTAGTCCATGGAAAAATTGTCTTTCATGAAACCAATTCCTTGTGCCAAAAAAGTTGTGGACTGCTGTTTATGGAGATCCCCATTTTTCAGACTCATTTGCTTGGTATTGGTAATATTTTGTGTTATGCACTGTCTAACTTTACAATCTGCTTCCCTCTTTATTCCTTGAAAAATGGAACTCTGGAAATGCCTCAGATATTCCAAACTCTTTCAGATCTCTGTGTCCTTGCATGTTTGTGTTGTTTGCCTAGATACTCTTTTTCTGGCCATAACTTCTTTTTAGATTTTATACATTGTATGATTTACCAAAACCCTGAGACTCTGGAATTATGTTTCCTCTGCACACTCATGGAAGCCAGTCTGATGTCTATTCAATGAACTTTTAACAACTCCTCATAAAATTAGTAAATAGAAATACCTGATTTTTAATAAAATAAGATGTGTCTCCCAAATTTTGGTGGTCAGTAAAATGGAACACATCAGAGTATTATTGTAAATTAATAGTTCTAAGCCATAGGTACAGAAAGTTTGAGCTAATCTGATGTTGACTCCAGCCTGAAGATTCATTTATTTAGTTCTGCTAAACTAGAAAATGGTCCTGGAGGAAGTCAGCCTGATAAACATTTTCATTATATCCAACTTTGCTTTCCTTTTTTATGTTTCATCATAGGAAGGAGGTACTGCATCCATTTTAGGCAGAACCTCTGAAAAGTGTATTGTCCCTCAGAGGTAAATATTCTAGTTCAGTCTCTTGAGACATGACCCCAGATGTGTTTATCTCTTAACCGATACTGCTTACCTTTTAGTATATAGTCCCTGTCTTTGTTGTTGTACACTGTACATACTCCAAATGGACTATTAGGTCAGATTCTAGCCATTTATTCCACTATCCTGCAAAGCATACACTCTCAAGCTCAGATCATGTTACATTAGTCTTACCCCCACCTCCTAGAATCTAATGCTGGGTTCTGACTAAGTACTGAATTCTGATTCAATTATCTAAACAGGTTTGTTGAATTAATATCCTACAGTCCTTTATAATGAGTGAATAATAAAGTTCTAGAATTTAAATATGGATGTCTGGTTTGTTTTCATATTATATATTTAGTAATTCATTGTCTTTTCTAGTAGTATATAATTAATACATGAATATGAAATAGAGAAATCTTATACGAATGTTTGGCAGTATAAGAGCTATGCTTAGATGAAATATCTTTGACAGTACCTATAGTAGATTCCTTTTCAATAGACAGTGTTCTAATTTTGGAATTATTTCAAAAGCATAGGCTAATTTTCAAGTATAATTTCCCATGATATTTTTAATTATATGCAATGCTAGAGATTAAAAGACAGTTACTACTTGGAAGGAAAGCTATGACCAACCTAGAAATCATATTAAAAAGCAGAGACATTACGTTGCCAACAAAGGTCCATCTAGTCAAGGCTGTTTTTTCCAGTAGTCACGTATGGATGTGAGAGTTGGACTATAAAGAAAGCTGTGCCCTGAAGAATTGATGCTTTTGAACTTTGGTGTTGGAAAAGACTCTTGAGAGTCCCTTGGACTGCAAGGAGATCCAACCATTCCATCCTAAAGGAGATCAGTCCTGGGTGTTCATTGGAAGGACTGATGTTGAAGCTGAAATTCCAATACTTTGGCCACCTGGTGCAAAGAATTGACTCATTGGAAAAGACCCTGATGCTGGGAAAGAGTGAAGCAGGGAGGAGAAGGGGACGACAGAGGACGAGATAGTTGGATGGCATCACTGACTCAATGGACATAAGTTTGGGTAAACTCTGGGAGTTGGTGATGGACAGGGAGGCCTGGCATGCTGCAGTCCATGGGGTCACAAAGAGTTGGACATGACTGAGCGACTGCACTGTACTGAGAGATAGCATGTTGAATCTTAAACATTGCAAATATTCAGAGTAGAGTAAGCAAGATATGTACATAGATTAGATTAAAATCACATTATTTAAAAAGTATAATGCAGGAGACCCTGGTTTGCTTCCTGGGTCAGGAAGAACCACTGGAGAAGGGATAGTCTACCCACTCCAGTATTCTTGGGCTTCCCTTGTGGCTCAGCTGGTAAAGAATCCACCTGCAATGGGGAGACCTGGGTTAGATCCCTGGGTTGGGAAGTTACCCTAGAGAAGGCAAAGGCTACCTACTCCAGTGTTCTGGCATGGGGAATTCCATGGAATGTATAGGTCATGGGGTCGCAAAGAGTCAGACATGACTGAGTGACTTTTACTTTCACTTTCATACATTTTACCTCAGATGATGTTTTATTAGCATCACCATATTAACCATGTTACAATTGTTGATGCAAAATTAAATCAGGCATAAAATGGAGTTGATCTATTACAGTATTTTCAGATTGCTTTAAAATGATTTAGAGTATTAATCAATTTAATGACTTTGTATGAATGCACTTTTAATAAACTAGAAATGACAAGTGAGGTTAAAACAACAGTGCATTGCACATTATGAAATTTTGTTTTGAGTATGTCTGTGTTGTACACCTCATTCTGAGCAAGCAAGTCAGAAGACCTGGTTCAGGGGGTCTCCAAAATCATTTCACAATCAGGAGCCTACAATAACCAGGAGAATACCTGGTTATTGAAGGAATTTGCCAAAACACATACAATATGATTGGTTTCCTATCATGAAGATAAGATATGCTGATATGAAGTTGTTGACTGCCAACAAATATTACAAATATTTTGTTTGATGTGATAGAACTAATAGATTATATCAATGAATCAATAATTTATCGAAGTCCCATTTTTGATCATGTATGTATGTGTTGCTAAAGTTTAGGAGACAAATACTGAAAACAAGATTGAGTGTTGTAATTCATTATCTGGGGAAAAAAGTTAAAAATATACACAAACAAGGGTTTTGATGTTTTATCACCATTTTAATATTGGCTTTCCTGGTGGCTCAGACAGTAAAAAAAACCCACCTGCAATGTGGGAGACCTGGGTTTGATACCTGGATTGGGAAGATCCCTTGGAGGAGGGCATGACAACCTGCTCCAGTGTTCTTGCCTGGAGAATCTCTGTGGATTCTGTTAAGAGCCTGATGGGCTATAGTCCATGGGGCTGCAAAGAGTTGGATATGACTTATCAATGAAGCATAGCACAGCATATGAATTAATATTAGAAAATTGAATATTTTTAAATGAGAGAAGAAACTGAAATATATATCATTTACAAATTAATTTATATATATATATATAGTACTTCTGCAAAAACAACACTTAACATAGTACAGGTTCTATATATCTTATTGAAGGAATGCAGGTTGCTCTAGAAAAACTGTGTTAGTAGCAGAAACAGAAATAGACTGAGGTATAAAGTGGGTCTAAGTAGGCAAAGGTAGTAGTGTTACAATCTAGAGCAATATCAGATATACATGTAACATCCTCCTACTCACCTCTGTCTTTGACCAGAATTCAAGAAAATTGTTAAAAAAATTTCTTTTCAGTTCTTATACTGACATTACACTGACCCACCTTGTTTCAAAACTCCTAGTCTCCTCTGTTGAATTGTTTTCCTTGGTGTGTAATAATTTTACATAAGTATGAATTCATTCATTATTATCTTGCCCAAGTCTAAAAGAGGGCTTAAGGTAGAGCCTTGTTAACTTCATGAAGGAAAGTAAAAGTGAAGTCTCTCAGTAATCTCCAACTCTTTGGACTGGGGTCTACCATGGACTGGGGTCTACCAGACTCTCTGTCCATGGGATTCTCCAGGCAAGAATACTGGAGTGGGTTGCCATTTCCCTCTCCAGGGGATCTTCCTGACCCAGGGATCGAACCCAGGTCTCCCACATTGGAAGCAGAAGTTTATAACCTCTGAGCCACCAAGGACTTCATGAATGGCCCTGCAATTTATACCAATTTAACAACAAACTAACTAGCCCTACTGCTGCTGCTGCTGCCGCTAAGTTGCTTCAGTCGTGTCCAACTCCGTGCGACCCCATAGACCCCATAGACCCCACCAGGCTCCCCCATCCCTGGAATTCTCCAGGCAAGAACACTGGAATGGGTTGACATTTCCTTCTCCAATGCATGAAAGTGAAAAGTCAAAGTGAAGTCACTCTAGAGAAGGTTATTATGTATCAACCTTAAAATAAGTTTCTTGTGGATGTGTATTATGAATTTTATACTTAAGGAATTATTTCCTAAGTTTGATACTCATTGTTTCTAATTTCAAAGAATGGTTCATGTTCCATAGATACAAAATAACTCAGGCATAGCCTTTTTTTCATTCTATGAAAATATGATAACATTTAATCCTTGATCCATGTAAAAAAGAAAAGCAATTATTTATTCACGCACAAGGACTATATACCAAGTGCTTTTAGCCTATTTGACTTGTTAATGTGTCAAAACTATGACAATGGAATTAACAGCAAATTTAAATGTCACTGCAGATAAATGTTCATTTTATAATGTCAAGAAATACCTTTTAAATCTACTTATATTTCAAGAGAGATTTATATTTCCCTTTCACCTTCGCATCTTTTAAAAAGTTTTATGGTATATCATCTTTAAACAGACTGACAATGCAGCAGAGTGAGAACATTTTATTGTGTGACTGTATTTATTATGTGCACAGGAATTTTTCAAGTATATGTCAGTTTTGTCTGTGAGTAATTAATATGTTTTACTGTAAGAGTATCTTTTGCTCTATACTATTAATCCTTTTTCATGGAGTATGAGTAGTACTCATCTTTATTTAAAAAAAATTAGTACAGTTATATTTTAGGTACATAAAAAAATTCAGAGTAGCTTTAAATTGCATTGCTTTTGGCAAAACATTCATTTCTTTTAAGCTTATTCACTTACAGAACATTGAATACAAATGGCTATGTTTCACAGTTGGTTTAAGCTTGTTGAAATGGACAATATGTTTCCATTGTAACCAAGGCTTTACTCATAGGAAACATAAGGAAGAAACTTTACTCTTCCATCTTTTCTGAAGTACAAAGATAGCCTACCCATATATAAAAATATTACTCTAGCCATAAATTATTTATTTAGCAACTTTCTCTTTTAGAACATGAAACAATTTTTCTATAGTAAAAAGGGGTTTTATTATTTTTCTATATTACGTGTTAAATGTTTTAAAAGAAAAAAAAGATTACTGTATTAAGTCTCATGTAGTAAATAAGAATTAAATCTTCAAGGCTGTAAGCAGGAAAATAGGGGATTATGAAATGATATCTAATACAGGTCAATATGTTGTTTAGTCACCAAGTCATGTCTGATTCTTTGTGATCTCATGAACCGTAGCCCACCAGGCTCCTCTGTCAATGGGATTTCCAGGCAAGAATACTGGAGTAGATTGCCATTTCAATATAATCTTTATATTAAATAAAAATGTCTTCATTTTGTCACATTTAGTTATTCTTTAACCTTGAGTTATTTATTATACAAATAGCTTGACTTATTATACAAACATGATTTTCTACTAGAATATCTTGATGTAGCATACATATAAATAGCAATACTCTTTGTTTATGTAGGAATTTATTAGCAATAGACTAAAGATAGATTTTGTATCAACAGAAAATTATCTTTGTCTATTTTTTTTGCCTACTCTGTATTTTAGGCTTATTTTCTATTTTAAAATAATTTATATTTAAATCATAATTGTGTTAGAATTCAAAAATTATTAATTCAATTCAAAATTAAATATTTATTATGGAATAATATTTTAAATTTCTATAGGAGCACAACCACCTTAGTGACATATTTTGAACATTATATGGTCACTCAGCTCTTTGGCATTACATTCTTATAAAAAAGGAAAAATTCTGTTTACATGTTAAAGCTACAAAGAAGTTATAAGAAAAAAATCCAAGCAAGTCTGTGTCAAAAAATATATATATATTTTTAAAATATACATGTGTGTGTGTATATATACACACACATAGAAGCATGGAATGTATGATTTTTGATCTAAATTTTTGATCTACCTACTTTATACTTCAAAGAAGATAGAATAATACAGGCTCTTCCTTGTGTTTTCAATGAGTCGTGTGTGTATGTATGTGTATATACACACACATATATATTTTAAATGATAAATTAATATTGTATTAAATATGTTTATTATACTTTGGGCATCTGTGTTCAGGATCAATAAGAGTTAACAAACTATCAAGAGCATGTCATGTCAGTTTTACCAACTAGTTATGTTTGACCATAATAGCCACACTGCTTTGAATTGAAACAATGGAAGGAAGTTAAATAAAGATAGGCTAAGAAGTGGTAAGCTGTTGGATATACACAGGGGCATAATAGTGGGAAGTCTGGTATCAGTTTCAATTTAAGAATTCATGAATCAAATAATACTTCACTTTACAATGCAGAGGTGATGGGAAGGCGAGATGGATTCCCACACAGAAGGGGATAATCAATGGAAGCAATTAACAAGTGTTTCTGGTAGTTTGAAATATAACTACATTTTCTGGAAGTGGAGAGGAATGGATCTATTTCTTCCTGTTTCTCTGCCCTAGAGTTATTTATGTTTATAAAATAGTATATAATAGTCCATCAAAGATGGGAATTGGTTATTTAAGCACCATAAATATAATTCATCAAATATTTGAGTTATGAGATTAAAATCTTTTTTTTTTTGTCTTTGTAGATCATAGGCTTCTACACAGAATAGTTCAAATAAAATTTTTGAGAATATAGAAGTATGTAGGCTCAGTCAGTCATTTCAGTTGTTCAGTTCTGTCCAAATCTTTGCAACCCCATGGACTTCAGCATGCCAGGCTTCCCTGTCCATCACCAACTCCCAGAACTTGCTCAGACTCATGTCCATCAAGTCAGTGATGCCATCCAACCATCTCATCCTCTGTCGTCCCTGCTCCTTCTGCCTTGAGTCTTTCGTAGCATTAGGGTCTTTTCCAATTAGTCAGTTCTTCACATCAGGTGGCCAAAGTATTGGAACTTCAGCTTCAGCATCAGTTCTTCCAATGAATATTCAGGACTGATATCCTTTAGGATTGACTGGTTGGATCCCCTTGCAGTCCAAGGAACTATCAAGAGTCTTCTCCAACACCACAGTTCAAAAGCATCAATTCTTCAGTGTTCAGTTTTCTTTATGGTCCAACTTTCATATCCATACATGACTACTGGAAAAAACATAATTTTGACTAGACAAACCTTTGTTGGTAAAGTAATGTCTCTGTTTTTTAATATGCTGTCTAGGTTTGTCATAGCTTTTTTTCTAAGGAGCAAGTGTCTTTTAATTTCATGGCTGCAGTCACCAACTGCAATGATGTTGGAGCCAATAAATATATAAATGTTCTCACTGTTTCCATTGTTTCCCCATCTGTTTGCCTTGAAGTGGTGGGACAGGATGTCATGATATTAGTTTTTTGAATGTTGAGTTTTAAGCCAGCTTTTTCACTCTCCTCTTTCACTTTCATCAAGAGACTCTTTAGTTCCTTTTCGCTTTCTGCCTTAAGGGTAGTGTCGTCTGCATATTTCCCGGCAATCTTGATTCCAGTTTGTGGTTCATCCAGCCCAGCGTTTTGCATGATGCAATCTGCATATAAATTAAATAAGCAGGGTGACAATATACAGCCTTGACATACCCCTTGTCCAGTTTAGAGTCAGTCCATTGTTCCATGTCCGGTTCTAACTGTTGCTTCTTGACCTACATACAGATTTCTCAGGAGGCAGGTCAGGTGGTCTGGTATTCCCATCTCTTGAAGAATTTTCCACACCCACAGTTTATTGTGATCCACACAATCAAAAGCTTTAACAGTAGTCAGTGAAGCAGAAGTAGATGTATGTAGGCTAAATCTAACTAAAAGGTAGTATCAAAAATAATGATAATAATAATTATAAAAATAGTTCACAAAAATTATCACTTATATAAGTGATACCCAAATAAATATGCTACTCGGTTATTTTTGCTGTTGCACAGCCATTAAGTTGTGTCCAACTCTTTTCAACCCCATGGACTGCAGCCCATCAGGCTCCCTGTCCTTCACTATCTCCAGGAGTTTGCTCAGATTCATATCCTTTGAGTTGGTGATGCTATCTAAGTGTCTCATCCTCTGCCACGCTCTTCTCCTTTTGCCTTCAATCTTTCCCAGCATCAGGGTCTTTTCCAATGAATCCACTGTTCACATAAGGTAGCTGAAGTATTATTATCTTTGACCAATCTTTTACCACTTTTAAAATGTTATTTATAGATTTTGTGACAGTTTATTACCATCAAAAATGTCTTATTTTTCTTCTCTGGCCTTCCACTCTTCATGAGTGTCTTATTTTTCTTCTCTGTCCTCTCTTGATGTATAATTGCATTATTTGGGAGTGGGATGGCAGGCTGATTCTGTCTTCTTCTAATAATCCTGCATCAGGATTCCCCACAAAAAGTGGTTATACCCAAGTGTTCTATCAAGATTCTCCCAGCTGGAATAAGCATATGGTTGGCCAGTTTACAAGAGTGGTTCTGACTTGTTAGTCTTTTTTAACAGTATCAGATATAGATTCTCCCTGAGTTGTGCTTGAACTTGCTATTTCACATAGAGTAACTGGTGATTTATAGGCCTGAGGTTAGGTTAGGGAACCCTCATTGGAAAAGACACTGATGCTGGGAAAGATTGAAGGCAGGAGGAAAAGGGGATGACAGAGGATGAGATGGTTGGATGGCATCACCAACTCAATGGACATGAGTTTGAGCAAGCTTCAGGATTTAGTGATGGGCAGGGAAGCCTGGCGTGCTGCAGTCCATGGGGTCACAAAGAGCTGGACATGACTGAGCAACTGAATTGAATTGAATGCATATACTTTATTAAGTTAATTCTGGCAGAATGTCCCAAATGGACATGAATTTTGCAAGTTTTCACTCCTTAACTCTTTTACTCATGTAGCATATACTTACTAATGACATTTTTTAAAATTTTATTTTATTTTTAAACTTTACATAATTGTATTAGTTTTGCCAAATATCAAAATGAATCCGCCACAGGTATACATGTGTTCCCCACCCTGAACCCTCCTCCCTCCTCCCTCCCCATACCATCCCTCTGGGTCGTCCCAGTGCACTAGCCCCAAGCATCCATTATCATGCATCGAACCTGGACTGGCAACTCATTTCTCACATGATATTTTACATGTTTCAATATCATTCTCCCAAATCTTCCCACCCTCTCCCTTTCCCACAGAGTCCATAAGACTGTTCTATACATCAGTGTCTCTTTTGCTGTCTCGTACACAGGGTTATTGTTACCATCTTTCTAAATTCCATATATATGCATTAGTATGCTGTATTGATGTTTTTCCTTCTGGCTTACTTCACTCTGTATAATAGGCTCCAGTTTCATCCACCTCATTAGAACTGATTCAAATGTATTCTTTTTAATGGATGAGTAATATTCCATTGTGTATATGTACCATAGCTTTCTTATCCATTCATCTGCTGATGGACATCTAGGTTGCTTATCATACATATGATACACACATCATATATGTATATGTATATGTATATATATAATGCTCTTAGTCATGTGGATCAAAGGAAAGCAAGATTGGTTTAATCCTTAATCTCCCAAAGCAGTTGAATCAGGCATTGATATGTCAACAGGTGATAACATTCAGCTACCCTGAATATCAATACAATAGGCAAAAATAGCATTTTAATTTTAACTGCTAATATTCTTTTAATTGTGTGCAGAAGAATCCATTTCAACTGGTTTAAGCAAAAAATTACAATCTTAAAGGCCCCTAAAGTTTCTGGGAAAAGGGAAGTCCATGAAGAAGTCTCCTGCTTCAGAGAGCATTCTCATACCAATGATCGTGTAGCACAGTGATGTGGTTTAATCTTCCATAAATTTTTACAAATTTTCTCATGTTTTCACTCTTTTCACATGACTCCTCATTTTTAAATTCTCTTTCTATTTATTCTGTTGTAATAGTACAGTGCTACCTTGGGAGCTCTAAATTGATCTTTCTAAAGTTCAGAATCTTTAAAATCCTATTCTCAGTCATATTTCCTTTCCTCCACATCTCACCCTTTCATATTTTATCTCATACAGACTTTCCAAACAATTTTTAGAGGATAATCCATGAATATAAATTTATTTCCAGTCTTTCTATATTTATAAATAGTGATTAGATGTATCTGATTTCATGTTCCCTCTGAAGTTATCAGCTCTGTACCCCAAATAGCATCTTTATCCTTTGAACTTAGAATCATGTTCCAACCTTCTTTTCCATTCCTACACCATCTATGCTTCATCCTCTCAGGCCATCTAATTCATCATTAAATTGTAATCATGCTTCCATTACAGTGTCTTATATTTGCTACTTTTTTTTAGATCTACAGGGTGTGGTCTGGAAGGGGAAAACTTGGAATAAAATTTCATAGATAATAATGTTTGAACTGGCTTTTGAAGTCCAAATATGAATTCAGTATATTGCTTGGGAAAGCTAGAATGAACTAACATACAGACCTAGACATATAATGTCTCAAACACTATGGAAGTAGTTTTCTTAATCATTCCATAGTGGTGTTATCCAAGTCAATAGATGACAGTTCTCCCTGGGTAATTCAGAGACCCATGTCCACGCCTTAGGTCTATACAGTCTGAATCCAAGTGCTAGAGAGGACGAACCATTTTCTTAAAAAGTCTTGACTGAGAAACGGTCTATATTGGCTAAACTCTCATTTCTTTGACTAGATTCAGACATGTCTAAATATAATTGCCAGAAAATCTGGAAAATACAGTCTTAAGAAATTGTACAGTTGTGAAGATCAGCTTAACAGCCTATTCTACCATGGAAATGGGGAGAGATTTCCAAGGCAGGGAAACTTGTGTGTAAATAGAAGCAGAAAACATAGTGCAGGGGGGAAGTAGAGCATGGTTAGTGTTGGAGCCATATTACTGGGTGTTTGGTGATTGAAAAAGTTTCAAAAACTGAGAAGGTCCCATAGAAGAAGATGTTACTGTGCTGAGAGAATATGGACTAATGAACCAGAACCTTAATTATAATGCTGAGGGTTGTGAAATTGGTCTCTAAATGTTAGAAGCACATTAAAGATGTTTAAGTGAAACAAAAGCAACACTATTTTGTGCTATAGACAAAAATTTCTGATATCAATAGAATGACCTGCTTTAAGAGTAAGATACTTGTTCAAGACACAATTATATTCCTTCTAGCCTGGGAATTTCTTGAAGACATTTTTTTTTTTCATTCCATCTTTTTTTTCAACATGGGATTTAGGATAGTAACAGTGATAGGCTCAATTGTGTCTCCCTAAAAAAAATATATATATATGTTGAAGCCTTAACACCCAATTTATTCAAGGCAGAGTTTTTCGGCCGGGCTTTCATCCAATATATTTGGGCCTCCCTGGTGGTTCTGATGGTAAAACCCCTCTGACTGCAGTACAGGAGACCTGGGTTTAATCCCTGCATTAGGAAGATCCCCTGGAGAAGGGAGTGGCTAAATACTGATTCCAATATTCTTGTCTAGATAAGTCCATGGAGAGAGGAGCCTACAGTTGGATGTGACTGAGCAACTAAGACTTTTCCCACTTTCCCAACTGGAAAAATAAGACTTTAACTTTTCATCCAATAGGGCTAGTGTCCTCATAAGAAGAGAATACAAGGACAGAGACAACGCAGAGGAAACAACAGGGAAAGACATAGGGAAGAGGGGTCCATCAGCAAATCAAGGAGAGAGGTCTCAGAAGGAAACTTGAAAACACCTTGACTCTGGTTTAGCCACCAGTAGAGCCAGACATCCTGGAATGTGAAGTCAAGTGGGCCTTAGAAAGCATCACTATGAATAAAGCTAGTGGAGGTGATGGAATTCCAGTTGAGCTATTTCAAATCCTGAAATATGATGCTGTGAAAGTGCTGCACTCAATATGCCAGCAAATCTGGAAAACTCAGCAGTGGCCACAGGACTGGAAAAGGTCAGTTTTCATTCCAATCCCAAAGAAAGGCAATGCCAAAGAATGATCAAATTACCGCACAATTGCACTCATCTCACATGCTAGTAAAGTAATGCTCAAAATTCTCCAAGACAGGCTTCAGCAATATGTGAACCCTGAACTTCCAGATGTTCAAGCTGGTTTTCGAAAAGGCAGAGGAACCAGAGATCAAATTGCCAACATCCACTGGATCATCGAAAAAGCAAGAGAGTTGCAGAAAAACATCTATTTCTGCTTTATTGACTATGCCAAAGCCTTTGACTGTGTGGATCACAATAAACTGTGGAAAATTCTGAAAGAGATGGAAATACCAGACCACCTGATCTGCCTCTTGAGAAATTTGTATGCAGGTCAGGAAGCAACAGTTAGAACTGGATATGGAACAACAGACTGGTTCCAAATAGGAGAGGGAGTATGTCAAGGCTGTATATTGTCACCCTGCTTATTTAACTTATATGCAGAGTACATCATGAGAAACGCTGGGCTGGAAGAAGCACAAGCTGTAATCAAGATTGCTGGGGGAAATATCCATAACCTCAGATATGCAGATGACACCACCCTTATGGCAGAAAGTGAAGAGGAACTAAAAAGCCTCTTGATGAAAGTGAAAGTGGAGAGTGAAAAAGTTGGCTTAAAGCTCAACGTTCAGAAAACAAAGATCACGGCATCTGGTCCCATCATTTCATGGGAAATAGATGGGGAAACAGTGGAAACAGTGTCAGACTTTATTTTTTGGGGCTCAAAAATCATTGCAGATGATGACTGCAGCCATGAAATTAAAAGATGCTTACTCCTTGGAAGGAAAGTTGTGACCAACCTAGATAGAATATTCAAAAGCAGAGACATTACTTTGCCAACAAAGGTTCGTCTAGTCAAGGCTATGGTTTTTCATGTGGTCATGTGTGGATGTGAGAGTTGGACTGTGAAGAAGGCTGAGCACTGAAGAATTGATGCTTTTGAACTGTGGTGTTGGAGAAGACTCTTGAGAGTCCCTTGGACTGCAAGGAGATCCAACCAGTCCATTCTGAAGGACATCAGCCCTGGGATTTCTTTGGAAAAAGTGATGCTAAAGCTGAAACTCCAGTACTTTGGCCACCTCATGCAAAGAGTTGCCTCATTGGAAAAGACTCTGATGCTGGGAGGGATTGGGGGCAGGAGGAGAAGGGGACGACAGAGGATGAGATGGCTGGATGGCATCACTGACTCAATGGACGTGAGTCTCAGTGAACTCCAGGAGCTGGTGATGGACAAGGAGGCCTGGCGTGCTGTGATTCATGGGGTCGCAAAGAGTCAGACACGACTGAGTGACTGAACTGAACTGTGAAAAAGTACATTTCTGTTAAGCCATACAGTCTGTAATATTTGTGATAATAGCCCTAGCAAACTAATACTATAGCACTTACTTATTAGGTGTTACTTCCCAGGTGGAGCTAATGGTAAAGAACCCACCTGCCAATGTAGGGGATGTAAGAGACACAGGTTCTATCCCTGGTTTAGGAAGATCCCCTGGAGGTGGCTAACAACTCCAGTATTCTTGTCTGGAGAATCCTGTGGACAAAAGAGCCTGGTGGGCTACAGTCCATAGGATGGGAGAGTCGAACACTACTAAAGTGGCTTCAGATCAGTTGTTCAGTCATGTCCGACTCTTTGGGACCCCATGAATCTCAGCACACCAGGCCTCCCTGTCCATCACCAACTCCTGGAGTTCACTCAGACTCACGTCCATCGAGTCAGTGATGCCATCAAGCCATCTCATCCTCTGTCGTCCCCTTCTCCTCTTGCCCCCAATCCCCCCCAGCATCAGAGACTTTTCCAATGAGTCAACTCTTCGCATGAGGTGGCCAAAGTGCTGGAGTTTCAGCTTTAACATCATTCCTTTCAAAGAAATCCCAGGGCTGATCTCCTTCAGAATGGACTGGTTGGATCTCCTTGCAGTCCAGGAAATATTAATTATAAATTCATTCTTTACTAACCAGCTTTTCTTGTTTTCCCACCCCAAGTCAATCATCAACTACCCTAAATTTGCTGTCTGATTATGAAATTATTTCTGCAGCTCAATGTCAAATTAGTATTGAGCACTGAATGAGATCAACACTGAGAAACAATTCGTAGTTTAGAAAAAGTAAGGGTTAATAATTAAGGGACTCATACCTTAGCTAATTACCTCTATAGACATCCATGATTCTTTTTTCAGTATAGTTCAGTAAGCACCCACACACTCAGGCATACCCAATGTTATCAGAATGTATTCCAAAAAATGGTGATGTTATGAATTCTTGAGTTATTCCACTTAATTTATAGATGTGTGTCAACTCTTTGGAGCCCCATGTACTTTAGCCCAATAGGCTCCTCTCTACATGGAATTTTCCAGGCAAGAATACTGGAGTGGATTGCCAGTTCGACTCCAGGGAATCTTCTACTTCACTCAGTTCAGTCTCTCAGTCATGTCCGACTCTTAGTGACCCCGTGAACTGCAGCACGCCAGGCCTCCCTATCCATCACCAACTCCTGGAGTTCACTCAGACTTATGTCCACTGAGTCAGTGATGCCATCCAACCATCTTATCCTCTGTCGTCCCCTTCTCCACCTGCCTTCAATCTTTCCCAGCATCACGGTCTTTTCAAATGATTCAACTCTTTGCATGAGGTGGCCAAAGTACTGGAGATTCAGCTTCAGCATCATTCCCTCCAAAGAAATCCCAGGCCTGATGTCCTTCAGAATGGACTGGTTGGATCTCCTTGCAGTCCAAGGGACTCTCAAGAGTCTTCTCCAACACCACAGTTCAAAAGCATAAATTCTTCAGTGCTCAGCTTTCTTTATAGTCCAACTCTCACATCCATCAATGACCACTGGAAAAACCAGAGCCTTGACTAGATGATCTACGTTTACATCATAATGTCTTTGCTTTTTAAATGCTGTCTAGGTTGGTCATCGGAGAAGGCAATGGCACCCCACTCCAGTACTCTTGCCTGGAATATCCCAAGGACAGAGGAGCCTGGTAGGCTGCAGTTCATGAGGTCACTAAGAGTAGGACAAAACTGAGCAACTTCATTTTTACTTTTCACTTTCATGCATTGGAGAAAGAAATGGCAACCCACTCCAGTGTTCTTGCCTGGAGAATCCCAGGGATAGGGGAGCCTGGTGAGCTGTCATCTCAGCGATTGCACAGAGTTGGACACGACTGAAGTGACCTAGCAGCAGGTTGGTCATAAGTTTCCTTCCAAGGAGTAAGCATCTTTTAATTTCATGGCTGCAATCACCATCTGCAGTGATTTTGGAGCCCAGAAAAATAAAGTCAGACAATGTTTCTACTGTTTCCCCATCTATTTGCCATGAAGTAATGGGACCGGATGCCATGATCTTAGTTTTCTGAATGTTGAGCTTTAAGTCAACTTCTTCACTCTCCACTTTCACTTTCATCAAGAGGCTCTTTAGTTCTTCATTTTTCTGCCATAAGGGTGGTGTCATCTGCACATCTGAGGTTATTGTTATTTCTCCCAGAAATCTTGATTACAGCTTGTGCTTCATCCAGCCCAGCATTTCTCATGATGTACTCTGCATATAAGTTAAATAAGCAGGGTGACAATATACAGCCTTAATGTACTCCTTTTCCTATTTGGAACCAGTCTGTTGTTCCATGTCCAGTTCTAACTGCTGCTTCCTAACCTGCATACAGGTTTCTCAAGAGGCAGATCAGGTAGTCTGGTATTCCTATCTCTTTCAAAAATTTCCACAGTTTATTGTGATGCACACAGTCAAAGGCTTTGGCATAGTCAATAAAGCAGAAATAGATGTTTTTTTGCTCGAAGTCTCTTGCTTTTTTGATGATTCAGCAGATGTTGGCAATTTGATCTGTGGTTCCTCTGCCTTTTCTAAAACCAGACTGAACATCTGGAAGTTCACAGTTCACATATTTGCTGAAGCCTGGCTTGGAGAATTTTGAGCTTTACATTGCTAGCATGTGAGATGAATGCAATTGTGTAGTAGTTTGTACATTCTTTGGCATTGGCTTTCTTTGGGATTGGAATGAAAACTGGCCTTTTCCAGTTCTGTGGCCACTGCTGAGTTCTCCAAATTTGCTGGCATATTGAGTGCAGTACTTTCACAGCATTGTCTTTCAGGATTTGAAATAGGTCAACTGCAATTCCATCACCTCCACTAGCTTTGTTTGTAGTGATGCTTCCTAAAGCCCACTTGAATTCACATTCCAGGATGTCTGGCTCTAGGTGAGGGATCACACCATCATGCTTATCCAGGTCATGAAGCTCCCTTTTGTACAGTTCTTCTGTGTATTCTTGCCACCTCCTCTTTTCTTCTGCTTCTATTAGGTCCCTACCGTTTCTGTCCTTTATTGAGCCCATCTTTGCATGAAATATTCCCTTGGTATCTCTAAATATTGAAGAGATCTCTAGTCTTTCCTGCCTATTGTCTTTCTTGTCTCTTCTTGCTATTCTTTGGAACTCTGCATTCAAATGGGTATATCTTTCCTTTTCTCCTTTGCTTTTCACTTCTCTTTTCTTCACAGCTATTTGTAAGACCTCCTCAAACAGCCATTTTGCCTTTTGCATTTATTTTTCTTGGGGATGGTCTTGATTCCTGTCTCATGTACAATGTCACTATTCTCTAACCATAGTTCATTAGGCACTCTGTCTATCAGATCTAGTCCCTTAAATCCATTTTACACTTCCACTGTATTATCATAAGGGATTTGATTTAGGTCATACCTGAATGGTCTAGTGGTTTTCCCTACTTTCTTCAATTTAAGTCTGAATTTGGCAATAAGGAGTCCGTGATCTGAGCCACAATCAGCTCCTGGTCTAGTTTTTGCTGACTGGATAGAGCTTCTATCTCTTTGGCTGTAAAGAATATAATCAATCTGATTTTGCTGTTGACCATCTAGTGATATCCATGTGTAGAGTCTTCTCTTGTGTTGTTGGAAGAGGATGTTTGCTATGACCAGTGCGTTCTCTTGGCAGAACTCTATTAGCCTTTGCCCTGCTTCATTCTGTACTCCAAGGCCAAATTTACCTGTTATTCCAGGCAAATGATCTGAAAGAATGATCTTCTAGTTAGCCTCTATCATTTAATGTCTATTAGTTTGAGACCAATTTGTTTAGCCTGTAGAAGCATCTGTTTTTCTTATGGGAGAAATTTCCTTACTTCATAAGTTAGAAAATAAGATTAAATTATTGAAAGTTTCTAGCACAATCCTTGCTGTGTGGGATACTATCATGTAGGTATCCTTTCCTCACTAAATTGTACCAAACATTATTCAATAAGAATTATTAGAAAGTAAATTTCATTCTCAAAGAGAAATGCTGCTGCTGCTGCTAAGTCACTTCAGTTGTGTCCAACTCTGTGCGACCCCATAGATTGCAGCCCACCAGGCTCCCCCATCCCTGGGATTCTCCAGGCAAGAACACTGGACTGGGTTGCCATTTCCTTTTCCAATGTATGAAAGTGAAAGTGAAGTCCCTCAGTCGTGTCTGACCCTCAGCAACCCCATGGACTGCAGCCTTCTAGGCTCCTCCGTCCATGGGATTTTCCAGGCAAGAGTACTGGAGGAGGGTGCCATTGCCTTCTCCACAAAGAGAAATGAGTAAATACTAAACATACAAAGAAATCCTAAAAACAAGTTCCATTCATTACTATGAACATATCAAGAAAAATAGATACATATATTTATCACATTTAAAAACACAGTATTAAAGCATTTAGTGTTTCTCCATATATTATTTATAAATATAGAGACTTACTATACTTCTTTTCAATGAAAGCACTGAATTGTTATAAAATATAAAATATAAAAAATTATATTAAATAGTTAGAAACAAAGAGACAAAAAATTACTCAATGTCACTGCCTTAGTAGAGTTTATTCTCTGGAGGGTCTCCATTTATATTTTGGGTGTTGATTCTATTTGTCAGTTTTATATTCACTTCTGGCTCCCTGTCTATTTGGCTTTGGTTTATAACACCCTGAATGATAAAAACAAAATGAAACAAGTATTTTTCATTTCACTTATATTAAGAATTAAGTAGTGTCTTGCTTTCTTCATAGGTGTGTGATTTGAATTACATAGGGTGACAGACTGATATGTTTACACCTGAGAATCCCACAGTGTATCAGTTCAGTTCCATTCAGTTGCTCAGTCATGTCTGACTCTTCATGACCACAGGCCTCCCTGTCCATCACCAACTCCCGGAGTTTACTCAGACTCATGTCCATTGAGTCCGTGATGCCATCCAACCATCTCATCCTCTATCATCCTCTTCTCCTCCTGCCCTCAGTCTTTCCCAGCATCAGGGTCTTCTCAAATGAGTCAGCTCTTAACATCAGGTGGCCAAAGCATTGGAGTTTCAGCTTCAACATCAGTCCTTCCAATGAACACTCAGGACTGATCTCCTGTAGGATGGACTGGTTGGATCTCCTTGCTGTCCAATGGATTCTCACGAGTCTTCTCCAACAGTACAGTTCAAAAGCATCAGTTCTTCGGTTCTCAGCTTCCTTTATAGTCCAACTCTCACATCCATACATGACTACTGGAAAAGCCATTGCCTTGACTCTATGGACCTTTGTTGGCAAAGCAGTGTCTGTATCAGTGGTAATCAACTGCACAAGGTCATAGAATAGATAAAGGGTGACACTTGTCAAGACAGGTTGGCAATAAGTCCTCAGCCTCATGGTCTTAATGTGATGCACTTTTGGTTAGAAACCAGTTTTCAGAGATGGCAGCTGTGGTTAGAATCTAGAATCAAAGACCCCAGAGTTGTATGATCACGATTTATCTATTCAAGCCCTGTGAATGTCAGTTTGTGTGCTCAGTTGCTCTGTCACTCAGTGGTGTTCAACTCTTTGTGACCTTCTGGACTGTAGCCTCTAGGCTCCTCTGTTCATGAATTTTTTCAGGCAAGAGTATTGGAGTAGGTTTCCATTTCCTCCTCCAGGGGATCTTTCCAACCCAGGAATCAAACTCATGTCTCCTGCATTGCAGGCAGACTTCTTTACCTGCTGAGCCATTGGGAAGGCCCATCAGTTTGTTTACCCATCTATTAATGTCAGTGTTGCACACCTCATGCTATAAAAACTGTGCTATAAAAAATTTCTATAGTGTGTTTAATGATACAGCTGCCAAAGAAGTGCCTAATAAACTGAGTGTTCTGTAACATACAAGGGAATGAATTCTGCTTTTTTCCCCATAGTACAAAAGTAATGTTAGTTTAGTGTTCAGCAAAACCATAAGCTTTCAAAACAGTGATCTTTTGATTTTACAGCTGACATATTGCATACATTTGTGTAGCCTTTGTTTACTAAAACACGCAGACTTTTTAAAAAAGTCTTGCAGCTTTCTGTCTCCCTAGTTAATTTTTCCCCTCCACATAGGGATTCTGAATACTTGAAGTAATTGACTTCAATAAAATCATGTGAGAAACAAATGGCACAAATATTGAGTTTTTTATAAGAAAAAATCATGTAAAATATTAGTAAATTAAGGTTTCCTTTGGAATGAGCTGTATTACTAAATGACTTCATTGAATCAATAGATACTTGTATGGGCACAGCGTTTCACATATTAGCTTTCATTTAAAATTAGAGTAAAACATTTGTTATATAATGACACTCATCAGGGTTACCTAATGATACCATTTCCTTTTCTTTGTTTGGATAAATATCACAGTTATGGCAACAATACCCCATTATGTTAAAGTTGATGCAAAATGCAGTCTCGAGAAGCTCAGTCTTTCTGCAGCACAACACACTGGTATAAAAGCATAAAAACGGCATGTCCTTTTGTTTTCACCTTGTAGTTATGAAATTCAAAAGACATTTTAAAACCAATGAAGGAAAAGGGCAAACATAACAGCACACTGAATGTCATTCAGCTTAGACCTAGATGATGATAATTATTAGTTCATCATTTATATTAGAGTTTCCCAGGTGATGGGTGATAGTGATAAAGAATCCACCTGCTTAATGCAGGAGTTGCAAGAGACACAAGTTCATTCCCTGGGTCAGAAAGGTCCCTTGGAGTAGAAAATGGCAACCTGCTCCAGTATTCTTGCCTAGGAAATCACATGGACAGAAGACTCTGGCAGGCTAAAGTCCATGGGGTCCCAAAGAGTTTGACACAGCTGAGCATGCATATACATCTATATTAGACATCTCTGTTGTGGAATTAAAGATACCAAATGAATGATTCAGGAAATGAGTCCTTGTCTTACAACCTGTGAAAACAGGAATACACAGTGGGTTCATACTATGTATAACCCACTGGTATTTCCTCTTTTTCTGCTCCAATTTTTATTTTTTTTAATAGTAATTTAAAGAGTGTGGTAACGTACTTGATGGAGAAGGAAATGGCAACCCACTCTAGTATTCTTGCCTAGAGAATCCCGTGGACAGAGGAGCCTGGCAGGCTATTGTCCATTCGATGAAAGAATTGGACACAACTTAGCGACTAAGCCAGTCAAGCAATGTGTTTGATCACCTTCTCCTTAAGTTGAGGCCCCTGGGTAGGAGAGGTGCTGGAAAGCAAAAACATGGTTTTTCTGCCTTGCAGAAAGGCAGGCTTCTATAGGAATTTTGAATGAAAACTGGAATGAGTCAGAGACTGCAAAGGAGAATATCAAGTCTCCCTGGAGGAGAAAGATCGGATGAGAACACTTTCAGAGAAAGGAAGCAGAGCAATCAGCAAAGCCATGGAAGAGTATTTGTGTTATTTTACACTCCCCTCCAGAACATCAATATTTTATAAGCTTCTCCCTTGAGAAATGATAGAAGATTCTATTTCCACTAAGTAAAACCATGTAGCTCCCTTTGCAGGATTGCTTGTTACCATCTAGATGGTGGGAAAATTACTAATGCTTGCAGTTTTCAAGGAAATTCTTTCTTATTACCTTCCTTGATTTTTTTCTCTGCCACATCTGAGGAAAAATGCAAAACTAAGGCAGCAAAAGAAGTATTGAATAATATATTTTATCTGTGGTCCATTTTGCTTATGTGATACAGAAAATTGGGTAAAAAACAATTTCACGGTTTTCTAATTAGAAAAATGGCAACTTTCAGTGAATGAATTTGCACCTCTAAAGAAATATTAAATATTGTGCTATTGCACACAGATATTTTTATTCTTAAAAGAGTAGGATTGGTTGAAAATTGGAATAGATTTGTGTCATTTCCTTCTATACCAATTACTAAGCATTTCTTAAAAATTAACAAAAATTATTCATATACTTCCCAAATATAATGGAACAGTGACGATAAGTATGAAAGAAAAACAACAGGATGGACCTAACAAAGAGCTAATTTGCAAAGTTCTGGGTCTTGGAATTACTAATTAAAACCATATTAAATCATATTATGATGTTGTAGTCTAATGATGAACAAGACATTTTGCTTTGGGCAAACATGGAAGGAAGGGAGATAATTTCATAAGAATATTCAAATTTACAAGAAATGCTGTATGTTGGTTATTTTCTTAAAATGGAGATAGCAAAAAAAAAAAAAAAAGGATTTTACAATGTTATTAAAACTTACATAGCTTTTAACAGAATTTGTGTTATCTGGCCATTTGTGATGGAATGTGATCAAAGTTTCATGATTTTTAAGTTAAATGGGTCTTTCTTGAGGAAGTTTAAAACAAAGGAAAATATAAAGAATACTAGAAGACCTGTTTAATATTCATAAAGGAATAGATAGATGCAAGATAGATGTTATACAAGAAAATTGTTCCTTAGTAATATATATGTTTGTCACTATGTATCAGTAGATGTTCAAAGATGAACATTACATCATATAGAAGAAAAGTGAACAATTTTTGAAGTTTTGATTCTAGTACATTTTTACATAACACACATTTTGAGAAGATCAAAAGAAAATGGAAGAGAAAAATACATGGAACTGAGAAATAGTTTTGCCAAGTGATATGCTATGATATTAAAGATGATTTCTTGAAGAATTATTGTATGAAAATTAAAATAAATGCAGAATCAAAAAAATCTCAGGCTCCTGGTAACCAGGTGTTTTAGTAATAATCTTTCCCAAATTTTCTCTGTATTTTCTGTCCACAAAAAGAAATTCATGTCAGGAATAATGTCAACTGACAAATTCCTAGAATTGATCGATCCGATCCCCATGATGACTGAACAAATGTACTAAAACTACCCTTTTTCACCAAGATACATTTTTTTTTGTGCCACAATTAAAATGTGAAATTATTAGCTTTATTACCAAAAAAAAAAAAAAAATGGCAGTACTCATTTTAGATCCTTTGTATTCTGCTAGAGATAAAATATGTTAGTTTTGTTTCCATAGACTACCTATCAACATAATTTAGATGTTATACAAGTTAACATAGAACTAGTCAACTGAAAAAAAAAAAGCACAGTGTAAGAGCTGTTTTTATTTGGAGCTTACTGAGGGCTATAGCCCAGGAAACAGCCTTTCACATAGCTCTGAGTAACCGTTCCGTAGAGATGGGGCATCAGTATATATGTGATTTCGGTGAAAGGGGTATAGCTAATCAAGTCCACATCTCAGTAGAAGGTCGCTGCTAGTCATGAAGAACAGACGTCTCTATTAGTGATTTTAGTGCTTTCTAGGTATGAGATATTGTAAGAAATTGGGTTCATCATATCTTCTCCTAAAAATATCTATCTGGAGGCCAATTCTGCCAGTTTTTTTCCAGAACATGGATAGCCTCATTCCTGATCTCCACCCTAGACTCCTTTAAGGTGGTGTTGAAAGTCAGTGACTACAGGGTCAGTGACTTCATTCTTGTGGAATCACATAGCCAGCAATATTTTTTAGTTGGCAGGCTATTCACTCTTCCTGACAGATGACCTGTATTTTTTTTCTGATTAAAGCATTATTCTTGCTCAAGATATCTTTCCCCATCACAATTCCATGTTGAAATTCATGACTACTTCAAGCCTCATAATAATTTTCTTTTCTGAATACTGTTCATGTGAAGTTAGTCAGAATTAATCTTTAGTTCCTTAATAATCCCTTAGTGCATTATTTATGGGATCATTTAGGCAGTTACCACTGCCTAAAATTAAGTATAAGTATTAATTTTTAGAATGCTTTATGTTATATTATTAGCATCATATTTATAAATTTGCCCAAACAAGGCAGGATGATAATATGCATCAGAATATAAGTGCATAATAAATTATATAAGATTATTATGATGATGACATTTCTTTATATGATTTACTTGAAGTTGTTTCTAGAAACTGGCTCCCATAAACTTATTTGAAACATCCTCTAAGCCTGGATGTGTGTGTGTGTGCCTGCATTCAGTTGCTCAGTTTTGTTCAACTCTTTGAGCCCTCTTGGACTGTAGCCTGTCAGCCTCCCCTGTTCATGGGATTTTCCAGGCAAGAATACTGGAATGGGCTGCCATTTCCTCATCCAGGGGATCTTTCCAACCCAGGGATCCAACCTACATCTCTGGCATTGGCATCTCCTGCGATGACAGGTGGATTTTTACCGCTAAAGAATGGGGAATCCCTTCTAAACATAGATGATGGCTCATATAATCTGGCATCTTCCCTCAAAGCCACTTCTATGGCTTCTTGGTAGGATCCATAGATCAACTTTGATGATTTAATTTTTATACTCAATTTTTGAAATCAGTTTCTTTTCTATTATCAGTTGCATTTGCAGTAGCAACCCAAAAGAACTAGGTTCAAATTTTGTCCCATTCTCAGCATGTGCTTACTTAAGAAAAGGACACAATTTTTCTCACTTCTGCATAGAACACAGTAGAAAAAATAAAATAGAAATCCTCCTGTGGAGAAAATTGGCAAAGCTGGAAATTAAATGATGTCATTCTATTTCTAATGTGTAACCAATTTTACCAACCACTCATATCCATTCTTTAAAAAAACTACCAAGTATCAGTCATCACAGACTGACTGTAGTAAGACTCAGGTGAAGATAGAAAGTCTTACCAATCATTCATATTTGGAAATTTTCTTCAACTCTACATTTAATATAATGTATGATATGTGAAGTGAAAGTCACTCAGGTGTGTCCACTCTTTGCGACCCCATGGACTACATAGTTGAGGGAATTCTCCAGGCAAGAATACTGGATTGGGTAATCTTTCCCTTCTCCAGGGGATCCTCTGAACCCAGGGATTGAACCCAGGTCTTCCGCATTACAGGTGGATTCTTAACCAGCGGAGGCATTGAGGAAGCCCAGAAATCAGTTCAGTTCAGTTCAGTTCAGTCACTGAGGTGTGTCTGACTCTTTGCGACCCCATGGACCGGAGCATGCCAGGCCTCCCTGTCCATCACCAATTCCTGGAGTTTACACAAAATGTCCACTGAGTCACTGATGACATCCAACCATCTCATCCTTTGTCATCCCTTCTCCTCCCACCTTCAATCTTTGCCAGTGTCAGGGTCTTTTCAAATGAGTCAGCTCTTCACATCAGGTGGCCAAAGTATTGGAGTTTCAGCTTCAACATCAGTCCTTCCAATGAATACCCAGGTCTGATTTCATTTAGGATGGACTGGTTGGATCTCCTTGCTGTCCAAGGGACTCTTAAAAGTATTCTCCAACATGAGAGTTCATAAGCATCAATTTTTTGGTGCTCAGCTTTCTTTATAGTCCAACTCTCACATCCATACATG
Organism: Bos grunniens; assembly: GCF_055505025.1. NCBI lineage: Eukaryota > Metazoa > Chordata > Mammalia > Artiodactyla > Bovidae > Bos > Bos grunniens. The sequence continues at coordinate 19,018,151 of NC_141184.1, read as the reverse complement.
ACTATAGGAAAAACCATAGCCTTGACTAGACAGACCTTTGTTGACAAAGTAATGTCTCTGCTCTTTAATATGTTATCTAGGTTGGCCATAACTTTCCATCCAAGGAGCAAGTGTCTTTTAATATCATGGCTGCAGTCACAATCTGCAGTGATTTTAGAGCCCCCCAAAATAAAGTCTGCCACTGTTTCTACTTTTTCCCCATCTATTTTCAATGAAGTTATGGGACCAGATGCCATGATATTAGTTTTCTGAATGTTGAGCTTTAAGCCAAATTTTTCACTCTCCTCTTTCACATTCATCAAGAGGCTCTTTAGTTCTTCTTCACTTTCTGCCATAAGGGTGGTGTAATCCACATTTCTGAGGTTATTGATATTTCTGCTGGAAGTCTTGATTCCAGCTTGTACTTCATCCAGCCCAGCGTTTCTCATGATGTACTCTGTATATAAGTTAAATAAGCAGGGTGACTATATACAGCCTTGATGGACTCCTTTTCCTATTTGGAACCAGTCTGTGTTCCATGTCCAATTCTAACTGTTGCTTTCTGACCTGCATACAGATTTATCAGGAATCAGGTCAGGTGGTCTGGTATTCCCATCTCTTTCAAAATTTTCCACAGTTTTTTTGTGATCCACACAGTCAAAGACTTTGGCATAGTCAATAAAGCAGAAATAGATGTTTTTTCTTGAACTTTTCTTTTTTTAAAATCCAGTCAATGTTGGCAATTTGATCTCTGGTTCCTCTGCCTTTTCTAAAACCAGCTTGAACATGTGGAAGTTCATGATTCAAGTACTGTTGAACCCTTGCTTGGATAATTTTGAGCATTACTTTACTAGTGTATGAAATGATTACAATTGTGCAGTAGTTTTATCATTCTTGGCATTGCCTTTCTTTGGGATTGGAATGAAAACTCACCTTTTCCAGTCCTGTGGCCATTGCTGAGTTTACCAAATATGATAGCATATTGACTGCAACACTTTCACAGTATCATCTTTTAGTATTTGAAATAGTTCCACTACAATTCCATCACCTCTGTTAGCTTTGTTCATAGTGATGATTCCTAAGACCCACTTGACTTCACATTTCAGGTATCTGGCTCTAGGGGAGTGATCACACCATTGTGATTATCTGGGTCGTGAAGATCTTTTGTGTGCAGTTCTTCTGTGAATTCTTGCCACCTCTTCTTAATATCTTCTGCTTCTGTTAGCTCCATACCATTTCTGTCCTTTATTGAGCACATCTCTTCATGAAATGTTCCCATGGTATCTCTAATTTTCTTGAAGAGATCTCTAGTCTTTCCCATTCTATTGTTTGTTTTTTTTTTAATATAAATTTATTTATTTTAATTGGAGGCTAATTACTTTACAATATTGTATTGGTTTTGCCATACATCAACATGAAGCTGCCATGGGTGTATACGTGTTCCCATCCTGAAACCCACTCCCACCTCCCTCCTCATACCATACTTCTTGTTCATCCCAGTGCACTAGCCCCGAGCATCCTGTATCCTGCATCGAACCTGGACTGGTGATTCATTTCATATATGATATTATACATATTTCAATGCCATTCTCCCAAATCATCCCACCCTCTCCCTCTCCCACAGAGTCCAAAAGACTGTTCTATACATCTGTGTCTCTTTTGCTGTCTCACATACAGGGTTATTGTTACCATCTTTCTAAATTCCATATATATGTGTTAGTATACTGTATTGGGTGATGGACAGGGAGGCCTGGCGTGCTGCAGTTTATGGGGGTGCAAAGAGTCGGACACGACTGAGTTACTGAACTGAACTGAACTGATCCTATATTGGTGTTTTTCTTCTGGCTTACTTCACTCTGTATAATAGGCTCCAGTTTCATCCACCTCATTAGAAATGATTCAAATGTATTCTTTATAATGGCTAAGTAATACTTCATTGTGTATATGTACCACAGCTTGCTTATCCATTCATCTGCTGATGGACATCTAGGTTGCTTCCATGTCCTGGCTATTATAAACAGTGCTGCAATGAACACTGGGGTACACGTGTCTCTTTCAATTCTGGTTTCCTCAGTTTGTATCCTCAGCAGTGGGATTGCTGGGTCTTATGGCAGTTCTATTTCCAGTTTTTAAAGGAATCTCCACACTGTTCTCCATAGTGGCTGTACTAGTTTGCATTCCCATCAACAGTGTAAGAGGGTTCCTTTTTCTCCACACCCTGTCCTGCATTTATTGCTTGTAGGCTTTTGGACAGCAGCCCTTCTGACTGGCATGAAATGGCACCTCATTGTGGTTTTGATTTGCATTTCTCTGATATTGAGTGATGTTGAGCATCTTTTCATGTGTTTGCTAGCCATCTGCATGTCTTCTTTGGAGAAATGTCTGTTTAGTTCTTTGGCCCATTTTTTGATTTGGCTGTTTATTTTTCTGGAATTGAGCTGCAGAAGTTGCTGTATATTTTTGAGATTAATTCTTTGTCAGTTGCTTCATTTGCTATTATTTTCTCCCATTCTGAAGGCTGTCTTTTCACCTTGATTAGAGTCTCCTTTGTTGTGCAAAAGCCTTTAATTTTAATTAGGTCCCATTTGTTTATTTTTGCTTTTATTTCCAATATTCTTGGAGGTGGATCATAGAGGATCCTGCTGTGATTTATGTCGGAGAGTGTTTTGCCTATATTCTCCTCTAGGAGATTTATAATTTCTAGTCTTGCTTTTAGATCTTTAATCCATTTTGAGTTTATTTTTGTGTATGGTGTTAGAAAGTGTTCTAGTTTCATTATTTTACAAGTGGTTGACCAGTTTCCCAGCACCACTTGTTAAAGAGATTGTCTTTTCTCCATTGTATATTCTTGCCTACTTTGTGAAAGATAAGGTGTCCATAGGTACATGGATTTATCTCTGGGATTTCTATTTTGTTCCATTGATCTATATTTCTGTCTTTGTGCAAGTACCATACTGTCTTGATGACTGGCTTTGTAGTAGAGCCTGAAGACAGGCAGGTTGATTCCTCCAGCTCCATTCTTCTTTCTCAAGATTGCTTTGGCTATTCGAGGTTTTTTGTATTTCCATACAAATTGTGAAATTATTTGTTCTAGTTCTGTGAAAAATACTGTTGGTAGTTTGATAGGGATTGCATTGAATCTATAGATTGCTTTGGATAGTATACTCATTTTTACTATACTGATTCTTCTGATTCATGAACATGGTATATTTCTCCATCTATTAGTGTCCTCTTTGATTTCTTTCATCAGTGTTTTATAGTTTTCTATATATAGGTCTTTAGTTTCTTTAGGTAGATACATTCCTAAGTATTTTATTCTTTTTGTTGCAATGGTGAATGGAATTGTTTCCTTAATTTCTACTTTCTCATTATTGGTGCATAGGAATGCAAGGGACTTCTGTGTGTTGATTTTATATCCTGCAACTTTACTATATTTATTGATTAGCTTTAGTAATTTTCTGGTGGAGTCTTTAGGGTTTTCTATGTAGAGGATTATGTCATCTGCAAACAGTGACAGTTTTACTTCTTCTTTTCTAATTTGGACTCCTTTTATTTCCTTTTCTGCTCTGATTTCTGTGCCCAAACCTATATTGAATAGTAGTGGTGAAAGTGGGCACGCTTGTCTTGTTCCTGACTTTAGGGGAAATACTTTCAATTTTTCACCATTGAGGATAATGTTTACTGTGGGTTTGTCATATATATCTTTTATTATGTTGAGGTATGTTACTTCTACTCCTGCTTTCTGGAGAATTTTTATCATAAATGGGTGTTGAATTTTGTCAAAGGCTTTCTCTGCATTTATTGAGATAATCATATGGCTTTTATTTTTCAATTTGTTAACAAGACCGGGAGATGACTGTGGCTCAGATCATGAGCACCTTATTGCCATATTCAGACTTAAATTGAAGAAAGTAGGGAAAACCAGTAGACCATTCAGGTATGACCTAAATAAAATCCCTTATGATTGTACAGTGGAAGTGAGAAATAGATTTAGGGGACTAGATCTGACAGATAGAGTGCCTGATGAACTATGGACTGAGGTGCATGGCATTGTACAGGAGACAGGAATCAAGACCATCCCCATGGAAAAGAAATGCAAAAAGCAAAAAAGCTGTCCGGGGAGGCCTTACAAATAGCTGTGAAAAGAAGAGAAGTGAAAAGCAAAGGAGAAAAGGAAAGATATAAACATCTGAATGCAGAGTTCCAAAGAAAAAACAAGAAGAGATAAGAAAGCCTTCCTCAATGATCAATGCAAAGAAATAGAGGCAAACAACACAATGTGGAAGACTAGAAATCTCTTCAAGAAAATTACAGATACCAAAGGAACATTTCATGCAAAGATGGGCTCGATAAAGGACAGAAATGGTATGGAAATAAAAGAAGCAGAAGATATTAAGAAGAGGTGGCAAGAATACACAGAAGAATTGTACAAAAAAAAAAAAAAAAAACTGTACAAAAAAGATCTTCATGAACAAGATAATCATGATGGTATGATCACTCACCTAGAGCCAGATATCCTGGAATGTGAAGTCAAGTGGACCTTAGAGAGCATCACTATGAACAAAGCTAGTAGAGGTGATGTAATTCCAGTGGAGCTATTTCAAATCCTGAAAGATGATGCTGTGAAAGTGCTGCACTCAATATGCCAACAAATTTGGAAATCTCAGCAGTGGCCACAGGACTGGAAAAGGTCAATTTTCATTCTAATCCCAAAGAAAGACAATGTCAAAGAATGGTCAAACTACCACACAATTGCACTCATCTCACATGCTAGTGAAGTAATACTCAAAATTCTCCAAGCCAGGCTTCAGCAATATGTGAACTGTGAACTTCCAGATGTTCAAGCTGGTTTTAGAAAAGGAGGAGGAACCAGAGATCAAATTGCCAACATCCGATGGATGATGGAAGAAGCAAGAGAGTGCCAGAGAAACATCTATTTCTGCCTTATTGACTATGCCAAAGCCTTTGACTGTGTGTATCACAATAAACTGTGGAAAATTCTTCAGGAGATGGGAATATCAGACCACCTGACCTGCCTCTTGGAAACCTATATGCAGGTCAGGAAGCAACAGTTAGAACTAGACTTGGAACAACAGACTGGTTCCAAATAGTAGAAGGAGTATGTCAAGGCTGTATATTGTCACCGTGCTTATTTAACTTATATGCAGAATACATCATGAGAAACGCTGGGCTGGAGGAAGCACAAGGTGGAATCCAGATTGCCAGGAGAAATGTCAATAACCTCAGATATGCAGATGACACCACCCTTATGGCAGAAAGTGAAGAGGAACTAAAATACCTGTGATGGATTCATTTTGATATTTGGCAAAACTAATACAATTATGTAAAGTTTAAAAATAAAATAAAATTAAAATTACAAAAAAAATAAATAAATAAATAAAACGCCTCTTGATGAAAGTGAAAGAGGAGAGTGAAAAGGTTGGCTTAAAACTCAAAATTCAGAAAACTAAGATCATGGCATCCAGTCCCATAACTTCATGGCAAATAGATGGGGAAACAGTGGAAACAGTGGCAGACTTTATTTTTGGGGGCTCCAAAATCACTGCAGATGGTATCTGCAGCCATGAAATTAAAAGACACTTGCTCCTTGGAAGAAAAGTTATGACCAACCTAGATAGCATATTCAAAAGCAGAGACATTACTTTGCCAACAAATGTCCGTCTAGTCAAGGCTATGGTTTTTCCAGTGGTCATGTATGGATGTGAGAGTTGGACTGTGAAGAAAGCTGAGTGCTGAAGAATTGATGCTTTTGAACTGTGGTGTTGGAGAAGACTCTTGAGAGTTCCTTGGACGGCAAGGAGATCCAACCAGTCCATTCTAAAGGAGATCAGCCCTGGGTGTTCTTTGGAAAGAATGATGCTAAAGCTGAAACTCCAGTACTTTGGCCACCTCATGTGAAGAGTTGACTCATTGGAAAAGACTCTGATGCTGGGAGGGATTGGGTGCAGGAGGAAGAGGGGACAACAGAGGATGAGATGGCTGGATGGCTTCACCGACTTGATGGACATGAGTTTGAGTGAATTCTGGGAGATAGTGATGGACAGGGAGGCCTGGTGTGCTGCGATTCATGGGGCTGCAAAGTGTCAGACACGACTGAGTGACTGAACTGAACTGAACTGAATTGAATGTCGTGTATTATATTGATTGATTTGCGCATATTGAAGAATCCTTGCATCCCTGAGATAAAGCCCACTTTGTCATGGTGTATGATCATTTTAATGTGTTGTTGAATTCTGATTGCTAGAGTTTTGTTAAGGATTTTTCCATCTATATTCATCAGTGATATTGGCCTGTAGTTTTCTTTTTTTGTGGCATCTTTATCAGGTTTTGGTATTAGGGTGATGGTGGCCTCATAGAATGAGTTTGGAAATTCACCTTCCTCTACAATTTTCTGGAAGAGTTTGAGTAGGATAGATGTTAGTTCTTCTCTAAACTTTTGGTAGAATTCAGTTGTGAAGCCATCTGGACCTGGGCTTTTGTTTGCTGGAATATTTCTGATTACAATTTCCATTTCTGTGCTTGTGATGGGTCTGTTAAGATTTTTTGTTTCTTCCTGGTTCAGTTTTGGAAAGTGGTACTTTTCTAAGAAAATTCCATTTCTTCCAAGTTGTCCATTTTATTGGCATATAATTGCTATTAGTAGTATCTTATGATCCTTTGTATTTCTGTCTTGTCTGTCATGATCTCTCCACTTTCATTTCTAATTTTATTGATTTGATTTTTCTCCTTTTTTTCCTTGATGATCCTCTCAAAGAACCAGCTTTTGGCTTTGTTGATTTTTGCTGTAGTCTGTTTCCTTTGCATTTATTTCTGCCCTAATTTTTAAGATTTCTTTTCTTTTACTAACCCTGGTGTTCTTCCTTTCTTCCTTTTCTAGTTCCTTTAGGTATACTGTTAGGTTATGTATTTGACTTTTTTCTTGTTTCTTGAGGTATGCCTCTATTGCTGTGAACCTTCCCCTTAGCACTGCTTTTACAGTGTCCCACAGGTTTTGGGTTGTTGTGTTTTCATTTTCATTAGTTTCTATGCATATTTTGATTTTTTTTTTTTTTTTGATTTCTTCTGTGATTTGTTGGTTATTCAGCAGCGTGTTGTTCAGCCTCCATATGTTGGAATTTTTAATAGTTTTTCTCCTGTAATTGAGATCTAATCTTACTGCATTGTGGTCAGAAAAGATGTTAGGAATGATTTTATTTATTATTATTTTTTTTAATTTACCAAGGCTAGATTTATGGCCCCGTATATGATTTATCCTGGAGAAGGTTCCATATGTGTTTGAGGAAAAAAATGAAATTCATTGTTTTGGGGTGAAATGTCCTATAGATATCAATTAGGTCTAACTATTCTATTGTCGGAGAAGGCAATGGCACCCCACTCCAGTACTCTTGCCTGGAAAATCCCATGGACGGAGGAGCTTGGTAGGCTGCAGTCCATGGGATCAGGAACAGTCGGACAGGACTGAGCGACTTCACTTTCATTTTTCACTTTCCTGCACTGGAGAAGGAAATGGCATCCCACTACAGTGTTCTTGCCTGGAGAATCCCAGGGACGGGGGAGCCTGGTGGGCTGCTATCTCTGGGGTCACACAGAGTCGGACATGACTGAAGTGACTTAGCAGCAGCAGCAGTCTATTGTATCATTTAAAGTTTGTGTTTCCTTGTTAATTTTCTGTTTAATTGATCTATCCATAGGTGTGATTAGGGTATTAAAATCTCCCACTATTATTGTGTTTTTGTTAATTTCCCCTTTCATACTTATTATCATTTGTCTTATATATCGTGGTGCTCCTGTGTTGTGTGCATATACATTTATAATTGTTATATCTTCTTCTTGGGTTGATCCTTTGATCATTATGTAGTGACCTTCTTTGTCTCTTTCCACAGCCTTTGTTTTAAAATCTATTTTATCTGATATGAGTATTATTACTCCTGCTTTCTTTTGGTCTCTATTTGTGTGGAATATCTTTTTCCAGCCCTTCACTTTCAGTCTGTATGTGTCCCTTGTTTTGAGGTGGGTCTCTTGTAGACAACATATATAGGGGTCCTGTTTTTGTATCCATTCAGCCAGTCTTTGTCTTTTGGTTGGGGCATTCAACCCATTTATGTTTAAGGTGATTATTGATAAGTATGATCCCATTGCCATTTACTTTATTATTTTGAGTTTGAGTTTATACACCCTTTTTGTGTTTCCTGTCTAGAAAATATCCTTTAGCATTTGTTGGATAGCTGGTTTGGTGGTGCTGAATGCTCTCAGCTTTTGCTTGTCTGTAAAGCTTTTGATTTCTCCTTCATATTTGAATGAGATCCTTACTGGGTACAGTAATCTGGGCTGTAGGTTATTTCCCTTCATCACTTTAAGTATGTCCTGCCATTCCCTCCTGGCCTGAAAGGTCTCTATTGAAAGAATAGCTGTTATCCTTATGGGAATCCCCTTGTGTGTTATTTGTTGTTTTTCCCTTGCTGCTTTTAATATTTGTTCTTTATGTTTGATCTTTATTAATTTGATTAATATATGTGTTGGGGTGTTTTGTCTTGGGTTTATCCTGTTTGAGACTCTCTGGGTTTCTTGGACTTGGGTGATTATTTCCTTCCCCATTTTAGGGAAGTTTACTTCTGGGACTCCTCTGATTTGAATGTTGGGGATTTAACATTGTCCTGGAGGTCTCTTAGATTGTCCTCATTCTTTTAATTTGTTTTTCTTTTTTTTTGTCTCTGATTCATTTAGTTCTGCCATTCTATCTTCTACCTCACTAATCCTATCTTCTGACTCCCTTATTCTACTATTTGTTCCCTCCAAAGCATTTTGATCTCATTTATTGCATTATTCATTATATATTGACTTTTTTTATTTCTTCTAAGTCCTTGTTAAACCTTTCTTGCATCTTCTCAATCCTTGTCTCTAGGCTATTTGTCTGTGATTCCATTTTGTTTTCAAGATTTTGGATCATTTTCACTATCATTATTTGGAATTCTTTATCAGGTAGATTCCCTATCTCTTCCTCTTTTGTTTGGTTTGGTGGGCATTTATCCTGTTCTTTACCTGCTGGGTATTCCTCTGTCTCTTCATCTTGTTTATATTGCTGTGTTTTGGGTGGCCTTTCTGTATTCTGACAGTTTGTGGAGTTCTCTTTATTGTGGCGTTTCCTCGCTGTGGGTGGGGTTGTACAGGTGGCTTGTCAAGGTTTCCAGGTTAGGGAAGCTTGTGTTGGTGTTCTGGTGGGTGGAGCTGGATTTCTTCACTCTGGAATACAATGAAGTGTCCAGTAATGAGTTATGATATATCAGTGGGTTTGGAGTGACTTTGGGCAGCCTGTATATTGAAGGTCAGGGCTGTGTTCCTGTGTTGCTAGAGAATTTGCATGGTATGTCTTACTCTGGAACTTGTTGGCCCTTGGGTGGTGCTTGGTTTCAGTGTAGGTATGGAGGTATTTGATGAGCTCCTGTTGATTAATGTTCCCTGGAGTCAGGAGTTCTCTGGTGTTCTTAGGATTTGGACTTAAGCCTCCTGCTTCTGGTTTTCAGTCTTATTTTTACAGTAGCCTCAAGACTTCTCCATCTATACAGCATCATTGATAAAACATCTAGGTTAAAGATGAAAAGTTTCTCCACAGTGAGGGACACCCAGAGAGGTTCACAGAGTTACATGGAGAATAGAAGAGGGAGGAGGGAGATAGAGGTGACCCAAATAAGATGAGGTGGAATCTAAAGAGGAGAGAGCAAGCTAGCCAGTAATCACTTCCTTTTGTGCACTCCATAGTCTGGACTGCTCAGAGATGTCCACGGAGTTATACAGAGAAGAGAAGAGGGAGGAAGGAGACAGAGGTGGCCAGGAGAATAAAGGGGGGAATCAAAAGGAGAGAGACAGATCCAGCCAGTAATCAGTTCAAAGTGTTTTCCACCGTCTGGAACACACAAAGAGATTTACAGAGTTGGGTAGAGAAAAGAAGGGGAAGGGAGGAAATAGAGGAGACTTCATGGAGAAAAAGGAGAGTCCAAAGGGGGAGAGAGCAGTCAAGCCAGTAATCTTGCTCCCAAGTGAAAATGGATACTGAAGATTGGGTTCTTAATGGTACAAAATTGATAACAAATACCAAAAAGCAAGGACTAAAAATTTAGAGTAGAGTTTGGATTTCAAAAATACAGTATTAAAGAAAAGAAAAAAAAGTCACAAAAATTATTAAAAAAAAAAAAAAATATATATATATGAAATTTGGTTTAAAAAATAGGGTCTCTTTTTTTGCAAGTAATAGTAGGTTACAAAAATGAAAATTAAAGGAGTAATAGAGGACTTAAAATTAAAAAAAATTAAAAAAAATAAAGAATGATAGTAAAAACAGTAAAAATATATCTAGGACTTTCTCTGGTGTTGTTGTAGGCAGTGTGGGGTCAATTCATCTTTGGATAGTTCGTTGATCCAGCTTATATTTCTCAAGATCTATAGGGCCCTTCCTATGTAGTTGGTACTGACTATAGGGTTTTAATCTATTACACCTGTCACTTCAAGGCAGTTTCCCTCTGTTTTAGCTTCGTCTGTTTGCTGGTCCCTTCAGTGTCTAATTTCCGCCCTGACACAAGGGGGCAGTGGTGGACACTTTTTTAGGCTCTCTTGTTCAGTCATACAGTAGGGAGGGATGGACCATGCAAACAAATAACAGTGGTGTGTGCTCGCAGTGTTTGGCCACACTGGGTTTGCCCCCGCTTATGGTGAGTGCTTTCCCGGCCCACACTGCTTAGGCTCTAGGTTGCTCTGTGGGGAACTGTCTGAGGTGGGCCCTGGGTTGTATGCTCTTACCAGGTCTAAGCTGCTCAGGTTCAAGCACTGGGGTAGTCCTCAAAGGCACAGACTCGGTTGGGCCTGCGTTTTGTGCCCTTCCCAGATCGGAGCAGCTCAAGTGATCAGGTGTTTGGCGAGCATGGTCACTGTGACTTACGCCTCCCCAATCCCTGCCACTTGATTTTCTGGGTGTACAACTGGCGCACTTTCTCAGGTAGATATTGACAGACCAGAATCTCAAGAAGTCTTAGTTAGCAACTAAGCCTGCTTGCAGTTTGGTAGATAAGGCCTCTCTGGGGCTGCGTTTGCCCCCTTCTGGCTCTGGCTGTCTGTCACCGGAGGTGGATGGTCTGCAGCCATCTGCTAGCTCTGCTTGGTCCTTTGTTCTGTGAGCAGGCCTGATGGTGTCTTAGGTTAGGGCTTTTGACGTGGTAGCTATCCCATAGTCTGGTTTGCTATCCCAAGTTAGTTCCCTCAGATTGCCCTCAGGGCATTTAGGCCTGGTCCTTACTCTAAGCAATACAGCCTTCGCCTCCCTGCCCAGCCCCCGCTTGGTAGTGGCAGATGCAGGCGTCTGCGCTGCTTCTCTGCTGGGGGAGTTACCGTTGGGCGCATAATCTGTGGGTTTTAATTATTTATTTATTTTCCCTCCCAGTTATGTTGCCCTCTGTGGTTCCAAGGCTCACCACAGACTTGGCAGTGAGAGTGTTTCCTGGTGTTTGGAAACTTCTCTCTTTTTAAGACTCCCTTCCTGGGACAGAGCTCCTTCCTTACCTCTTTTGTTTCTCTTTTTGTCTTTTATATTTTTTTCTCCTCCTTTCAAAGACAATGGGCTTCTTTTCTGGATGCCTGATGTCCTCTGCCAGCATTCAGAAGTTGTTTTGTGGAATTTACTCAGCGTTTAAATGTTCTTTTGATGAATTTGTGGGGAAGAAAGTGGTCTCCCCATCCTATTCCTCTGCCATCTTAGGCCCACCTCCCATTCTCTTGTTTTCTTCTATTTCTTTGCTCTGATCAATGAGGAAGGCTTTCTTATCTCACGTCACTATTCTTTAGAACTGTGTATTCACATGGATATATCTTTCCTTTTCTTCTTTGCTTTTCACTTCTCTTCTTTTCACAACTATTGTAATGCCTCCTCAGAAAACCTTTTCCCTTTTTGCATTTCTTTTTCTTAGGGATGGAATTGATCCCTGTCTCCTGTACAGTGTCACCAACCTCTGTCCATAGTTCATCAGGCACTCTGTCTATCAGATCTAGTCCCTTAAATCTATTTCTAACTTCTACTGTATAATTGTAAGGGATTGTGGTGAACAGTGGCTGCATGGTGCTGGAGCAGCGAGCAGCCAAGAGGAGAAACCACATGTCCAAGGTCAGAGAAATCCCAGTAATATGGTAGGCACTGAGAGAGGGCATCAGAGGGCAGACAGACTGAAACCACAATCACAGAAAACTAACCAATCTAATCACATGGATCACAGCCTCGTCTTACTCAATAAAACCATGAGCCATGCTGTGTAGGGCCACCGAAGATGGACGGGTCATTGTGGAGAGTTCTGACAAAATGTGTTCACTGGAGAAGGGAATGGCAAACCACTTCAGTATTCTTGCCTTGAGAACCCCATGAACAGTATGAAAAGGCACAAAGATAAGACACTGAAAGATGAACTCCCCAGGTGAGTAGGTGCCCAATATGCTATTGGATATCAGTGGAGAAATAACTCCAGAACGAATGAAGAGATGGAGCCAAAGCAAAAACAATACCAAGTTGTGGATATGACTGGTGATGGAAGCAAGGGCCGATGCTCCAAAGAGCAACATTGCATAGGAACCTGGAATATTAGGTCCATGAATCAAGGCAAACTGGAAGTGGTCAAACAGGAGATGGCAAGAAGGAACATCGACATTTTAGGCATCAGCAAACTATAAGGGACTGAAATGAGTGAATTTAACTCAGATGACCATTATATCTACTACTGTGGGCAAGAATCCATTAGAAGAAGTGGAGTAGCCATCATAGTCAACAAAAGAGTCCAAAAATGCAGTACTTGGATGCAATCTCGAAAATGACAAAATGATTTCTGTTCGTTTCCAAGGCAAACCGTTCAATATCACAGTAATCCAAGTCTATTCCTCGACCAGTAATACTTAAGAAGCTGAAGTTGAACAGTTCTATGAAAACCTACAAGACCTTTTAGAACTAACACCCAAAAAATATATCCTTTTCATCAGGGGGGACTGGAATGCAAAAGTAGGAAGTCAAGAAACACCTGGAGTAACAGTCAAATTGGCCTTGGAGTACAGAATGAAGCAGAGCAAAGTCTAATTGAGTTTTGCCAAGAGAACACACTGGTCATATCAAACACACTCTTCCAACAACACAAGAGAAGACTCTACACATGGACATCACAAATGGTCAATACCAAAATCAGACTGGTTGTATTCTTTGCAGCCAAAGATGGAGAAGCTGTATACAGTCAGCAAAATCAAGACTGGGAGCTGAGTGTGGCTCAAATCATGCACTCCTTATTGCCAAATTCAGACTTAAACTGAAGAAAGTAGGGAAAACCACTAACCATTCAGGTTCGACCTAAATCAAACCCAGTATATGCTTTCATAAAACAATACATTCCTCTGCATTTCCTTAATATCTCTTAAAGTAAAATATGTTTTGCAAGATGATATACTAATTTTATTCTGTTTGCCCTGGCTGTCTACAGAGATTATGTAATATGAGGAATCTGGATACTATCTAGGATATTTTTCTCTACTGGGTAGTTGTTTAAATCCTGATGTAATTCTGCTGAATTCAGTATAAATATAACAAATTCATTTTAATTTCTGGTTAGTATTTGTAAACATTTGTACTGACATTTAACTTCTTTTCCTGGTTAAATATAAGCTTGGATATTACATGAGAATAGTTAAAAACCTACCAAGTGTTTTCATTGCTGTAGTTTTGGTATAGTTTAATCTATAGTTAATAACTAATTTGTCTTTTCTGAGCTGTAATTTAAGAATTTTAAACACTATCTCATTTAATTGCTTTACCAATTTGTTGATGTAGAATATATGATGATAATCTCTGTTGTCTGAATAAGAAAGAAGAGGCTTAAAAGAATGGAATAACTCAATGAGAACATAGACTTAGGTGACTTTTCATAAGAACCCATACTATTAGAAGCTCTGAAAAGATGTTTCCATCTTATCATTCAATAGAGTTGGGGAATCCATACCATTAAAAATATATTGATATTTATTTTAGTTTTTGTTTGAAGATGTTACAATAAGGATTCTATATATTGCTGTAAAACAGAAATGATGAGGATGATATCAGAAGTTGTTCAACAGCCAAGTTGTGTGTAACTCTTTACAGTCCCTTGGACTGTAGCACACTGGGCTTCCCTGTCCTCCACTGTCTCCCAGAGTTCGGCCAAATTCATGTCTACTGAGTCAGTGATGCTGTCCAACCATCTCATTCTCTGCCTTTTGCCTTCAGTCTTTCCTAGCATCAGAGTTTTTTCTAATGAGTCAGCTCTTCACATCAAATGGACAAAGTATTGGAGCTTCAGCTTTAGCATCAGTCCTTCCAATAAATATTTAGGATTTATTTCCTTTAGGATTGACTGATTTGATCTCCTTGCAGTCTGAGGGGTTCTCAAGAGTCTTCTCCAGCACCACAGTTTGAAAGCATCAATTCTTCAGTGCTTCAGACTTCTTTTTGGTCCAACTGTCACATTCCTACATGACTATTGGAAAAACCATAGCTTGGCTGTATGGACATTTGTTGGTAAAGCGATGTCTGTGCTTTTTAACATGCTGTCTAGGTTTGTGATAGCTTTACTTCCAAAGAGCAAGCACCTTTTAATTTCATGACTGCAGCCACAATCTACAGTGATTTTGAAGCCCAATAAAATAAAATGTGTGACTGCTTCCACTGTTTTCCTATCTGTTTACTAAAAAGTGATGGGAGCATATGCCATGATCTTAGTTTTTTGAATGCTGAGTTTTAAGCCAACTGTTCACTCTCCTCTTTCACCCTCAACAAGAGGCTCTTTAATTCCTCTTCACTTTCTGCCATGAATGTTATCATCTGCATATCTCATTTTTTTATTTTTCCTGGGAATCTTGATTCCAGTTTGTGATTCATCCAGCCCAGCATTTGCATAATGTACTCTGGAAGTTAGAGAGCTGTATAGACAACAGTTGGTATATTTCCAGAAATTAATCCTTTGGCATGACCTACAGTTGGGGTGATTTTAGTTTTATGTTTAAGTTACTGTGAGTCTTATTCATAAGTGTGAGTGTATGTACATGGATCATTAGTACATTGTGATGCAGTTGATTAAAAGTTGAAAATGCAAGAAAACTCTTGTTTTTCTTTAAAGCTATTTGATTTTGTTAATAAAAATAAGATTAACACATACTTAAAAAGCCTCTTGATGAAGGTGAAAGAGGAGAGTGAAAAAATTGGCTTAAAACTCAACATTCAGAAAACGAAGATCATGGCATCTGGTCCCATCACTTCATGGAAAATAGATGGGGAAACAGTGGAAACAGTGTCAGACTTTATTTTTGGGGGCTCCAAAATCACTGCAGATGGTGACTGCAGCCATGAAATTAAAAGGCGCTTACTCCTTGGAAGAAAAGTTATGACCAACCTAGATAGCATATTGAAAAGCAGAGACATTACGTTGCCAACAAAGGTCCGTCTAGTCAAGGCTGTGGTTTTTTCTGTGGTCATGTATGGATGTGAGAGTTGGACTGTGAAGAAAGCTGAGTGCCAAAGAATTGATGCTTTTGAACTGTGGTGTTGGAGAAGACTCTTGAGAGTCCCTTGGACTGCAAGGAGATCCAACCAGTCCATTCTAAAAGAGATCAGCCCTGGGTGTTCTTTGGAAGGAATGATGCTAAAGCTGAAACTCCAGTACTTTGGCCACCTCATGCGAAGAGTTGACTCATTGGAAAAGACTCTGATGCTGGGAGGGATTGGGGGCAGGAGGAGAAGGGGATGACAGAGGATGAGATGGCTGTATGGCATCACTGACTCGATGGACGTGAGTCTGAGTGAACTCTGGGAGTTGGTGATGGACGGGGAGGCCTGGCGTGCTGTGATTCATGGGGTCGCAAAGAGTCGGACACAACTGAGCAACTGAACTGAACTGAACTGGTGAATCAATGAGAGAATAAAATAAAGATGGAATGGAAAGCTATCAAAAGAAAGTTAAAAGGGTAAAATGTCTAATGATTTTTCAGATTTTCTCTTTCTTCACTACACTCATAAAACACCTTATCCTGATAATGGTAACTTGGATAATAATTATAAAGCTTTTACTACTGCCAAGTGCAGTTCTTATTCATTACTGTGAATTATCTAATTCCCACAAACATTATGATTCTGGTCTATTAGTTTTGTGTTATTAAATATGGGAGACAAGAAGCACAAAGAGGCCATGGAAACTTGACCAAGGCCACATAGAGAGCAGAAACCATGGTCTGAGTCCAGAGCAAACAAAGCTCATCACCACCATGATGTATTGTCTAATACTTGATTAAAATTATTGGGTAGCACATGGTATGTTTTTCAAAAGTCAATACAAAAAAAAAGAATTATTATAATTATGTTTGTATCCAATTCAGGTTTTCATTTATTTGGCATAAAGTCTATCCACAACAAAATGTGTTATTTGGAGTAGGATGCTCGTAAATAGCAGCCTAAAACCATCTGTTTCATCAAACTATTTAAAAACAAATATAAAAATAAACTAGTCATTTCTTTACAGTGTAAAATACCATAATTCAAAATATTTGTAAATACAGCTAAATTTCAAGCTGAATATAAGGGACTGCATCTTTTTTTTTTTTCCTTTTATCAATGTACTATAGTAATATATTGTGTACTATGTAACATCTAAGACTTATGAATTAGAAAAAATAAGTTTTATATTCCATCTTCAGATTGCTTCTCACCAAAAGGAACTATTTTAAAATTCTTTTAATTATTTATTCTATATATTGATTTATTAGATCTGTCTATTGACATAAATTTTCCTTATCAACTGCTTGCATAAAGTAGAGATATTCACTATCTTAATATGTATATCTCTGGCTCCTGTATGCTCCCTATACATTTTTTGTTAAATCAGTATTCAAGATTTTAGCATAGATGATTATACAAGTTTTTTTCTACTGTTGAAATTATAGTATACTCTATCATTTTTGTTTGTAGATATTCTAATTTCATTTTATTTTTCTTAGAGTTAATATTTGATTTATATTTTGGTCTTAATCTGTTTTTTTTTTTTTTTTTTTAATCCTAAGGCTAAGCCTGCTTTATTCTCTAGTTACTAAGGGACATGTCAATTGAATTTTCTAGGCAATGGAATTTGTCAGATGGACCGGATTGTCCAGTTTACAAGTCTGTATTTCACACAACAACTTTTCCCATGCTTTCACTTCCTCTTCCATTCAAGGCCAGACGGACAGATGAAGCTGCCCACTATATGTTCTAGTCCTCTGTTCTTATTTGTTGAGCATTTCCTCTGCTTCTTTCTTATATTTGAAACTCATATTTTCCTCCATTTTGATATACTTCCTAATTTTGAGGGAGCAGAATTTACAATATTTCTCGTAGAAAAAGAACAAAGACATTATTTGAAAACCCTTGCTAGCTCTGAAATATCTGCTCTTTCATAGTTACATGATAGTGGCTGGTGGAAAAGCATATTACTTCCTAGTCCAGATTTTCTGGTTGAGAATTAATGTCTCTGATCTCAGCATTGCCTCTCAGAATATTATTCTTTAATGAATGAAGTTCTCATTAGTAGGTCCTCTTTTCATCCCTCCTGGGTTGATCTTTAAAAATTCTTGCCTATTATGATACAATGGAAACAGTGGAGGACTTTATTTTGTTGGGCTCCAAAATCACTGCAGATGGTGACTGCAGCTATGAAATTAAAAGACACTTACTACTTGGAAGCAAAGTTATGACCAACCTAGATAGCATATTATAAAGCTGAGACAGTACTTTGCCAACAAAGGTCTGTCTAGTCAAAGCTATTGTTTTTCTAGTAGTCATGTATGGATGCGAGAGTTGGACCATAAAGAAAGCTGAGTGCCAAAGAATTAATGGTTTTGAACTGTGGTGTTGGAGAAGACGCTTGAGAATCACTGCAAGGAGATCCAACCAGTCAATCCATAAGGAAGTTAGTCCTGAATATTTACTGGAAGCTGCAGTCCATGGGGTTGCAAAGAGTCAAACATGACTGAGCGACTGAACTGAACTGAACTAAACTAATGCTGAAGCTGAAACTCCAATACTTTGGCCACCTGATGCAAAAAGCTGACTCATTTGAAAAGACCCTGATGTTTGGAAAGATTAGGGCAGGAGGAGAAGGGGATGACAGAGGATGAGATGGTTTGATGGCATCACTGACTCTATGGACAAGAGTTTTAGCAAGCTTTGGCTGTCGGTGATGGACAGGAAAGCGTGGCATGGGGTCACAAAGATTCAGACAGGACTGAGCAACTGAACTAAACTGAACTGATTATAATACTCAATTGTTTATATAATTTCTGAAGATCTTAATGTCAACTTACAAAATATTTGCTGATTTTTATATTTCTATTATTATTTTAAAATTTTGAACAACTTTTGGTTCTGCATTTTCTATACCTTACAATTTTTATTCTATGGATGTGATAGCTTTGCGTATATCTTTGAGTGTAGTATTTATAATTTTTTGATTCTTTTATTCTCAGTATTATTGCAATTGTTTCTTAGTGTAATATGTGTTTACTTTGGTTATTGCTTTTTATGATGAAAATTTTACAAAAATGTCTGGTGATGAATATTTTGATTTCATCAAGACATCATAAAATTATTATTATAAACTCTATGTTGTATATATGTGTGTGTACAAGGATGTATATGGATAGTATTAGGAGTAAGGAAGTGGCTCAGTTGGTAAAGAATCCACCTGCAATGCAGGAGACCTGGCTTTGATCCCTGGGTTGGGAAGATCCCCTGGAGAAAGGAAAGGCTACCCACTCCAGTATTCTAACTTGGAGAATTCCATGGACTATAGGTCTATAAATACATTTAGGGCTTCTCTGATAGCTCAACTGGTAAAGAATCTGCCTGCAATACAGAAGACGCTGGTTTGATTCATCGGTTGGGAAGATCTGCTGGAGAAGGGATAGGCTATCCACTCCAGTATTCTTGGGCTTCCCTTGTGGCTCAACTGGTAAAAAATTTGCCTGCAATGTGGGGTACCTGGGTTCGATCCCTGGCTTGGTAAAGATCCCTTGAAGAAGGAAAAGGCTACCCACTCCAGTATTCTGGCCTGGAGAATTCCATGGACTGTTTAGTCCATCGGGTTGCAGAGTCTGGCACAACTAAGCAAGGTTCACTTTCACTTTCAAGTATGGATGTTAAATTGATGATATGCCATGGCACCCCACTCCAGTACTCTTGCCTGGAAAATCCCATGAACGGAGGAACCTGGTAGGCTGCAGTCCATGGGGTCGCTGAGGGTCGAACACGACTGAGCGACTTCACTTTCACTTTTCACTTTCATGCATTGGAGAAGGCAATGGCAACCCACTCCAGTGTTCTTGCCTAGAGAATCCCAGGGATGGGGGAAACTAGTGGCTGCCATCTCTGGGGTCACACAGAGTCGGACACGACTGACGTGACTCAGCATGCCCTGTAGGGTAACCAGGTGGCCAGCTGGGCTTTTTCTTGGATACCTTCAATTTTCACTATCTGTGGCCTCTTCACAGGTTTTTAGTTTTTATATTAAAGGATCTTTCAATGGCCATAAGTCTGCTTAAAAGGACTTCCAGAGCCAAACTGGGGAAAGGGGCTAGTGTTCTATTATTCATTATATAGATGTCCATTCAGTCTCCATTTTCATTTAGAATATCACCGCTCCCTTTATCTGTGCTTAATGTTTCCAAGTCCAAAGTTTGTCTCATTCAATTTTCATTCTTCCAGATATCTTTGACCTCTTTCAGAGACAGGAAAAGGGAAGGGTAGCAGCTAATCATTTCATAATGTTATCTCTCAAGCCAAACACCTTGTTTTAGGCATATATACCCTTCCCACAAGCCTCCTGATTTCTGCTGCAGAGGGTGCCTGATTTTTCAGCTTCCTAAAGGTTCTAGGTAAATACTGATGGCTTCTGTCAACATCTGCCTCTAAGGGAACTTAAGGTTGATTTTCCTCCGTTTGGTTACATTTCTTTTTATTTCACCATCTCTCTCAGATCTTACATGTTATTGACTGTGGACACTCAAGAATTATATGTTGTAATTAGAGTTTTGAATATCTCCTATTTTCATTAAAATAGAGTATAGATTTCTCATCCTTTACTTATTTTAGAGTGAGCATGTACTTCCCTGGTGGCTCAAATGAAAAAGAATCTGCCCACAGTATGGGAGACCTGGGTTTGATATGTGGGTCCAGAACATCTCCTGCAGAAGGGAATGTCTACCCACTCCAGTGTCCTTGCCTGCAGAATCCCATAGACAGAGGAACCTGGTGAGCTATAGTCCATGGGGTCACAGAGTAAGACACAACTGAGTAACTAACACACACAAGGTGAGTATAAAGAAAAAGGTACAATGTTTTTTCTCATGTCAGCTGAACACCGGCTTCAGCTAAAGTTCCATATTATTTGGTTGCAAAGATAAAGTTTATGTGTAACTTAAAAATTATTTTATAGAAGAACTCACATTTATCTTACATTATTAATTTGTATACATTCGCCCATGTGTCACTTAAATATGTATAAAATTATAGCTGGCTGTAAGGATGACTATTATTAAAGAGCCTATAAAAAGAACTTTGAAAGCATATTTTAAACATATTTTTAAAAGCATATTTTATTTGAAATAATTATGTTATTACATACTACACAAAACATGTAATAAAATTAAAAGATGCTTACTCCTTGGAAGGAAAGTTATGATGAATCTAGACAGCATAATAAAAAGCAGAGACATTACTTTGTCAACAAAGGTCTGTCTAGTCAAGGCTATGGTTTTTCCAGTAGTCATGTATGGATATGACAGTTGGACTACAAACAAAGCTGAATGCCAAAAAATTGATGCTTTTGAATTACGGTGTTGGAGAAGACTCGTGAGAGTCTCTTGGACTGCAAGGAGATCCAACCAATCCATCCTAAAGGAGATCAGTCCTGGGTGTTCATTGGAAGGACTGATGTTGAAGCTGAAACTCCAATACTTTGGCCACCTGATGCAAAGAGCTGACTCATTTGAAAAGACCCTGATGCTGGGAAAGATTGAGGGCAGGAGGAGAAGGGGATAACAGAGGATGAGATGGTTGGATGGCATCACTGACTCAATGGACGTGGGTTTGGGTGAACTCTGGGAGTTGATGATGGACAGGGAGGCCTGGCGTGCTGCGGTTCATGAGGTCGCAAAGAGTCGGACACAACTGAGCGACTGAACTGAACTGAACTGGCACAAAACATGTTACATACATTTTTATTACTAGAGAGATTGAGGCATTTGTGTCAAATATTTGGGCATACTAACCTATGTTCATTTCCTCCTTAGTTATGACATAAATTTACTTATGGGGATTTAAACAAATCAGTGTTACTATAATTGAAATTTATATTATAAATAAATTTGAAACAAATTTTTCTTGTCCAAAAAAATAGTGTATTACATTTATTTTCATATTTTAATACCATATACATTTGAAAATTAGATTTTCCTTTATAGGAAAACTAGTTGAGTGATATACACTACTACAAGAATGTCTTTTGCTGAACATGTCCACAAAAAGAGAGCGTGATCATTTTTAATCATACAAAACAGATAGAATACTTTTTTTAATTATATGGGGCTAGATATAAAACAAATGACTTGAAATAATGCTGATACAATACTTTCAGTGTGTTTGATAAATTATGAATATATATGTTTATGTATGATAATATATAACATATATAAATTATTTATGCATCTACAGTATTTTGTTGTATTCACCTTATTTCATTATTTCAGATTATTTTCATATTTGAGTTTCAGTTTGATTTAATAAAACACATTGACATCTTATTTTTATTTTGAACCAATATACTTATCTGTGGGGATCTCTTGTGGTAACATAAGATTATGAAATTTTTTTCAATTAGAATATCCAAAAATATTTCTTAGTCCCTTTTCAAAATTTAACATTTTAAAAATACTTTTAAAATAGTTTAGTAAAAGATATAAATCTCAGGATATTCTTTTACAAAAATGTGTTTACTATCTAGGAGTGCTCTGTAGTCCATGCTTATTTTAGCACTTGTTTGGTCACTTAGCTGAGTCCCACTCTTTTGCAACCCTTTAGACAGCAGCCCACCAGGCTCCTTTCTCCATGGGATTTCCCAAGCAAGAATACTGGAGTGGATTGAGCATTTCCTTCTCCAGGGGGATGCAGATCTTTTACCCCTGAGCCTTCTAGGAAGTCTTTTTCAGCACTTAGTCCTAAATAAAACAATTCTTATGAGAAGGATCTTACTGTAGGTGATAGTGCTGACATCTGGAAGTCATATCTCAATCTCCTTTTCCTCATGCTTCCTTTCACCTTTAGTCCACAAAATACAAAGTCAAGGGATTGCTTTCTCTGCCCCCATTGCATTTAAAAGTGGATATATGATCATATCCAGATCAATGAGTAATCTCTCAGAGGCTTCTGGAAAAATAGCTCTTGTCAGATAGTGGAAGTGAGAGACCCTTTCAGCTACTCCTCTTCCATGATGGTTATGGTGCATGAAGCTTTATCTACAGTGTTCCCATCAGATAGTGCATAAATCAAAAGTGAAGACCCTGAGGTGGCTACAGCACATCACTGAAAAGGGTCTGACTCCTTGATAATATATTAATATGAAACAGTGCAAGCTAGCCCTGGGTTCTTTGTTATGTAGGGGGGAAAATCACTCTTTTAGAAGGTAGATTTGATGGATTTTCTGGTACTTACTGGCAAAAACATCTATAAAGAAAGAGAAATCATGCCTCATTAAGAACATTCACATATGCACAAACATGAATTGCTAGGAAAATATCAATAAGGTAAATATTAGGGTTTAAAAAATTTATAGGGAAAGAAAGGCAACTTTTAGGTGACTACTGTTAGATAAAATGCCAAATAACTTAAATTGGAAGGAGACAATGAAATTGTCTAAGATTTTTACAAGGTATGAAAAGATTCAAGAGTTTCTTGTAGGCTTTTTAAATTGCATAAGGAAAAAGATTTAAAGTAATTTTGATTTTACGTTATGACTAAGAATGGGACAAAATACAAAAAACAAAAGTCTTTGTTTTTACAATAAAGGGTCCTGAGGGAGTAAGCAAAAGCGTAAGCTGTCTTCTTTTTACTACTTTAGCATCTAGTTATCAAATATATTAAAAAAAAAAAACAGCATAAAGATGAAGTACATTGATTTTTCCACTAGTTGAGTTATTGTTTATTTTTGAACTAACTATAGATATTTCATACAGGAAATATCCTAAACTCTTGTCATTGCTAGTAGTTGGATTTAGCCTTTAAAAAAGCATGTACCAAAAGTGTATAAAAAACAGTTTTCAGATGGTACTGATCATGGGGAGTTTGGTGGGCAGCAGGTTTGGTGTATTGACAACCAGGCCTGTCTAAACACATCTTCAGAGGAGTCACAAGACAGTCACTGATTGTACTACCACTGTCAACTGTTCTAGGGTTAATTAAACAAATTACTGCCATTGTATTTCCAGGTTGGGGTAGTCTGTCTTGGTTAAAATTCAGTATTATACTGGTTGCTACAAAATAACAGAAAACTAATTGAATAGAGCAAGTAATTGCTGCTTTTAGGTGGAAGGAATGATGCTAAAGCTGAAACTCCAGTACTTTGGCCACCTCATGCAAAGAGTTGACTCATTGGAAAAGACTCTGATGCTGGGAGGGATTGGGGGCAGGAGGAGAAGGGGACGACAGAGGATGGGATGGCTGGATGGCATCACCGACTCGATGGACGTGAGTTTGAGTGAACTCTGGGAGCTGGTGATGGACAGGGAGGCCTGGCGTGCTGCAATTCATGGGGTCGCAGAGAGTCGGACATGACTGAGCTACTGAACTGAACTGAACTGAAGCTGTATATTAAACATAAAAATTCTTATTTAATTATCTCTTTTAAAAATGGTAATTTTACAATTTTTTTCTGAAAAAAATCAATATGTGTGTGTGTGTTAGTTGCTTAGTTGTGTCAGACTCTGCAACCCCATGGACTGCAGCATGCCCCCCACGGTTCTCTGTCCTTGTAATTCTCCAGGCAAGAGTACTGGAGTGAGTTACTATTTCCTTCTCTGAAAATCAATATATAAATAAAAACAATGAACATGGTTAAAATTATGAATTTAAAATAAGAATCATGGAAGTGGATAGGCCATGTAGATATAAGTATGATTTTTGTCATTGTTCAGTCACTCAGTTGTGTCTGACTCTTTGAAACCCCATGGACTGCAGCACGCCAGGTTTCCCTGTCCTTCACCATCTCCTAGAGCTTGCTCAAACTCATGTCCATTGAGTCAGCAATGTCATCCGACCATCTCATCTTCTGCTGCCCTCTTCTCCTTTTGCCTTTGACCTTTGCCAGCATCAGGGCCTTTTCTAGTGAGTTAGCTCTTCACATCAGGAGGCCAGTGTATTGGAGCTTCAGCTTTAGCATCAAGTCCTTCTAATTAATATCCAGGATTGATTTCCCTTAGGATTGACTGGTTTGATCTCCTTGCAGTTCAGGGGGCTCTCAAGAGTCTTCTCCAACACCACAGTTCAAAAGCATCAAATCTTTGGTGCTCAGCTTTCTTTATGGTCTAACTCTCACATCCATACATGATTACTGGAAAACCCATAGCCTAGACTATATGGCAAATTATAGTCTTTGTGGGCAAAATAATTTCTCTGCTTTCTAATATCCTGTCTAGGTTGGTCATAGTTTTTCTTCCACGGAGCAAGCATCTTTTACATTCATGGCTGCAGTCACCATCTGCAGTGATTTTGGAGCCCAAGAAAATAGTCTGTCATTGTTTCCATTGTTTCCCCGTCTAGTTGTCATGAAGTGCTGGGACTGTTTACCATGATCTTTGTTTTATGAATGTTTTGTTTTCAGCCAGCTTTTTCACTCTCCTCTTTCACTTTCATCAAGAGGCTCTTTAGTTCCTCTTTGCTTTCTGCTATAAGGGTGGTTTCAGCTGCATATCTGAGGTTAGATATTTCTCCAGAAAATCGTGATTCCACCTTGTCCTTCATCCAGTCTGGCATTTTGCATGATGTAACCTGAATATAAGTTATATAAGCAAGGTGACAATATACAGCCTTGACTTACTTGTATATACACATACACACAGTTAAGTTTAAGTAATTTTACAATTGAAAGTGAAAGTGAAGTCACTCATTCATGTCCAACTCTTTGCGACCCCATGGACTGTAGCCTACCAGGCTTCTCCCTCCATGGGATTCTCCAGGCAAGAGTACTAGAATGAGTTGCCATTTCCAATTAGTTCTTATTAATTATACTACAGACAATTATATTAATATTACATATTATATATATTATATATTATACATAATAATAATTATATATTATATATAATTATAAATATTATATATAATTAATAATATATATTATATCATTGATCTCTTCATTTGTTCTGAAGATATTTATTGTGTTTCCATAGGCTAAATAATAATAACACTAAGTAAAAACTCACCTAAATGTTTTACTCAGAATTTCTCTATAAAAAATGAAATGCCATCTCAATGCATCTAACGGAAAATGTAGCTCTCCACGTTTGTGTGGATATGCACACATGTGTATGTTTAATAGTCTCCCCAGAAGGAGTTACATAGGGAAAGAGGACATAACACAGGGGCTAATTCAAACTCTTGGTTGAGCCCAGACAGAAGCTACATCATCTGTGGAAAATTCTTAATCCCTGTGTCTCTCATTCTATAATATACTCCTAAGAAGATAATCCTCCCCATAAATTTGTTGATCAGATTGAACGAGTTCACACATGAAAATTGTTTAGAAGAGAGTCTGGCATGTCCTCAGAGCTACTAAAAGACATCTGTGGTTACTTTTAGTCTATAATTATTATTATCCAGGAGAGGTAGAGCATTGGTAACTGTCTTTGAGAGGTAGCACTTTGGTAACTGTCTTTAAGTTGCATACCCCTGCATTGTCCTTGGATCATTAGAGTACAGTTGGCCTCTTCTCTCTCATCTGTAGGAATATATCATGGCTGGTGACACAACAGTGCCCCTGAATCCCATGTGACTTTGGGACATAAATGAAGCGGTTCTTACTGCTCTTGGTTCTATATTCATCTTTTTTTGACCAGAGTTTTTTTTTTTTTTTTTTTCATAAAACAAATAAGATGCAGGTTCTTAAATTTGTTTATTAAAAGAGTACTTCCCTCTGTTTTCAGACCTGAAGACCAAAATGAGTTCTCATATCCCTTATTTAGTTCTGGAATACATTCTAGCTAATTCAGGTTTTAAATGATGGAAATGGACTGTTGGGAATCATATATCTGTGTTAATAGCATAAATATATGTATAGTTCTGTGGGTCATATATCCTATATTTGCTGAACTGAACTTATATTCTTCCAAAGATTTTCTATTAATAATGAGTAAAGAAGAGTTAATAAATACTTCTAGAGAAATAAATATCTGGGAAATAATGTGTTGCTGGCAAGAAAATTTTAAGTTTATATCCCTCCTATTATATTTATAGTATATACATTGAGTAAACAAAACAGCTAAATTATGAAATATGTATTATTCCTCACAAACTATCAGCAAGTCACAACGTGGAAGGAAAATCTCTGTAAACAATGACTCTTCAATACTGCTCTCTACTTTTACTCTAGATGTTTATAAATTTATACTTTGAATATTAAAAATCAAATAGTTTATTTTCCACACAGTTCTGAGTAATTCATTTAAGGTGTTGCCTGGAAGCTAACAAATAAAATTGAGTGTTACCCTTCCCTTCTGTAGTGCTTTTCCCAGGTATAATTTTGTTTTTCCTATAATGTCTATATTATTGAAAAAAATATTAGTATATTTTGTGTCCTCCTCCTTTATAATGAGTAACCTAAATCTCTTTGTAACCCTGTGTTAGTCACTCAGTCATGTCTGACTCTTTGTGACCCCATGGATGTAGCCTGCCATTCTCCTCCATCCATGGAATTCTCCAGGCAAGAATACTAGAGTAGATAGCCATTCACTTCTCCAGGGTATCTTCCAGATCCAGGGATATAACCCAGGTCTCTTGCATTGCTGGCAGATTCTTTACCATTTGAGCCACTAGGGAAGCCCATCGTTACCCTAGAATTATGGAATTATGTATTTATATATCAGGGCATACCTCTAAATTGTCTTTAAGTTTTCTCATTCTTGAGCTTTGTGATCGAACTACTTTCTAAGTAGACTCAAATGAGTAGACTTTTTCATGTTAGTTTTGACAGATGAATATTAATGCACCATATGATCTGCCGTTATCTGTGCATTTTAAGAATGCATTTTCATTTGCAAAGGCCTTTTTCCTTGTATATAATTTAGTGACTAAATATACTACCAAATTCTGTGAATATTTAATTTTATTCTATTTATACATATAACATAGATTAAATCCTTTCAAATTTGATATTTTCCCATTCAGATCTCTCAGATTGATTACCATATGTCTGAACCATAGTTATAACTTCTTGACTTTCAAATTGTTCCCTTTCTCAATGACCAAAGCAGATGAATGATGCATGTCAGAAAGGCCATAAAACAGGCAGCTTTGTTTAGTAAAATTTAAGTTAAACTATGTATCAGTGTGAGTGACTTCTCAATATTTCAATACATGCAATTTTTTTTCATTATTTTCTCTTTTGTTTGCAAATCTTTGATCAAAATGACGATGACATATTCTTACAGATGTCACTATTCACTTCAAGAAGATCAAGTCCATCTCTTTCTCATAAATACTGACATGATATTCAGGATTAACCCTTCCTAAGACAGTTCAGTATTTGTATGAAGCTTGCTTCCCTGGTGGCTCAGATGGTAAAGCGTCTGCGTGCAATGCGGGAGACCTGGGTTCAATTCCTGGGTTGGGAAGATCCCCTGGAGAAGGAAATGGCAATCCACTCCTGCACTCTTGCCTGGAAAATCCCATGGATGGAGGAACCTGATAGGCTACAGTCCATGGGGTCGCAAAGAGTCGGACACGACTGAGCGACTTCACTTTAATCCATAATAGTGCTTCCTTTTTAACTTCATCCAATTCTTGATAGTTCCTATTGGATTTTAGTAACCAGTTGTATTTTTTCAGTGTTTCTGCTTGACTTTTTAACTTATCTATTAAATTATTATTCCCTGTTGATTTTTTTAGCAGTTTTCAGGAAAATATTTGACAGAATGATCAATTTAAAAAGAAATTTCAATGTTATTTGTGACAGCTTCAGTAAATGGGTGACCCAATCTCCATGATTCTTGTTCTAGAATTTATGATCATTAATTTCTTTGGATTCTCTGAGGATTTATTTATTTTGTTAGTGGACTGTTTCTTCATTATATGAACTAATATTTCATTATTCTTTGATAAAGTGTTTTTTAATTTATAAAATGACTCTCCTTCAAATTTATTATTTGTCTTTTTTATATGTCTTCAATAATATAAGACTATATTATAAGCATGTTAATACCATGAATGGATGGGAGAAACCTTGTAAATGATAGGTATTTTATTTCACAAGCCATAAAATATAAAACAATTATCTATGTTGACAGGGAATTTTAAAAGCAGGTCCATAATAGCAGTTTCATTAGACAAAGTCTCCAATTATCAATGAAAAGTAAATTGAATTTCAGGTCCCTATACACAGGGTATAAGTGTGGGTGTGTATGTGTGTATTTAGAGCATGTTGAAATTTTATCTCATCAGTCTTTTCAACAAAATTTAGTGTATCATCAGTAGCAATTAGTATTGCTTCAGGAAATAAAAACAGTGATACAAATACATAAAACATGCAAAGAGAGGTAGTATTAAAACTGTTCCAGCTAGATGATGGTTTTTCTACATCATTTCTTGTTCTAATTATTTTTACTACATTTTGGGTATTTCAGCTCTTTGAAATTAAATTTTGACTCCATTCCTCTTTTCTTATGCTATGTCATTGTGTGGCATTGTGAAGTATGCATATGCTAAAATTTTAATTTGTGAAATCCCCCAGGAACCATTTTGAAGATATTGGGTGAGATTTAGAAAATCAAATAAATGACCTTTTCCCTTAGGAATAGATAAAGAAGGCATATTTCATTGGAATTGCTGCGGTGTAAATCACATGGCAGAAAACTCTAAGTGAATGTTAAGTAACTGAAGAAAATGCTCACAGTTGCCAAGCATTTGTTACTTTGCTATGCCCTTGTCCAGACTTCACAAGTTTAAATTACTTGCTTTACTAATAAATGGAACATTGATTTCAAATATAAAAGGATATACAGTTTCATATCATGAACTAGGTAATCCATGAATATAAGTTATTTATTAATTTGATGCTGTTTTTGAAATATTATGTAACAATAATTCAGTACTGAATGTTGTAATTACAATGTGCATGTGTGTGTGTGTACTCAGTTGCTTCAGTCCCGTCTGACTCTTTGTGACCCCATGGACTGCAGCATGCCAGGCTTCACCATCCTTCACTATCTCCCAGAGTTTGCTCAAACTCATGTCCATTGAGTCTGGGATGCCAACCAGGTATCTCATACTCTATCATCCCCTTTTTCTTCCTGCCTACAATCTTTTCCAGCATCAGAGTCTTTGCCATTGAGTCGTCATTTTGCATCAGGTGGCCAGAGTATTGGAGCTTCAGCTTCAGCATCAGTCCTTCCAATGAATATTCAGGATTGATTTCCTTTAGGATTGACTGGTTTTATCTACTTGCATCCAAGGGGCTCTCAAGAGTTTACTCTAACACCGTAGTTCAAAAACATCAATTATTCAGTGCTCAGCTTTCCTTATGGTCCAACTTTCACAACCATACATGACTACTGGAAAATCATAGCTTTGACCAGATGGACATTTGTCAGCGGAGAGATGGCTGGGCTTTTAAATATGCTGTTTAGACTTGCCATAGCTTTTCTTCCAGGGAGCAAGCCTCTTAATTTCATTGCTGCAGTCACCGTCTGCAGTGCAATGCAGCAAATCCATCACAGTGACTATCAGGTTTGTCTGAAAAATTATTGCTAAGTAAGTTGAATGAAAAAATGAGTGAAATTCAAATGCTCATGTAAAATGGTGAAATAATCAGCTTCCATTCTTTGGCTTTCTCTACTCTAATAAACTTTATATCTACTTTTTTTCAGTAGCTCTAACTCTGCCACTACTTGTTCAAATGTAGTACATCACTGATGCCAAATTCAAAAAGTTGGAAATTGATAGAAACTTAGAGTAAACAAGTTGAGTAACTGTAGTTTTATATTAGTTTCTGTCTTTAAAACCTAATAAATAAAAATTAGCCTTGTTGACTATCCTCAGTAAAATCTCTATTTTTATCAACTGTGTTTTCTAGTATGAGCCACTGCAATTCAAAAGTTCTATTATGAATACAAATAATTCCATTATGAATGATCTGTATAGAAAAAATGTGCTGTTTACATTTACAAGAAACATAACCAAACGTAATACATCTCTTTAACAAAATTGATGTTACTATATATAGTCATCTGAGTCATCTGAGTTAAATTCACCCATCCAGTCCATTTTAGTTTGCTGATTCCTAAAATGTCAATGTTTACTCTTGCCATCTCCTGTTTGACCACTTCCAATTTGCCTTGATTCACGGACCTAACATGTCAGGTTCCTATGCAATATTGCTTTTTATAGTATCAGACTTTACTTCTATCACCAGTCAAATCCACAACTGGGTGTTGTTTTTGCTTTGCCTTGGTGTCTTCATTCTTTCTGGAGTTATTTCTCCACTGATCTCCAGTAGCGTACTGGGCACCTACTGACCTGGGGAGTTCATCTTTTAGTGTCCTATCTTTTTGCCTTTTCATACTGTCCATGAAGTTCTCAACACAAGAATACTGAAGTGGTTTGCCATTCCTTTCTCCAGTGGACCATGTTTTGTCAGAACTCTCCACCATGACCCGTCCATCTTGGGTGGCCCTATATGGCATGGCTCATGGTTTCACTGAGTAAGCCAAGACAGTGGTCCATTTGATCAGATTGGTTAGTTTTCTGTGATTCTGGTTTTCAGTCTGCTGCCCTCTGATGCAGAAGGATAAGAGGCTTATGGAAGCTTCCTGATTGGAGAGACTGACTGAGGGGGAAACTTGGTCTTGTTCTGATGGGTGGGGCCATGATCAGTAAATCTTTAACCCAATTTTCTGTTGATGGGTGGAACTGTGTTCCCTACCTGTTATTTACCTGAGGCCAAACTAGGTGGAGGTAATGAAGATAATGGTGAACTCCTTCAAAAAGTCCCACAAAGACACTGCTACACTCAGTGCCCCAAACCCTGCAGCAGGCCATCACCAACCCACGCCTCCACCGGAGACTTTTGGACATTCATGGGCAAATCTGCTTCAGTCTCTTGTGGGGTCACTGCTCCTTTCTCCTGGGTTCTGGTGCACACAATATTCTGTTTATGCCCTCCAAGAGTCTATTTCCTACTATTGTGGGCAATAATCCCTTAGAAGAAGTGGAGTAGCCATCATAGTCAACAAAAGAGTCCAAAATGAAATACTTGGATGCAATCTCAAAAACAACAGAATGATCTCTGTTCCTTTCCAAGGTAAGCCATACAATATCACAGTAATGCAAACTATGCCCCGACCAGAATGCTGAAGAAGCTGAACCTGAACGGTTCTATGAAGACCGACAAGGTCTTCTAGAACTAACACCCTAAGTAAATGTCCTTTTCATAAGAGGGGACTGGAATGCAAAAGTAGGAAGTCAAGAAATACCCTGAAGTAACAGGCAAATTTGGCTTGGAGTACAGATTGAAGCAGGACAAAGGCTAATAGAGTTATGCAAAGAGAATGCACATGTCATACCAAATACCCTCCTCCAACAATACAAGAGAAGACTCTACACATGAACATCACCAGATGATCAATACCAAAATCAGATTGATTATAGTCTTTGCAGCCAAAGATGGAGAAGATCTATAGAGTCAGCAAAAACAAGACTGGGAACTGACTGTAGCTCAGATCATGAATTCCTTATTGCCAAGTTCAGACTTAAATTGAAGAAAATGGGGAAAACCACTAGACCATTCAGTTCAGTTCAGTTCAGTTGCTCAGTCGTGTTCGACTCTTTGTGACCCCATGAACTGCAGCACGCCAGGCCTCCCTGTCCATCACCAACTCCCGGAGTTCACCCAAACTCACATACATTGAGTTGGTGATGCCATCCAGCCATCTCATCCTCTGTCATCCCCTTCTCCTCCTACCCCCAATCCCTCCCAGTATCAGAGTCTTTTCCAACGAGTCAACTCTTTGCATGAGGTGGCCAAAGTACTGGAGTTTCAGCTTTAGCATCATTCCTTCCAAAGGACACCCAGGACTGATCTCCTTTAGAATGAACATATGACCTAAATCAAATCCCTTATGATTATACAGTGGAAGTGAGAAATAGATTCAAGGTATTAGATCTGATAGAGTGCTCGAAGAATTGTGGACAGAAATTGCTGAAATGGTTCAGGAGGCAAGGATCAAGACCATCCCTCCAAAAAGAAATGCAATAAGGCAAAATGGTTGTCTGTGAGGCCTTACAAATATCTGTGAAAAGAACAGAAGTGAAAGGCAAAGGATAAAAGGAAAGATATACCTATTTGAATGCAGAGTTCCTAAGAATAGCAAGGAGAGATAAGAAAGCCTACTTCAGTAATCAAGTCAAAGAAATATAGGAAAACAACAGAATGGGAAAGACTAGAGATCTCTTCAAAAAAATTAGATACACCAAGGGAAATTTTCATAGAAAGATGAACACAAGAAAGGATAGAAATGGTATGGACTGAATAGAAGCAGAAGATATTAAGAAGAGGTGGCAAGAATACACAGAAGATCTATACAAAAAAGAGCCAGACATCATGGAGGGCAAAGTCTAGGGGGCCTTGGGAAGCATCACTATGAACAAAGCTAGTGGAGGTTATAGAATTCCAGTTGAACCATTTCAAATCCTGAAAGATGATGCTGTGAAAGTGCTGCACTCAATATGCCAGCAAATTTGGAAAACTCAGCAGTGGTCACAGGACTGGAAAAGGTCAGTTTTCATTCCAATTGCAAAGAAAGGCAATGCCAAAGAATGTTCTAACTACTACCCTGTTGCACTCATCTCATAGGCTAGGAAAGTAATACTCAAAATTCTCCAAGCCAGGCTTCAAAAGTACTTTACCTGTGAACTTCCAGATGTTCAAGCTGGATTTACAAAAGGCAGAGAAACCAGAGATCAAATTGCCAACATCCATTGGATCATTGAAAAAGTAAGAGAGTTCTAGAAAAATACCTTCTTCTGCTTTATTGACTGTGCCAAAGCCTTTGACTATGTGGATCACAACAAACTGTGGAAAATTCTGAAAGTGATGGGAATACCTGACCACTTGACCTGCCTCTTGAGAAATCTGTACACAGGTCAGGAAGAAACAGAAGTTAGGACTGGACATGGAACAACAGACTGGTTCCATGTAAGGAAAGGAGTATGTCAAGGCTGTATATTGTCACCCTGCTTATTTAACTTATATGAAGAGTACATCATGAGAAACGCTGGACTGGAAGAAGCGCAAGCTGGAATCAAGATTGCCGGGAGAAATATCAATAACCACAGATATGCAGATGACGCCACCCTTATGGCAGAAAGTGAAGAGGAACTAAAAAGCCTCAAGATTCCTGGGATAAATATCAATATGCAGTATAAATATGTACCTCAGATGTGCAGATGACACCCCTTATGGCAGAAAGTGAAAAAATAAAGAATCTCTTGATGAAGGTGAACCAGGAGAGTGAAAAAATTGGTTTAAAACTCAACATTCAGAAAAGTAAGATCGTGGCATCTGGTCCCATCACTTTATGGCAAATAGATGGGGAAACAGTGGAAACAGTGTCTTATTTAATTTTTTGGTGCTCCAAAATCTGCAGATTTTGACTGCAGCCTTGAAATTAAGAGATGCTTGCATCTTGAATGAAAAGTTATGACCAACTTAAACAGCATTTTAAAAGGCAGAGAGATTACTTTGCCAGCAAAAGTCCATCTGGTCAAAGCTATGGTTTTTCCAGTGGTCATGTATGGATGTGAGAGTTGGACTATAAAGAAACCTGAGCACTGAAGAACTGATGCTTTTGAACTGTGGTATTGGAGAAGACTCTTGAGAGTCCCTTGGACTGCAAGAAGATCCAACCAGTCCATCCTAAAGGTAATCAGTCCTGAATATTCACTGGAAGGACTGATGCTGAAGATCAAACTCCAATATTTTGGCCACCTGATGGGAAGACCTGAATCATATTAAAAGACCCTGATGTTGGGAAAGATTGAAAGCGGGAGGAGAAGGGGACGACAGAGGATGGGATGCTTGAATGGCATCACTGACTCAGTGGATATGAGTTTTATTGAATTCCAGGAGTCAGTATTGGACAATATTGAATTCCAGGAGTCAGTATTGGAAGCCTGGCATGCTGCAGTCCATGTGGTCACAAAGAGTTGGACACAACTGAGTGACTGAACTGAAATATAGAATTGACCTTATAAATAACACACTGGTATGGGTTACCTATAGTGACCTACACAAATATGTTAATGAGTGAACTTTTTTATGTTCTCAAAAATAGTCACCAACAACCTTCCACTGTAACCAGTTATTACAATGCAAGTTTTATAAGATAACTTAATTTTTGGCTATGGCTGTGTGTGTGCTCAGTTGCTTAGTTGTGTCCAACTCTGCAACCCCATGAACTGTAGCCCACCAGTCTCCCTGTCCATGGAATTTTGCAGCAGGAATACTGGAATGGATTGCCATTTCCTTCTCCAGGGGATCTTCCTGACACAGAGATAAAGCCCTCGTCTCCTGCCTGTCATGCATTAGCAGGTGAATTCTTTACCACTGAGCCACCTGGGTAGCCTAACGTATGGCTACAAAGGTTTAATTTTTAAACCATACAAAGATTTCACCTGATGCATGAGCATGATTTTTGACTAAGTTAAAACATTTCAGAGAAGAGTTTCTAGATGACCTATGTGTGAACCCCTCCTCTACAACATAAGTAATTTTGCTTTCCCTCAGAGATATTTAAGATGTCCTACATATATAATTTCAGTCTCATGAGTTATTTGACAGGACATAAGAACACAATAAGTGCATAATTAAGGATGTGTAGTCAAAGCCCAATTATTGGTATCAATTTTTATTATTGAACAAACCTACTCTTTATTGAATGGCTCTGGATTACTAGTGCTATATTATTTCTATTCCTAATATTCTAACCTATAATTAACCCCATTTTACAGAAGGTGAAATTAAGATAGAGAGAGATAGAGTGAATTTTCAATGGCTGTATGAAGGCTGTGAACCACAGAGTTTTTCGTTACCCCATGCAATTTGATTTCCTGAAAGTGGTATATCTGTATATATTCTTTCACATTTTTTATTCATTCAAACTTGGGCTTATGTCAACTATTCCATTACTTCCTCCAGTAATTTATTCCTTTTGTCTTGTAATACCATCTGTAACTTCTTTCTCCTAAGTACTTTTTATCTTCATGTGTCCTTAGTTTCATATTTTATCATCAATTTTGTGTCCTTTGACAATAAGGTATATTGAATTCAGAAAAGCAAAAATAGATTGGCAAACAAATGTATGTTAATATTTGTTTATTTTATTCTTAGTTTTCTTTTTCCTTGATCTTTATATTTGTTTTCCCTTCAAGTGCAGAGTTCATATCAGATGACTGTATTATTTTGGTTTAATAAGAATTCTGTGATCAGTGTTTTGTGTGATCTGTTTAATTGCTTTTTATGCTTACTGCCATGCTTTTCCCTTCTGAGAATCTACTAATCTTCTTGTTATACAGAGCAAGGCTCTTGGTTCTGTTCTCTGCTTCTGTCACATAGCAGTATTAAAATTATGCTCTCTTGTTCACTGAACGTGACTGTTTTACAGACTGAATTTCTGAATGATACTGTATTAATGAAATTTAAACTAATTTCTTTCAGAGCTAATCAAACTAGTTACTTCAAAAATGGTAATTATATATCTTTATGGATTTATCATTCTGGAAAACATTAACACATTTTAGAGATAAATGTTGTAGAAGACTTTACACTTCATAAATATAGAAATATTAAATTCATTGCTGTATTTCATTTAAAAACAAGACATTACTCAAGAAATAGGCTCACATTTTCTGATCTCCTACCTGGTTTAGGACTATACTTTCCACTGTGATAGCACATAGTCTGGTACCCACTTGTATCTATTGAACACTTAAAATATGGC
Organism: Bos grunniens; assembly: GCF_055505025.1. Taxonomy (NCBI): domain Eukaryota; kingdom Metazoa; phylum Chordata; class Mammalia; order Artiodactyla; family Bovidae; genus Bos; species Bos grunniens. The sequence goes on along the minus strand of NC_141184.1, from coordinate 18,981,827 downwards.
TATTGAAACAGAGAAAATGAGTTTTTAACTCTATTTCATTTAAATTAATTTAAATTTTCATATATAAACTGAAGTAATACTTTTTTTTCTGTTAAACACAACTGTTTTTCAAGGACTACATTCTCCTTTTTCTTCCACTAATTTTTACTTTTTTTAAAAATTGAAGTATAGTTAATTTCCAATATTGTGTTAGTTTCTTGTGTATAGCAAAGTGATACACACATGCACACACATTCATTTTCATGTTTTTTTCCCTTATGATTTATCACAGGAAATTGAATATAATTCCCTGTGTTATGTGGTAGGTAGGACCTTGTTGTTCATCGAGCCTGTATATAATAGTTTGCTCTGCTAATCTCAAACTCCCAATCCAAACATCCCCCAATGACCCCTCCTTGGCAACCACAAGTCTCTTCTCTATGTCTGATAGGTTTGTTCAGATAGGTTATATTTTAGATTCCAAGTATAAGTGATATCAGATGGCATTTGTCCTTATATTCCTAACTTACTTCACATAGTATGATAATTTCTAGGTTCCTTCATGTAGCAGAAATTACATTATTTCATTCACATTATTTCACTCATTTTTATAAATAGTATCTTATATTTCTGTCTATTAAAAATTTAGCATTCTAAATGTACATTTAAAATTTATAACATTTTTCATTTAGAAAAATGTTATAAATTTTAAATGTACATGCTTTTTGATACCTTCATATGAAAAACAAAATGCAAATTATCTCATTAACAATTTTTATTGACTGTATTCTAACATGATAATGATTTGGGTATAATTGTTCAAATAAAATATATTATTAATTAAGTTTACCTGGTTTATAGCAGTTCAGTTCAGTTCAGTTTAGTCGCTCAGTCGTGTCTGACTCTTTGCGACCCCATGAATCGCAGCACGCCAGGCCTCCCTGTCCATCACCAACTCCCGGAGTTCACTCAAACTCACTTCCATCGAGTCGGAGATGCCATCCAGCCATCTAATCCTCTGTCATCCCCCTCTCCTCCTGGCCCCAATCCCTCCCAGCATCAGGGTCTTTTCCAATGAGTCAACTCTTCGCATGAGGTGGCCTAAGGGTTGGAGTTTCAGCTTTATCATCAGTCCTTCCAAAGAACACCCAGGACTGATCTCCTTTAGAATGGACTGGTTACATATCTGAGGTTATTGATGTTTCTCCTGGTAATCTTGATTCCAGCTTGTGCTTCTTCTAGCCCAGCATTTCTCAGGATGTACTCTGCATATAAGTTAATTAAGCATGGTGACAATATACAGCCTTGACATACTCCTTTCCCTATTTGGAATCAGTCTATTTTTCCATGTCCAGTTCTAAGTGTTGCTTTCTGACTTGCATACAGATTTCTCAAGAGGCAAGTCAGGTGTTCTGGTAATCCAATCTCTTTCAGAATTTTCCAGTTTGTTGTGATCCACACAGACATAGGTGTAGTCAATAAAGCAGAAATAGATATATTTTTCTTGAATTATCTTGTTAATTTGATGATCCAGTGGATGATGGAAATTAGATATCCAGTTCCTCTGCCTTTTCTAAATGCAGCTTAAATGCTGCATTCTAAATGCAGTTCATGGTTCACGTACTGTTGAAGCTGGCTTGGAGAATTTTTTTTTTTTTTTTATGATTAAAAGTCCATCTCTTTTTAATTTTATTTTATTTTTAAACTTTACAATATTGTATTGGTTCTGCCATATATCGAAATGAATCCACCACAGGCATACATATGTTCCCCAACCTGAACGCTCCTCCCTCCTCCCTCCCTCCTCCCCATACCATCCCTCAGAGTCATCCCAGTGCACCAGCCCCAAGCATCCAGTATCGTGCATCGAATCTGGACTGGTGACTCATTTCATATATGATATTATACATATTTCAATGCCATTCTCCCAAATCATCCCACCCTCTCTCTCTCCCACAGAGTCCAAAAGACTATTCTATACATCTGTGTCTCTTTTGCTGTCTCACATACAGGGTTATCGTTACCATCTTTCTAAATTCCATATATATGCGTTAGTATACTGTATTGGTGTTTTTCTTTCTGGCTTACTTCACTCTGTATAATAGGCTCCAGTTTCATCCACCTCATTAGAACTGACTCAAATGTATTCTTTTTAATGGCTGAGTAGTACTCCATTGTGTATATGTACCACAGCTTTCTTATCCATTCATCTGCTGATGGACATCTAGGTTGCTTCCATGTCCTGTCTATTATAAACAGTGCTGCGATGAACATTGGGGTACACGTGTCTCTTTCCCTTCTGGTTTCCTCAGTGTGTATGCCCAGCAGTGGGATTGCTGGATCATAAGGCAGTTCTATTTCCAGTTTTTTAAGGAATCTCCACACTATTCTCCATAGTGGCTGTACTACTTTGCATTCCCACCAACAGTGTAAGAGAGTTCCCTTTTCTCCACACCCTCTCCAGAATTTATTGCTTGTAGACTTTTGGATCGCAGCCATTCTGACTGGTGTGAAATGCTACCTCATAGTGGTTTTGATTTGCATTTCTTTGATAATGAGTGATGTTGAGCATCTTCTCGTGTGTTTGTTAGCCATCTGTATGTCTTCTTTGGAGAAATGTCTATTTAGTTCTTTGGCCCATTTTTTGATTGGGTCATTTATTTTTCTGGAATTGAGCTGTAGGCATTGCTTGTATATTTTTGATATTAGTTGTTTGTCAGTTGCTTCATTTGCTATTATTTTCTCCCATTCTGAAGGCTGTCTTTTCATCTTGCTTATAGTTTCCTTTGTTGTGCAGAAGCTTTTAAGTTTAATTAGGTCCCATTTGTTTATTTTTGCTTTTATTTCCAATATTCTGGGAAGTGGGTCGTAGAGGAGCCTGCTGTGATGTATGTCAGAGAGTGTTTTCCCTATGTTCTCCTCTAGGAGTTTTATAGTTTCTGGTCTTATGTTTAGATCTTTAATCCATTTTGAGTTTATTTTTGTGTATGGTGTTAGAAAGTGGTCTAATTTCATTCTTTTACAAGTGTTTGACAAGTTTTCCCAGAATCCAAGAACACATTAAAAAGATCATACACCATGACCAAGTGGGCTTTATCCCAGGGATGCAAGGATTCTTCAATATCCGCAAATCAATCAGTGTAATACACCACATTAACAAATTGAAAAATAAAAACCATAAGGTTATCTCAATAGATGCAGAGAAAGCGTTTGACAAAATTCAACATCCATTTATGATAAAAACTCTCCAGAAAGCAGGAATAAAAGGAACATACCTCAACATAATAAAAGCTATATATGACAAACCCACAGCAAACATTATCCTCAATATTGAAAAATTGAAAGCATTTCCTCTGAAGTCAGGAACAAGACAAGGGTGCCCACTTTCACCATTACTATTCAACATAGTTTTGGAAGTTTTGGCCACAGCAATCAGAGCAGAAAAATAAAATGAATCCAAATTGGAAAAGAAGAAGTAAAACTCTCACTGTTTGCAGATGACATGATCCTCTACATAGAAAACCCTAAAGACTCCACCAGAAAATTACTAGAACTAATCAATGATTATAGTAAAGTTGCAGGATATAAAATCAACACACAGAAATCCCTTGCATTCCTATATACTAATAATGAGAAAACAGAAAGAGAAATTAAGGAAACAATTCCATTCACAATTGCAACGAAAATTATAAAATACTTAGGAATATATCTACCTAAAGAAACTAAAGACCTATATATAGAAAGCTATAAAACACTGGTGAAAGAAATCAAAGAGGACACTAATAGATGGAGAAATATACCATGTTCATGGATTGGAAGAATCAACATAGTGAAAATGAGTATACTACCCAAAGCAATTTATAGATTCAATGCAATCCCTATCAAGCTACCAACGATATTCTTCACAGAGCTAGAACAAATAATTTCACAATTTGTATGGAAATACAAAAAACCTCGAATAGCCAAAGCTATCTTGAGAGAAAAGAATGGAGCTGGAGGAATCAACCTGCCTGACTTCAGGCTCTACTACAAAGCCACAGTCATCAAGACAGTATGATACTGGCACAAAGACAGAAATATAGATCAATGGAACAAAATAGAAAGCCCGGAGATTAATCCACACACATATGCACACCTTATCTTTGACAAAGAATGCAAGAATATACAATGGATTAAAGACAGTCTATTTAACAAGTGGTGCTGGGAAAACTGGCTTGGATAATTTTGAGCATTACTTTCCTAGTTGTGAGATGAGTGCAATTGTGTGGTAATCTGAGCATTCTTTGGCATTGCTTTTCTTCGGGCTTGGAATGAAAACTGACATTTTTTAGTCCTGTGGCCACTGCTGAGTTATCCAAATTTGCTGGCATATTTTGTGCAGTGCTTTCACAGCATCATCTTTTAGGATTTGAAACAGCTCAACTGGAAATCCATCACCTCCACTAGCCTTGTTCCTAGTATAGCTTCCTGAGGCCCACTTGACTTCACATTCCAGGATGTCTGGCTTTATTGAGTGATCGTACCATCATGGGTATCTGAATCGTGAAGAACTTTTTCGTATAGTTCTGTGTATTCTTGCCACCTCTTCTTAATATCTTTTGCTTCTGTTAGATCCATACCATTTTCTCCCTTTATTGAGCCCATTTTTGCATGAAATGTTCCCTTGGTGGAGAAGGCAATGACAACCCACTCTAGTACTCTTGCCTGGAAAATGCCATGGATGGAGGAGCCTGGTAAGTTGCAATCCATGGGGTTGCACAGAGCTGGACACGACTGAAGCGAGTTAGCAGCAGCAGTAGTTCCCTTGGTATCTCTAATTTTCTTAAAGAGATCTCTAGTCTTTCCCAGTCTATTGTTTTCCTCTGTTTCTTTGCATGATCACTGAGGAAGGCTTTCTTATCTCTCCCTGCTATTCTTTGAAACTCTGCATTCAAATGGGTATATCTTTTCTTTTCTCCTTTGCTTTTTGTTTCTCTTCTTTTCACAGTTATTTCTAAGACCTCCTTATTATCTCATATGCCCATTAAATCTGTTATGAATATGTGCATAAGATGTTCAATGTCATGACTACATGAATATAACTCTTGACTTTTTTTGATAGAAATATTGAATGTCTTACCTCTACAGGTGATTTGTTGGAGAATAATACCTCAAATGGTGGGTTTATGTTTCTGCTATATTAAATCTCTTCCAAAATATTGCAAGAACTTTTGTGGCAAATGAAATGTGGTATCAAAAGTAATCAGAATGCAATTAAGTTCTGCACCAAAATTGAATAGATTCGCTGGGTCACACTCAGAGTTATTTGTTTTTACTCACGTATAAGTAAACGTGTCGTCATTTTTTTTTTCTTTTTGAAATAATTTAAGCTATCACTGTATTTTTCTCTAAGAATAAATTAGTGTTAACAGTTGAAAGCAAGTTCATTAGAAAAAAATTCTATGTTCAAATCCTCCCTTCATCACCTAAAAAACCTTTTCTTCTTGGATATGTTACTTTCTTTCTTTGAATTTCAGCATCCTCATCTATAAAAACAGGGAAGTAATATTCATTGTCTATTTATACACAAGAATAATCACTTTTGAGGAAATTTTACATATAGAATATAAAATACATGAACTGTATCCCTGATAGTTCAGTTGGTAAATAATCCACCTGCAAAGTAGGAAACCCCAGTTTGATTCCTGGGTCGGAAAGATCCACTGGAGAAGGAATTGGCTACCCATCCCCATATTCTTGGGCTTCCCTTGTGGCTCAGCTGGTAACGAATGTGCCTGCAATTGGGAGACCTGAGTTTGATCCCTGGGTTGCGAAGATCCCCTGTAGAAGGGAAAGGGTACCCACTCCAGTATTCTGGCCTGGAGAATTCCATGGAGTGTTAGTCCATGGGAGTCAGAAAGAGTTGGACATGACTGAATGGCTTTCACTTTCATATATAAACTGAGTACCCACACAAATAAAAAAATATAGAAAACGAAAGGTTTTGGTAGTTAAGGGACATAGACAAACTATACTGTGAAATCATAAAATATCATTTCAATGTAAAAATTAATATTACTTTTCTTATAAAATACTTTCTGTTTAACATTGTTAAAATGCTAGTTACCTGTTCTGAAAAGTCATAAGGATATTTTCTTTTTTCCTCTTTAATTCTTTTTTATTTTTCCAACTTGCTTAATCTGTCAATCAACAACTATTTATTTAATAAATAAATAAACTCTTACCATGACTGTGTTATATTGAGGGAAGTGTACAAAAGAAGACAATGAATATAATCATTATTTCTGAATATCATGGTGTTTTTTCTACTTGCAGGAGGTTATTTTTTTCTGTAAAAATATTTTGGCAAAATTTTGTTGTTTTCTGTCAAATCTCAACATGAATCAGCCATGGGTATACATATATTCTATAAAGCAATTATCCTTCAATTAAAAAATAAATTAAAAAAAATGATTGGTGGGAGAAACATCAGTAACCTCAGATATGTGGATGATACCACTCTAATGGCAGAAAGCAAATAGGAACTAAAGAGCCTCTTGATGAGGGTGAAGGAGGAGAGTGAAGGATCTGGCTTAAGACTAAATATTAAAAAAAGGAAAAACAGATCATGGCATACAGCCCCATTACTGCATGACAAATGGAAGGGGAAAAGGTAGAATACTGACAGATTTCCTTTACTTGGGCTCCAAAACCACTGTGGATGGTGACTGCAGCCATGAAATCAAAAGATGATTGCTTTTTGGCAGGAAAACTGTGACAAACCTAGATAGTGTGTTGAAAAGCACCACTCTGCCAACAAAGGTCCATATAGTCAAGGCTATGGTCTTCATAGTGGTCACGTACCATTCTGAGAGCTGGACCATAAAGAAGGCAAACTACCAAAGAATTGATGCCTTCCAACTGTGGTGCTAGAGAAGACTCCTGAAAGTCTCTTGGACAGCAAGGAGATCAAACCAGTCAATCTTAAGGGAGATCAACCCTGAATATTCACTGGAAGGACTGATGCTGAAGCTTCAGTATTTTTGGTCATCTGATATGAACAGATAGATGACTCATTGGAAAAGTCCCTGATGCTGGAAAAGATTGAGGGCAGAAAGTGGAAAGGCCATGAGAGGATGAGATGGCTGGATGGCATCACTGATGTAATGAACATGAATTTGGGCAAACTCCGGGACATGGTGAAGGACAAGGCACCCTGGCATGCTGTAGTCATTGTGGTTGCAAAAAGTTGGACATGACTGGGTGACTGAACAACAATAACATAGGAAACTAATTTAAGACTTAATGACATCAAATATGTGCCTCTGAATGTTGTTAATAATAGTGCTTTCTACATTTATTATGATCTGCATTAAAGAGGGAGACAGTTATAGTTAAGAAAATGTTTTGGCAAATACAATCGTTATATAACTCTGCAATAAATTTTGTCACTGTGATTTTGAAAAATAAATGGATTGATTAGAGTTAGTTTAGATTTTATATAAGAGTGGCAGTTTGTTTGGAGCCTAAATATATGGGATATTTTACTATTCATTACTATGATATAAATAATCGATTTTGTTACTCTCTGTCCCTGAAAATTGATGTTGTTCAGCATCATTGCAGAGCTTTGAGAAGATAGTCATTATAAATGAAGCCACTTCACTTGCAACGGAGATTAGCTACAAAACATGGCTCAGTGATAGAAAGTTTATAAATTCCAGTTTATTCCTAGGGTGAATAAGGGGAGGGAAGTTAATAGAATTCCTGGATTTCCTGGGAAATTATTATCAATGATGGATTTGAAAGAGCTTGTTGTCCTATAGCATAAACCAAATTTAAAGTAATGCCAAGATCTGTGAATTAATATAAAGGGATTAAATCTATGAACTTTGATAGGAGAAATTCAACAGGTCATTATCCTTGATATTATCAAATCTCTTATGATTATACAGTGGAAGTGAGAAATAGATTTAAAGGACTAGATCTGATGAACTATGGACGGAGGTTTGTGACATTGTAGGGGAAACAGGGATCAAGACCCCATGGAAAAGAAATGCAAAAAAGCAAAATGCCTGTCGGAAGAGGCCTTACAAATAGCTATGAAAAGAAGAGAAGCAAAAAGCAAAGGAGAAAAGGAAAGATATAAGTATCTGAATGCAGAGTTCCAAAGAATAGCAAGAAGAGATAAGAAAGCCTTCCTCATCAATCAATGCAAAAAATAGAGGAAAACAACAGAATGGGAAAGACTAGAGATCTCTTCAAGAAAATTAGAGATACCAAGGGCACATTTCTTGCGAAGATGGCCTCGATAAAGGACAGAAATGGTATGGACCTACCAGAAGCAGAAGATATTAAGAAGAGGTGGCAAGAATACACAGAAGAACTGTAGAAAAAAGATCTTCATGACCCAGATAATCATGATGGTGTGATCACTGACCTAGAGCCAGACATCCTGGAATGTGAAGTCAAGTGGGCCTTAGAAAGCATCACTACGAACAAAGCTAGTGGAGGTGATAAAATTCCAGTTGAGCTATTCCAAATCCTGAAAGATGATGCTGTGAAAGTGCTGCATTCAATATGCCAGCAAATTTGGAAAACTCAGCAGTGGCCACAGGACTGGGAAAGGTCAGTTTTCATTCCAATCCCAAAGAAAGGCAATGCCAAACAATGCTCAAACTACTGCACAATTGCACTCATCTCACAAACTAGTAAAGAAATATTAAAAATTCTCCAATCCAGGCTTCAGCAATTGGTGATCCATGAAATTCCTGATGTTCAAGCTGGTTTTAGAAAAGGCAGAGGAACCAGAAATCAAATTGCCAACATCCGCTGGATCATGGAAAAAGCAAGAGAGTTCCAGAAAAACATCTATTTCTGCTTTATTGGCTGTGCCAAAGCCTTTGACTGTGTGGATCACAATAAACTGTTGGAAATTCTGAAAGAGATGGGAATACCAGACCACCAGACCTGCCTCTTGAGAAACCTATCTGCACGTCAGGAAGCAATAGTTAGAACTTGACATGGAACAACAGACTGGTTCCAAATAGGAAAAGGAGTACATCAAGGCTGTATATTGTCACCCTGCTTATTTAACTTATATGCAGAGTACATCATGAGAAATGCTGGGCTAGAAAAAGCACAAACTGGAATCAAGATTGCCAGGAGAAACATCAATAACCTCACATATGCAGATGACACCACCCTTATGGCAGAAAGTGAAGGGGAATTAAAAAGCCTCTTGATGAAAGTAAAAGAGGATAGTGAAAAAGTTGGCTGAAAGCTCAACATTCAGAAAACTAAGATCATGTCATCTGGTCCTATCACTTGATGGGAAATAAATAGGGAAACAGTGGAAACAGTGTTAGACTTCATTTTTCTGGGCTCCAAAATCACTGCAGATGGTGATTGCAGCCATGAAATTAAAAGATGCTTAGTCCTTGGAAGGAAAGTTATGACTAACCTAGATAGCATATTGAAAAACAGAGACATTACTTTGCCAACAAAGGTCCGTCAAGTCAAGGTTATGGTTTTTCCAATGGTCATGTATGGATGTGAGAGTTGGACTGTGAAGAAATCTGAGCACCAAAGAATTGATGCTTTTGAACTGTGGTGTTGGAGAAGACTTTTGAGAGTGAAAGACTGCAAGGAGATCCAACCAGTCCATCCTAAAGGAGATCAGTCCTGGGATTTCTTCGGAAGGAATGATGCTGAGGCTGTAACTCCAATACTTTGGCCATCTCATGCAAAGAGTTGACTCATTAGAAAAGACCCTGATGCTGTGAGTGATTGGTGGCAGGAGGAGAAGGGGACGACAGAGGATGAGATGGCTGGATGGCATCACGGACTCGATGGATATGAGTTTGAGTGAACTTCCAGAGTTGGTGATGGACAGGGAGGCCTAGCATGCCGTGATTCATGGGGTCATAAAGAGTCGGACACAACTGAGTGACTGAACTGAACTGAAGAATGAAAAGTAGAGTAAGGAGCTTACCCGGTTGCTCAGTGGTCAAGAATCTGCTTGCAATGCATGAGATGCAGGAGACACAGGGTCAGTCCCTGGGTTGGAAGGATCCTCTCGAGGAGTATGTGGCAATCCACTCCAGTATTCTTGCCTAGAGAATCCCTTGGACAGAGGAGCCTGGCAGGCTACAGTCCATAGGCATAGGATGGCAAAGAGTTGGACATGATTGAAGCAACTGAGCACGAGCACGCACGAGCACACACACACACACACACATGCACACACACACACATTTACAAAGCCCATTTATATGTCTGAATTTTTCAAATTATTTCATATATGTTGATGCTTTTTTATCCTCACTACAATTCTTTGATGTAGAAACTTTTAGTATTTCCATATCTAGGGCTCCCCAGGTGGCACTATTGGTAAAGAACCTTCCTCCCAATGCAGGAGAAATAAGAAACACAAGTTTGATTCCAGGGTCCGGAAGATCCCCTGGAGGAGGGCGTGACAACCCACTCCAGTACCTTGCCTGAAGAATCTCATGGACAGAGGAGCCTGGCAGGTTACTGGCCCTGGGGTTGCAAAGAATCAGACATGACTGAAGCGATAACAGGCACACACACATGCAAGATAAAACCATGACATGAAGGAAGACACTCTGGTTCCAAAGCTTATGTTTCTTACTACTACATCACAGTTTAGATTTTGTAATCTGAGCGTCTCTTGATCGTACGTGAGACAGAATCATATACAGGATCCTGGTAGGGCTGATAAACTCTTCCCAGTGTGCCTGGTCCTCACATAACCAATCATTATGACCATGGCTGAAACTAAGACAGTGCCTCACAGCCAAAATGTTTTATACTCTCATCCTTTACAGAAAAAGTTGGCCAACTTCTTGATTGGAGAATTCAATGTAAGCACATCACTGATACTAAAGAGATGCTGATCTCATATACCAGTATGTAATGTTTGAGTAAGTTTATTACAATTTTTTTTTAATGAAGAATCACTGTGGTAAGGATGTCCTGTAAAATATGCAAATTAGAATTCTTATTTTCTCTATAAATAAAAAACAAATGCTGGTAAAGTCGTAGTTTAAATAATGTTTAAAATTACCAAATCGCCAGTCCAAGTTCTATGCATGATACTGTTTGCTTGGGGCTGGTGCACTGGGATGACCCAGAGGGATGGTAGGGGGACGGAGGAGGGAGGGAGGTTCGGGATGGGGAACACATGTATACCTGTGGTGGATTCATGTTGATGTATGGCAAAACCAATACAATATTGTAAAGTAATTAACCTCCAATTAAAATAAATAAATTTATATTAAAAAAATAAAAAAATTCAAAGTGAAAATCAGGAAGATGTAAATGTCTTCACCTTGCATATTATATAATGTGCTGGTTTAGTTGCTAAGTTATGTCCGACTCTTGCTATCCCATGGACAGGTTTCCTGTCCATGGGATTCTCCAGGCAAGAATACTGGAGTGGGTTGCCATTTCTTTGTCTAGGGGATCTTCCAAACCAAGGGATAAAATCCAGCTCTCCTGCATTGCAGGCTGATTCTTTACCAATTGAGCTATAAGGGAAGCCCCGTATTATATAATACTATTTTATAAAACTAATGATTGAAAACCAGTTGGATATCATACATAGGAGATTGATTATATGGAATAAGTTATATCCAAAAAAATAGAATCTTAGTTCTCTCACTTATGATCTATGCATACTTTTTGTTGTTGTTGTTCAGTAGCTAAGTTGTGTCTGACTCTTTGCGACCCCATGGACTACAGTATGACAGACTTCCCTGTCCTTCATTATCTCCCAGAGTTTGCTCAAACTCATACCTGTTGAGTCGGTGATGCTATCCAACCATCTCATCCTCTGTCACACCCCTTCTCCTCCTACCCTCAATCTTTCCCAGCATCATGGACTTTTCCAGTGATTTGGCTTTTAGCATCATATGGCCAAATTATTGGAGCTTCAGCTTCAGCATCAGCCCTTCCAATAAGTATTCACAGTTGATTTCCTTTAGAATTGAATGGTTTGTTACATGATATTTTGCATGTTTCAATGAGGGAGGAGGGTTCAGGATGGGAAACACATGTATATCTGTGGCGGATTCATTTTGATATTTGGCAAAACTAATACAATTATATAAAGTTTAAAAATAAAATAAAATAAAATTAAATGTTAAAAAAAAAAAAAAAGCATTGAATGGTTTGGATTTCCCTGGAGTCCAAGGAACTCTCAAGAGCCTTCTCCAGCACCAAAATTTGAAAGCATCAATTCTTCAGTGCTCAGCCTTCTTTATGGTCTAACTCTCACATCTGTACATGATCACTGGACAAACCATAGCTTTGACTATACAGACATTTGTTGGCAAAATGACGACTCTGTGTTTTAAAATGCTATCTAGGTTTGTCACAGCTTTCCTTCCAAATAGCAAGTGTCTTTTAATTTTATGACTGGATTCACCATCCTCAGTGATTTTGGAGTCCAAGAAAATACAACATGTCATTGCTTTCACTTTTTTATTTGCCATGAAGTGAGGGGACCAGATGATCTTAGTTTTGTAAATGCTGAGTTTTGAATGGTATCAGCTGAATATCTGGGGTTGTTTATATTTCTCCAGACTCTATTGATTCTAGTTTGAACTTCATCCAACCTGGCATTTCACATAATGCACTCTGCATATAAGTCAGATAAACATGGAGACAATATACAGGCTTCTCATACTCATTCCTTGAACACATTATTTTAGTTCACGGTTCCTCAGTTTTCTCATCTGTGAAGAGAGTTGGGTGTGGATTTATGAGTAACTTCATCAAATAGCTTTCGTAGCTTAAAAGCATTGCTTCTCACTCCTCGTCTGATTGTAAATCAGTTACAAGATACATGTGAGGCAGAACTGAGATGAAAGTATTCTGTTTATCTCTGATAAAAGTGAAATTGCAGCATGCGACTAATTTCTGTAGCCAAGCTGATTTGCTAATATTGAGTCTCCAGTTTCGGGAGACTTGCCAATTTCAAGGAGACTATCCAAAATCTCTCAATTGGGAACAATTTTTTTTACCCCTAAACTGACAGCATGACTGATAGGAATCAAAATCTACTCACATCCCACTGGCCAGTTTCAAGAAGGAAGAGTGAAGTATAGATCAAGCTACACTTTCAGCATTTCTAAAATTCCAATTTAACTGTCAAATCAAGTCACATCTCCTAACTTGGAGATGAATGAATGAGGAGCAAGAGAAATCCAGGAAAATGGCACAAATGATGTTCTCTTCTCATTAAAGGAATGTAATAGATTCAGATACACACATTTACATGCAAAATTATTTTAAAATTATGTATAAAAATAACTATGGAATTAAGTGAGATTTTAATTTTCTCTAGTTTTTTCTATATTTTTCAATGAAAGGAATGCATTATTTTAAAATTAAAAGCAGAGTTCAACTTCCACCCTGAAAAAATATCATTGAACAAATTGAATGTACAGGGATATGCATCTAGTTCCAGTGTCTGCTGCATAGCTTTAATTACAATTATAATTTTACAAAGTTTCCATAATACTTTTATTTTATACTATGGCAAACAGTTACACACATAGACACAGACATCAGAGAGAAAGTGAGAGGGATAAAATTAAAAGGATTCTTTTTTCCACTTATGTAAAATATCCCATTCTTGATCTTTTAGCTATCACAAGTTTGATCAGGTGGTTGACAGCAAGCCAAAAGTTGGTAAAATCTGTTGAGCCATAGAATTTCCTCATCTGTATTAGCAGAGAAAGCAGAAACACAAATCATTTTGTTGCTCATTCTGCAAAGCCCAAGATCCTAGTTAGCATCAGGATTCTAAAAAGCCTGCCAGTTTAGCCTAAAGAAACTCTGGGACCCTCATGCTGACACAGTGCTTGTTATGAAGGTTTTAAAAATATTTGACCTCAGTCTTTGGTGAGAGAGAATTGGATACCGAAGCTCAGAACTCTTAGCTCAGGATTATTCAGACAACCAAGAATAGTCTGGTAGCTTTTTCACAAGAATCTCAGCTTTGTTCCCTCTGTTACATTTGCCCATAACAGACTGATCTGTAGAATTTTGCTATTTTATGAATGTCAAAACAATATGATACATGACGTGTGGTGTTTTGGGGATTTCTTGATTAGATGTAATCCAAAAAAAGTCCTTAAAAGAATAAATATTACATTTACATACAGTAAAGCACATCATTTAGTATAGTCAAACAGGTAATATAAAAATATATGTAACTTTGACAGTTTTCCTCATAATAAGTTTTTAAAACTTTAAATATATTTTTGAAATTAAAGCAAAAGCACTAGATTGTTCAACATTTTAAATGAAATTATTTCTCCCCCAGATAATAGTATTTAAATTTTCATTTGCATTTCATTTAAATGTTTGGTCTGTTATCTCATGGACCAGTCTTGCCAGATTTTGACAGTGTCATGTATTTATTGATCTCTGTAATAATCTTGTTGATAATGACATTATTCTTCTTATTTCTGTCTAATTGTTAAAAATTTTTACACTTTCTTCACAGTAAACATTTTCATATCATTTACTATGCTTGCAAGTATATTTCTGTTATTACAAATTATGTTCTGTAATGATGTGGCTTACCAACCACTTTCAGTGACTTGACACTCTTCACTGATCTCTATGGGGGGAAAAGAAAGATCCAAAGGAGCATTTCAGCACAACAGCAAATTAAAAATATATCCAAAAGTGCATTTCAATACATTAGTAAATTAAGCAAAACATTGTATGTCAGTTGATCAACTAAAAAAGGTTCTCCATTCATGCAGATACTAAAGACATCTGGTATACTGAGACAAAACAAAACACAAACGAATAGATAATCTACATTTCAATAGTTCCAGAGTATTTCTTTAGCAATTTCCAAATGAAGTAGGAATTCTGTCCACCTTTGAAAGCTCTGAAAACATTCCTGGAAAAATTTATTTTTGAGGAACAATCAGAGTGTTTCCACAATACATAGGCAGTTACAAATTATGTGCTAAGCTTTAATTTTTAAATTACTTGCTTAAATGGCTGCTGTTCAGACACATTTTGGGTTTGAATATTTTTTCCTCTAAATGAACTCAATAGTGCTAATGCAGAACTTCCAAACATACCAGTATCACAGGTGTGAAATAATTCCTATTACAAATCAATATTGAAACTCAAGCCCACTTTATACATTGGCTACAATACAGAGAATGGCTAATTAAAAGGAAATCTTATTAAATTAGCTATTAGTTCAGTTCAGTTCAGTCACTCAGTCGTGTCTGACTCTTTGCAACCCCATGAATTGCAGCAAGCTAGGCCTCCCTGTCCATTATCAACTCCTGGAATTCACCCAGACTCACATCCATCGAGTCAGTGATGCCATCCAGCCATCTCATCCTCTGTCCTCCCCTTCTCCTCCTGCCTCCAATCCCTCCCAGCATCAGGGTCTTTTCCAATGAGTCAACTCTTCACATGAGGTGGCCAAAGTACTGGAGTTTCAGCCACAGCATCAGTCCTTCCAATGAACACCTAGGACTGATCTCCTTTAGAAAGGACTGGTTGGATCTCCTTGCCATCCAAGGGACTCTCAAGAGTCTTCTCCAACACCACAGTTCAAAAGCATCAATTCTTCAGCGTTCAGCTTTCTTTATAGTCCAACTCTCACATCTGTACATAACCACTGGAAAACCCATAGCCTTGATTAGATGAACCTTTGTTGGCAAAGTAATATCTCTGCTTTTTAATATGCTATCTAGGTTGGTCATAACTTTCCTTCCAAGGAGTAAGTGTCTTTTGATTTCATGGCTGCAATCACCATCTGAGGTGAGGTTACTGCTGCTGCTGCTAAGTTGCTTCAGTCGTGTCTGACTCCATGCGACCCCATAGACGGCAGCCCACCAGGCACCCCTGTCCCTGGGATTCTCCAGGCAAGAACACTGGAGTGGGTTGCCATTTCCTTCTCCAATGCTTGAAAGTAAAAAGTGAAAGTGAAGTCGCTCAGTCGTGTCCGACTCCTAGGGACCCCATGGACTGCAGCCCACCAGCCCCCTCTATCCAAGGGATTTTCCAGGCAAGAGAACTGGAGTGGGTTGCCATTGCCTTCTCTGTCTGCAGTGATATCTGTGTATATAATAGGGATTTTTAGAGCAAGGAAAATTAATATCTCATGTTTGGAATGAGATGCTGCACAAATACACCTCCTACTTTGCAAGCTATTACCAATTTTCAAGCTGGTTTTAGAAAAGGCAGAGGAACCAGAGATCAAATTGCTAACATCCGCTGGATCATGGAAAAAGCAAGAGAGTTCCAGAAAAGCATCTATTTCTGCTTTATTGACTATGCCAAAGCCTTTGACTGTGTGGATCACAATAAACTGTGGAAAATTCTGAAAGAGATGGAAATACCAGACCACCTGATCTGCTTCTTGAGAAATTTATATGTAGGTCAGGAAGCAACAGTTAGAACTGGACATGGAACAATAGACTGGTTTCCAAATAGGAAAAGGAGTATGTCAAGGCTGTATATTGTCACCCTGTTTATTTAACTTATATGCGGAGTACATCATGAGAAATGCTGGACTGGAAGAAACACAAGCTGGAATCAAGATTGCCGGGAGAAACATCAATAACCTCAGATATGCAGATGACACCACCCTTATGGCAGAAATTAAAGAGGAGCTAAAAAGCCTCTTGATGAAAGTGAAAGTGGAGAGTGAAAATGTTGGCTTAAAACTCAACATTCAGAAAAGTAAGATCATGGCATCCGGTCCCATCACTTCATGGGAAATAGGTGGGGAAACAGTGGAAACAGTGTCAGACTTTATTTTTCTGGGCTCCAAAATCACTACAGATGGTGACTGCAGCCATGAAATTAAAAGATGCTTACTCCTTGGAAGGAAAGTTATGACTAACCTAGATAGCATATTCAAAAGCAGAGACATTACTTTGCCAACAAAGGTTCATCTAGTCAAGGCTATGGTTTTTCCTGTGGTCATGTATGGATGTGAGAGTTGGACTGTGAAGAAGGCTGAGCGCCGAAGAATTGATGCTTTTGAACTGTGGTGTTGGAGAAGACTCTTGAGAGTCCCTTGGACTGCAAGAAGATCCAACCAGTCCATTCTGAAGGAGATCAGCCCTGGGATTTCTTTGGAAGGATTGATGCTAAAGCTGAAACTCCAGTACTTTGGCCACCTCATGCAAAGAGTTGACTCATTGGAAAAGACTCTGATGCTGGGAGGGATTGGGGGCAAGAGGAGAAGGGGAGGACAGAGGATGAGATGGCTGGATGGCATCACTGACTCGTTGGACATGAGTCTCAGTAAATTCCGGGAGTTGGTGATGGACAGGGAGGCCTGGCGTGCTGCGATTCATGGGGTCGCAAAGTCGGACACAACTGAGCGACTGATCTGATCTGATCTGACCAATTTTATATTGGTATAAATGCTGGCCCAATATAATTATTCATAAAAGTGTCCCTGTTTAAATGGCAGATTAAGTGATCAGTATAGAATCCTGGGGTTGGAACTGAATGACTTGTAGAACAGGAAGTGAAAAGAAATGGTATGTTGATTATAGTTGGGGAAAAGGACAGTCCAGATTTTAGTTATTATACAGTCCACAATAAAGTCATGCACACATGATTTGACTTTGATTTGCAAAAGACAGATTGAAACCACAGTGCTTTTGGAAGTTGTTTATATCTAGATCTTGATGATATTTAATTTCTGGACTTTGATGTTGCTCTTATTGCCTCTCACTCTTTGTTATTGGTCTCACCCCTTAAGCTCTGTTCCTCCCATAAGTGAGGATGATTTATATCCTCACATTCTTTTTCCTATACCAACTCTTCCTGTTGATCATACAGTACTATCATATGAAACTTGTTTTCATGGTTTGCCATAATTGGCATTCCTTAAATGAAAGTCTACAATTTGTCCTACTCTTTACTGTGAAAGCCAGTATCTTCATGAACTGGCTAGTTATTATCCAGCATTTTATACCTCTCCTCTCCAATTAAAAAAGTCCTTCAATCCACTTGCTCTATATAACCCATGTCTGTTCTACCCTGGCTGTCCCAGTACCTCTTCATCTTTGCTGGTGTAAAGAAATACCTTAACTCTCACTTCTCTGATGACACTGAACATACCGTCTCACTTCAGTGACAATCTCTGAAATTTTACATGTCTTACAAACAGTGCTGTACTCTCCAGTAATGGGCTAATTACTTTGGTCAGGCTCTCTTGATTTTGTGTTTGCTATTTTTTTGTGTTCTTAACTGGATTACATTTTGGAAATGAGTGAGCATGCACAATAAGTATTTCATTTTAGCATTGCTTACATTTTCAATATTCAGAAGTTTTCAAAATTAACATGCAAAAAGTTTCAGTGGATATAATATTGATTTCATTTTCTATGTTTTGTATCCTCTTTTTAATTATTCTGAGACAAACTCCCCTATAAGTCCTGAACATCAGAAAGAGTTAAGGTAAAATTTCTTTCTGCTAACTAATCAGTAGAAAGATTTGGCAGAATTTTTTTACTTCAGAACAATTCACTTTGTGTTATAGTCAATATTAATTCTACTTTAGCAGAATGGAAGGGGTCTCTTCCAAATTCTCCAACTCATTCCAATTTTTTTTTTTTTTTTTTTACTTTTACAGGCATCCATGTAGTTGTTTGTTCTCTATGGACTCACTCATTTATTCACTGTTATCATTATTTTTATCTTCTGTTAAATGCCAGGCACTTTTCTAGGGGCTGAATGCATATAATTGAAAAAGAAATTAGACAAGAAAGCAAACTAGAATCCAGACCCTCCCTGTTGTTCAGAGTGGGTAGATAATCAAGTTGAAAATAAATGTATAGTATGTTGGAAGATGATTGATAACATGGGAAAGGTATAACAGACAGAAGAGAATTGTGGGCACCATGCAGCAGGAGGAGGACAATTTAAATTGGTTGATTTAATGACATTTCCATCCTTAGACTCTCCAATCCCAGCTCTCTATCAACATGTCCCTCATTCAGGCCCACCAGGTTCCACCTTTTTATTCTTCTGATCTGTTGGTGCTCTTAGAATGGGTTGTGTCATAAGAAAACACCATAGACTGGGTAGCTTAGACAGCATAAATTTATTTTCTCATATTTCTGTAGGGTGGAAATACAAAATCAAAGTGTCCATAGGTTTGGTTTCTCCTGAGGCCACTTTCTTTGGCTTGTAGATAATCATCCTCTCACTAGGCTCAAATGCTCTTTCCTCTGTATATGTGTATCCCTGGTGTCTCTTTGTGTGTCTAAATTTTCTCTTCTTATAAGGACGCCAGTCAGATTGGATTAGGATCCATTCTCATGACCGCACTGCAAAATTACCTCTTTAAAATTACCCTATATCTAAGCAGTCACTTAGGTACTAGTGATGATTAGAGTTTCAACATGTGAATTTTGGAAGGATATGATGCAGCTCCTAACAGGTATATTGGGCAAGCAAATATAGACAATTTATCTTGGCTAGTGTAGAATAGCTGTGCAGAGTCAATTATTTACATGACAACCTGAATAATCCTTGTGCCTTTTTGAGCTAAAATACTATGTCTTTTTATTTCATTTTGAGTTTTGTTAGAAATAATTTATTACTGTTGTCTTAGAAAGTTGATGGATTTGTGTCACACTCAGAAGTTGGGAGGAAAACTACAAATGATATCATACAGACAAAAGACAGAGGATATATATATATATATATTATATATATATTATATATATTATATATATATTATATATATATATATAAAATGCCTTAACCTCTCAAATAATTAGTGACTATGTATTGTGTATGTATAATTAATCTATTACAGTTTCTCCAAGGTTGTTATCATGCTCTGTCTGGCTAAAAAAAGACTACTAATATTAAATAAAATTAAGTGGTAAATACTCTTAATTAAGAACATGAATTGACATGCATTAAGATTTTACTGTGTACCAGAAAATGAGCAAATAATATTTGCATAAGTATTTTTAATCTTCACAGCAACCATAAGAATTGTTTTTAAGTAAGTATATTATTTATTAAACAACCCAGTGAGATGTGCATTTTTATTATAAAGGAGGAAAAATGAAGTTGAGAATGTTTAAATAACTGCTCAAACTCTCATAACTTTAGATTTTTAGAGATGAATTTGAACCCAGATTCATCTTAATTCAAAACCCTGGAACTTATGTCTGTTGCAAAGATGAGTTCAGAGATTAATTTCTACCACAATTAAAACCATCCATCCAAATACTATTAAATTGACAAATATATTTTTAAGAGATGCTGCATTTTAGATTTAGCTATTTCCTTTGTGTTATTTCTTCCCTCATTTTGCAAAGATATTCACTTTGTGTCTTTAGCCATCAATCATTAGAAGGCACAGTCCATCTTTCAAAGAAAGAAACAATAGAACACTTGAGATACTTTATGGAATTCAGATATTGGAACATATTGCAATTTCACCATCATGTTACCCTGGTTTTCTCAGTATCCATCCAAGAGGCCAATTTTGCTTCAGTGATTGGGGTCATCACCTAGGGCTCACTGTTTCCCTCCCTCTTTTTCTCTCTACCTTTCTCATACTAATTAGTCAATAGAAATAATTTAGTGTTGATTTTTTCATATTTGTCATTTGCAAATGCTATCAATAATTCACATTTTACATTTTTATTCTCTAATTTTCAGTGGCTATGTACTGAATCAGTTCTTTAGATCCTACATGCAGACATATAAATAATTTTAAGGATACCTTAAAATAAGTTCTCCAAATATATCTTTATTTATGTCATTTATCATGTCATTAATATATTGAATTAAATAAAAACTGAATGTATTTACTCATATTTGTCATAAGTATATTGTTGGGGTTTGTGTGTATTTTAGTGTCTAAGTGCTATATGTATAGCATTATCTTAAATAAGAGAATGATAGTATAGCCTTTATGATGTGTTCATAATATTCTGTGGTGATCATATACATATTTTTAATATTGATGATATAACAGCTGCTCAGCAGAAACTAAAGTTGACATTTATACTACTAAGGATGATTCTACTTAAAATTGCCTCAATATGGACCTCTAACATATTTTCTGTAAGACAGTAATGAATATCTATGGCTATGGGATCTAGCAGTATTAAAGAGAAAAGCATACATGATAAGTATTTTTTAAAAAGCTATATAGTATCAGAAAACTCACTGTTTCTCTCCTTCTACATTTGAGGGATGATTTATATTTTGCAATTCTCTAGTTTTAATCAGTAAGTTAACACTGAGTTGTTTAAACTAAATCAGTAGGGATCCCCTGGAGTTAACAGTATTTAAAAATAACCAATTTTTATCTAATGTTAAAAAATGTGGAATATGGCATGTACCAACATACCCATTTGTGTAAGTGAATATGGTTGACGCTCAGCCAAGTTGAGTATTCATAGTCTTTCCTAGAATATTCTAAGATTGACATTTCCGGACGCTGTAAAATAATTAAGTTGAGACAACTTTTCTTTTGATTGTTCATGTACTACCTTAACCCCTTAATTGTTGAATTTTTACTCAGCCAGCCTCAGGCTCAATAAGACAGCCAGGTACTGAGAGTAGAGTGGTACCTACCCCAGATGCATGATAAAGTCTAATTCTCCATGATTATTATAGGATTTGAGTTCAGTTCAACTGCAGTGGGGACTTTGGTATCAAACTCTATAGCATATGGGTTTTGGTATAATTAATGTTGAAGAGTTTTTGGAATTACACATTTGGATTTAATTGCTAGTATTTTTAACAGCTTTGCAAAAGTTAAGTGAATATTGTAAATATTTTTTATCATTTATAAAATTCATATAATGTTGTAAAACTGACGAGATTGCTTTGACAAAAGATAAAGAAGGTAATATATGTTAAATAGCATAACATCTCTACCTAGAACTGAGCTTGGACCTCACAGGACTGCCTCCACCCTTCTCCTTGGAGACTGTGCTCTCAAGGAAAGGATGTTTACCTGTTAACAGTTTCACTGAGAAGTGCCTTGAATTTCTGCAAGAGGACAAAAAAAAAATCTGTGATCTCAGACAAAAGTTATCACAATATCAGTGTCTTAAGGCATAAGGAATAGCAGGTGCCAACCTAAAAATAAGTTTAAAGAAGTAAATTCATAATTGAGAAGTTAATATATTGGAAGATGGTAACTTGTGATTCCTCTGAGTCATCACATTCTTATCAATAACTATGTTTTTCATTAGAAATATTCAGAAAAAATTTACAAAGTCTGAATCCTTCTTTTTCAATTTTAATTTTAGTTTTATCTACCTCTATATTAGAAAATACTTGGGCTCCAACACTTATAAATCCAATACTTATAACTCCAATATTTGGCCACCTGATGCAAAGAGCTGACTCATTTGAAAAGACACTGATGCTGGGAAAGATTAAGGGTGAGAGGAGAAGGAGACGACAGAGGATGAGATGGTTGGATGGCATCACCGACTCAATGGACATGAGTTTGAGTAAACTCCAGGAGTTGGTGATGGACAGGGAGGCCTGGCGAGCTGTAGTCCATGGGGTTGCAAAGAGTCAGATAAGACTGAACGACTGAACTGAACTGAACTGATATTAGAAAATATGGAAATGATACAGGATTATTTACACTGTGACTTTTGCTGTGGTAACTCAAGCTGGTGGAGAAGGCAATGGCAACCCACTCCAGTACTCTTGCCTGGAAAATCCCATGGACCGAGGAGCCTGGTAGGCTGCAGTCCATGGGGTCACTAGAGTCGGACACGACTGAGCGACTTCACTTTCACTTTTCACTTTCATACATTGGAGAAGGAAATGGCAACCCACTCCAGTGTTCTTGCCTGGAGAATCCCAGGGACGGGGGAGCCTGGTGGGCTGCCGTCTATGGGGTCGCACAGAGTCGAACACGACTGAAGTGACTTAGCAGCAGCAGCAGCAACTCAAGCTTGACCTATTTTGTACTCACTGCTTGATGCCTCAGCTAATCTTTAGTGTCAAATACATTTCCAAGTTTATTCAATATGTAGTAACTATTATCTTCCTATGTTTATCAAATGTTTTGATGATGGCATTGACTTAATATTCTCATATTTTCAGATGTCAGTAACAAAATTTCAAGCATCAAAGTAATCAGTCAACTTTGGCAACTTATAATTCATATAAAGGAGATTTGTCTATACTAATTAAAGAATTAACCATGAGTGATCTCTTGAAATTAAAATACCTAAGAAATATATCCTCACAATTTTTCTTGAAATCAGATTTATACTTATGTTTTATTTTGGACAAATAGTTGAGCAAAAGGAAATAATTTGTAGGTCCATGTACATGAATTATCATGAGTGATGGAGATAAATACTTAGTATTTAATTCTGCAGGGTTTTTTTTTTTTTGTATTCTGTCAAAATTCTGTGAGCAGACAAACATTGAAAAGTGTTGAAACATGAGAGATAGTTGCTTCTTTCTTGTAGGGAAAAATCATTTTATTCTAAAGAAGGAATTGACCACTTTAGAAAGAGTCAGACTTTTTATCTTTTACTACATGGTTGACATTTTAAGCACAATGACACCAACAATGTTGTGAACTAACATTTAAAAGACACAATATGTATACTACTTTAGGAAATCACAGAAAGATAGTTAATTTTTATTGTCCTTATTTTAGTTAAACTGAATGTAAATCAAATTAGGTACACCCCAAAACAAAAAAAGTTAACAAAGAGGGTAGAGATGTGAATGCTATCTATGTACAATTAATGAGACATTTGACCTTCATTGTTCAATATGGTAGCCACTGGCCTCATGTAGTCACTTACATTTGAATTAATTTAATTAAGCAAAATAAAAAATTCAGTTCCCCAGTCACACTAGTCACATTGCTCCTGTTTAGTGTTCCATGCTAATACTAAAAAAGCAATTCTAAATTATTCTGAGTTTAAGAAGTGTATGGCAGAGTTAATGTTGCTTACTGAATTCACTCCATTTTAGGTCATTTAATGAAATAAAAGCATCTATGTATAAAATGAGTTTGATTCTTATCTCAGATTAACACGTTATCATCACTTTTTGCTTTGGATGCATTTTTATGTTAATTGACATTGTTACTGGGCTTCTCCAGTGGGTCAATGGTAAAGAATCTGCCTCCAATGCAGGAGTCCCAGGAGACACAGCTTCCATCCTGGGTCTGGAAGATATCCTGGAGGAGAGCATGGCATCCCACTCCAGTATTCTTGCCTGGGAATCCCATGGACAGAAGAGCATGGCAGGCCAAGGTCCATAGGGTTGCAAAAAGTCAGAAAGACTGAAGTTACTTAGCATGCATGCATGGCATTGTTATTATTATTGTGACTATTATTAATATTATTAATGAATGAATATTCAGAAGGTAGGCAATATTTTATCTGGTTCCCTCTTTCCATGGAGATTGATTTGTTCAGTTCAACATCATCTTGATTAGTGGTTTTTGTTTCTGAAAAGCCTGGTTTATGTTATTTTCAGTTCAATCTCTTAGTTGTGTCTAACTTTTTGCAATCCCATGGACTGCAGCATATCAGGCTTCCCTGTCCATCACCAACTCCCAGTGCTTGCTTAAACTCATGTCCATCGAGTTGGTGATGCCTTCCAACCATCTCATCCTCTGTCGTCTCCTTCTCCTTTCACCTTCAATCTTTCCCAGCATCAGTGTCTTTTCCAATGAGTCAGTACTTCACATCAGGTGGACGAAGTATTGGAGCTTCAGCATCAGCATAAGTCCTTTCAGTGACTATTCAGGACTGATTTCCTTTAGGGTTGACTGGTTAGATCTCCTTGCAGCCCTAGGAGACTCTCAAGAGTCTTCTCCAACACCACAGTTCAAAAGCATCAGTCCTTCAGCACTCACCTTTCTTTATGGTCCAACTCTGGCACACACGTGACTACTGAAAAAAAAAATAGGGTTTACTAGATGGATCTTTGTCAGAAAAGTAATGTCTCTGCTTTTTAATATGCTGTCTAGGTTGGTCATAGCTTTTCTTCCAAGGATCAAGCGTCTTTTAATGTCATGGCACCAGTCAACATCTGCAGTGATTTTGGATCTCAAGAAAATAAAGTCTGTCACTGTTTTCATTGTTTCTCCATATAGTTGTCATGAAGTGCTGGAACTGGATGCCATGATCTTAGTTTTTTGAAGGTTGAGTTTTAAGCCAGTTTTCTCACTCTCCTCTTTCACTTTCGTCAAGAGATTCTTTAGTTCCTCTTTGCTTTCTGCCATAAGGGTGGTGTTATCTGCATATCTGAGGTTATTGATATTTCTCCCAGCAATTTTGATTCCAGATTGTGCTTCTTCCAGCCCAGCTTTTCTCATGATGTGCTTTGCATATAAGTTATATACAGCCTTGACATACGCCTTCCCCAATTTGGAACCAGTCTGTTGTTCCATGTCCGGTTCTAACTGTTGCTTCTTAACCTGCATACAGGTTTCTCAGGAGGCAGGTAAGGTGGTCTGGTATTCCCATCTCTTGAAGAATTCTCCACAGTTTGTGTGATCCACACAGTCAAAGGTTTTAGCATAATCTGTGAAGCAGAAGTAGTTGATTCTCTGTAAGTCTCTTGCTTTTTCTATGATCCAGTGGCTTCTGGCAGTTTGATCTCTGGTTCCTCTGCCTTTTCTAAATCCAGCTTGAACATCTGGAAGTTCTCAGTTCATGTACTGTTGTTTCAAGCATTCTTTTGCTAGCGTGTGAGATGAGTGCAATTGTGCAGTAGTTTGTACAGTCTTTGGCATTCCTTTCTTTGGAATTGAAATGAAAATTGACCTTTTACAGTCCTGTGGCCACTGCTGAGTTTTCCAAATTTGCTGGCATATTTAGTGCACCATGTTGAGCCTGAGTTGAGGCAGTGATTCGGCCAGGGGGGCAATGTATGGGGCATAGCGTGTAAATCAGATAGATCTCGATTTTAATTCATTCCTTGTTATTTACCAGTAGAGTGACAGAGAAAATGTGCCTTTCTGGGCCCCAGCATCCTTGAGCATGAGGGCATTTAGCACACCACATGGGACACAGTGTGTGATCACTGACTATGCTAGGCAGAGACTAGGTTAATATCATCCATAGGTTCTGTTCTGTATTTGTTATGTTGTTTGACATATATGGTTAAACTACTAGAGTTCCAGCCCCAAAGAAAGGCAATACCAAAGAATGCTCAAACTACCACACAATTGCACTCATCTCACACACTAGCAAAGTAATGCTTAAAATTCTCCAAGCCAGGCTTCAACAATATGTAAACCGTAAACTTCCAGATGTTCAAGCTGGTTTTAGAAAAGGCAGAAGAACTAGATATTGAATTGCCAACATCCGCTGGATCATGGAAAGAGCAATAGAGTTCCATAAAAATATCTATTTCTGCTTTATTGACTAGGCCAAAGCCTTTACTGAGTGGATCACAATAAACTGTGG
Source organism: Bos grunniens (assembly GCF_055505025.1). Classification (NCBI taxonomy): domain Eukaryota; kingdom Metazoa; phylum Chordata; class Mammalia; order Artiodactyla; family Bovidae; genus Bos; species Bos grunniens. The sequence goes on along the minus strand of NC_141184.1, from coordinate 18,955,389 downwards.
AAAACTCTGAAACTGATGGGCATACCAGACCACTTGATCTGCCTCTTGAGAAACCTGTATGCAGGTCAGGAAGCAACAGTTAGAACTAGACATGGAACAACAGACTGGCTCCAAATAGGAAAAGGAGTATGTCAAGGCTGTATATTGTCACCCTGTTTATTTAACTTATATGCGGAGTACATCATGAGAAATGCTGGACTGGAAGAAACACAAGCTGGAATCAAGATTGCCGGGAGAAACATCAATAACCTCAGATATGCAGATGACACCACCCTTATGGCAGAAAGTGAAGAAGAACTAAAGAGCCTCTTGATGAAAGTGAAAGAGGAGAGTGAAAAAGTTGGCTTAAAGCTCAACATTCAGAAAACGAAGATCATGGCATCTGGTCCTATCACTTGATGGGAAATAAATAGGGAAACAGTGGAAACAGTGTCAGACTTTATTTTTGGGGGCTCCAAAATCACTGCAGATGGTGATTGCAGTTATGAAATTAAAAGATGCTTACTCCTTGGAAGGAAGGTTATGACCAGCCTAAACAGCACTTTTAAAAAGAAGAGAAATTACTTTGCCAACGAGGTCCATCTAGGCAAGGCTATGGTTTTTCCAGTGGTCATGTATGGATGTGAGAGTTGGACTATAAAGAGAGCTGAGTGCCAAAAATTGATGCTTTTGAACTGTGGTATTGGAGAAGACTCTTGAGAGTCCCTTGGACTTCAAGGAGATCCAACCAGTCCATCCTAAAGGACATCAGTCCTGGGTGTTCATTGGAAGGACTGATGTTGAAGCTGAAACTCCAATACTTTGGCCACCTGATGTGAAGAGCTAACTCACTGGAAAAGACCCTGATGCTGGGAGGGATTGGGGGTAGAAGGAGAAGGGGATGACAGAGGATGAGCTGGTTGGATGGCATCACCAACTCAATGGACATGGGTTTTGGTGGACTCTGGGAGTTGGTGATGGACAGGGAAGCCTGGCATGCTGTGCTTCATGGGGTCACAAAGAGTCGGAGATGACTGAGCGACTGAACTAGACTGGACTAGAGTTCAGAAATTAGATATTCATGTATAGCTTGTCTTGTTTAAAAAGATTTCTGTAAAACTTTTACTTAGAGCTCAAAATGCTTTTTTGGTCTGTATATTTAGGGTTTGTTGTTGTTGTTCAGCCACTAAGTTGTGTCTAACTCTTTGCAACTCCATGAACTGCACCATGCCAGGCATCCCTGTCCTTCAGTATCTCCAGGAGTTTGCTCAAATTCATGTCCATCGAATCGGTGATGCCATCCAACCATCTCATCCTCTGTCGTCCCTTTCTCCTCCCACCTTTAATCTTTCCCAGCATCAGGGTCTTTTCCAATGAGTTGATTTTTTGCATCAGGTGGCCAAACTATTGGAGCTTCAGCTTCAGCATCAATCATTCCAATGAATGTTCAAGGTTGATTTCCTTTAGGGTTAATTGTATTTAGGGATACTTAAATGCTTTTAAATAGATAAGACAGAGCTTCAGTAATACTACCAATGAAACATTCAATCAGATATTGAGTAGACTAGCCCTGAGTGTCCATAATTATTCATTCATTCATTTATGAGAAATTTATCAAATACCCACACTTCATGCAAAGAACAGCCACATAAGACAATGTTTGTTCTGATGGAGTCTGCAATTTTTTATTTATTTATTTTTTGCCTAGGGAGACTGAGATTGGACAATCAAGTATACATTTAGTTCCTTGACTACAAATGTGAAAAGTGCTGAAAATTAAGTTATATAATCTTAAAATTCATAGACCAGGTGAAATATAATCTACTCTGCATGCAGAAGAATGGTTGTTTATGTGAATGGTGTTTAATCTGAGAAGATAAAATCAAGCCAGATATAAAGTATACAAAGATAGTATTAAAAGTTTTTGTATAGTGATAAGTGACAGATGGGTCCAGAGATTTATAGACCATTCAAACTGTGGGACAGCACATGAAAAGTCCTTAGGGTGCAAAGGAGCATGGCACATCTAAGGAGTTAAAGAAAGATGCCACATTAAATGAGAGGACAGAGTTAGGGCCTGCGAGGTAAGCCTGGACTATACATAGGGTCTGACAAATAATATGTATTTTAGATTCTATCTTGACAGCAATAGGTAACCACTAAATTATCTTGAGTACAGGAGAGATACAGTCCACGTGAATTTCTAAAATATCACTTTGATTGATTTTAGAAAGATAGATTAAAGAATGATAAAAATGAATGCAGAAAGAAAAATAGTCTAATTATAACAACATGATCAACAAGAATACAGGCATTTATACCTGTCTTTAATATCTGCTGTTTAATTCTCACAGTGGCCCAGTGATGAAGTTCTCTTATTCTCCCACTTTGAGGAAAGAAGCTTAAAATATAAATTATCTTGCCTAAACTCTCTTAGATATGGAAATATCTAGGTGATAGAGTCCAGATTTAATTTCAGACAAATTACCCCAGGGGGCAACAAGGACAAAAATGAACAAAATCAAAATGAGTTTCTTTTCTAAACACTGTCAGATAATACTAAAATTTGAGAAATATAGAGAAGTATAAGAAAAGCCTATATAGTTTCTCAGTATGTATCATAAAATTGATGGGAATCTACTTCTTTTTTTTTTTATTATGCTTGCAAATGGTATCTCCATGTGGAAAGAATAGATGTATATACATGTGTATTTGTATATGTGTGTAATCTCCCCACAGCTAAGTTAATTGTTGTGTGTTTGCTCAGTTGCTCAGTACTGTCCAACTCTTTGCAACCCCATGGAGTTTAGAGGTAAGAAAAAATTGCCATTCCCTTCTCCAGGGGATCTTCCAGACCCAGGGATCAAACCCATATGTCTAAAGTTAATTGTTAACTGCTTTCAATTGAAATTACTGCTCTTTTCAAGAAGGTCAGATTTTTTATACACATGATCATTTCATTTAAAAAAACAATTCATTTATTCTTAAATCTCTTAATATATCTTACAAAATCCAAATCTTTGCTCTCCCCACTTTGTTTCAGGAGGTTAAGAGCTTTATTTCAAGAGGTTATTTAGCCTAATGAGTAAGAGCATTGACTAAAGTTAGACACTTTCAGCTGGCATTCAGTCCTGCGATCTCACAAAAATTATCTTCTCCATGCCTGTTTCCTCACTATTATCAATATCACTTTCCTCATTTAATGCCTCATTTAAGTCCCATGCAAAGTGCTTTAAAACACACCTGGCATATGGCAGGGCTCACTGAATGTTGGATATTAAATACTAGCTATTGAAGAAATAGAAGCCACTCTCATATTTTTGTCACCAAGGCTTCAGTACACATAAGCACCTCTTGCCCTGTTGTTCTTTTCTTACCCTGGAGGAGAAATCCTTTCTCCTGTCAAATGCCATATGTGAACTTAGTCCTCTTAATCCCATCACCACTCTTGTTCTCCAAGTTTCCTCTCTTTCCGGAGTCTTCTGTTTCCTAAGACTTTCTCACAATCTACTGAATCTTCTTTTCATTGGCTTGTGAGCATCCATCTTATAACAACCACATTTCCTAGTCATATTTTTCTTTGTTCCCCATTACAAGCACATTTGTAGAAAGAACTGTCATATCCTCCATGCATTTGATCTGTGTCATAAATTGTGCCACTCTGATCAGGCTGCTTCACTATCACTTATTAAAACACATTTGTCATTTTCCATCTTGCCAAATGCAGAGCTTGCCTGCCATTCTTCCATATCCTGGAGATCAGCAAATATGTATCTGGGAGTTACCTTTTTCCAGGTGTCCTTGTTCACTTAACAGATGTCTAATTCACATCTCTACTTAGAAAGATGTCTCTAACATATCGATCTGGTGCCAAAGAGAATTGCTAATCCATAATCTACCACCATCATTTACACCAGGAGTTATTCACAATTGTTCAAGCAAGGTCTCAGTCATTATTATTATTATTTAGACTGTGCTAGATCTTCATTGCAGCACTCAGGCTTCCCTAGTTGTGGCAAACTGGCTTAGTTTTCTGCATCATGTAGGCCAGGGATCAAATTCAAGACCTCTGCTTTGGAAGGCAGGTTCTAAGCCACTGACCACCAAGGAAATTTCCCCAGTCATTATTATTGATTCTGTTTTCCTCACCAAGGCTTGTCCTCCTTCCACCACCTTTGTACTTCTCAGAAGGTTTCCTTGCCTCCACTCTCCAAAGTACAAACCCCCTCTGATCACCACTTCCTCCACCTTCATCTACATCAGCAGGGTCTGCTGCATAGACTGATCACGTGGTCTTCCAGTTCTTAGATATTTCTACTCTCACAGCCCTCATGAAATTTTCCCCACAAAATTGACAGTGTGATCTTCTCAGAATATAGTTATGTTATTCTTATCTATTTAGTGTAACAATGGTTTACTGCACAAAACTTCATGTGTGACTTTACAAAACTTTGCATTCAACACTTAGCATATTCTCTAGTAATGTAGGTATTTTCTGCATCAGAGAATGAGTGATTTCTATTATTTCACCATCACTACTTCATACTCAGAGAAGTAAGACTGTGGGTGATAATCCCAAAATGCTAGACATAAATCCCAGCTGTTCTACCTACAAGTGGAGTCAATTATCTAGACTTCAATTCCCTAAGCTCTAAAATGATAACAGTAACAATGACACAGAATTTACAAAAGAATAAATGTGTTAATAGACACAAATCCATTAGAATCATGTTTTTGAAGTACAATGGTGATGATGATTCACTAATTTGCCTAGATGTAACACTTTTATCCATGAATTTTTTTAAAGCATTAATTACTGAGGGACTCTGAATCCTCTGTATCTTAGAAATAAAATGCAATAAAAAGAATAATTATTTTTTCATGAATTGCTCTATGTGCTTATTTCTTGCTTCTCACATCAAGTGATTTACAAATCAGATGACCACAAGATTTATTAACAACCAGATAAGCAGACAGTACCAGAAGCTTTTGGTAACTCATTTGTGGCACAGACAGGCAAAGTGGAAAGCCAGGGAAGATACTTTCAAAAGAGAAATAAACGTTTTCTTTGATTACCCATGTCTGTCAATAATTCTTCCACACTCAACTCCTGTTCAACAAGGAATAGGAACACACTTGTGATATGAACCATCACAAAAGATGACTTATTAACATCACATTTCACAGTAAGTGAAGCAAATGAAGAAGTTGGTGCCTGACTTTGAAAGCTGGAATTTTCTGAAAAGTGAGCACAAATTTAGCATAGAAGTCAAGTGACTAGTCCCTTTCTTTTCTATTGAGATAACATCTCATGTCTTTCTAATTTTTCTTTCTTTCTTTTTGCTGGTTGCAATTATACTAAGATAATTATACTGACATTGAGAGACAAATTTCAGTTTCTTCCTTGTGTATAATGGCCAAAATCATTTAGATTCAATACAATAGAGGCTACATTTCCCTTTTGTCAACCATTTAAGCCTACATTAGGGTTTAAAAGACCTTCAGTGGCTATTCCAGCCTCATCCAAGGGGGGGGGGGGAAATCAATTTTCCAGGATTTCTATAGCTCTTTTTTGGTTTCCATAGCAGTCAAGGGCAAGCTGAGAATAAGTAGGAAAAAAAAAAAAAAGATTTATTTCCAACTCTAGTGAAAGCCGAGTCCCAAGATAAAAGAAAAAGCCAAGTATAATGAGAAAAAGGGAAAGTAAAAGAAAGCAAACTCCTATAGGTCTGTACTGAATATGACCTTTGTTCTGAAAATTCAGAGTAATAAATTATAAGAGAACACAGGACATCATTTGTGTCATTGAAGCTCTACCTCTTGCTTGACCAGGGAGCTGAACAATACACAGATGGAGGGCAATGAATTTCTGAAATCATGTGCCAGCTCCCAGGATAGGGCTTGAAATGTGCACTTGCTGTTGGCACTAGAATTGCGGCTTTGTTGCTCTAATGCCAGGACTTCATGCTCACATTCTGCTTTTTGTGCCAAAGTTAGATGCTCAGATCTGAAAGCTAAAATTTATCAAGTTTTAGCACTGCCTCTCCATAGCCAAATGATCATGGCATAAAGAGGTGCATTTTTTACTTCAATTTAAAAGTAGAACTGTCACATTAAAATAAATTCACTCTCCTCAAAAAATTCAGATCTGAAACATTTCCCTGTCAATGATATTATCTAAAACAGGCTAGAAAGCTTTTTCTGTCTACTTATGCTTTTGTTGGGTAGTATAGCCTTGTGTCTGGAGAGGGCAATGGCACCCCACTCCAGTACTCTTGCCTGGAAAATCCCATGGACAGAGGATCCTGGTGGGCTGCAGTCCATGGGGTCGCTGGCAATCGGGCACGACTGAGCGACTTCACTTTCACTTTTCACTTTCATGCATTGGAGAAGGAAATGGCAACCTACTCCAGTGTTCTTGCCTGGAGAATCCCAGGGACGGTGAAGCCTGGTGGGCTGCCATCTCTGGGGTCCCACAGAGTCAGACACGACTGAAGTGACTTAGCAGCAGCAGCAGCAGCATAGCCTTGTGTCAATTTCCTCTGGCTTTTAGATTTAGATAAATATTTATTTTCTCTGCCTTGGGTACTAATGATATCCCTTGATCTTAAGAACTGGTTTTCCATGAATAATATTTCACAGAAATTAAGGTGGCCATAATTAATGATATAGTCTCCAGCCAGTTGTTTAAAAATTTTATTGGCGTATAATTGATTTATAATGTTATGTTAGTTTCAAGTAAACAGCAAAGTTAGTCAGTTATACGTATACATATATTCACTGTTTTCTTTTAAGATTCTTTCCCCATGTGGCAATTATAGAGTATTGGGTAGAGTTCCCTGTGTTATACAGTAGGTTCTTATTTGTAATCTCTCTTTTATAGTGTTTATATATGAATCCCAATGTCCCATTTTATCCCTTCCTGCCTCCAGCCAATTATTTAAAATGTGGTTCCACTGTAAGTCACTATTCTGTTTTGTCTCGAGGGCATGAAATTATTTTTCTTGTTATAATAGTGAAGTTTCTGCACATCCTCTTCTGGCTATATCATACCCATAATATATAAGGCTACAGAAACTTCCAGTATTCTCTATAATATGAAATTCTTATTGTGTGTTCACATGTTACATCCCCAAAGTCCTAAACACTGTGTCAGCAGTTCTCACCCCCTTGTTGCACCACAGAATCATCTAAGGAACAACACAGTAAGTACCATTGCCCTAGTCCTACCCTAGACCAATTAAATCAGAATCTCTGAAAGTAGGGTGTAGTCATCCATGCTTTTTAAAGCTCACCAATTGATTCTAATGTGCCATTAGAGTAGAGAACACTCTCCTATGTAAGGGGATAGTCTGTGTCTTTGTGGAAGCAAAGCAAGGATGTAATTGAAGTACAACCACATAAAGACTAATCCTAAATCAGTGATCCTAAAGATATAAGAATATGCATGAGTATACATAACCTTTCTAGTAACTTGCTAATTTTTAGCAAGACTATAATTAAGGATGTTAAAAAATAATAATATTTTCTTGATTTTGCTTTACTTTGCATTTCTTTTACAGATTTTTTTCATAGAAACATAAACAACTTAAATATTCAAGAGTACTGGAGTTACTTGTATGTAAAAAGGGAATGTGTGAGGGTGAATATCATTCTATAAACTGTACAGAGTGAATTTGCTACTGAAAAACAGAATCTGAAGTACATTTTTTGCCTGTTGTGCAAGCAAGGGCAATAGGAAACAGGTCTCACCTGATGTCTGCTAGAGAGACATTTACAGAGGAGCTTAGGGCAACTGCTCTAGGTGTGTGGGCTCCATGGCTCACTCCAGAGCAATGCTCAGAGATCTAGGACAGTTGTTTCAGAGTCTGAAGTAGTGGCTGGCTCTTGAGTTGTAGGCCTGTTAATGCTGCACGATTAGGGAAGTGTAGAGCTCTTTGGGGGACTTCCCTGGTAGCTCAGCTGGTAAAGAATCCACGTACTATGCAGGAGACCCTGGCTCAATTCCGGGTCAGGAAAATCTACTGGAGAAAGATTAGGCTACCCACTCCAGTATTCTTGGTCTTCCCTGGTAGCTCAGACAGTAAAGAATCAGTCTGCAATGCAGGAGACCTGGGTTTGATCCCTGGGTTGGGAAGACCCCCTGGAGGAGGGCATGGAAACCCATTCCAGTATTCTTGCCTGGAGAATCCCTGTGGACAGACTAGCCTGGACTATAGTCCATGGGGTTACAAAGAGCCGGACACGTGTGAGCAACTAAGCACAGCACAGTATAGAGCTCTTCTTGGTATGATCAGGGTTGTGACACAAAAGCAATATGGCACATTGAAAGCTTGGCTCTGTCTCTAACTTGCAGCCCAGTATTAGTGGTTGGGTTTAACACCCACACTTCCTTTGGTATCAGGAAGGAAGGGACCAGTCCTTGTGGGTGAAGTTATGTGAACTGACAAGTTAGTGACCACATTTGCTTTGTCAGTGTGCATAATGGGGAGAAGCTGAGCCTCTCTCTGGTGTTACAGGACCTGGAATGCTTTGATGCGGTGAAGATTAATAGTGTTAAATCCAGGGCCACTGCCAGTTTTGCCCAGGACTTCAATATAAGCCAAGTCCTTTTTCTGGGAGGCTGACCAGACAAGATCAATCTTGAACAAACAAATGCCAATATCACCCAGTATACTTCTCTCACTCAAAGGACAGCTTGGTACCTCCTGTATGAGCAGCCCATTCTGTGTGGCTTGTGAGAGCTGTCAGGATAACCATTAACACCACAAGAATTCTGAAAACTGGTTATAAGAGCCGAGCATCACCCTGGTGATACAGACCATACACACCTCAGGATGACAGAAAGTAATTTTTAAGAAAAGCCTATGGGCATGCATTGTCTAGTCTAAACATTATAATGAGGGTGGCCTTCTAGGAGAATCAGTATCTACAGCCTGGCTGTAAGTGTCCTGCAGTTCCCAGGGGCCCCAAATCATTCTTGAGCATGAAAGAACCATTCTGCAATGCTTGTTCAGCTCCAGGTACTAGTCCAATACTTCTACACAGTAGGCATTCAATTAAAACACATGGATGCAATAGAAGTGTTAGCTGATATTTACTGAGCACTTAGTATGAATTGGGAAGCATTCTTCAAAACAATCCTGTGAAAGAGTAATTATTATTATCCCACTGTTAGAGATGAAAAGATGTAAAGTCACTGTGCATGTGTTTAGTCGTTCAGTCGTGTCCAACTCTTTGTGACCTGATGGACTGTAGCTGGCCGGTCTCCAGCTCCTGCTTTTCTGTCCATAGGAGTTTTCCAGTCAAGAACATTCCAGTGGGTTGCCATGCCCTCCTCCAGGGGATCTTCCCAACTCAGCGATCAAACCCAGGTCTCCCACATTGCAGGTGGATTCTTTACTGTCTGAGACACCGGGAAAGCCCAAGAATACTGAAGTGGGTATCCTATTCCTTCTCCAGGGGAATTTCTGGACTCAGGAATTGAACTGGAGTCTCCTGCATTGCAGGCCGATTCTTTACCAGCTTAGTTACCCAGGAAGCCCAGTAAGTCATTAGCTAAAGATTATAAGACATGTGGGTAGCAAAGTTTGATTTCAAATTATGCCCTGTTGATTGAAACTCTCTAGTGCTGCTTGTCAAGGCACGAGTGAATATGTTTTATGGACAGTGAATTTTTTAGGAGCTCTGATGACCATGAGAAGACTAGTTAGAATGCAGTTATAATGGTGAATATGACTTAGACAAGGACATGTCTATGGAACAGGAAACAAGTGGACAAATTCAAGAGATACTTATGGAATTGGAATCAGCGAGACTTGGTGATTGAGTGCTTGCTTGTGGCAAGTAAGCAAGACAGATATATCAACCACTGTTCTTGGTTTCCTTTTTGATGAAGTGAGATAGAGAGCACTGGAAATAAAGGAGATATGTGTCTGGAAGATCATGCATTTAGTTTTGGATGAGGCCAATTTGGGGGAACTATAACATTTCAGTTGGAGTAATCAAGTAGGTTGTTGTGTATATTAGTTACATTTCCTCTGATCATCATGATCAAAGAAGCTGCTTTGGTTGGAATTTTGAATTGAGTATCCCAGTGAATTTATGTAAGGCTAATAAATTACAGAAAAAGGAAAATAGAGAAAAATTGTTCAGAGGGCATCTTTGTAACTTGCTGGCTTAAAACTCAACATTCAAAAAACTAAGGTCATGGCATCCAGTTCCATCACTTCATGGCAAATAGATGGGGAGAAACGTAAACAGAGGCAGATTTTATTTTGGGGGGCTCCAAAGTCACTGTGGTGCCTGCAACCATGAAATCAAAAGATCCTTCTCCTTGGAATAAAAGCTATGACAAATGTATACAGAGTATTATTAAAAATCAGAGTTATCCCTTTGCTGACAAATGTCTGTATAGTCAAATCTATTGTTTTTCCAGTAGTCATGTATGGATGTGAGAATTGGACCATAAAGAAGACTGAATGCCAAAGAATTGATGCTTTTGAACTATGGTGTTGGAGAAGACTCTTGAGAGTTCCTTGGATAGCAGGGAGATCAAACCAGTCAATTCTAAAGGAAATCAGTCCTGAATATTCACTGGAAGGACTGATGCTGAAGCTGAAGCTCCAATACTTTGGCCACCTGATGGGAAGATCTGATTCATTATAAAAGACCCTGATGCTGGGAAATATTGAAGGCAGGAGGAGAAGGAGATGACAAGATGAGATGGTTGTATGGTATCACTGAATCAGTGGACATGAGTTTGAGCAAACTCCAGGAGTTCGTGAAGGAAAGGGAAGCCTGATGTGCTACAATCTATGGGATCACAAAGATTCAGACATGACTTAATGTCTGAACAACTTAGAACCCAGTCAACAAAGAGCAACTCAATTCCTATTGAGAAAAATGACCTAGAGGAGAAGCAAAATGATGCCTAGCATTAGGGAATCACAAGTACAAATGAGAAGAAAGAAATACAGAATATATTTTCAGAAATAGAGATAAATATAAAAGAAAATGAAATTTAAAAAGCTTGAAGATTGCCAAAATTGTTGCTAGGGATCAAGGCAGAATTCAAAGATATCTGCATGATTTGTTGTCTGGATGTTTTAGAAAACAATACTGAAGTGCTTGCGAATTTTATAAGCTGGGGAAAGGAATTAATTTTGACCTAATTTCTAAGTCCTAATTTCATTTATGTTTACTTATTTGATGATAAAGTAAATGAGAATCATGGGACACTAATTTTGACAGCTAAGCATATATCAATGATCTGGTAGGGTTTTTTTGTTTAGAATTAGGAAAATGGCATATCTAAATATATAGAAGCATGTTGATAATGTTGGATTTTATAGAACTTACCATAGGAAATCAGGTATTGTTACCCTAAGCAATAACCAAAATTAACTATGTTAGTTCAGATATTTGCTAGTTCATCTGCAGAAAATATTCAAAGGTATCCTTTTATCATTTAATAGCTACTGATTTTTTCTTCCTTTTTTGTTGGTTGTTGTTCAGTGACCAAGTCCTGCTGACTCCTTGTGGCCCTTTGGACTATTGCACACCTGGCTACCCTGCCCTTCACTATCTTCTGGAATTGTTATTTTTTTGTTGGGTATGTTGAAATAAAATACAAAACAAACAAAGAACAATGTTGCCTTAATTTCTTCAGTATAATTAAGTGAATCAGCTATGTGTGCATGCTAAGTCGCTCTGTTGTATCTGACTCTATGCAACCCTATTGGAGAAGGAAAGGGCAACCCACTCCAGTATTCTTGTCTGGAGAATCCTAGGGACAGAGGAGCCTAGTGGGCTGCACCCCATAGGGTCACAAGAGTCAGACACAACTGAGCACCTAAATTGTGGACTGTAGCCTGCCAGGGCCCTATGTCCCTGGGATTCTCCAGACAAGAATACTGGACTGGGTTGTCACGTTCTCCTCCAGGGGATCTTTCTGACCCAGGGATTGAACCAGCATCTCTGATGTCTCCTGCTTTGGCAGGTTGGTTCTTTACCACTAGAGCCATCTGGGAAATCTGATTCAGCTTTATGTATACATATATCTCCTCCCTTTTGGACCTCCCTTCCACTGCTGCCCCATCTCACCTTTCCAGGTCACCACAGAGCAACTAACTGAGCTCCCTTTTCTATACAGCAGCTTCTCACTCACTATCTATTTTTCACATAGTAGTGTATATATGGAGAAGGCAATGGCACCCCACTCCAGTACTCTTGCCGGGAAAATCCCATGGACAGAAGAGCCTGGTAGGCTGCAGTCCCTGGGGTCTCAAAGAGTCAGACACAACTGAGTGACTTCACTTTCACTTTTCACTTTCATGCATTGGAGAAGGAAATGGCAACCCACTCCAGTGTTCTTGCCTGGAGAATCCCAGGGACGGGGGAGCCTGGTGGGCTGCCGTCTATGGGGTTGCACAGAGTCAGACATGACTGAAGCGACTTAGCAGCAGCAGCAGTGTATATATGTCAATCCTAATCTCCCTGTACATCCTGGCCCCCCCTCATCCCACCCCTCATGTTTACATGTCTACATGTCTGTTCTCTACCTCTGAGTCTCTATCCCTGCCCTGAAGATAGGTTTACCTATACCATTGTCTAAATACCATAAGAAAACTAAAAATAGAACTACCATATGACCCAGAAATCTGACTCCTGGGCATATACCCTGAGAAAACCATAATTCGAAAAGGCACATGCACCCCAATGTTCATTGTAGCACTACAGTGTATCACAATAGCCAGGGAATGGAAGCAACCTATTGACAGATGAATGAATAAGGAAGCTGTAATACATATATAAATTTATTTTTGTCAAACATTAATGTTCAGATTTCACATAACAGTGCTTCCCTCTAATGCCATTCTATTTGTGCATTAATATTGTTAAAACTGTTATCAAATTCCTATTGCTAATAGTTATATAATATATACTATGAGAAATATGAATCACTATGGAAATAAGATCTATATAAATAAAGATGGGTATGCATATTTTATAGATACGTATATAGAATGTCTATTCACAATCATTGTCCAATACTCAGTATTTGTGAGACATTAGATTGAGAATTGAAGCATGTGTGCTGATGTCCAGACCTTCAATTCTATTTTTTTTTAGAAGAAAAATGCTCTTAATTGATTCTTCCTTTCGCAGTAGATTTCTCTGGAGCATACAATGCTGTTTGATGACATTTTACCCATGGTAGAACTTCTTTTAAAGTTGGGGTCAGTTCTCTTAACTGTCACGGCTTTATCAACTGAGTTAATGTAATATTTTATGTCTTTTGCTGTCATTTCAATGACTGTTGTAGAATCTTCCCAGTACTAGATTACATCTTTAGAAACCACTTTATTTGCTCATTCATGAGAAGCATCTCCTCATCCATTAGATTTTATCAGAGATCGCAGCAGTTCAGTCTCATCTTCAGGCTTCACTTCTGATTCTAGTTATCTTACTATTTCCAGCACATCTGGAATTTCTCCATTGAAGTCTTGAATCCCTCAAAGGCATCCAATCTTTAAAAGCCCTGTTAATTTTGATATTTTGACTTCTCCACATGACTCACAAGTGATATTAATGGCATCTAGAGTGATGAATTCTTTCTGGAAAGTTTTCAATTGACTTCTGAGATCCATCAAAGAAGTCCATTTCTATGGCAGCTATAATCTTGCAAAATGTATTTCTTAAAAAGTAAGTCTTGAAAGTCAAAATTGCTCCTTGATCAATGGGTTTCAGAATAGATATGAGTTAGCAGATGTGGGGGCTTCCCTGGTAGCTCAGCTGGTAAAGAATCTGCCTGCAATGCAGGAGACCCCAGTCTGACTCCTGGGTTGGAATGATCCCTTGGCGAAAGGATAGGCTACCCACTCCAGTATTCTTGGGCTTGCTTGGTGACTCAGACAGTAAAGAATTTGCCTGCAATACAGGAGACCTGTGTTGGATCCCTGGGTTGGGAAGGTCCCTGGAGAAGGGCATGGCAACCCACTCCAGTATTCTTGCCTTGAGAATCCCCATGGACAGAGGAGCCTGGTGGGCTACAGTCAATGAGGTCACAAAGAGTTGGACACAACTGAGCACACAGCAGGTATGAAAGCAACGATCTCACTGCACATCTCCATCAGAGCTCTTGAGCACCCAAACGCACTGCCAATGGGCTGTAATACTTTGAAAGAGATCCTTTTTTCTGAGCAATAGGTCGCAACAGTGGGTTTAAAATAATCAGTAAACCACATTATAGGTCAATGTGCTGTCATTCAAGCATTGTTGTTTCGTGTATAGAACACAAGTGGAGTAGATTTAGCATAATTCTTAAAGGCCCTAGGGTTTTTGGAATGAATGGTACATGAGAACAGGTTTCTACTTAAAGTCTCCAGCAACAATGACACCTAAAAAAGGGAGTCAGCCTATTCTTGGAAGCTTAGAAAACAAGTACTGACTTCTCCTCTCTAGCTATTAAAGTCCTAGATGACATTTTCTTCCAATAGAATGCTGTTTTGTCTACATTTAAAAATGCATATATATGGAATTTATCCATTCATCTGCTGATGGACATCTAGGTTGCTTCCATGGGGCTGGTGCACTGGGACGACCCAGAGGGATGGTATGGGGAGGGAGGAGGGAGGAGGGTTCAGGATGGGGAACACATGTATATCTGTGGTGGATTCATTTTGATGTATGGCAGAACAAATACAATATTGTAAAGTTAAAAAATAAAATTAAATAAAAAAAAAAAAAAACCAAGTAACAGAAAACTTGGACTTAAATGGTTAAATAAAGCTGATGATCAACATAGGACAAAAAAAATGCATATATATGGAATTTAGAAAGATGGTAACAATAACCCTGTATACAAGACAGCAAAAGAGATACTGATGTATAGAACAGTCTTATGGACTCTGTGGGAGACAGAGAGGGTGGGATAATTTGGGAGAACGGCATTGAAACATGAATAATATCATATGTGAAATGAGTCACCAGTCCAGGTTCGATGAATGATACTGGATGCTTGGGGCTGGTGCACTGGGACGACTCAGAGGGGTGGTACAGGGAGGGAGGAGGGAGGAGTGTTCAGGATGGGGAACACGTGTATACCTGTGGCAGATTCATGTTGATATATGGCAAAACCAATACAATATTATAAAGTTAAAAAATAAAATAAAAAAAAAATAAAATCTGTTGTTTAGTGTAACCATCCATGTTCATTAATTATCTTAGCTAGATAATCTTAACAATTTAGGTTCAGCTTCTACATCAGCATTTGTGGCTTCATCTTGCATTTTCTTTAAAAAAAAAAAAATGACTTCTTTTCTTAAACCTCATGAACCAACCCCTGCCAGTTTCAGACTTTTCCTTTGCAGTTTCCGCTGTCAGCCTTCATAGAATTAGAGAGCTAAAGCCTTTCTCTGAGTTAGGCATTGGCTGGAAGGAATGTTGTGGCTTATTTGATCTGCTATCCAGACCAGTAAAATTATTTCCATCTCAGCAATAGGTGTGGTTCTTTAAAAGTTCTGTTAATGTTGGTGTTCTGACCTCTTTCCATGAATCACAGTGTCATTAATGGCATCTAGAATGATGAATTCTTTCTTGAAGATTTTCAATTGACTTTCAGTTTTCTTATCATTTATGTGTTCCCTGGAGTAACACTGTTAATTTCCTCCAAGAATTTTTCCTTTGCATTCATAACTTGACTGCTTGGCATTAAGAGGCCTAGCTTTGGGCCTGGCTTGTCTTTCTATATACTTTCCTCACTAAGCTTATTTCTAGCTTTTGATTTACAGTGAGAACCATGCAATTCTTCCTTTCTTGAATTCTCAAAAGCCATTGCAGGGTTATTAATTGGCCTCATTTCAATATTGTTGTGTCTGAAGGGTTAGGAGGGCCTGAGGAGAAGGAGAGAGTGAGGAAGATGCCAGTTTGTAGAGTTGCCAGGACACACCATTAATGGATTAAATTTGCCATCTTTCATGGCTGCCCTAAAACAATTACAGCAATAACATCAAAGATCACCTATCATGGATCACCATAACAAACCAACAAAAAAGAAAAGAAAATGTTTGAAATACAGCAAAAATTACCAAAATGTGATACAAAGACAGGAGATAAATAAGTCCTATTGGAAAAATGGTGCCCATTAACTTTCTGGACACAAGCTTGCCACAGAAGTTCAATTTGTAAAAACTGCAAAATCTGTGAAATGAAACAAAACACAATGAAATGAGGTATGCCTGTGATAAATCAATAAATAAATATCCCCTGACTCCAATGGACCCAATCTCTTTATTTGGGGAGAATAGAACAAGAAAATAGAATCTTGAAAGGCATTGGGAAAACTGAGTCCTGCCCTCAGTACCATCAACTATGAGTTGTATCACCTTTGTGAAGTTAGATAATATTATCGGAATCTTAGTGTCCTTACCTGCAAAAAAGAAACGGGAATGCCTAATTGAGGATGTTATTAGAGATTATTTTTCAAGTTCCTGATACAATACTTGCCACAGAGCAGTAACTCAATCCTGCTCCCTATTGTGTTACAAATGATGGCCACACAGAGTGATGGACAGGGTAATGTAACCAGTGCTTCAGAAATTGAGAAAGGGAAACTTATTTCTGACAAGGCTGAAGAAGGATCTGTTTTAAATTAGCTCGAGTTTGGAAGGAGGACCTTTTAGGCAGAGACACCTAGTTTGCACCTGTCTGTACCCAGAAGTCAGGTACAGATGCTGGGAGGCAGGGGGACCACTGGAGAAGGCAGAGGCTGGTACCAGGGGAAGTATCTTCAAAGCTATTTTTGTCCTCAGATCTATATTTCTAATTTCTTACCAGGCATTTTTTTATTGACTGTCTCACAGACACTTCAAATTCAATATGCCTGCGAAGAAAGTCACTCTTTTCTCCCAATACATACACCCCTTCTTTACTCCTTGCCAATGGTGTATCCATCCTCTTAATTGAAGTTGAAAAAAAAAAAGGATTCATCTTCAGTGTGTAACTTTCTCATACAGTTTGATGCCACATATTATCATAGGGACAGGAAAAGGAAACAATTAAAATTTGCTATTTGGATAAGCTTGAGTAAGAGGAATGGAAAGGAGGATAATTTTGTAGCTGAGTATTTAGTTCAGATGTTTCCCTGGTGCTATATGTATATTATCTTTGGTTACTCTTTCCTCTTACTATTTCTCATCTAAAAGCTCTTTCTTATTGTTTCCAAACCCAATTAACATGAGAAATTGTGCTTCATTATACTATGTGTTCTGTTTGTTTGATTATGCTTTTGTTTTGCTATAAGTAGATTGAATATTATGAGCTATATATATAGCTCTCAAAAGTAAGTTGTGTCTGTAGACCAAACAAGAACATTCATGTTAATGTAAATGTTTATGTTTTTTTGTGTAACAGTTATGTTCCATGACATTATTTGAAAATTTACTTTGTGAAAGGAACACCTGGGTATATTTTTCTCATTTATTATATTATCAAATATGCACACGTGGCTTTGGCATGCATTTAAACAGTGATTTATTTCCCTCATATCATTGATTTGCAGTCAATTAAAGTTGTCTTGAAGCTGTATTTCTGTGTACTAAGTGATTTGCTAGTGTTTATTCTTCTTCTAGTTTATTTATTCTAGTAATATTCATTGAGCGTATAGTAGAAGCTGTGTTTTAATTTTTTCACATTTAAACTAGTTTGTTCACAAGGTAAATAATCTACAACAATGCACTTTAAAATAATTTGTCAAGGCTTGGTTAGATGCAAGAAAACAATATGCTGATAGACTTGATAATGAGCGAGACAATATAGATTCAGTATTAAAAACCAAAATATACCCAGTTAGGTCATTGTTTTCAATGTATTTGCCTTTCCAACAAGCTTTATGAAGTTAACATAAATCAAGGTGATATAGTTACCTATTCTCAGTACATGAAAGAAAAAAATTTCCAGATTAATTCATATACCTAGAGAGATAAACTTTCGCTTACCTGATGCAGAGCCAACTCGCTGGAAAAGACCCTGATGCTGGGAACAATTAAGGGCAGGAGGAAAAGGGACCAACAGAGGATGAGTTGATTGGTGTCACCACTGACTCAATGGACATGTGTTTGAGCAAACTCCAGGAGATAGTGAAGGACAGAGAAGCCTGGCATGCTGCAGGTTATGGGGTCATAAAGAGTTGGACAGAACTTAGCAACTGAGCAACAACAATTAAGACAAACACCCTCAGTATCCTTACTTATAATTCTCAAGGTTTCAATAAGAGCATATATTAAATCTATGAACAGTTAGCTTAATATCTTACCAAATAGTTATGGAAATACAGGTTTCACCTGCTATTTGAAAGCAGAGTGTTTCTATGAACATTTCCTCAATCTGAAAATACAGTGAATCGATTTTTCAATTTTCACCTTTTTTTCCATAAAAGTGGAAATCCTGTTGATTTATTTTGGCTATCTGAAACAGGTACTAATGAGGTCTTCATTTTGTAAAAGTGAAGTGGCACAAAGCAAACTTGAAAAGCAAGGATACCTGCAGTCCAGTTGAGGACATTAAATTTGACCATCTCACATTTAATGCAAACCATCTTCTTTTGATTTAAAATGACTACTTTCTTGTAAGTTACCATTTAGTAATTAATATACTTGTTTTTTTAAATTCTGAATCTGATGACATACAAATTAATGTTTTCTGTTACGCTAGCACAAAACACTTGTGGAGTGAATCCTTTAGTTTTATACTGAAGTCCTTCTTTTGAAAATGGTAACGTCAGTGACTTAGACATATCCATTATATGAAAGAATGAACAAATGAATGAACACTTTAAAATCTAACTTACACTGTTGAAGAGAATTGCAGAACTAAAAATTTAGGTAATTTTTCCACTCTCTCCAATTATTACTAACTTTTGGTGTTTTTTGAATACATATTCTATCTATATGTCAATCTTAAAGTTTCTTAGTATTTTACTGTGTGCTAATGCATTAAAATAAATTCATTTGCAATTAAATATTATAATTTAAAAGCATTCTGTCTTTGAATGTGTATCTTAGATTTAACATTCTTGTGGGTGGGAGGGAAAATGATATCCTTGCAATATTTCCTTATTAAAAAAAATTTTTTTGCCGGTATATATAGAAACTTTAGATATATAAACTATAAAATAATAATAATGGCAATAGAAATACTAGTCATGTAACTTTCAATGCAGTCATTTCTAAAAATGGCAGTCTTGCCTGACAGATAGAAATATGATGTTAACATATTTAATCTGCTAAATGTGTCATCTTGAACACATGCCTAACGGTTGTGATGAAAGATAAAACCAGGGCTTTTATGCCATTGCTTAGATTCAGCCATAAGGGATATTCCACCCAGAGCAGGAGGCATTGTATGCACTGTCTTATTTAAAAATCTTGCCATTTGGCACCTAAGCTCTCAGACAGAATTCCAACCCAATTGTAAGCAGGAAGGATGCCAACTTAACAGATGAGCAGAAAGTGCCAAGGCCAAGAGTCCAGGTTCACATATCAAATGTGCTTAATTAGGGCAGGATTCCCAGGTATAAGTCTTCAACCATGTTCAGAAAAACTGTGCCAGCTTGAACAGGTTGCCCTGCTTTTAATCCCCATAGAACTAGAATTAACCTTGAATTTATTTTTAGAGATGCAATTTAGTCACTAATCTCTATTATCTTTTTAATCTGGAGGAAGAATAGGTAGCTTTGGATTTATGCATTTAATTGCCCAGTCTTACTCTGTTGTTTATCTCATTGCTCATTATGATTACAATAACTTAAATGCCATTAATTCAAAACTTTGTGTTGACTGCACTATATTGAACTATTGTTTGTGAATGATATGGTAACATAACATATAGGTCTGATTTTTTAAAAGGATGTTTACTGATTTTCTTAATAGTCTCACAATATTCACTCAAAGCTGAAAGTTAATATGAATAATGTGTGAATAATTATGTACATTTGACCTTTACATGATAGTGAAAATTAATAATTCACTGGGTCATTTTACCCATGGATGACTGTTGATGAAAATGTATGATAAGAATAAATTTTGTTGAGAGACTCAGTATTATGGTCCTTAAAAAATTGTATTATATTTTTAAAATATGTACCTAGGAAATCTTTCAAGAAAACTGTTGGACAATTTCTGGTGTTTACTAAAATGAGCTAGTATGGATCCATAGTTGAAGTTTATTGGGTATATAATAAAAAGTGCTGAGACTGAGTCTGATTCACAAAGGTAGTTAGTACACTTAGACACTGGTGTTCTTATCACATAATTTAGCAATTGACAGAGCAAGAAAATTAAGTTTTACAAAGAAATTAAATAAAGTTTACAAAGAAATTAAATACTAAGAGAAAGATCTCTTTTAGATGTTTCTAGGAGAAAGCAATGGCAACCCACTCCAGTCCTCTTGCCTGGAAAATCCCATGGATGGAGGAGCCTGGTAGGCTGCAGTCCATGGGGTCGCTAAGAGTTGGGCACGACTGAGCGACTTCACTTTCACTTTTCACTTTCATGCATTGGAGACGGAAATGGCAACCCACTCCAGTATTCTTGCCTGGAGAATCTCAGGGACAGAGGAGCCTAGTGGGCTGCAGTCTATGGGGTCGCACAGAGTCGGACACGACTGAAGTGACTTAGCAGCAGCAGTGTAAAACAGCACGTACTCTCAAAAGGCAAGATTGCTATAAAAGTAACGCTTCCAACTGCTTTATAATCCATGTGAAAGTGAAATGCTAATCTCTAAATTGTTTTACTAGAGTGCCTCAACATAAGATGCCATTGTTATAAAAATCTTTATGATTTTGTTAAATAAGCAAAGCATGCCAGTTATAGGAGTATTAGACAATACAGATACTGACCCTGGTGATTCAGCAATAAAGAATCTGCCTACTAATGCAGGAACCATGGATTTGATCCTTGGGTCAGGAAGATCACCTGGAGAAGGAATTGGCAACCCATTCCAGTAATCTTTTCTAGGAAATCCAACGGACGGAGGAGCATGGTGGGCTAAAGTCCATGGGGTTGCAAAGAGCCAGGCATGACTGAGCAACCAACAACAGATAGTATAGATATGCATTATACATTGACTAGCAAAATAGATATGGAGGTAATTTCCTATCCTAAAAAGCAAATATATTTATTTGCAAAATATGTCCTTATTGATTTAAGATGGCTATCAACATAATTATTTTCTAACTAAATCATTAAAATTATTTTAAAAAGAAATAAGGAATTAAATACTCTCTCTCTCTTTAGTGGCTAAGTCATGTCCGACCCTTGTGACCCCATGGACTGCCTCTGTCCATTGAATTCTCCAGGCAAGAATACTGGGATGGGTTGATATTTTCTTCTCCAGGGGATCTTCCTGACCCAGGATTTGAACCTGGGTCTCCTGCATTACAGGCAGATTCTTTACCAACTGAGCTATGAGGGAAACCTGGAATTAAATACACTCGCTCCAAAATAAATCTCAAATGCATATTGAAGGAAAACATGGGGAAGATGACTCAAAATAACTTGTAGTATTACTTAAATTTTGTTCTTTGGACTGTGAAAAATGGAAAATGTCATTTGGCTACCATTTCCTTTTATCTTGTGCTTCCATAAAAATGTTATGTGTTTATGACCTTATAATTAAAGATATATTGGCCATGGTTTGGGGTGATTTAGTCACTAAGTCATATTTAACTCTTGTGACCCCATGAACTGTAGCCTTCTAGTCTCCTCTGATCATGGGATTTCCCAGGCAAGAATACTGGAATGCATTGCCATTTCCTCCTCCAATATTGGCCATGAGTTGTACATAAATAATAAACTTGCTGAATATCCACACATATATAGGTAAAACTCCGGATGCATAAAAATTTAGCTGCAGATACATAAAAATAATTTTCCCTTATCTTAAAATACTGTTTAACAACCAAGAAAATGCCTTGTGAAGTAGAATTACTCTCCACATAGCTAAAGTAATCCTAATCAAAGTTAATGAGCAATACACACTTTCCAGTCTTTTATGTCAGTGCAGACTAAGAGTTCTTACAAAATAATTAAATGTCAAGGCAAACAAGTGTAAGATTTGCATGGTCAAATCATACCTTTTAAGTGAGGTATTGTAAATGAAAGAGAAAATAACCTCTCATTCAGCCACAGGCTATGCTGAATTCACATGTGAAATATTGCCTGCAGATGAGTGTAACATTTCAAAAAAAATACATCAGGTTTGGAAAAGCAAGAGAACAAAAATGAAATGGTCAAGGACTGGTCGTTGTTTTCATGGAGGATAGTCATTGGAGTTGCTAGGTGTGGGTTTCTGACACAGATTTATGACAGTTTCTCAGCCTTAAATGAAGTGCCACATTAACGCAACCACAAAATCTGTCACTTTCATCAGTCTACTGTGTTAGTTGCTCAGTCGTGCCCAAGTCTTTGGGACCCCATTGAACATAGCCTATCAGACTCCTCTATCCATGGGATTTTCCAGGCAAGAATACTGGAGTGTGTTTCGATTCCCTTCTCCAGGGGATTGCCCTGATCCAGGAATCAAACTTGGGTCTCCTGCATTGCAGGTGGATTCTTGCCACCAGGGAAACCCTTCATTAGTTTAGATGGTCCAAATGTGCTGTGCGGGACATTTACTTGGGGAAGAAGGAATGGAATCGGAGGTCTGGGAAAGCCTTTTCATGATGATGAAGGTCTCACCCCTTAAATAACAGAAGAAAGAAAGAAAGTGAAGCATGGTTTTAAAGAAATTCTAGTAGAGGTATCAGGAAGTCCTGGAGTGAATGCCATTTCCCAGATATGGTCCCTATGTTAGTACATTTGTCATGTTCAGTCATTGCCTAGCAGCAGCTGTGAAAATTATCACATCCATGCAAACATATTCTGCCTCTTAACTGGAAGGCAGCATCTGAGGCCGCCGGTCATGTATGTAGGAGATTGATAGACAATAGATGTAGTGTCATGTCAGCCAAAATATTGAATACTTGCGCCACCCCCACGTTTGTCCTTCCAATCTGGATACCACTGCTCTGTTTCTAGGCAGATGTGTGATCCTTCGTGCTCTCAGTTGTTCAGTTACACAACCCCATGGACGGTAGCCTGCCAGACTCCTCTGGTCACCATGGGATTCTCCAGGCCAGAATACTGGAGCGGGTTGCCATTTTTACCTCCAGGGGATTTTCTGGACCCAGGGACCAAATTTGTGTTTCTTATGTCTCCTGCACTGGCAGGCAGGTTCTTTACCACTGAGAAGCCCCTGGTTAATTCTTCATTGAAGGATAAATTAGAAAGCTCAGGAGTCAAGTGAGAGAGTAAATATATGATGATATATGATCAAAGTGTACTCACAGTGTGTATTATGTAATGTACAAGTGTGGATAAATTTAACAGAGACATATAAGAATCCCCTCAATTTAAATCAGTTAATGCAAAATTTCAAAGAAATGCTTTTCCTGTAATTAGACAACAAAGTGTCACTAACCACTTTTATGTTACCTTTAAATGCTTATTTTTAATGTATTATTTATATTGTTTTGTTCTTTATCAAGGGTTTAAAACTTTCTCAAAAACTTTCTCTTTCAATGTAGATAGGCTGCTTTAACTTCTGATGCCAATAATGTAGTTATACTTTCTTTTAAATAAGAATTTAACCTTATAGCTGATGGATGCAGGAAGCTAAACACATGTCTCCATTAAAAAAAAAAAAAAAAAAAAGAATTTGCAGTAAAGCAAATTGACCAAGGAACTTTAAAGAACTCTAAGAACACAAGAATGCTAATCATGGTGGGCAGAGGACTCTATAAGCGGCCAGAGTATAAGGAAGCCTGTCTACTTTCGTTTCTATTTTTCATTGCTGTGGGAGAAAGAATGAACGGATGCTGGAATTCTGTAGGTGCAGCTAATCCAGTGCCAAAAAAGACAAATTACAGCTTTCAAGAGCTGGGAAATAGTCATGGAAATGAATCACCCTTGCTAAGGTGGTGATGGCTGATTGCTGTATGATAAGCCATTCCAGAAAGACTTTGTTGCCAAGATCCTGAAGGTTGAGGAAAAACATCAGAAGGAATTTCTGACCAACCACCTGAATTCCAAGTGAGTCAGAAGAGAACGTTCTAATAAAAGGCAATATGTATGATGAGGATGAATTAGGAAGCCAAATCAAATAGGATTTAAAATTATGTGGAATATCTATTGTTATTTCCTTATTGAAGTTGTTCTAGGGGATGATAGCCTCTTTTATGAATTTGGAGTTTACGTGATTTATTAATGTATTTAATTAAAGCACAGAAATGATGACTAGCACCCTGTTAATAACCTAAAATATGATAAGGTTAGATGTCTGTCTTCCTGAAAAGCAGTCTCTGAAACGCATCATTCTGCTGACAAGCACTTGTTTGCAAACTGGAATCTTGAATACACACACTTGGGCACTTTGAGGAGAGCTGCCAAAAGGAAATGAGGAAAATCAACCTTGAATTGCTGGATGGAGAAGCAATGCAGATACTGTTATAACTTACTCATGAGTGAGGAACAGAGGAAAGTATTCTAGTAGACACCACAAGAGCAGAATAAATCTCATGACTTGTATGTAATTAGATAATTTCTAATTTCAATAATTAGAACCAAAAAATGATTCAACACAAAAAACTATCTTTTCATTATCCTTTGTAATATATTTAGGACAAAAAGTGTGGCATCTTTGTTAAAAAGTTTCTTTCTATTAGTATACATGACAGATGTTGTTTTGTTTTGTGTTATCCAATTTTATAAATTCCAGCTTATTATATAAGAAGATATTTAGCAATAAAGATGTCTGAACAATAAAAAAATAAACAGCATCATTAGCATCAACAGAGGACATTAGATTCTATACATAAAGTGTTAATATTAAAATAATTATGTGTA
Source organism: Bos grunniens (assembly GCF_055505025.1). Classification (NCBI taxonomy): domain Eukaryota; kingdom Metazoa; phylum Chordata; class Mammalia; order Artiodactyla; family Bovidae; genus Bos; species Bos grunniens. Next base: position 18,930,466 of record NC_141184.1, on the reverse strand, counting down.
TTTAACCACTTCTATGAATGATAGATATGGATGTTTATTGAATATTTTTGGTAAGTGAATACAGTAGGATACTATGGAAAGGGCGTGAGTATTGTAGTTACATCCATGTGGAGCTAAATCCTCTATAAATGTTGTATTCCTTATCTGGATCTTGTCAAAACTCTCATTCTCTAAGTTTCTACTTGCCCATCTGTGCTACAGGGGAAATGATACTATTATTGTAAAAATTAGGGAAAATTTTCCATGTCTGTTTTTGAAGATATCAGCAGTCATGTGATAAGTATCCAAAAATCGCTTCTTCCATGTTGCTGAATAAGGATGTGGCTACTTTATATGCTTAATTTAGAGCCGCCCTTTAATTCTCTTGTGGCTAAAATGACAACAAATCGGCTTGCAATGCAGGAGACCCGGGTTTGATCCCTGGGTTGGAAAGACCCCCTGGGGAAAGCAATGACAATACACTCTAGTATTCTACCTTGGAAATCCCATGGATAGGACAGCCTGGCAAGCTAGAGTCCATGGGGTCACAAAGAGTTGGACATGACTGAGTGACTACACTTCCACTTTTCAGTTTCCTTAAGCTGAAGTGCTTGGTCTTTATGAAAAAGGTGAGCAACTGTCATTGCTTCCTCTCTCACTGACAGTTTAGCCCTTTAGGAAAGTTTGCCTCAATGGAACATCTGAACTCCATAATTTCCAAGGCAGCATAAAAATTTTGAAAAATCATAGCAAAATGATACCAGAAAATGTAATTCAAAAAGATACATGCTCCCCATTATTCATCACAGAACTGTTTAGAGTGGCCAAGACACGGAAGCAACATAAGTGTCCATCAACAGATAAATGGATAATGAAAATGTAGCATGCATGTCCATGTACACACACAGACACACACACACAGGAATATTACTCAGCCTATCAAAAAGAATGAAATAAGACGATTTGCAGCACCATGAATGGACCTGGAGATTATTATACTAGATCAAGTAAGTCATACAAAGACAAATATATTATATTGTTTACATGTGGAATCTTACAAAATCATACAAATTAATTTATATTCAAAACAGTAATAGACCCAAGACATAGGAAAAAAAAATAAAAAGCTTCTGGTTACCGATGGGGAAAGAGAGGAGATGAATAAATTAGGAATTTTGGATTAATATATACATACTACTGTATACAAAATGGGTAACCAACGAGGACCTACTATATAGCACAGTGAACTATATGTGATATTTTGGAATAATATATAAGGGAAAGAATCTGAAAAAGAATAGGTATAAATATAGATATACATGTATAACTGAATCACTTTACTGTATCCCAGAAAGTAGCACAACATTGTAAATCAACTATATTCCAAATAAATGAAATGACAACAAAAACTATAGATTTTATCTCACTAATAGCTGTCCAGTAGACATATAACTTGATTACAGGACACAGTCAATGAATTCTACTTTTTCACAATGGGCTTTCATATCATTACCATTATATGCTCCCACTACTAAGTTTTATCTATCATTTGTAAAATTTCATTTTCATATAGCAGCTGGTCAAAAATATGTGCGCTACTGCATAGCGATATCAACCAGTCAACAGAGACTTCATACATTTTATAATACTGAACCCAAAACCTGTGGGACACAGTAAAAGCAGTCCTAAGGGGAAAGTTCATAGCAATACAGGCACACCTCAAGAAACAAGAAAAAAGTCAAATAAATAACCTAACTCTACACCTAAAGCAACTAGAAAAGGAAGAAATGAAGAACCCCAGGGTTAGTAGAAGGAAAGAAATCTTAAAAATTAGAGCAGAAATAAATGCAAAAGAAACAAAAGAGACCATAGCAAAAATCAACAAAGCCAAAAGCTGGTTCTTTGAAAGGATAAATAAAATTGATAAACCATTAGCCAGACTCATCAAGAAACAAAGGGAGAAAAATCAAATCAATAAAATTAGAAACAAAAACGGAGAGATCACAACAGACAACACAGAAATACAAAGGATTATAAGAGACTATTATCAACAATTATATAACAATAAAATGGACAACGAGGAAGAAATGGACAAATTCTTAGAAAAGTACAACTTTCCAAAACTCGACCAGGAAGAAATAGAAAACCTTAACAGACCCATCACAAGCACGGAAGTTGAAACTGTAATCAAAAATCTTCCAGCAAACAGAAGCCCAGGTCCAGACGGCTTCACAGCTGAATTCTACCAAAAATTTAGAGAAGAGCTAACACCTATCCTGCTCAAACTCTTCCAGAAAATTGCAGAGGAAGGTAAACTTCCAAACTCATTCTATGAGGCCACCATCACCCTAATACCAAAACCTGACAAAGATCCCACAAAAAAAAAGAAAACTACAGGCCAATATCACTGATGAACATAGATGCAAAAATACTAAACAAAATTCTAGCAATCAGAATCCAACAACACATTAAAAAGATCATACACCATGACCAAGTGGGCTTTATCCCAGGGATGCACGGATTCTTCAATATCCGCAAATCAATCAATGTAATACACCACATTAACAAATTGAAAAACAAAAACCATATGATTATCTCAATAGATGCAGAGAAAGCCTTTGACAAAATTCAACACCCATTTATGATAAAAACTCTCCAGAAAGCAGGAATAGAAGGAACATACCTCAACATAATTAAAGCTATATATGACAAACCCACAGCAAAAAATTAAAAAAAATTAAAAAAAAAAACACAACAAAATATATGAAGAAATAATTAGGTGTGCTGAAACAAACAAACGTATTTTCTGCCTTATTCAGATGGTCTGTGCTTCCATCTTTATGAGAACTTCAAGCAGAAATTACCTTTCCAGAAAGCCAGATTTTGGATCTGTTATACAGACAGCATTAAGAAAAGTTCAGAAAGCTTGTAAGTGAAGGATCTGTCTTTCTAACATCGCTTTCAGTCCATCAGTTCAGTTGTTCAGTCATGTCTGTTGCAAAGAGTGACCCCATGGACTGCAGCACGCTAGGCTTTTCTGTCCATCACTTACTCCCAGAGCTTTCTCAAACTCATGTCCCTCAAGTCGGTGATGCCATCCAACCGTCTCATGCTCTGTCATCTCCTTCTCCTCCTGCCTTCAATCTTTCCCAGCATCAGGGTCTTTTCCAATGAGTTCATTTATTGCATCAGATGGCCAAAGTATTGTAGCTTCAGCTACAGCATCAGTCCTTCCAATGAATATTAAGGACTGACTTCCTTTAGGATTGACTGGTTTTGATCTCCTTGCTGTACAAGGGACTCCTGAGAGTCTGCTCCAACACCACAGTTTGAAAGCATTAATTCTTTGGCGCTCAGCCTTCTTTATGGTTCAATTCTCACGTCTGTACATAATTACTGGAAAAACCATAGATTTCACTATATGGACCTTTGTCAGCAAAGTGACATCTCTACTTTTTAATATGCTCTCTAGGTTGGTCATAGCTTTTCTTCCAAGGAGGAAGTGTCTTTTAATTTCACAGCTGCAATCACCATCTGCAGTGATTTTGGAGCCTAAGAAAATAAAGACTGTCACCATTTCTATTGTTTCCCGAACTACTTGCCATGGGAAAGTAGGTTATGGGACGGAATATCATGATCTTTGTGTTTTGAATGTTGAATTTTAAGCCAGCTTTTTCAGTCTCCTCTTTCAATTTCATCAGAGGCGCTTCAGTTCCTCTTCACTTCTTGTCATAAGGGATACATTACTTTAACACTTAAATAAACAGCAGGTATGGCCAATACTGAAAATAAAGTATTTGCTGGGAAAGCATTTTATGTGCTTTTAATAACTCTTTAAGCACTTGTTCCTTGAACATGTCTTACGTGCTAGGATACATTGCTCAGTGATAAACGTCTACCTGCCAGTGCAGGAGATGTGAATTCTATCCCTGGGTTGGAAGGATCATCTGGAGAAGGAAATGGCAACCCACTTCAGTGGGTTCTTACCTGAGAAATTCCATAGATCAAGAAGCCTGGCAGGCAACAGCCCATGGAATTGCAAAGAGTTAGACACAACTTAGCGAGTAAACAGTAACAACAACCTATGTTGTTGTTGTTGTTGCTGCTGCTGCTGCTGCTAAGTCGCTTCAGTCGTGTCCGACTCTGTGTGACCCCAGAGATGGAAGCCCACCAGGCTCCCCCATCCTTGAGATTCTCCAGGCAAGAACACTGGAGTGGGTTGCCATTTCCTTCTCCAATGAATGAAAGTGAAAAGTGAAAGGGAAGTCGCTCAGTCGTGTCCGACTCTTAGCAACCCCATGGACTACAGCCTACCAGGCTCCTCCATCCATGGGATTTTCCAGGCAAGAGTACTGTAGTGGGGTGCCATTGCCTTCTGGGTTGTTGTTGTTACCTAGGCATAGTTCTAAACACTCAATGCATAAGTTAACATAAAAAACAAGATCTCTGTCTTCACAGGGTTCATGTTCTAGTCAAAGGAGACAGAAAATATACAACACAAAAACAGCACATATACATAATAATTTAAAGCATTCACATAGTAGGTTTAAAGGGGATAAATGTCAGAACATAGAGGGATGGTATGGGGAGGGAGGAGGGAACGGGGTTCAGAATGGGGAACACATGTACACCCATGGCGGATGCATGTTGATGTATGGCAAAACCAATACAATATTGTAAAGTAAAAAAATATAATAATAATAAAAAAATAAAAATAAGTTGCGGTACACATAGACAATGGAATGTTACTCAGCCATAAGAAGGAATAAAATTGATCAATTGAAGTGAGGTGGATGAACCTAAAGCCTTAACTCTGTATGGGGGAAGTAAGTCAGAAAGACAAAAACAAATATTGTATATTAACGCATATATATGGAATCTAGAAAAATAGTACTGATGATCTTATTTGCAGGGCAGGAGTGGAGGCACAGACATAGAGAATAGATTTGTAGACATGAGGGGTGGGGGAAAAAGGGAGGACGGATGGAGAAAGTTGCATTGATAAATATATGGAAAGTGAAAGTTGAAGTAAAGTCGCTCAGTCGTGTCCGACTCTTTGCCGCCTTGCAGGCAGATTCTTTACCAGCTGAGCCACAAGGGAAGCCCAAGAATACTGGAGTGGTTGCCTATGCCTTCTCCAGGGGATCTTCTTAACCCAGGAATCAAACCAGGGTCTCCTGCATTGCAGGCGATTCTTTACTAACTGAGCTGTCAGGGAAGCCCATACTTCCATGTGTAAAATAGCTAGCTAATGGGAAGCAGCTGTATAACACAGGGAGCTCAGCTAGGTGCTCTGTGATGACCTAGAGGATGGAATGGGGGTGTGGGAGGGCGGCTTGAGAGGGAGGGGTTATATGTATATACATGGCTGACTCACATTGTACAATACTTATGTCCCAATTAAAAAAAAAAAAAAAAAGTCAGAAAATAAAGAGCTGGTCAAAAAAAGTTTGCCCTGTGAGTTGCATTTTAGATAGAACAGTCAGGGCACGACTCATTGAGAACTTGACATTTGAGTAACGATTCAATGCAAATGAGCCCGAAAACTCTTTATTTCTTTTCCAAAATAAAAAGATTTAGAAGTCCGTTGGAATAGTTTAAGTTTCCTTCCTGTTCCTTTATTTTCTTTTATTATAGAGGAGGTAAAAATTTGAAAAGAAAGAGCACCTCTAAGCCAAATAATATTCTATATGGCTCAAGTTAAAAGGTTTTAAACTATTCATTCTTCCCTTTCTCCTTTTTCTTTCATCAAAATTCTGAACTACTTCCTTCTATCTTATTCTTGTCAGAATTTCCCATGAATCAAGAATAATCACAAAGATTCTTAAAGTGATCTCTACACAACTAAGCCCATGAAAATCATGAAATTTGGCAGTGCCAACTCATCAAGCACAGAGAATACCCATGATATGACATCTGCACAAGACATTTAATCCACAATTGAATTATATATTGGCAAGCCAGGGTTGATACTTTAACAAAATAGAGATATTCAGATGGTGCAGGAGAATCCACCTGCCAATGCAGGAGATGCAAATTTGATCCCTGGGTTGGGAAAATCCCCTGGAGGAGGAAATGGCAACACACTCCAGTATTCTTGCCAGGGAAAATCCCATGGACAAGGGGCCTGGCAGGCTACCGTCCATGGGATTGCAAAGAGTCAGACATGACTTACTGACTAAAAGCAAGCAAACAAATGCAACAATGCCATACCTTCACAATGCCTCTTTGAACTGAAATTGTAGGTAATATTATGCTAGCCTTGATGATCAGAATATAGACTATATATTTTACATAGGGAAATTGATGTTTTGTCTGGAAACAATATTGTTACAGACAAAAATCTCTGGGACTTTGCTTTCTCTGGATTAAATTAAATAAAACATATCACAAAATGTATATATAAAAAAATCACTGACTCTTATTTTGTTCTAGTGTTTTCTTTGTTTTTCATCATGTATACCAACACGAGAAGCTGGCTGTTGGCTTTAATGTGTAGCCAGTAAGAGGTACTGTAATGGGATGAATATTTTAACTAAAAAAGAAATTGTTTTCTAACATATGAATCAACATTGGAGGATATCAGCAAGCAAAGAGACCCGTTAATGAATTTTTGTCTTATAATTTGAAAAATGTATATCCAAATATAAAATATATGAGAGCTCCAGTTTTCTCTATAGCAGGACTTCACTATTTCTTCTGCAGGGCTGGATGAGCTGTACTGAAAGTATATGTTGGCCTTTCTTGAGAGGCTTTGGTCACCTGTGACACTTTCTTTAAAACCATGAAAACTGTGGTGCATGGTGCTCTATGTGAAAATATGAAAACATAATTTTACATACTGATTTCAACCTATTTATTATACTGTCTCTAACTCATTGCCTCTCAAGAGATCATAAATGGAGTTGAAACTATGTCCCTCTGTTTGTTCTGTGTTAATAATTATCCAATATAATTTATTCCTTGGAGAAGGAAATGGCAACCCACTCCAGTATTCTTGTTTGGGAAATCCCATAGACAGAGGAGCCTGGCAGGCTACAGTCCATGGGGTCACAAAGAATCAGACATGACTTAGTGACTAAACAACAGCAATGATCTCTTCCTAGCTTTGAGATGATGTATTCAGACATATCTTTTGAAAATTGGACTTCTGCAATAAAGCGTTGCATATGAAAGAATAATATCCATTCCATTTATAGATAAGCAGCTAAATCATTATATCTTGTAATCTTTGTGTACTCCTGATGCTTGATATACTGATATTACATATTTTAATGTCTTTTCTTATTCTGAGTACATATCCCAAGAGCTTCTCTTCAGTAATCTACCATTTTATCTTTTATCTGAGCATTTGAACTCTAATGCCTGGTGGATCAAACACTTGCTTTCATTAATAAGATGAAACAAATTTTTTATCTATTGTTCTTAATTAAAAAAATAAACCTGTGCATTATAAAGATCAGAGGCAAAAGTCAGAGATGCCAGAATATTCAGCGAGTTCTACGTATTTATCAGGAATGTATATATTGTATTTGAATTTGAAGCACCTTACAATAAAATGTGACCTTTTGTCTTGGAAAAAGCCAAATAGTATGTAAACACACACACACACAAACCCAAAGAACCTATCTCCAAAGTAGCCCTGATTTGTGTAGATGTTTAAAATTTCAGTGATAATATAGGAGTAAAAGAAATGCCAAATGACCTTGAGAAGTTATTTTTTGCTCCTATGACACCACAGAAACCTTACTTCTATTCCCTTATTTATGGTACAGTGTATGAAATCATAGCATAGATAAATGTAAAGTTCAACATTTAAGTGCTTTTTGTTTTTGATAATTACATGATAGTTCACTGAGTAATGTTTTCCTATAAAATAGTAGTACAAATCTGCAAAACAGAATCTAACATTCTGAAAAATAATTCTGCGCATCTAAGGAAAAATATGTATGCTCTTCAGACCTTGTATCAGAGGAAGTAAAAGCTTTAGGGTGTGTGTAAAAGATGAGTTTTTCTTTTGTTTTTTTCTGAGGATGAAGGGCCAGAAAGAACTTGGTCATTCTGTCTGCTGCCAGAGAAAAGGGGGCTTGTGAAACTATGTCAGATGTAATGTTCCTGAAAAAATGCTCGAGTCTGGAGGCTAGACTTGTCTCATCTCTTCTGTCTCTTCCTTTAATGAATCCATGCACTTTGCATTGTCTTGTTTTTCATTTTATATTCTTACTTTTTAAAAGCTGTCTTCAGAGTCTGGTACAAACTGCTTTTACTACTTCTGATCACCTGTTCAGTTTGTTTCTTGGGATCATTTCACATCAGATTTTTTTTCCTGTCTTTGTCACAGGAACAAATCATCTCCCCACATGTGTGTACTGCCAAGTGGTCTCACTCCTAAAAGCCAACAGAAACTGATAAGGAAACAAATTGCTTTGCCTTGCTTCCCACAGGCATTAAGACTTCACTGATCTTTCATTAATTGGTTTGATGATTTTATTCTTATGTCTTCCTGTCAGCCTACTTTTTGCGTCAGTATTTTGTCTCACATTGTAATTGTGTCCAAGGCCAAGATTTGCTGACATATTTGTCTTAGAACATTTGAATTAAGTGATTAATAGACATCTGGATGGCATCACTGACTCAATGGACGTGAGTCTCAGTGAACTCCGGGAGTTGGTGATGGACAGGGAGGCCTGGCGTGCTGAGATTCATGAGGTGGCAAAGAATCAGACGCGACTGAGCGACTGATCTGATCTGATCTGAGACATCTTTTTTTAGTTAATAAATTGTTCTTTCATGCTATGTGATCTCATTTTACATCCAAACATACTTTAGAGGAAAGGGAGATGTTGGAAAAGGATTTCATAGTTTGCTCAGTCACTCATTTAATAGTAGATCTAGAATAGATGAAAAAGCAGTTCTTTGTGTATGTGTGTGCGTGCATGTGTGTGTGTGTGTATATGTGGTTTAACAGCAATTCATTTTTTTTCAAAGAAATAGTTTGCAATGCATAAGTATATTCATTATCTTCACTATTATTTTAATATTTTATTTGATTTTTCCTTCTATAATGCATCCTCAATAGAGATCTTGTAAGCAGTGTACCTCAGCTTTCTCATTTCTAAGACTGGGATTTGTTAAATGTAAATGAAAGCAGAATATTAAAGAATATTCTTTCATGGTATAAAATACGAATGGGAATGCTATTGGTATCTTGTCTTGAAAGTCTGCCTTAATGTTTTTCTTCAGTATTTTATTCAATTTCTTGATTATATACTTTACTTCTCATTTGTTTTCTGATCAAATATTTATTGATATCCTATTGTATTTTTGGAGACTCTTATAGGTGTTAAAAATATAGCAATAAAATCCACTCTGGTGGTAAAACTCAGAAAAATAATTAAATAAATAAATTTTAACATGCATATATTGGAGAATAATAGGGAAATAAAGACAAATAGAGTGGCTATGAGGCTTAGGGAGCAATGAAGTTGTGGAAGTTTTCAATTTCTAATAAGATGATCAGGAAGTCCTCACTGGGAAAATGACCTTAAGGAAAGTCTGAAATAAGTGTCATAATTCTGAATATCTGGGGGTAAATTATAACTGGCAAATGAAACAGCAAGTACAAATGTTCTGAGATAATAGGGTACTTGTCTCATCTGAACAGTAAAACCAGAACTGTAACGAGCTAGAGAGAAATACAGAAACATGAAGCAGTGTGTGCCTGCTGCCGCTGCTGCTAAGTCATGTCAGTTGTGTCCAACTCTGTGCGACCCCATAGACAGCAGCCCACCAGGATCCCCCGTCCCTGAGATTATCCAGGCAAGAACACTGGAATGGGTTGCCATTTCCTTCTCCATTGCATGAAAGTGAAAAGTGAAAGTGAAGTCACTCAGTCATGTGCCATGTGGGGGCTTTGTAAGATCTGGACTTTGACCCTCTCTGTGGTATGATTCAAAGCCATGGAAAGTCTGAGTGAGGTTCTTTCTGCCTATTGTTAAGATCAAGAAGCCAAGGAGGAACAGAAAGGAATCAAGAACAGTTAGGAAGCTATCACCCCATGGTCAAGTGAGAAGGGATTATGCTGTTGACCAAATGGCAGTGACACCATTTTTCGATGTGTTTTTAGGAAAGAGATGACAGTATATCCTGATAGTTTAACACTGGCAAGAGAGAAAGAGAGGAGCCTAGAACATCTGCAAGGCTTTAAGGTCTGAAAAGATGGAAGAATGGGGTCACCCTTTATTGAGATATAGGAGGAGCCATTTGTGTGAGGCTGTGACGATGGTGGTAGATGTGTGTGTTCAGGGGAATTGGTGGAGTTTCTTTCATTGATAGGTTTAATATAATTATTAGATCAAGTTCTATAATCTCAATTACTACCTTCCTTTATCCCATCAACAATTAGTTGTTAGTTTCTTTTGCATCTACCTTTGTCACTTTTCTGGATCCCATGTCACCTTCCTATACTCACTGACTGACATTGCTCTTCAATCCTTCTAGTCTGAGTTATTAAAACAACCTCTCCATGCTCTCTCTGCTACTCATCATTGCTCTATCTTGTTCATCTCAAGCATTAAAGACAGACTGCTTACGTGCTAAGTCACTTCAGTCCTGTCTGACTCTTTGTGACTTCATGGACTGTAGCCCACCAGACTATTTTGTCCATGGGATTTTTCAGGCAAGAATAGTAGAGTGGGTTGCCATGCCTTCCTCCAGGAGATCTTCCTGACCTGGGGATTAAACCCGCATCTCTTATGTCTCCTGCACTGGCAGGTGGATTCTTTACCACTAACGCCACCTGGGAAGACAGATTAATACTTTTGAAATGCTGTGGATTTGATGTCACTCTCCAGCCCAAAGATGTTTGAAGACTTCCGCTCATTTTCCCCATTCATTTCCCCTTCTGGTATTCAAGGTATTCCAAAATCTAACCCTAAGCTTCCATCTTTAAAATTTATTTGTCATTATTGCTTATCACTAATTGCAATTCTATCAATTGAATTGTTCCTTATGACAGGATTACCCAACTCCCTCCTAACCTTTCAACCCATTTTCACTCAACCATACCTCCTTTCATTTGAGATCAATTGTAATTCTGTCTCCTTAAATACATACTCAACTCCTATCACCAATAGATAGCAATCAGTCTCTATTGAAACTCCCATTTTTAATTTTGTTATACTATTTATGTCCGTGAGTTTAAAATTGTATCTTTAATTATAAAGTGATTCCTCCAGAGAAGATCTTGCTTGTCTAAAGGATAATCCAGGTAGAGATGGAAATTTCTATGGTCAAGGTGTACGCTGTTGAATAACAGTGTAACACATACTAGTTTTTAAGACCAATGCAATCATACCAGTGCAGTCAATGGCTATAAAAACTTAAAATATTGAATGCATTTGATTTTTTTAATCTCACTTGCCTCATCTCAGTTGAAGAAATGAAATTGCTTGTAATATCAACAAGACAATGATTACCTTTACAAATGGAAAAGATATAGTATTTTGATCCCATATAAGTATCCATACAACAGTATTCTTATAATTGTATCTTGAGATCAATTCTGCTACCCAGTATGTAGAGATATGATCAAATTTGGTGGTAGCTTGTTTTTCTTAGATAATAGGCCCCATGTTCAAAGGGAAGCAAAGACTTAAGTTTTTGCCAGGAATGACCTTTCACTATAAGTTATTTTAAATGTCTATTCTTATCACCAAAGACTTAGTCTGAAAGGAGTAAAAAAGTCAATAAACCTATTTAAGGATGGTGAAAAGACGAAGTAGATGATATAGTTGGAGCATTGAAGGGTAGAGAAATATGGAAAGATGTTGCATTAATTGGGGAAGTAAAAAATATCAAATGTCCTGTCATTTCAAATCTTATTAATGTTAGGACCAAATCTTAAGAAGTATATAATCTTTCAGAAAGAGTCCAAGTTAAATATTCTAACTTAAAAATTGTATAGTTCTAGGAATAATTGTGATCAAATGTGTTGGATAGAAATCAAATAAGCACATTTAGACATAAGCTCAGATAATAAAAATGCCACTTAAAGGGCTTAACTGAAACAAGGCAAAATTCATAATCACAGACTAGAACTTCTGGAAAGAAGGGCTCCCAGGAGGCAAGGGCGCTTATCTTCTAGACCCTGTGCATTCAAGTACTTGACCTACAGGATGACTGAAAACATCATGAGGCTGGACACTCTGCAGGCTTGTCCTCCAGCACAGTGACTTCTCTCATTTTTATTCTTATGGGGCAAACTTGAGAGAGTGCTTGAAAGAAGCAAGACAAAACAACATGCATTTGAACACCAAATAACCTGAACTAAGATATCACATCTTTAAATGTGCTACTAAGAATATCCAGTGCTTAGACCTTAAGACTTGGGGAAGTCAGAGTCTTACAACTAGACTCAGCTATACCTTCTCTAGCAGGGGGAAAGGAGACCCCCAGCCCTGACCTCCCACCCCAACCCTGACCTCCCACCCCAACCCTGGTCTCATCCATCACATGGACAAAGAAAGCGCTTCTGATATCATTCATGGACAATCCTGCTTATTTATCCACAACCCTACTTGCCTATCCACTAAGCACCTCTGATGAAATGTCAGTGTCAAGGTTAGTGCTTTTCATAATAACCAGGCTGCAAGGTGAAGGAGAAAAACATCCATGTTACGTGTTACAGAATGTTGAGTCTGTGATGTGCTGTGCTGTGCTTGGTTGTTCAGTTGTGTCCAACTCTTTGCAACCCCACAGACTATAGCACGCCAGGCTCCTCTGGCCATGGGGATTCTCTAGGCAAGAAAACTGGAGTGAGTTTCCATGCCCTCCTCCCAAGGATCTTCCCAACTCAGGGATCGAACCCAGGTCTCCTACATTGCAGGTGAACTCTATACCATCTGAGCCAGCAGGGGTTTATGATGCTACCGATGCTGCTGCTAAGTCGCTTCAGTTGTGTCCGACTCTGTGAGACCCCATAGATGGCCTCCCACCAGGCTCCCCCATCCCTGGGATTCTTCAGGCAAGAACACTGGAGCGGGTTGCCATTTCCTTCTCCAATGCATGAAACTGAAAAGTGAAAGTGAAGTCACCCAGTCGTGTCCGACTCTCAGTGACCCCATGGACTACAGCCTACCAGGCTCCTCCATCCATGGGATTTTCCAGGAAAGAGTACTGGAGTGGGGTGCCATTGCCTTCTCTGGGGGTTTATGATCGGCCTCTCAAAAAATCAATTTCATGCCTTCCATAGGTGCAAAGAGGTGAAAGGCTTGACAAAGGTCACTCAGAGATAAAATTACTGTCAGAACTTTGACGAGAAGTGAAATCTCTTTTTATTTTTTCTATGCAATCTTCAATTAAATTTTGCAAAGAAAGAATGAAAGATATAGGAAAAGAGGGAAAAAGGAAAGAAGAAAGAAAAAAGAAAATAGCAACAAAGGTAGATCAGCATATATTCAATTTTTATCTACATAAAAAAGACAAACCAGAGGATTATTCAAATTCTAGACATCCAGGTTTTCATTTTGGCTATGCTTGGATTTCCCAGATTTGACAAATTTAAAGAAAAAATACATTTGATCCTTAATCTTTTCTGTGTCACCACTCTTAAATCCTAGCCTTAGCCCAAACTTTCCTGTGACTGGGCCTGAACTTCCTAAAGTGTATTTCTTAGAACATGAGCTTTATGATATGTCAGTACTATCTCATGAGACAAACTATGAAGAAACCTGTAAAATTAAAAAAAAAAAAAAAACTAAATTTTCATTTGTAAATGTATTGTCCAAGTCTACTAAAACACAGTGAGAATCCTCAAAAAAATTTCTTTTGATTATTTATTAATAACTGCCCTACCCAAGATGGTTACTTTTGCAACAAAGCTCTGCTGCAAAACTCTGATAATTAATACAAACAACCATTTAAACCATATATAATGTTATTTTTATAGAGGTAGTAAACTCTCATTTGGAGTTACTAAGCTAATGTTTCGGAGAAGGCAATGGCACCCCACTCAAGTACTCTTGCCTGGAAAATCTCATGGATGGAGGAGCCTGGTGGGCTACAGTCCATGGGGTCTCTAAGAGTCAGACAAAACTGAGTGACTTCACTTTCACTTTTTAGTTTCGTGCATTGGAGAAGGAAACGGCAACCCACTCCAGTATTCTTGCCTGGAGAATCCCAGGGACGGGGGAGCTTGGTGGGAGGCCGTCTATGGGGTTGCACAGAGTTGGACACAATTGAAGCAACTTAGCAGCAGCAAGCTAATGTTTATTACTGGTACCTGGATTTTAGTTGCAAGTTTTCTATTTATGAGGAATGATATGCTCTTAGTAGATAGAATGGCATTACAATATCTAGAATCTCCTCTAACTTCAGTGACGTATGCTATATGAAATATGTATATGTTAGCTTCATGAGACATCACTAAGTACTTGTCTGAAAATATCAAAATATAGGCAGACAAAAATTCAAGGCTTATTCTTTGTGAGCATTTTTCCCCATAGTTTATTTTTCAGAATATTTCCAATAGTATCTGTTTAATTCAGTACCACTTGTTCCATTTTAAGTTTTCTGTATATTTTGGCCACAAGTATTTTGATCAAACAGAAACTTTCATAAGTTGAAAGTTGCAGATATTGGGACTACCTAAAATTCAATATGACTTCAAAAGAAACAGATCAATAGTGATCTGCAATTTGTGTGCCTTTGTTAAGTCATGCTGTACCTGCTACAGAAACCTCTGCAATTCACTATCCTTCCGGTGTGCATTATTCAAGGCTCAGTGCATTTGCAATCCTCACTAAAGCTCTTAAGAATAATTTCTAGCTATTAGCTCCTGTCTTTTGGGGGAGAGGGGAGGTGAGTAGTTATTAAAACAGTTATTTTTGTAAGAATAAACATGATCCAGAGATTAGAGGAAATAGCTGATATTATTAGTTTTTGATAGCTCTAAAATTTATTTAATATGACATATCTTTACCAAAGGGCTTGCTCCCCAGGTGGCCCAGTGGTAAAGACTCCACCTGCAACGTAGGAGATGCCAGTTTGATCCTTGGGTAAGGAAGATCCCCTGGAGAAGGAAATGGCAGTTCACTCCAGTATTCTTGCCTGACAAATCCCATGGACAGAGGAGCCTGGTGGGCTACAGTCCATGGGGTCCCAAAAGAGTCAAAAATGACTTAGCGATAAACTTTCATTTTTCCTGAAGTTGTAAAATTCACAAATTCAACTCAGATTTGAACCAATCCACTCTCTTAAACTTTGAGGATTTGATTTCTTCTTTTAAATTAATATAACATATTTGGAGAGTAGCAAGTTCATTTTACAGCATGCTGACTTTTAGCTATAGAATGTTAGTCCCAGCAAGATGCAGATACCTGAAGTAGGCCACTGCATTAGCATGTTGCTCTAAGGGCTTTAATTGACTTACTTTCCCTAAGCTTAGCCATATAAGCATTCCCATAAAACACTCTATAATAAATGTTCAAGTAAATTAAGATACTGAGTTCTAGGATTGTGTATCTCACGAAAGAAAAATGAGTTCTTAGATATGTGTTATACATTTTGTGTAGAGTTTCCAGTGCTTGCAAATAATTATAGCAAAAAATGTTTAGAACAGCAGTTGCTTATTATATAATTTAGAGAAAAAAATGGAGATAAATACACAAATGCAAAAGAACTAAATCTATTGCTACATTATCTGCTGGATTTTGAGAAAAGGATTTCTCATTGGATGTAATTTATATTAAAAAGCCAAAGTGTGAGAATGCATTCAGTTAGCTATGATATTTTCTTTAAACTGAGTTGGAAAAAATTCTCTTACTATCTGTGTACTCTACTGAATTTCAAGCACATGAAACAAGCAAAACACTTCTTGGGAGAAAAACAGCTTGTACACCATTTAATGCCAAGTATATTCTCAGGAAACAGAATGGAATTGCTTTTAAAAATGTATAATATTGTCTGTTAAAGCCAAATGCTATGCCATTCACATGAATTATAAATGAAGCACCCAAGTTAAGGACTAAAGAAAAAAATCAGTCTTAAAATTGCACTCACAAATAGCATCATTTCACATGAGTTTTAGGTCTATAGTCCAGGGGCCTATCTAATATTAGTATAATGCACCACAGGTTATACAGCTAAGTTCTATTCCAGTGAAATTTAAGGATTTAACATATGTTATCTCAGTGATTGTAGCTCGTCTTAAAATACATTAATTTTCTCCATGATTGGCTTGTTTTTTAAGCGCCTGATCCTTTCATTCACTACATGAATTACTTCTAAGTACTTGTTCACATCTGAGATGGAATCCAGACTGTATGACAAAAATCACCTGTCATATCATTTCAGCTTACTTTTCTTTTTGACCTATTCCATTAATACTAGACTCCTCTTGCACCAAAGAATATTCTACCTAGATTCTATATTAATTAAAACAAAGGTTTACTTTCATGTTTTGGCAGGCAGTGTTACAAAATGAATCAGTCATCAGCAAATGTCTTGCAAAGTGTTTTGATTATTCTATTTACTTTCAGTAGTCAGCATAACACTTCTTTGTAAAGACTGTGGTTTCAAAGTATCCCTACGAAAACCGAAACAGAGCAGTTAGAATTGCTCTGTCAAACTTCTTTTTGTCAATTTATTGCCTTCTTTGAAGAGTTATTTTCTGCCTTGGTCTCAGTTCCAGCATTTCTAATTAGTAATTTATAATAACAAAATCTTGTAATAATTTTACAACAGTTTCTTGTTTAAAAGAGTTGAAAGGTACTAGAGCATATTTGTGCAGGCTTAGCACTTCATACCGAAAAGGCAATGGCACCCCACTCCAGTACTCTTGCCTGGAAAATCCATGGGCGGAGGAGCCTGGTAGGCTGCAGTCCATGGGGTCGCTAAGACTCGGACACGACTGAGCGACTTCACTTTCACTTTTTACTTTCATGCATTGGAGAAGGAAATGGCAACCCACTCCAGTGTTCTTGCCTGGAGAATCCCAGGGACAGAGGACCTAATGGGCTGCCGTCTGTGGGGTCACACAGAGTCAGACAGGACTAAAGCGACTTAGCAGCAGCAGCAGCAGCAGCACTTCATAGAGGCAATTGGATTCTGACTGTGATGCTGTGTTAATATATCTACCGAGGAGGAAGAAATTAAAGCCTCAACACTTAAGGATGTGTTTCTCTGGTGTTTCAGTGGTTAAGACCCCACCTGCTAATGCAGGGGACACTGATTCGATCCCTGATCCAGAAAGATCCCACATGCTGTGGGACAGGTAAGCCTGTGCCCACAACTACACAAACCTGCCCTCTAGAGCCTATGTTCCACAACAAGAGAAGCCACGGCAGTGAGAAGCCTGTGCAACTACAGAGTGATCCCCGCTCACCAAGCTGGAGAGAGCCCACGCAGAGCAACAGAGACTCAGCACAGCCACAAATTAACTGATTAATTGATTTTAAAAGACTTAAGGGTGTTTCGCAAAGTAAAAGCCAAGTCTCCCCTCATATTTGTTCAACAAAGCATGGATTTTTTTCATGTTAAATTATGTATGATGGTATAGATTGTATTTATATCTATTTTCTGGGATCATTGGCAACTTCAGTTTTAGTTTTTTCTCTTCTATTGTGGATTCCAATAGTTATAACAACCCACAATTATAACTCTAATTAATATCATTATGAAAAATTTAGTGTTTTGTAGACATTTAGTCTGTTCATGTGAATCAGCTGAAATTAATGGTTTCTATTTAGTGGTGTAAAATACACCATCGTATCCCCAAATTCTTCTATGTTTGCAGTAGGAAAATGGGCTTCACATTCCAGTCACGCCCTGTTTTCCTGCATAAAATTGTGTTCTGCCATGGGAACTTGCTTCTTCACAGTTAAAACCTATAACCACAGAGAATTCCTCATTATTCACAGCATCTTTAGGCTGGAATAAAATAAATTTGGAGGTATATACTTCAAGTAAGTCTTGACAACAGATGTGTGAAAGAATAGACTTTGGGTAAATTTGTGGAAACAAGGATTTTTTTTTTTTTTTTTAGCCATTTTGAGCCAATGGGAAAGAAGGTTAAGAATTGTGTTTCTTGATTATAAGTCAATAATAATTTGTTCTTTAATAAGTCACCATTAACAGTTTTGAGTTCAGTCATCTATATTGTCTTTGCTTCCTCAAGATGTGCTGGAGCCCATAGGTATGATTCTCTCAATAAAACATCCAAAGCAAAAGATGGAAAGGAAAGAAAAATTAATGAGAGGAGAGGAGAGAAAAAGAAAAGAAAGGGAGATGGGGAGGAGCAGAGAGGAACAGCATAGACTTGAAACAAAGGATACTTGAGAAGTTTAGTTCCGTTCAGTTCAGTGGCTCAGTCGTGTCATCTCTTTGTGACCCCATGAACCACAGCATGCCAGGTCTCCCTGTCCATCACCAACTCCCGGAGTTCACCCAAACTCAGGTCCATCGAGTCAGTGATGCCATCCAGCCATCTCATCCTCTGTTGTCCCCTTCCGCTCCTGCCCCCAATCCCTCCCAGCATCAGGGTCTTTTCCAATGAGTCAACTGTCTGCATCAGGTGGCCAAAGTATTGGAGTTTCAGCCTCAGCATCAGTCCTTCCAATGAATACCCGGAACTGGTATCCTTTAGGATGGACTGGTTGAATCTCCTTGCAGTCCAAGGGACTCTCAAGAGTCTTCTCCAACACCACAGTTCAAAAGCATCAATTCTTCAGTGCTTAGCCTTCTTCACAGTCCAACTCTCACATCCATACATGACCACAGGAAAAACCATAGCCTTGACTAGATGGACCTTTGTTGGCGAAGTAATATCTCTGCTTTTGAATATGCTATCTAGTTTGGTCATAACTTTCCTTCCAAGGAGTAAGCGTCTTTTAATTTCATGGCTGCAGTCACCATCTGCAGTGATTTTGGAGCCCCCAAAAATGAAGTCTGACACTGTTTTCTATGTTTTCCCATCTATTTCCCATGAAGTGATGGGACCAGATGCCATGATCTTAGTTTTCTGAATGTTGAGCTTTAAGCCAACTTTTTCGCTCTCCTCTTTCACTTTCATCAAGAGACTTTTTAGTTCCTCTTCATTTTCTTCCATAAGGATGGTGTCATCTGCATATCTGAGGTTATTGATATTTCTCACGGCAAATGTTACTAATCACACATCACAGGAGAGAGGATTGCACGTTCATATAACAATCAAGGCCATTTTATTCAAATGAGATGAAATTTTGATCTGAGGATCTAAAGGGAGGTTTTCTTTCTTCCAGAGTTTTTGCTTGGCTTTTCTTGTCATTTGTCCCAAGCTAAAAAGGGTTGAGTGGGTTACCCAGGTGGTTCTAATGATAAAAGAATCCATCTGCCAATGTAGGAAACATTCAAGAGATGCAGGTTTGATCCCTGGGCTGGGAAGGTACCCTGGAGAAGGAAATTGCAACATACTCCAGTATTCTTGCCTAGACAATCCCATGGACAGAGGAGCCTGGCAGGCTACAGTTCATAGTGTCACAAGGAGTTGAACACAACTGAGCGTGTGCACACACACAGACACAGACACAGACACAGAAACACACACACACACACACACACACAAGGGGCAGGTAGCTTACAGCTGAGGACAAAGACATCAAATCCCAAGTGTCAGACACACTCATTTTATGAAGAGTTGGAAAGAATGTAGATAACAGGCCAGAGATCAAAGACCTTTTGAGGCTGAAGAAGGAAGTTTAGAGAACTGTGTTTCAGAAGGCTGTACCTCCTTTACTCACTCAGTGTTGGAGAAGGCTCTGGGGAAACTCTTGCTTTACCATTAGAATATGATTCTCAGCGTAAATAATTAAAGCCCTCTTGCTGAGTAGGCTGAGCTATAGATCCTAGAGAATATGCCTCACATTTCCAGAGAAAGAGACAGCCAAGGGGATAAAGGAAACAATGTGAAAAAAGGAAAATACAAGTCTGGACTTCTGGGATGTAGTGAGAATCACTGAGATTCATGGGTTAAGAGTAAGCTGGCTGCTTATGCATCACCTCAAACTGACCTGAGACTCTTATTAGGGGACAAGGAGATCTCCTCCATGACCCTGCAGAGAACTGGTCACTAGCGCTGCCTGGGGTGGAAACTGCTGAAGAGAGGCAGGAAAAGGTGAGCATCACTGGATCAGAGCTGAGAGGTATGTGCAACAGAGACCCAGTAAGCGCCCTCTGAGAGACAGGATTAGGCTCGCCGGCCTCTTGGCCGTCTAACAAGAAGTCAGGAGACTCCGAAAAGTGAATTAGATTCCATTAAGGAAAGAGTTTTACGTTGCATGCTTAGATTTCTGACTATGTAGTCTGTCTCTGTTACATTTCTACAGAGTCGTTTCTTTTTGACTCATCTCAGAAAAGTATTGCATAGTACTTTCTGTGTAAGAACACAAAAGTGATGTTATTTGGGGATTTTTTATTTTTATTAGATATGAGCTCAGTTGCTCATATCTAGTCTAGAAGAAGTGCCTGTGGGTAAAAGAAGACTAAAGAATTTTAAAGTCAGTCTGATGGTTGATTTTATGATTCTTAAATATGTCTTTCTTCATCAACACCGACGACCAACAAGCACATTGAGATTTTCATGCAAGAGCAAAGTCAGTGCAATGATGCTATGGAATAACAATGAAAAAGGAGGCAATGTTAATACAGCACAGTTCACAGCAACAAAGAGGTGCTGTCTCCATATATTGCAGGGAACTACTGGTAAGTGTTGTAAGAATTAGAATATAGCAATCATATAGACAGATATTAAAATTCCAGGTTTGTCATGTCCTTATAAAGGTTAATTAAAGCATATAATCAGAATGTAGAGTGAGAGAAGTGATTAGAGAATCTAACCAGAGAGCCATGCATACATTCACTGTACCCACAATCTTTGGTCTCTAACTTTGCTTCTGTATAATGATTTTGTCCGGCACTATACAAAGTTTCTAATCGCAAAAGTGAGTATACAATTTTGTAGACCACTTTTCAGAAAGTCATGTGTATAGTTAAATTTGTGTGGGCATCTGAAAAATGCTAAGCAGTCACACAGACCTCAGATTTTTATGCCTATTCCTCTTTGATGTCTATAACAAAGTTTACCATTAAAATTAAGTTATTCTATCTTTAGAAAGTCAAGTCCCTAAAAATGCAAATATGTCTGAAGCAAACAGTACAGTAGCTTTCATTTATTCACAGAGAAACGCAAAAATAGACAAAATTATAACAAATGTAGATGTCCCCTGGAAGTGAAGTAATGAATGCAGGAAAGTTTATGGAGAAGCCAACATTCATATTGAGTCTGGGTGTGGAGAGTGCCTGGTGAAATAAACATGGATTTGACACTGAATCAACAAAAAATGGGCAGGGGAGGACACAGGTATATTTGGAAATAATTGTACTTTGAATTTTAACTTGATCATAGATCCTGTACTGCTATTCAGTTCAGTCACTCAGTCATGTCTGACTCTGCAACCCCATGGACTGCAGCATGCCAGGCTTCCCTGTCCATCACCAACTGCCAGAGTTTACTCAAACTCATGTCCATTGAGTCAGTGATGCCATCCAACCATCTCATTCTCTGTGGTCC
Source organism: Bos grunniens (assembly GCF_055505025.1). NCBI lineage: Eukaryota > Metazoa > Chordata > Mammalia > Artiodactyla > Bovidae > Bos > Bos grunniens. Next base: position 18,908,883 of record NC_141184.1, on the reverse strand, counting down.
CCTTCTCCTCCTTCCTTCAATCTTGCCCAGCATCAAAGTCTTTTTCAGTGAGTCAGTTCTTCACATCAGGTGGCCAAAGTATTGGAGTTTCAGCTTCAACATCAGTCCTTCCAATGACTATTCAGGCCTGATTTCCTTTAGGATGGACTGGTTTGATCTCCTTGTAGTTCAAGGGACTCTCAAGAGGCTTCTCCAACATCACGGTTCAATCTCCAACATGACAAAAAGAGTACTACTTCTCATAAGAAAGAAATAATTAAAGCCTAGAGATTGTAATACTGAGTGAAGTAAATCAGACACAGAAGTTGAAGCATCATATGACAACCCTTATATGAGGAATCTAAAAAGACAGGATGCACAGGAACTTATTTACAAAACTGAAACAGACTCACAGAATTAGAGAATGAATTTATGGTTGTTAGGGAGGAAGGATAGAGGGAAGGGATAGTTAGGGAGTTTAGGATAGACAGGTACACACTGCTATATTTAAAATGGATAACCAGCAAGGACCTACTAGCATATGGAGTTCTGCTCAATACTATGTGGCAGCCTGGATGGGAGGGGAGTTTGGGGAAGAATGGATACATGTATCCCTGGGTCGGGAAAATCCCGTCCAGGAGGGCATGGCAACCCACTCCAGTATTCTTGCCTGAAGAATCCCCAGGGATGGAGGAGCCTGATGGGATACAGTCCATGGGGTTGCAAGAGTCAGAATAACTGGGAGACTAGCACAGCACAGGATACAGGTATATGTATGGCTGAGTCCCTTTGCTGTCCACTCAAAACTATCACAATATTGTTAATTGGCTATACTCCAATGTAATATAAAAGTTTAATTAAAAAAAGAAATAACTATAACAAATTTAATAAAGACTTTTAAAAAACAAAAGCAGCTCTAGCAGAATAATGGTATAGTGAGTACTGTGTGTCTTAATACAGAATGAAGTAGTTAGCTAAAAATTAGAAAAACATAGCAGAATCATTATCTTACCTTGTGCATGCTCAGTTGCTCAGGCATGTCCAACTCTTTATGACCCCATGGACTGTAGCCCGCCAGGCTCCACTGTCCATGGTATTCTCCAGGCAAGAATACTGGAGTGGGTAGCCATTTCCTCTTGCAGGGGATCCTCCTGACCGAGGAATCAAATCTGAGTTTCCTGCATTGGCAGGCGGATTCTTTATCATTGAGCTACCTGGGAACCAGAATCATTAGGAGGTGAAAAAACAGCAAGTCTTAAACAGGTACAGAGGGCTCTAGAATGCACAGTGGTCTTCCAAGCAAAGAGGCTTAAAACACAATAGTTTTCCAAGGGTCCCAAGGCTGTATGTGAAGAGGAGAAAATAGACAGAAAGCCTGATGGTGGAAGAGCATTTTAGATGAATTTCACTGCTTTATATTCTTGCCTGGAACATGTGAACAATGTTTGTTGTTGTTGTTGTTATTTGTTTGCTTCTTTGTTTTTTACTCATACTTGAATGAAGAAGTGGCAGTGATTTTTTGGGGGAGATTGTAAATAAACTCTTATTCTAGTATAATAAAGAAGGAAAAACAATAATAAAAAATAAAGACCCTACAAGGTCTCTTTCTCCTCTTACCCTCTTGTGCTTGGTAAGCCGAAAATTTCCATTTTCTCACTCAGTTAGATTGAATTTCCCAGTGGTCCATGACTGTTCCACCAGTTGCTAATAGACAAAACAATAACTACAATAATAGCACCTCCGTGGTCAATAAAGTTGTTAAAGTTGTAGGTTAAAAACTAAATAATTTCCACGACTACAATTCTTTCAGGGCCTTTAATAAGCCACTTTGCATTTTAAGGTCCAAGCAGAGAATATACAATGTAGCATTTGCCAAAACTATTTTAATGTAGACATAATTTTGTTTTATTGTTAAGTAGAATGTTGCATAGGGCTAGAAATCCTCAAAACATTTAGAAATTCTACATTGGAGACTTGCTGCCATTCCCATCATCCTTATAGGAAGATGTCTAAACTTGTGAATAACTGTGTGATTATCAGCTACCCATAGAGCTCAGTTGGTAAAGAATCTGCCTGCAATACCGGAGATCCTGGTTCAATTACTGGGTAAGGAAAATCTGCTCCAGTATTCTTGGGCTTCCCCTGTGGCTCAGCTAGTAAAGAATCCATGTGCAATGCGGGATTCATGGGTTGGAAAGATCCCCTGGAGAAGGGAAAGGCTACCCACTCCAGTATTCTGTCCTGGAGAATTCCACGGACTGTATAGTCATCGGGTCACAAAGAGTAGGACATGACTGAGCTACTTTCACTTGCAATTTTTCACTTATCAACTACACAATTCAGAATATGCCACATGATCTCTCTGACTATATAGTAATTTCATTGTAAATAAAATGTGCTTTCACCCAAGAAGTCATTTCAAATATGCTTGAAAGCATATATTAAGCTTAAGTTCATTGTTCATTTTGCACTTGTAGATAGTTATATCAGTAAAAATACACTTGGCATTTAAATACTGAAAGTATGCTCTTAAATTGTATCCTTTTAAAAGCCACAACATGGGAAGATAACATGTCTTTATGAAATAAACAATGAAGTGATTCACCCTCCAATATAAAAATACAAATGGGGTATCTTTATTTTGGAATCTCAATTGTATTTTCAAGTCAAGGAATATGAAATTGTATTTAAATACATACTTCTTTACACAGCTGTAAGCAAGGACATGCTCTTAACTTAGAATTTATTCTATTCTGATTTTGCTGAAATTTAAAGATGTGCCTGGACATTTACTGTATTATTGCTTGGTTCTCAGAAAAAGAGGATGAAATTCTAAAAGCAAAAACAAAAATGTTTAACTGATTTGCGTTAGTATATACCAGAAAAAATATTAGGTAAATACTTTATTGCATTACATACTGTTTTTTCTTTTTTTTTTAATATAAATTTATTTATTTTAGTTGGAGGCTAATTACTTTACAATATTGTATTGGTTTTGCCATACATCAACATGAATCCGCCACTGGTGTACACGTGTTCCCCATCCTGAACTCCCCTCCCACCTCCCCCCCATACCATCCCTCTGGGTCATCCCAGTGCACCAGCCCCAAGCATCCTGTATCATGCATCGAACTTGGACTAGCAATTCGTTTGACATATGATTAATTTTGCTGCCTAAACATTGCTGTGATTCTTTATGACATGTGTGACTGCATTCTGAGATCTTCTGTAGGATATTCTTTTTTTTATAAAAACCCTTTACCATTCATAAAAGGGTTCATTAAAATATTTAATAGGAAAAAAATCAGTGTACAAAATATACAGCAGGAAATATAGAACATTCTAAGATTTTGAACTGTGGTGTTGGAGAAGACTCTTGAGAGTCCCTTGGACTGCAAGGAGATCCAACCAGTCCATTCTGAAGGAGATCAGCCCTGGAATTTCTTTGGAAGGAATGATGCTAAAGCTGAAACGCCAGTACTTTGGCCACCTCATGGGAAGAGTTGACTCATTGGAAAAGACTCTGAGGCTGGGAGGGATTGGGGGCAGGAGGAGAAGAGGACGACAGAGGATGAGATTGTTGGATGGCATCACTGACTTGATGGACGTGAGTTTGAGTGAACTCCAGGAGTTGGTGATGGACAGGGAGGCCTGGAGTGCTGTGATTCATGGGGTCGCAGAGTCGGACACTACTGAGCAACTGAACTGAACTGAAGATTTGTTTAAATGTTCTCTTCAAGGCAAAGCATTAATAAATAATCAAAATAAAATGCTAAAAAAAATTATAAATTAATGAAATGCTGTTGGTGCCTCTCTCTCTCTCTTTCTCTGTCTCTGTCTTTGCCCCTGTTTGCTCTCATATTTCTTTTCTATCATCTCTTTCTCTTCTCTCCTCTCTTCTCCAAGGTCAAAATTTCTAAGTTAAATGGAAGGCTCTAATTAGTGCCTTATCTCATTACAAAGCCAAAGAATTTCCAATTAGTTCAAATTTAATAAACTTGACAGCTTCTATTCAGAGGAAGAACTGCTTCAGATTGCCACTACACTTTTCACTAGATTAAAGTAATTATGTATTAAATAATACACAATTTAGTTTTTTATAAGATGCTAACACTAGCCAGTGTGGAATAATCCAAATACTGTTATTACAATACTTATTTACAACCACAATGTCATAAGCTGTCATGTGATTAAAATAAGCAAACAAACTCATATTGCTATTTTCAGCTGTTTCTTAACAACACCATTTTTTAGCTTTTTTAATCACTTCTCTACCTCAATAATGTCATTTGTAGAAGTTTACAAATTTCCAATCAAATAAAAATAACATAGCATAAACTAAGGACATTAATAATTTTCAAAAAGAAAAAGGACTCTCCCAGTATATCAGAACTCTATTCAATTTGAATATGTCTAATTCAACCTCCTCATTTTATTGAAAACAAAATTGGGACTTCTCTGGAAGTCTAATGTTTCAGATTCTGAGCTTCTCTTTCACAGGGCATGGGTAAGATCCCACATGCCAACAGCAAGACCAAACAAACAAATAACAAAACTATAGAAAACAAAACTGAATCCCTGGAGAGTTTGTGAGTCTTGCCAAGTTCACACTGTTGATAAGAACAGTCCAGCTTCCCTGGACTGGCTTTGGACTGGCTTTAGACTTGCTCAGACAGTAAAGAATCTTCCTGGAGTGCAGGACCCTGGATTTGATCCCTGCATTGGGAAGATCCCCTGCAGAAGGAAATGGCTACCCACTCCATTATTCTTGCCTGGGAAACCCCATGGACAGAGGAACCTGATGGGCTGCAGTCCATGGGGTTGCAAAGAGTTGGACATAACTGAACCATATCATGGTTTATGAATGTTAAAAAAAATTGGTTATCATATTATTTCCTAATGTTCCTATCTATCCTATAAGCTAAGCTCTAAGGAAACAAGTTTGTATGTACTCAGAAAATAAGGAGATCAATATTGGTAATTCCTACAAAGAAGAATGCCACAGACTGTTTATCAATAACAGGTTCATATACATAGATATCACAAACTAGCCAGCTTTTAATTCACTTTCAATTAAAGTGTTGTTAAGTGACCAGAATATTTTGAAATTTTCTTCATCAGTTGTTCCTTTCAAGTTGCATGAAGGAAGAAGAAAAGATATAGTGAATGAAGCAATTGCATTTAAACAAAACAAAAATTAGAGTTAATAGAGGATTCGGATCTACAATAGGAACTTTGCTAGCAAGTTTATAAGGTGTGACCTATATTATTTAGGTAAAGTAAGACATAGAGAACCTATAGCCATATATATTCTTAGCAGCAGGTCTAGGACAGAAACCCTGCAATTTCTTGTATTTCAAGTCAGTAGCACTGTACAAGTTTAATCTTCAGTAATTTTATGTTCAAGATCTATGGATGCACTTTATTGGCTCTATTTCTATTACAATTTAGGGATACAAGAATTGTATTAAGAGTCTCTTCTGATTCGTGTCGCAAAGAGTCAAACACGACTGAGCGACTGCACTGACTGACTGACTGAGGGATACCAGATATGTAGTTGAGGAAAAATATAAACTAAAATGTTTTAATTCCAGAAAAGAAATTAATGTAAAATTTACTTGAGATTAATCAAAGCTGAATGAATCAAATTATAGGAAATGGATTCCTTTTGTATTTCTGGCATTAGTGTTTAAGGATAGTGGAGTTAATAAAAGTAGAGGTTGCAGATGAGAACCATCTCATGTAGAATAAAACTCTTTTGCTCAGTAAAAAAGGCAGCATGTCTGGGTTAAATGAGATATATATGAATTAACAAAGTTAATAAAAAATATTTTTTTTTCAAACTCAATCAAAATTCCTCTGTATTTGCTCAATGTATTATTACTTGTATAACCTACATGTTAAGCACTTAAGTTGAAAGCTTTTATCATGACATTGAAGTTAAGTAAGACTTTATCATTTATCAATACAAAATTATTACTGTTTACTATTAATAAGAATCTATAATTGGTGAGATCACAGCTTTACATTAAAGAAATAAAGAAGAATTTATTAAAAAGAAGAAAGTTGAAATGATATGAAGGATAGCTCAAATTTAGAAACATGGTGAATCACTCTCAGATTTGGGGAACAGAATGAGAATATTTGAAAAATGAGAATATGTTTGTTTGTTTGTTTCCAGTTCATCTAAACCATCTTTAAAACTGTAATAGAAATTGTGGCTTGATATTAATTATTATAGGATTAACAGATATACAGGGGATTTTGGCTTCAACATGGCAGACTTAAGGAGACCTGGACATTTTTGAGCGATGGTTATATGACTTGTGTATGTGTGATGGCCTTGGGAAAGTTAAGGCTGGAGCTAAAATTCAGCAAGTTCTGGATGGCTACTAAGTGAACAAGTGAACGAATAGTTATTTCTTCATCCAGATGCCAAGAATCAAATAAGCAGTAAAAATGCAGAATCAAATGCCAATCTATGTGACTTTTTTTATCTTTTATTTTCTTTTATTTGTAAGTTAAATGAATTAAAAAGAAAAAAATATTGTAGCATCTTGACAACTTAATTACAGAAGTTAATCATCAGAAAGGAAAGAAAGGAAGTCAACTTAAGGTCATTGTAATAAGCTAGGTTATGCTGGAGAATCAGACAGACTCAAAATCTCAATGGCTGATGATAATAAATGTGTATATCTTGCTCATCACTAGTCCAGTGTGTTAACTGAGAGCTTTAATTCCTGTGTCCAGCTATTACCCAAGCTAATAGAGCAGCCATCACCTTGCAAGTTGACAGCTGTTGTAACAGAGGGAAAGAGAATGCTGACAATTAAATATAACATGTCATATCCCCTCAAAGTTCAAGGGATGACACTACATACATGGCCTTATGCAAAGGATGGGGAAGGGTGGGCCTGCCATTTGTTCAGAAAAGAGAGAATTTGAAATACTTCCTAGGTGTGTATGGTGAGATGAGTGAGAGGCCTTGAAGGAAGCAAAAGTATTTTCTAATTTTCTAGGGAAAGGGATATATAAAATATTGAGCTCGAGGTCTGATAAATTTAGCAACTCTTCTAAAGGAACTAAGGGAGTATGGATTCATATTGTTATTAATATATGAATTGGAAGATTAAAAAGTGACTGGATTGAAAATTTGCTTATCATGAATATAATTTCTAGATGAAGCTATAGAATGGGAAATTACAGGAACATGAGAATCCAGAGAGGTGACCAAAAGGGAGAGGACAGAGTGTTAGTAATTGGTGCTGAGGGAATGTGAAAGAAGAATACTTAACAAACAGAACAGGGTAAAGAATAGGGTAGAAAATAGGTACTGCATTCAAGTGTGTTGTAAATAAAAAGAAGAGTTTCAAGAAGTGGCAAGTAGTTTCAAATACTGAAAGTGAAGTTGGACAAAGGAGACAACATTATTGGAATTGGTACAATTATAATTATAGTTAACTTGCAATCTGCACTTACTCTAGGCCAGAATCTCTTTTAAGAGATCAATGCATATTAACTCATCTCATTTTAAAATTCCTCTGACAGATAAAGGCACAATGAATGAGGTTAAACAAAAACAAGCAAGTGAAAAGTTGCATAACCAGTAAATACCAAAGACAGGATTTGAACCAGGCATTCTGTCTGCAGAATCCTGGCCTACTTTTAATCAATGATATATATTCTACTGTTGGTTGCTAGGCATTTTTTTCCCCAAATGAACAGAGAAATACAATCTGGATTATATACCAGTAATAATATAATAATAATTATATACTAGTGAATGGGGCATGGAAACAAGTACAGTTTGTGTGCTTGTAGTGTTTAAATATGAAAGGGCATAAGTTTTAAATGATTGAATGGAGTGGACAGCAAGAAAAGGTTGAGATTTTGGACCTGATTCATTTTTAGAAAAGAAGACCCTAAACATAATTAGCAGAAGAGAAGAGAGAAACTGAATTAATAGTACATTGTAATAGTACATTGTAATAGTACATTCAATGTTTATCATGCATTTCTTTATTCAGTTCATTGAAAAATTAGAAACCGTCTTCAGTTTGCAGAGCAATTAAGAGACAGCATCACAATTCATGCCCAGATTCCTTGGTTTCAGAGCCCATATTCCTTTACTATATCGTGTTAGCAAAGTTAGTTAAAGGTTAATAAACCTACAAGACCTTCTAGACCTAACACCAAAAAAAGATGTCCTATTCATTATAGGAGACTGGAGTGCAAAAATAGGAAGTCAAGAGATACATGGAGTAACAGGCAAACTTGGCCTTGGAGTACAAAACAAAGAAGGGCAAAGGATAACAGAGTTTAGCCAAGAGAACCCACAGGTCATAGCAAACACCCTCTTCCAACAACACAAGAGAAGACTCTAAACATGGACATCACAAGATGGTCAATACCAAAATCAGATTGTTTGTATTCTTTGCAGCCAAAGATGGAGAAGCTCTATACAGTAAGCAAAACAAGACCAGCAGCCAACTGTGGTTTAGATCATGAAATTCTTATTGTCAAATTCAGACATAAATTGAATAAAGTAGGGAAAACCACCAGACCATTCAGGTATGACCTAAATCAAATCCCTTACAACTATACAGTGGAAGTGACAAATAGCTTCAAGGTATTAGATCTGATAGATGAAGTGCCTGAAGAACTATGGGTGGAGGTTCATGACATTGTAAAGGAGGCAGTGATCAAGACCATCCCCCCCCAAAAAAAATGCAAAAAAGCAAAATGGCTGTTTGAGGAGGCCTTACAAATAGCTGTGAAAAGAAGAGAAGCTAAAAGCAAAGAAGGAATGGAAAGATATAACCATTTGAATTCAGAGTTCCAAAGAATAGCTAGGAGAGATAAGAAAACCGTCTTCTGTGATCAGTGCAAAGAAATAGAGGAAAACAATAGAATGGGAAAGAATGGAGATCTCTTCAAGAAAATTAGAAATACCAAGGGAACATTTCATGCAAAGATGGGCATAATAAAGGACAGAAGTGGTATGGACCTAACAGAAGCAGAAGGTATAAAGAAGTGATAGCAACAATACACAGAAGAACTATACAGAAAAAATCTTCATGACTCAGATAACCACGATGGTGTGATCACTCACCTAGAGCCAGACATCCTGCAATGTGAATTCAAGTGGGCCTCACTACAAACAAAGCTAGTGGAGGTGATGAAATTCCAGTTGAGCTATTTCAAATGCTAAAAGATGATGCTGTGAAAGTGCTGCAATCAATATGCCAGCAAATTTGAAAAACTCTGCAGTGGCCACAAGACTGGAAAAGGTCAGTTTTCATTCCAATCCCAAAGAAAGGCAATGCCAAAGAATGTTCAAACCACCACACAATTGCACTCATCTCACCCCATAGCAAAGTAATGCTCAAAATTCTCCAAGCCAGGCTTCAACAGTACATAAACCGTGAACTTCCAGAAGTTCAAGTTGGATTTAGAAAAGGCAGAGGAACCAGAGATCAAATAGCCAATATCCCTTGGATCATCAAAAAAAAAAGCAAGAGAATTCCAGGAAAACATTTACATCTGCTTTATTGACTATTGCAAAGCCTTTGACAGTGTGGATCACAACAAGCTGTTGAAAATTCTTCAAGAGATGGGAATACCAGACCAACTTAACTTATCTGCATGCAGGTCAATAAACAACAGTTAGAACTGGACATAGAACAACAGACTGGTTCCAAATTGGGAAAGGAGTACATCAAGGTTGTCTATTGTCACCCTACTTATTTAACTTATATACAGAGTATATCATGCGAAATGCCAGGCTGGGTGAAGCACTGGAATCAAGACTGCTGGGAGAAATACCAATAACCTCAAATATGCAGATGATACCACCCTTATGGCAGAAAGTGAAGAAGAACTAAAGGACCTCTTGATAAAAGTGAAAGAAGAGAGTGAAAAAGTTGGCTCAAAGCTCAAGATTCAGAAAACTAAGATCATGGCATCCAGTCCCATCACTTCATGGCAAATAGATGGGGAAACAATGGACAAAGTGAGTGACTTTATTTTCTTGGGCTCCAAAATCACTGCAGATGGTAAGTGTAGCCATGAAATTAAAAGACACTTGCTCCTTGGAAGAAAAGCTATGACTAACCTAGACAGCATATGAAAAAGCAGAGACATTACTTTGCTGACAAATGTCCATCTAGTCATAGCTATGGTTTTTCCAGTAGTCATGTATGGATGTTAGAGTTGGACTATAAAGAAAGCTGAGTGCTGAAGAATTGATGCTTTTGAACTATGGTGTTCAATAAGATTCTTCAGAGTCCCTTGGACTACAAGGAGATCCAACAAGTCTATCCTAAAGGAAATCAGTGCTGACCATTCATTGGAAGGACTGATAACCTAAAAAGTAAAGTTACTCTGTTGTGTCTGACTCTTTGTGACCCCATGAACTGTATCGTTTATGGAATTCTACTGGCCAGATTACTGGAGTGGGTTGCCTTTCCCTTCTCCAGGTTACCTTCCCAACCCAGGGATTAAACCTAGGTCTCCCGCATCGCTGGCAGATTCTTGACCATCTGAACCACAAGGAAAGCCCAAGAATACTGGCATGGGTGGCCTATCCCTTCTCCAGCAGATTTTCCTGACCCAGGAATTGAACTAGGGTCTCCTGCATCACAGGCAGATTCCTTACCAACTGAGCTCTCAGGATCATTGGAAGGATTGTTTCTGAAGCTGAAACTCCAATGCTTTGGCCACCTGATGCCAAGAACTGACTCATTCGAAAAGACCCTGATGCTGGGAAAGATTGAAGGCAGGAGGAGAAGTGGACAACAGAGAATGAGATGGTTGGATGGCATCATAAACTTGATAGACATGAATGTGAACAAGCTTCAGGAGTTGGTAATGGATAGGGAAGCCGGGCGTGCTGCAGTCCACAGGGTTGCAAAGAGTTGGACATAACTGAGTGACTGAACTGGACTGATATCGCGTTAGAAGATACAGAAGAATAAAAAGAAATAACTACAGATAATGTATGTTTATGTATGCTGCTAGTGCTAAATCACTTCAGTCGTGTCTGACTTTGTGCAACCCCATAGACGGCAACCCACCAGGCTCCTCTGTTCCTGGGATTCTCCAGGTAAAAATACTGGAGTGGGTTACCATTTCCTCCCCCAATGCATGAAAGTGAAAAGTGAAAGCAAAGGCGCTTAGTCCTGTCCGGCTCTTCGAGACCCCATGGACTGCAGCCTACCAGGCTCCTCCATCCATGGGATTTTGCAGGCAAGAGTACTGGAGTGGGTTGCCATTGCCTTCTTTTATGTATAATAGAGGGTAAATAATTAGATAGCAATAGTAGAGTTCAGTGCAATTTTAAAAATAATTTCATTTTTTTGAAACTGCAGCAAAAATTACCAAGAATATGGGACTTGTAATTTGCTGAAATTACAATGGTTATATAAGAGGATGCAAGCTGAATTAATAGTAATAAAGCAAACACCAAACACCTAATTCAACACTATTGCTATTACCAAAGTGAGCTTGGGTATGTGCAGTAAAGCCAATGTACTGACATCAGATCATTGTGAACAGAACTGCAGCATTTATCTCATGGTGCCAAGCAAGGAGTCTAAGTAGCTAGTGCTTAAAAGACCCAAACTTTCTGAAGACTTTCAAGGTTTTTTTTTTTTTTTCTTTAAAGACAGAATGACATAGGCAGATTACTATGTGTGTGATAAGCTCTTGGACATTCTTCTGAGTGGTTGGTGGTGAGGTAACTGGGAGTCAATATCATCACACTCTGGTTATAACTATCCTGGAGTCTAGTTGCTTGTGGTCAGTAAACAGTTAACTTCTTCCACCTGGTGGGGTTTCAGTGTCTGTTAAAATATTTCAAAGAATATGGCTCAGAATATTATCTATAGCCCTTGAGGAGGAATTAAAGTCCTTGACTTTGTTTAACAGCTGAACTATCATTACTTAGTCTTGCTTGACTATTTTCCCTTTTTCCTACATCTTCTCACTTCTCTGATTCAATTTATTCTTTAAAGTTCTTCTGCAGACAAAAGGCAGGCAGAGGACATGGAGGGATGTGTCTTGTTCTGGGAAAGATCCATAAGATCCTGCTTCGTTACCTTGCTACTGAGCTATGGCTTTTCAGTGTATGTTTTCCCACATGTTATTTCAGTAAAATTTCTATCAAGAAATAACTGGAGGCATTTCTGCTGTGCTTAAGTCTTGTCACATATCACATATGCGTAGTTTAGTTAATGTTTTTCTTCTTCAGTTTGGGGAGCAGCTTCATTGCCTTCAGTTATAGTCCAATAAGGAAAAAAAAAATCTTTCAAGGATGAATCTTCACAACTAAATTATCAAGTCAGGTGTGAGTTGTTATTTTATGTACTTTTTCTTAATATTTTAAAAATTATTATTTTTGGTTATTGTCAATACCATAACACAGGGATTTCCCAGGTGGTGTTAGTGGTAAGGAATCTGCCTGCCAATGCAGGAGACACAACAGATATGGGTTCAATCTCTGGGTCAGGAAGATCTCCTGGAGTAGGAAATGACATATTCCAGTGTTCTTGCCTGGGAAATCCCATGGATAGAGGAGCCTGGTAGGCAACTGTCTATCAGGTTGCAAAGATTCAGACATGACTGAACAACTGGGCAAACACACATCACGGCCTCAATTTAATTTTTGGATGATTTGCAGGTTCTATTTTGGTTGGGAACAAACCACGGGAACTAGGACATACGTCTTTCCTGCCTATTTAGATAATAATATTCTGACCTAGGCTTGCATAAGATGGAGAGGCCAAAATGAAGGGAAGGAGGGGCATCTGTTTGCCTAAAACAAGACCCCATATATTCTTTTCTGTTTCTTTCCTCTTTCAACATGTTAGCAAGCCAATTCCTCTTGCAAGTTACATGAGCTAGGACATCACCAGCAAGTAAATCAACCTGTCACTACAACCTCTCTACCCTAAGAGGTTTTTCCTGCAGCAATTATTGTGTGTGTGTTGTGTGTGTATGTACATACACATGCATATGCAAGCATGTGTGCATGTAGGTTTAATCTTATGAGTATCCAGCAGTCGATGGCATTTAGCTTAACATTTTAGATTAGACTAAACCCTCTATCTAATGTCAATAAAGCAAATACCTAATTTTGTTGTCTCTATGTGTGAAAGCAACATCACATGTGATTTAAGGACTCTGTGTGATTGCCGTGATCACTGAGTTTTATATACAACAATATGCAAGATTATAGAAAAAGTATAACAAGGGATTTTCTGTATCCGTGAACAGTTGATTGTGGATTCTTATGGCTGAGGTACACTAGCACTCTCACTGTTCAAAGGAAAGTCATTTAGTACTGCCAACTTGCAGACATTTAAGATTTGGAAATATAGGAAAAACTAACTTTTTTTGCAAATTCTGTACTGCTTTATAATGTTTGTTTATTGAAGCACTTTCCTTCCTCATTTGTTAGTTATTCTTGGTGTTTGTAAAGTTTATTAAATCAGTGCACCAGTCTCCCTCCCCATTTTCATTTCCACCTACAAAAATACTTGAGAAATAGAAATGAAATCTTCACTTTGACTTTCCAGCAACACAAATTTAGCAGATTTAAACTCTGTAAATAGTTTGCTATGAAATATAGTTTGAAATGCAGTCAACAAAAGCAGCAGTCTTCAAAGAGGCAAATAAACAACTCTAGGCATATATAATGTATACTGCTTTGGGGAAAAAAAGTCTTTTCATCCTAATGTGTACTTTTTTCTAAAAAACACTCAGTTTACCTAAAGGCAATACAAAAATTATTCTAACTTCCAAATTAATTACATATGAATTTTCATTAATACTTATATAAATGTAAAAATGTGCATGTTTAAGGTTCATGTAGAACTGAAACTGATCACTGTGAAAAAAATGCAGGTAAGATAATGTTAGACTGTATCAGTGCAGACTGCTATACTCAGCGAAGATTATTTTGTGAGTATTTGAGAAAGTTTTAGAATAATGATCACACAGTATCCTCTCTCTTAATTATAACTTGGGATATTTGTTGCTTAATGAGAAAATAAACAAATATCAAGGGATTAGAAATATTGTTTATTTTTCTTTCTGACTTCCATTTCCCCATTTTACTCTCATCAGTAGGCAACACATATAAATGAAATGCTATACATGTGGTGGAAATGGCAACCCACTCCAGTACCCTTGCCTGGAAAATCCGATGGATGGAGAAGCCTGGTAGGCTACAGTCTATGAGGCTGCAAAGATTTGGACACGAATAAGTGACTTCACTTTCACATACATGTGGTTAACTTGAATCTTTTACAGCCTTACTGCTATTCTTTTTAATATTTGTGAATTAGATTATTTTTCTATTGCTGGTCTAACTTGAATTTGTAACACCTGTTAGGGTTTTGTTTTCTTTGATGTGAGAGAAAATCTGCAAAATTCGTATTGTATATTGGATGTGTCTCACTGATAAATTATCTGAGACCAAGGTATTATCAGGCTAACATATCTCCTACACTCTGTGACCTGAGATCTATTTTCAACCCTCAAGCCCAAATATTATTTTAAAACATAAATCCATTCATATCACAGCCCTACCAGAATCTTCTCAATGTATTTTCCATTATGCTTAGGATACAAGACTTCATGTCATGCATATGCTCCTTGAACTTGCCCTCCAGCCACACTGGCTTCCTTCTCTTTGATTCTTTTATATTGCCAAGCACTTCCTCCCTTAGGATTCATTATATTATATAATTTAATGTGGGTTTTCAGGAATTCATCCCTGACCCCCAAACCTAGAATTGGGCTCCATGTTCCTTATTCTTAACACATCCTGTATCTTAGTCATAACATGTCAGAGTTGGTAAATATCTATTTAGTTGGATGACTGTGCTGCAACTAGGCTGCATGGTCAGTGATCATAATGACCTTGTTTTTCACTCCTCCTTTTATTCCCAGCACCATGCAAGTTACAGACCGACAATAAGGAATCTTCCTTAAATTAACAAATCTTACCTATGTAAGATTATTAAACTTTATGTTCTATATTTGTTCTAATGTTCTAACAAACATTATTAAACTTTATGTTCTATATTTGTATGTGGTTATGTAAAAAATGTATCTCTTGGAGACTGAACTTCTGAACTTTTTTTTTTAAAAATATATTTTTTCTGAATTTTGCTTTTATGTATCCCTACTGTTCCATATGGTCTTTTTAAAAAGTCAACTGATTCCCAAAGGGATGGAGAATGTCAAAATATGCTTAGATTTTTAAAGTAGTGTCAAGGAGTGAAGTAAGATGACCATTAGGAGTAAGATCTATAAATGTCAAACTTTCATATATAAACTAGATAATTCAGGCTGATCAACTGTAAGTTCTATTTGCAATGCAGTTTAACCATTGTTATTTATAAAATCTGGAATATATTTATTTTGCTGTTGTTCAGTCTCAGTCGTGTCCGACTCTTTGTGACCCCATGGACTGCAGTACCCTAGGCCTTCCTGTCCTTCACTATGTCCCAGAGTTTGCTCAAACTTATGTCCATTGAGTCAATAGTGCCATCTAACCATCTTATCCTTTGCCATTCCCTTCTTCTCCTGCCCTCAATCTTAGCCAGCATCAGTGTCTTTTCCAATGAGTCTTCTCTTCACATCAGGTAGCCAAAGTACTGGAGCTTCAGCTTCAGCATCAGTCCTTCAATGAATATTCAGGACTGATTTCCTTTAGGATGGACTGGTTGGAGTTCCTTGCTGTCCAAGGGACTCTCAAGAGTCTTCAGCACCACATTTCAAAATCATCAATTTTTCAGTGCTCAGCCTTCTTTATGGTCCAACTCCCATATCCTTACATGACTACTGAAAAAAACCATAGCTTTGAGTAGATAGACCTTTGTCAGCAAAATGATGACTCTGTTTTTTAGTATGTCATCTAGACTTGTCATAGCTATTCTTCCAAGAAGCAAATATCTTTATTTTTATGGCTGCAGTCACTGTCCACATTGGCTTTGGAGCCCAAGATATATGGGAATATGATAATCTTAGTTTATTACTAAAATGGAATTGGAAGTCATATTTTATGTCCTTTTAAATAACTGTCTCCTTTGCTTTGACTGGACTTGAACCTTTTAGAGCAGTTAACATAGTTGATGTCAGTTTAGAAATATGGTGTTTTGCTTGTGCTCTTGAGCAGCTTATCCCAGTTCTCAGATGAGGATTCTGAAAAGAATGCGAGGTCAAAGCCAAGGGGCTCGTACTTCTGGAACAAAACATCTACATGTTTAGTGCCTGCAGCCTTGCCTCGTGGTCTGAAATGTTAAATAGTCTCAAGCCAGTAAGTAGAACTTGGAAGTAACTGTGTCATAAAAAAAAAATATTATTTTTTTAAACTGTCTACTTGGTCCTTGCATAGCTCCTCCTAGATCATCACACTCTAAACACAGCAAGTTCATAGTTCCAGATTCCTCTCAACACTGAGGCTACTTAGACCTTGCAACATGGATGAATCTTCATGTTTTTCCATGAATAACAAAGGGAGATTCCAGGGATCCTCTGCCACCTCTATTCTTGATCTCTCTTATAAACTTTGCACTGTTGTTTGGATAGAAAATAAAAGTAAAGAAAGCCTGAGTTTTAAATTATGCTGATCCTCAAATAATTCTCATGTTGGAGTTTTTCAACAACTTTAGTGATAACATATCTAATTAAGTCCTTTGAAATATAGACAGAAACACATCTAATATTGAGCTTTATTCTTTACATACACAGGAAAATAAACACATTATGCAGAAGAGGTTTGTTATTCTTTACCCCCTCTGTCAGAAACATTCCCTTAGTTCTTGTAGGTATGGCCCTACAGAATCTTCTATTTATAGACAATCCAACAGACACATGGTTTAACTGCCTCTTCAATCAGATATTTCTCACAACAGACATCATATTTGATTTACTGGAATAATGCTGCTTCCTGACATTTCAAACCAGTCAAGTCACAAATTAATTTAGTGTTGAGTTAAAGTGCATGGTCTCTAACATATATAGCAATTAGATGAGGCAAATCATATCAGCAGAGTATCAAAAGCCAAGAGTGTGGGGTAGGATGGTAGGTTAGGAAAACAGAATTAAAAAGATGCCTGTGTATCAAAAGTCCCTAGCCTTTGAGATTCTATAAGCCAAATAATTTCAATAGAACATTCTTAGCAATACTAGTACAACCACTACTACTAATTCTGTTACTACTTCTAATCATAATAATAATGATATCACCAACAATTATTTTGCTAGAGGATTAGTTAAGTATGAAAAGAAAAAAAAATAACATTGAACATGATCATTAATTTATAATTCTAAGCATTTGATCACCTTAACAGAAATAGTCACAGTTACAGATTTGAAGAGAATTCCTTACATTGAAGCATATCCTAAATGTTTTCCTTTATTTCTTGATCCCTATGGACCAGAAAAAACTGAAGCCAGAATTAATATGTCTGGATAGACTTTCAGAAACCAAGGCTCCAAGAAGCTGTCTCCAGAGCTTCTTCCTTGCACTGAGTCTCATGTAATCAGCAAGAGATTTAACATGCTCCCCAATTCATGTGTGTTTTGCAATAATAAATTATACATGTATACTTTACACTTTCCTAGTGGCTCAGTGGTTTAAAAAAAAAAAATGCCTGCAATGTAGGAGATACAGGAGATCCCTGGCTCAGGAAGATCTCCTGTAGAAGGAAATGGCAACCTATTGCATTATTCTTGCCTGGGAATCCCATGGACAGAGGAGCCTGGTGAGCTACAGTCCATGGGGTCGCAAAGATTTAGGCACAACTGAGCATATGAATATCATAACGCCAATTTAATTTTTTGATGATTCTCAGGTTCTATTTTGCTTGGCAACAAACCACAGGGACTAGGACATATGTCTTTCTTGACTATTTAGATAATTAGTATTCTGACCCAGGTTTGTATAAGATGGAGAGGCCAAAATGAAGGGAAGGAGGGCCATCCATCTGACTAAAGCAAGATTCCATATGCTCTTTTCTCTTTCTTCCCTCTTTCAGTATGTTAACAGTCAATTCCCTTTACAAGTTACATGGAATAGGACATCACTGTCATGCAAATCATCCTGTCACTACAATCTCTCTATCCTAAGAGGTTTTGCCTGGAGCAACTACTCTGTGTGTGTGTGCATGTGTATGTGTACATACAATCACATGTGTGAGTGTGCTTTTCTTATGAGTGCTTAATTTTCCTATGAGTATCCAGCAGTCTATGGCATTTAGCTTAGTATTTTTGATTAGACCCAGTACTGTTACCCTCCTAATGGACCTCATTCTTCTTCCATTGCCCACCCCCTCCCCCAGAATGTTGATAGATATCATGATATTTCATTTAAATCTCACTCAGACCATTTTGGAGCCCTATTCAAATACAGCCAAAGTTTTCCCATTTCAGACTAAAAGAAAAAAAAATCCCTTGCATGTTTCACAATCTCTACATCGCCTTCCCCCACCTCTCACTCCTTATGTTTCTGACTTCATTTCCTACTGCTCTCTGTCTACATCGCTCCTCTGCTCCAGTCACACTTTTTTTGGAAATCCAAGATGTCTCTGTCTAGACATCCTTGTGCAAGTTGTTCTCTTCCCCGAAATGCTCTCCCCTTATCCAACATGCTTTCTTCCTCTGTTCCTTCAGTATCCATCATACCTCGCGTTGCATCTTCACTGAAAAGTTCTGTTTCTCTTTTGTGCATGTATATTCATCATGTATATCATACTTCATAATTTACTTATCATTGAATATTACTATTTGCCTTCCTTGCCAGAATATAAGGTGAGATATCTTGTTCTGTATCTTTGGAACAGTGCCTGGCATGAAGTAAACACTCAACATATGTTGACTGAATGATTTTTTTTTTCTCATTTTAGAATTTTCCAGATCTTAGACCTTAATGCTAATTTGAGGATCAAGAACATGGGCAGGTACTCCCTGTTCTGACTTTTAAATTTGAAGTTGAATGCCTTTAGGTGGTGCTAGTGGTAAAGAACGCACCTGCCAATGCAGGAGATAAAAGAGATAAAAGTTTAATCCCTGGATTGGGAAGATCCCCTGCAGGAGGGCATGGCAAACCACTCCAGTATTCTTACCTGGAGAATTCCATCAACAGAGAAGCCTGGGGGACTATGGTCCATTGGATTACAGTTGGACACAACTAAAGTAACTTAGCACACACGCATGTTATCCTTGATAAATTAATTATGCAGAATGAGGCAACATGCGTCGAGTAGACAGCCTACCCAAACTAAGGATTTTCAGTTTCTTTAGACTATCGATCTTCTAGACTCCTCTAGAACTCTTTTTGATAGCAGTCAATCTCTTGGATTTTCTTTTGTCATTCTTTGTAGTATGATCAGTTGCATGACTGAATATATGGCTTTTAGTTATTGAAGATGGTATGAGTTTAAAAAAACAATACTTTTCTATGAATTGTCTATAGGTTTCTTTTTCAGCTACCTGAGAGATCTTATGGGAGAAAGATTTTGTTTTCTTTCCCCGTTATGGGACTGAGTTATGAGCACACCTCTTTATCTCATAACCAGAAACTTCTTAAAGCAGGGTCCTGGCTTGCCCACAGTATACGTCTCTGCAGAGTCAAGCCAGGCAAGTTCCCTTCTGTTCCATTTTCCTAAGAAAATACGAGAATTCTAAAGCTGGCTAGCTCAGATGACTATACAATGATAGAGGCTACAGTAATTTAGAAAGATAGGTGACTTCTGGTTACTTATCAGAATGAAAATATTATAGTTATTATCAAGGAGACTGATCTCAACCTTAATGCTGCACAATCGGTTTCCGATCCTTAATTGAGAGGATAGTCTGAAGGGAACTGTTTTATTCTATACTTCATCCTGTAAATTACTCATGACTTCAGCAAGTGCTCCAGAGAGGTATTTATTTGAATCACACCACCCAGCAACAAAAACAACAACAACCAAGTGATCCTTGTCTTAGAATTGTGCTGTCATTGCTGACACTGAAAACTGTTGTAAGAAAAAGTGATTGGACACTAATTCCATTCACTGTGATGATGCTAGTGAGAATCTTTATCTTATATTATCCAGCATCCAATTTATGAAGACTCACAGGGTAATAGTTTTATGCTCTTGGTGTTTCTTCTGTGTAACTGACGTGTTTTTGGATTGTGAATGCTGTGACACATCAGATGGATTTCATTATTTTTGTGATAAAAACCAAAGCCCAAGTCATGGTCATCCTCTAGGAAAATGTTGGAAGTCCTCTGTCCTAATTGAGCTCATGCTTTGGAGTCAGCCTTGTTGAATTTCAAAGCAGCCTCTGCCACCTATCATAAGTTTGAACTTAGCTAGTGGCTCAGACTTTCTGTGCATTAGCTTTGTGAGTGAGCATAGCTCTGGAGGGAAGTTGTCATGATTATATGTGACAATTTGCAAAAATGCTTAAAACTTCATTTTATCAAAATGAGAGAGGTCATTATATATTTTGTGTATTAACATTTTGAAGTATTTAAATTCACACTACTGCTTTTTTACTTTACCCTGTTTTCTTCATTTACTTCTTTTAAAATAAGTTATTATCCAAAGTGTATTGCTGTGCTTAGTCCCATCAGTCATATCTGACTCTCTGGGAACCCATGGACCATGGCCTACCAGGCTCCTCTGTCCATGGGATTCTCCAGGCAAGAATACTGGAGTGGGTTGCCATTTTCTTCTCCAAACATGTATTACATATTTTAAATACATATAAGCCTATTCTGTTAAAAAAAAAAAAAACTGCAATAAATTCCTCCTCATAGAGACAGATAAATAGAATAGGTAGATAGAATAGATCCAAATGGGTATGTGTGTGTGTGTATATTCTGCTAAGTCACTTCAGTCGTGTCCGACTCTGTGCAACCCCGTAGATGGCAGCCCACCAGGATCCTCTGTCCCTGGGATTCTCCAGGCAAGAGTACTGGAGTGGGTTGCCATTCCTTCTCCAATGCATGAAAGTGAAAAGTGAAAGTGAAGTCGCTCAGTCATGACCGACTCTTCACGACCCCAAGGACTGTAGCCTACCAAGTTCCTCCGTCCATGGGATTTTCCAGGCAAGAGTGCTGTAGTGGGTTGCCATTGCCTTCTTGACATAAATATAAAACACATGTTTATAACAAATATTAAATTCTTATTTGCATAATAAAAATCTGTATTTTCATAGATTTATGAGACTGTGTCGATAATCTGAAGTTTCTTCATTCATTTATCTTACTCTAAGCAAAATGGTGGAGATCTAAATAGCAAAGTGAGGTTATTGTTTTTTCAAACTAAGAGAGAATGCCATGTTTTCTGGAATCATATATTGGGTTCAGTATATGTAAAATGCATACAAAAATTTAAGTGAATTTAAGATGTCACAAAACCTTAATGAATAATGTATCACAAATATTATACATTAATTTACTTATAGCATATTATAATGAAGTAGATTTAGGTCATAGAAGCAGATTTGATTTTATAGTAATTTTGTAGCATTATAATCTTTGATACAATGTTTTAGTGGGAGTACTGTGAATTTTTCAGCAGATTGATATGGTTCTGTCAAATTTGATTATAAATGTAAAGTATAATTCATTGTGTGTGTGTATATATATATATATGTTTGGAGATTTTCCAAAGTTTACTCTACCCTATAATCCTTATGTAATTGGTAATCTTCCAATAAACTGTTTTAAAATTATTTTCCGTTTATTCGTTGTCTGTTATGGGTCCTCTGGCTTCCTTCCAACAAAATCTTTTCTGTTTATTCCCATCACAATTATATAAACTGATATTATAATTCCCTCACAGAGATCTAAAAATCTATGGTACTAGAATTTGATAAACAAACTGATACACAATAGTATAAAATTATAAAACATCTTGTTTTTTTATTGATGATGTTCTTATTGTTCTAAGATAATTATACAAGTAATGCCCAAAGTACATTTGAAAGTATGCATGTGCCATTTGTTAATAATCCTCACGGTGGAGAAATTTGACAGCTTTATTTAGTGGACAATCTAATATATTAGATTTCTCTTTTCTCTTTTTGAATTTTTTTGAATTACCTTTTTGCTGACAAAAAATAACCAAATTATCCCCCCCAACCACACACACATGGAATTCAAAATTCAATTTGAATATGTCACACATTGCTTATTGCTAGAGTTAAGTGACGACCTTTGTTACCATGCTTAGTAGATACTTCCTATAAGGCTTTTCTTTAAAAAAATTATGTAATTATCTATCAATTGAGAGTTAAAGGGAATGAATTAGCTATATTTTATCTAATGTACTTTGACTTTTTTCTTTAATTTTTAGCCATACTCTTCAAAAGGCTGTGGATAAGCTTACAAAATATAAGTATATATGTAGTGCGTGTATGTAGGTGCTGTCTTGTCTGACTTTTTGTGATACTCAAAACTGTAGCTCACCAGGCTCCTCTGTTCATGGGATTTCATAGGCAAGACACTGGAGTGGGTTGTCATTTCCTTCTCCAGAGGATCTTCTCGACCCAGGAATCAAAACCAGTTTCCTGCATTGGCAGGTGGATTCTTTAACCACTGAGTCACCTGGGAGATTATACTTATAGGAGACAATTTTAAATCAAGTTAGGGTTAAGAGAATCAGAAAACAAAAGCAGGAAAAATAAAATGAAGTTAGATGCAACATAATTTGAACAGCATTACTACTTTAAACTAAATAATATAATGTATATTTTACTGGGATCACTAATCTCCTTGTTACTGTTATATTTTTATTACACATAAATGTTTACCACTACATTTAGTTGTAAGGCATAAAGGCTATCCCTTAGCAGCCCCTCTTATCTCTCATTTGAGGGGAAACCAAATCAAAACCTACAAACCACACTGAAAAGCAAACAGTGTGTATTTTGTAGTACAAATTGCTTGGTTTATAGATTGTATTGCTTTCCTGTTTTGGGCTAACAGGATACATTAATTCACCTTTGAGGCTTAATATTGTGCCACGGAAATTGGAAAAATGTTTGATAAATTTTGTGGGAGGTTGATTATAAAATTGCATATTTATTAGACAAACAGCCATTTGGGGTAGATAAGAGGATCAATACTGGTCTTAAAGTGCTTCTTAATTGTCTACTGCTCAAGCCAGAACTTACAGATGCAAAATATGACAGGTGATAAATATTAGACTCTAAAGCAATGGATATTTGCTGAGACTCAAAATGTGTATAAACTGTCTATACTATTATTTAACAATTAATGCACATTCACTAAAGAAGTGTTTATTGAGGGCCTACTAGATGCCTGTTAATTAGAGGAAAGTAGAGAAGATTCAAAAGTGTCCATTATATAACTATTTACATTAATGAAGTTGAGTCTATCTTCAGTTCAGTTCAGTTTAGTTCCTTCGCTCAGTTGTGTCTGACTATTTGTGACCCCATAGACTACAGCATGCCAGTCTTCCCTGTCCATCACCAACTCCTGGAGTATGCTAAAACTCATATCCATTGAGTCAGTGATGCCATCCAACCATCTCATCCTCTGTCGTTCCCTTATCCTCCTGCCTTCAGTCTTTCCCAATATGAGGATCTTTTCTAATGAGTCAGTTCTTTGCATCAGGTGGCCAAAGTATTGCAGTTTCAACCTCAGCATCAGTCCTTCCAATGAATATTTAGGACTAATTTCCTTTAGGATTGACTGGTTTGATCTCCTTGCAGTCCAAGGGACTCTCAAGAGTCTTCTCCAACACTACAGTTCAAAAGCATCAATTCTTCGGTGCTCAGCTCTCTTTATGGGCCAGATCTCACCCCCATATATGACTACTGGAAAAACCATAGCATTAACTAGATGGATCTTTTTGGCAAAGTAGTCTCTGCTTTTTAACACAGCGTATAGGTTTGTCAAAGCTTTTCTTCCAAGGAGCAAGCATCTTTTATTTTCATGGCTGCAGTCACTATCTGCAGTGATTTTGGAGCCCAAGAAAATAAAGTCTGTCACTGTTTCCATTGTTTCCCATCTATTTGCCATGAAGTGATGGGGCCAGATGCCATGATCTTAGTTTTCTGAATGTTAAGTTTTAAGCCAACTTTTTCACTCTCCTCTTTCACTTTCATCAAGAGGCTCTTTAGTTCCTCTTCACTTTGGTGTCATTTGCATATCTGAGGTTATTGATATTTCTCCTGGCAATCATGATTCCAGCTTGTGCTTCATCCAGCTCGGCATTTCACGTGGTGTACTCTACACCTAAGTTGCATATAAGGGTTACGATATGCAGCCGTGAAGTACTCCTTTCCCTATTTGGAACCATTCCATTGTCCCATGTCGAGGTTCTAACTGTTGCTTCTTCACCTGCATGCAGATTTCTCACGAGGCATTCCCATCTCTTTAAGAATGTTCCAGTTTCTTGTAATCTTAAGACACCATAAAGCAACCCAGAGTCATTTCTATCCTGTTTACAATTATTTTAGATTTTGATAGTCCTGTGGTTTTATATATTAGCTTCAGATTTTATATCATATGTGCATAATATAAAATCCATCAAAAGAAGTGACATATCAATTAATTATTCAAAAGCTTTAGTCATGCTAAAAAGCAATTTTTTACTACCATTTTATTCATTTACTCACATATCTCCAATTCTTTCTAAAATTGATTAATCAGACATTTGTATTTTAAATTTTATTTTTTACTATCTACCATCTGTCTAGTCAAGGCTATGGTTTTTCTAGTGGTCATGTATAGATGTGAGAGTTGGACTGTGAAGGAAGCTGAGCACTGAAAAATTGATGCTTTTGAACTGTGGTGTTGGAGAAGACTCTTGAGAGTCCCTTGGACTGCAAGGAGATCCAACCAGTCCATTCTGAAGGAGATCAGCCCTGGGATTTCTTTGGAAGGAATGATGCTAAAGCTGAAACGCCAGGACTTTGGCCACCTCATGTGAAGAGTTGACTCATTGGAAAAGACTCTGATGCTGGGAGGGATTGGGGGCAGGAGGAGAAGGGGACGACAGAGGGTGAGATGGCTGGATGACATCACTGACTCGATGGACGTGAGTCTGAGTGAACTCCGGGAGTTGGTGATGGACAGGGAGGCCTGGCATGCTGCTTTCATGGGGTTGCAAAGAGTCGGACATGACTGAGCGACTGAACTGAACTGAACTCCTTATTGAGTAATATATGAAAATTATGGTTTTTCCATGGAAACTGAAACTTACCAATATCCCAGAGGAAGCATAATTATTCTGAGGTTTAAAGCAAGCACCTCTCATTCTCTGTTGTGAAATCTTTTTTTCTCTTATGTATGAACATCCTATTAGTGTCCTTTTTCTTCCCTCAGCACACATCCCTTTCTTATTACCCCCATCGATAGGTGTCTTTGGATATTCTGCAGCCATTATCTTTGTTTTCAACCTTTTTCTACAGCCTCCCTGCCAGCACCCTGCACAGCTCTGGCTCAGTCATTTCAGCTGCCAAAGATTGAGTGGTATACCCTGAGAAGATATGTTGAAGTCCTAACCCCTGGTACCTGTGAACGTTATTTGAAAATGGGGTCTTTGTAGACAGAATTATTAAAGAGTGGGCCTTCATCCAATATGACAGACATACAGAGAGGAAGATGATTTGAAGGGAATACAGGGAAAGTGTCTTGTGATAATGGAGGTAGAGTGGGGCTTTTACAAGGCAATGATTCCAAGGGTTGCCAGCAACACCAGGGACTGAGAGAAAGGCATGCAGTATATTCTTCCCCAGAGCCTTCTGAGAAAGCATGGCCCTCTGACACTTTGATCTCAGATTTAGGGGCTAAAGAACTCTGAGACAATAAAATGGTTGTTGGAAGCCACCCAGTTTGTGGCTCTCTGTCGTGGCAGCCTTTGGAAGCTAATATAACTGCCATTGGCTTCTTCAACATCTACAAACACAATGTGAAGCCCTTTCAAATCAATGGCAAATAAAATTGGAGCTAGTCCCACCATAACATTAGTAAGGCAGCATATGTACTTGGTGATCATTCTCTCCATCTTTGAGTGGAGCTGTGTCTTTCCTTTATTTCTCTTTCCGCATCTTCCACTTCTCAATTCCAATTATATTTACCCCCAACATGGTTTCACAGACTTGGAAACTGATAAGTGGGAAATCACTGCCTCTTAGACTGTCCATGTTCATTCTTATCCCTCATTTTCACAAGTAATTGATGTAAACCGAAGCAAACAAGAATCCTCTCATTTTCTGCCAAACCCTTGTGTCTCCATTCACCTTCTAATATAATTTCTATATCACTATTGGTATCCTAGTTTTGACCTTCGCAGAAAGTTCAGTACTGGACTCAGTCTACTTTAGCTGAAGAGAGTATTTAAAGTCTTCGGAGAGTTACTGAATTGAAACATTCTGAAAATTGGATATGATGACCTGACAATGACAGAGAGGAGGCTATGAAAGAAATTACTGGAGAGTGGAGGTCAAATCATTGAGGGGAATCAGAGTAAGCAATATGACTAGAAAAGCCAGTAAGGCCAGAGGAGATATTCGGAACGTAAGAATTTGCCCTATGGTAAAATAAATAAAATAAAAGCAGCTTGGGATCTATGAGTACCTTGACAAATTGCTTTGGACTGTTTTGCTTTGGGGACCTACTTGTCATGAAAAATCAAAACGTGATGCTTTGATGGCTTGCCTTATGTCTTTAATTATTTTCTCTTTCTGGAAACTAAACACTTTTTTTTTTTTCTTTCTGCTAGCTCTTTTTAGCGTGCAACAAACCTGTTTAAAAACCTTCCACATTTTAAAAACTAGACATTAAAAGCCATTCCCACACAAGAAATAAGTATAAAACAAATCAAATACAAGTCAAATGCACTTTTTAAATTACGCCTTTCTATATAGCCGCACATTTTCCTTTTATTCCTCAACCTTTTGAAATATTTATTCAGCTTTCTATGAACTAAAATTTTGGCTGATTCTTCAGTGATCTGTTGTCAAAGGGAAGACAGTTTTTGGTTTGTATCTTTTAAAAAACTTTACATGCTCTTTCTATATTTAATTACCCATCACTACTCTTTTTTTTAATTAATTTAAATTTATTTACTTTAATTAGAGGGTAATTACTTTACAATACTGTATTGGTTTTGACAATTCCTCATGTGTTTTCATGCTCTTCCTTCATTTTCTCTTTCCCTTGTCTGTCTCAGCTTTTTTTCTGATGGCTGATTTCTCTCAATTTTTGAGAATTCTCATCAATTCCTATGTGATCAGCTATTATCTTCTGGGTTGGCCCAAAAGTTTTTTTGACTTTTTCCATAAGATCTTATGGAAGAAGCTGGAAAAAACTTTTGGCCAGCCCAATATTTGCTATGGCTCTCAAATTAATATTTCTTACCCAGAATTTTCCTCTGAAATAAAAATTCCTGAATTTACTAATTCCCAAGCAGTGTGAAACTTGGCATGCTCCAAACTAAATACATTTCTTCTCAAGAATATATCTTCTCTCTATTATAAATTTTTGGCATCCTGGTGTCTCAGATGAAAAAGAGTCTGCAATATGGGAGACCTGGGTTCGATCCCTGGGTTGGGAAGATCCGCTGGAGAAGGGAATGACTACCCACTCCAGTATTCTGCCCTGGAGAATTCTGTGGACAGAGGAGCCTGGAAAGCTACAGCCCATGGTGTCACAAAGAGCTGGATACAAAGAGTGAACTGAAATGATAATCCAGTATATTTGTGGCATGATTAAATGTCTCTGGAAACCATATATTTTAAATTCTTACCACTACTCTCATAGTTTAAGATTGTGTTTTCATCCCCCTTGTCTGTTTCAATATTGTCTTAAATGGATCCTCTGCATTCAAGTCTTGCTCTCTAATTCATCCCACATTCTGCTCCTGAAACCAGAATCTCAAAACATTGCCACCCTTCTTGAAATTTCTCAGTGTCACTCATAAGCCTCATTGAATCAAATCCAGTTTCATAGGATGACAAACCACATAGTGGTCTTCTGAACTGAGTCCAAGCTTTCAGTTCCTCTCTCTCAACTCTTGCATATGCTTTTTCAGTTTTGGTTATAGATAGTTTTGGCTATTACTGGTAGTTTTCCAAATTAGGTAAACTTCGTCATGGTGCCATGGCATTGAACATGTTACCTCTGCTTGAGTTGCCTTTCCTGTCAAACATTGTTCAGTAGATTATCTCCTAAAGCTGACATGCTTGTCAAAGGATGCCCACATATCACCTTCTTGGGATTTATTGTAATCCCTCCAGGTGTGATGAGTTATCTTGATTTGGAAACTGGCATGATTTACAGTAAATTACTTGAGTTGTGTAAAGGTAGGGATTCCCTTGTGGCTCACCTGGTAAAGAATCCACCTGCAATGTGGGAGACCTGGATTCGAACCCTGGGTTGGGAAGATCCCCTGGAGAAGGGGAAAGGCTACCCACTCCAGTATTCTGGCCTAGAGAATTCCATGGACTGTGTAGTCCATGGGGTCACAAAGAGTTGGACATGACTGAGTGCCTTTCACTTTCACATGCAAAAGTAAGGCTAATACTTCATTCACTTTTGCGACCTCAGCCCTTAGTTCAGGTGCAAGTCTAGACCAAGCCTCTGAATACTTGTTGAATCAATGTGGCCATCTCTGCTCTCACCCACTTTGGATCTTCACACACACATCCAGCTGTAGAACCACATAATCACTGCTGATGCACTGCTTATTCTGAGACATGAAAAGCATGGTTTCTTTGGTTTTGGGTCTGAGCAATCATTTTCAAACTTTTGTGTGTATAGGAATCTCCTAGAAATGGCAACCCACCCCAGTGTTCTTGCCTAGAGAATCCCAGGGACGGGGGAGCCTGGTGGGCTGCCGTCTCTGGGGTCTCACAGAGTCGGACATGACTGAAGCAACTTAGCAGCAGCAGCAGCAGAAAAGGATGCCCAACCTCTAGGATCTAATGCCTAATGATCCGAGGTGGAGCTGATATAATAATGGTAATAGAAATAAAGTGCACAATAAATGTACTTGAATCATCTGAAAACCATTCTTCCCCAATCCCTCCATGGGAAAATTGTCTTCCGTGAAACCAGTCCCTGGTGCCAAAAAGGATTGGGGACCACGGACCTAAAGAGTTTGTTAATGTAGTTATCTGTACTCATACCCAAAGGTTTAGATTCAGGAGGTCAAGATAGGTTTCACAACATCATCACATGCTCAGAGGTATTTCTGCTTCAACAGAATGTTTCTGAAAACCACTGATGTAGAATATGCTGATAGTTGAGAGGAGAGAAAAAAGTTATTTTCCCCTGCCTTTGCTGCCTACAATGCCGGAGACCCAGGTTCGATCGCTGGGTCAGGAAGATCCCCTGGAGAAGGAAATGGCAACCCACTCCAGTACTCTTGCCTAGAAAATCCCATCGACTGAGAAGCCTAGTATGTCCCAGTCCATGGGGTCGCAAAGAGTCGGACATGACTGAGCGACTTCACTTCACTTCCTTTGGAGAACAGTCAGGCAAGACATCTGAAGTCCCTTTGTGAAATTGTTACTGTTTATCACCTTTAAATTTTCAAAATTGGATTTGTTTCTTCCAATTGTCTTGTGGGTAAAGTGGTGATAATACTAACAGGGTTAGGTGATGAGAATATGAAAATAGACACAGCACTCTATGTATGCCTTTCTACAGGCTTCCCTTTTCCTTTTCCATTTAAGTACACTGCCTTTTCCCTGCTTATATTGGAGTCTTGATTGAATCTGTAGGTTAATGTGTATCTAGTCTGCAGAGTTTTCTTTGGTTCTACTACTACTAGTACATTTGAGAAAATTTTAAAGTATATGTAAAAGTATATTTGCCTCTAGGTCTCATTTGATGTCAGTACAAACTAGAAGGTTTAACAAATTAGATGGTTTTATGCCCATTTCACAAGTGAGAATGCTAAGATTCATAGAGACAAAGATGTTGACTATGATCCTATGATTAGGACCATAGGTCCTATCCATAGATCCTATGGTCCTAAATTTGGTACTGTGTCCAATGTGAGAGACCCCGGTTCAAACCTGAATCAGGAAGATCCCCAGGAGAAGAGAACGGCAACCCACTCCAGTATTCTTGCCTGGAGAATCCCATGGACAGAGGAGCCTAGTGGGCTAGAGTCCATGGGGTCACAAAGAGTCAAGACACAACCGAGCAACTAGCACACAACACACAAATTTGGTACAAATTTGTAGATTGTCACCTACAAATTAGGGGGCGTTCATCAGACATAATGGGTGCTTATGGTCATTTATGTAGATCAAAGTGGGCGCAGGTCATGCTAATACTGACATCTTTAGTGATAATATTTACAGTTGTGAAGGACAGAGCTTTTAGAGCCAGGTTCCTCTAACTCAAGTTTAGCTCAATAGTTCCTGCTCACTGTACATCACTGAGGAAGCAAGTTAACCTCTCCTAATGAGCTTATCTCATAATCATCATTTGTAAGATGGAAATAAGGATTTTTGTGACTCTTAAATGAGTTACTATACAGATACTGAATTCTAAAAGATAGCTTTAGTGCAGAAGACAGATTAGGCACAAATGGGTTTTATGAATAGGAAAGAAGTCAGTTAATTGAGGACATGATCTGATGCCACTAATCAAATAGAATATGGAGAAAATTTGACATGATAGATGTATAATGACAATATAATTCATATGATATTGCTAAAAGTGACATCATGATTTTAAAAAATCTAATTAAATGTGATAAAAGTTGCTTAATTTCTGGAAAATTAAAATTAAGAAATGTGTAAATTTTTTCTTTTGAAATGTATTTTGTAAAAATAAATTATAGTTGTTTTAAAATTACAGTTATTTTAAAATATGAAGTTTTTTCTTTTAATTTTTATGTCCCTGAAATACAATCCATATTACTCATTTGTTAATGTATTTAATTGGAGTAATAGAGGAAACATTTAATTTTATCTTGATAAAGCCTTTATTGTGACAGTAAGTTTTATACATACACACACACACACCTGCATATATGCAGATAGCATATCCATTTACACTTAAAAAATGAATAATATGTCAAGAGAGAGAGGGCATATTATTCATTTTTTAATATAAGGAAATATGTTATCTGCATATATGCAGGAGTGTGTGTGTGTGTGTGTGTGTGTAAAATTCACTATCACAACAAAGGATTTATCAATATAAAATTAGATGTTTCCCCTACTACTACTGCTTGTTTTTATTTGCTTAGGTCTCTTTTTCTTGAACGCCAAATTATTATTTTATTTTTTTTTTTTCACTCTAGATTTATTTATTTATTTTTTTTTTCTTTTTTAAAAAAAATCACATGCTCCCCATCCTGAACCCTCCTCCCTCCCTCCCTCAAATTATTTTGATGTTACAATATACTAATTATGTGCCATGAAATTAGAGTGGGGTTATGCTACATTTAGCAGAAGAATAACAAAAGATCTAATCAGGAGGGGAAAAAAAATGGCCTAGTGCTCATTAATTTCTATCACTGGGTCATGTTTTTTTTTTTTTTTCCCCCTTAATTTAGAAGGAAAATACTTGTCTTTTATAAAACAGTTTGACACCAGATCTTCTTCACCATATTTTTAACTTGTGCATTCACTTTCACAGACATGCTTACCTTTTTATAAATGATTTCTGCTAGAGTTAAAGATTTCAGTCAACTGAGAAGATGCAATGCAGTGAGATCTGCATATGAATTGGTAGCAGTCCATTCTTTTTATATTGCAAAGTCTATTCTTATAGAAATGGAATTTATGCCATCATTTTTCTATATAGGTTGCATGGCATCTGATCCACAGTGGCAGGAAAAAAAAATGATTCCAGAATATCTGCAGTATATTTTGCTGAATGTTAACAGCAGGTTCAGATGTGTTTCAGTTCTGACCTTGTGAAATGCTTTCTTGCTTATGCAACGCTTTATACATCAAATGCACAAACTGCAACCAGGGCTTCAACTGCTCACACAAGGATTCATTTCTGAAAACAAATGTTGTTCAGGTCAGTTTCATCAATGTCATTTTTCTTCTATTATTTTGTGGCATGAGAAATGCATGATATATGATATTACATTTTAAATGTGATGCAGAGAAGTCATAATGCTGATTTGTTTCATGTGAATGTTCCTTGTTCTATAGTGTTAAGAAAAATTTATTCAAGCTATCAAAGCAGCTATTATTTCCAATCAGATTTAGAGAATATTGTTTCAGGGATGAACTGCTCATAATAATTCAAAACGTGTGTATGTGTCTGTATGTGAGTATGTGTGTGTGTAAATGGCATGCTATTTGAGCTGAAAAGCCAATTATCTAAACATTGTAAACATCAGCAAAATTCTGAGGCTGTGAATGTTTGATATTTGTATATGTTTAGGATATTTGCAATACTTAAATAGAGAAAATATTTAGTTCTCTAATAAAAGCAGAAAAGTTTTAGACTATTATCAAAACTTATGATAAACAGAAAAGTAATCAAATATGAGAATCAGAGGCACCTCTGAAGAATGAGGCACAATTTTCTCCTTGAAATTAGATTTGAATAAATATTCTTTGGATCTTTCTATATGTCTAACATTCTAAAGTGTGTGACTCAGAGACTGTGATCAATTCTGATTTGGTTATAAGAGATTACAGAAAAAGTAAGATAAACTTCTTTTAAAGTATTATTTCAGAGTCAAGTTGGTGAAATTTTCTACAAATTAAAAAAAATTACACCTCTAGTTGCATTATTTTGCCTAATACAGATATCAATCCACTTAGGCACAGAACCACAGTTCATGCACAATAAACCTTAGGAAATTTTCTCAAAAGGATCTTTGTGTGAAAACATGGCCTATATTAGCAATGAAATAACAGAATGGCATTTTGCTCATTTAATTTTAAAAATCTAAAAAATAACTACTGTCTAGGCTGTAGGAGCTATGGAAGAATTAATGCAGTTTGCAACTTTTGAGAGATGCTGTGATGCAGGTGAATGATTTTTGTCTTATCCAATCAGCGTCCTCACTGCACAGACCCTGTCATGTATGTTTGGGGAATATACAAGATCCCCTTAAATTTCAGTGAGCCTCACCATGAACTTGGTCACCAGAGATGAAGGCAAGAAATAAAGAAATGTTGTGCAACCTGGTCTGCTGAGTCACTTCAATACACCAAACTCCCACAGCTGTCACTGTTTAGATGAAAGTGCTATAGATCTGGACAATTACATTAATACAGGGAACATTATAAAAAGGTTAATGCACAGCAAGATTTGAACTATTTTCTCAACAAACAATCATGAAGAAAAAGCATGAATTGTTCTTACACAAAGAAATACACCCAAATAGCAAGGTTTATTTTCATGTAGAAATTTTTCTCATTTACTCCTCATTCTTTTTGCAAATGAAATATACATTATGGTAATTTAAATTACTAATGCATTGTACTTTTTTCTCACAGTGAAAACTATTATTTCTCCTTTAACGTAAATATAAACATTGTTATTGGTATTTAGCCTCTATTATAAATGGCAACTACACAATATATATAGTTTATCAAAAACTGTTACTACTGCTACCTAATTAAATATTAAAATTGTTTTCATTAATATCAAGATTTTAATTTAGAAAATATTTGTTTTACTGACAATAGAGACAAAGTGAACAATGATATTTTAGAGCGACCACCCCAAATATGATATTTATATTTTGGTTACAGGGCTATAGATTTTGCATATAATTTCTTGCTTACATGCCTGGTTCTTTCTTTGGACTTTGAGCTCCCTCAGTACAAAGGTAGTAATTAATGTCTTTACTGCTAACATTTAATACAATGTGTGGTATGTCCTGGGTAATGAAAAGTAAGTATATGTCAAAATAGTAAACACAAATATGCAAGGGGAAGTTACTAAATACACTGATATAAATTCATAGAATATTATTTTAAAACAATACTGTTAGGTGTGCTGATTCAACTGGAGAACTGAATGACAAGATACATTGTTTTTTCATTTTAATAACCAAATTTAGTCTTTAGAGAATTCAGTTCTAAAGACAAAGCATATAATTGAAGTTCTAGGTTATCATTAAGATGGTACACATTGATTACAGTAGAGTCTACAAACTATTTTATTAATATTTGTGCTGTGCTACTAGGAAAAATCCAAATTAATGCATACAGGGCTCTTTTTTGAGGAAAGATGACTATAATATAACTAGGCAAAATGCAGAAATACTGCTGTCTAAAAAAATAACTTCTATGATGAATTGGCTCTCTTAAATAATAAAATAGACCAATATTTATGCTTGTTTTTTCCTTGAAAGAGGTTTTGAAGTAGCCCATAAAGATGAACTGAGGTACAGCATTAAAATCCGTGTGCTACACTTGAGAATTAACTTTGCACAGTATAGCTGTGGCACAGACCTCAGATGCAGTTTGACTTCTAGTCCTTACATTGCACAATGAGATCATATAACAATTAGACTCTGATAATTGAAGTCATAAAGATGTTAGTTAAAAATGTTAGTTATAAAAGAGAAATCCCTGGTGAAATCAGCAGAGTCTCAGAGATAGTCATTAGTCCATGAGGTCAAGTCTGTTTGTAGTCTGATACTGAGTATTGTTCATCAGGTCAAAATTTAGGTTTTTGTATAGATCATACCTCAGTTGGTCTTACAGGAATGACTGACATCACTGACAAGAAGGATGTTCATCTAACTCAAATTTCGCCCTTCTGATTTTAGTGGGAAAAAAATATCATGAAAGGACCATGATATACATGTTGATTAACGAGCATGTTGTCGGTCTCATAAAATCCATTATAATAAACCCAAGTTATAATCTTAATGACTCTTAATGGACTCAAAGCAAGAGAAGTAATTGAATTAATCTTAGTGGAAAATACCATAAAGAGTACTTGTCTCCGATCACTGTCAAATAGAATATATATTCCCAGGTCCGAGCATCATTTCTCCTCAGGAGGACTGTGGAAATGCTGACCTAAAAAACATCTTTAAAGTTTTTCTTTTGTTTAGCCCCCATACTGTGGACTGTTGTTGAAGTAGTGCCGTGTCTGACTCTTTCAGACCCCATGGACTACAGCACGTCAGGCTTCCCTGTCCTCTACTACCTGGTAGATTACTTATTAGTAAACCCAGTTTTCTTTAGATAGCATTAACATAGTTTTACTGTTGTCATCATTGTTTAATGAAGAATTTCCAGACATTTTTTCCCCCAGGACATGTGATAACATCCCCAAATGCCAGAATAGTGTCCTTGTACTGAAGTTCATATTTAGCTTTTGCATTTATTAAAATATCCATTTACTGATCTAGCAAAAGCATGTTTTTTCTTGTTTATTAATAATAGTTTTATTGAAATATACTCAACATACTACAAGCTACGAATACTTAGTTTACAATTTGATAATTTCTAGACACTAGTACACATCCATGAAATCATTATCAGAATATAGATAATGAATATGAAAAGATGTCTATAAGCCTCTTTGTTATAACTCCATTCTGATCCAGGCAAACACTGGCCAGATTTCTGTTACTATACATTTCATGACTTTTAATATTTTATATAAATTGAATGTAACAAAGGTTTGTTTGTTAGGTGGAGGTGGGGATCCAGTGTATTTCACTTAGCATAATTATCCTGTGATTCATCCATGCTGTTTGTTTGAGTGCTAAACTGTATTCTATTGTACGGATGTGCTAAGTCGCTTCAGTTGTGTCCGACTCTTTGTGACCCCATGGACTGTAGCCTGCCAGGCTCCTCCATCCATGTGGATTCTTCGGGCAAGGATACTGGAGTGGGTTGCCATTTCCTTCTCCAGGGGATCTTCCTGACCCAGGGATCGAATCTGCAACTCTTATGTCTCCAGTATTGGCAGGCAAGTTCTTTACCACTAGCGCCACCTGGGAAGCCCGTTCTATTGTACGGATAGATATAATACAGTTTGTGTATTCAGTTATCTGTTTGGGAACATTTGTTTATTTGATGTGTTTTTTTTTTTTTTTTTCTTCTGGTTTTTGGCTATTACAGATAAATTTCTATAAACATTTGTTTACAAGTCTCTAAGTAGACATATGCTTTCATTTATCTGGATTAATGCCTAGAATGCCTGGAATATCTGAATCACATTGTAGAAGTATGTTCACTGACTGCTTAAGGAACAATAAAAATGTTTTCCAGAATGTTTTTACCATTTTACTTCTCAGCAGCAATATATGAGATTTCTTGTTTCTCCACATCCTCACCAAATACATGCCAGGATATGACTTTTTAATTTTAGTCATTCTGATAGTATGGGGTTATAATTAATCATGATGTTAATTTGCTTTTCCTTAAAGTTGTTTGATACTGCTTATATTTGAGTGTGTTTTATGCTATCTGTATATCTACTATTACAATAGGTCTATCTTGTGGCAATTTTTGTAAGGCTGTATATTGTGTGTTTTTTTTTTTCTTCCTTATTTATATGAGTCTTAATGTATTTGAGTACAAGTCCATTTTGTAGGTTTTTCAAATTCAAATATTTTCTCCAAATCTATGGCTTATTATTCTATTATCTTAAGAAGATCTTTGGAAAGGAAGATTTTATATTTAGAAACACCTTTAGTTTTTGGCTGTGCTATATGGCATGTGGCATCTTAGTTACCTAACCAAGGATAGAACCCATGCCCCCTGCAATGGAAGCGCAGAATCTTAACCACTCGACCACCAGGGAAGTCCTGAGAAGTTTTTAATGTCATGAAGCCCAAATTATTGATTTATTCTTTTAGGGCTTTTTCTTTTAGTTCGGGATCTAAGATACCTGTATACATTCATATGTTACCCAAGGGTCAGAGAAGTTTTCTACTAAGTTTTGTACTAGAAATGTTATACTCCTAGCTTTTACCTTTAGATGTGTAGTGCATTTCGAGTTGATTTTTTAATATGGTGCAAATGAAAAGTGAAAGTGAAAGTTACTCAGTCATGTCTGACTCATTGTGACCCCATGAGTCCATGGAATTCTCCAGGCCAGAATACTGGAGTGGGTAGCCTTTCCATTCTCCAGGAGATATTCCCAACCCAGGTATTGAACCCAGGTATACCTGCATTGCAGGCAGATTCTTTACCAGCTGAGCCACAAGGGAAACCCAAGAATACTGGAGTGGGTAGCAGCAGGTTTTCCTAACCCAGGAATCAAAGCAGGGTCTCCTGCATTGCAGGCAAATTCTTTACCAACTAAGCTATCAGGGAAGCCCTACTATGGTACAAGGATGGATCAATATTCTATGTTTTAATATGAATATTCAAATATTTCAGCACAAATTGTTGAAAAGACTAGTTTTTTTCCACAGAATAGCCTTTTACCTTTGTTGAAAATCCATTCTCCTTATATATATGGGTCTATTCTGGAGTCTACCCCATTTTGGAGAGCTATTTGGCTTTTCCACCTAATACCATATTGTTTTGATTACTGTAGCTTTATAATAACATTTGAAACAGAGAATGTTCATATTCCAAGTATTTTTTTAAGTTGTTCACCACTTTTAGTCCTTTGCATTTCCATATACATTTTAGAATAATTCTGTTAATTTATAAAAAAAAAAAATCCTACTGGAGATTTAATCAGAGTTAAATCTGTGGATCAATTTGAGAAAGTTGATATCATGCAAATAATGAATCTTCTTACACATAAACATAGTATATATCTTCGTATGTTTGGAATTGTAATTTCTCTTGTATCTTTTCTTTCTGTGTCATATTTTCCCTAAGTATTTTGTTTATGATGCTTATGGTTAATAGTATTATGTTTTTAAAATTTAAAATTTTAATTTTGGCAGCTTGTATGTATACAGATATAAAATATTTTTGTATGTTGGTCTTATGTCCTGTAGACTTTCTAAACTTGCTTATTAGTTTCTGTAGCACTCTATTTTTTCATACATAGAAAGTCATGTCATTTGCAAATAAAGACAGTTCTATTTAATACTTACTCCTTTCTAATAATATGGATGCCTTTGTTTATTTTTCTTATTGTACTAGCCAGTGCCTGTAGTTTAATGCTGATTAAAAGCAGTAAATGCAGAATTCACATCTTATTAGTGATTTTAATGAGAAGGCATTCAGTCTTTTACCATGTTGGGTTATTAATATTTACTTTTCTTACTTTTATACCAAATGGACATGGAGTGTCCTATATCCAGAGACAGATGTACCAATTTCCTAGCTCTGCTATAATAAAATCCCATAAGCTAAGTGACTTAAAAAAAAAATTGATTTTCTCAGTTTTGGAAGCTAGGATTGTCAGGATGTCAAGTTGTCAGGAAGACCATTCTCTCTCAAAGGTTTGGGTAAGAATCAGTTTCATGCTCTTCCTCTCAACTTTTGGTGTTGCTAGCAATCCTTGGTATTCCTTGGCTTATAGGTGTATCACTGAAAACCTGTGAGTCCACTGGCGTGTGGTGTTGACCATGCATGTCTCTGTCTGTGTCCCCCTCTTCTTTTAAAGACACCAATAATACTGGATTATTGTCCAACCCAACAACATCCTGTTAACTCGTTTACATATGCATAGATCCTATTTTCAAATAAAATTACATTCACAGGCACTGGGACTTATGACTTCAATGTATCTTTTTGGAAGACACAGTTCAATCAATAATAGCTGACCTCTGCAGATGCTTAACTTAATCTAGTTTATATGTACAGGCACCTCATTTTATTGTACTTTGCTTTATTATACTTTGCAGATACTCCTTTTTTTTTTTTTTTTTTTTTTTATATAAAGTGAAGGCTTGTGGCAATCCTGTCCTGAGCAAATCCATCAGTGCTATTTTTCAATAGCATTTGTTCACTTTGTATTTCTGTGTTACATTTTGATAATTCTCACACTATTTCAGAGATTTTCATTGTTATTATATTGGCTATATAATTTGCAATCAGGGATCTTTGATGTTATTACCAGGACTTGCTGACAGCTCAGATGATAGTTAGCATTTTTTGGCAATATTTTTTAGTTAACCTGTGCACATTGTTTTGTTTTGTTTTTTTAAGTCATAAATTCATTACATGCTTAATAGACAACAGTATAGTGTAAGCATAACTTTCATATGAACTGGGAAACAAAATTATATGTATGACTTGCTTTATTATCACCTTTGTTTTATTGTGATAGTCTGGAAGGGAACCCACAATATCTCCAAGGTATGTTTGTCACATCCTGGCATAGCTTTGATGTAAGCAATATTTTCATGTTTGGGTGCCTATCATGGTAGTCACCAATTTACTTACAGCACTCATGATTAACACCAGACACCACAAATGGGTAAGCCAACAAATGCAAACAAAGGTATATGTAACAAATATGAAATAAGAATTTTGTTTGACTTATACTGTAATATTTTAACATTTTAATTTTTGGCCAAGATTTGATAATTCAGAAATTATATGTAAAAAGCTAAATGTCACATCAAACTTGAAATATCAGTGACTAGTCAGTGGTGGTTCTTCATTATCTCATTGCATCCATTAATTGAAAGTATAATAGTAACACCTGGTACATTCACTCAGTAATCTGATCTTTAATATACTATGTTTCCTATTAATCATATGGCTTCTTAAATCACATCCACTTCATCTCCCCATGTTACCTTAATCGTAGATTATGCAAACCCTTTGTGCTATTTTAACATCAGAATGATGTCATAAAACAAGTATAATAAAATAACAAGAACCATATGGCTCTGAATCTGGAAGGTCAAATTGCATTCATCTTTATAGACAGTATCTTGTAATACAAGGGGCTCATAAGTAAACGGTAGTATTTTCATTTATTCATAAATGAGACATCAAGTGGTGGTATCTATCTTAATAGCTTATAATTAACAAGTCTTGCCTATGAGTAG
The DNA here is from genome assembly GCF_055505025.1 of Bos grunniens. Taxonomy (NCBI): domain Eukaryota; kingdom Metazoa; phylum Chordata; class Mammalia; order Artiodactyla; family Bovidae; genus Bos; species Bos grunniens. The sequence goes on along the minus strand of NC_141184.1, from coordinate 18,868,990 downwards.
AGAACAGTTGCCAATATAGCAATAGAGGCACTGATTACTTTCTATCCCAATTGTTGCTTTCCTCAATAAAATGTACTTTGCACAGTCCGAAGTGGTTATCAATATGTAGTAAATTGCTTGAATCCAAATAAATATATGCATTAGTTGTATTCTTAATGTTTGTCCAGGTACATTTACTGTATTTTATTTTCATAGAATTTAACTATCACATTGAAAAAAAAATTGATATCAGGTACTATGAACAAACATGTTTATGGCAGAGCATAATAGCAGCCATTTATAATTTCTTGGAAATCCTTGAAGCTTTTACATCGACAAAATTATTTTACTTACTTTGATTGTTGTTTACTTCCTATATACCCATTTGCGTTTTAAGTGATATACATAACATGCTGAGATAGAAAGATGCCATGGAAAAAATGAGTGGACTTTGAAATCAGATCAACCTAGGGTTATTTGCTAGAATGTTGCCTTAATTAGAATTATTACTTCACATTTTAGCTTCAGTTTTATCTTTTCTATAAAGGAATATTACGTGCTTTGTATTATTATCATACTCTTCAATTTGATTCTATTCCCAGCAAAAGGACATTGCTGCCTTATTGATTTTATCTTTCTTCTGAATTTTCATTCCACTGTTGTACACTGACTCTTTTTTTAAAATTTTAATTGATGGATAATTAATTTATAATACTGTGATTGTTTCTGTCATGCATCAACATGAATTGGCCATAGGGATACATATATCCCCCCCTTTTGAACCTCCCTCCCAATTCCCTCTCCATACATTGAAATACTTTTCTCTCATCTAGAAAATATAAAGGAAAGGAAAAAATCATTATAGTCTCTAGATACTATGTTAAAGCCTTCCCACTAATCACCACCTTCCTATTGGAAACAAGCAAACAAAGAAAAGGTGTCATTGTCTTAGTCCTTTTAGGCTTCTGTATAACAAATATCACAAACTGGGTAACTAATAAGCAATACAAATCACATTTCTCATAGTTCTAAAAGCAGGAAATCCAAGATCAGGGCTCCATCAAGGTTGCATTTTTCTCTTCCAGGTCACAGACTTCTCCTTATCTCCTAAGAGGGCAGAAAGGGCAAAGAATCCCCCTGGGGTCTCTTTTAATAAGACACTAATCTCATTCTGGGCTCTGCCCCTGACATGATGACTTTTCAAAGTCTCCACCTCCTAACACCTTCACCTTGAGGATTAGGTTTTCAACATAGGAATTTGGGAGGGACACAGACATTCAAATCACATCATTCTGTCCCTCATATTCATGTTTTCTCTTATGCAAAATACATTTGTTCCAGCCCAATAGCTCTCAAAGCCCCATCTAACATTAAACTCTAGTTTAGGTCCAAAGTCATCTAAATATCATTTAAATTAGAAATCAGTAAGGTGATTCAAGGAGGGCAAATTGCTTTCCAGCAGCAAAACTGTGACAGCAAACAAGTTTTATTGACTTTCAAACAAAACCTACAGAATACAATGGAGTGAAGGGCATAAAACCCCCATTCCAAAAGGGAGACATGGGAAAGAAGAAAGGGACAATGTTAAAGTTTGGAGTTCATGTCTGCAGCTTTTCTGGGGTAGAATCACACACCAGTTGATCTACTGGTCTGGAGTGGGGTCAAGGTGTAGACAACTGTGTCTAGCAGAACCTCTCTCCACTGAACTGGCCTTGGTCAGCCCTATTACCAGCAGCCCACATGCCTGGGTTGCATGACTAGAGCTCCCAGTCCCTCTATGCTTAGAAATCCATGTGGAGGTTGCCAAACCTCCACAGCTCTACTGGGCAAAGGTGAGGTCCCCAAGGCCCTAGATAATGAGTTGTTTGGCCTGTTGAAATCCAGGTGATGTCTCCTCCTCCTTTATTGAGATATGTGTATGTATGTGTTAGTCGTTCAGTCGTATCCAACCTTTGCAACTCCATGGACTGTAGCCCACCAGGCTCCTCCATCCATGGGATTTTCCAGGCAAGAATACTGGAATCGGTTGCCATTTCCTTCTCCATTATTGAGATATAATTGATATATAACATTAAGTTAGGGTATATAACATGTTGATTTGATATATTTGTATATTAAAATGTGCAAGATGATGTCCACCACAAGTTTCACTAACACTTGTATCAGGTCATACAATTACCAATGTTGTTTGTGTGCTGGGAACATTGAATGTATTCTCTTGGCAACTTTAAAGTACATAATAACATGTTATTAACTATAATGACCATGCTGTATATTAGATCCTCAGAATTTATCTTACAACTGAAAGCTTGTAACTTGGAACAGCATCTCCCCATTTCATCCTACGCTTACCTCCTTGTAACCACTTTTCTACTCTCTGTTTCTGTGGGTTCAGCTTTTCAAAATTCTACATAAAATTCTACAGTGTTTTCCTTTCTCTTTCTGACTTACTTCATTTAACATAGTGTCCTCAAACTTTAACCATGTTGTCACTAATGGCAGGATTTCCTTCCTTCTCATGGTCATATACTCTTCCATAGTGTATAGATGTAAAACTTCTTTATCCATTCGTGCCTTAATGGACATTTAGGTTGTTTCCATCTCTTGGCTATTGTGAGTAATGCTGCACTGAACTTGGGATGCAGCTGTTTCTTCCACATCCTGCTTTCACTTCCTTTGGATATATACCCAACAGTGAAATTGCTAGATATAGTTCAGATCAGTTCAGTTCAGTTCAGTCGCTCAGTCATGTCCGACTCTTTGCAAACCCATGAACTGCAGCACTTCAGGCCTCCCCGTCCATCATCAACTCCCACAGTTCACCCAAACTCATGTCCATTGAGTCGGTGATGACATCCAGCCATCTCATCCTCTGTCGTCCCTTCTCCTCCTGCCCCCAATCTTTCCCAGCATCAGGGTCTTTTCAAATGAGTCAGCTCTTCACATCAGGTGGCCAAAGTATTGGAGTTTCAGCTTCAACCTCAGTCCTTACATTGAACACCCAGGACTGATCTCCTTTAGGATGGACTGGTTGGATCTCCTTGCAGTCCAAGGGACTCTCAAGAGTCTTCTCTAACACCACAGTTCAAAAGCATCAATTTTTCGGTGCTCAGCTTTCTTTATAGTGCAACTCTCACATTCATACATGACTACTGGAAAAACCATAGCCTTGACTAGATGGACCTTTGTGGACAAAGTAATGTCTCTGCTTTTTAGTATGCTATCTACGTTGGTCATAACTTTCCTTCCAAGGAATAAGCATCTTTTAGTTTCATAACTGCAATCACCATCTGCAGAAAAATAATCAGCCACTGTTTCCACTGTTTCCCCATCTATTTCCCATGAAGTGATGGGACTGGATGCCATAATCTTAGTTTTCTGACTGTTGAGGTTTAAGTCAACTTTTTCACTCTCCTCTTTCACTTTCATCAAGAGGCTCTTTAGTTCTTCTTCACTTTCTGCCATAAGGGTAGTGTCATCTGCGTATCTGAGGTTATTTATATTTCTCCCAGCAATCTTGATTCCAGCTTGTGCTTCATCCAGCCTATGAAAAGGCTGGATTTAGAAGTTGTATTTTAATTTTTTGAGAAACCTCCATACTGCTTTCTATAGAGACTGCACAAATTTAAAAGGGAGCCACACAGATCCCTTCTTCCCCCTTTCTCACATCTTCCCCGACACTTATCTTTTCTTTCCTGTTTAATGACACTCATTCTAACATTCTAACTGTGATTTGCATTTTATTTGCATTGCCTGAGGGTGAGCACCTCTTCACCTATGTGTTGGCCATTTTTCTTGTTCGTTTTTTCTTTAGTATCTATTCATTTCCTCTGCCTATTTTTTAATCAGGTGTGTTTGGGTTTTTGTCTGTTTATTCTATTGAGTTGTATGAGTTCTTTTTATATTTTGGATATTAATTCTTTTTAGATATATGATTTGCAGGTAGCGTCTCACATTCCATAGGTTTTCATTTTGTTGATTTTGTTTTGTTTTGCTGTGCAGAGGATGAAGTCCTGATGAACTCTGTTTCACCTTTAGGTCTTTCTTCCCTTTTCTTGTAGAAGAGCCCACGTTCACAGCCAAATATCTCCATGGTTCCATCCTGCAAAATCTCAGATCTAACATCTTCCTGCCTGTCTCTTTCCCCTTCAGTTCAGACTTACTGTTTTCTTGATGAAGTGGATGATTAAATGCAGACTTCACATCCAAACCAATTTCTTTATCAAATGATCACGTGGTCACACACTTAGTGTTCTCTCCTTCACATGCTTTCTCATTTTTGGCAGAATGGATAGGCTATATGTGCAAACTGTAAAGTTCTGCTCATCTTAACAATCTGTCATTGCTCCTTTCCCAAATTTCACTGTAAGTTTTCAAGAGCAGCCAAGCCATAACCTCAGCAAAGTATCCAATTTCATCACTCACAAGATTAATCTTCCTCAGAACACTAGGAAGTGAATACAATACAGCCAAGAATACAATTCAGCTTTACCACTTTATAAGGATGCCTTTTTCTCCCTGGTCCAATAACATGGTCCTCACTTCCATCTAAGAAATCATCAGAATGGCCTTTGTTGTGGTGGTGGTTGTTCAGTCACTCAGTCGTGTCCAATTCTTTGTGATTCCATGGACTTGTAGTATACCAGACTTCCCTATCCTTCACTGTCTCCCAGAGTTTGCTCAAACTCATGTCCATTGAGTCAGTGATGCCATCCAACCATCTCATCCTCTACCTCCCCCTTCTGCACCTGCCTTCAATCTTTCCCAGCATCAGGATCTTTTCCAATGAGTTGGCTCTTCGCATCAGGTGGCCAAAGTATTGGAGCTTCAGCTTCATTATCAGTTCTTCCAATGAATAGTTAAGGGCTGATTTCCTTTAGGATTGACTGACTTGATCTCATTGCTGTCCAAGGGACTCTCAAGAGTCTTCTATAGCACCACAGTTTGAAAGCATCAATTTTTCAGCATTCAGTCTTCTTATAGTCCAACTCTCACATCCATACACGACTACTGTAAAAACCATAGCTTTGACTACATGGAACACTGCAGACTGGTATCTCATATATATATATATATCTCATGGCTTCCTTCCTACTCCCAGTTGAATGTCTCATTTTCTGCCATAATTCTTATTACTAAAGTTCCCTGTGTAAGATAAAAATCTGAAGGACAGGAACAAGTCTTATAGCTTATACTTCCTTCTATGAATCTATTTATTCTTTTATATTATACCTCTAAATATGGCTTACACATATCTTCTCCTTTTTCATTCCACTATGTTATGGCTGGATGGCATCACTGACTTGATGGATGTGAGTCTGAGTGAACTCCGGGAGTTGGTGATGGACAGGGAGGCCTGGCATGCTCGATTCATGGGGTTGCAAAGAGTCGAACGCGACTGAACAACTGAACTGAACTGATGTTCACTGAAACCATATATAGGACTGCCCCAGTGGGCCAGCAGTTAAGAATCTGTGCTTTGAAGGCAGGGGGCATGGATTCAATCCCAGATAGGGGAAGTTCCACTTTCCATGCAGCAAAGGAAACAAAAAAGAAAGATAAAAAGAAAGAGACTTAAATCACATATAAATATATTGTTCCTATGTTATGGCCATAGTCCAACTAATTTTCCTGTCTTCGTTTCTATTCGTTCAATCTCGATTTGTTACCAGGGAAATTTTTATACTGCAAATATTATATTGTTATTCTCCTGCATGAAACATTCTATCTGCTTTTGTTTCCAGTATCAGTGGTGTTCAAGAAGGAATCTATGTACTTTGGCAGTCACTCATGTTATCTGATCATTGTACAAAGAGAAAATAATATAATTTATTTCAATATTTTTTGTTTTATTTTTAGTAATTCTAAGGCATAAGCATTTTAGAAAAAAAGCTCAATTTTCCATATGTTGGATGATTTTTTTTTAAATTTTGATACCCACTCCAGCCACAGATTAACTTCATATTCTTTACTTCCTGTAATCTATTATGACCATTCTATACCTTATTTCCCTAGGCATTCTCAAATAAACTGGTATTTTTATTCCTCCTCTTTCTTTTGTCAAAAAGAAATAGCATATTTGGGGTAATTACAAAACTGCAAGGGCTTCCCTGGTGGCTCAGGTGGTAAAGAATCTGCCTGCAGTGCAGGAGCTCTGGGTTCTATCTCTGGATTGGGAAGATCTTCTGGAAGAGAGCATGGCAACCCACTCCAGTATTTTTGCCTGGAGAATCCCCATTGACAGAGGAGCCTAGCACACTACAGTCCATGGGATTGCAGAGAGTCAGACATGACTGAGAGACTAAGCACAGCACAAAACTGCATATCTATTCTCAAAGAGAGAGCTTTTCTAGGGTGCTTGATTTTTCTTCTCACACAGGGAAACATGTGATCAGCAGTCAGAGAGAAAAAGAGTTTCTTATCTTTTTCTTGGACTTATTTCTCTTGACTTTTAGAAATGTAGTGCTATTAATGAAGAACTCTCTTTTCTACACATCACCAAAAACAAACTAAAAAAGAAAATGTTTCCTGTTTTCATAAATATCAGCTATAATAGGGAACATGGCTAGGGGGAAAAATGGCATAAACCTTAAAAAGTCAATACAAAATAAATTTACTTTCAAAGTTGCATGTTAAATACCATCCAACAGAAATAACAGATGCTGTCTTTGCTTAGGTAAATTTCGGGCAGTGTAACATTTGTCTTAGATTGAACTGCGCTTGTTTAGATAGATCCTATCTTCAGGTTACACAGGCTTCTCTTTTAACACTTTCTAAATATATCCTGATATCAATCTTCTTTTCTTCATATCTTTATTCTTATCGCCAGCAAATCATTCTTGGGAGAACTAGACATCCCAATAGATTTGTCAACTAGTGAAATGGAGAATTTAAGCTCTGCCTGATGAATATCTCAGCTTCCATGCCTGCAGAGCATACAAATATCTCCCTGCCTGATAAAGAAGCTTCATGGGTATTACTGTAAAGTCTCCCATTTATAATGTCAAATATTTTGAAATTTAAAAATATAAAAAATGCTATTCTGTGTTTTTTTTTAGAATAATTACCAAATCATGAATTCAATTATTCTGAAAATTTTAGGTAGCTAACAAGATCTCTCTATAGTAGCATTGGCTGTCATTTTTTGTCTCTTTATTTGATGTGGTGTATAATGATTAAAATAAGTATATTACCAATTGCTAGGTTTATGTGATCTGAGAGAGGCCCATCTAGTTAATTCTAGAATTACCAAAATAAAGGAACTGAAAATTTTGATATTACATTGAGAGATTCACCATTAAATTATTTTTTTTTCACATTTAACTCCTATTTGTATTTCACTTTAAGGGCAATCATTCACAAAAAGATTATTTTCTGAAGTGATATGGAATAATTACAGTAGTATTTTGAAATTTTATTCCTTGAGATAATTTTAAAAGCTTTTTTGATTAAAGACTTCTAGAGGATTTAATATACAAGCTAGTGAATAGGTCATAATTATTAGCATTCTCATTGTCAAATTTCAGTATTTCATTGAATATCAGTGGTTTGATTATAGCATTTGAACCTGAGGATTATCATGTCTGTAATTAGCATTAAGTCTTTTAAACATGTCCAGAAAGACTATCACATTGTATTAACTAAAATAATAATAATGTTATAAAGCATTATTTAATTGATTTCTTTTTGAGTTTTTTTCATTGGTATTAATTACTTTTTAAATAATAACCCTGTATGTGAGACAGCAAAAGAGACACAGATGTATAGAACAGTCTTTTGGACTCTGTGGGAGAGGGCGAGGGTGGGGTGATTTGGGAAAACGGCATTGAAACATGTATAATATCATATATGAAACAAATCGCCAGTCCAGGTTCGGTGCATGATACTTGATGCTTGGTGCTGATGCACTGAGACGACGCAGAGGGATGGTACAGGGAGGGAGGAGGGAGGGGGGTTCAGGATGGGGAACATGTGTATACCTGGGGCAGATTCATGCTGATGTATGGCAAAACCAATGCAATATTTTAAAGTAACTAACCTCCAATTAAAATAAATAAATTTATATTTAAAAAAAAACAAAAAATATTTAGAAATATGTTTTTATGATTTACTTCTGAATCAGTAGGCTTAATATACAATTAATTCTACCTACAGTTATATATTTGTATTTTTATAGTTAGGTAATAAAAATTAAGAAAACCATGATTTTTCTCACAGGAAGTAGTAAATGATGAAAGAGCTCATATCTGATGACAATTAAAAAGTCCCCTTCTCCAGCATATAGCCAAGCTGAAGGATAGTTTTTTGATCTCAGGTGAAGCATGAAAAATATTCAGAAAAAAATATTAGTTACATTTTAGAAAAACAGAGGTTAAATGTCAAATTCAATGGGTGCATTTACAAAATAACAAAGAATAAGAGAATGACTGAGGGAATAAGGGGTAGCTCTTTAAAAATAATTTTTTTTTTGGAAGAGTTTTCTAGATAATTAAAATTTTTGATTGTAAAGATCATTTATCTTAGTTAATCAAACAAGAAAACAAATACATGACTTTTCTTTGAGGTTGTTTTTTTCCCTGTTTTCAGTCGATGGGGTTGCAAATAGTTGGACACAACTTGGCGACTAAACAACAGAAATAGAGTTTTCATTTAGAAGGTTCTACTCTCATTGAGGGTGTTTGCTATGACCAGTATGTTCTTTTGGCAAAACTCTGTTAGCCTTTGCCCTGCTTCAATCCATACTCGAAGGCCAAACTTGCCTGTTACTCTAGGCGTTTCTTGACTTCCTACTTTTGCATTCCAGTCCCCTGTAATGAAAGGAACATCTTTTTTGGGTGTTAGTTCTAAAAGGTCTTGTAGGTCTTCATAGAACCGTTCAACTTCAGCTTCTTCAGCGTTACTGGTTGGGGCATAGATTTGGATTACTGTGATATTGAATGGTTTTCCTTGGAAACGAACAGATCATTCTGTCATTTTTGAGACTGCATCCAAGTACTGCATTTCGAACTCTTTTCTTTACCATGATGGCCACCCCATTTCTTCTAAGGGATTCCTGCCCACAGTAGTAGATATAATGGTCATCTGAATTAAATTCACCCATTCCAGTCCATCTTAGTTCGCTGATTCCTAGAATGTTGATGTTCACTCTTGGCATCTCCTGTTTGACCACTTCCAATCTGCCTTGATTCATGGACATAACATTCCAGGTTCCTATACAATATTGCTCTTTACAGCATCGGACCTTGCTTCTATCACCAGTCGCATCCACAACTGGGTATTGTTTTTCTTTGGCTCCATCCCTTCATTCTTTCTGGAGTTATTTCTCCACTGATCTCCAGTAGCATATTGGGCACCTACTGACCTGGGGAGTTCCTCTTTCAGTATCCTATCATTTTGCCTTTTCATACTGTTCATGGGGTTCTTAAGGCAAGAATACTGAAGTGGTTTGCCATTCCCTTCTCCAGTGGACCACAGTCTGTCAGACCTCTCCACCATGACCCTTCCATCTTGGGTGGCCCCACATGGCATGGCTTAGTTTCATTGAGTTAAACAAGGCTGTGGTCCTAGTGTGATTAGATTGACTAGTTTTCTGTGAGTATGGTTTCAGTGTGCCTGCCCTCTGATGCCCTCTCACAACACCTACCGTCTTACTTGAGTTTCTCTTACATTGGATGTGGGGTATCTCTTCACGGCCGCTCCAGCAAAGCACAGACGTTGCTCCTTAACTTGGACGAGGGGTATCTCCTCATGGCACCTCTCCTGACCTTGAATGTGGAGAAACTCCTCTCAGCCCTCCTGCGCCCGTACTGGTCATAGCAAACACCCTCTTCCAACAATACAAGGAAGACTCTACACATGGACATCACCAGATGGTCAACACCAAAATCAGATTGATTATATTCTTTGCAGTAAAAGATGGAGAAGCTCTATACAAGTCAGCAAAAACAAGACCAGGAGCTGACTGTGGCTCAGATCATGAACTCCTTATTGCCAAATTCAGACTTAAATTGAAGAAAGGGGGGGAAACCACTAGACCATTCAGGTATGACCTAAATCAAATCCCTTATGATTATACAGCAGAAGTGAGAAATAGATTTAAGGGACTAGATCTGATAGATAGAGTGCCTGATGTACTATGGATGGAGGTTCATGACATTGTACAGGAGACAGGGATCAAGACCATCCCCATGGAAAAGAACTGCAAAAAAGCAAAAGGGCTGTCTGGGAAGACCTTACAAATAGCTGTGAAAAGAAGAGAAGCAAAGGAGAAAAGGAAAGATATAAGTATCTGAATACAGAGTTCCAAAGAATAGCAAGAAGAGATAAGAAAGACTTCCTCAGTGACCAATGCAAAGAAATAGAGGAAAACAACAGAATGGGAGAGACTAGAGATCTCTTCAAGAAAATTAGAGATACCAAGGAAATATTTCATGCAAAGATGGGCTCAATAAAGAACAGAAATGGTATGGACCTAAACAGAAGCAGAAGATATTAAGAAGAGGTGGCAAGTATACACGGAAGAACTGTACAAAAAAGATGTTCACAACCCAGATAATCATGATGGTATGATCACTCACCTAGAGCCAAACATCCTGGAATGTGAAGTCAAGTAGGCCTTAGAAAGCATCACTACAAACAAAGGTAGTGGAGGTGATGGAATTCCAGTTGAGCTATTTTAAATACTGAAAGACGATGCTGTGAAAGTGCTGCACTCAATATGCCAGCAAATTTGGAAAACTCAGCAGTGACCACAGGACTGGAAAAGGTCAGTTTTCATTCCAATCACAAAGAAAGGCAATGCCAAAGAATGCTCAAATGACTGCACAATTGCACTCATCTCACATGCTAGTAAAGTAATGCTTAAAATTCTCCAAGCCAGGCTTCAGCAATACATGAACCATGAACTTCCAGATGTTCAAGCTGGATTTAGAAAAGGCAGAGGAACCAGAGATCAAATTGCCAACATCCGCTGGATCATCAGTAATGCAAGAGAGTTCCAGAAAAACACCTTTTCTGCTTTATTGACTAGGCCAAAGCTTTTGACTGTGTGGATCATAATAAACTGTGGAAAATTCTGAAAGACATGGGAATACCAGTCCACCTGACCTGCCTCTTGAGAAACCTGTATGCAGGTCAGGAAGCAACAGTTAGAACTGGACATGGAACAACAGACTGGTTCCAAATAGGAAAAGGAGTATGTCAAGGCTATATATTGTCACCCTGCTTATTTAACTTATATGCAGAGTACCTCATGACAAACACTGGGCTGGAGGAAGCACAAGCTGGAATCAAGATTGCTGGAAGAAATATCAATAACCTCAGACATGCAGATGACACCACCCTTATGGCAGAAAGTGAAGAACTAAAGAGCCTCTTGATGACAGTGAAAGAGGAGAGTGAAAAAGTTGGCTTAAAGCTCAGCATTCAGAAAACGAAGATCATGGCATCTGGTCCCATCACTTCATGGGAAGTAGATGGGAAAACAGTGGAAACAGTATCAGACTTTTTTTTTTACTCCAAAATCACTGTAGATGGTGATTGCAGCCATGAAATTAAAAGATGCTTACTCCTTGGAAGGAAAGTTATGACCAACCTAGATAGCATATTCAAAAGCAGACATTACTTCGCCAACAAAGGTCCATCTAGTCAAGGCTATGGTTTTTCCAGTGGTCATGTATGGATGTGAGAGTTGGACTGTGAAGAAATTTGAGTGCCAAAGAATTGATGCTTTTGAACTGTGGTGTTGGAGAAGACTCTTGAGAGTTCCTTGGACTGCAAGGAGATCCAACCAGTCCATTCTAAAGGAGATCAGTCCTGGGTGTTCATTGGAAGGACTGATGCTATAGCTGAAACTCTACTTTGGCCACCTCATGCGAAGAGGTGACTCATTGGAAAAGACCCTGATGCTGGGAGAGATTGGGGGAAGAAGGAGAAAGGGCCGACAGAGGATTAGATGGCTGGATGGCATCACTGACTTGATGCACATGAGTTTGGGTGAACTCCAGGAGCTGGTGAAGGACAGGGAGGCCTGGTATGCTGCAATTCATAGGTCGCAAAGGGTGGGACACGACTGAATGACTGAACTGAACTGACTCTCACTGAATAATCAAATAATAATAATAATAATGTGACTTGCTTAAGGGGAGTGATATAAGAATAGAAATTTAGTGGCTTATACTCATATTGCCTTTCCATGCCCTTCTCTTAGACACACAAGAACAGAAAATTGGATGAAAAAGTGACTTTTGTGGATACTACTAATGTATTTTTCCATATAATGGCATAAAAGTTTTCCTATTTTTCTAAGCTTTATAATTCAGTATCTCAATTACCTTATCTCTCACTGAAAAGAGAGAGTCAGTTTGACTGAAATATTTTGGAATTATAGTAGGTTTTGAGAACTGGAGGAAACGTCTCTGGGGAACATTGTGGACTGATTTTATGTACTTATGCCATCCACTTTGAGTGACCCAATTTGCAAACATTAGTTCATTCCTGTTTAGTAGTGGATGGAATTTTACATTTGTAAATTATAGAAGATCTGTTTTTAAAAGAAAGAAGAAAAGAAAAGCTTCTGGATGTGCTTTTCTTCCAAATAGAATAAGTATCATGTTCTCTGATAAGGAAAGAACATGAGATTCTGGTGATGAACAGTGGACCACTGCGCTCCATGGTTGTACCTTGTTGTTATTTCTATGGCCTCTTCCACCCATAGCAAGAGAACCACCAGTGTATGATACCTACCATTTTAAGATATTATTCATGCACCACATATATATATCCATAATGAGACAGATAGTTCATTCACTTTCTTTTTTGACTTTTAAAAAATATATTTAATATCTACAAATTAATACTTTTAACAAGCATATGGGATTGAAAGACAATAGTAAAATGACAATTCTTTTATCTACTGACCAGCTGAATTTCCAGTGGCCTCTCTGATCTCATTACCCTCCCTCTTCCCTTGAATAATCAGTTAGCTGAACATTATGTCAGTAATTCCTTTGTTTTCTCTAGAAGTTTACAAAATTGCATATGAAATCCATGATTTTTGTTTCTAAAATTTGTACAAGTAAATCAGTGTATATTTTCTTTACTGACTTTTTCCCCTGAGATCATTAAAGTTGATGTAAGTAGCTGCATTTCAATCAATTATTACATGCTCTAGTATGACATTGTATGGCTGCCACATTCTATCTTTCTGTTGTTAATATATTCTGTGTTACAGATATAAGGTTGATTTTGCCTGTCTTAGCAGACTTATATAAGTCACTCTTAGTAAATGTTAAGAGTAAATTTTTTAATATTAAAAATAATTTTTCCCCTCAAGGTATAAGTAGAAATTTTCCCATCCATTAGTAACACATAATTAGACCATTATCTACATTTTTTCTAACTTTTGATATCACTGGTTTTTGTATTGAGTGTCGAGTTGAGCTATTTACTAATGAGAATTATCATGTATTATATTTTTATGCAGTAGTTTTTTTCACCTCTGTAAACTGCTTGTTCAGTAATTTCTCAGTCTTTTTTTCTTGCAAGTGTACAGTGTTGAAGACTTGAAGATTATAATAATTCTTAGTAATTTAGGCAGAGAAGGCAATGGTACCCCACTCCAGTACTCTTGCCTGGAAAATCCCATGGACGGAGGAGCCTGGTAGGCTGCAGTCCATGGGGTCGCTAGGAGTTGGACACGACTGAGCGACTTCACTTTCACTTTTCACTTTCATGCATTGGAGAAGGAAATAGCAACTCACTCCAGTTTTCTTGCCTGGAGAATCCCAGGGACAGGGGAGCCTGGTGGGCTGCCATCTCTGGGGTCGCACAGAGTCGGACAAGACTGAAGTGACTTAGCAGCAGCAGCAGCAGTACATTAGAGAAACACTTCCTTGATTTATGCTAAGAAACAGGCAATTTTATTTATGATTTTTTTTTTTTTTTTACCATCAATAACACTGCCAACATAGTGAAACAGTAAATATAGCATTGAATTACTGTTAAAATAATTTTGAAACAACACATCTCCTGCTAGGGCAAATATATCATATGACAAACAACATAAAATCAGGCATAATACAGATAGGCATTTTTAATGAATAATATTATAGATAGTATAATTATCACTCTCAGTCATTATGTCTCTTTCAACATTGTAAAAACACATTGAAGGGGACTTTCCTAGTTACTGCTCTGTGAGCCCTTTATGCCAAGGCTACTAAATCATTATCATTTAAAAAAGTAATTAGCACATATCATTAGCTAATGAAGATAATACTATTAAAATTCTTTCCCAATTTACGGTTCCCCCTTTATCACGATTTAACAACAATGTTGTTTTAGTGTAATAACAAAAATTGGTTTACAAATGACCCTTCCACTAATGAACGAGCAGCACTTTGTATCAAGGAGCAAAGAATTATTTATTCATTGCACTTTTAATTATATTATGTAGAGCAGTTTACTGTTGATGCCTTTCCATTGTGATTCCGTCAAAATGTCTATTTTATCATTATATTAAAAGTATAAAGCCAAACCTCACAGTATATAATTATTTTTCTATGAAATAGAGTCAATTTCTACATTTCCAAGCTGGAAAGTGATGAATTATAATGATCAATGTATATAGATTATAAAAGCATTTCATCTGCTCAGTTCATTTTTTTCTATTTTTTTCATATTTTGAACATATAAACACATCTTAAAATAACTGAAAAAATTAATATTCTACTGATAATTATTAACATTCACAAAAATATAATACTGAAGGAAAACATCTTATGGAGTGGCTAAAATAAATGCATTTACATTTAACTTTTTAAATCATAAAGTTGAATTTAAAATTCACTGATTCTTAGTGTTACATTGAGGGTCGTTTCATAAGTTTTCTGTTGCCATGAGCAAATTATCACAAATTTAGGTTCAAACGTCTATTTGTTATTTCATAGTTTCTGTGAATCAGGGATCCAGGCCTGGGTTGTATGACTCTCACTGAGATGAACAATGAGTTGACAGGGACTTCAAGCCCATCTGAGGCTCAGGAGAATCTGAGTTCATGCTTTGTTGGAAAAATTTGGTTCCATGCAATTCTAGAAATGAAATCCTTATCTTCTTGCTGGCTGTAGGCAGGTGTCCCTCTCAGATTCTGGAGGTAGTTTTCAAGTCCTAATCAAATATGGCAACTTTATTACTGCAAGAGAGGCAGAAAAATCAGCCTGCTGTGTGGAGTTTTATATAACATAATCTAATCATGGACTGACCATGCTATCACATTCTTAACTCTTGCCCACACTAAAGTGGAGATGATTACAGAGTCAATGCTCCTGTAGGTGGGAAACTGCCACCCTCTGACCCTCAATTATTTAAGACTGTCTGAAATGCAAATTATATTCACCCTCTCCCAGGGTTTTTAAGGTTTTAGTCTATTACAATTCAGAATTCAAAATCTAAATCAGGTCTAGGTGTGGATAATAGGCTTGGATGTAATCTATGAAGTAAAGCTTCTGGGGCAAATTCTTCTCCATGTGTGGTCTAGGAAATCCAAAGGGAGAAGTTATCAGCTCACAACATTCCTGACTAACAATGGCAGATTAGGCACAGAAAAACAGTTAAAAATCATTGTGATTTATAAAAATGGAAAGTAAGCATGAGTAATCAGTCTATAACCATTCTGAAATGGGTTCTTTTTCATTGAGTAAAAAACCTAGAAGAAATCTTTGTGATCTTGGCTCTACCCCCTTGGGTTTCTAGTTGAGAAAAATCTGTGTTGTCATTTTTGTTCAGTCCCTCAGTCGTGTCCAACTCTTTGCAGCCCCATGAACTGCAGCACACCATGCTTCCCTGTCCTTCACCATCTCCTGAAGTTTGCTCAAATTCATGTCCATTGAGTCAGTGATCTATAGGCAAATCTTTAACCTCTTGAAAGTCACTTAGTGTGACTAAATCCACTTTTTCCTTTTATAACTTCTAACATCTTTTGCCATTGGATATGCCAGTAACTTTAAAATCATCCAATTCTACTTTTTTGTTTAGCAATTCTTCCCTATATTTGTCTCTCTCCTTTTGCATTTTACTATAATCTGCAAAAAGAATCTAGGCAGCACTTCTGGCATTTAGCTAGAAGTCCAAGTCCATCATTTATAAATTCTAATTCCCACATAGCTGCAGGACATGCATCAGTTCAGTTCAGTTCAGTTGCTCAGTTGTGTCCAACTCTTTGCGACTCCATGAATCGCAGCACGCCAGGCCTCCCTGTCCATCACCAACTCCCAGAGTTCACTGAGACACACGTCCATCGAGTCAGTGATGCCATCCAGCCATCTCATCCTCTGTCATCCCCTTCTCCTCCTGCCCCCAATCCCACCCAGCATCAGTCTTTTCCAATGAGTCAACCCTTTGCATGAGGTGGCCAAAGTACTGGAGTTTCAGCTTTAGCATCATTCCTTCCAAAGAAATCCCAGGGCTGATCTCCTTCAGAATGGACTGGTTGGATCTCCTTGCATTGCTTCAGTACTGTCAGACTCTTTGCAACCCTATGCCAGATTCCTCTGGATGGGATTCTCCAGGCAAGAGTACTAGAGTGGGTTGTCATGCCCTCCTCCAGGGGATCTTCCCAACCCAGGGATTGAACCTACATCTTGAGAAAGTTAATTCTTAGGTAGGTTGATTAGGAGTTTGGGACCCTTGAGGAGGAGAAAGGTTGTCTGGGGCTCTCAAGGAGGAGCAAAGGACAACATTCTTTTTTTAGGTTGCTTTGTCTTAGTCAATATACCAATGTATCTTGCTCAAGGACACATTTCTCCTTAACAAGAACATTCTGACTAATCTTGTTATCTTAAGAAGTATGTTGTGGGAGTGAGCCTGGTAAAACCTTTCTATTTTTAGTTCTAATGGGGTAGTTTAAGATGTATTTTGTGGGAGTAGGTCTGGTAAAAGTATATAAGGCTTGATAAGACTAATGAGTAGGGACAGGCTTCATCCCCCACCTGATGTATATGTCAGAAGCTTTCTTCTCCCCTTTTGTACTTTAATAAAAGTCTGCTACACAAAAGCTCTTGAGTGATCAAGCCTGGTCCCTGATCCTGAAGCTAAATCTTCTTCTTCAGAGATCAGGAATCTGACAACATTCACCATAAACTAGCAATATCTTCCATCTCCTGGATTGGCAGGCAAATTCTTTATATCTAGCACCAACTGGGAAGCTGCAGGGCACAGTTTTATTAGACTTCTATCACTGTATAGCACAAGTTTTCCCTTGTCTAGTTTTCAGTAACGTGTTCCTCACTTCCTTCTGATCCTCCCGGGTAGGATCTTCCAAATACAGATTTCAAACTCTTCACCAACTTCTTGATTTCAAGAAGTTGCTACATGTAAATTTTAAATTGTTTTTGTTGTTGTTGTACTAACACCTCAATTCAAAATACCAAAATGTTTATGCATTTCTCTGCTACATAGCAAATTATATGAAAATTTTCAAGGATCAGGAGTCTGGTTTCTATGGTTCTTGGCTTAAGGTTTCACTAGCTAAAATGGTGTGAATCTTAGTGTCAAAATACCTGGAGTTCACGTCGACGACTAATGCCAACTTTCTCTGAGATTATTGGACCTCAAACCAGCCAAAAATTGTTCCATGGCTATTCAGATGTTTTATAACTCTGTTTCTATTAAGTAGTTATTATATTGGGCATAAGCATGATAGTGATAATGGTAATCACAAACATGTACATCATAGGAACTGGATAGTGTATTCAAAAAAGTTGTTACAATCACTGTTTATTCCACAGTTAATTTGTTTGTTAATTACTTAATCAATTATTAAAAACTCAATATAACGTTTGAGTTAATCTTTAGAATTTAAACAGAGCATTAAAGTCTCCAAGTTTATATGGAGTCTTCATTCCACTCCCAAAGAAAGGCAATGCCAAGGAATAATCACACTACCATGCAATTGCACTCATCTCACACGCTAGTAAAGTAATGCTCAAAATTCTCCAAGCCAGGCTTCAGCAATACATGAACCGTGAACTTCCAGATATTCAAGCTGGTTTAAAAAAAGGCAGAGGAACTAGAGATGAAATTGCCAACATCCGCTGGATCATCGAAAAAGCAAGAGAGTTCCAGAAAAACATCTATTTTTGTTTTATTGACTATGCCAAAGCCTTTGATTGTGTGGATCACAATAAACTGTGGAAAATTCTGAAAGAGATGGAAATACCAAACCACTTGACCTGCCTTTTGAGAAATCTGTATGCAGGTCAGGAAGCAACAGTTAGAACTGGACATGGAACAACAGATTGGTTAAAAATAGGAAAAGGAATATGTCAAGGCTGTATATTGTCACCCTGCTTATTTAACTTCTATGCAGAGTACATCATGAGAAACACTGGACTGGAAGAAGCACAAGCTGGAATCAAGACTGCCAAGAGAAATATCAATAACCTCAGATATGCAGATGACAGCACCCATATGGCAGAAAGTGAAGAGGAACTAAAAAGCCTCTTGATGAAAATGAAAGTGGAGAGTGAAAAGGTTGGCTTAAAGCTCAACATTCAGAAAACTAAGATCATGGCATCTAGTCCCATGACTTCATGGGAAATAGATGGGGAAACAGTGTCAGACATTATTTTTCTGGGCTCCAAAATCACTGCAGATGGTGATTGCAGCCATGAAATTAAAAGATGCTTACTCCTTGGAAGGAAAGTTATGACCAACCTAGATAGCATATTAAAAACCACAGACATTACTATGCCAACAAAGGTCCATCTAGTCAAGGCTATGGTTTTTCCAGTGGTCATGTATGGATGTAAGAGTTCGACTATAAAGAAAGCTGAGCACTGAAGAATTGATGCTTTTGAACTGTGGTGTGGGAGAAGACTCTTGAGAGTCCTTTGGACTGGGAGGAGATCCAACCAGTCCATCCTAAAGGAGATCAGTCCTGGGTGTTCATTGGAAGGACTGATGCTGAGGCTGAAGCTCCAATCCTTTGGCCACCTCACGCAAAGAATTGACTCATGGGAAAAGACCCTGATGCTGGGAGGGATTGGGGGCAGGAGGAGAAGGGGACGACAGAGGATGAGATGGCTGGATGGCATCACTGACTCGATGGACGTGAGTCTGAGTGAACTCCAGGAGTTGGTGATGGACAGAGAGGCCTGGCGTGCTCCCATTCATGGGGTCGCAAAGAGTTGGACACGGATGAGTGACTGAACTGAACTGAACTGAACATTACAAATAGCTACAACTTTTCACAATGTAGACTTATCCAGTCTATATTTGTATTCAGTTATTGGAATATTGCTGAAACCAATATGGTATGCAAAGACAAGAAATTAAATGAGTGAATAATTGGTGAGAAGTATAATTTCACTTCTTTTCTTCCTTCATTTAAGAAAACTCTGGTGGAAAATTAATTCTTTTGTGTATGTGTTTTCTTGTTATGAAAACCTGTCACCCAGTGACCCATCTGAAAAGTTGCTCTTCTAATGGAACAGGCTCTGCAAAGCTTTCCTTAACATTGGGTTCATTGAATTTTGCTTTTCTGTTTTATCAATTTTATGCTATGATCTTCTCAAGGGTGCATACTATAGTCTCTTCCCTGTATATCCAGGCCATATTGCTGTGCCTGATCTGATATAATTTAGTCATAAATATTTGAATGGATACATGAATTAAATAGTATGAATAGAACTATGTTATTTTTAAAGTTTATAATTGTAGTGCTTTAAGAAAGAACAGGGTCTTATAAACCAAAATCAGTGGTAGCAGCTTGCCTATTTACATTAACCCTCAGTTGTTTTGTTTTTTCCTGGAGATAAACGTGCTTATTTCATTCTCTGATTCTCTTTTTAAAATGAAATTTCACTGAAGAAACAATGGTAACTTCTGTTCTATCCCAGATTTTCATCCATTTCTGTGGCTGTATTATTATTTTGATTTACTTCTATATTTACACCAATATCTACTTCTATAAATGTTCTACTCCTCTTTATATGCCTACATTGAGATATTTATATCTTGAAATCCCCTGCAAGTCTTAATCTCTCTCTCTCCCCCTCTGCACGTGTGTGCACACACACACACACACCCACACACAAACTCGCATGCCCCACTTAACTTTTTTTGTGTGTGTGGTGAATTACCACAGCTTTTCAATTTCTAGGCTCCCCTTTGTATAATTAAGTACCAAATCATAGAGACCCTTTGTTAACAAAATGTTTTCATTTCTTTCCTCATTATTTTAATTGCTATCACCCCAATTAAGATAATTGTTTATTCTTACATTTACAATGATAAGGATACATATAATAATGGGTTTTTATACCTCTTTCTGCTAATTCTTTCTTCATATACATCCCATTTGCTACTTTTCCACTACTATTTATAAATCTCTAATCATTCAATGCATTAATATCTTTTAATCCTGAAGTGAAATTTTTGAGCAAAGCCAGACATACAATTTATAAAAGTTCCATAGATTATTCTTATATGTGATTAAGCATTAAGAAGCATATTTTAATCCTGATAATAAATGGTGAAAAGGATATTTTGCAAGAACACTCTAACCTAACCTAGTACCCTATTCTTAGAATAAAGACAAATCACTTTGTCAGGTGTTCAAGAATCATTTTGTCAATCCAATGTTATCTCTCATTGACTTTTTCTGTGATGTTTCATCCATTTTCCTGTGATATTTTGGGAATTATTTCCTCCTTCTCTAAATATTACATATTTATAAGCGTCAACTATGCCATATCCATATGTACCTGTTTACTATTATGCCATGAGGGCTTCCCAGGTGGCATTAGTGGTAAAGAACCTGCCTGCCAAAGCAGTAGACTTGAGATGTCGGTTCGATCCCTGGGTTGGGAAGATCCTCTGTAGGAAAAATGGCAACCCACTCAAGGATTCTTGCCTGTATACTCCCATGGACAGAGGATCCCAGTGTGCTCATGAGGTCCCAAAGAGTCAGACAAGACTGAAGTGACTTTGCAGTATTATGCCGTGAGTATTTACTCATGCCCTTAAAATCTTCAGATATAATTTCATTGGACACATGCAACTCTAGTTTACTTTTGAATATTTTAATTGTTTTAAATTTTCTCTTTATCAAAGTGATTCTTTAATGAATATATCTATAGGTAAATATTTACCTTAATTTAAAATTATTCTTGTGAATATCTCCAAATTGATTGACATCAAAATATAATCTAGTGTTATATAGTTCTGCTCATGTTCATAATTCCCCAAGCCCTAATGAAATATGTTATTTTAGGTCCATTCAAGGTAGCCTCTAGTTTAAAGAATCAGAGTTTACCAAAACAGGCTAGTGCGTGCGTAACTGGATTTTTAAGCAAATGATCTTCAGAACCTATTGCCTTCCCACCATATGTGCAGTAAATTGCAGAGTTATGGATTATATTTCAGGTTGACTTACCTGTGAGAAAGACTAGAAGGTGGAGATTATTGTACAGGAGCTTAATTGGCTGGTGATATTTGCATGAAAATATGTGTAAAGAGAGAGAAGGAAGCAAATGGAAATAAGCAGCAGCAGAAGTTAAGTTCCAAGGTAATTGTAAAAGTGGTCCCAACAGATTTTGTGAGAGTTTGATGATGGTGACCCTTTAGTGATTTCTCCACTCAGAATAAGAAAAACATGTCCTTATATCTCAAGAGAATCCATTGTTGAATATGAGCTTTCCTGGGAGGAGAACATGACCTTGGGAGAGAAGCATACTTTAACAGAGATCTTTTAATACATTGTATTCTTATGGGATTCTTACTGATAGATTTAGATTCTTAAAAAAAAAAAGGCAATATAATACTTGAATTTGTCTTTAGGTTGGCATGGTTCTTAAAAAGCACAGTCAAATCATTCTATCATCACACTTAATTATGAGAAACTGGAAACTTTCCTACTGAGCTCAGGTATAAATCAAGGATGTTCCCACTCCTTTTAAAAATCTACTGAGTGCATATGAATGATTCACATTTTTAGGTGGTAGAAACCAACACAACATTGTAAAGCAATTATCCTCCAATTTAAAAAATCTACTGAAAGCTTTAGGTAATGCAATAAAAAAGAAAAGGAAATATAAATGTAAGGGGATTTAGAAGGAAGAAATAAAATTGTCTTTGTTTGTAAATGACTTGATTACTCACAGAAAATCCAAAATAACTGAACAAAAAACTTCTAAATAAGTGATTATAGAAAGGTTGCGTAATACAAGTTTAATACACAAAAGTCAGTTGCTTTTCCATATACTATCAATGATCAAGTGGAATTTGAAATTAACTATGTAATAGCATTTACATAAACATACAAAAAATGAAATACTTAGGAACAAACCAATCAAACATGTATCAATACATGATCTAAATGAGGAAAACTAAAGAACTCTGATGAACAAAATCAAAGAACTAAATGTATGGAGAGATTCCATAGTTATGGTTAGAAAAACAATATTGTCAAGATTTCAATTCTTCTCAAAACTTGATCTAGAGATTCAAGGCAATCCCTTAAAAAAGCCCCAACAACTTATTTGGTGGCTATCAACAAAACGGGTCTAAATGTTACAAAGAATTGTCCAAGAACCACAATAATCAACACTGATTCAAGGAGAAGAACAAAACTGGAGAACTGAGACTAAATGACTTCAAGAGTTACTATACATTTCAAGTAATCAAGACAGTGAAATACTGGCGAAAGGACAGATGAGTAAATCAATAGAAAAGAACAGAAACAAGACATAGACCTGCCAATATATATATATATATATATATATATATATATATATATATATGGACTGTTGTTTTTATTGTTGTTCAGTCCCTCAGTCATGTCAGACTCTGTGACCCCATGGACGGCAGCATGCCAGGCTTCCCTGTCCTTCATTGTCTCCCAGAGTGTGCTCAAACTTATATCCATTGTGTCCCTTAGGCCATCCAACCATCTCTTCCTCTGTCACACACTTCTCTTCCTGCCCGCAGTCTTTCCTAGCATCAGGGTCTTTTCCAATGAGTCAGCTCTTCACATCAGATGGCAAAAGTATTGGAGCTTCAGCTTCAGCATCAGTCCTTTCTATAAATATTCATGGTTGATTTGCTTTAGGATTGACTAGTTTGATCTCCTTGCTCAACGAACTATCAAAGTCATCCCCAGCACCACAGTGCAAAAGCATCAATTCGTTGGCTGTCAGCCTTCTTTATGGTTCAACTCTCACATTAGTATGGATGTGAGAATACTGAAGTGGGTTTCCTGTCCCTTCTCCAGTGGATCTTCCCAATCCAGGAATCAAACTGGGGTCTCCTGCATTGTAGATGGATTCTTTACCAGCTGAGCTACCAGGGAAGCTCTTCTTACAAAACTAAATATATTTTTACTATGCAATCCAAAATCATGGTCTTGGGTATTTACTTCAAAGAGTGGAAAACATATCCACACAAAAGCCTACACATTGGTATTGTTAGCAGTTTTATTCATAATTACCAAAACTTGGAGGCAACCAAGATGTCCTTCAGTGGATAAGTGAATAAATAAACTGTGGTACATCCTGACAATGGATTATTACTCAGCACAAAAAAATGAGTTTTAAAGCCCTGGAAAGATATGAAGAAACCTTGAATATATGTGTATCATCATCAGTGAAAGTATCTCAGTCATAGACTCTTTGAAACCCCATGGACTACAGTCCATGGAATTCTCCAGGCCAGAATACTGCAGTGGGTAGCCTTTCCCTTCTCCAGGTGATCTTCCCAACCCAGGGATAGAACCCAAATCTCCTGCATTACTGGTGGATTCTCTACCAGCTGAGTCATAATAAGGCAATCTAAAAAGGCTATCTACTGTATGATTTCAACTCCACGACATTCTGAAAAAGACAAAACTATGAAAACTAGAAAAAGTTAAATGTTTGCCAGGAATTGACAAAGGGAATGGGAAAGTGAACAGAACACAGGATTTTAAGGGCAGTAAAAGTACTGCATATGTGTGCTAAGTTGCTTTAGTCGTGTCAGACTCTTTGTGATCCTATGGACTGTAGCCCGCCACGTTCCTCTATCCATGGGATTCTCCAGGCACAAATGCTAAAGTGGGTTGCCGTTTCCTTCTCCAGGGGATCTTCCTGACCCAGGAGTTGAACCTGGGTTTTGTGCATTATAGGTGGAGTCTTTACCACTGAGACACCAGGGAGGCCCCAAAATATTCTGCATGATACCTAATGATAAATATCATAATACATTTCTCTAAGCCCATATAATGTACAATTCCAAGAGTGAACCATATGTAAACTATGGACTTTGGGTTAATTATGATGTGTCAGTCTAGGTTTGTAAATTGTACTAAATACACCATTATGTTGGGGATGGTGATAATGAGAGAGACCATGCATATGTGAGGGCAAAGGGTACATGGAAATCTCTGGATGTCCCTTCAATTTTGCTGTGAACCTTAAACTGCTCTAACACAATAATGTCTTAATAAAATAAAATTAAATCAAAGGGCTGTAGTATTATTGTATTTATTCTATCATGTCTCTTTTTTGTTATTTTTAGACTACCTGGAAAGACTTTAGTTTCTGTGAATATAGAAGCCAATAATTTTGAAAGAGGTTTGAAATCAAGTGGAATACAATATCATATGAAAAGCTTGAAACAGTGACCTATACAGTAACTGAGAATACATTTTGAAGTGACTAAATATACTTCCTAAAATATTACTTCTCTAGTTAGAAGTGTATTTTTCATTACTTTAAGAGCTCAGAAGTGCAAATTAGTACTTGTTGAAATTGTCTCTAAAATAATTATTACATTTTAAAATATTAGGCACATAGAAATTGCTGTAAAGGCAAGAAAGATGTGATTTAAAAGAAAAGTGAAATATATGTTTCCTAGTATGGGGACAATATTATAAATCCTTTACAGAAAGTATTTGGCTGAATCATTCCCATAAATTTGAATAAATGTTTGCAACACAGTAGATGGAGTTATTATTCATTAGTGACATCTCCTGGTTGACTGAGCAGTTTTCACTAAGCTAAGGATAATTACAAACTAATTTTCCTTTGTCAGATTTTAAACAGTTAAGTCAGTCTCACAGTCGTGTCTCACCTTTTGTGACCACATGGACTACCCAGCTCCTCTGTCTATGTGATTGTCCAGGCAAGCTCACGAAAGTGGGTTGCTATTTCCTATTCCAGGAGATCTTCCCAACCCAGGGGTTGAATCCAGGTTTCCTGCATTGCAGGCAGATTCTTTACTGTCTGAGCCATCAGGGAAGTTCTAGAGGACTGTGTCACAATTAGAGTCCATGCCATGCATTATGCCATAGAAATGGAAGAAAGCATCATATTTCTAGCAATGAGGCAGAGATGAAATGACCAGTGTATATTATTGGTCTCATTAACACCAGGGCTATGATAACCTTTGCAGAAAATGTATGCTACACATAAGTGAGTCTCTATGTGCTCACATTTGAGTGTCCCTCTCATAGAACATTCAAGTGAATGACTTGAATTCCTAGTAATAAGGCATGTGAACCCTGTATCAACACTAATTCCTCAGCTCAAACTTATAAACCAGTCACATTGGATTTAAACTCTTATTTTAAGAAAGGCCATATTGAAGAGGTAAGAGTTCTGAATTAGGAATATGAGAATATACATGTTGGGAGCCTGAAACTTCTGAATAGTATGTGTTCTAAAGGACTCTGAGATATTTTTCTTTCAATATATATATAATAGTTAGACAGGTAGATGGCCTTCCTAGATGGCTCAGTGGTAAAGAACCCGCCTGCCAATGCAGGACATGTAAGAGACATGGGTTCAGCTTCTGGGTTGGGAAGATATCCTACAGAAGGGCATAGCAACCTGCTCCAGTAGTCTTGCCTAGAAGATCCCATGGACAGAGGAACCTGGTGGGCTACAGCCCATGGGTCACAAAAAGTTGGAAACAACTGACGCAAATTAGCACCCAGCATGCACAGACAATAGAATGGGACAATAGAATGGGAAAGACTAGAGATCTCTTCAAGAAAACTAGAAATACCCAGGGAACATTTCATGAAATGATGGGCACAATAAAGGACACAAATGGTAGGGACCTAACAGAAGCAGAAGATATTAAGAAGAGATGGCAAGAATACACAGAAGAACTCTACAAAAAAGATCTTCACAACCCAGATAAGCATGATGGTGTGATCACACACCTAGAGCCAGACACCCTGGAATGTGAAGTCAAGTGGGCCTTAGGAAGCATCACTATGAACAAAGCTAGTGGAGGTGATGGAATTCCAGTTGAGCTATTTCAAATCCTGAAAGACAATGCTGAGAAAGTGCTGCACTCAATATGCCAGCAAATTTGGAAAACTCAGCAGTGGTCACAGGACTGGAAAAGGTCAGTTTTCATTCCAATCCCAAAGAAAGGCAATGCCAAAGAATGCTCAAACTACTGCACAATTGCACTCATCTCACATGCTAGTAAAGTGATGCTTAAAATTCTCCAAGCAGGCTTCAACAATACATGAACCGTGGACTTCCAGATGTTCAAGCTGGTTTTATAAAAGGCAGAGGAACCAGAGAGCAAATTGCCAACATCCACTGGATCATGGAAAAAGCAAGAGAGTTTCAGAAAAGCATCTATTTCTGCTTTATTGACTATGCCAAAGCCTTTGACTGTGTGGATTACAATAAACTGTGGAAAATTCTGAAAGAAATGGGCATACCAGACCACCTGACCTGCCTCTTGAGAAACCTGTATGCAGGTCAGGAAGCAACAGTTAGAACTGGACATGGAACAACAGACTGGTTCCAAATAGGAGAGGGAGTATGTCAAGGCTGTATATTGTCATCCTGCTTATTTAACTTGTATGCAGAGTACATCATTTGAAACGCTGGGCTGGAGGAAGCCCAAGCTGAAATCAAGATTGCTGGGAGAAATATCAATAACCTCAGATATGCAGATGACACCACCCTTATGGCAGAAAGTTAAGAACTAAAGTGCCTCTTGATCACAGTGAAAGAGGAGAGTGAAAAAGTTAGCTTAAGGCTCAGCATTCAGAAAACTAAGATCATGGCATCAGTCCCATCACTTCATGGCAAATAGATAGGGAAACAGTGGAAACAGTGGCTGACTTTATTTTTCTGGGCTCCAAAATCACTGCAGATGATGATTGCAGCCATGAATTAAGACACTTACTCCTTGGAAGGAAAGTTATGACCAACCTAGACAGCATATTTAAAAGCAGAGACATTGCTTTGCCAACAAAGGTCCATCTAGTCAAGGCTATGGTTTTTCCAGTGGTCATGTATGGATGTGAGAGTTGGACTGTGAAGAAAGTTGAGCGCCGAAGAATTGATGCTTTTGAACTGTGTAGTGTTGGAGAAGACTCTTGAGAGTCCTTGGACTGCAAGGAGATCCAACTAGTCCATCCTAAAGGAGATCAGTCCTGGGTGTTCATTGGAAGGACTGATGTTGAAGCTGAAACTCCAATACTTTGGCCTCCAGATGCGAAGAGCTGACTCATTGGAAAAGACCCTAATGCTGGGAAAGTTTGAGGACAGGAGGAGAAGGGGACTACAGAGAATGAGATGGTTGGATGGAATCACCAACTCAATAGACATGGGTTTCGGTGGACTCTGGGAGTTGGTGATGGACAGGGAGGCCTGGTGTGCTGCAGTTCATGGGGTTGCAAAGAATCAGACACGACTGAGCAACTGAACTAAACTGTACTGAACGCTCAGACAGGTATGTAATCAAGATCTCCAAACTACTTCAAATCTCTTTTTCTTAACTGTGCTCCCAGGACATCTTCCTACTATTTCCTGTTTTAACTGTGGCTCCTCCTCATTCCTCTGACTTTAAAGGGCTCAGTCTTTCATTTTATGGAGTTTATAATATATGTGTACGTCATCATTTCCACACTGATAGTAAATTACCAAATATTTTTATGCAGTTTCAAATTTTCTACTGGATGCCAATATCATCTCTCATGTCGTTTCTCCCTGGATGAGGACCAGTAATTCTTAACACTTCTTGCCTATTTTTTATGGCACTTGATAAAATCATTTTATCAATTATTAAACAATGATTTTACATTCAATACATACAAACTTATTTAAGTATATACTTTTGTCTCTCACTCCCCACAATGTAAGCATCATGAGGGTGGTTGTTTTGTCTCTTTTGGTCACTGCTGTATCCTTAGCACGAATAATAAGGTTTGGTACATATCAGGTATGCAGTAAATCATTATTGCATGAATGATCTATAAGTTTTAGGAAAAAGAGTTCATAGCAAATTACATCTTCACCTAAAGTCTTGCTAAGATAATTTTAGTAAGAATAAGAATAAGTCTTATGCCATTTACTTTTAAGTTCTGAAAAACCTTTATTACCCTCTGAGATCACACATGTTTCCTTTTATTTTTCTCCTTTTAATATTCTCTTTTCAATGTAAGCACTTCAATACAATTGAAATTATGTTGTATACATAATAAAATATGAAAAATATTCTTAATTTACTCAAACATCAGTCCCAATTATAGAATAATATACTTCATATTGATTTATAAAACTGCCTTGTTTTACATATATTTTAGGTAAATTTTAGTATTTCTTGCATTTATATTCTGATATATTTTCCATAATCTATGGTTTCAAAGTACAATATTGAATTTATGATGCATATTATTATTAATTACTATTCTTATAAGTATTATTTTATTACTTGAAATCTCTACTAATACTTTATATTTTAATATTGACTATACATTAAGAACAAAGCTAAGGTCTTCAAATAGATTATAACCCTAAGTTATTATTTGAACCTCTATGAAGAGCATATATATCTTAATCAACTGAAGTAACAGTGGTTCAGAGAATGTAACTAAAATTGTTCAAATCTCATAAGAGACTGATATTCCACTAGAGTCTCTATTTCAGAAGGCTATGATCTAAAAAAACAAAAATCTGGTAGTTCAATTTCTCTCAATATTTTGCCTCTTCAAAAACTGCTGTATTTGCTCCTCATCCTCCATTATGTCCTCATGAGTTGGATTCTTGAGTGATATGAAGAAATTTGTAATGAACTGTTCCTTTCTATGGGCTTCCCTGGTGGCTCAGATGGTAAAGGATACACCTGGAAGGCAGGAGACCTGAGTTTGATTGCTGGGTGGTGATGATGCCCTGGAAATGTAAATGGAAATGGCAACCCACTCGAGTATTCTTGCCTGGGGAATTATATGGATAGAGGAGACTTGTAGGCAACAGTCCATGGTTATGTATAGCTTTTTATGATATAAAGATTAAAAAGTTCTTCATGTATTTTTTTCTTTTTTTCTCTTCAGGACCCAATCACAGACACGCATAAGAAAATATATCATCAAACATTCATAAAGTGAATTGCAAGGTAAAATTTTCCATGTAATATCTGTTATATTAAAAAGTTATAGAAATATAAAAATTGTTTCTCTTAAAGATTTTATATTCTTAGATATTTAGAGGTTTGACAGAACAATTTCTTTTGTGTTTTAAAATTCACTCTCTAAAAATATACCATTATTTTCTCTAATAAAATTTGAACTCATTCTTATGGCACATTTTCAAATGTTATAGAACCAGCAAAGGTACCTTGATATTAGACTGACTTTCATAAGTATTTCCAAAAATAGTTTTAAGAGAAAGCTCAAGGAAGAGACTGATAATGCAAAATAGATAAAAACTTAACATTCAGATAACTCAATTAATGGTATATTACTATATTTAAATATAAAAAAACTATTTCTAAAATGTACTTTTATGTATGTGTGGGCTTGGAATACATCAATAAATCAGATTATGCATTTTTATTAACCATTTGAACTTGTTGCTAGATGTAGATCTCTTTCCTAATGAGCACTGAATTTATTTGTGTTTTATAATGTCTTTCAACATCTGACTCTAGAGGTATAACTGTTCCTGGCTATTAATCATAATTTATCTGTGTAAATCTGTTCTATAGATCAGGTTTGTTAAAACAATGATGCTTATATTTAAATAATACATATAATAGGTATAGATACTGAAAATTTAGTAAGTAGTAGATAAAAATAATAGTATACCCTCTATTATTTTGGTAACTAATGAGATCTGATATAAAACTGACTTATAAGAAATATCTTGAATACCTGAATTTCTTGTGAGAAGATGAAATATAAGGATATAAGCCATGAGATCAGAAGTTCTGTTTTCATTTATTTTCTGTAAAATATACTTTGCTGTAAATATTCTATATAATTGGCTGGCTTTTATGGTAAGTATGCAAATATCTTATTAAATCCTGCTCATTTGTAGCAACAAAAATAATGAAAAATGCCAGCATATCAAAGCGACCAACATTTTCAAAGTTGAATTCTGTTGTTTTATATAATGTGCTTCTCATTATTTTAGAAAGACACCTCTATGTATGGATGTTTGGTGGTACTCTTTTAAATGTAAAAACAAACAAACTCTAAACCATTGTATTCCATTCAATTAAAAAAAAAAAAAAAAGATATGCGGTAATACAGTTTTCAAGTGTTGATCTCCCTGCCTCATCCCTACCACCCGTATCTGTCCTGAGTCCTCCACTTGGGACACTGTGAACTTGACCATGTCAGAAAACCCTATCAAGAATGAGTTTTTTTTTTTTTTTTTTAATCATATAGGTTCAAAATGTATTTGCTTTGGAGACCAGTTTTGTCTGAAAATGCTTTGTGGGATTCAGAAACACATAGGAGTAAAAGAAAAATAAAAATTTGTGTTATGAAACTTTCTGTGCCAAACATATAATAGCTTAATCATCTTAATAATAAATAAATTACTTTCTAACAAATAAACAAGACTTTACCTATCATCATGAGTATATTTCATTGTTACAAAAAAATAATGTAGGTTTGTGTATGTGAAAATTTATATCCATTTTCATTCTGTAGGATTTAAATGTAACATAAATAACTTTGAAAATTGAAACACTAGTGTATAATTTATTATGTTATTTATTATATTTATATTTTACAGTGTCATCCTTAAGATTGTAGGTAATTGAAACAGAATTATATTTACACTGAATCATTTGTTCTGCCTGTGAGAACTAAGATTCATAGCATATATTCAGAAAGGGTTATATTAGAACAAGCATGGCATCACATATTTTATTGTCTTATAAGGTAAAGCTTAATTAGATTTTTAATGTTAGCCCAAGTTTCCATGGCTTTAGGTCATATTTATACAGAGGTATATGGAAAATAAACAGATAGTATGATACTGTTTATAAGTGAATTTAAGTATAAATTTAACTATAAGTGTGTCTGTTAAATTCAAAATTAATGCAGCTTATTTAAAAAGGAGAAAATAAAAAAAGCTAAAAATGATTTTATACTGTTTGTGAATTGAAGTTTAACCATATATTTATGTTGATTTTATGTGAAATCTCACTTAAACTTTGACTCTTGAAAGTCATCTTCAACTCCATTGTAAAATACGTTAATGATATTTGAGGATGTAACTATAAAGACAATACAGTATTTAATAAATTAAGACAGGTGTAAGATAAATATCCTTGAGCAAGGAAGTTTTTGCCATTAAATTGATTAGTATGTTTGCAATTTTACTCTCAATCTACATCTTTAAAAAGAAAATCTCCAGTTTACAACCAACAGTGTCCTACATAAAGGGCTTGCATTTCAGAAGATTATTAATACCTCAATCCTCTTCTGTAATATCACCAGAAATCTTTCCTCAAATTTTTCTTAGAAAGGCAATTTTCATAAAGGCACATGTTCACTTTTAATTTGTGATTAAATTGTCTCTAATAGACAAATCAATCAAATTCAAAACCAATAGAATTAAAAATAAACCTGTTGAATGTTTAATGGAATAGAACCAAAAACTCCATTTCTATGTTATAAAATAGTTGATAGCTGTTCCATAATGTAAAAAAAAAATATTTCAACTTTGACAGACTGTTGAATAATAAAATTTTCTATATTTAAATGAAGTTCGTATGAGTATATAATTTATACATATTGACACTTGAAGCTTATCTGATGTCATTTTCAATAGATTATTTTTATCTTTTACAAAAATTGCATAATACATCTTTACTTAAGTTACTTAATATTTATTCATTGCTTTTATCATCTCAAAAATGTGAGTACTACGTAGTCCTATTCTATAAATTTCTACAAATATTACTTCATACAGTTTATATAATGTTTGTTATACTTAATTATAGTTTCAGATTTTTCTGTTTATTTGTTTTCATGTACTTTCTTATAAGTATTCCTTACATAATTACATAGAGAAACCAAATAAATTGCATAACTCTGATATAAACACACAATAGATAGTAAACTTTTATAGTCATTTATATGACTACATCTTACAAATTGCTAGTATTAAATGCTCCCATTGATTGGTGTTTATAAACTTATTTACTCCTTAAAGCTTTGCTGTGATATAGGTATGATTACTACAATCCTTGAGAGGAGAATTGTGGATAAAATAGAAATGGCATGATTTTATAGGACTTTAGACAGTTATTTTAAAAGTATAAAAGAATGTAATGTAAAAAGTAATTATATTGAGTTCAAAGTTTGCTCACACGTTTAAGTACAGAGGAGTAAAACTTACAGTCAAATGACGCCAGACAATCCTCAGTGGGCCTCTATCTACAGAATGTTTCCTGGGATTGGTGCTTGTCTGGATTTGGTTAAACTGGTAAAAACTCTGGTTTATAGTTGCAGTCATTAGGGTGTGTGGAGGTAATTGTGAAAATTAGGGATTACCCTACTAAAGAGAAAAGGGGCTCTCAACATTTTCATTGCTGGTGCTGCCATTTGGTTGAATATTAGAGTCCATGGCAAGGAGAACAGAGAAGACAATGGCACCCCACTCCAGCACTCTTGCCTGGAAAATCCCATGGATAGAGGAGCCTGGTGGGCTGTAGTTCATGGGGTCGCTAAGAGTTGGACACGACTGAGTGACTTCCCTTTCACTTTTCACTTTCATGCATTGGAGAAGGAAATGGCAACCCACTCCAGTGTTCTTGCCTGGAGAATCCCAGGGATGGGGGAGCCTGGTGGGCTGCCATCTATGGGGTCGCACAGAGTCGGACACGACTGAAGTGACTTAGCAAGGAGAATGTGTGCTTATTTCTCTAGGTTGAATGTTTTTCTCTTGTCATGTAGGCATGGCAGATTTATGAGCACTGTCTATCCTCTGGAGGATGGAAGCAACCTGACAGTTCATAAGAAGAATATTATTATGTACTCTCGAGGTTCTTTCACATTTGTTGATGAACAGCATTATCCATGTTGCTTAAAGTCAAACATTTATACCTTTCCACTTACTCAATAATGTCATCTACTTGACACATCTCACTGAAGAAATATCCTTCAACCAGGAGGCATTAAATCCATCTCTTCACTATTTAAATCTCACCAAATCTTCAACTTCATAAGAAAAATAAAAAAGCCTTCTATGAAATATTGTTTAATTCAGTGATCACACAATTTACATTAATCAGAGAAAAAGCATGTTGTGTATATAAATAAAGAATTATATTTTCTTGGGAGATAACAAAATAATCATCATATAATCATCATTGCTTTGTTTCTGAGTGAATTATTACATATTTGAAAAAAATGAATGAATCTTTTGAAGTATACTGTCTTCTTTAACTGCAGTTATTCTCAAACATTTCCTTGTTTCTAAATACTGTATCACTTTTCATTTTAATTCAATTTTCCCTTTTGCTATTATCTACCAATCTTTACTATTATTAAGTAATAATGGCTAAAAGCCAAGTCTTAAACTACTAAAACTTTCCTTTTCCCTCAGAATGTCTTTGCTTCATCTCTCACAGAATGCCAATTCTGTCTTACCAAGTCTATCTTCACAATAGTTAACTAACTGTATTGAGAAGTGTATCCATAACTTACTTGCATTTACATTCTACCTTTCATCTTTGATTTAAATTCCCTCCCCTCTTGGTAAAGCACATTACTTGGTATATGATAGATTAGTAAATATTAGTGTGTGTATGCCTTCAATGGGGTTGGAGGATATAATTGACCATATCTAAGTCTTGACGACTTTCATAAGCTTTAAATGATAGTAACCGGGCTATTAGCCTATTGAATTCTGAGATCTCTATGATGAGAAAGGCAGTGCTACACAACTGCAAGACCCTTGACATCTTACAGCATCTCAGGGAGATATCTGTGCTATAATTAAAACTGAATGCTGTACTTTTGTACCTGATAAATCCTTTAATGTAACACATTTGAACCACATGAAAAATCAGATTTCTGCTCTAAGTGACCCATTCCCTTATCTTGACAATCTTTATAAAAAAACTGGTGTGGGAGGTTCATGGCTAAAATATTTACTTTTAATTCCACTAATGGTATTAACTATACCATTTGTCTTTTGCCTGTTTCACAAGATTATTATTTCTTGTATTACCAAGTTTATGACTGAGCCTTCAATTGAAATGATGACTAGACTTGAAGCAGTTGATCAAATGTATACTTCAATATATGATCAATGATTATAATAGTGTAAATCTAGAAGGCAATGGCAACCCACTCCAGTACTCTTGCCTGGGGAATCCCATGGATAGTGAAGCCTGGTTGGCTGCAGTCCATGGGGCTGCTAAGAGTCGGACATGACTGAGCGTCTTCACTTTCACTTTTCACTTTCTTGCATTGGAGAAGGAAATGGCAACCCACTCCAGTGGTCTTGCCTGGAGAATCCCAGGGACGTGGGAGCCTCGTTGGCTTCCGTCTATGGGGTTGCAGAGTTGGACATGACTGAAGCGACTTAGCAGCAGCAGCAAGGGACAAATGGTGAAGAGCTGGTTTAATGGAGCATGGCTTCTAAAATACACAAAGTATCAGAGAACAGAGGTTTGGTGAGAGATGATGGAGGAACATCTTGACTAGGTTCATTAGCATGAACTATTTTATTAGATTAGCCAGTTCTTAGGCTGGATAGTTTTAAAGGCATTAACTGAGAAGAAATGAATTGTGATTGACATTACTCTGGTAGATGAGAGGAAGAGGAGAAAACTAGAAGGACTTGGGAGGTGCTAAGCTGAGCACAAGAATAGCTGAATGTATGGTAGCTGGTTAACCTATCATATAACATTTCCTTAATTAAAAAAAAGAAAAATTCCCCAATACTGGATACTTCAACTTTATGTGTGTAAATTATTAGATGCCCAGTCCAAGCCATTTACTAAGTGGTTTGGATACACAACCGCATTTATTACTTAGTAAATGCAGTTGTCTCCATTTTATTGAGGAGGACACTAAACCTAGATTGATTGTGGGTCCTTCTGGCACCAATCCTTTGTTTTTAACCATCAGGAATGTATACAGTTATATTCAGTGAGATATGTACCATGCTTGAGGCTCACTGGTATGTAGAATTATTGGTTTCTTTCCAACTGTGGATTTATGTTTTCACTTCCTGCTTTCCTTTAAGTAAAGTACTAGAACCCCTATTTCAAATCCCTTCACAACATGTGCAAATTTTTGTTTCTTTTTGCCTAGTTTGCATACCTTTCATCAAATTCTCAATAGATCTATAACAATAAAGGGTTTTAAGTAAATTAAAAAAAAAAAACAAAGGGATAGAAAAAAATTGTACTGAAGTATGGATCAGTTAGAAAACACAGCTGCATTTATAAGTGGTTTCCTAATTACAGTATGCAATAATTGGTGCACACAAATAATGCATAGTCACCTGAATACAGTTTGCAAAACCTGAGAAAGAATTTTTATGAGGTAAATCTACAACAAAAAAAGGATAATAATATAACCTCTGTACACATCTTCTCATTTAATTGCAATGTGTTTAATTTGATATTCTATAAAATTAACTCATGACCAAGTCATGTAGTGAGCAACTGCAATTTGGCTCTACCACATTTTGTATTTAGTACTACTTTTACAAATCTATGTATATTTTACAAAATTTCATATACTGCTGCTCTTTCTCAAATGTTGATGGTCATTCTCTAGGTCACTGTCAGCCACTCCATCATTCCTTAAAACAACTATTACAACATCTAGATTTTATAGTGCCCTTTTTTCTTAGGATCTTGCCTGTGAATCAAAAATAGTGATTAGTCCCTTCTGAAATTTGATACCATACTTCAGTTAAAACTCAGAGCCAGGGAATGACTCCAATGTCAAGGATTTCTGTTCTACAACGGACTCTATAGGTTTTTATTGTGTTTTATGTCTAAAGTGTTTTTAATGTGTGGTGTGGTGTGTTTAAACAGGGGTCTGTGACCCATCTTAAATCATGTTATTTAATCCCTGAGTAATTTTGTATAATTACAGTATCAGGTACCAGGGAGAGGGCTGCAATGTAGATTATTATATGGCTGAGTGTTTTTCATAATCTGATGAGGTAGGTATTAATACCCCCATTTCTTCAGAGTAAAACTTAGTACTCAATCTAAATCAAGTGGGTAGTCACACTTAGGTTTTCTGGCTATAATTTTAGAATTTTCTCTTATATCACAACAGGCTTTTTTGACATCTGTTCTTTTTAACTTCCCATCGTTGTGATTTCTGTTTTATCTCAGAGAAATAAATTGCTTTTGGTCACATTTGTTTTGAGATTCAAATCCAGGCATATTTATGGGGATATAAAAATGTTTTAGAATCTCTTTTGATATAACAGCACTTGTTTTAAACTAGAATATACTGCAACATAATGTCAACTATTTCAACATTATCACAGAAATGGTGTATCCAGATTGTTTTTGTAAGAAGGTAAAATGAAGTTTGGACTGATTTTAGTGTGAGTGCAGGTTTTATTTATTAAGCCTATGTTGCAAGGACAAGAAAAGCCATTGTAGAGAACTGAAGACACATCTACTAACAAATGGCCATTTATTCTGATTTAATGTAACTTTTGGGCACCAGTAAATCACCTGCTATGATATCAAGACAAAACAGAAGATTTTTAAGTTTTACAGCTCCATGTCAAACTGATGCTTAGCACAGTTAGACTTTTTTTTTTTTTTTTCCCGGCCTTGATTGGGGAAATTATCTTGGTTTTTCATTTATCCCATTGATTTTAAAAGTTGGATGCAGAGAAGAGGAAATTATAAATAACAAGTTTTATTTAATAAAAACATAGTAAATTATGTAAAATCATGACAATTCAAAGAAATTCAATTAATTTCCTTAATTTCAGAAGTTTTAAAAATCATAATGTGTCAAGAAATATGACATTTGTACCTCTTCATCATAAGTAAACTTTATTATTTTCATTTTTACCCTCTTTAAAATAAGAAATTCTATCCTTTCCTTGTGCTTAAATCAATTTCTTAAATTTAAAAACTTGTTAAAAATGGAAATCTTTATCATTGTGGAAGCGGTCAATTTTTTGAATATGTTTTCACTGTTATTTTCCACTATTAAAATGATGAAGCTAGTCCAATATGGGCCTCAGGGTCTTGGGATACTGAATGCAGATGATGTCTAAAGGTCACCTAGCAGAACTCATAATCATACCCATAACCATATCAGAGATAGTTTTTTGAACAGAAAAATATCTGGTGCACACCTATGTATCATTCAGGCACCCCTGGTGGCTCAGATGGTAAAGAATGGCTTTATTTGCAATGCAGGAGTCAGGGGGATTCAGTCCCTGGGTGGGGAATATCCCCTGGAGGAGGACATGGCAATCCACTCCAGTTTTCTTGCCTGGAGAATTCCATGGACAAAGGAGCCTGGCAGGCTGCAGTTCACAGGTTCCCAAAGAGTCAGACAGGACTGAGTGATTAACATTCACTTTCGTTTTATGTATCATGGCTTGGTCTGACAGTCTGATTCTGAAAATATTAGTTTAGATCATGCAAAGTAGAATTTGAAACGCAAGATTCAGCACCCATCAAGAGAGGTTGTTATTCGATTGTATGTTGCTTGTATGCATGTGAGGTCGCTTTAGTTGTGTCGGACTCTTTGGGATCCTATGGACTATAGCCTGCCAGGTACCTCTGTCCAGGGGATTCTCCAGGTGAGAATACTGGACTGGGTTGCCATGCCCTCCCCAGGAGATATTCCCAACCCAGGGATCAAATCAGCAACCAGCTTCTCTTATAACTCCTGCTTTGGCAAACAGGTTCTTTAATGACTAGCAACTCCTGGGAAGGATGTTGCTTGTCATTTATGGTAAATTATATTTACTTGCTTTTTTCAATCATATGTTAAAGATGACTTTTTTGAGATATTTATATTGAGTAAAATTCCTAAATACTGTATAATACTCAATATTTCAGCCATTTACCATACATTTTCAATTAAATAACACAAAATTCTTTAGCTGAGAGTCCAGAGGTCCAAGCTTTACTGACAGCTCTTGTTTTTGACCTCTGTTAGCTGTATGATCTTGAGTAATTAATGTACTCTTTCTGGGCCTTAGGATCGTTATTTAATAATTAGAAGTGGGAGTGGGTTTGTGGTTCCAAAGACACAATTCTTGAATTGAGGCTTCTCTGGTATAGTTTCATTGGTTCAGGTTACAGTGACAAGCATGATGATTGAGTTTACTGTAATGATATATTTATTTCATTTAGAGTTCTGATTTATTTATATATTAAGATTAAATGGTAGTTTCTTAAAAAAGAATATCTCAATCAAGTTCAGCTTTTGGACTCAGAATTCTGTTTAAAATAACAAAATGTAGAAATATAGTTGGAGACATAAATATTTCTATCTAGACAGGGTGTTAGATGGCACAGAATGACAGCATTTTATTAATTATAATAATGCTATCATTCTTTTCATTCTGTAAGAAAATGTATTTTTTAAAGCTTCATACTATCTAGAAGGACTTTCTTTTATATTTGGGATTTGTGATAAAAGAGTTCATCAAAATATGTAGACAAAACATAAATGCCAAAACGTTCATAATTGTTACATCTGGATCATGTATACAATGTAATTGTCCTCCAATATTCCTTTGTATAGCTTTATTGTGAATTGGTACAAATAGGAACTAAATTTATTAGGCAACTTGAAGTTAGGGATTGCACTGAGACAAAGTTCTGGTATATGAAACCTATCCTATGTATGTGCATGCATGCTAAGCTGTGTTTAGTCACTCACTCTTGTCCGACTCTTTGTCGGACAGACCCCATGGACTGTAGTATGCCAGGTTCCTCTGTCTGTGGGATTCTCCAGGAAAAAATATTGAAATGGGCTGCCATGTCCTCCTCCAAGGGCTCTCCCCCACCCATGGATCAATCCCGTGTCTCCTGCATTGGCTGGTGGGTTCTTTACCACAAATGCCACCTGGGAAGCCCATATCCTTGACTAAATCTGTAACTTTCATTTCCTCAACTTCCTCAATCTTCTTAACTAATCTTTCAGATATCAGATTTAGATGACAATTATTTATTGAGAGTTTAAACAGTGCCTCTAAATAAGCATGATTTGTATATTTTTAAAATATGTAAATATGTCACTGAGGAGTTAGGAGTTATTATTTGTATGGAGATAGTATCTCATTTTTGCCATCAAAGCACCTGTACATCTTTATTCCTAAACTCTCTCTCAGCCAGCAAGAAAAACACACATCACACACTCACACCATGGTCAGGAACTCAACTTTTAGGACTGACATAATGCAATGATATATATGCTTAAATGTGGAA
This sequence comes from Bos grunniens, assembly GCF_055505025.1. NCBI lineage: Eukaryota > Metazoa > Chordata > Mammalia > Artiodactyla > Bovidae > Bos > Bos grunniens. The sequence goes on along the minus strand of NC_141184.1, from coordinate 18,829,318 downwards.
TCTGGGCTCAGAGAAACCTGAGACCTGGGGACAAATCTCAGTTCTGGCACTTATGAGATATTAAGATACAGAAAATTACACCTAAATGTTTATCATCTACAAAAACAAATGAGAAAACAACAAAGGTTGTTAGGAGTAGCTAATAAGGCAATCCCTGACACATATAAATATCTCAATAAACATATCTCTATTTGACGTTTTTTTGTTATCATTCGGGGCTCAAATGGTAAAGAGTCTGTACTGTAGAAGACCAGGGTTTGGTCCCTGGGTTGGGAAGATACTCTAGAGAAGGGAATGGCTACTCACTCCAGAATTTTTGCCTGGAGAATCCCATGCACAGAGGAGCCAGTCAGGCTACAGTCCATGGGGTTGCAAAGAGTTGGATATGACTGAGCAACAAACACTTTCTCTTTCATTACCCAAAGGTAGAGTGCATATGTAATAAGCTTGTTTACAGATTTTCAAAAGAAGTATAAATAAAATATTCAGAAAGTCTTCTAATTTGATTGTTATTTATTTATCTATTTTACATAAAAGGAAGAAACATAAAAGGTAAAAAGAAGAAAACCATAATGATTCCTAATCTCACTGATTAACTGTATAAACCTTTCTTTAATTCCTCTCTCTCTCAACTTTGTGTTTTTCTATGTCATTAAACTTTTGCAAAATAGTTTCCTATTCTTAAAGTAGTATGTAATAGATCTTTCTATTGTAAACAAGCAGCATGAAATAGCAATAAGCATTTGGAAATCACAAAGTAGTTAACTGAGCCCTTAATAGATTCCATATCCTCAGCCCTCACAGGGAAGAGCCTCCGAGAAGACAGCATGGATTTAACATAGGTTTACAGATGTTTAAATGGATTCAAGTAGAAAACAGTATAATTATAGACTATTATTAGTGTTTTGCTTTAGAACTTACCACACTGTAAATTGCCTCTGAACTTGTAAAATAAATTCAAAGATTGCTACCTATTTAGCAGCTGTTCAAGCTATTGGTTAAAATAGAAGAACGGTATAGAAAACTTAAGAGTCATTTATAAAGTTAGTAATGTATCAAATCTAGTCAATAACCATTTGTAAACACCTATGCATGAAGCATTCTTCTAAGTAATACAGAAAATTAATTTGTCTACTATTTTCATCATGTAAAGAATTTTCGTATATACCGACTCAATTGATTCTTACACTTAATTTGAATACAAAATCATGTTGAGACATTTCTCTCATTGGCAACTAAGTAATTTTACATTTTAAGCTAACTGCCTTGTTAACTTCATTGTCTTAAAAATCTAACAAATCGAAGCCATACTTGGATACTACAATTTTTTTTTCTTTGCTATTAGCAATCATGGTAGTGTTGTATATTTTCCCTTTTCATATTCAAATATATATTTAAAATATTTGAATAATGTTTTCTCTAATATATATATATATATTTCCACTTTATTTAAGACTAATTAACACAGTAAATTCTCCTTTCAAGAAGTCCATATTTTCTATTTTTTCCTTAACACATGTTCAACTAATAACATGTGTACATCATTGTATCCAGATATTAAGACCCAGACCTAAGGAGACTTTAAACATACCAATACAATAGTAAAGTAATTAACCTCCAATTAAAATAAATAAATTTAATAAAAAAATGAACATCAAACCATCAAAAAATAAACATAAGCAAGGATGATGTGAAGATATATTTGGAAGATTTTTAAATATCTTCATATTCTTACTTATAAATGATTTTAACTACATTGTTGAGGTATAATTGACATTAAAAGCAACATCTGCTTAGACTATAAAATTTGATATGATTAGAAATAAATGCATACTGTGAAATTATCAACATAAGGCAGTTGACGTTACTAGTATCTGGAAAAGTTCCTCTGTCCATTTGGTAATCCCCTTTTTATAATCATCTTTGCCTTTCCACCTCTTTATCTGGCACTGTATTATAGATTACTTTGTATAATTTAGAATTTTTGTAAACAGAATGACATAACATGTTCTGTTTTTGTCTAACTTCTTTCATTAAGAATCTTTATCTTTACATTTACCCATATAGAAGCATTTACCAACAGTCTAATCTTTTTTATTGCCAAGTAGTATTCCATGTATGGATATACCCTGGTTTTATTTTACCATTCATCTTTTGAGAGGTATTTGATTTGTCTCCAGATTTTAGCTAAGAAAAATGAAGTGGATAGGAACATCATATAGAGTCTTCATATAGAATTATATTTTATTTTCTTGAGTGAATGAAAAGGGTTGTAAAGGCTACATTATATGGTAGATATATATTTAGTCTTGCAAAGTGATTGTACAATTTTACATTCTCACCATTAGTATCTGAGAATTCAGGTTCATCCTTGTCTACACCTGGTATGATTGATCTTTTGGTTTTAGCTACTTTAATAGAAGTTAAAGAATAGTTAGTGGTTTTACTTTTGATTTCTCTTAGGACTAATGTTGTTGAGCATATTTTCAGGTGCTTATTTGCTTCCATATATTTTCTTGGTGAAATTTTTGTTTAAATGTTTTCCCAACTTTGTTAACCTGTTCCCTTATCGAGTTTGACCTGGGTTTGATCCCTGGATCAGAAAGATCCCCTGGAGAAGGAAATGGCAACCCACTCCAGTACTCTTGCCTGGAGAATCCCATGGAGGGAGGAGCCCGGTAGGCTACAGTCCATGGGGTCGCGAAGAGTCAGACACGACTGAGCGACTTCACTCACTCACTCACTTATCGAGTTTGAGATTTGTATACATATTCTGAGTATAAATTATTTACAAGAAAAATGATTTATAAGTAATTAATCTTTTGTCATTTGTCTTTTTATTTTTTTATCATATATTTCATATAGATAATTTGACAAATAGGTAGGTATGGATATAGATTATATAATTTTGATGTCACATCTTATACATCTTTATGTTATCCAAGATCACAAACTTTTTACCTTACGTTTTATTCTAAATGGTTTAGGGTATTTCTTCTGTTTAGGTCTGTGATCCACTTTGATTTTGGTATATGGTACAGGGTGTAGACCCAATTTTTTTTCCTAATATCATTGTTGCCAGGGCTATGTGCATGTGTGCTCAGTCGTCTTGCAGGATTAGCCTTTTTCTATTAATTTCTTGGCCCCATTGCTGTTGTTGATTGGCCGCTCTAGTTGTTCTTTCTCATTTCTATGTGGATTTTAATTTTAGTTCGTCAGTTTCAATGAAAAACTTTACTTGGATTTCAGTTGGAATGATGTTAATTCTATAAATGAATTTGTGGAGAATAAACATCTTGATAGTATCACATCTTCTGACCCATGAACAGAATATTTCTTTCATTTTATTTTGGTCCACTTTAGTTATCCTTGTCTTTGTTTCATAGTTTTGTTATGCAGATATTTCATATATTTTGTCAGCTTACCTTAAGTGCTTCATAAATTTTTGCTTGTCATAACTGATAATATGTTTTAATTTAACTTTCTGATTCTTTGTTGATAGTATACAGACAACCTGATTTTCTTTGTATCTGCTTTTATAACTTGCAATCTTACTGAACTAAGTATATTCACTTTTTATAGTTTCAATCAGATTTCCTATATAGATGAACATTTTATCTATGAAGAAATACCTTATACTTCTTCCTTTCCAATTTGCTTGCCCTTTTTTCTTCTTCTCACTTCAATTCCTTAACAAGAACCTCCTGTACAGTAATGAAGGAATTGATGAGGATATCCCTGTGTGTTTCCTTATCTTAGGGTAAAAGGAAAACATTTTTCTTTCTGCATTAAGTATGATGATTGTTCACCTTTTGTAGATGTTCTTTGCCAGTTTGATTAAGCAATACTAACATGCAGATTTTTTTTTTCCCATAATGAAGTGCTGCAGTACTAAGTAATCCACAGGCAGGTGATCGAATCTGCAGATGTAAAATTGTGCATTCAAAAAGCTGGGATATAAAAATATAAGCATATTTTTGACTGTGTGGAGGGTTAGCACCCTAACCCCTATATTTTCAAGGGTCAACAGTATATCCTATTTAGCAAGATGACATATCAAAAGGGAAAAAGAAAAAGGGACTTGTGATGGTTAAATAGCAATGCGCCCAGAACTGCTGAAATTACTCAAAGCATAAACAATCTCAAAATAATTTGGGGTGCATATTCTAAACTAACAGAATGTAACTTTAATGGTATCTTGACAAAACCAAATAACTATAATTTAAAGTTAATGAGATACTGATTTTGTTTCTTTATTTTTCAATGTATCATAGGTGCACTTGTAACATAGTTATATTTATTTCAAATATGTAGATTTGACTTAAACTCTGTTCAAGAACCCATGGCCTGAGGATTTAAGTTCATAAAGTAATGAAACATATAGATCATTTATGACAGTAAGAAAAACCATCAAATTTAATCCTCAAATTGCCTTTTTCTCCAAGTCCCAGTATGCATGCAAAGGGCACCAATACAGCTTTCTTTATTATTAAAAAAATATATGAGAGATGAAACACTCTTTCATGTATTTTAATTAAATCATTTTAGAATCGTTTTGTTTGTTTGGCTATTGAGTCTTAAGGACAGAAAAGTTTTTGTTTTTATATTTGGCAAAACAAACTGTAAGAAAAGTTTAAATGTTTACTGTTATAAAGCTAGTATATTTTTATTTTTCCCTTTATATTCTAGCACCCATTCATATTTTAATATAAATTTATTTATTTTAATTGGAGGTTAATTACTTTACAATATTGTATTGGTTTTGCCATACATCGGCCACAGGTATACACGTGTTCCCCATCCTGAACCCCCCCTCCCTCCTCCTTCCCCGTACCATCCCTCTGGGTCATCCCAGTGCACCAGCCCTAAGCATCCAGTATCATGCATCGAACCTGGACTGGCGATTCGTTTCATATATGATATTATACATGTTTCAATGCCATTCTCCCAAATTATCCCACCCTCTCCCTCTCCCACAGAGTCCAAAAGACTATTCTGTACATCTGTGTCTCTTTTGCTGTCTCACATACAGGGTTATCATTATCATCTTTCTAAATTCCATATATATTCGTTAGTATACTGTATTGGTGTTTTTCTTTCTGGGTTACTTCACTCTGTATAATAGGCTCCAGTTTCATCCACCTCATTAGAACTGATTCAAATGTATTCTTTTTAATGGCTGCGTAATACTCCATTGTGCATATGTACCACAGCTTTCTTATCCATTCATCTGCTGACGGACATCTAGGTTGCTTCCATGTCCTGGCTATTATAAACAGTGCTGCGATGAACACTGGGGTACACATGTCTCTTTCAATTCTGGTTTCCTCAGTGTGTATGCCCAGCAGTGGGATTGCTGGGTCATAAGGCAATCTATTGATGGTGCTTAAAAAGTCACTGCTATGATTACCATTTTAATTTTTGTAATATATTTATAGACATTAAATTGAGATATTGAAAAATATTTTATTGTCTTAACTTGAAATAAACAAATAAGCTAAATATTTTTTATTTATTGTCAATCAGCATTATCTGGAAATCAGAACAACTCTTTCTGCTATAATGCAGAATTTTAATCTTTGCAGACTACCTAATGTCTCTAGGCCTTATATCAAAATTTGTAAACTGATGGGATTGTCAAGTGATTTCTAAAGTAATATGAATGGACTTTTTTGCCCTTTATCAATTATCACTGAAGTTTGAGCACTCAGTTACCCCTAGGAGTGACCAACCCAGCTAAAGTTCAATTTTTATATTTTTATGTTTTTCCATTTTAAAATTCATCAGTTGCTACATAATTATGGTTTTAAATTTTTGTGTATAGGTGAGATTTTGTACATAAAAGAGTTTTCAACACATCACTACAGTGACCATAGATGAACGGAATTCATGATCATGACCACCAATTCCAGTATCCCACCTGAACATATACCTAAATCACTTGTTGATACACAGATCTCTTGCTCTGTACATTGAATCATCATTTCACATAAGTGACAGTGTTTTAACAACCATATTTTTTCCACCTCTCTTTCCTTCTCTGAGTATGCTTTTATCACATTTGTCTAATCAGGATAATGTCTCAAGAAAGCTTTTGACTGCTAATACTGACTATTTTATCCTCTACTTGTTAAGAGAAATGAGGTGAATTTTGATAGCTTTTGCTTTGTTAGATTCCAGGTAAACTATGTGTAATAGAAAATAAGGCAACTAATTCCCAGACCATATGAAATGATCAAATTCACTTTATTAAGTTGAATAAACCTGAAAAATCAAGTAGAACATAGTTAAAACATAATTTCACAAATAATATTAATAATCCATACATATAGGAAGTGAAGGCATATATATGACATGTGAGCATATCAAGAAAGATCTAGTAATAACTAGATACATTAGTGTTAGTCCCTCAGCCATGTCCTACTCTTTGTAACTCCCTCAGGTCTTCTGTTCCTGGAATTCTCCAGGCAAGAATATTGAAATGAGTTGCCATTTCCTTCTCTAGGGGATCTTCCCAACCCTGGGTTTGAACCCGAGCCTCCTGCATTATAGGCAGATTTTTTGCGATCTAAGTCCCTAGGGAAACTAATAACTAAGTACATTACTGGGTTTAATAAGATAGATGGTCATAAGTCTCAGTAACCTAGTATATTTTTGTTACCAACCAGATGGTTTAGACAATAATAAATTCCTATATTAGGAATTTCAGCTTTCCTCATCCCAGAAGTATATATATCAAATCACTTTTGAATTGAATGTTAAAAGAATAGGGGATATTTGATTTTGAGAAGGTATTTTAATTTGTTACCTATATCTTATAGCCTAGAGTCATCAATTCCATTTCTGTGAGTCTTTCAAAACCTTAGTAAATGATGCAGAATTGTGTCTTAGGTGCCCTGATTCCTAGTGTAATTTGATATATCTGTGTCCCACACTGATCCACAAAGAACTTTCTATTATACACATATAATTATTAGAATATAAATAAATATAAAGTACTATTTCTAATGAAGAGAACATTATGCAACCTGGATCATTAAGAACTATCATTCATGGTAAATTTAGGGGGAAAAAAAACTTACAAGTTCTATTTCATATTCCTAAAAGATATTAGGACTGTTCTATACGTCAGTGTCTCTTTTGCTGTCTCGTATACAGGGTTATCATTACCATCTTTCTAAATTCCATATATATGCGTTAGTATACTGTATTGGTGTTTTTCCTTCTGGCTTACTTCACTCTGTATAATAGGCTCCAGTTTCCTCCACCTCATTAGAACTGATTCAAATGTATTCTTTTTAATGGCTGAGTAATACTCCATTGTGTATATGTACCACAGCTTTCTTATCCATTCATCTGCTGATGGACATCTAGGTTGCTTCCATGTCCTGGCTATTATAAACAGTGCTGCGATGAACATTGGGGTACACGTGTCTCTTTCCCTTCTGGTTTCCTCAGTGTGTATGCCCAGCAGTGGGATTGCTGGATCATAAGGCAGTTCTATTTCCAGTTTTTTAAGGAATCTCCACACTGTTCTCCATAGTGGCTGTACTAGTTTGCATTCCCACCAACACGTATAGAACAGTCTTATGGACTTTGTGGGAGAGGGAGAGGGTGGGAAGATTTGGGAGAATGGCATTGAAACATGTAAAATATCATGTATGAAACGAGATGCAGTCCAGGTTCAATGCACGATACTGGATGCTTGGGGCTGGTGCACTGGGACAACCCAGAGGGATGGTGTGGGGAGGGAGGAGGGAGGAGGGTTCAGGATGGGGAACACATGTATACCTGTGGTGGATTCATTTTGATATTTGGCAAAACTAATACAATTATGTAAAGTTTAAAAATAAAATAAAATTAATTTAAAAAATAAATAAATAAAAGATATTAGGGGTATGACTAATATACAAAAGAAAAAAAATAGATGCTAATAACTGCAACGCATGGAAACTAACCAAGCTGTGGCCTTCTTCATGGCTGAGTACTGCAAATAATATACCTTAATGTGCTAAATTCTATAGAAAATAAATAATGAGAGTAACACTCTAATCATATTATTAATTTATAATGCTTCTCTCAAAACAGAATATGGGATACTATGTGAGGAAAATACAAAATTTATACCAACTGGGCCTCTTGCCCAGAAATACAACCATACAAAAATATACATAATTAAGAGAGGAAAAAGCTTGTCCAAAGAGAAAACAGTTGGAAAGAAAATAAGAAAAAACAAAAACTTTTACTAAATTAAAAATGAAAATGGTGTAATTGTAACTTAGTAAGTCAGTTTTGTGTATCATTAATAAGAAACAAGAGTTACAGAAATATAAAAATAATTATTGTGTTTGATAGAGAATCATACTTAAAAAATATTTGACCAAAATACAGATCTTTTTTTAATGGTACTGAAAAGTAACTAAATAGAGCAAATATTAGTGACTTCCAAGCCTTGTTTTATAGCTGAAATAACCCCTGGTCTTATATAGAGTTTGGGAAGCAGATCTTTTTAATGTGCCATTCATAATCAGCATGTATCTTTGGTTAGGGTTTTGGGGTTTGATGGTTATTGAGAATATTCAATAAGACAGAAGAATAAATTGCCTAGATGATGTTATGTGAGGTCCACAAGACAAATGTGATTTAGAACCACATGTGATTCTAAATTCTGGTCTAACTTTTTAATTAACAATTCGATTTTATATGCTTATAAATAAAATGTCAGTGTCTTAGTAGCCTTGTTAATATGTCCCAGGTTTATTCTTTACCATACTCCCATTCCATTGACATTCTCATATGACAAAAAAATAATAATAATTAAAAAGACCTCTACATTTGCGAATAAAAAGAATATCGATCAACTATCAATTTATCAGGCTAGTTTAGAAACTTACATAAAAATGAACTGACCTATTGAGCAGGAGATAGTGAAGGACAGGGAAGCCTGGCATGCTGCTGTTCATGGGGTTGTAAAGCGTTGGGCACAACTTAGAGACTGTACAAAAGCAAAGCTTCCTTAAATAAGTAAATGTCTTACATGAAAAACTGTAACTACACAGCTAGTGAGTTACTAGTGAGTCACCACTGGCTACTTTTCTTCTACCTGAAAAAAAAAAAATTTCCTAGTCAAAAGAAATGGTCTGGGTTGAGGAGAGAGGTGATATGACATCATAATAACAGGAGATAGGGTTTGTGAAAAGATTAATTTAAGAGGTCAACAAGAAGTGACCAAAAGGTAGAAGGAAAATGAAACAAAACACACATTTTGATATTGAGCCAAATTCAGAATCGTTCCAATAAGAAAATTAGGCCACTACCATCAAACATTGCAGAAAGCCACAGCATGTCTTGATACACACTGCCTTTACCATAAAGAAATCAGTTTGATGGTCTTAGAAAAGAAATGCCAACTGAACTGTAAGGGAATTTAGTTAGCTTACAATGAGCTGAGGAATAAGTTGGGGATGAAATGCAAAGAATGATGTCTGTGGCCAAGAAAAGAAAAATTGCAGAGGAAAATAGGATCAGAATATTCTGTATTTGCTTTGCTACTTTTGACGAGAGAGATCTGAATATGTTGAAACACTAAGAGTAAGAGGCTGCTGCTGCTGCTGCTGCTAAGTCGCTTTAGTCGTGTCCGACTCTGTGTGACCCCATAGACGGCAGCCCACCAGGCTCCCCGTCCCTGGGATTCTCCAGGCAAGAACACTGGAGTGGGTTGCCATTTCCTTCTCCAATGCATGAAAGTGAAAAGTGAAAGTGAAGTCGCTCAGTCGTGTCCGACTCTTAGCAAGCCCATGGACTGCAGCCTACCAGGCTCCTCCGTCCTTGGGATTTTCCAGGCAAGAGTACTGGAGTGGGGTGCCATTGGCTAGTAGAGTAGAAATTGAACTTATAGAAAAAAAAAGTTTTTAGATTTCTGAGATGTGAATAAAAATGGCTTGTAATCTAGTAGAATAACCAATTATAAACAGAATATTGGGTGGAGGAAACAAAGATTAGATAGATATGAATTTTTATGAGTAGAGTGAGGATTGATTTTTGTACCATGACTTTTATTGTCTTAATGAGATAAGAGCTTAGTCACATGCTGGTCATGTATGAGCACAAGGTGGATTAAGACATTGTGGAAAGTAAAAGAATGCTGACATATATCCTGAGAGTATTGGTCGGAAAGCTTTCTAGGGGAAGAGATGATTTCAGCATAGTTTTGAGATCCAAGGTGTTATGAGAAAACATAACTGCAAACGGATCCTCTATGAGTCTGGGTGGTTTTTATAAATTATCTATAACTATAAATTATTAATATCTTTCTATAGGCTTAGATGTAGAAGACATGTATATAGAATATTGCAACATTGAGGGTCAGGAAAGGGAGAGGAAGGACATATATGTTGATTATATTGCTAAAAGTGGGCTTGGATCTCACCAGTTATGAGATTTGAATTGGATGAAAAAGGTGAAAATGGGAGGATCTGGTATGTATGGAGAAAGGAATTGGGTCAAGAGATTAGAAATTAGAAAATAAATGAGTGCAAGAACAGTTGCCTGGGATGTATTGGAGTGGGCAAGACCTTGCCAATGGCTTATGTTTAGCTGGTGAGTTAAATAGAATAGTTTCATGCTCTTAGTGATTAGTGAAGAAACTGTGTTTATGTGTGTATGGAGAAGTGTGATGGATATAGTGCAGTTAAAATCAGGAGAATGACTGAGAGTGGGTGCATCAGAGAAAATTAAAGAGAGTGATCAGGATGGGAGAGAAGATAGAGACATCAAGTAAGTGTTAAAGTGCCAGGCTGACAAAGTAGGTAGTAAATTTATATGGAACAGTTTCAGTGGGTTCTGAGGGCAGGAGTCAGAGTAGTTAGACAGTAAACGTGGCGTTACATATATAAAAGTAAAATACTCTTTGAGGTGATAAGATGAGATAGATGGTGGTGGCTAGAGATGGTGCAAAAGGAAGAAAATATTTATTTTATGTGTTTATTTTTTGACATGGAGAGTCTCATGCTCCAGAGAAACCATCAAATTGCTAGTGATGAGGAAGTTTGAATATTCAGAAGAGAGACAGTATAACCCTGTGGGCTGGTAGCCTGCCAGATTCCTCTGTCCATGAGATTCTCCAAGCAAGAATATTGGAGTGGGTAGTTGTTCCCTTCTCCAGGGGATCTGCCTAATCCAGGGATCGAACCCCGGTCTCCCACATTGCAGACAATTTTTCTTTTTTTTACCATTGGAGTCACCAGGGAAGCCCATAAGCAATTTAACAAGTTAGTAAATAATGGGAACCAGAAGCACTTCCAGGGAGGAGAGGCATTTCAAGAAGGTACATCTTCCAAGGAGGTATCAAATTGAAAAAACAAAACAAAACACTGTTTTACTATACTGGAAGTATTTGTACTATTTCTTCATAAAGTGTATTCGCAAAGAGAATATCATTCACTAATTACCTTACTTTTGGAACTTCAAATATTTGCATTATTTATATTGTATTTTTAAATTTGGTACATGGATGACTTGTCTCTCCACTAACATTATAAGTTTATTGAGGAATCATTTCAGAATGAATCAATAATTTTGTATTATCCAAAGCATATGTGACAGTACCTTTACATATTAGATGTTTTAGAGATACAATTTTTAAATTAATTTAGTATCAAAAATAAATATTAAACATGCATATATACTTGGCAAATTTAACTTTCTGTGCATTAAATATGAAAATTAAATGAGTGGTTTAAAAAATAAAAATACAGAGATATACTATGTTGATTTCTTATTGAAACAACTGCCTTAGGACTAGCATCTAACTTAGTATAAATTATGTAATGTTTCTAGTGTTTCATTACCATCTGTAAGAGTAGAATCTACTAAAAAAATTATAAAATAGGTGAAAAAATTAAATATAGGTAAGGATGTAAGTGTCTATTAATTAAACTTACTGAATACATCTCAACAGGTATTCTTAATACAGTTAAAAAAAAGTTTAACCAACTCTGTAACTATAGTTCAATAAAACTCATATAAAATATATCTCCTCTACTGACACCACCATAATAATTTATATATATTCAGTAGCTTAATATATTTTTAGATTATGGTAGTAAATAATTCTCCCACTTATAACAACTTATGATTTGTTATAGTTATTTAAGGAGCTATAAATAGTTATATGTCTGATATTTATTTCTTAGTTTTCTAAGAGTATAATGTAAATAATAAGAAAAAATCTAATGTTTTGAAAGAAGTTATAGTAGAAGATCTATTTTAGAGCTCTATTTTTTTCTGCTTTTAAACAGAATTTTACTTAAAATAATTGCTTCACTGTTGAAAAGTCTTCCATCAAACATACCAAGGAAGAAATGTTCTAGTTGCAATGTATCTATGACATCAGTCACATCAATATAAAAGTGATTCATTTTAACAAACACTGTATTTGTGAAATTAACATATTGTTCATTTACTTTTAATTATAATAATCAGTCAAGATTACTATGCAGCTGAAGCTTTGATTGTAAAATATAATTTGATTCTTATTCATGCCAGTGACAGATAATTCCAATTGCTGCTTTACACACTTTCACTTAAAATAGTTCTTTTATCCTGCATCGAACCTGGATTGGCGATTCATTTCCTATATGATATTATACATGTTTTAATGCCATTGGGATGACCCAGAGGGATGGTATGGAGAGGGAGGTGGGACGGGGGTTCAGGATGGGGAACACGTGTACACCCGTGGTGGATGCATGTTGATGTATGGAAAAACAAATACAATATTGTAAAGTAAAAAATAATAATAATAATAATAAAAAGAAAAAAACAGTTCTTTTAATGGTTTGAATAAGTCTAAAGATATTCTTTCAAGTATCAGATTGTTGCTTTCCAAAGGCCAGTGTGTTTGTGTATATGTGTAAGTGGCTCTTGCACTTTTCCTTGACATTTGCTGTCTTGCCTTTTTTAAAAGAAATTTCAGACTCAAATGATACTTGATTTAAGATATGCAACATGCATAAACAAGAATTTATTGCACTTGTTCAAATCCAGAAGATCTCGATGCCTTTATTTTTTTCTCCTATCACTTCCTCACAAGTGTGTCCTGTCATATCACTGACCTTCCCTCCGTAGGACCATGGAGAGATCCCATGGTCTTCCATTTATTTACAGTTAGAATATTTCTCTATGGTAATGGCAACTCACTTTCAGATCTGTCCAAGTCCCCTCCACTCTAATGTAAAACTTTCCATTTCACACCTAATTTCCATTTCACAAACACTCTTGCCCTAGTGAGCAAATACCTTTCAGCGGGGCTCAGGCCATGCCATCTTCAGGAGGCATCCATTTTGCTCATAGAAACTTCGCTCCTTCTTTATTCACCATATGCTTGTTGTCCTGTACCATTGCTTCTCTGCCCTTGACATCACAGGCAACCCCAATGAAACCCTACTGCTTCTGTAATTCTCCATGAGAGGAGTAAGCACTTAACCCCAAGTTTCTATCTGCTCATCACTCTTTATGGAAAACCCATGCCAAGCCCTACCAAACATCTTGTGTACTCCACTCTTAGGTACTACAGTGAAACTATGAGTGTCTACAGCTCAGCACACAATGTGTGTCTGTGTGTGTCTTTGGGTAGAGTATGGTAGTGGTGGTGGTCACAGTGGTGATATTAACAAGCTATTGCTGATAGTATCTAAATCATCTCTTTTACTTACTATTTTCCTGACACAGAAATCTTCTGTGATCGACATAGGTTTATAACATATATATCTATTTAGTTATCAAATATTTATTGTCTACCATGTTCCAGACATTTTTCCTAGATGTGGGAATACAACGCGGAACAGAACAAAGTCAGTGTTTTTCTTTAGTGGAGACTGCTTTATAGTTGTGGATAACCATATGTCAGATGAGGTGAGAAAAGTTGTAAAGGAAAACGTACATAAAGTAAGGGGGTAGACAGTGAATTATAGGGTATGTACAATCATAGTGGTGGTGATGGTGGTGGTTTAGTCACTAAGTTGTGTCTGACTCTTGTGACCCCAATAACTGTAGCCCACCAGGCTCCTCTGTCCATGGGATTTCCCAGGCAAGAATACTGGAGTGGGTTGCCATTTCCTTCTCCAAGGAGGGGATCTTCCTAATCCAGGAATCAAACCCATGTCTCCAGCATTACAGGCAGTATCCTGCATTGCAGGTGGATTCTTTTACTGACTGAGCCACCGTGAAAGGCTACATGTTATAATAGTACCTACAGGGAATATTTCACCAATGAGATGACATTTGAACAAGGACCTGAAGGAGATGAGAAAATAGAAAATATTGTGCTACTGCAATAGAAAATGATTTCTTCTGAGCATACAGAGGACTTCTTACAAAGGCTTTAATTTTCTTTTTTAAATATTTATTTCTTTAGGCTGTGCCAATCCCAATCTTGCCGCCTGTGAAATTTTAGTTGCTGCATGTGGGCTCCAGTTCCTGACCAGGGATGGAACCTGAGCCCTCTGTATCAGGACCAGAGTCTTAGCCACTGGACCATAAGGGAAGTTTCCAAAGCCTTTACTGTCCATGGGATTTCCCAGGCAAGAATACTGGAGTATTCTTTACTTGCCATGTTAATTGACTATTAAGGACATTGTGGGGCTGAAGGCAGGGAGCAAGGAGGAGAGAAGGAGGGAACACAGTCAGAGCAAGGACATAGATGCATGTAAGTTTATATATTGGGCTTCACTTGTAGCTTAGATGGTAAAGAATCTGCCTGCAATACAGAAGACCAGGGTTCGATCCCTGGGTCAGTAAGATCCCCTGGAGAAGGAAATAGCTACCCACTCCAGTATTCTTACCTAGAGAATCTTATGGACAGAAAAGCCTGGGAGCTACAATCCATGGGTCGCAAATTAGAGTGAATGTTTGTGACACAACAGAATATTCAAAAACATTTGTGAGTTTCTCAGTCAATGCTTTAAAATAATTTTGAAACAAACTCTTGCAAATTAGAAAAAATAAAATGACAACGGGAAATTTTTGGCAAGCTTTTATATCATAATTTGAAGCATTCTTCAAACCAATAAAAAGAGAAACACTTTTTGTTTTTTAATTAAAAATAATGCATTTCATTATGTCAGCAAAGTTTTAACCAAACGACATGTGAATAGAATATATGTAGAAGAAAATAGCAAATCAATATTAATGATGGCTTATCCAGCACATATTGATTTTGTAATAAATAAAATCTTGAAATAAAAAGGGAAAAAGGAATCCAGAATTCAGCCTAACTAAAATCTGAGCTTAGTAGAACAAACTTATATAACTATTAACAATACATTTAGGTTATAAATTTGAGTTGAAACCCCAAAATATAAAAATAATATAACTATTCAGATATAAGGGTCCCCTCCCATCAGGAATTCAAATGTTCTGAACAAAATAGCACTCACAGTTCCTTGCACTAGGAGTAATATAACCTGCTCCATTACAAAATAACCCTAGGCTTTTCTATTATCTTGAAAAATATGAGCCTCTTAAATACCTGTGGTTGTTTGATGATTAAATACTTGACCTATATTTCTTAAAATAAGAGTGAGGCAACTATCTGCCAAAGTAATTTTATATATTCACAATCAGAACTAGATTTTAGAGAATCTGAAAGTCAGAAGGGCTTGGTTAAAAGACACCTCAATTTATCTTCTGTGACAGTGGAGATTCTGCAATTTCAAAAATAAAAAAAAAGGAGCAGATACAGAAAAGGTGCACTGTTTTATAAAAGCTTAATATAAAGGAGAAGAAAATCCTTCTCTGTAAAAAAAATTTTATCTTTCAAACAAAAGTTTGGTTATGCTATGCTATGCTAAGTCACTTCAGTCGTGTCCAACTCTGTGCGACCCCATAGATGGCAGCCCACCAGGCTCCCTTGTCCCTGGGATTCTCCAGGCAAGAACACTGGAGTGGGCTGCCATTTCCTTCTCCAATGCATGAAAGTGAAAAGTGAAAGTGAAGTCGCTTAGTCGTGTCTGACTCTTAGCGACCCCATGGATTGCAGCCTAACAGGCTCCTCCGTCCATGGGATTTTCCAAGTTTGGTTAACTCCATAATTTTCTCATCCAGAAATCACAAGAAAGATTTCTTACATTATGTAATATATAGCTTTCATTCAATGGCCATCAAAGGAGGAACCTGGAGGGCTACAGTCCATGGAGTCACAAAAGAGTCAGACATGACTTAGCAACTAAAACAACAAACAGCAACGACTTAGGTAGGCAGAATAATTCTCGGGGAAATACTATTAATATAAGTGCTATTTTGGCAAATGTGGGAAGCTTTATGTGATATTTCACTTAATTTGTATAGTACATCTAGTTGTGATATTAAAAAAATTAAACACGGTAATAAATGGCTATAAGGAAATCAAAGGACTGAAAGAGGTGTCAGAAAATTGTAAATTCTAGTTACTTTCAAGTTCCTCCATTCAAGGAATAAACATGGAATTCAAATCATTTGTTTCTCGAATCATTCTCCTAATTATTTAGTAGGCAGGCACGTTGTTGAAAAAAAAAATTCTCCATAATTCTTGGAAACCAAAATATGTAGGTTAAATCTCAGTTTTAGAAAGTGTAATATTTTGTACTCTTTCCTTTTTTATGAACTTGTTTATTTTCCATACATTTGTCCTGCTACTTTATACTGCTGCCAAATGAGGACACAGAGATCTATGTTTCTAGTTTGCTAAGTTTTATTTCTAGTGATCCCATTACTTAGGAGTTTTTTACTAGGGAGTCATACTTCCTGGATGAAAATCCATGTGTAGCTTAGGCAAGTTTTATAAAATTTTGTGTTTCCATTTTCTTACATACAATGAGTATCATCATCAAACCTATACCCCAGAGATATTGTAAGGATTAAAGTTCATGTGGATGTTGTAAGGGTATTTGTTATTTAGTAATTTCATCTTGTACTGTGTAATTAGAATTTCTGTTTAAACCAAGAGTTCACTAATCTTCTCTTCAGCAAATTCAACTGACCTTGAGAGTCTATCCTTTCTGTTGTCCTGTTAGCATCTATATGGTCTAGATGTGTGGTATCGAACCCTACTGAACACATCTCCTGAGCTTCATGGACCTCTCATCCTCTCTGCCCTGGCTTAAGGCCAGAGCTGGTCCTTCTGAAGTCAAGGGATCTGGGGAAGGACAGAGCACTGGTGAATATCAGAGGGGCATTCCAGAAATCGAGAACATTGTAAATGAAAGTATTAATTCAACTGAACTAAAGTTGGCGTGCACTGAGAAGAATAAATATTTCAACTTGATTTTAGTTTGAGCTCCATATATAGGAGAAGTGTGGAAAAGATGCTACTAGGTATGTTGGGGCAAGACTATTGGTACCTGTTGTTCTTTTGGCATCTTTTTTAATTACTGTTGATAATTCTGCAATTATTGATTTCTCTGATGGCAGGAGAGGAAGGTCTCCATAGGCAAGCACTGGCAGTATTTGTTGGGAAAGACGGGAAGTTCAAAAAGAAACTAGTAAATGTTATGGATAATCATTTAAGAAGCTACATTTGGAAAGATACATTACTAATGGAAAGAAGGGAAGTAATAGGGACATATTTCAATATGTCAAAATGCAAAAGGAATCATAGTTGAAATTTATCCTGAGTTCTGATTATTTATCCTCAGCTCCTTACTTTTATTTATGCAAACTGATTTAGACAGACTGTCATTGATTTTGGAGTCAACAGCAATTTTTAAAGATTTTATGTATATTTCATCCCTAAAATATATTGTGAAGATGCACTTCTAGATCATTTATCAACATCTGTTTATCATATTTGCTTTCATTTACTAACATAAGCATGTATGTTAGAGTTGACCCAGGAATCAAATGGATTCAATAACTGTATGTATCGTACATCGAACCTGGACTGGCAACTCGTTTCATATATGATATTATACATGTTTCAATGCCATTCTGGGATGACCCAGAGGGATGGTATGGGGAGGGAGGATGGAGGAGGGTTCAGGATGGGGAACACATGTATACCTGTGGCAGATTCATTTTGATATATGGCAAAACCAATACAATATTATAAGTTTAAAAAAAAAAAAAAGAAAACAAATAGCTGTATGTAATATAGTTAACCCTCTATGTGGTGGGTTCTGTGTCTGCAAATCCAACCAACCACAGATCAAAAATATTAAAAATAAAATCCCAGAATTTTTAAGAAGCAAAGCAAATTTGCCACATGCCAGTAACAATTTATATGGCAATTATACTGTGTTTATAACTATTTACATAACATTTATATTTTATTAACTATTTTAAGTAACTTAGAGATAATTTAAAGTATAAAGTATTTAGGGCTTGCCAGGTGGTACAGTGGTAAAGCATCTGCCTCCAATGCATGATTTGCAAGAGATGCAGAATCGATCCCTGAGTTGGGACGATCCCTTGGAGGAGAAAATGACAAACCATTCCAGTATCTTGCCTGGAAAATTTCACACATAAAGCCTGGCAGGATATAGTTCATGGAGTCACAAAGAGTCAAACGCAACTGAGCATGCACACATAAAGCATAATATTTACAGTATATCATGCAAATGATTTGTATATATTATATGCAAATACTGCACCATTTTATACAAGTTCCTTGAGCATCCTCAGATTGTAGTATCTGCAGGAGGCCCTGGAATCCCCACTAAGGCTACTAATGAATGACTGTGTGTATATTAAACTAGAAAATTGAGAGCTAATGAAAAAAATTTAAACTATAAAAGTAACAACAGTAATATTAAAATTTATCTTAGCAAAATGTCAAAAAGACCTGAAAATAGGAGACTAATAATTGTTAAAGGAAAAGTAGAGATTACTACATTTGGGCAAAATGTCCCTAGTCTTTGCCATAAAAACATCAGAAAAAAATCAAAAGAGTTTAACTGGTTTTATGCCAGAGCAACAACAACAAAAGTGGTTGTTGAACTACAACAACAAGAATGATCTAATTGAAGACAATGGAAATATTTGAGTGTATAAAATTATATACAGCTTCAGATCAAAAAGTGCAAATACATTCATTAATTAATAAACTAGAGGTTTCTACACTATATGGTCTCATGGCTATATTGATATTTCAGTAATTTTTTTCACAGTTGCCCTAGGCCCAAAACATAATAGTTCTTTTCATTAAAGCAACGTCTAAATCTCCTAAGACTAGTAGATTGTTGGATTTATTTCATGTTCTGTCCCTGAAATTTTGTTTCACGCTATAGTCCTCTAGAAGTTTCTATAATGACTCCAAGTGCTTCTGAAATCAAGTTCAAAATTTTACCCCATTTTATTGGCTTGACTCTAACTTACCTGAATGTATTTCCAATGTTTATTTTTAAATAACTTCCTGTGAGTCAGCACCTTGATTTTCCCTGAAGCACTCTGATTATTTTATTCTCTTAACTTTTCCTGTTTCATGATGTGTAGTCTTTCTTAGTCAAATTAGTACAAATCTAATGTCAAGTTCTACCTGATCTCTTACTTGCTTAACCCATTCTATTATTTGCTTTATAACAGAAAAAAGTTCATTAATATACAGTATTTTATATAGTGCATTCATTAATGAATTTTCATTAATATATATTTTTATCCTATAATACTTGTTTAAATTTATTGTTATATGCAGCTATTTTACATTTTGTGCATCAAAGGATATGTGTTGTCTTCTGTATGTATAGAATACTGAAAAAACCCTGTAAACTTCTACACTATATATGTAGTACCCTATATGCATATGCTTACCTCTTTTGAATTCACTAATGTTAAAAACATTGAATGATATCCACCGGAAAGAATAGTATATTGAAGTCTTAATGGCATCACCAACTTGATGGACGAGAGTTTGAGTGAACTCCAGGAGTTGGTGATGGACAGGGAGGCCTGGCGTGCTGCAATTCATGGGTCGCAAAGAGTCAGACATGACTGAGCGACTGATCTGATCTGAATGCCCAAAATTGTGACTGTGAACTTGTTTAAAAGTAGGAAGACTTCTTCTGGCAGTCGAGTGTTTAAAGCTTCATGCTCTCAGTGCAGGGAGCAAGGGTTTGATTCCTGATCAGAGAACTAAGATCCTACACGCTGCACAGTTTGGTCAAAATAAACCAGTATATAAATAAATAAACATAGGATCTTTGCAGATATGATCAAAATGAGATGAGGTCATTAGTGCATGCACACGTGTGCTCAGTTGTATCCTGCTCTTTGCAACCCCGTGGACTATGGCCTGCCAGGCCTCTCTGTCCATGGAATTTTTCAGGCAAGATTACTGGAGTGGGTTGCCAGTTCCTACTCCAGGGGATCTTCCTGACCTAGGGATCGAACCCGCATCTCCTGTGTCCCCTGAATTGCAGGCAAAATCTTTACTACTGAGCCACTTTGGAACTCTGAGGTCAGTAGAATAAGCCCTAATCCAATGTGAGTGGTGCCCTTAAAAGAAGAGAAAGACATCATGTAAAGACAGAGACACACAAGAGAAGATGGTCATGTGTCAAGGGAGGTAGGGTCTGGGTAATGTGTCTACAAACCAAGAAGAACCAAGAATGCTAGAGAATCTCAGAAGCAAGATGAGGTGAGGAAGGAGTCTCACCCTCAGGCTTCAGATGGTGTATGGCTCTATTGCCACCTTGACTGAAGACTTCTAGCCTCAAGAACTGTGAGACAATACATTTCTGTTTTATCATTAGCTTGCGGTATTCTATTACAGCAGCCCTGAAAAGCAATATTAAGCTAATACCATTAGGATAGAGGCAAACAATAATAGTAAATACACTCCACTTTAAATCATGAGATAGTTTAATAAAGCCTTTGTAAAGACATATGATTGCTTTTTGGAGGAGGAAATGACAACCCGCTCCATTATTCTTGCCTGGAGAATCCCATGGACAGAGGACCCTGGTGGACTACAGTTCATGGAGTCACAAAGAGTTGAACACAACTGAAGTGATGCAGCATGCACACATGCAAAGAGATATGATTATATCTTTTTGATAGAAAGTATCACAAAAATAATCAGCTGCATCTGGATAGAAAGTTTACAAACAACTTTCAATTACAGTATTTCCTAAGATATTGAATATTACATGACATGTCACATAAAGCGAGTATTACAATATCTTTTTGCTATGTGAGCAGAGTCCTAGGAAATTTCACAATCCTGTCACTGATACCTGTATTCAAGCCACATATTCTTTCTGCAATTCATATTTGGTAAGCCAAAGAGCCAGCAATTATATCTGATTGCTGAGCTGAAGCTAGATGTTCAATCTACTATGCCTCAAAATCTGATATTTTCAAAGGATAGATTCTCTCTCTTTGATTCTTATCATTAACTGAAAACGAGACAACAGGTGATGTGTTTACACACGTACATTCAAGAAAGCCTGCATGTCTAAAGAAAATTTCTGATTTAATGAAATGTTTGGCAGCATGTTTACAAAAAGAAAGTATTTGTTCCTTTAAAACTTATAAATAAGTTATTTGGTTCTAGAAATCTGATGCTGCTTTTCTAGTCTTGCATTTAGATATTATCTTTGTACATTTATCCTACATGTAATACATTTTGCTCTCTAAACCATGATACAGCTTTCTGGCTTTAATGGTTGCCAGAATGAAATATCATGCCAACATTTCAGGACTCAGCAATAGCAAATATCAAGATTGGATAGATGCCCTAGGACAGAATCGTGATCATTGCCACTGTGAGTGGTATTTGTGCAAAGTAACTTTCTGCTTCCTCCAACTCTAAATTTATGAGCCTGTTAATTTACATGTCAAGGGTATTTGGGAAGATCGAAGACTTGTATAACCCTTAAAAATTGCACCACTGGAAAATCTGTCATTTTATATTTAGAAAGATAATTATTTCCCTTGATGGTAATTTAACTTATTATCTAGGAAATTTTATCCACTAGCTACAAATTATAGACATAAAAAGACTATACAATGCAGGAGAAGTGAAGAAGGAGGCAGTGGAGCTTGTGCTTTATCAATTTCATTTCCTGAGATTAAGCCATGCTTCCCCCAGAACAACCCTACTCAACTAAAACACCCAAAACAATGGTGATGCAGAGTTCTTCTATGACTTTATTTAATTCATGTGGCGACATTTCAGATGACTACAAAAGTGTTGGATTTCAGAGGAATTTTGCCACGCGGTACCTGTGAATTGAGTAAATAAGTAACTATGCTTTGTGAAAAAAATATGGGATTCAAACTACCTATATTTACATTCTGATCAAGTGCTCAGTATATTATCCAACTGGAAATATTCTTACAGCGATATTATCTTCAAATTCTATTTATATGAATTGAGTTATGTAAAAAGAAAAACAATTAATTCATATTTATTGCTAAATTTCTATTACCGCATGTGCAAACCTCTAAGTTCAGTTGAAATTATTTTTCTCCAGGTTAAAACAATTGATTTAATTTTACCAGGACTACAAACATAATATTCATTGAGAGGTAGAGCAGTACAACTTCTGAGGACAGAGATTTAGTATTCTTGCCTCGAGAACCCCATGGACAGTATGAAAAGGCAAAAAGATATGACACCAGAAGATGAGCCTCCCAGATCCACAGGTCCAATATGCTACTAAGGAAGAGTGGAGAGATAGCTATAGAAAAATGAACAGGCTGGGTCAAAGTGGAAGCAATGCTTAGTTGTGGATGTGTCTTGTGGTAAAAGTGAAGTCTGATGCTATAAAGAACAATATTGCATAGGAACCTGGGATGTTAGGTCCTTGGATCAAGGTAAATTGGACATGGCCATTTATGGATGTGAGAGTTGGACCGTAAAGAAAGCTGAGCCTTGCAGAATTGATGTTTTTGAACTGTGGTGTTGGAGAACAGTCTTGAAAGTCCCTTGGGTGCAAGGAGATCAAACCAGTCCATCCTAAAGGAAATCAGTCCTGAATATTTATTGGAAGGACTGAAGCTGAAGTTCCAGTCCTTTGGCCACCTCATGCAGAGAACTGTTTCACTGGAAAAGGCCCTGATGCTGGAGATTGAAGGCAGGAGGAGAAGGGGACAACAGAGGGTAAGTTTGTTGGATAGCATCACTGACTCAATGGACATTAGTTTGAGCAGGCTCCAGGAGTTGGTGATGAACACGGAAGCCTGGTATGCTACAGTCCATGGGGTCACAAAGAATTAGACATGACTGAGCAACTGAACAGAGAAGGCAATGACACCCCACTCCAGTACTCTTGCCTAGACAATCCCATGGACCAAGGAGCCTGGTAGGCTGCAGTCCATGGGGTCGCTAAGAGTCAGACACGACTGAGCAACTTCACTTTCACTTTTCACTTTCATGCATTGGACAAGGAAATGGCAACCCACTCCAGTGTTCTTGCCTGAAGAATACCAGGGACAGGGGAGCCTGGTGGGCTGCCATCTATGGGGTCATACAGAGTCGGACACGACTGAAGTGACTTAGCAGCAGCAGCAGCAGAGCGACTGAACTGACTGAAGCAGGAGATGGCAAGCGTGAACATCAACATTTTAGGAATCAGTGAACCAAAATGGACAGGAGTGGGTGAATTTAATTCGGATGACCATTTTATCTACTACTATGTAGAAGAATTCCTTGGAAGAAATGGATTAACCCTCACAGTCAACAAAAAAGTCTGAAATGCAGTACTTGGGTGCTAAAAGGACAGAATTATCTCACTTTGTGTCCAAGGCAAATCATTCAGTATACGATTACCTGTATTTAATTTCTGGAATTCCCCACATATAAGCAGTGTGATGTTGCATGGTATCTCTATACCTCTGTACCTCTGTCATTTATTTGTAAAATAGGATTAAGGAGAATTTCTGTCTAATATTTCTTTATGATTATTAGAGAAACTATGTAAAGAATTTAGAATATTGTCTGGAAAATTAGTGAGCACTGTAACTATAACCAATTATGAAAATATATTCTGGGATCTATCAACATAATGTTGGGCTGAATGTCAGTAAGGAATATTATAATGAAAACAAACCAAAACAAACCCTAGAAACAACACCCTGCTCATCAGTCTCTCACTTTATATGCAAACAGATGTACAGTCATCTGTTACTCATTGACTTAGAAGATGAACAGATGTCCATATTTTTCAGGAAGGAAACTAAATTTTCATGCTAGCCTATAATGGTCAAACGTATATTATATATCATTTCAACATATTCCTAATCATCTGGTTTCAGCCTGTTTTTACTTGTGTTCAGTTATCGGAAGTTTAAAATCTATATTTTTCAGTTTCAGGAATCTGTAAATCTCCCTTGAAATGGCTAAGGAAGAGTTAGTCAATATTTACAAGGCCTCATGATGAATTATAAATTAACTATCTTAGGCAAGGTGAAAAGACAGCCTTCGGAATGGTAGAAAATAATAGCAAATAAAGCAACTGGCAAAGAATTAATCTCAAAAATATACAAGCAACTCCTGCAGCTCAATTCCAGAAAAATAAGCAACACAATAAAAAAATGGGCCAAAGAACTAAACAGACATTTCTCCAAAGAAGACATACAGATGGCTAACATGAAAAGATGCTCAACATCACTCATTATCAGAGAAATGCAAATCAAAACCACAGTGAGGTACCATCTCATGCCGGTCAGAATGGCTGCTATCAAAAAGTCTACAAACAATAAATGCTGGAGAGGGTGTGGACAACTCTTACATTGTTCGTGAGAATGCAAACTAGCACAGCCTCTATAGAGAACATTGTGGAGATTCCTTAAAAACCTGGAAATAGAACTGCCATATGACCCCGCAATCCCACTGGTGGGCATACACACTGAGGAAACCAGAACTGAAAGACACACGTGTACCCCAATGTTCACCACAGCACTGTTTACAATAGCCAGGACATGGAAGCAACCTAGATGCCCATCAACAGATGAATGGATAAGAAAGCTGTGGCATATATACAGAATGTAATATTATGCAGCTATTTAAAATAAGGCATTTGAATCAGTTCTAATGAGGTGAATGTAACTGGAGCCTATTATATAGAAGGAAGTAAGTCAGAAAGAAAAACACCAATACAGTATATTAACGCATATATATGGAATTTAGAAAGATGGTAATGATGACCCTATATATGAGACAGCAAAGCAAAAGAGACACAGATGTAAAGAATAGACATTTGGACTCTGTGGGAGAAGGGGAGGGTGGGATGAAACATGTATATTATCATATGTGAAATAGATAGCCAGTCCAGGTTTGGTGCCTGAGACAGGGTGCTCACAGCTGGTGCATTGGGATGACCCTGAGGGATGGGATGGGGAGGGAGGTGGGAGGGAGGGTCAGGATGGGGAACACATGTACACCCATGGCTGATTCATGTCAATGTATGGCAAAAACCACTACAATATTGTAAAGTAATTAGTCTCCAATTAAAATAAATAAAAAATAAATTAATTAAAAAAATTTTTTTCAGAAAAAAAAAACAAAACTATCTTAGGATAGTTAACCTGCACTATGAACTCCTTGAGTTAAATATATCCTAATATATCCTATTTAAGTTGTCAAATTATTAGTTAGAAAAAAAATGTGTGTGTATATGTGCATGCTAAGCATCTTCAATCATGTCTGACTCTTTGCATCTCCATAGACTGCAGCCTGCCAGGCTTCTCTGTCCATGGGATTCTCCAGGTAAGAATACTGGAGTGGGTTGCCATTTCCTTCTCCAGGGGATCTTCCTGACCCAGGGATCGAACCCAGGTGTCCTGTATTGCAGACAGACTCTACCACCTGAGCTACCAGGGAAGTTCATATATATATATAGGAAGTCCACTAGAATTTTAAAGTATATAATCTTTTGTCATTCTTAAATTTTTGGAGGAAAAGCAAATTCAAATTTAACATATTTATTCGTTGACTAAAATATACTCAAATATTTCAGTATAATCAGCCATAGCTATTCCAAGGAGTCTGTTGATACAGTCAAGGAATCTGGCCATCATTAATAATTTAAATAATTATGTTGCTTGCACTGATTCCATTTAGTACATTCTGATCCCAGGGCTTTCAATCTGTAACCTCATGAATAATTTTCTGAAATCTTTATAGTTAATAAAATAGTTAATAAAATGTTAGTGATCAGTTACTCTACAATGGAATTTATAATTGAAAAGAAGGAAAATAGTATCCAGATTAGGCAGATACAGACATCATAGGGATAAAATAAATAAAATATGGATAATATTAAATTCTTTCTGATAGTGCATACATTTGCATGCTTAAAATACTAAATTTTATTTTTTATAATATGATAAGCAATAAATACTTTCAAGTAATTGAATTTTCTGGTTCCCTGAGTGCTGTGCTGTTCATAAAATATAGTTTTCAGGATATACTAATGATCAGATTCATGTAAAACTGGCTGCTAATTCAGATGTAGGCACCTGTAGGCTTCTGCATATTACATATTTTAGAATTTTAGAAGTTATAGTGTTAGATCTCTATATTTCCATTTAATAAAGGATTTTAAAAATCACAACTTTTTAGTGTATTAATCAGAACAACTACAGACTTTGAAAGCAGCCTGATGAAAATAAAATGTTGAAACCGAATCTGATAATTTTAACTAGAAAATAAACCTAGAGGGAAAAATTAAATCAGGCTTGCAGTTATGGTGATGAAATGCAAATCTGAAGTTGCCTTTTGGTCTCAGGAAAACAGATCCAGGTAAGAGTGTTGAGGGAGGGTTAAAAGTCCCTCCTGGCAACCCAGATTCCTGTATCAATGGTAACATTCAGGGAAGTGCTAAGTGTTATGGAAAATTTGCCTTTCATCTAGATGGGCAAGAGGCAAACCACTCTTTTATTGTTGTTGAACTTTGCCTCAAAGTTTATGAAAATTATAAATAAAGTATAAATGGAAAATCTAACCAGATATAATAAGTGATACATTCCATTTATAGTTCTTACTTACTCCCTCTTTCTTACCCTCAGTCCACAGATATTCATCACTCTATGCTGTGCTCATATAGCTAATGTTAAGAGTCTCTGTCTCTTTTGCCAACTGATCCAACAGCAATTTCAGGTTTGCACCTATGAATATGTATGCTGCTATGTCTATTTTTGTAAATTTTATTTACTTATGATATTCCATTCTTATAGTGTCATTGCAGTCATTTGAACTGCTGGTTATCACAACCCATAATTAAATTCAAAACAGAGATAACAGTCTGAAAAGACATAAAGATGAGAGAAATATAACCCATGAGCACAAAACATTATTTTATTAGTGCAGAGGCTTACAGGTAATGTGGCTAAAAATACCACTGAAAGTGAGGAAGTGTTACTTAATGGAAGGTTCTGGATAAGATACTATTTTGACATTTTCCAGGCATCAGTGATTACTCATATTTGAGGAAGTGTTTAACAGAAGTAGAATGAACTTCAGTGTATATAAATCAAAGTGTAATATGCTGTGCTAAGTTGCTTCAGTCATGTCCAACTCTGTGTGAGCACATGGACTGTAGCCCACCAGGCTCCTCTGTCCATGGGATTCTCCAGGCAAGAATATTGGAATGGGTTGCCATTTCCTCCTCCAGGGGATCTTCCCAATCCAGGGATTGAACCCAGGTTTCCTGCATTGCAAGTAGATTCTTCATCTGAACTACCAGGGAAGCCCAAGTAGCAATTCATATTTTTGTTCTCATTTTTATTCAATTAATTAATAACATTATTGCTAAAACTCATTAACTCAAAGAACACATTTTTGCATTTAAAATGTTCTGTGAAGTTTCAGATTTATAAAGATGGAACAACATGTAAACTCTCTTTATCATGAACACTGGTGAAATATGGGTTGAAAATCTAAAGGAATGAGTACAAAAGTAGACATATGGTGCAGTGGAAGTGTAGAGAATCCTGAAACTTATTCTCCTGGTGGAACATTTCTGCTATATCTCAAAGGATTAGTATATATGCTTGCCAAAAATAGGAGAGAATTTCAGAAGGAGTGCTAGCATGGTTATAGCATATAGGCATCTAGCAGGAGGAAAAGATACTAGATACAGCTGGTGATGAAAGACCTGACTTTCCCTATTAAGATTTTAATCTATGCTGTTCAGAGCTCAGTAGGAGTCAGTGGTAGTTATGATGACATTGTCACATATTTTTATTTTCCTTTAGCAATATGGAAACAAGTATGAAGCATATTCTTGAGTGATACAGAGATAGTCCTGTGGAAATCTCCAGATAGAAGATGGATACACCCTAGAAGTTTGATTAGAAATGGTGAGAACTAATGCAGCAACTGCAAAAGTTAAGGGACTGGACAGATTGAAGAGGTACCAGCCAGTTACAGTTGATGGGATTTGGAGGGTATCGTGAGGAGGGCAGCAGGAATGCAGGTCGATGCTGAGGCTGTGTCCACTGTTAGGGGATCAGTCAGGGTTCAGACTGGAAAACAGAAACATTTCAAGGCAAGAGAAATTAAGAAATACCACTGGTTACATAGAAGTGGGTAGGCTGCAAAAGTAAAAAATACACTGAAGTAACTGAGCAATTACTGTAAGAATTATCTTTAATCTCAAAGTCTGAAGACTAATCAGAACCTAGGATTTTAAGAACAGGTCCTATAGGGCTGTTGTTCATTCTTTTAGGGCAGATCTCAGCGCTCCATACTCTTGGACTTCAAAGGAGACCCCTAGGAAGGTTTTTGATCAGTCACTAATTTGTGTCTGACTCTTTGAAACCCCATGGACTGCAGCATTCGAGGATTCCCTCTCCTTCACTATCTCCTGGAGTTCACTCAAACTCATGTCCATTGAGTCTGTGATGCCAGCCAGCCATGTCATCCTCTGTAGCCCCCTAGGAAGGGACCCAGCACAAAACAAACAAAAGAAAATTTTATTTTGGAATTATGGTTGATTTACAGTGTTGTGTTGGTTACAGGTGTATAGCAAAGTGACTTAGTTATATGTGTTTGTATATGTGTGTGTGTATATATATGATATTTATTATATACAATACAATAATATATATGTGTAATATATATATGTGTATATATATACATACATACATATGCATATACATATATACATATATTCTGTTTCAAATTATTTTCCCTTATCAGTTATTACAAAATATTGAATATAGTTCCCTGTGCTACAGAGTAGGTCCTTTTCGGTTATTTACTTTATATATGTTAATCCTAACCTCCCCATTTATCCATCTCCCACCTTTCTCCTTTGGTAACCATAGTTTATTTTCTATGTCCGTGGGTCTATTTTCTTTGCAGATAGGTTCATTTTTGTATCTTTTTAAAGATTCTAGTCATAAATGATATTATATGATATTTGTCTATCTCTGTCTGGCTTACTCAGCAAATCTAATGCATAGAGTGTTTAAAGAAGCTAGGGGCTAGTCTACTCTTTGCTGCTGTTGAAGTGATGCCAACAGAGAACCTAAAAGATAAAGATTCTTCTCCCTACCTGCCACATTCCACACATCCTCTATGGCTTCCATTTGGCCAAACCTAAAAAGAAGTCATAGGGTTAAGGAGTGTAAGACCCAGCACCAACAACCAAGAAAAGTGTAGAGAGAGCAGTACATAGAGAGATGAATATAGAGAGAACGTATATAGAACATAGAAGTATGTACAGAACAGTATATGGAGAATCAAAAGACAACATATAAAATAAATGGCACAGTTAATAACTGAATTTGGCATTTCAGGTAAAAGACATGTGCTAAGGTAATATGAGAAGCTCAGTCTTGGAATGGCTAATTTAAAGGAAACTAATTATGGCCCTGAAAGAGGAGAGTGAAAAAAGTTGGCTTAAAGCTCAACATTCAGAAAACTAAGATCATGGCATCTGGTCCCATCACTTCATGGGAAATAGATGGGTAAACAGTGGAAACAGTGCCAGACTTTATTTTGGGGGGCTCCAAAATCACTGCAGATGGTGACTGCAGCCATGAAATTAAAAGACGCTTACTCCTTGAAAGGAAAGTTATGACCAACCTAGATACAATATTCAAAAGCAGAGACATTACTTTGCCAACAAAGGTCCATCTAGTCAAGGCTATGGTTTTTCTAGTAGTCATGTATGGATGTGAGAGTTGGACTGGGAAGAAAGCTGAGCACCGAAGAATTGATGCTTTTGAAGTGTGGTGTTGGAGAAGATTCTTGATAGTCCCTTGGACTGCAAGGAGATCCAACCAGTCCATTCTGAAGGAGATCAGTCCTGAGTGTTCTTTGAAAGGAATGATGCTAAAGCTGAAACTCCAGTATTTTGCCCACCTCATGAGAAGAGTTGACTCATTGGAAAAGACTGATTCTGGGAAGGGATTGGGCGCAGGAGGAGAAGGGGACGACAGAGGATGAGATGGCTGCATGGCATCACTGATTCGATGGATGTGAGTTTGAGTGAAATCTGGGAGTTGGTGATGGACAGAGACACTGGGCGTGCTGCAATTCATGCGGTTGTAAAGAATCAGACACGACTGAGTGACTGAACTGAACTGAACTGAATTATGGCATAAATTGTGCTTAGAAGCAGAGAGTTTTTGCATGTTTCTGTTTTATTTTGCCTATAACCCTCCTTGGCTCCAATTCTCACTAGCTTTTTGATCATTTGTCAGTCATGCACCCTGGCTATTCCTATTTTCTCATGGTAACATAAGAATAATAGTAGTCTATCCCTCATATTAAATTCCACAGGAGGGGTAACTATTATTATCATTGGAAAGTCTTCATTA